>NC_090449.1:710672139-712058792 GCF_031143425.1 Pleurodeles waltl
TTAGCCACATCCGGTGCCTTTGGAGTTGTGCCATCACATATGGGATGCTGCTATTCCTCAAGATAAAGGCGTCATACACAGAGCCAGGGTATTTGGCATTAACATGGGAGATGTACTGGTCCGCCAAACACACCATCTGCACATTCATAGAGTGATAGCTTTTTCTATTCCTGAACACTTGTTCATTTCTCTAGGGGGTGGCAAATGCCACATGTGTACCATCAACGGCACCAATGATGTTGGGGATATGTCCCAGGGCATAAAAGTCAGCTTTAACTGTGGCCAAATCCTCCACCTGGGGGCATACGATGTAGCTGTGCATGTGTTTCAGCAGGGCAGACAACACTCTGGTCAACACGGTGGAGAACGTAGGCTGTGACATCCCTGATGCCATGGCTACTGTTGTTTGAAATGAACCACTTGCCAAGAAATGGAGCACTGACAGGACCTGCACTAGCGGGGAGATACCTGTGGGCTGGTGGATAGCTGACATCAGGTCTGCTCCAATTGGGCACACAGTTCTTGGATTGTGGCCCGATGAAGTCTGTAGGTTATGATAATGTGTCTGTCTTCCATTGTGGCAAGGTTCACCAGGGGTCTGTATACTGGAGCTTGCCACCATCTGATATTCAGCCTCAGCAGTTGAAGCCTATGGAAGAAAACGGCGAGCAGAGGGTCATATTCACAGATCTATTGCACTAATGATAAATTTCTTCCTTTACAGAACCAGTATGTGAATCCGACAATCAGTTTCTGTGACAATGTCTACCGTGACGCAGTTAGGTGCCATGGCCTGTGCCCCCCTGAAATGGAGGCTGCCTTACCTGTGAGGAGGGACAAGTGGAAATGAGGTAATTCCGCTGGTGTTATGCGCCGTCGCGGTAGGAGGTCGATGACCGCCACGCAACTTCGCATTGGTTATCATTGGGCCCCATAGTTTCCAGGAGCTAATGGCGATGTGCGCCGGCGGTGACGGTACGCACTGCTGTGGACGTCACTGCCATTTTCTCTCTGTTCACTCACTTTCTACCTGACCTTCAACAGGAGAGGACCTACAGTGCAAGTGCTGCTGTGACCTGTGTCTGGAAGTGACAATGGCTCATGTGTCTGGGGAAAGGGCCCCTGCCTTCACTGTGGAGGAGTTGGAGAAACTGGTGAATGGGGTCGTACCCCAGTACTCGTTACTCTATGGTCCTCCAGAACAACAGGTGACTACACTGTGAGCATGATGCATGGGCCATGAATGTATGGAGTGCTGTGTGTGTAAGCCTAATGTTGGGGGGGCAAAGGTGTCTTGGCCAGAGTGCAACATGTAAGGTAGTCAATGTATGTGCATGAGGGGATGGGAGGGATATGGTGGGCCATGAGTCTGACGGTCTGGACGGTTGACTAATTTGCTTTTCTGCTGTCTTGTCCATGCAGGTCAGCGCCCATCAGAAAAAGGGTATTTGGCGTGCCATCGCCAAGGAGGTGAGGACCCTGGGGGACTTTGACAGGCGGAGCACCCACTGCTGCAAAAGGTGGAAGGGCCTGGGCCTCTGGGCAAAGAAGACAGTCGGAGGCCCAGCTGGGGTTGGCCTCCCAATGAGGAAGGGGTGCCCATTGCACCATGACCACCCTGATGTCCCGCATCCTGACGGTGGCCTATCCGGAGTTGGATGGTCGTTTGAGGGCATCACAGCAGCCACAAGAAGGTGAGTACAGATTCTGAATCCAGACTTTGCAGGCATAAAGAGTTACCTTGGTGGGGGATAGGGCAGGCGTAGATGGCAGGGTAGGTCCCTTGTTAGGCAGGCTCTGAAGCACTCCTACCCCAATAGTGTTAGTGGGCATCTACTACTGGGCAGGGTCCTGTGGGTTTCAGGTGTGCAGCTAATGGCGTTAGGCATTGTACCCCATGGGCTGGTGACTATCTTAGTAACTGGTAGTGCATGGCCTAGTGCATAGGGCTGCTCCCTGTGTGTTGTGTACGCCAACGGTGGTGTTGTTGCTGGCATTGACCAAGTGTATCCTCTTTCCCCCCATTTTGTTTTGTTACCCTGTCCTTGGGAGCCATTAGCATCATCTGGCGGAGGAGCAGAGGCACCAGCAGCGGAGGGAGCATCCCACATGGGCCGGGAGGCCGAATCCGCTGAGGGTGAGGGCGCCAGTGGGACGGAAGCCGAGGGGAGCACCATGACAGGGACAGGAGGGGAGACCAAAGACAGCGACTCCTCCGATGGAAGCTGCCTGGTGTTGGCAGACACCTCTGTGCCCACCCCAACAACAGGTACAGCCTCCACCCCCCTACCAGCACTGCCCTCCCAGCAGCCCCTCAGCATATTTCCCGTGCCCGCTCACCCAGGAGGGTGGGCTTCTCCTTCGCCCCAGGCACCGCAGGCCCTGCCCCAGTCAGTCCTGCTGCCCTCAGTGAGGAGGCTATTGACCTCCTGAGATCCTTCACTGTTGGGCAGTCAACCATACTGAATGCCATCCAGGGTTTCGAGAGGCATTTGCAAGAAATAAATGAATACCTAGAGGGCATTCACTCTGGCGTGGCGGCACAACAGAGAGCATTTCAGGCTCTGGCCTCTGCACTGATGGCAGCCATTGTCTCTGTCTCTAGCCTCCCCCCTCCTACTTCCTCTACCCAGTCCCAATCCCCTCAACCCCAGCCTATCCCAAGCACACCTTCAGACCAGCATTCACCCAAATCACCACACAAAAGTGGTTCAGGCAAACATAAGCACCACACTTCATCTCACAGGCACTCACACAAGCACCATCCCCATGCAGGCACACCAACATCCACTGCCCCCACTGTGTCCCACTCTTCCTCTTCGTCCACCTCCCTCCCAGTAGCGTCTCCACTCACACCTGCATGCACTACATCCTCATCAACTACCTCCATTACCAGCACGCCCATCACAACACACCCCTCACGAGCAGTCACCATCCCCACAACCATGCACACGTCCCCTGTATCCTCTCCCAGTGTGTCTGTGACCCCTCCTCCCAAAGTACACAAACGCGAGCACCCACCCAACAGCCATCTACCTCACAACAGCTTCCAGCCCATGCACCTGCATCCACTGTGGTACCTGCAACTCACAGAAGCTCAAAGGGGGCACCCGTCAGCCCAGCCAGTGTGCCACCAAGCCCTGCAAAGGACAAAAGCGTTCCACCACCTGCCAAGGTGAAGAAGTGGCCAGCATGCAGAAAGGGCAAGGAGCACGAACCACCCAGCAAGGCCTCCTCAAAAACTCCAGCTGCCAGAGCCAAGGTCACACAACCATCTGCCAAGGTGAGGAAGGGGCAGAAAACACCAGGCAAGGCACTTCAGCCATCGGAGGCTGCAGGTGAAGCCCTCGTGGCTCCCAGCACAACCACCAGCCCTGCCACCTGCACCGCAGCCAGCACCGCCAGCACCGCCAGCAGCCCCGCCGCAAGCACTGCCACCTCCACCGCCGCTAGCACAACAACTGTCAGCAGCAGCAGCCCCAGTGGGCAGCCGTCCGAGGCTGCAGGAGAAGGGCTGGAGCCTCCCACCACCACTCGCAGCACCCCCACCAGCCCCGGCACTACCACCATTTTGCAGCCTTAGCCACCAAAGGATGGAGTCTAGCCATGCCTCCAAGGACTCTCATGCCACCTGTTCCATGCAAATCTCGTGCCTCAAACACCCAAGTGAGGGAATGTGAACTGCCACACCCTAAATGTTGCATCACTAGGCACAGAGCCCTCTCCAGAACCAATGGATGAAGGCATCCACTCACCCTATCCTTGGCAGGATGAAGCACACTGGGCACAAAGCCCCCTCCAGAACCAGTGGAGATTTGCATCCACTCACCAAATCCTTGGCAGGATGAAGCACACTGGGCACAAATCCCCCTCCAGAACCAGTGGAGAAAGGCATCCACTCACCCTATCCTTGGCAGGATGAAGCACACAGGGCACAAAGCCCCCTCCAGAACAAGTGGAGAAGGCATTCACTAGAGAGACTGTGGCTTTGCACTCCCCAGGACCAAGCAGTGGGCAAACCACCCACTTGAGAGACTGTGGCCTTGCACTCCCCAGGACATCGCTGTGGGCATGGAGCCCCCTCGAGGAGCAGTGGCATTATTCCATCTTTTGGCTGAGGTGCCCCCCTCTTACCAGTCCCCGAGGTGCCTGCCTGTTTACGACTTGATGCCCCTGCAGTGTTCTCTCCGTATTGAGGCAGGAGTCAAGTGTGGGCTTGGCCCATGATTTTTGGCCCAGTGGCCCATGGACATTTTGCATGGACCATGTACGGACTTATGTACATATTGTATATTTTTGTAAATACTGTCTCTCAAATTGTTACGTATATCTGCCTATTTCTAAAATATCAATGATTTAATTCAATTCCTTTTGTCCTTGCGTACTTCCAGGGGGTTACGGGGTGTAAATGTAATGGTGCTGCATGTGTTTGTGTGTATGGTGTTGTAGGTGAGGGCGGGGGTGTTGCGTGTTGCGTGTGTTTGTCACCCTCTTTTTCCACCCCCCTCCCCTATGTGCTAGGTGCAGCACTCACCATGGTCATCGCCGCCACCTCTCGTATTCCTGGCAGATGAGGAGGTAGACCAGCATTGGCAGCACCTGTAGCTCGGGCTCCATGGCGTCCTGCTAGGGGTGAGTTGTTTCCCTTCCAATTCCTGTTTCCGCCATGCTTTTGATGGCGTTGGCACTGCCTCAGAAAAGCTGGCAGATAGGCTGGTTGTGATGTGGTGGGCGGTACATTGTCCTCCGTGTGGCTGATGGTAGTGATTGCAGCGGTGTTTGTTGTTAATGCCGTGGTGGTCGGAGTGTTAAAGTGGCTGGTTGTGTTGGCGGTATCCGCTGTGGTCGTGATCCCATTTTTTTTACCGCCGGCCTGTTGGTGGTATTACCGCCGATTTAACACCAATTGCCAGGGTTGTAATGAGGGCCTAAATGTGCAAAGAAACATGAAAAAAAAAACAGACAGATGTGGCTGAAATATAAAGAAAACCACCTTTAGGTCCCCCACATGATGAGGGAACTACAGCTAACCCATTAGTAGAGGTACCGGGTGGAAGATATGTTCACGTACCTTGGAGCAGTGGTGATCTTACATCATTTACAAACAATTTTCCTAAATTGAGAGAGAACCCTATACAGTAATATACACAAGTTGAGAGATTAACTAAGATTTCAATGGTGCTGTTGGTTGATTTGAGTGCACTCTTTGACACTGTTCCAAATGATTTGTGGGCTGAACGTAACAATGCTGTTCAGGGGCCAGATACAGAACCAACAAGAGATCCTCACATAAATATACCTTCACCTCTTGTAGTGACTAAATACAATGCGGTGATTACTTTTCCAAAAGGCAGAGTCCCTCGAAAGGATTTGGATTATGTGAGGTTGCATTGAATTCTGGAGGAAGTAGAGGAGTCAGTGCAGGAGTATTATGAGAAATTGTTGAAACCATTTCAACAGCATATGTGTCAAACACATCTTTAACCTACTGAAATTGGATTCTTTATTTCACAGTTCATGCTCCATCTGAGGCCTGAGATTAGTCAGCATATACAGCAGAATGTGATTTGTTAGCAGATTCAGAGCCTGATTTAGATCTTGACGGTAAAGTTCCCACCATTGGCCTTTCTTTTAAGAACATGTCAGTCGCCTTGGCGGTCGGCACACCCAGTGTAGATATAGGTGGTCCCATAGGTGAAAGACCTCCTGAGTCCCACTGACTCTGCCAGAAAACTCCACCCACATTGACGACACCATTGGAAATAGTGGTTGGCATCAGGACTTCAGCCACCCTCCCGCCAAGCAGATTACAATGGGAATTCCTGCCAAGCCAACTGTGGTGGTGCTACCTCCACACCTGAGTTGGCGGATTGGAGGGGAAATGTAGTAAAAACCTACTGTTCTTCCACTTTCCACTTACATTTTTGACTGGAGACGACTGGATACGAACTGCCATCACTGCTGCCACTGGACCATGGAGGACACAGAGGACACATGACCCCACTGTTGTGGGACTCAAAGGTAAGGATTCTGCATTACGTGTGTATGTTTTTGGTCACTGCACATCAGCTCAGGGCCCCTGTAGTCAAATACATGTCACAATAATCCTTAAAAAAATACTTGTGACATACATATGTGGGGAAGACATCTGTGTCAGAGACTGACGGGGACACACTGGTACATAACACAAATCAATCACATACATAACTGTTATTTTGGTGTCAGTATTCATTGCCAAATTAATGCTGGCACCAAAATAACGATAACATCACACTTGTCAACTATGCCCATGTGTGCACATTGTGAGGGGACTTGAACCTGTAATTTTGTGCTTCCAGTTGTGTATGTGAGTCAGTATGTATATATATGTGTGTGTGTGTGTGTGTGTGTGTGTGATTGGATTGGCTGGTTGAGGTACAGGGAGATGGAAAGAGTAATGTGGTTGTGTCTGTATGTGTGCCATTTGCATGTTAGTCTGATGTTTGCTGTGTATGTTTCGTTGTGTGTTGTGTTGCTATGTGCAACATTCAGGTGAGTGTTGTGTGGTGATCATTGTCATGAGGTGTTTAGTTGTGCTTTTATGTGAGTGTGTTTGTGTAGATGAGTGTGTAGTTCTGTTGGTTGTTGTGGTTGTGTTGTATGTGGGTGTAGTATCAATAATGTGTGTATGTTGTGTCATGGATGGATGACAATGTGTGTTTTCTGCATGTACATGCTGTGTTATGGTGGAATGGCAAATGATAATAGTATGGATGTAGTGTGTTGTGGAGTGTGTTGTGCAGGTAGACACATATTGCTAAGTTACAGTGTGTGTGTTTTAACTTACCTCTACTCAATGGTCACTGCCATTGTACACTGTGCATTGACTCCCACAACAGGCTCCCTCCATCAGCAATCCACCGCCAGTACACCACCTGCAGAATTGTAACATCTAAACATGATTGGTGAGAGCCCGCCAGCCGGACAGCTAGGAAGAACACCCCGTCATGGCAGTCAGCTGCTCAGGAGCAATACATCTCAATACTGCTTTCAGAAAGCTGTTGACTTGACTGAGTACTCGGGTCCTGATCTAAATCAGGCCCAAAGTCTTTAAATAAGGTCTTGAAGTATGCAAAGTATTGCATTGATGAGCAGGAGATGAAACAAAGAAAGCTTAAAGAAAAGTTCATGCTAGCACACAAAACTGGCACTGAGAGATTATAAAAGTGAACACTTTACAGGAAATGGTGGTACAGTTCAAGGTATTGGTGTTAAAGGTGGTATGGAAGGAGTTGGATTTCAAGCCGGAATGCAAGGTGTTCAAGGAGGTATGGTTGTCTTACAGGGTAGCGGTTGAGGAGTTCTGATTGATCAAAGTACAGGTGTCAAGGTTGCTACATTGAAGAAAATTACTCTTTGTTATCTTGGTAACAGGGTGGGCCATTGGAAGAGTGAGTGTAGGTTCAATCTGGACAGAATAAACAATACCCAGGCTAATGAAGGAAATCAAATAGAGACGCAGAGTGTGCCTGCACAACAGATGCAAGTACCAATTCAGAATTATTTTCAAATTATGCCACTCCCACAAGCCCCTATGGCTCAACAAAATGTGAGTAACCTAAGATTAAATCAATTGCCCCAAGTAAACAGAAATGCATTGCAGGTAAAAAAAAAAATGTGGTTCAACAGTGTCCCATGTTTAATAATGCAAGCATGGACTCACAATGGCAGTGCCTGAGAGAGGTGGCATATTGCATATTTGGCACAATCTTAGAGGCATACCAGAGTTGGCCATTTGTAGAAGGTGAGGTAAATGGCCACGAAGTGTCATTTCTGATTGACACTTGAGCTACCTGTTTCACTGTTAGAACAGTGGATATCCCAGACCTACCCCTCTAGGGAAAGAAGATCCAAGTTGAAGGAGATAGAAATAAACAAACTAAAAATCCAGTCTCTAAAGAAAAATAGGTTCAGTTGAAGAAAATCATCACTTTGGTTTTTGAGATTCAAGTTATACAAATCTTTTAGAAAGGGACTTATTGTGTAAATTGAACCGTATGATTTATTGTACCCCCAATGGGGTTGAGTTCCTAACACATATGCGGTCATTCTGACCGCGGCGGGCGGCGGTCGCCGCCCGCCATGCGGTCACCGCCAAATGGCCGCTCCGCGGTCAGAAGACCGCGGATGCCATTCTGGCTTTCCCGCTGGGCCGGCGGGCGACCGCCAAAAGGGCGCCCGCCGGCCCAGCGGGAAAGCCCCTGCAACATAGAAGCCGGCTCCTAATCGAGCCGGCGGTGTTGCATGGGTGCGACGGGTGCAGTAGCACCCGTCGCGATTTTCACTGTCTGCAAAGCAGACAGTGAAAATCTTCATGGGGCCCTGTTAGGGGTCCCCTGCACTGCCCATGCCCCAGGGGCCCCACGACACCCGTTCCTGCCATCCTGTTCCTGGCGGTAACAACCGCCAGAAACAGGGTGGCGGGAATGGGGTCTGAATCCCCATGGCGGCGCTGCAAGCAGTGCCGCCATGGAGGATTCCCTGGGCCAGGGGAAAACCGGCGGGAAACCGCCGGATCCCCTTTTCTGACCGCGGCTTTACCACCGCGGTCAGAATGGCCCTGGAAGCACCGCCAGCCTGTTGGCGGTGCTTCCGTGGTCCCCGGCCCTGGCGGTCATGGACCGTCAGGGTCGGAATGACCCCCATAATGTGTTGGGTGCGCTGCGCTCTGGATACAAAGCGCATTGCACCACGAGCGACGGGCCTCTGTCAAATACGCTGCTTAGGCGCCGTGTGTTGGATCTCACCTGCAGAGTGGGTGATCAGGTGGTTAGGGGCAGCCAGGGGATCCTTATTGGTGGTGGAAGATGCACCATTCCTACTAATTTTTCTAGCATTCTGAGCAGACTGCACCATCTTAGTTTTAAGTTATGCCCAATCATAGATGAACCTTTCCTATTACTATCTATGGGCCAATTCCCAGTTTAAATAGTGGCCATTTGCTTCCTATAGTTTATTTCCTGTTTCTGGTCAGTATACAAGGCAGTAAAACTTTGTCAGGAGTGTGTCGCAAACATCCTAGCTCTGTGTTCATGCTCCAAGTTGTTCCCTTGAGTTCTTACTCGTTTTTCCTTGTGTTCTTGTTCCAGGTTGGTCTTCTTAGTGTCTCCAGCTGTTCTGGATTCTTCTTGGAGATTTTTGTGCCATTAGCTTCTCCTCCCACAGAAGTGATTCCTTTTTTTGGTCATCCGCTAGCTTGGCATATCTCCCTGTTGGCAGAGTGGCTTCAAGAAGGGATCACACTTTTTTCAATGCTGAGGTCTCCAGGATCCAAAGCCAACCACCCGCCTGGCAATTGACAGGTTGTGACGCCCATGACAGTACACTCAGCCTCTGGTTATGGATCCAATGCAAGAATTACAAGAGACCATCCAACACCAAAACATACAGTTAGAGGCCTTATGAAGTGAAATCACAGCCTTACGACAGTCCGTGACTACCTGTCATACATCTGATCTACCTTCAAAACCTGCAGGAGCCATACCTTTTGATGACACCGCAAATAAAGTATGTTAATTCCTGGAATCTAGGACAATACATTTTACTTTCCGTCCAACTCAGTTTGAACTGGATAGAACAAAGGTGGGCTATATAGTCAATTGTCTTGTAGGAGATGCTCTTGCCTGCGCAATGCTCTCAATGTTTTCTTTGGATCGTTGTTTGGATGATTATGCATTGTTTTAAGAGAAGTTTTCTACCTCACCTGCAGTAGCCCCTCTACTCTTCATTCCAAAGAAAATGAAGGATCTTAGGCCCTGTATAGACTTCCAAAGATTGAATGAGATAACTATTATCGATCAATATCTGCTTTCACTTATCAGAGACATTTTGGAAGTGGTCCGTGGATCCTGAATGTTTACCAAAGTTGGATCTTAAAGGAGCATATTATCTACTATGGATAAATAAAGACGATGAATGGAAGATAGCTTTCTGCACCCTGTTTGGACATTATGAATACAGAGTGATGCTTTTCATTCTCTGCAATGCTCTTTTGCTTTTACAACAATTTATGGATAGTATTTTTCCAGACATGCTTAATCTGTTCATCATCATATATCTAGATGATATTGTGATTTTTCCGAAAAGTCTATCTTCTCATCGCCATTATGTGTGTGAAGTACTATACAGACTCTGTAAAAATCGCATCACCTGCAAACCTGAAAAGTATACCTGAAGTAGAGTATTTAGTATTTATCTTGAATTGTACTGAGGTGCTATGGATCTAAGCAAAGTTGCAGCAGTACTTGGCCGACTATCTCCATCCACCGTAACATTTTTTGGGATCTGACAATTTCTATCAGCAATATATTAATAATTTTTCCACCTACTCGTCTGAAATTTCTCACTTCTGAAAAAAGGAATAGTTGGCCCAAGGTTTCCAATGGCATTCCTGGGCTGAAAATGTTTTCCAGTGTTTGAAAAAGACCTTTAATTGTGCCCCAGGTCTTTATCATCTAAAACCAAGGAAACCTTTTGTGAAGGAAATAGATGCCTCCAAGAATGCTTCAAGGGCAATCCTCCTACAGAAGCAAGATTATGATTCCCAAGAGCATCCTGTTTTCAACCACTCTTGTTCCCTGACACCTGCAGAACAAACCTATTCAGTTTTGGGGTGGGAATTATTGGCAATGAAAGAGTGTATTGCGTACTGACTTAAGACATCCTTATTTTTATGTACCCTTTTAAAATGGGAACAGATCTTCAAAGTCTACTGGCCTTAAAAACCATCCAATGTTGAAATGATTGTCAGGCTCGATGGGCCCATTTTTTGTCTCAATTCAATTTTCAGGTTACATATATACTGGGAACTGCAAACAAGATTGTAGATGCAATGTCTTGTCAAAATCCTAAAGAAAAAGGGACAACTCAGCTAACAATCCTATCTCCTGACAGGGTGATTATAAGCATATCATCTTTCATTGAAAATATTTGCAATTGTCAACAAGGACTTCCCGCACAAGACGTAGTTAAACATCCTTTAAACCTCAAAAATGGTTATATGTGCACAGGGATTGCTTTTTTTGCCTACCACAGACTTACAAAAAACTGTTCTTCAACTGTGTCATGACACCAAATTTGATGGTCACAGAGAGTTTAAGAACCCTCTAGAACTACCCTGTTGACGTTTCTGGTGGCTGTCTATGGTCTATGTCTAAAAGTTATGTTTTGTGATGCCCGATTTGTGAGCAAGCCAAAGCATCACATCAAAGACCAACAGGTTTGCTTCAACCGTAACCAGTAGCTTCAGGACTATGGGTCTCCATTGGGTTAGATTTCATCATGGAACTACCCCGCTGCGAGGAAAGGACAACTATTATTGGTGTAGTGGACTACTTTTCCAAGGTGGCTCACTTCTCTGATTGAGCTAAAGTACCTAGTGCTAATAAAACTGACAAATACTTCCTTCCGGACGTATACAAACTACATGTCTAACCAAAAAAGACTATGGATCACAGTTTGTGTCACATTTCTGGAAAGCTTTTTGCTCCATACTGGGAATCACCCAAGCATTAACTTATGGTTTTCACCCACAGACCAATGGACTCACTGAGAGGACCAACCAAACCTTGGAACAATACTTAAAGTGTTTTTGTAGTGTCACCAGTGATAATTGGATGTACCTTCTTCCTTTTACTATGTTTGCCTTTAAAAATAGTGTTAACAGTGCCCCCAAGGTCTCTCCCTTATTTTGTTTACAGGGTTTCCATCTGGAATCTGAGCTGGTGAAAGACCAAATACCATGCTGTTTCAGAATTGTTTCACCTACAAGTCGAAACAAGAAAGCAGGTGCCAAATATTTGCAAATGGCCAATGACAGAATTAAGAAGTATTCTGATAAACATTGGTGCCATAAACCCAATTCTCAGGGAGGATATCAGGTATGGTTATCCTCCCAGTTTCTACCTATAAAAAGAGCGAACACTAAGTTCAGCCCCCAATTTCTGGGACCGTTTTCTGTTACACAAAAAAATAATCCTGTCACAGTGTGCTTACTACTTCCCAGTACTTAGAAGGTCCATCCAACGTTTCATGTTACCCAGTTTAAACCTTATATGTCTGATAGTTTTTACAGGGTTCTCCCATCTCCTATATCCATTTTGGTAAATAGACAACCTGATTATGAGGTCTCAGTTATTGTGGATTCCAGCTTTAACAAGGGTAAACTATAATATCTTGTCAAAAGGAAAGGGTATCCTGTTTCCGAACAGTCATGGGAACCTGCCTCTGCGGTCAATGCCACTGGTCTTCTCTGTAGGTTTTATTGTCATCACCCGACCAAGCCTGTGGCTTCTGGGAGGGAAAATACTCACACTGCTCGGGTGGTGTGAGATATGCATCACACCTGCTTTGGATCTCACCTGCACGGTGTGTTGTCAGGTGGGTAAGGGCAGGCTGGTGGGTCCTTATTGGTGGTGCAAGATACACCATTCTTTCAGATTTTTTCAGAATCCAGAGCAGGCGGTGCCATTTTGGTTTTCCTTTATGACCAATCCAAGATGGCGCCTTCCCTGGTACTTTCTGTGTGCCACACCCCATGGCCATTTGCTTCCTGTAGTTTGTTTCCTGTTCCTGATCATTTTTACAGTACATGAGTGTGTTGCAAATGTCCGCATTCTGTGTTCATGCTCCTAGTTGGTTCCTTGAGATCCTACTAGTTTTTGCTTGTGTCCTTGTTCCAAGTTGGTCTCAGTGTTTCCAGTCCTTTTGGATTCTTCTTGGAGTTTTTTGTGTCTTTGGCTTTTCCTCACTAAAAAGTGGTTCCTTTTCTTGGTAATCCACTAGCTTGGGATATCTCTCTGTTGGCAGGGTGGCTTTGAGAAGGGATTGCCCTTTCTTCAACGTCAAGGTCTATAGGATCCCAAGCCAACCACCACGCCCGGCAATTGACATGCTGAGGATGTTAAGTCTAAATTGGCTCAAAAAGAAGCAGCAGGACTCTACCCAGTGACACCAGCAAAAAGATTACCTCCAGATTTAAAAGAGACAGTAAACCAAGAAGTATGGGAAAAAGAATGACAAGAAAGAGTGAAAGCCATTTTACAAAAGGGTCCCCAAAGGTGCAAAGAGAGGTCAGAAAGTTTTTGGGAATGGTTGGGTACTGTAGACAGTGGATACCCAAATTTTCCTCGGTGGCAAAGCCTTTACTGAGATTGACACGCAGAGATGTGTGTGATCTGATTTCATTAGACAAGGAACGGATGGAAGCTTTCCTAGAGCTGAGAGAAAATCTCTGTTGTGCTCCAGCACTGGGAATGCCTGATTATTTAAAGAGTTTTACATTATTTTTTAGTGAAATGGAGGGCTGCACTCTCTCAGTGCTTACACAGACACATGGTGAAGCCCAAAGGCCTGTGGCATACTTTTCAGTTACTCTTGATCCTTTCACTGCTTCATTTCCTTTCTGTCTTAAATCAATGGCTGTGGTCAGGGCTAGTCTCAACAAATGTGAATGCATAGTAATGAGACATCCTTGTAACCAGTATGGTCCCTCGTTCTGTTGAAGTCTTGCTTACCAGAACAAAATCACGTATATGACTAACACAATGTTAGCAGCAGATTCTTGCTGCTGAGAATCTCAGTCTAAAATGCTGCCAGATTTTTAAATTTAAATACTGTCAATCTTTTACCTGAAAATGGATCATCAGATAATTTTGAGCATGACTCTATTGATGTCAGAGATGTATGCACCAAGCCAAGACCTGATTTAAATGATGAGCTAATAATAAGACCTGATTGTTTTCTTTTTGTGGATGTCTCATGTTTAAGTACAAATGGTGGTTCTCTGAGAGCAACTAACACTGATTGTACCATTCAAGGCATAGAGGAAGCTTCATAGCTTCAAGGTGTTTCCTTGTTGCAGAATTGTTTTCTCTTAATAAGACAGCCCAAATGAGAGTGACTATATTTATAATTAGTACAACTTTGGTGTGGTCCATGATTTTGGACAGTTATGGTCACAGAGAGGATTCATGACCTCATCTGGATCTCTAATTAGGAAAGGGGTGCAAATAAGGCAATTGCTAGAAGCCTTAAAGCTTCTGATTGGAATTGCACTAGTTAAATGTGCCGCACACAGAGGCGGCAATGTTTATGTCACTGTCTGTAACCGATATGCATACAAAAGTGGCACGCTGTTGTGCAATTGTGTCCTGTGCATATAATAGAACATTCACAGATGGACATCAGGAGGATACTGTCTTTTCCATGCTGATGACAACAGTTGACACTTGAGACGATTTAAAAGCCATAAAGGAAAATGTATCTGAAGCAGGACAGTACAGTTGATTAGAGCGGATGTGGAAATGATGAAAATGACATTTAGGTTTCAGTAGATGGAAGAGGAGTGCTACTAGATAGTTTGTTGACCCCAATGACATGCCCTTTCCATGGTCCTACACATTTAGGCAGAGAGGCTATGGTCAGGTAATTTGGACAGAAGTGGTTCAATCACAGATTTAAAGCCCATGCAGAAGAATTGTGTCATTGACGTGTAACCTGACATCAAATGTAGGGAAAATAGCACCAGTCACAATGAGACACATAGGGAGATTAAGTGGTCCATTCAACAGAATGTAGATGGATTTTATCAAAATGCCTCTTTGTAATGGGCTGAGATATGTCCTAGTTATAGTGTGTCAACACCAGAGCAGCACGCGCTCTATTGGCGACAAAAATGCAAAAACCCAGCACTCTCAAAACAACGCAATTTATGCATTGTGCTGATATGTTGTGGTTTAACCTTTTACTTTGCAGAGTTCAATCCTGAACACTTATTTTTAATATGCTTACAAATACTGTTCCTTTGCAATGTTTTGCTGCACGTTTTCAGAGTGTGTTAGGGCGTGGCCCCTTTCCAGGGCCTTCCAGAGACTTTCCCTGCAACATGCCTGGGCGTGGTTCTGGGCTGGGCCAAGACTCTATAAAAGATAGCCAGCCCAACTCCCAGTGCTCACTATTCAGTGGTCCCGGTGCAGAGCAGCAGCTTCTTCCTGAGCTCCTGTCCTGGGGGCCTATTTGGATCTTCCAGTCTTCTGCCCTTCATCTTTCATTGGTGATCATTGTTCCAGGTGGTAAGACGGTGGTTGGACTGTCCCGACACCGTTATTGAGAATTTTCATATTTTTGGTTTAATTCTTAAAAGAGTAACAGATTACTTGCGCACTACCATTTCTTGTGATTTATATGGTAGTTTACAAATAGGCAAGATGCACGATTTTGTTTCATAAAGGTTTGACCTTGTTATTCATTGCGTGCTACCATTTCTTGACATTTACATGGTGGCTTAAGAATCGTCAAGAAGCGCGATTCGTTTTATGGTGTTTAAACATTGTTGTCCATTGCGCGCTACTATTTCTTGACATTTACATGATGTTTTTTGAGTTGGCAAGACGCGCAATTCATTTCATGAGGATTTAACTTTGTTGTTCATTGCACGCTACCATTTCTTGAAATTTACATGGTGGCTTAAGAATCGGCAAAAGAAGCGCGATTCGTTTCATTGTACTTTGATCTTGTTATTTATTGTGAGCTGTTATTTCTTGACATTTACATCGTGTTTTATGAATCGGCAAGACGCGCGATTCAATTAATGATGATTTGACTTTGATATTCATTGCGTGCTCCCATTTCTTGTTATTTTACATGGTGACACTCGAATCAGCAAGACGCACGATTCTCCCCTCGAGTTTATTTCATGTTGTTTATTGTATCCCACTATTCTAAGATATTTATTATGTAATATTCGAGTTGACAAGTTATGTGATTTGTTTCCTGAATCCATATAGTGTTATTCATGGTGCACAATCCTTTTATGGTGTTTACTATATATATATATATATATATATATATATATATCTGCAATATGCGCAATTTGTGTTGAAACATTTTAAGAGTACACAGAAGGCCAGAGTTTCTAGATGCAATATTGTATGGTCCTAGTATACATTCTCAAAACAGGATTTATTTGACTGGTTTAAAATTTAGTCAGAATGTTTTTCTGATTCTCATGTAAAGGAAAGTACTTGAATAAGAAAGTTTTCATTTAATTCATCTTGATTCCCCTACAGGTATCCGGCCATCTTGAAACTTAGTCATTTTAAACTTAACTCTTAGATTGTTCATGTTTTCAGATTGACTAGGGTTAGAATCATAGTCTAGTATTGATTTCAGGAGATATAATTTTCATATTGTGTGTTCTAACCTTTTTCTTACTACAGGTCTCCTTCCCAGCTATTCCCTTCCTAATCCCCTCTTCCCCTCTTGAACTCTCTCAGTCTCTGAGATTTATTTATCAGAGTCTTGGAGCTGTTCAGTGGTGGACGTGTTGGGAACGTGCACAGACCCCGAGGATCTGGTGACTCTGACATAGTGTGCATTTCCTTAAGGTGGGTAGAAGCCTACCCTACAAGGAGAAATTACAATCTCACTGTAGCTAAGTTGCTGTTGAGGGAGTTGGTCCTAAGGTACAGCATGCTGGTTTTTCTGGAGTCAGATCGAGGAACTCACTTTAACAATGAGATTATTAAAATGTTGTGTGCAGCATTACAAGTAGAACAGAAGCTGCTCTGCAGTGATTGGCCTGAAGCATTATTGAGCAGATCAACTGAACCACTAAATACTGATTGGCAAAGGTGTGTGCTTCCACTTCATAGAAAGGTTTGATGCTTTATCTTTGATGTTAATGAGTCTACAAAGTACACCTGACAGAAAGACACACTTATCCCCACCTGAGAAACTTATAGGGAAGGCAATGAGATTGACTCCTGTATCTGCAAATGCACTTGTGACCTTAACAGATGACATGGTACTCAAATACTGCAAAGGATTAGCTGATGAGCTGCATTATGTCTCTCAACGGTTTGGAGCTGTAACTGCAAATACACATTAATAGCAATGAAATGACCTCAGTCCTGGAAACTGGGTTCTTGTCAAGAACCACATGAGAAAGTCCTGTCTGGAGCCAAGGTAGAAAGACCCCTACCAGGTAATCCTGATAAAAAAATACAGCTGTCAACTGTGCTGTATTGCCAAACTGGGTGCATGCTCCACATACCCAGAGTACAAGAGATCCTTATGAAGAAATAGTGTTCTATGAGCCAGAACCAAGAACACTGGTAAATGTACCACCACAAGTTGAACAATCTAATTGAAGTTTTTATAAAAGTCAGCAATAAGAAAGGGGTGAAGACAGGTGAATAGATCCAATTGTTAGATGTCTCACAGTGTGGCATTGCAACATTTGGCACAGAAATTGGTGAGGCAAGTACTCAATTTGAAGTTACAGTTCAAATACCTTCAGAACAACAAGAAGATCCAGGAGAAGGAACACTTTCTAAAACAAGGATAAAGATAGACATCCACAATGCTAAGTGGCCAAACACCTACAATCAGAAGACGTTAAAATAAAGTCTGTCATTTGGATCCATTTCACTGACATTTGATGGAGAGACAGAATCAAGTGGTATTAAGACACAGAAGAAGAGTTGCCTGCACCTCCTTGACAATAGTCAAAAGCAAAATTTAATTGAAATCAAATCATTAAATGAATTGTACGAAACAAACATTTGATGAAGTTATTAACAAGATAAGAAGAGTGGCTAGGCCAGAGGCAGCTGAAGAAGAGTAGGGATAACATTTTAAATGAACATGGACTACGGCTAATGAAGCCTATACAAAGATTGCTTTAAATAAAGATGCAAAGAACTAACCCAAATAAAAGAAGATAATGAATAATATATGCACAGAAAAATAACGACATTAACCTTGCTGTTACACACATGGGGGCACATTTAATAAACATGGTGCAGCACCACTTTTCTTGTGCCCCTTAGCGCTCCATACCGCCACCATGTGTGTGCCGTGTTTAAAATACGGCGCACCATGGCGCAGTGTAAGGGGCAATAGCATCAGAATTTTTGACACTATTGACACTATTGATGTACTGTCCAACATTTTGGCGTTAACCCTGAACAATTCATAGGGGCCTATTGTAACCAATGGTGTGCCCCTTTTTAACACCTGCTCTGAGGAGGAGTTAAAAATGCTGAAAAAATGATGCAAAGAAATCTATTAGATTTCTTTGCTCCATTTTGTCAGCCCCCCGTAATGGGGGAATGCCCCCCTTGAAGACATTATGCCTGGCACAGGCATAATGTGGCACACAGGGTTACAAAGTGGTGCAATGCATGCATGTACATCTGGCGCAGCGATTTTAGCCTCGTTGGGACACATTAGCATAAACAAATTACACTAATGTGGCGCAAGGAGGAGCTAGGCCCTCTTAAATCCGGGCCATTATTTTTACAAGATCTGATTTTAGAAAAACATGTGTGTCCTAACCAGAAGTACATGTAAGACTATTTTAGGTACTATAATTTTATTGATAGTATTATTGGCAGTTGCCATATTATTGGTAATACAATTTACACAAGAGACAGAGAAATCTTGTTTCACAGACACAACATCTATATCAGATATTATGATGATAAGTTAAAGGATTCCTTTGTGGTTTACATGAAGGAAGATTATTCAACAAATATTTATTTAAGTTAAGAATAGTACACGAGTATTTATGAGCTATTGATGTAAAAGGCTGATAGTATGTGTACACCTGCCTTCATCAGCTGATGCACAAGTAGCATATCACCATATTCCTCTTTCCTATGCTATATCATGCAGCATTTTGCTTAGTTTAGTATATAGGCAGAAACACTTTGAAAACTATTCTTCTAACTCTTACATGTTTTTTTTTTTAAAGTTCCACTAATGAAGAGCATGAATGTACATCCACAAGCAAAGGAGATGAAAATAACTTGGTATTATTTTAGACCTTTTCTTCCTGTACTGTTAAAGCTCATGAAAATAATCTAACTAGCTTAATGAATCCATTGGAAGAGGCTTTTCTTTAAAAGTTAGAAAAGAGAAACACACAGATTGCATTAAATGCATTTTAAAAGGAAGAAGATGTCCTGAAGAAAGTATGGAGGAGAAAAGAAGATGAGTTTAGAAAGAAAATGTCTGTTTCGAGATTAAAACTAGTTAAGAGGCATGAAGGGAAAGTGTGTGTTTAAAGGAAGAATTCAAGGGAAAAAGATACCTGTAGAGAAATCGTAATTGTGAACATGTTTTTGAATTGTCGGAAGGAACATGGCAAACTTTGCAAAAGGATGATCCAACTATATCTGGAGTGTATTATATTTGTGGAGGGAATGCTTACTTTAGATAATCAGCTGATTGGGAGGGTATTTGCTATTTAGGCTTGCTTGTTCTGAAAATGTATCATGTACAGAGTTTAGAAGCTTTAAAAATGACATCTGTACACAGATATTCACGTAGTGTAAATGATGGCATACAACTAGTGGGAGACATATTTGGAGCTATTATACCAGGAGTAGGAGTGGTATTAAATGATGAAAAGATTAGAAAGCTTTCAATAATTGAAGACAAGTTAGCAACCAGATCAATGGTACTTCAAAACTGATATGCTTTAGACATTTTACATGCAGAAAAGGGCAGTGTGAGAAGGATGGGCGGATATATGTCTTTGGAGGTGAGTTTGATTTACTAATTGTGCAAGGCTCAAGGCTGGCCATGATCCTCGCCAGTTTCAATGTGTCTTTGGGGCACCTGGAATCCTTCCTGACTTCCTCTAATCTCTGCCGGCCCTTCAGTGCCCTTTGCACCAGCAAAGCTTTTGTCCTATCTGCGTACCCTAGCATCTTTGCAAAGAAGGAAATTGCTGCAGTGTGCCGCTTAGCGTAGGACACGAGTTGCCCTTCCCCTCTCAGTGCGATAAGAAATATGATTACAGACTCAGTGAAAACCATTCACGCAACCCCTTGCTTTCCTGAAACATGCAATAAGTGTAATATGCCCCTTCAGAGACAGCAAGAAACTTTTCAATATCATTAAATAATTCTCTAACCTGGCTGCCAGCGAAATCAACATCACACCCTCACAGGAGCTGTGTGACAACTTTGCCCACTTCTTCCATGACGAGATCTCAACTATATTGACAGAAACTATGAACCCCAACCCACACCTATGGACTTGCTCAACAGATATGCCACCACCATGATAGACACAAACCACATACTGACCACTTGAAATATCCTCTCCACCCAGGACATCATCTCCACCATGAAATCAATCCACTCAGGGGCTCCCACAGACCCATGCACGCACTACATCTTCAACCTTAGAAACCAAAGGATCGGCCAGGAACTCACCACCCTGTTTAACACCTTCATCAACACTGCACCATTTCCTGATGCCTGGAAACACGCCAAAGTCAGACCACTTCTCGTAAACCCTCCGCCGACCCCAGTGAACCCAAAAACTCCCAGCCAATCTTCCTGCTCCCAATTCCAGCAAAGGTACTGGAAAAGATCATCAATAAGCAACTCATGACATACCTTGATTAAAATCAACTACTCGATGTCTCCCAATCAGGCTTTCAGCAATCCTCAGCCAAGGACAAACAGAAGCTTTGATTCTCCTCGACCTCTCAGCAGCATTCGATGCCGTATCTCACACATGATGATCGAAAGACTCCACCACATTCGCATCCAAGGGACTGCGCTCAGATAGATTACCTCCTTCCTCACTGGAAGAACCCAGAAGATCTACCTCCCACATTTCATCCCCATACCCAAGGAGATCCTCTGCGTTGTTTCCCAGGGCTCATCCCTCAGGCCCACGATCTTCAACTCATATATGACCCCTCTGGCCAACATCGTCCGATCCTACGGTATCAACATAACTCCCTAAGCAGATGACACCCAATTCATCCTCTCACTCACAGAAGACCCCTCCAACACCAGAACTAGCTTCCACAGATGCATGACAAGCCTCACTGATTGGATTAAGAACAACTACCTGCAGCTGAACACAGACAAGATGGAGGTACTGATCTTTGGCAACAGCAGCAACATAAGGAATGACTTCTGGTGGCCATCAGACCTAGGACCACAGTCACTCCCTCTGACCATTCCAGAATCCCCAGAATCATCATTGACAACAAGTTCACCATGAAATCACAGATCAACGCCGTCTCTTCCACTTGTTTCCTCAATTTACGCATGCTACATAAGATCTTCAAGTGGCTACCTCTACACATGAGACTCATCATGAAAGAGGCCCTCATCAACAGTTGACTGGACTACGGCAATGCCCTCTAAGTAGGAATCTCAGCTCACCTCCTACAGAAACTTCAGACAATACAGAACGCAGTGGCCAGACATCCCACCTCAGCCTTCCCCGACGAACCCACATCACAACCCACCTGAGGCAACTTCACTGGCTCCCCATACAGGTGAGATGCCAATTCAAGCTGCTGAGCCACGCACACACGGCTCTACACAACCAAGGACCCGCGTACATTAACCACTGCCTGAACTTCCACCAACCGTCAAGAAGACTACACTCTACCTTCCTTTCATTTGCCCAAACTCCCTGCATCTACCGAACCAGAAGTTGAGGACGCTCCTTCTCTCACGTTACAGCAAAAACCTGGAACAGCCTCCCCACACACATCCAGACCATCATCTCTCTTCTGGAATTCTGAAGGGCCCTTAAGACCTTGCTGTTCCAGACATGAAAGCGCCTGGATACCCTATTGGGTGATTAGCTATGATTTATAAATCCTGATTGATTGATTGATTGATAGACACTCCTGATACTGGGTGCTAGGCTGGCAGCCATGAGGTCTGGTAGGCCGGGGCACATCTCATCATATTTGAGCTAGGAATGGTGAAGGGTACTCTCCTGCTTCTGGGTGGTAGTACCTGAGGGCCTGTATCTTTAAAGGAGACAAAGCATCTGTTGCATTGCTCAGTATGACAGGCACATGTTTTGATTTAAAATTGGCACCTATCTTCAAACATAGAAATATGATTTCCTTCAGCAGTCTCAGGATCATCTTACACTTGGCCACCTGCTGACTAATGCATTCCACCACAGTCATGTTCTCTTACCAGAATAGTACTGATTGATTGTGGAACTGCTCTGGCAATATTGTGAGGGCTACCAGGGTGGGAAACGCTTAAAGAAACTAATGTGTGCCACCAAACCATATTCAACCCAATCTTGTGCCCTCCGTTGTGCACACCAGGATGCACCCAAAATGGCACCAAAATCCACACTGCCTGCAAAATCTGTAAACAAACCCAACTCCCCATTGGTCTTAGGGTGGCTTGACCATACCACTGCCCCATTGAAATCCTTCAGAAATGCCTACCAGATTCTTATATCCTGCTGAACTTCACAGGACAAACTAGTATGATGGTGCCTCAACTTCAGGCCAGGCAAGGCCTGTGTGATTGACCTGGAAAATGGGAGACCCGTGGGTATGATACAGAGAGCAAAGTTCAACAGCCACACCACTACCTGCAACTGATATAATGTCACTTTCTTGGCAACCAGACATTCCTCTAATGCAGAGGTCTTCTAACTGGGGGGCGGGCCGCCCTAGGGGGGGCCTTAAGTGATCCCAGGGGGGCACCAGCCTCTAACCAAAAGAAGCATTATACAGAAATCAGGGCTTTGTTTTAAGCAGACGCATGTTATTGCATCTTTAAAAATCTAACAGTACTTAACTGCAATGTTTAAATGGGTCTAGACATATTTAAACATTGCCATCTTTATAAAATAATTGTGAAAAATTCTAAGGGGGGCCCAATGATTTTTATTTTTCAACTGGGGGGGCGCGGCATTAAAAAGTTTGGAGACCACTGCTCTATTGCATTGTGAACTTTTTCCCGCAGATGCCTAGACACGCCTACCCTGAAATCCAACTCTATTGATAGGAATTCAATTGTGGCTGGCCCACATGTCTTTGCCTGTCCCAGAGGTACTCCAAACTTTCCCATCAATTCTTGGAAAGATTCCAAAGCCTTTCCACATTCTGCTGTGCCTAGGGAACCAAGGGGCAAGAGCTCAGCATGAGAACATACTATCCTATTCTGATAGCATGTCAATTGTGTCCCTAAGTTCTGGAATCTCTCAGCCATGATTACTTGGAAAATTGTGTAGCCCTTGACCCAATTCAGCAGTGTCTCCTCAACCCTCTTCTTGTATGCCCAATGACCACAATCCCTAGAATGAGAGCACTATCTGCAATTAACTCACATTTATCCTCATAATTGCCCTTCCACATCTTCTCATTCATGTCTGCCGACACATGCCTACCCAACTGATCATGCTCAGTCAATGGTGCCAATGTACCTGCTGGCTTTGCATCCTTGGGTTGGGAGAGGTGTAGGGCCAGACTGCTGCAGTACTGCCTGTGCCATGCTGGTTGTGTGTGAAGTATCAGCCACTACTGGACCCCTTTGCCACCTGAATAGCCAATACAGACTCACCTGTCGCTCCTATAGGCGAGCTTACCACTCCCACCTGACCTTGTCCCACTAAACTGTCCAGAGAAGCCATCAGCCTCTATTCCCATTCAACAGTGTCATTCTCAGCTACACCTGACAATACACTCCCCTTCAGGGGTCAGACAACATCCCTACCTTCGATAGTCAAGGCAAAAAACAAGCACTGTGACCAAAACTGTCTGCACTGCGACACCTGCTGGCATAACCCCAATTGCCATGCAATTATTGCTATTCTGAACAATACTGTTGCTTTCCCCCGGGTCTATAACTGCAGGGGAGCTACCCTGACCTTCAACACCACCTACACTGCCTACTGGCACAACCCCTGAGCACACACTCACCTCCAACCCCCTTCACTGCTTAATCCCTGTCCTCTACCACGCTCCTTCACTGATGAGACTGCCACCCAGGTAGCAACTCCTAACCTCCTCAACCTCTCCTCTGGAGCAGCTGGCTCCATAGGATACCCCCGTGGATCCTGCAGGTACATGAGAGCCAGAGCCTTATGCATCACATCCATCCTGTGCATTAAGGCTTCCAACTCCACTCCAGTTTGCACATCGGTGCTCTTCTTAACTCCACTTGGCATCCCTGCAGTGGCCTAGATGCTAAACCATACAATGCAATTAGCCCCTTGCCAATAGCGACCCTAGAACCAACAACGCTAAAATGGCCACACAGGACAAACATAAAATTACTACACTATTATAGTTTTATACCATTTGCTTGTATGGCCAATGTCTTACAATTGACATTGGAACACTCCTCACTAGGCACTCCAATTATTTTAAAAATGCCCTTAACACTTTGTCACGTGTGGGGGGGCATAAATCCTTGTATTAGCAGGGCCTGTGCTACCAAAAGCACATGCCTTGCCTTTGCGCTACATCCCTTACTCTACCCAATCAGAAAAAAGCATGCCAAAACTCAGCCCCCAAACACTTCAGTAACCTTCTCAGTACCTCAAGCACTCCCACCTCACTAGCCCAAAAGGCACTAGTGAGTGATCAAACCGTTATCCCTAAACCAGACCTCGCTGCCTTCTTGTCCCCCTCTTTTACCTCCACAGCCCAAGCACCCCATACCCACCACAGAGCGTTGCTAAAGCTCATGTCAGGCAAGAAACAGGTTTCAGCCCTGGCGGCTCCTACAGGGCAGGGCTGTGGTACCAGCATCAGGAGTGGAGGCGTCTGCTACCTGGGGTGGTGCAAGGAGAGTGGAATCCTTAAAGAATGGAGCGAGCACAACAAGGCCAGGAGTAATGAACATTACCAGTAAGTAATATAGCATTACCTCCAGGTCCGCCCTGTCCTCATTCCATTTATTAATAGTTAGAATACCCAAGCCAAAATCCCTGCCTTCAGGGGAATAAAAACAGCCCCAGGAAGGAGGCCATCGCAAAATCAAGAAAAAGCAGAACTCCAAGGGTCAACTACAGATAGCCCAGAAACCACAGAGAAGATATCAACCAGGAAACACCCCAGGCAAAAAAAAAGGGCAGAACCCCCGACAGCGGCAGGAGAAGACAAGCAACAAAGAAAATCCCAAACAGTGAACAAACGGCCAAGAGGGAGCTAACTCTATGGCAACCACCACAGAACCCCCCAGGAGAAGAAACAAAACAACAACAAAATCCGACCCACACCCCACCAGGACCACAAAACAAAGAGGACCCCACATTAGAAGGAACCACAATGGAGAACCCCACAACAGTGACACCCCAAGGAAATGAGAAACTCCAGCTGAGCACAGCTGGGACAAAAAAAGAGACATCAAAGAAAGGAAAAGCTGGTCAAGGTAGACCAATCCTAACCTCTCTCATGAAGCTCACCGCCCAATAAGAGGGGAAAAATAAACAGGAAGAACATCAGGTCCAACAGAAAAAGGAAACAAAATCCCAGGTGGAAACCAAGACAGCTGAAGCAGAAACAAAAGCAAGAGGCCACAATCCCCTCAAGTAAACCAACAAAAAAACAGAACAGGGGAGAAACACCAACCCAGGCTTGAAACCAAGCCACCAACCGCAGGGGAACCCCACTGACCAGAGACAATGTAGAACTTCAGGGAGGTGAAGCCAGCTGCAAGACACACCATGGACACCACTAAGGTGACCACACAGGAAGGGATCAGCAAAGCCAAACTGCCCAGACCCCAAGAAAGAGAAGGTGAAAACACCGGAGCCAGAAACTCAGAATCCGGCACTCAAAAAGACAAGCAGGAAAGTATACGCAGGCAGAGAGGCCAAAGGAGCAAGACAAAAGAGGCACCCTGGAAGACCCAGCCCAAGCACGGAGGGCACCCAGGGTGGCCCCCAAAACTCGGGAACCCTGCGTCAAAAAAGAAGAATATAAAGAACCAAAAAAGGCCAGACGTAACATGATCAGCCAACCAAACTACCAAAGACGGCCACACAGGATCTGCCCACATACAGACAGCCTCACGCAGGGGAGCCAGGAATAGGGGATATCTATCCATCCAGAGAGGCGCAACAGCTGAGCCCCTCCACAAACACCCGCAATGGCAGCAACCCAGAGGAACGAAGAAATACAACAGAAGGTCACCCCCAAATCACAGAACCCAACCGAGCTAGGAAGAGAGCAGAAAAGAGGAGACACGACAGCCTCCACACAAGGGGCTGCTAATGGGACATCACCCAGATCACAGCAACAGCGAAAGGCAGGAGAAAATAATACTGGCAGGTAGGGCAACCCAGAGCACCAGGAACGGACTGAAGGCACACCAAATCTCAGTCTGAAACCAGCACCCAGCCACACACCAGTACCCAGGGCCCAAGGTGGCCAGCACAAAACCCAGGACGCGCCAAGCATCACCCAGAGAACCAAAGCAAGGGAGCAACAAAATAGCACCCACTGACAGAAGACCCCCTCACATCAGAGGGAGGCCATAGACACAACCCTCAACCCACAAGAAGGAGAAGTGCAGCAGAGCCAGAACAGAGGAGCCCAGAGGCTAATGCCAGCACCTGGCAGGACCGAACCCCCAAAACAAAAACTGATAGCCATGAAAGACCAACAGCTCATACCTATCAGGCAGGGAGAACCAACAGCCATGTAGCCATTCATTCTTCTATGGGACAGCGGAGCCCAAAAGCAACTGGACATGAGTAACACGGGAAGGAGTCTGCCAGAAAAGGAGAAGCACCAAAGGGGAAGCAGGAAGCAGACAGCCAGCTAAACCTCAGGAAATCAACTTCAAAAAACACTGGGGCATATCCACAACCCAACACCCATTCCTTCATGTGGCCCAAGCAACCAAGGAGGCAGGGGAGATAGAGAAACCAACAAGAGACCAAGGAACATGGAGCCCAAAGGAGCCACAAGGCCTGCAACCCAGAAAATACCCAGGCATGTTGTACAGCAAACCACCAGTACCTAGACAGGAAAATCAGGAGAGAGACTCCCATACCGTGTATAATGCACCAAACAATCCCAGAAGGGAAAGGCTTGCATGACAAGCCCCCAGGCCATACCAACAGCACCAGCTGCAGCAGTCAAAGGGGCCCAGTACGAAAGACCGGGCCCCCCTGAAAACCAAACTGACTGCACCAAGCAGCCTACGCCCACCCAACCACGCCATAGAACAGCCCAACCACGCCACAGAACAGGAAAGAATACCACAGAGTACCCCCCTAGGTGGAAACCAGGAGAGTTTACCCCACTGTTGGACCTGGCCTTTTGACAGGGTCATCCCCAAACTTTCCAATTTGTTGCTATCAGTCGTTTGAAAACAACAAATGCTAAATCTATAAATCTGTGTATCTGTTTATCCTCTCTAATGCAGTGGCGTATGCCCAATAAGCAGGAATCTGGTGTGGGGAATAGGGTGTGGGACGAAATGTCTGCTGTAACGTCTGTGATGAGGTGCCAGGCTGAGTTTATTGAGTGGGAGCTCCAAACCATATGGTAAAAGTCGGCTGCCGGAGTAGCACATCTTGGACATGTCGGAGCCGTGCTCGGGTATATTCTTTGGATGCGGGCTGGGGATAAATAAGAGTGGTGAATATAGTTGAATTGGGTGTAACGCAAATGAGGATTACGGGATATTGATTTGATCATTGCGAGAGCTGCGATCCAAGTTTTTTGTGGTAATGGTGAAGGAAGGACATAGTCCCAGCATGCCTTAACGTGCAGCAGGGTGGTACAAACTGCTGCTAGTAATATTTTAAATAATTTAGTTATGGTACCTTTTGTGCTACCTATGGTAAGGATGGTGGTGAGTAATGGGGACTCAGGAGGCTCGGCATTGCCAACACCCCAAAGATTGTTAAGAAGCCGCTTAATGGCGCTGTATGTCAGGAAGGCCCCATTGTGCACCACTCCGGCAGACACCAGTTCCGCAAAGGAGTACAACGCGCAGTTGGAGTATAAATCGCCCACCTTCAGTGTGTTTATGTCCTGCGTGTCATGATGTGTTGAGAGGGTTTGGGTGCCCGGCAATTGGAACAGCGGTAGCAAGGGTGAGTAAGGGGTGGAGGGGGTCTTGCCTTGGACATATCTACGCCAACAGAAGCGAACTGCTTCCAACAGTATGAGTTTCGGGGATAGGGGGTGAGGGCTAGATATCAATGTAGGCAGCAGCTTTTGTGGGGCTATATATGTCTGCAACATTATGCTTTCGGTAGAAGGGGTATCTTGGAGCCATGTAGATAGCCATGACAGTTGGGCGGCTGCATAGTATCTTTCGAAGTTGGGCATGCCCAGCCCACCCATTTCCTGTGGGTGTTGTGTTATGGTCAGCACCACTCTACGTCTATCTTTGCCCCAGAGTAGGTCGGTTAATATTGAATGCAGTTTGCTAAAGAAGGAGCGTGGCAAGCACAACGGGAGGGCAGTAAAATAATATAGGAACCTCGGGAGGATAAGCATCTTGGCTATTGCTACCCGGCCCATCGGGGATAAGGGAAGTGAGCTCCAAAATGGTATTAAGCTGCGGGTGGAGCTGAGTGCTCTGTCAATGTTGCCCTCTTTTAGATCTATAATAGAATGATAAATCTGCACCATGAGGTATTTAAAGGTTGCGTGTGACCAAGGAAGTTTATACTTCGGTAGTGCCATATGGAGGTCAATCGGGATGGAGATAAGAGGGAAGATACTTGACTTGGACCAGTTGACGTGCAGACCAGAGGTGAGGGCAAGGGAGTCCAGCAGTTGTAGCACCTCTACCATAGAGGCAGAGTGGTTACGCAAGTATATCAGGGCATCATCTGCGTATAAGGATATAATATGGTGAGTGTTAGATTCCGGGATGCCCCATATATGTGCGCAGCTGCGTAGTTTAATTGCTAATGGTTCCATGGCAATGGCAAATAACAAAGGAGACAATGGGCAGCCTTGTCTGGGGCCTCTGCTTATAGGGAATGCTTCGGAGATAATGCGACCATTTTTGACACGTGCTGTGGGCTTGGAGTAGAGCGTTTTGATCCAGCTGATAAAGCCGGGACCAAAACCGAACGCCTTGAGCGTGCAAAGGAGATAATTCCAGCTTAGTGTGTCAAACGCTTTTTCAATATCTAGGGAGAGGGCCACCGCTTCAGTGTCTGTATTGCTGTGCATTATGTGGAGCAGCCTCCTGATATTTAGGAAGGTGCTTCTACCAGGGATAAAGCCGGACTGGTCATGATGTATCAAGCTTGGTAGGTAGGGGAGGAGCCTATTTGCTAATACTTTCCCTAATAGTTTGCAGTCTGTGTTGAGTAGGGAGAGTGGTCTGTATGATTTAACATCGAGAGGATCACGGCCAGCTTTTGGGAGGACAACTATTAAAGCTTCGCGCATGGAGTCTGGCAATTGTAAGTTATGGTGTGCTTCATTGAACACCTCTATGAGTGGGTGTAGGAGATGGATAGCGTGGGAGTTAAAATATTCCACCGGTAAACCATCCGATCCGGGGTTTTTGCTACGCGCCATTTGTGCCAGAGCTGAGCGCAGTTCTTCAATAGTAATAGGGCCATCCAAAGTAGGGGTGTTATCGAGGATAAGTTGGTTTTGAGAGACAAGTTGTAGTATGTCAGTTAGGTGTTGTTCCGGCAGAGGGGGGGGCGTGTAAAGGGTGCGGTAGTATGTGGAAAAGGCTTTGTTGATGCCTGACTGAGTGTTGACAATGACGTCGGGGTTTAGACGTATCGCACCGATGGGTGTTGGCTGCGAAGGCTGGCGGGTCAGCCAAGCTAATAGTCTACCGGACCTGTCCCCCTCAGCGTGCTGTCTTGTCATGTAATGTCTGTAGTCGTGCTTGCCTAGTCTGGTGTCTGCTTCATTATGGGCAGCCCTAAGCGAGTTCAGTGTTGTTAGTGTGGACTCGTCTCTGACGACCACATTCTCTGCATTACGGAGTTTTACCTCCAAATCTTGTAGTTCTTTAGCAAGTACTTTTCTTACCCCCACCGTAGCTGCAAGGCAATGTCCCCGTATCACTGCTTTATGAGCATCCCACTCTATAGAGCGAGATGACGTTGTGTTTTTATTCAGCAGGAAGTAATCGGCTAGTCTCTTGGACATATCTGCTTGAAAGGGGGGGTCTAAAAGAGCTTCCGGCTGCAATCGCCATGTTGGTATGCGAGTGTGCATGTGGCCCCAGGCCATTGTTACACATAAAGGATTATGGTCTGATATAGTGCGCGCTAGGTATTCAGACATGCACACTTTCTGAATGATGGCTGCAGATACAAAAATCATATCTATTCTGGTATATAGCTTGTGTACAGGGGAGTAATAAGAATATTCGCGATGGGTGGGATCGCCCACCCTCCATACATCCCTCAAGCCGATGTTTAAAGCCCAACTTGCTAGTGCTTGTGAGGCGCGATTGGAAGGGGCTAAGGTGAGCGGGGGAAACAAGCGGTCTATTTGAGTGTCTAGGACGCTGTTGAAATCGCCCCCCCATATGCACTCTAGTGTGGGGTCGCTGAGGTTACCGGTGGAAAGCGTGGATAGGAAATCACGTTGATTTGCATTTGGGGAGTACAGTGCAACCAGGGCTAAAGGGGACCCGTCAAGGATGCCCTCAACTGTCACGTGCCTACCGTTTGGGTCACATTGTGTGCGAGATAAGGTAAATGGGACCCCAGGAGCGATCCAGATCGCTACCCCGCGAGCAAAAGATGAAGAAGTTGTGCCATGCAATTGCGCTTTCCATTTTGAGCGTGTGTTTTCCAGCGTGGATTTAGAGAGATGTGTCTCTTGTAGTAGAGCTATGTGTATCTGATGCCTCTTGAGAAAGGGGTAAACCCTTTGCCGTTTTCGTGGAGTTGCCATACCTCTAATATTCCATGTGAGTATCTTATATTTCAAGATGCTTTGGTGAGTTTGGGTGGCCATGATGTTTTTGTGATTTTCGTGTAACCGAGGGAATGGGTATCCACTGACCACATCATGAAAATGTGACGCTTGCTCACTAAGATTAGCCAGCCAATGACTTTGATATTGTGAGCTGTAATCCTATTGCTATAATAAATATGACATATACGTTTGCTGCTGCATTTACGATTAACTAGCATGTGACAAAACCAACAACCAAATAAAAAGGTGCACTCTAAAACAAAATATAGCAACAATTGAATTAAAAGATATAAAACAATTCCAGCAATTGCCGGCTTGAGAGAATGGTCCATATGGAACAGGGGGGTGCCGAAGGGCATTGGTGCAGAGTCATGGGTTTACCCTGCCCGGGTCACTCGTGGTGCAAAGTACGCCGCCCGGGGGTACAAGCGGAGCGCGCGCCGTAATAGGGAAACACTGATGGCGCCCAAAAGGGGGTGTAGGGGGGTTGTGTCACCGCCTCCGACGCGCGGGAGCAAGTGGAACCCAACTGCTTAGCAGATATCGTCTGCGGCACGTGGTGTGAGAGTAGGACCCCGCGTGGATTCCGCTGAGTCAGAGTTTGCATCTTGTTCCAGATCCACGTCCGTTTGTGTGGATAAGGCAGTTGGCGACGTGTTAACGAATCTGGATGTGGCTTGCAGGAGCCGGGAGCGTTCAGTTTGCACCTGTTCAGGCGAGGGCTTAGCGCCTTGTTTTTTACGCTGCCTGGGACCCGACGTGGAGGAGGGTCTATTGTCACCCAGAGTGCTTGTGTCTAACGGGTCAGCTAGACCCTTGGCATGAAGCCAGGTCCAGGCATCTTCCGGAGAGGTGAAGAAAAATGTACGAGTGTCATCTTGCACCCGGAGTCTGGCTGGGAACATCAACGCATACTTGATGTTATGTTTTCGGAGGCATGTCTTAACATGATAGAAAGAGTTCAGTTTCTTGTGTACTTCTGCTGTAAAGTCTGGATAGGCTGTAATCACAACGTCTTCAAAGCTTACCGGACCAGATTTGCGGAATAACTGTAGGATAAGGTCTCTGTCACGATAATTAAGGAGTCTTACTCTAAGCGGGTGTGATTGTGAGCCAGGTGGAGGGGGCCTGCCGGGGATCCTGTGTGCCCTTTCAACAGAAAAGAATTTCGGGATTTTATCTTTGAGAATTGTGTCTGTGAGCCATTGCTCTATGAATAATTCAGCGCTGAGGCCTTCGGCACGTTCAGGGAACCCCACCATATGAATGTTGTTGCGGCGGGATCTACCTTCTGCATCTTCAGCTCTACGTTTTAAGGAGTCCACCTCTGTTGATAGATGAGCTAGTTGCGATTGAAGATCTTTCACAGACAGGGGAAGGGTTACAGTGTCTTTTTAAGTTCGGACACCCTGTCGGCCAGTGCGTGTTGATCAGTGCGAAGTATGTTAAGATCTTCTGTTACCGAGCCTATTTTAGCTTCTAGGCTGGTCTTAGTGTCTAGAATGGCTTGTAGTATCTTTTCAAATTGTGACGTATGTGATTGCAAGGTAAGTTCCAGCTTCTGCAAAGCCACTTGCGTGGTGGCATGGGCCTCTGAGGAGGATGAGGTGGCGTGGTCCATTTTGCCCGGAGGTGCTCGTGGGGTCTTTGGTTTGACCATTTGGCAAGTACAGGACCACGTGGACGTTAACGTAACAAGAAATCACGGAGCAATGTATGCGGACAAGTCAAGCATCATACCAGTCCAGCCTGGGTGTTGAGGACAAGTAAGGCAGAGACAGGATGAAAATATTGGTGAGTAGTGGCCTGCCGCATTGAATATTGCTTGTGGAGCTTAAAAATTATGGTGCTGGTGGAATTTATGAATCTAGTGGGGTGAGGGCAGAGCTCTGTGTAGTTTATTGGAGGTTGCGTCTGCTCCGGTTACCTTGGGACACAGGGGGATAATTAATACGACTACGCACTGCGACCCGATAAATGTCGCCGAAAGGCTCACCTCTCACAGTCGGCCAGGTCCGTTGTGCGCTTTGCCCCTATAGATCAGCTGAATTCTTGTTGCCTCACCCCTCCGGAGGTGAAGCACGATCCAGTTCTGGGCAAGGACCTGGATAATAGGGACTGCAGTTGAGGCGCAGTGTGCCCGCAAAACGGTCCTCGTCAGATCAGCACGTTTGGATGATCACGCTTGATAGTCCGGCGTAACCCGCGACACTGGGGCGAGTTAAATTGCAAGCCCGCTCCCGCAGGCCACACCGTGCGGGGCGCAGGGACGCCACGGGTCAGCACCGCGACACACCGTCGCCACAAAGTGTCTTTTTGGGGCAGGCGCCCTAATGCGATGCGCCTCTTCGCAGCTCGTTCCTCCGTGCTAATGGATCCGGTGTGACGGAGTCAAGCACTGTTGTTGGCCAAGGATGCGGTTTTTAAAATGTTGGCCACAGCTTGTTGGGCCTAGCGATGACGACTCTTGCGCGGCCCGGCCTCCAGGCCGGCCACGGAGCGTGGTGTTGCTTCCGGTGAGCGGGGGGAGCCGGGACACGGAAACCCCCATCGGCTGCCTTCCTCGAGGGATGACGAAAGGGTTAAGCCTGCTCCGGCAGGACTTAACCCGAAAGGGGCGGCGTTGCAGCAGAGAGGACCCGCCCGGCGCCGCCACCCCAGAATGTCCTCACCAGGCCGGCGCGCGATACCAGCGCCAACGTTAAGGTAGAATCCACGGCGATTCGCCTCATCAGCACAGCGCGAACCCGAGCTCCAGCCTCGGGTCGTGAGGAATGACGTCCTTTGCGTGGCCCGGCCTCCAGGCCGGCCGCGGATCGCGGTGTTGCTACCGGTGAGCGGGGGGAGCCGGGACACGGAGACCCCCATCAGCTGCCTACCTCGAGGGATGACGAACGGGTAAGCCTGCTCCGGCAGGACTTAACCCGAAAGGGGCGGTGTTGCAGCAGAGAGGACCCGGCCGGCGCCGCCACCCCAGAATGTCCTCACCGGGCCGACGCACGATATCTGCGCCCACGTCCAGGTAGAATCCACGGCGATTCGCCTCACCAGCACAGCGCGAACCCGAGCTCCAGCTTCGGGTCGCGAGGGATGTTTCGCCGCGTACGCTGCGAGCATGCTATTTGCAGAGCGGGTACAGGCCGCGATCTGGCCGAATGCCAACCGCGCGCCGATATTTCGTTTTCGGCCTCGGGCATCGATGCAGCCCCCAGGCAGCACAATAAGCGATGCTCGTACCCCGCAGAAAGGGGGCCCGGGCGCCGCTAACAGGATATTTGTACGGGCCAGGGATCGGAGCTGCAGTTTATGCTGCTGCTCCGGTCGCCATCTTGGCCACGCCCCCCCACTTAAGTAGCCCCTTAACCTTGTCTCAGGCCTGCCATTGCAAGGCCTGTGTGTACAGTTTCACTGCCACTTCAACTTGGCATTCAAAAGTACTTGCCAAGTCTAAAACTCCCCTTTTTCTACATATAACTCACCCCTAATGTGTGCCCTAGGTAACCACTAGAGCAGGGTGCTGAGTGGGTAAAAGGCAGGACATGTACCTCTGTAGTTTACATGTCCTGGTAGTGTAAAACTCCTAAATTTGTTTTTACAATACTGTTTGACCTGCTCCCTTCATAGGCTAACATTGGGGCTGCCATCATACACTGTTGAAAGGAGTAGGAAGGTCATATTTAGTATGGCCAGAATAGTAATACAAAATCCTGCTGACTGGTGAAGTTGGATTTAATATTACTATTTTAGGAATGCCACTTTTAGAAAGTGAGCATTTCTCTGCACTTAAATCTTTCTGTGCCTTAAAATCCACGTCTGGCTAGGTTTAGTTGACAGCTCCTTGTGCATTCACTCAGACACACCCCAAACACAGGGTACTCAGCCTCACTTGCATACATCTGCATTTTGAATGGGTCTTCCTGGGCTGGGAGGGTGGAGGGCCTGCCCTCACACAAAGGACTGCCAACCACTACTGGGACCCTGGAAGACAGGATTGAACTGAAAGGGGACCTGGTGCACTTCTTAGCCACTCTTTGAAGTCTCCCCCACTTCAAAGGCACATTTTAGTATAAAACAGGGCCTCTGTCCTACCACCTCATACACTTGCTGGAGAAGAAACCTGAACCAGAACCTGCATCCTGCCAAGAAGAACTGCCTGGCTGCTCAAAGGACTCACCTGACTTCTTTCTCCAAAGGACTGCTGCCTTGCTGTTGGCCTGCTGCCTTGCTGAACTCTTGTCTTGCTGCAAAAGTGCTCTCCAAGGGCTTGGATAGAGCTTGCCTCCTGTTCCTGAAGTCTCAGGACCAAAAAGACTTCTCTTTTTCAACTGGACTCCTTGTGCGCCAAAAGATTTGACGCACAGCTTGCTCCGCGGTGAAAAGGTCAATGCACGCCGATCCGGAAAGACGCCCCTCGACACGACGGCTGCGGTGCGACTGGAACTTTGACGCATGGCCCGCCTGGACAACGCCGCCTGACTTCCAGAGAGGAAATCGAAACGACGCCTGCCATGAGGAAGAAAATTCCACGCACAGCCCACCGGAACGACGCGCAGCCGGATAACAAGCCTAGGATTCCACGCACAGACCCTGCACATCTGGTAATCCCGCGACCCGCAGAAGGAGACGGTCCGCGTGCCAGAAAACGACGCACGTCTTCCCCGAGTGAAAAATAATGACGCAAGTCCGTGTGTGAAGGGGTGAAACTGACGCACACACCATTTTTCTTCCCGTAGAGCGACGCACGTCTCCCCACGTGGAAAATAACGACGCAAGTCCGTGTGTAAAGGGGTGTAACCGACGCACACACCATTTTTCCACGCATCTCCTCCTCTGCGGCCCTCTGCGGAGATTTTCCACTCCAAACCAGGTACTTTGTGCTTGAAAAAGACTTTGGGGGTCATTCTGACCTTGGCGGTAAAAGGCCTATACCGCCGGTCAGAACTCCGCCATAATACCGCCGCGGCCGCGGTAAACCGCCACGGTCATTCTGACCAGCAACTGTGAATCCGCCAAAAACCCGACATCCAAGGAAGGCCGTCTCATCAGCGGGCCGCAGAAAACTGGAGATGACCAAACCTCCACCGCCACGCCAACACAAACACGCCCATGCCATTCTGACCCACCAATCCACGCGGCGGTCTTTCAACCGTGGTATTCCATTGGCGGTACACACCGCTGCGGTCAAAATACACACACAGCTCCAAAACACTGCCACATTGGGCAATTTGAAATACACACACCTGATACACACACCACTCCCACACATCCATACAACTATAAAACACACACCCACATCACCCACAAACCCCTACGACCGAAGATCAGAGACGAAGGAGAGAGAGACACATCACAGAATGGAGAGCTACATCACACAGAGGCACACTACACCATCACACACACCACATAGAAGCACAAAGCACCACACACCAACACACTCATCACCATATACACCACCCCACACCTCATCCACACCACCCCATGGCACCCCAAAGGCACCCACGCTTTTCGGACCAAGAACTCCGGGTCATGGTGGAGGAAATCATAAGAGTTGAACCCCAGCTCTTCGGCTCACAGGTGCAGCACACCACTATAGCCAGGAAGGCGGAGCTATATCAGCGGATCGTGGACAGGTTCAACGCGGTGGGACAGCATCCCAGAAATCGAGACGACATCTGCAAACGCTGGAACGACTTAAGGGGAAATGTGCGCTCGATGGTCTCGCGACACAACATCGCAGTGCAGAAGACTGGCGGGGGACCCCCACCCACTCCACCCGAATTCACAGCATGGGAGCAAGAGGTACTAAACATCCTGCATCCTGATGGCCTCGCTGGAGTACACGGAGGAATGGACTCTGGTAAGTACAATCTCAACTACTTCACCCCCCCCAGCATGCTAACCCCCACCAACACCCTCACCCCCAACCCCCATCACACATCCTCCCTGAGAATGTCTCACCAGCACAACCCACCCAACACCAACCCCTGCATGCCACCACAAACTATGGACACCCATCACCCAAGCATGACCACTGCACATACCCCCCCCCCCAAAACACCCCCACAACACCTCCCCCAAGGGAATGGCAGCACTGGGGGACAAGGGCACCAATCAATGGCACGCAATAGCACACACAGAAACAATAACCATACTCTCTTACCCCATGCAGGACCCGAACGCCAACACACCGGCCAGGAGGGTCCAGAAATGTTCATCCCCCACCGGAAGAGGCCCCCAGTGATGACAGCAGCTCTGTCGACCTGGAACCTGATGACCAGCCCGGACCATCGGGGACCTCTGGACAGTCGGTTCCCCACACACAGGCCACAGCAGACCCAACCCCCTCTGGGAACAACAGCACAGCTCCCACCCAGCGGGCCCATGCCTCTGTCTCTAGGACAGGTCAATCAGCGGTGTGTCTGCCACTACAGGGCACCCAGGCTAACCCACCACCCCAACAACAACAGGGACCTGGGGGCAGTGGTAGTGGGCACACCGTCCAGGGGACAGAGGCCGGGGGAAACAGGGCAACTCGGAGGGCTGCTGTGCGACAGGGGGGGGAGGAGAGGCCCAGGGAACCCACTCTCCAAGAGGCCCTCACCACCATCATGGCAGCCTACCACCACTCCCAAGAGACGATGGCGACGGTACTGGCCAGGTTCCAGGAGATCCAGGCACAGCAGGAGGAACGCTACATGGGGTTCACCAATCAACTCACTAACATCTCTACCGCTATGGGGAGCATAGTCCAGGCCCTCAACCGGATAGAAGACACGTTGCGGGACCATGTGGCACCACACAGGGCCCCTGTCACTAGCCAGGAACAGCCTACCACCTCCGCCGGCGCTAGTGGACAGGAGGCCCCACCACAACGACAGGCCACCAGAACCCCACCTCCTGCTGAAGAACAACCACCCCGCAAGAGGAGCCTGAGATCAAGAAAATCGACAGAGTAGGATGTCAAGACCCCCGCCAGCATGAGACACCCCCTGAAGTCATCCCACTGTCCCACATTGCCACCCAGTCCAACCTTGAACTGCCCCTGCTCCATCCTTCCACAGGCATATGGACAATGCACCTGTGAGACTGAGAACTGGACTCTGCCATGGCCATTACTCCACCCCCACCCATCACCGTGTTTATATCATGTACCATTATCTAGCACAAAAAATAAATCACTCAATGCACTGAAATCAAACAGGAGTCAGGCTGTATTATTTACAAATGTATAACACATTACTGATCAATTATGTTCTGTTAACTTTGTGCTGAACACATACCGAGATCAATAAGCATTAGTCCATGGGCTAACCAAGCAGAAGTCACGCAGTGGGTCATACAGCACTGAAAAGGGAAGGGAAAATCAAACATCAGTTTAAAAGAACTGGGGGGTCATAGACAAAGTTGAGAAGCAGGAGGCTTTCAGGAAAAGTAAAATGGCGTGGGTGATTCTTACCTGTGTGCTACTGAAAATACTGTTGGATAACTCTGTCCCTGTTGTCTGTGTCGTCCTCTGAGTTTTCCTCCTCTTCACTCTCCGCAGGCTCCACAGCTGCTTCAACACCACCATCTGGACCATCCTCCTGCAGGAAAGGCACCTGACGTCGCAATGCCAGATTGTGAAGCATACAGCAGGCCACGATGATCTGGCACACCTTCTTTGGTGAGTACATCAGGGATCCCCCTGTCATATGCAGGCACCTAAATCTGGCCTTCAGGAGGCCAAAGGTCCTTTCTATGATCCTCCTAGTTCGCCCATGGGCCTCATTGTACCGTTCCTCAGCCCTGGTCCGGGGATTCCTCACTGGGGTCAATAGCCAAGGCAGGTTGGGGTAACCAGAGTCACCTATTAGCCACACACGTTGTCTCTGTAGCTGTTCCATCACATAAGGGATGCTGCTATTACGCATCACATACGCGTCATGCACTGACCCAGGGAACATGGCATTCACATGGGAGATGTACTGGTCAGCCAAACAGACCACCTGGACGTTCACAGAATGGTAACTTTTCCTGTTTCTGTACACCTGCTCATCGTCTTTTGGGGGGACTAAGGCTACATGGGTCCCATCAATGGCACCAATGATGTTGGGAATATGTCCAAGGGCATAAAAATCACCCTTCACAGTGGCCAAATCAACCTCCTCAGGGAATATAATGTAACTCCGCATGTGTTTCGTCAGGGCAGACAACACTCTAGACAAAACTTTGGAAAACATAGGCTGAGACATTCCAGATGACATGGCCACTGTTGTCTGGAATGAGCCACTTGCAAGAAAATGGAGGACTGACAGAACCTGCACCAGAGGGGGAATTCCTGTGGGTTGGCGGATGGGGGACAGCAGGGCTGGCTCCAGCTGGGCACACAGTTCATGGATAGTGGCACGGTCCAGTCGGTATCGTAGTATGATGTGGCGTTCTTCCATTGTCGACAGGTCCACCAGCGGTCGGTACACGTGAGGATTCATCCTTCTCCTCGCAAGTCCCAGCGGACGGTGCCTAGGAATGACAACATGGAGCACAGAGTCAAGCCAATCACTGGTACGTTCACCACAGCTTGCATAGCACACGGTTATCTATGTTTTGAAAGGCGTGTATGTGTGGCAATGCAAGGCCTAGGCCTGTGTGTCGCAGTAGAAATTATGCCATGTGGGCCCTTGAAATGGCGGCTGCCTGACCTGTGAAGTGGGACAATGGGATGTGAGGTCAATGCGCTGCCGGAGCACACCGTGGCGGTAGGCGGTCGAAGACCGCTACACGGAGCCGCATTGGTTAACATTGAAGCCTATGGGTTTCAGGAGCCAATGACGAGGTGCGCCGGCGGTAGCGGTACGCACCGCCGCAGTACGCACCGCCGCGGGCGTGACCGCCATTTTCTATCTGCCTAATCACTCGAGACCTGATCATCCACAGGAGAGGACCTATACTGCAAGTGCTGCTGTGACCTCGGTCTGGAAGTGACAATGGCTGCTGCGACTGGGGAAAGGGCCCCTGCCTTCACGTCTGAAGAGTTGGAGAAGCTCGTGGATGGGGTCCTCCCCCAGTATGCGTTACTCTACGGTCCTCCAGACCAACAGGTAAGTACACCGGGTGCACATGGAATGGGCGATGCCTGTGTGGAGTGGGGTGGATGTAAGTTGGTGGGGTGGGGGGCGAATGAGGAGTGCAACGCACGCCAGATGAGAGCATGTGCCATATGGCAAGGTTGGGGAGGGGGGGCCAATCACATCTAACATGCAGTAAGTTGATGAATGTTTCCTTCCCACCCTGTACATGTCACATAGGTCAGCGCCCATCAGAAAGTCGAGATTTGGCGTGCCATCGCCAAGGAAGTCCGGGCCCTGGGGGTCCACGTCAGATGGGGCACCCACTGCCGCAAGAGGTGGGAGGACATCCGCCGCGGAACCAGGAAGACCGCCGAGTCACTGCTGGGGATGGCCTCCCAACCTAGGAGGGGTGCCAGTCGTACCCTGACCCCCCTGATGTCCCGGATCCTGGCGGTGGCCTACCCTAATTTGGATGGGCGCTTGAGAGCATCACAGCAGACACAAGGGGGTGAGTATCAGCACATTCTGCTATCTTTCTGCGCAGTGGAGGCGTCTGGGTGGGGGAGGAGGGTTGTGGGTGACATTAGGCCAGGGCGCTTTCTGTAGTGTAGTCCTCTCCCTTAGGCATGGCCCTGTGCTCCCGGCCCCCACCTCTGTAGGGTGACAAGTACAGCTATTGATGGTCCAGCCTCACACATCTGCGCGTTTGTCGTCTCTTGACCTGTTATCTTAGTCAGAAGTACTGAGTAGTGTACCCCGAATGCGCGGCTTAGTGCATGAGGCTCCTGTGTCTGTCCTCTCCGCCAACGGTGTTGACATTGCATGCACTCAACCTGGTCTTCTTTTTTCTCCCCCCACCCTTCTTCTTCATCTTCTTGTGCATGTGTGCATTAGCATCATCAGGCGGAGGAGATTTGGCATCGGAGCACGAGGGGGCTGCAAGTCACAAGGCCCCGGTGGGCCCAGGAACAGACACCGAGGGCACCAGTGATCCGGAGGGCGAGGGGAGCACCACAACGGGGACCGGTGGTGAGAGCAGCGACACAGACACGTCCTCGGATGGGTGCTCCCTAGCGGTGGCGGAAACATCCGGGACCCCCGCCTCTACAGGTACAGCCGCCACCCAGCGCACCAGCCCCGCCCTCCCTGCAGCCCCTCAGCCTACGCTCCGTGCCCGCTCGCCCAGGAAGACGGGCGTCTCCTTCGCCCCAGGCACCTCAGCCCCTGCCCCTGTCACCCCTGCTGCCCTCAGTGCGGAGCTCATTGGCCTTGTGAGGACGCTCATTGTTGGGCAGACTACCCTTTTGAATGCCATCCAGGGGGTAGAAAGGGAGGTGCATCGGAGCAATGCCTACCTGGAGGGCATTCATTCGGGGCAGGCTGCCCATCAACGATCGTTCACTGCTCTGGCCTCAGCACTGACGGCAGCCATTGTCCCTGTTTCCAGCCTCCCTCTTCTGACTGCCTCCAGCCTGTCTCTGTCTCTTGTTCCTCAGCCTATCCCATCCACACCATCTGACCAGCCTGCACACACCTCAACACCCAAGGGCAGCTCATCCAGACACAAGCACCACAGATCCCACAAACACTCACCCAAGCAACACCCAGATGCAGACATTCCAACAGTCACTGCCACCCCTGTGTCCCCCTCCTCCTCGTCTCCCTCCTCCCTCCCTGTGACGTCTACACTCACACCTGCATGCACACCAACATCAGCCAGTGCTTCCATCACCACCACACCCTCCTGTACAGTCTGCACGCGTGCAGTCACCACCCCCACTGCCATTTACATGTCCCCTGTGTCCTCTCCCACTGTGTCTGTCACCCCCTCTTCCAAGACACACAAACGCAGGCAGCCACCCACCCAACAGCCATCCACCTCACGACAGCCTACAGCACCAGCACCTTCACCCAATGACAGCACACCTGACTCTCCTACAACCACATCCTCTTCCTCCACTCCCATCACCACTTCTCCTAACCTTTACCTTGGCCCTAAAAAACTTTTCCTGGCTAATCTTGACCTCTTTCCCTCCGATGACCTACCCCCTCCATCTGCAAAGAGTCCCAAGAGCACCACAGCCACCACCAGCCCAGCTTCGGGTGTCACTGTTGTGCATGGGTTCTGGAGCCCACCCTTTGCCAGCAGTGACACCTCAATCAGCAGCAAGGACACATCCAGCCCCCCCCCCCGGCAAGAGGACCAGGAAACACAAGGGCCGCCGTGCGAGGACTGACACGGCTGCCCCCAAGGAGCAAAGTTCGCCCACTTCACCAGCCACATCATCTAGGGGAGGCAAGGGCCCGAGAGCCCCATCTAAGGAGCGTAAGGGCAGCAGGGCGGAGAAGTCAGGCAGCAGGAGCGCGGAGCAGGTGGGCCCCACATGCCACATCCCAGCTGGAAAGGAGGACACCAAAGGGCCCAGGACTCCGTCCCCGAAGGGTCCAGAAGCATCATGGTCGGAGGGCGACTGAGCACGGAGTCCAGGCCAGGTCTGGCTCCCTTGACCTACTGGATGTGCACCGCTGAACAGGGCCCGCCGTGGAGAAGAGCACCACTGAACAGGCCCCGCCGTGGAGAAGAGCACCGCTGAACAGGGCCCGCCGTGCAGAAGAGCACCGCTGAACAGGGCCCGCCGTGGAGAAGAGCACCGCTGAACAGGGCCCGCCGTGGAGAAGAGCACCGCTGAACAGGGCCCGCCGTGCAGAAGAGCACCGCTGAACAGGGCCCGCCGTGGAGAAGAGCACCGCTGAACAGGGCCCGCCGTGGAGAAGAGCACCGCTGAACAGGGCTCGCCGTGGAGAAGAGCACCGCTGAACAGTGCCCGCCGTGCAGAAGAGCACCGCTGAACAGGGCCCGCCGTGGAGAAGAGCACCGCTGAACAGGGCCCGCCATGGAGAAGAGCACCGCTGAACAGGGCCCGCCGTGGAGAAGAGCACCGCTGAACAGGGCCCGCCGTGGAAAAGAGCACCGCTGAACAGGCCCGCCGTGGAGAAGAGCACCGCTGAACAGGGCCCGCCGTGCAGAAGAGCACCACTGAACAGGGCCCGCCGTGCAGAAGAGCACCGCTGAACAGGGCCCGCCGTGCAGAAGAGCACCGCTGAACAGGGCCCGCCGTGGAGAAGAGCACCGCTGAACAGGGCCCGCCGTGGAGAAGAGCACCGCTGAACAGGGCCCGCCGTGCAGAAGAGCACCGCTGAACAGGGCCCGCCGTGCAGAAGAGCACCGCTGAACAGGGCCCGCCGTGCAGAAGAGCACCGCTGAACAGGGCCCCGCCGTCTCAAGCACCGCTCCGCTGGGCCCTTCCTGTCAAGCACCGCTCCTCTGGGCCCCGCCGTCCAAGCACCGCTCCGCTGGGCCCCGCCGTCTCAAGCACCGCTCCGCTGTGCCCTTCCTCTCAAGCACCGCTCCGCTGGGCCCTTCCTGTCAAGCACCGCTCCGCTGGGCCCCGCCGTCTCAAGCACCGCTCCGCTGGGCCCTCCCTGTCAAGCACCGCTCCGCTGGGCCCCGCCGTCTCAAGCACCGCTCCGCTGGGCCCTTCATCTCAAGCACCGCTCCGCTGGGCCCCGCCGTCCAAGCACCGCTCCGCTGGGCCCCGCCGTCCAAGCACCGCTCCGCTGGGCCCCACCGTCTCAAGCACCGCTCCGCTGGGCCCTTCCTCTCAAGCACCGCTCCGCTGGGCCCCGCCGTCTCAAGCACCGCTCCGCTGGGCCCTTCCTCTCAAGCACCACTCCGCTGGGCCCTTCCTGTCAAGCACCGCTCCGCTGGGCCCCGCCGTCTCAAGCACCGCTCCGCTGGGCCCTTCCTCTCAAGCACTGTTTATGGTTCACTGTGCCCACCATGCCTCCTCCTTGAGCAGTGGACACTGTCATCCACCAGATGGACTGTGGCTTTGCACTCCCCAGGATGGTGAAGTGGGCAACCCACCCACTGTAGAGACTTGCGAGACTGTGGCTTTGCACTCCCCAGGATGGTGAAGTGGGCAACCCACCCACTGTAGAGACTTGAGAGACTGTGGCTTTGCACTCCCCAGGATGGTGAAGTGGGCAACCCACCCACTGTAGAGACTTGAGAGACTGTGGCTTTGCACTCCCCAGGATGGTGAAGTGGGCAACCCACCCACTGTAGAGACTTGAGAGACTGTGGCTTTGCACTCCCCAGGATACATCAATGGGCATGGTGGCCCCTTCGTGGATCTGGCGTCGTGGACTCATGTGGCTGTGGTGCCTCCCCCTTCCCTTCCCCCTGAGGTGCCTGTAATTTTTTCATCAGATGCCCCTGCAGTGTTCTCTCCAAAGGACTCAGGTCTCCTGTGTGGGCTTTGCCCTTGTGTCGCTACACTGTAGCCCACGGACTGTTCCATTTAACTTTCATGTACAGGACTAATTGCCTCGGTTCTCCATGGCAGTGTAAATATTATCATTTTGTTATGGATATTTTGCATAGTTGACCGCTCCATATCAGAGTCTATTTTTTATATAAATTTTTCGTCCCAATTTATTTCTGTCTTTGCATTCTTAAGGGGGGTTTGGGTGGTGTCACTGTGCATTGTTGCTCTGCATTAGTGTGTACATAGTTTGGGGGGGTGGGGGTCGCATATGTGTGTGCCGTAAGCTTCCCTCCTCCCCCCTCCCGTGTGTCGTAGGTGCAGTACTCACCGTTGTCGTCTGCGCCGGAGTTCGTACTCGTGGTAGATGAGAAGGTAGACGAGAGCAGGTAGGATGTTTAATTCGGGTTCCATGCTGTCCTCCTTCCTCGTGGAGTGTGTTTTGGTGCGCGTTTTCCTGTTCGTAGTCTGTTTCCGCCGTGTTTTTATCGGCGGGGCTCCCGCCCCGGAAAAGGTGGCGTATTGGTGAGTTGTGATACTGTGGGCGGTACATTGTCTGCCGCCTGCCTGTTGGCGTTGACCGCCACGCTGTTTGTCTGCACCGCCGCGGCGGTCGGAGTGTTAATGTGGCGGGCTGGTTGGCGGTTCCCGCCAAGTTCAGAATTCAATTTTTTCGAACGCCGGCCTGTTGGCGGGTTGGCCGCCGCTTTATCACCGACCGCCAGGGTTAGAATCACCCCCTTTGTTTGCTTTTTAAAGACTTAAGACACTTTGGGGGTCATTACAACCCTGGCGGACGGTGTTAAAGGTGCGGTAATAGCGCAAACAGGCCGGCGGACAAAAAAAGGGAATCATGAACCTGGTGGAAACCGCCAACAAAGACAGCCACTTTAACACTCCGCCCGCCATGGCGGTACTGACAAGCAGCGCAGCGGTCACCGCCAACAGACAGGCGGAAGACAATGTACCGACCCGTAGTATCACAACCCGCCAATCCGCCACCTTTTCAGGGGCGGATTCACCGTGGATAAAAACACGGCGGAAACAGTTTCTGCAATGGGAAAACGCTCACCTTAACACATCCCACGAGGAAGGAGGACACCATGGAGCTGGAATTACAAATCCAACCTGCCCTTGTATTCCTACTCATCTACGAAGACCAGCGCCGGAAGCGGCGAAGACAACGGTGAGTACTGCACCTACGACATAGGGGAGGCGGGAGGCAAAAGTCAGGGGGACACACATGAAACACCCCCAGCCCCACCCTCGCATATTACAACACACACACCAATGCATTTACAAACATTACAGTAACAACCCACAACCCCCCCCGGAAGAATGCAAAGACAAAACGAAATCAGTTCAAACATTGTAATGTATCAATATACATGTGTCAAATATATACAGATATATATAAACTCATACAAAGGTATATACATTACGAGAAGCAGTGCAGATATGCACATCTCAATGTCCGTGCACCACTAGGCCAAAAATGCATGGGCGAGGCCCACACAAGATACCTGTCCACAAACGGAGAGAACACTGCCGGGCATCAGAGTGAAAAACAACAGGCACCTCAGGGGGAAGGGAAGGGCACCTCAGGCGGATTACAGCACCACGCCACATCCACGACGGGGCTCCATGCCCATTGATGTATCCTGGGGAGTGCAAAGCCACAGTCTCTCAAGTCTCTACAGTGGGTGGGTTGCCCACTGTTCAATCCTGGGGAGTGCAAAGCCACAGTCTCACAAGTCTTTACAGTGGGTGGGTTGCCCACTGACCAATCCTGGGGAGTGCAAAGCCACCTTCTCTCAAGTCTCTACAGTGGGTGGGTTGCCCACTGTTCAATCCTGGGGAGTGCAAAGCCACAGTCTCACAAGTCTTTACAGTGGGTGGGTTGCCCACTGACCAATCCTGGGGAGTGCAAAGCCAGTCTCTCAAGTCTCTACAGTGGGTGGGGTGCCCACTGTTCAATCCTGGGGAGTGCAAAGCCACAGTCTCACAAGTAGATAACAGCCTCCACTGGTTCTGGAGAGGGACTGGTGCCCAGAGTGCTTCATCCTGTGAAGGATTCAGGTAGTGGATGACAGTCTCCACTGGTTCTGGAGGGGGACTGGTGCCCAGAGTGCTTCATCCTGTGAAGGACAGAGGTAGTGGATGGATCTCTCCACTGGTTCTGGAGGGGGAATGGTGCCTAGACTGGATTAGTCTCCCCGTGACAGTTCCTGTCCCGTCACTGTCCCAGCTGCACATGGGATAACGATGCTTGATATGGTGGTCTTTTCCTTCTTCAGAGGTGCTTGCCCTGTTCAGTGGTGCATGCCCTGTTCAGCGGTGCATGCCCTGTTCAACGGTGCTTTGCCATGGCGGTCTCTGGACTGTTCAACGGTGCTTTGTCATGGCGGTCTCTGGACTGTTCAGCGGTGCTTTGCCATGGCGGTCTCTGGACTGTTCAGCGGTGCTTTGCCATGGCGGTCTCTGGACTGTTCAGCGGTGCTTTGCCATGGCGGTCTCTGCACTGTTCAGCGGTGCTTTGCCATGGCGGTCTCTGGACTGTTCAGCGGTGCTTTGCCATGGCGGTCTCTGCACTGTTCAGCGGTGCTTTGCCATGGCGGTCTCTGGACTGTTCAGCGGTGCTTTGTCATGGCGGTCTCTGGACTGTTCAGCGGTGCTTTGCCATGGCGGTCTCTGGACTGTTCAGCGGTGCTTTGCCATGGCGGTCTCTGCACTGTTCAGCGGTGCTTTGCCATGGCGGTCTCTGGATTGTTCAGCGGTGCTTTGCCATGGCGGTCTCTGGACTGTTCTTCAGTGCTTTGCCATGGCGGTCTCTGGACTGTTCAGCGGTGCTTTGCCATGGCGGTCTTTGCACTGTTCTGCTGTGCTTTGCCATGGCGGTCTCTGGACTGTTCAGCGGTGCTTTGCCATGGCGGTCTCTGCACTGTTCAGCGGTGCTTTGCCATGGCGGTCTCTGCACTGTTCAGTGGTGCTTTGCCATGGCGGTCTCTGGACTGTTCAGCGGTGCTTTGCCATGGCGGTCTCTGCCCTGTTCAGCGGTGCTTTGCCATGGCGGTCTCTGGACTGGGCATTGGTGTGTGGCATGACGGTCCCTCATTGCCCAGCGGGGCTGTGGCTGCCGGGGCCCTCCTGGGCAATGACTGTGGCGGTGGTCTCCTGACCAGTGACGATACTTGTGCCCTCCTGGGCAATGACTCTGGCGGTGGTCTCCTGACCAGTGACGATACTTGGGCCCTCCTGGGCAATGACTCCGGCGGTGGTCTCCTGACCAGTGACGACCAGTGACGATACTTGGGCCCTCCTGGGCAATGACTCTGGCGGTGGTCTCCTGACCAGTGATGATACTTGGGTCCTCCTGGGCAATGCCAATGGCGGTGGTCTCCTGACCAGTGACGATACTTGGGCCCTCCTGGGCAATGCCAATGGCGGTGGTCTCCTGACCAGTGACGACGGTGCTGGCGGTGGCGTCCCGGCCACCGGGAAGGATGCCGCCCTCCTCCGTCGTAATGCTCACACCAGGCTGTGCAGACTTCTTCTGGCCCTTCCCCACCTTTGGAGGAGTCACAGCTGACTCTGCAATCCCCCTGGGACCTCTGTGAGTTGTTTTGCCTCCAGGAGTCTTCACCCGGTCCCGTCGGCCAGTTTCCAACTTCAGAGCCTTTACAGGGGGTGGACTGGCAGTGCCTTGGCTCCGTGTCACACTGCCTGCCCTGGTGGGCGGTGCACTCCACACACCTTGAACATGCACCACTGGTACTGGAGGCTTTTTGGCTGAGGCGCTACGACAGGACTGATGAATTGGAGGGGTGGGGGTGGGGGCAAAAAGGTCAACTTTGCAGAGGGACAGTTTCTGACGAACACTGGGATGGGAAGCTGGAGGGGGTCTGGGAGTGGAGGAAGAGGAGGTGGTTGTAGGAGGTGTCACTTTAGGTGTTTTGGGTGCAGGTGCAGGTACTGGAGGCTGTTGTGAGGTGGATGGATGTTGGGTGTGTGGGTGCCAGCGTTTGTGTACTTTGGGAGGGGGCGTCACAGACACACTGGGAGAGGACACAGGGGACGTGTAAACGGGAGTGGAGGTGGTGAGTGCAGGTGAGCTGGGTGTGGTCCTGGGTGTTCTGGTGCGAGTCCTGGTGCCTGTAGATATAGTGCATGCAGGTGAGAATGTAGACGAGACTGGGAGGGAGGAGGCAGACGAGGAGGAGGGGGACACAGTGGAGGCAGTGGATGTTGCTGTGTCTGCATGTGTGTGATGCTTGTGTGTGTGCCTGTAGGTTGTGTGGTGCCTATGTTTGCCTGAGCTACTTTTGTGTGTTGAGGTGTATGCATGCTTGTCTGATGGTGTACTTGGGACAGGCTGGGGTACAGGGGATTGGGTCTGGGTGGAGGAAGTTGGAAGGGGGAGGCTGGAGACAGGGACAATGGCTGCCTTCAGTGCTGAGGCCAGAGATTGCAGGGTTCGATGATGGGCAGCCTGACCAGAATGAATGCCCTCCAGGAATGCATTAGTGTGTTGCAACTGCCTTTCTACACCCTGGATGGCATTCACAATGGTAGACTGCCCAACAGTGAGTGACCTGAGGAGGTCAATGGCCTCCTCACTGAGGGCAGCAGGGGTGACAGGGGCAGGGCCTGAGGTGCCTGGGGCAAAGATGATGCCCACCCTCCTGGGTGAGCGGGCACGGGGCGAACGCTGAGGGGCTGCTGGGAGGGCGGTGCTGGCCACCACAAGGGAGCTCCCATCGGCGGACGAGTCCGTGTTGCTGGTTGGTGATCCGGTGACCAACGTGTAGCTCCCCTTGCCCTCCGTCCCACTGGTGCATTCTGAGTCCGTGGTGTGGCCCTCCATGGCCATGTGGGATGCAGCTCCCTCGTGCCCCGGTGCCACTGTACCTCCGCCTGATGATGCTGATGCACATAAGAACAGGGAGAGCAGAAAAAGAGGGAGGGGACGACAGAAGAAAGACAGGTTGAGTCCATGGCTTTCCGCTACCGTTGGTGGACAATACAGACACAGCAGCCCCCTGCACTACGCTGTGCTCTTGGCCTCTACAGGAGCAAATCCTGCGATCTGGCCTACATGCCTATGGTGGACATCTGCACACATGGATGCCACAGGGGCATCTATACCTGTACTTGGGCCACTACTGTGGTGGGGTGGAGTGCCACATGCCCTGCATTACAGAGGGGCCTAGCCTACGTATTTCTGCCTGGCCTAGGTACACCCACAGCCCTCCTCCCTCGGCCAGCCCCTCAACTCCGCTCCAAGTACCCAGAATGAGGTTGTACTCACCCCCTTGTGTCTGCTGTGATGCCCTCAAGTGCCCATCCAACTCAGGGTAGGCCACCGCCAGGATCCGGAACATCAGGGGGGTCATGGTGCGACGGGCACCCCTCCCACGTTGGGAGGCCATCCCCAGCTGAGCCTCCGCCGTCTTCTTGCTACAGCGGCGAATGTCCTCCCATCTCTTCCGGCAGTGGGTGCCCCGTCTCTGGTGGGCCCCCAGGGTCCGGACTTCCTTGGCGATGGCACGCCAAATGTCCTTCTTCTGGTGGGCGCTGAACTACATGACATGCACAAGGGAAGAAGAGTAAGTGTCCTCCCTCCCTACCCTTGCCATTTGGCACATGCATTCACATGCATTCATGTTCCCTGAACTCTGCCCCCTTCCCTCTTACAACCAGCCCTCTCCACCCAGGCCTGGCCCATACAACGTGCTCCCTGTGTACTTACCTGTTGGTCTGGAGAACCGAAGAGTAGCGTGTACTGGGGGAGGACCCCGTCTACTAGTTTCTCCAACTCCTGAGCAGTGAAGGCAGGGGCCCTTTCCCCAGATGCAGCAGCCATCGTCGCTTCCAGACCGAGGTCACAGCAGCACTTGCAGTGTAGGTCCTCTCCTGTCGAAGGTCAGGTATCGAGTGATTGAACAGATAGAAAATGGCGGTGACGTCCGCGGCGGTGTGTATCATCACCGCCGGCGCACCTGTTCATTGGCTCCTGGGACCCATAGGGTCCAATGTTAACCAATGCAGCATTGCGCCGCGGTCTACGACCACGACAGTGTGCAACGCCAGCGCAGTTACCTCACAATACCATTGTCCCAGTTTAGAGGTCAGGCAGCCGCCATTTCAGGGGCCCACATGGCTTTATTTACAACTGCGTCACACATACCTAGGCCTACACTCAACACACATACAGGAAGGGTTTTGTGTTTGGTGTCGTGTTCTGTGTATCTGTGGGTACATACCTGGAACTTTGTTGACTCTGTGGTCGCTGTTGTCCTTCCTAGGCACCGTCAGCTGGGACAATTGAGAAGATGGTGGAATCCTCTGGTGTACCGACCGCTGGTGGACCTGTTAACAATGGAGGAGCGACATTTACCCGTCACCTACAGGTTTGACCGTGCCACTATCCAGGAACTATGTACCCAGTTGGAGCCAGACCTGATGTCACCAATCCGCCATCCCACTGGAATCCCCCCTGACGTGCAGGTGCTGTCAGTGCTCCATTTCCTTGCAAGTGGGTCTTTTCAGACAACAGTGGCCATGGCATCAGGGATGTCCCAGCCTATGTTTTCCAACGTGTTGTCCAGAGTGTTTGCTGCCCTGCTGAAACACGTAAGGAGATACATCATTTTCCCTGAGGTGGAGGATTTGACTACAGTGAAAGGTGACTTCTATGCCCTTGGACATATCCCCAACATCATAGGTGCTATTGATGGGACACATGTAGCTCTGGTCCCCCCCCACAGGAGTGAACAGGTGTACAGGAACCGGAAGAGTTATCATTCCATGAATGTACAGATGGTATGTTTGGCAGACCAGTTCATCTCCCAGGTAAATGCTATGTTCCCTGGCTCAGTGCATGACGCCTACATCCTGTGGAATAGCAGCGTCCCTTATATGATGGGTCAACTCCAGAGGCACCGTGTGTGGCTATTAGGGGACTCTGGTTACCCCAACCTTTCCTGGCTATTGACCCCAGTGAGGAATCCCAGGACCAGGGTAGAGGAACGCTACAATGAGGCCCATGGGCGGACTAGGAGGGTGATCGAACGCACCTTCGGCCTCCTGAAGGCCAGGTTCCGGTGCCTCCATATGACAGGTGGATCCCTATTCTACTCACCAAAGAAGGTGTGCCAGATCATCATCGCCTGCTCGATGCTTCACAATCTTGCTTTGCGACGCCAGGTGCCTTTTCTGCAGGAGGATGGTCCAGATGACGGTGTTGTGGCAGCTGTGGAGCCTGTGGACAGTGATGAGGAGGAAGCTGAGGAAGAAGACAATGACAACAGGGAGTCAGTCATACAGCAACATTTCCAGTGACACACAGGTGAGAACATTTTCAGAGTTTACATTACATTCACTGTCACACGTCTTCCTCTATCCTGTGTGTAATTTCATAGCATTATTTGGTAACTGAGTTGTACCTTTCCATTACGGTTTCACAGGTGTGGTTACCAACGTGTGTTATCTGCTTGCATCCTTCAAGGACTTGTGATGTGTGCCATAGGTATGTTGGCATTACAACTATAAACGCATTTTGACACTGTCATTGATAATATATTTTACCAAATCACAGACTGACTCCAGATTGTTTTGTGGTTCAAGGGTGTTTATTTAAGTGCTCAAAAATGGAGGGGGGTTGTAATATGGTGATGGGGGACGGTGGGGGAATGTCCATGGCAGAGTCCAGTCCATTGGTCACACAGGTGCACTGGCCATATGGGCAAAGGAATTGGAGCTGGGGCAGTTAAAGTATGGACAGGGTAACAAAGTGGGACAGTGGGAGGACAATCAGGGTGGTCTCATTTCCGGGCGGGGGTTTTGCCATCTTGCTCTGTCCTGTTCCTGGATCTCAGGGACCGCTTGCGTGGTGGTTGTCCGTCTGCAGGGGGTGGGGTGCTGGTGTGGTGGTTCTGTGGCGGTGCCTCCTGTCCACTAGCGCTGGTGGAGGTGGTGGGCAGTTCATCATCCAGGCAAGTGTCAGGGGCCCCTTGGAGTGCTACGGTGTCCCTCAAGGTCTGCTGTATGTCCTTCAGCACCCCTGCGATAGTGCCCAGGGCGGAGCTGATGGTCCTGAGCTCCTCCCTGAACCCCAAATACTGGTCCTCCTGCAGGCGCTGGGTGTCCTGAAACTTGACCAGGACCGTCGCCATCGTCTCCTGGGAGTGGTGGTAGGCTCCCATGATGGAGGATAGGGCCTCGTGGAGAGTGGGTTCCCTTGGCCTGTCCGCCCCCTGGCGCACAGCAGCCCTCCCAGTTCCCCTGTGTTCCTGTGCCTCCGTCCCCTGGATCGTGTGCCCACTACCACTGTCCCCAGGTCCCTGTTGTTGTTGGGGTGGTGGGTTAGCCTGGGTTCCCTGTAGTGGTGGACACACCGCTGATTGACGTGTCCTGGGTACGGAGGTATGGGCCCGCTGGGTGGGTGCTGTGCTGGTGTTACCAGAGGGTGGAAGGTCAGTGTTGGGCTGTGCCTGTGCAAGGGGAACCGACTGTCCCGAGGCCCATGATGGTCCGGGCTGGTCATCAGGATCCAGTAGGGCAGAGCTGCTATCGTCACTGTGGGCCTCTTCTGTGGGTGGAGTGGAGTTGTCTGGACCCTACGGTGTGGTGACGGTCCTTCGTGATCCTGCAGGGGCATAAGTGCATGATTATTGCATGTGGGGGTGTCATGGTGTGCAATGGGTGGCTCACTGTGTACACCAGTGCAAGCATTCCTGTGGGGGGGGCTTGTGTGATGATGGTTGGGGGGGTGTTCTGGGTATGTGCACTGAGCATGCTTTGGTGAGGGGTGACCATGCTTAGTTGTGTCATGCAGGGCTTGGTGTTGGGATGTGTGGTTTGTGTTATGAGTACATTAGTGAGGAGTTGTAGTGATAGGGGAGGGGGTGAGGGTGGGGGTGTGTGATAGCATGCAGGTAGGGTGGGGATATGATAGTTAAGATTTGACTTACCAGTGTCCATTCCTCCACCGACTCCTCCGAGGCCATCTGGATGCATGATGGTCAAGACTTGCTCCTCCCATGTTGTTAGTTGTGGAGGAGGAGGTGGGGGTCCGCCGCCAGTCCGCTGAACCGCGATGTTGTGCCTGAAGACCGCTGAACGCACCTTCCCCCGTAGGTCGTTCCACCTCTTCCTGATGTCCTCCTGATTTCTTGGATGCTGTCCCACAGCGTTGACCCTGTTTACTATTCTGCGCCATAGCTCCATCTTCCTGGCTATGGTGTGTGCTGCACCTGTGAGCCAAATAGCTGAGGCTCTACCCATAGGATTTCCTCCATCATGACCCTGAGCTCCTCCTCGGAAAACCGGGGGTGTCTTTGGCGTGACATGGGGTGGTGTAGGTGATGTGTGGGGTGGTGTATGTGGTGATGAGTGTGGTGATGTGTAGTGGTGTGTGGTGTTTGGTGCGTGGATGTTGTGTGGGTGATGGTGTTGTGTACCTCTGTGTGGTGGGGTTGTCTATTCTGTGCTCTCTCTCTGGCCTTCGTTCGTGATTTTTTGGTCGTAGGGGTTTGTGGGTGATGTGGGTGAGTGTTTTATATAGTATTGAGTGTGTGGGAGTGGTGTGTGTATGTGTATCAGGTGTGTGTATTTCGAAATGTCCAATGTGGCGGTGTTTTGGAGATGTGTGTGTATTTTGAGCGCGGCGGTGTGTACCGCCAATGGAATACCGCGGTTGAAAGACCGCCGCGTGGATTCGTGGGTCGTAATAGCATGGGAGTGTTTCTGTTGGCGTGGAGGTGGAGGTTTTGTTTTTGCCAGTTTAACACTGACCTTTGGTGTGGCGGACTTGTGTGGGTGTCTGAATTTCGGTGGATTCCGAGATGTGTGTCATAATAGCTGTGGCGGAATTCCGCGGCGGTGTATTGGCGGTCTTCTGCGCGGCGGTAAGCGCCTTTTACCGCCAGTGTTGTAATGACCCCCTTTATATCACTTTTCAGTGATATCTTTACAAATTCATATTACATCTTTTATCGTTTTGACCTGCAAATACCCAGATAAATATATATTTTTCTAAGCTATGTGTGGTGTATTTTTGTGGTGCTATATTGTGTTATCGTATGATTTATTGCACCAATACTTTACACATTGCCTTCTAAGTTAAGCCTGACTGCTCAGTGCCAAGCTACCAGAGGGTGGGGAAGGATAATTTGAATTGTGTGTGACTTACCCTGACTAGAGTGAGGGTTCTTGCTTGGACAGGGGGTAACCTGACTGCCAACCAAAAAACGCATTTCTAACACCCACAAAATAGCCAACTCTGATGGAGAAGAAACAGAGCAAGCACCAAGCTGCCACCCTCACAGACAGCACAGGAGGCCCACAAATGGAGAGAGAAAGGAACCAAAATGGCCCTTGTAGTGAAAAGGGGTAACAGAAAATACCAGTCATGAGGCCTCCTCAACAACAAAGGCTCATTCACATTCCAAGAGCCAGAACTCTTGGTAGGATGGGAGAAAGCACCCACCACTCGCTGAACAAGCAGAAGCGAGAAAGATTTAGAGCTTAACATGCTGTGCTCTAACATAGCCTAGGTAGGAATTATTTTAACGATTCTAGTGACAATACGGTAGCGTTATTTTTATGTTTGACACTCATTGTCACAATTGTAATCCTATCATGCTTGATCGTCCTGGCTATTGTAGTACATGCCTTATTATCTAAGCTGCAGTTGCTTTCTTAAAACCTTATTGAAACACATACTGCCTCTGCTTGACCTTGTATGTGTGAGACTAATTTAACTGAGAGAAACAGATGCGATCTGAGGGACCATGATTTCCATGAGGAGTCCATTGTGTCATGCGCTCGTTTGCCCCATCATCTCTGCTCTTGGGTAGAGATGAGGCACTGCCAGTTAGCCGGAGAAAAACCCAGATTGTACCGACAGGTGTCACCTGTAGTGGGTTATGTTCAGTCCCCTACACCGCAGGTGATTCTGCCACTCAAATCCAGTAGTCTCATTAAAATAATGAGAGCCTACATGACAAGCCAACCCACTCTGCAGAAAAGGAAGCAAACCCAGGGCGCTATCAAACCAGGCCAGGCTACAGAAGAGCAGGGAGTCACAAGGCACAGCGGAGGCCGGATGACCACTGGATGGGCCGAACCAACTGGCTCCACGGTGCATTATCTGGAGTCGAAGGAAACCCATGCAACTCCGGGATGCAGGGCAGACAGTTAATGCAACTTGAAATATTAGAAGGAGCAGACAGACCTTACTTGAATAGTACCAGACCCCAGGGGAGGAACACTGCAGACCAAGAATCCCGCATTCTGCAGTTCCACGTCCTAAATGTCTGAGGCAGCATGCAACAAAACCACACACTGCCTGACTTCGGGACAGAAAGCCCAAAGGTGCATGCCCCGCTGACAATCACGCACACAACAGTCCCATCCCCTGTCAGGCCGGACTGCTGCTGGGGAGCCTATAACCATCCTGGCATAGTGGAGCTGCACCCGGTGATGGTGGGGACCTGTGCAACTCCCAGGTCGCATGGCGGCTAGGGGGACTGAGCGCAAGGAAGTCATGCACTACCTAAAAACTGGCAGGAACTGGATGCTGCAAAACCGGTGCAAAGCAATGCCTGCCTGTGCCAGAATGGCACAGAAAATGCAGGGCCTGCAGAAAAATGCCCCCAGTCTTCCAACCATGCCAGGCCCATAATGCACCAATTCCATGTGAATACACAGCACATCAGGGCCCGTATCCCCCTCATCCCAACAATCGGAGGGCAAGGACATACACAAGTAACCGGAAACACCCCCGGCCCATTGGGGAAAGAGCAATCCTGGCACAAGGCACAGAAGGAGAATGCCCTGGCAAAAATGTCCCCAGCACCTCATCACCATGCCAGTCCAGGGAATTCCACAACAAGTACCATTTCCAGGTGGGTGACACAGCCCACCAGGGCCAGTGTCCCACCTACTTCAACAATCAGAGGTCAGGGACACACATAACCACCAGCAATACCCACCACAGGGGTGCAGCAGGACTTGGCCACAGGAAGCCCAATGCACGGACACTGCCAGCAACTGTAAGGTAACCAGGTCCCTTGTAGCACCACACGACTCCCCGAAACCCACGCAGGGAGGGAGGCGGGAATCCATCCAGCTGACACCCCCACCCAGCTGGGATGCTGGCTGGTGTTAGCGCGTCAGACCTTAATAAGTATACTTACAAGGGGACGCGAATAGGTCGATGAACCTTTTGACTCGCAATTAAGAAGTTCTTACCATAGCTCCAGTACATAACCAAAAATCAATATACAATAATTGATAATCACTAATAATCAGTAAAATGAAAAAATCATTGGAGTCAGTAATTGTCACACACCATGACTTTTCAGTCACGGAATAACCACACCTTTAGTAAAAGTTTAGAATGTTTATTTCCCTATATAACAATGCTAAGGTCATGTCGATCAATCTCAATATCAAATGAAACACATACAAAAAAAACACTGGTTATCCAAAGCGGCGGAAGAAACACAATCTAATCGAGACACATTCGAAGGTTACAGTGCAAATCAATAGCAGAGTCATCTACGACAAAGTTATAACATACATGGAATTTTAGCAGAGAAATTCGTCAAGCATTAGTCCCTGTGATCGTCAGTCATTTGTGAGGATCCTTAACTAACATCAGATTAGAATCAGCATGTTGGGCTTCATGCAAAACATTTTAGTAACACAAATTTGGAAAAACATCAAACTATAGTTCTATCAAAACAGCGCAGTTGGTACCTAGAAAGAAAAACAAATATGCATAATAATCACAGTTTAGCACATTATACCTATCCTCGGTATGGGTCAGCAAGCAGAATCAGTGTTCGTCCTCAGAACATCAGTCGATCAGCAAGGCATCAGGTCTCAGTCAGGAAGGTAAGGTAAGGGCAAAGCCATTTTGCATTACAGTCAGAGGATATCCCATCACCTCGCCTTCACACTGTGAAAGACTTTGACCAACTGCTGCAACTGCACGCAAACAACCTGGTAAGGCTGCTGCAACTGTGTCCAAAGTAGCTGAAAAATATGCTACTGGGAGATTTATGCATCCATGGACCTGTGTCAAGACAGACAATGAACATGCATCACACTCATGACAAAACAATGTGAAATGTTTTGTGTAATCAGGCATACCAAACGCTGGAGCTCTGCACAAACTCTCTCTCAACTCAGTGAATGCTTTCATTTCACCATGGTCTAACACTATGGGATCAGCGACTTCCTTATGAGTCAACTTCTGCAATGGTTTTGAAATGACTGAAAAATTTGGGATACATTGGCGACAATAGCTCACCATTCCCAGGAACATCCTGACATCTCCCTTTGAAGTCGGGGAACTTATCTGCAATATCGTAGTAATCCTTTCTCTGGATATTTTTCCTTGATCCTTTCTCAATCTCGTGACCCAAATACTTCACTACTTTCTGACATGATTGCAATTTCAGTGGAGACACTTTATGGCCATTCTTTCCCAAGTGGTTCAACAGGGCAATCGTATCATACTTGCACTTGTCCCTTGTTTTGGACGCAATCAGTATGTCATCAATGTACTGCACCAAAATCGATCCGAAAGGCAATTCCAACGACTCCAAATTCAATTTCAAGATCTGATTGTATATGGAAGGTGACTCTGAATACACTTGAGGAATTCTGCACCAGCAATAAACTCAATCCAGGAATTTGAAACAAAAGAGAAACTGGCTATCCTCACGAAGAGGCACAGAAAAAAACACCTGTGACAAATCAATGACCGTGAACTACTCTGCATCACATGGAAAATGGAATAGTATTACAGCTGGATTTGGCACTATGGGACAACACTTGACAACAATCTCAGTTATTTTTCTCAAATCCTGAACAATCCGAACCTTCCCACAAGCCTTCTTCAAACCCATTATCAGTGAGTTACACGGACGGCTCAACACTTCCTTCAGAACTCCCTGCTTTACAAAATCTGTAACTTTCTGAGCCACTTTCATCAGAACATCTTGTGGCATGTGGAACTGCAGAAGTTAGGAAAAAAACTGCATTCTGTTTTATGGTAACCTTGACTGGTGCTACTCCCTTAATCAATCCTACTGCTTTTCCTATCAAATCCCACACCTTCTCTTGCACTGTTCCCTGCAAATCAGGATGGAGCTCTTTCACTGTGAATATCAGGGAAAAACTCAATCAAGGGATACTCCTCATCTGTAGTTTCACACTCCGTTTCTGGGGCTTGGACTTCCTCATCATCACTATTCGTCTGAATCTCAATTCCCTCATTTCAACAAGTAATCAAACATTTTGTTTTAAACACCAAGGGGGTCATTACAACATTGGCGGTAAAAGCCGCTTACCGCCGTGCAGAAGACCGCCAACACACCGCCGCGGAATTCTGCCACAGCTATTATGACCCACATCTCGGAATCCGACAAAATTCAGACACCCACACAAGTCCGCCACACCAAAGGTCAGTAATAAACTAGCGAAAACAAAACCAACACCGTCACGCCAACAGAAAAACGCCCACACTATCACAACACCACGAATCCATGCAGCGGTCTTTCAACCGCAGGATTCCATTGGCGGTACACACCGCTGCGCTCAAAATACACACACATATAAAAAACACCACCACATTGGACAATTCGAAATACACACACCTGATACACATACACACACCACTCCCACACACCCAATATAATATAAAACACACACCCACATCACCCACAAACCCCTACGACCACAATTACAGAGAGAAGGCCAGAGAGAGACACCACCATCAACAAACTAGCATCCACAGGCACACAACACCATCACCCACACTACTACCACTCACAAAACACCACACACCACTACATATCACCACACTTATCACCACACATTCCACCCCACACATCACCTACACCACGCCATGGCCCGGCAAAGACACCCAAGGTTCTCGGAGGAGTTGCTCAGGGTCATGGTGTCGGAAATCGTCCGGGTAGAGCCACAGCTATTTGGATCACAGGTTCAGCACACCTCAATTGCAAGGAAGATGGAGCTATGGCAAAGAATAGTCGACAGGGTCAACGCAGTGGTACAACACCCAAGAAATCGGGAGGACATCAGGAAGAGGTGGAACGACCTACAGGGGAAGGTGCGTTCCGTGGTCTCAAGACACCACCAGGCGTTTCAGCGGACTGACGGCGGACCCCCACCTCCTCCCCCACAACTAACAACATGGGAGGAGCAGGTCTTGGCGATTCTGCATCCTGAGGGCCTCGCAGGAGTCGGTGGAGGAATGGAGTCTGGTAAGTCAAATCTTAACTATTACATCCCCCACCCTACCTGCATGCTATCGCATACCCTCACCCTCGCCCCCACCCCTATCACTCCAACTCCTCACAAATGTACCAATATCACAAACCACACATCCCAACACCAAGCCCTGCATGCAACAACAACGCATGGACACCCATCACTAAAGCATGCCCACTGCACATACCCATACACCCCCCTAAACCATCATCACACAAGCTCCCACAAAGGAATGCCAGCACTGGGGTACACGGTCACTCACCCATTGCACACCATGACACACACAGATGCAATAATCATGCCTTTCCACCCCTGCAGGACCACTACCCAACGTCACCAGACAGGAGGGTCCAGACATGTCCACTCCACCCACAGAAGAGGCCCACAGTGATGACAGCAGCTCTGTCCACCTGGATCTAGATGACCAGCCCGGACCATCGGGGGTCTCGGGACAGTCGGTTCCCCTCACACAGGCACAGGCCACCACAGACCTTCCCCCCTCTGGAAACACCAGCACAGCACCCACCCAGCGGGCCCATACCTCTGTCCCCAGGACACGTCAATCAGCTGTGTGTCCAACACTACAGGGAACCCAGGATAACCCACCACCCCACTAACAACAGGGACCTGGGGGCAGTGGCAGTGGGCGCCCGGTCCAGGGGACGGAGGCCCAGGAACACAGGGGAACTGGGAGGGCTGCTGTGCGACAGGGGCGGACAGGCCAAGGGAACCCACTCTCCACGAGGCCCTCTCCTCCATCATGGGAGCCTACCACCACTCCCAGGAGACGATGGCAACGGTACTGGCCAAGTTTCAGGAGACCCAGCGCATGCAGGAGGAACAGTATTTGGGGTTCAGGGAGGAACTCAGAACCATCAGCGCCGCCCTGGGCACCATTGTAGGGGTGCTGAAGGAAGTACTCAACACCAGGAGGGACACTGTGGCACAACAAGGGGCCCCTGACACTAGCATGGACGATGAACTGCCCACCACCTCCGCCGGCGCTAGTGGACAGGAGGCACCGCCACAGGACCACCACACCAGCACTCCACCCCCTGCAGACGGAGAACCACCCCACAAACGGTCCCTGAGATCCAGGAACAAGACAGAGCACGATGCCAAGACCCCCGCCAAGAAATTAGACCACCCTTATTGTCATCCCACTGTCCCACTTTGTCACCCTGTCCATATTGAAACTGCCCCAGCTCCACTTCCTATGCCCATATGGGCAATGCACGTGTGAGACTAACAGACTGGACTCTGCCATGGACACTCCTCCGCCATCACCCCTCACCATTTAACTTCCCCCTCCAATATTTTGTATTTAAATAAACACACCTAAAGCACCAAAAGATGTGGAATCTGTCTGTGATTTCGAAATAGTGTATTTGCAATTACAGTGACAAAATGTTCATGAAATAGTAATGTCAACATACCTATGTCACACAGCTCTAGTCCATGAGGAATCTAAGCAGATGACACACGTTGGGACCCACACCTGTGAAACCGTAAGAGAAAGTGACAACTCAGTGACCATACACTGGGTGAAATCGACAGACAGGATAGAGGTAGAAGTGTAAAAGTACATGTAGTAGGCAGGGATGTATTCTCACCTGTGTTTCACTGGAAATATTGCTGGATGACTGAGTCCCTGTTCTGCATGTCTTCTTCCTCTGCTTCCTCCTCATCACTGTCCAAAGGATCCACAGCTGCCACAACACTGCCATCTGGACCATCCTCCTGCAGAAAAGGCACCTGTCGTCGCAAAGCCAAGTTGTGAAGCATACAGCAGGCCACGATGATCTGGCACATCTTCTTTGGTGAGTAGAATAGGGATCCACCTGTCATATGGAGGCACCTGAACCTGGCCTTCAGGAGGCCGAAGGTCCACTCGATCACCCTCCTAGTTCGACCATGGGCCTTATTGTAGCGTTCCTCTGCCCTTGTCCTGGGATTCCTCACTGGGGTCAGTAGCCATGACAGGTTGGGGTAACCAGAGTCACCTAATAGCCACACTCGGTGCCTCTGGAGTTGACCCATCACATAAGGGATGCTGCTATTCCGCAGGATGTAGGCGTCATGCACTGAACCAGGGAACATGGCATTCACATGGGAGATGTACTGGTCTGCCAAACATACCATCTGTACATTCATGGAATGATAACTCTTCTGGTTCCTGTACACCTGTTCACTCCTGTGGGGGGGGACCAAAGCCACATGGGTCCCATCAATGGCACCTATGATGTTGGGGATATGTTCAAGGGCATAGACGTCACCTTTCACTGTAGGTGAATCCTCCACCTGAGGGAAAACGATGTAGCTCCGCATGTGTTTCAGCAGGGCAGACAACACTCTGGACAATACGTTTGAAAACATAGGCTGGGACATCCCTGATGCCATGGCCACAGTTGTTTGAAAAGACCCACTAGCAAGGAAATGGAGCACTGATAGAACTTGCACTTGAGGGGGGATTCCTGTGGGATGGCGGATTGCTGACATCAGGTCAGGCTCCAACTGTGTACACAGTTCCTGGATTGTGGCACGGTCAAACCTGTAGGAGATAATCAAATTTCTTTCCTCCATTGTCGACAGGTCCACCAGCGGTCGGTACACCGGAGGATTCCGCCATCTCCTCACATGTCCCAGCGGACGGTGCCTATGAAGGACAACAGCGAGCACAGAGTCAAACAACTCAGAGGTATGTACCCACAGTCTACACAGAACACCATTCATACACAAAATCTGGCCTGTATGTGTGTTGAGACTAGGCCTAGGTATGTGTGACGCAGTTGGTAATTAGGCCATGTGGGCCCCTGAAATGGCGGCTGCCTGACCTGTAAAGTGGGACAATCGGATGTGAGGTAAATGCACTGGCGTTGTACACCGTCGCGGTAGGCGGTCGAATACCGCGGCGCAATGCTGCATTGGTTAACATTGGACCCTATGGGTCCCAGGAGCCAATGACGATGTACGCCGGCGGTGATGGTACACACCGCCGAGGACGAGACTGCCGCGGACGTGACCGCCATTTTCTATCTGTTGAATCACTCGATAGCTGATCTTCGACAGGAGAGGACCTACACTGCAAGCGCTGCTGTGACCTCGGTCTGGAAGAGACAATGGCTTGTGCATCTGGGGAAAGAGCCCCCGCCTTCACATCGGAGGAGTTGGAGAAGCTAGTCGATGGGGTCCTCCCCCAGTACACGCTACTTTACGGTCCTCCAGACCAACAGGTAAGTACACTTGGAGCATGCTGTATGGGCTATGCCTGTGTGGAGTGGGGTTGATGAAAGATGGGGGGGGTGAGATTGAGGCGTGCATGAAACGACGATGAATGCATGTGCCACATGGCAAGGGTAGGGATGGGGGCCACTCACTTTGATGGCGCAGTTAGTAATGACTTCTCTTCTTCCCCTGTACATTTCATGTAGGTCAGCACCCACCAGAAGAAGGATTTTTGGCGTGCCATCGCCAAGGACGTCCGGACCCTGGGGGTCCACCACAGACGGAGCATCCACTGCCGCAAAAGATGGGAGGACATTCGCCGCTGGAGCAAGAAGACGGCGGAGGCTCAGCTGGGGATGGCCTCCCAACGTGGGAGGGGTGCCCGTCGAACCATGACCCCCCTGATGTTCAGGATCCTGGCGGTGGCCTAACCGGAGTTGGATGGGCACTTGAGGGCATCACAGCAGACACAAGGGGGTGAGTACACTCTCATTCAGCTGACTTTGCGCGCAGTGGAGCGGTCTGGGTGGGGGAGGAGGTCTGTGGGTTTCCCTAGGCCAGGGCGAGTTCCGTAGGCTAGGCCCCTCCGTAAGGTATGGCCTTGTGGCCCCCCACCCCACCTCTGTAGAGTACCAAGTACAGCTATTCATGCATCTGTGTCATCTATGTGTGCACATGTCGGTCATAGCCTTGTAGGCCATTTCCCAGGAATTGCACTGCAGAGCCCAACAGCGCGATGTAGTGCAGGGGGCTTCTGTGTCTGTCTTGTCCGCCAACGGTAGCGGTAATCCATGCACTCAACATGTCTTTATTCTGTTCCACCCCCCACCTTTTTTGCGGTCTCCCTGTTCTTGTGTGCATTAGCATCATCAGGTGGAGGAGCAGTGGCACCGGAGCACGAGGGAGCTGCATCCCACATGGCCATGGAGGGCCACACTACGGACTCAGAATACACGAGTGGGATGGAGGGCGAGGGTAGCACCACGGCGGGGACAGGAGCTGAAACCAGCGACACGTACTCGTCCTCCGATGGGAGCTCCCTTGTGGTGGTGGCAACATCTGTGTCCCCCACTTCTACAGGTAAGGCCGCCACCCCCCTACCAGTACCGCCCTCCCAGCAGCCCCTCAGCCTTTGCCCCGTGCCTGCTCACCCAGGAGGGTGGGCATCAACTTCGCCCTAGGCACCTCAGCCCCTTCCCCAGTCACCTCTGCTGCCCTCAGTGAGGAGGCCATTGACCTCCTCTGGTCACTCACAGTTGGGCAGTCTACCATTTTGAATGCCATCCAGGGTGTAGAAAGGCAGTTGCAACAAACCAATGCATTCCTGGAGGGCATTCATTCTGGTCAGGCGGCCCTTCACCGAGCCTTTCAAACGCTGGCCTCAGCATTGATGGCAGCCATTGTCCCTGTTTTAAGCCTATCCCCTCCAACTTCCTCCACCCAGACCCAATCCCCTGTACCTCTGCCTATCCCAAGCACACCATCAGACCAGCCTGCACACACCTCACCACACAAGGGAAGCTCAGGCAAACATAAGCACCACACATCCCACAGGCACTCATGCAAGCATCACACACATACAGACACACCAACATCCTCTGCCTCCACTGTGTCCTCCTCCTCGTCATCTCCCTCCTCCCTCCCAGTCTCGTCTACACTCACACCTGCATGCACTACCTCTACAGCCACTACGTCCCGCACCAGCACACCCACCACCACACCCCGCTCACGTGCAGTCACCACTCCACTATCATTCACACGTCCCCTGTGTCCTCTCCCAGTGTGTCTGTGACGTCCCCTCCCAAGATACACAAACGCAGGCACACACCCAGCCAACATATATCCACCTCACAACAGACTCCAGCGCATGCACCTGCACCCAAAGCCACAAAACGTACACCTCCTACAACCACCACCTCTTCCTCCACTCCCAAACCCCCTCCAGCTACCCGTCCCAGTGTGTCCAAACAACTTTTCCTGTCCACCCTTAACCTAGTTCCCACCACCCCCGTCCAACTCATAGGTCCCGAACTAGCACCTCAGCCACAACATCTCCGGGACCAGTGGTGCCTGTTGTCACAGGTATGTGGAGTGCACCGGCCACCAGGACACTCAGGGGGTGATTCTGACCCCGGCGGTCTTAGACCGCCGGGGCCAGGGTCGGCGGGAGCACCGCCGACAGGCCGGTGGTGCCCCGCAGGGCATTCTGACCGCGGCGGTAAAGCCGCGGTCAGACCGGCAACACTCGCGGTCTCCCGCCAGTGTACCGCTGCCCTATTGAATCCTCCAAGGCGGCGCAGCTAGCTGCGCCGCCGAGGGGATTCCGACCCCCCCTACCGCCATCCAGTTCCCGGCGGTCCGCCCGCCGGGAACCGGATGGCGGTAGGGGGGGTCGCGGGGCCCCTGGGGGCCCCTGCAGTGCCCATGCCACTGGCATGGGCACTGCAGGGGCCCCCGTAAGAGGGCCCCTACAAGTATTTCACTGTCTGCTTGGCAGACAGTGAAATACGCGACGGGTGCAAATGCACCCGTCGCACCTTCCCACTCCGCCAGCTCGATTACGAGCCGGCATCCTCGTGGGAAGGTCGTTTTCCCCTGGGCTGGCGGGCGGCCTTTTGGCGGCCGCCCGCCAGCCCAGGGGAAAACTTGAAATACCCGCTGCGGTCTTTTGACTGCGGCGCGGTATTTTGGAGGGTGGAATTCTGGCGGGCGGCCTCCGCCGCCCGCCAGAATCAGAATCAGGCCCTCCGTGTGGCACGGAGCCACAGCACAGCCAGTCCCCCCCCCCTGTGAAGCCCCAGAAGTTAGCCAGTGCCCGGCAGGAGAGGGGGAAGACTCCAGCCACCCAAGCCGCTCCCAGGGGTCCCGGTGGGAGTGTGGACTCAGCTGTGACTCCTCCCAAGGTGGGGAAGGGCCAGAAGAAACCCGGCAAGTCTGGGAGGAGCAGCACGGCGGAGAAGACCGCCATCATCCCCGCTGGCCAGGAGGGCACCGCCAGCCCCATCATCACGGCCCAGGAGGCCACCGCCAGCCCCATCGTCGCTGCCCAGGAGGCCACCGCCAGCCCCATTGTTGCTGCCCAGGAGGCCACCACCAGCCCCATCGCCGCTGCCCAGAAGGGCCCCACCAGCCACAGCCCTGCTGCCCAGGAGGGCCCCGCCAGCCACAGCCCAGCTGCCCAGGAGGGCCCCGCCAGCCACAGCCCAGCTGCCCAGAAGGGCCCCGCCAGCCACAGCCCAGCTGCCCAGGAGGGACCCGCCAGCCACAGCCCAGCTGACCAGGAGGGCCCTGCCAGCCACAGCACAGCTGCCCAGGAGGGCCCCGCCAGCCACAGCCCAGCTGACCAATGAAGGACCGCCAGCCCAGCTGGCCAATGAAGGACCGCCAACTCAAGCACTGATGAACAGGGCAAGCACCGCTGAACAGGGCAAGGACCGCCAACTCAAACACCGCTGAACAGGGCAAGAACTGCCAACTCAAGCACCGCTGAACAGGGCAAGCACCGCTGAACAGGGCAAGGACCGCCAACTCAAGCACCGCTGAACAGGGCAAGAACCGCCAACTCAAGCACCGCTGAACAGGGCAAGCACGGCTGAACAGGACAAGAACCGCCAACTCAAGCACCGCTGAACAGAGCAAGCACCGCTGAACAGGGCAAGGTCCGCCAACTCAAGCACCGCTGAACACGGCAAGGACCGCTGAACAGGGCAAGAACCGCCAACTCAAGCACCGCTGAACTGGGCAAGCACCGCTGAACAGGGCAAGGTCCGCCAACTCAAGCACCGCTGAACAGGGCAAGGACCACCAACTCAAGCACCGCTGAACAGGGCAAGCACCGCCAACTCAAGCACCGCTAGTCCATGAGCGGCAGGGGCACTGACGCGACAGGGACCGTCACGGGGTGAGTGATGCACTCTGGGCACCAGTCCCTCTCCAGAACCAGTGGAGACATGCATCCACTACCTCAGTCCATGGCAGGATGAAGCACTCTGGGCACCAGTCCCCCTCCAGAACCAGTGGAGAAAGACATCCACTACCTCAGTCCTTGGCAGGATAAAGCAATCTGGGCACCAGTCCCCCTCCAGAACCAGTGGAGAAAGACATCCACTACCTCAGTCCTTGGCAGGATGAAGCACTCTGGGCACCAGTCCCCCTTCAGAACCAGTGGAGACACGCATCCACTACGTCTGTCCTTCCCAGGATGAAGCACTCTGGGCACCAGTCCCCCTCCAGAACCAGTGGAGACATGCATCCACTACGTCTGTCCTTCCTAGGATGAAGCACTCTGGGCACCAGTCCCCCTACAGAACCAGTGGAGAAAGACATCCACTACCTCAGTCCTTGGCAAGATGAAGCACTCTGGGCACCAGTCCCCCTCCAGAACCAGGGGAGACATGCATCCACTAGGTCTGTCCTTCCCAGGATGAAGCACTCTGGGCACCAGTCCCCCTCCAGAACCAGTGGAGACATGCATCCACTACGTCTGTCCTTCCCAGGATGAAGCACTCTGGGCACCAGTCCCCCTCCAGAACCAGTGGAGACATGCATCCACTACGTCTGTCCTTCCCAGGATGAAGCACTCTGGGCACCAGTCCCCCTCCAGAACCAGTGGAGAAAGACATCCACTACCTCAGTCCTTGGCAGGATGAAGCACTCTGGGCAGCAGTCCCCCTCCAGAACCAGTGGAGACATGCATCCACTACGTCTGTCCTTCCCAGGATGAAGCACTCTGGGCACCAGTCCCCCTCCACAACCAGTGGAGACATGCATCCACTACGTCTGTCCTTCCCAGGATGAAGCACTCTGGGCACCAGTCCCCCTCCAGAACCAGTGGAGACATGTATCCACTACCTCAGTCCTTGGCAGGATGAAGCACTCTGGGCACCAGTCCCCCTCCAGAACCAGTGGAGAAAGACATCCACTACCTCAGTCCTTGGCAGGATGAAGCACTCTGGGCACCAGTCCCCCTCCAGAACCAGTGGAGAAAGACATCCACTACCTCGATCCTTGGCAGGATGAAGCACTCTGGGCACCAGTCCCCCTCCAGAACCAGTGGAGAAAGACATCCAATACCTCAGTCCTTGGCAGGATGAAGCACTGAATGTTATCCACTTGAGAGACTGGCTTTGCACTCCCCAGGATGCAGCAGTGGGCAAACCACCCACTGTAGAGACTTGAGAGACTGTGGCTTTGCACTCCCCAGGATGCAGCAGTGAGCAACCCACCCACTGTAGAGACTTGAGAGACTGTGGCTTTGCACTCCCCAGGATGCAGCAGTGGGCAAACCACCCACTGTAGAGACTTGAGAGACTGTGGCTTTGCACTCCCCAGGATAAGGCAGTGGGCAAACCACCCACCGTAGAGACTTGAGAGACTGTGGCTTTGCACTCCCCAGGACGCAGCAGTGGGCAACCCACCCACTGTAGAGACTTGAGAGACTTTGGCTTTGCACTCCCCAGGATGCAGCAGTGGGCAAACCACCCACTGTAGAGACTTGAGAGACTGTGGCTTTGCACTCCCCAGGATACATCAATGGGCATGGAGGCCCCTCGTGGATCTGGCGTCGTGCACTCATCCGGCTGAGGTGCCCCCCCTTCCCTTCCCCCTGAGGTGCCTGTTGTATTTCTATCTAATGCCCCTGCAGTGTTCTCTCTGTTTTGATCTGGTATCGTGTGTGGGCCTCGCCCATCCATTTTGGGCCCAATGGTCCACGGACTATGAATGGTGCAATGCCTGGACTACTAATCTTGGTGTATATTTTGTTAATAGTGTATATATGTATACTTTTGCTTACTGAATTTTGATATATTACAATGGTTACACTCATTTCCTTTTGTCTTTGCATTCTTCCGGGGGGGTGTAACTATAATCTATAGATATGCATTAGTGTGTGTGTTGTAGTGGGTGAGGGTGGGGATGGAGGTGTTGCGTGTGTGTGTCCCTGTTTTTTGTCTCCCCCCTCCCCTGTGTCTTAGGTGCAGTACTCACCGTGGTCTTCGCCGCCGGCGTTGGTGCTCCTGGTACATTTGGAGTTCCGGGTCCATGGTGTCCCCCTTCCTCGTGGAGTGTGTAGAGGTGAGCGTTTTCCCTTTGAAATTCCTGTTTCCGCCGTGTTTTTATCCGCGGTGCATCTGCCCCGGAAAAGGTGGCGGATTGGCCTGTCATAATAGTGTTGGCGGTGACCGCCGAGCTGTTTGGTTGTACCGCCGTGGGGGTCGGAGTGTTAAAGTGGCTGTCTTTGTTGGCGGTTTCCGCCACGGTCGTAATTCCAAAATTTCTACCACCGGCCTGTTGGCGGTCTTACCGCCGCTTTAACACAGTCCGCCAGGGTTGTAATGACCACCCAAGACTCTTCCCAGTAGAGATAACAGATTTGAATCGCAGACTACAAATTTATGCAATCCCTGAAATTTGCCAAATCTCGACCTGGACTGGGTCTGTAATTGGGTTTGTCAAATACTGGTTTGCTACCCCCACAACCTGAACTATTCTACATGAAAGGAGAAAGTTTTAAACCTCTGCACTTCTCACTGTAGAGCATGTAGCTCCTGTGTCAACCAGGAATGAAACTCTGTGACCCATAACCTTTCCCTTCACACAGAGTCCCGTCTGATCTACTTCTAAAGAAGTCGCAAGCACACTTGGCTCCTCGTCTGAACTGTCACTCATCCATTCACCATTTATTCCATCCTCACTGTGTAACGGGAATTGATGCACTGTGTTACTACTTCTGTCTTGCGTCTGACCTGTGACCTGTTGAGAAAACATCATGGGTATTTGCATTTGCTGTTTAGGTACCATAGGAACCTGCTGCTGCATCGGCTGCAACTGCGACACTTGTGCACGGGGCATTTGCACCTGCTGCATAGGCTGAAACTTTTGCACTTGATTCGCATTATTCTGAAAATTTGGATTTAGACCCTTTAGTCTCGATCCTCTCACATTCTGAAATGAATTGATGTCATTACTCTGCTGAACAACACCTTTGTGCACGTTCAAAGGACGCTCCCATTCCAATGTCCCACGGCTCCGCAAATATGACATGGCAATAGCTTCTTCATTCCCTGCACATCATTCTGAACCACTACAGTATTCAGATCTGGATCACGATTCATATTGCCTCCACGACCTCTACCTCTCATCTGGGGCTGAAACATGATGTTTCCCTGCTGCTTCTGTGGCAACTGCTGCACAAAATTTCCTTGTACTCCTATCTGAGCTGCTTTGATCTGCATCACCATCGCTTTCTCTTTCTACTTTTTCTGCTTCAACTCAATCTCATCAGTACAGTATTTCACGTACTGCAACTCCTCATCAATCGGTTTTGATTGCCAGAAAATCAAATGATTCCTAATCATCTGGCTAATTCCAGGTCTCAATCCTTCCACAAATCTGAACACAAAATGTAGCATGTCTTTCACCTCAATTGTTTCTGTACCACTGTAATGCTTGAATGCCTTAACAATCTCTCATAGAACGTATGTATTGAGTCTTTTGATTCCTGAGTTGTCTTGTCAGTCCTCTGGCAATATAACTGGGCGAAATTCTGGATTTCAGAAAGTCAATCACCTTATAACAATATTTAATTACTTCAGGAGACGGTGCACCTGTATTTTTATCTCTCTCCGGTTCACTTGTCAGCCAGTCTACACTCCTCTTACACTTGGCCCACAAGTCAGCTGGAACCACTATCTCTAGTAACGTGTTTAAGTCCTCCCATAAACACTTCGCAAGCTTCACAAACCTGTCTATCTGCTGATACCACTTTACTGGCTTTTCTCTCAATTTAGGATAATCATTTGTGAATGATAGAATGTCACTTCTGCTCCAAGGGACATGAACAAAATTTCCCCCTGAAATCTCTCTCATTTGTAAAATCTTTACTGAATCTTTGTCCAGCTGCGCATTCTCAGTCAGCTCCACAGAATCACTTTTTCTCTTGTCTCATTTGTCTAATGCTCCCCAGGTCTGAGCACTCTGCAGTAATTCGTTACAGTGTGCCTTCATTCTGGCAGACCTCATATGGTCAAAATCTTTTGCCTCAAAATCTAATCTGTAGCTCCTTTTCAAATGCTTTGTTTTCTAGATCTCTGTGCCGTACTACCCTGCCAAGTCTGCCAATCTCTGATGCACCCTGCTCACCCCTCTTGTAATCTTTGGGCACAAATATCTTAACTCTGCCTCTGTGTAGAATTCTAACCTATTCACCCCCATCGTTCCCTCACTAAGTTCACCCGCTTCCATTCTTAGCCTGGCACAATTCAAATAGTCCTCTCCTTTAGGGGCATTCTGTAGGGTATTCAGCTTGTCTAAACATTCAGTCAATTGCTGAGCTGTCAGTCTCTGTAACAAAATGTTACTCGCTTGGACCGGTGGCACCTGTTGTGCAACTGTATTCAAAGTCTGCGGTGTCAGTAATTTCAAGCTCTGGCCAACATTTGGTCCTGTCACTGTGTCTGGAAGTGCTACAAATGGAATAAAATCTAGCAATGATTTGGACCCGTCAAAAGTCTGACCCATGGGAGAGACTACCTGAACTTGTTCATTAGGTCCTCCCCTCATTAGACTCTGGGTCATTGCTCCCTGCTCACTCACAGTCGGTTTCTTTCGTGCAAATAATGGTACTGCTGGACCAACAGTAATCAGTAGTGATATAGCATTGGGGCTGCTCTGGCATCTACACTCTGTGGGAGAGTAACTCCCATATACTGATTCATCATCGGAGTCATGTCTGACTGTGTCCCTGTCACTGGCGTAAATCTCAGCATTACCTGCGGCTGCACTTGGGGCAACAAAATTGGAGTCGGCTCAGTCTGGACCAGTATTGGACTCTGAACCACCTGCTCCATGGGCACCACTAAGTTCAAAGTCATTTCTAAAATGGGCACATCAGGATATATTCTCTGTATCTGTGGTGGCTGCACCTGAGTCTGCACTACAGGAGTAGTTGGCACATTAAGTCTACTTTGCACTGCATTCTGTGTCAGGTTAGCATTAAACTGCACCGGACTAGCTGTCACATTAACCTGAGTCAGGGCTGCCGGATCAGCACTAGGACTCAGACCAATCTCATGTATTGTATATGTTGGAGGTTGATCTCTCAATAACTGTGTAAGGAACTCATCATTGTCCGATTCTTCTTCTACTCTTGAAGACTTTCTAGCTCCCTTACTTTTGGACAGACTTCTATTAGTCTTCCTAGTCGCTTTCCTTCCTTCCTTCTTATTCTCTTGCGTGATTGCTGGAAACAACTTAATCCCTTGCAAAGTCTCTGTTCTCCATACCTTCTGATCCCAATCCCATTTAGCCTCCGCTAGAGTCTTTTCTGCCTTTCTTATCCTTCTCTTGAATTTCAATTGCTATTGCTGTCTCGCTACTAGTTCCCAGACCACTAATGCCTCAAACTGTGCTGGTCAAGGAAGGGGCTTCCATTCAAATAGCGCCATCTGTAAATGCTCCAAAACCCCTAAATTGAACGTCCCATTTGCAGGAAATGCTAAGCTCCCATCTTTCTCTTTCAATTTGCACCATCTCTTAAGCCAAAGACATGGCGCAACACCTCTCTCTCTTCCATTACAACATAATCCGGTGTGTTCACTGTCGGTGTAGGCTCGCCCACACTTGCTGTAATATACGTTTCTCCCCTAAGGGCACTTCTCACTGCCTTGAAAAACGTCATCTTTTCTACTTTTTGCTTATTCAAAATCAAATCAGGAAATTACTTTTAATCCCAAGATTCCTTTCACCCAAGTTCTCAACTAATTGTCTCTCATGGACAGCTGCCAATCCGTGCACGACCCTTCTCACTAACCGACCTATCCCAGCGCGGCTCCAATGACGTCACACAAACATGTACTGTGGCTGCCAAAGTATTGCGGCTTGTCCTCCTGAACTCAAATTCACACAAAACTAATGCAAAATATTGCGAGCACTAATCAAAAAACAAAAACCCCAAAACAAATCTGCTGGTTTACTACAGGAAAGGTAACACAATTGTTTCAGAATCCTTAGGGATTTTCACTGATAACTCTTTCCGCACTTACAGCTATTCCTCCTTCTCGGTTTCCCAGATTCGCAAGAAAAATTTGACTTGCAAATTTTACTCTCAACTGATCAATGGGTCTATCCTGGTGCACATAGGACTCACCAAATCTCAGTCAAAAAATTTCTCTCACCCACTTTAACTCTCACACTGACTTGTTGACCTCTTCCGATCAACCTACTGAACTAGACAAATTACGACATATAACCAAGTGTCTCATACACTTTTCAATATACTCTGGAGTCTTAGACCACGCAGGGTCCGTACATCAACAACCACGCAGACAATGTTTTAGCACAAAGCGCCACGCACATATGAAGTTCGACGTCTCTCACACCCCGGAGTACGCACATTCCTACTACAACTTCATTTGGAGTATGCAAACTCCCTAAAACCCTCACCAACTTCACATTTCACCTGCGATTTTCATAAGCTTGGGAAAGCGCGACCTATTTCATTCACTCTATCACTAGAATACCGGGAACATCCACAACAACCATTAGCATGATCCAGGATCTGGGAAAGTAATTTCTGGGCTTAAGGGAACATAATTTTCTCTTCAATTGTCATAATTGAAAAACAAAATCCAAATCTCAATACTAATGACTCTCGAAAGGACCAGCTTCAAACTACTACCATGACTGGGACACACATGTCACCGTATACTGCACATCTCTGGAATGCTCCTAAGGAGATGAACCATCAGTCTATTACCGCCCCTGTTATCACTCTGTACCGGACATCTATGGCAAACTCTTAAGGAGACTAACCATCAGTCTGCTACCATAACTGTTAACACATCAGACCTCAATAAGTATATTTACAAGGAGATGCGAATAGGTCTTGTAATTAAGAAGTTATTACCATAGCTCCAGTACATAACCAATAATCAATATACAATAATCAATAATCACTAATAATCAGTAAAATCTGTAATTAACGGAGTCAGTAATTGTCACGCACCATGACTTTTCAGTCACGGAATAACCACAACTTTATTAAAAGTTTAAAATGTTTATTTCCCTATTCTAAGGTCATGTAGATTAATCTCAGTATCAAATAAAACACATACAAAAACAACACTGGTCTTCCAAAGCGGCAGAAGAATCGCAATCTAATCAAAGCTTGAGCTACGACACATTCTAAAGTTACAGTGCAAATCGATAGCCGAGTCAGCTGCGAAAAAGTTATAACATACATGGAATTTCAGCAGAGAAATTCATCAAACATTAGTCCCTGTGATCGTCAGTCATTTGTGAGGATCCTTAACTAACGTCAGATTAGCATCAGCATGTTGGGCTTCATGCAAAACATTTTAGTAACACAAATTTGGAAAAATATCTAACTATGGTTCTATCAAAACAGCGCAGTTGGTACCTAGAAAGAAAAACAAATATGCATAATAATCACAGTTTAGCACATTATACCTATCCTTGGTATGGGTCAGCAAGCAGAATCAGTCTTCGTCCTCAGGACATCAGGTCTTAGTCAAGAAGGAAAGGGCAAAGTCTTTCAGCATTAAAGATAAACACGTCTCTAGTTATGATGCATAAGAGTAATAAGTGCATTGGCTGTCTTCTCTCAGAATGTCGGAACTAATTATTTCTACTGTCTCTCTCAGTGGCGCTGTTATATCAAAGTCACCTAAACTATCCTCTAATTTCCTATTGGTCAGTTAATCGTATGTTCATACTTAGTCCACTAATATTTCTATAGCAAATCTATAAATTCTAATATTTCTCAGTTCACATACAGTCTTACGATGTTCTCATCATCCGGCTCATCAAGTAACAATATTATTGCAGCTTCCTCTCCAGTCAGTATCTTCATTGTTTTTGTCCTGGGAAAGTCAGTCTCACACGCATTACACATAAAATGTTGAGGTAGCAAGAACATCATCTCTTAGTAGTCGGTTCTCACAAAAAGCTTCCGTTAGGCAATAGACATTTCACAGTTTAATATACTTCGTCAGCATTTTTACCAAACTAAGAAATACAGCTTCTGCATGAGGCCTGGCAAAATAAGGCAAGACACTCGCTAAATTAAGGCCTATAATTAATAGAACTAACGCATACTTCACAACCCTTAATATGACATATTACTGCATTAGTCTAATACATATTCAATATTTCATAAGTATAAATCATTAATGAGTACATTTCGTGAACATTGGTGGCCATTCTTCAAGGTCACATTTTCAAATGCGTGCATTATTTCTCTACATTATTACATTTTCTACCAAAACTCATTATTCAAAATACATAAACATTAATTAATAATTTCTAATTAAAACACCTGTGCTAGCACCGGCAATGAAAAACACAACCCATGAGGAGCCCCAGCCCCGCTGGCTCCACCCTCCTTCCTTGTCCAAAACATCCTATTGACAGATAAAAAAAAAGAACTGGCAGAATGCTGACTAACTATGCCTTATGTACTCCTGGTGGGAGGGGGTGCGAGGGTAGGGTTCCCAGCATTCCTTGTTCCTTTTTTCTGTCAGCGAGATAGGGTTCTCTCACTAGTAATGAATGGGACGAGGACAGGAGGGACCTGGGTGTAATGTCTAATGATCAGGTCAGTGCAGGCATGATGTTTCAGTATATTGTGAAAGAATGCTTAACAGGACTGTTCACTGTTCAGTTAAAGAATGACAGTGAGTTCAACAAGCGATAAATCACATTAATATTTAACCTTCACTAAAACAGCAGCGACCTCTCTTCACAGTAGCAGACTTAGCTACTGAATAAACTTGTGTGCAGACCCAGTATTCAAAAACTCTTTTGTAGTTACACATGATTGTAATCTCCATTATGCAACGGGAAGTGCCTATTTTCAGCATATGTTATTAATTCCTTTACTAAATACAGTCGAGGAGAGGCATACACTGTATTGCCCCTGCACCAAGGAATACTAACAAGCTAGTCTAGGCGAAAAGAATGACTTAGCCTTCCAAAAAATAAAGCAAAACTGGCTAAAACATATAAAAAACAAGTCAAATACATTTGTCCAGGGGTATAGCTGTACATGCTGCAGCCAGTGCAGTTGAACAGGGGTTCATCGCTCCAATCTAAGCTGATTTTTACGACCAGAGCAGGAGCCTGGGGGGCCATTTCCCCTGTTGGCATCAAGTCTCATCGGGTTCTTCTTTCGCCACTGGCTTCACCGCAACCTTCAAGAGCCTATCACTTTTGATGAATCAATCAAACATGGGTTCAGGTGCAGTTGAAAGGGCCAGTGACTTTACTGCGTTGCTTGAATGCTGAAACAAACACAACACCCTTGGCCAGATTTAAAAAAAAACATCAGTCTCTGTTGTTATATTGTCTACTACTGAGACAAAACGTGATATTGAGGTGTTTGACGAAAGCTCAAGACATGGGCAGAAACAACTGCTGCACACCGCTACTGTTAAGAGGGGGTAGCTTGCTGATGACAAAGAAAGCATTGATACATCACCTGAGAAACCTAAACTCGAGCTGCGAAGCCTGTCAGCAGGGCTGGTTGATCTCAGCTGATGCTGTGCTGAGAAACTGGGAGTTCATGATAACTCTGGCAGAGATAACTCCTTCTCAAGGCAACCGAGAAAAAATAGCTTCCTGCACTCCCCAGAGGAGCAAAGTTTCAAGTGGAAATAACCGAAAGATCATAAACTGAATATGAAGCAGTGTTTAATTTGTGTAAAACAAATGCTCCGGGGTCCACAGTTTTCCTAGGAGAATCCAGCCAGTGCTGTCAAATGCTAGAGTTACTGCTTACCAAGGCTGTCTAGATTTGATTTCCCGTCATCCCCTTTTTTCCACCATCATGCGCTTCTTGGCCCTTTATATTACTCTTTGAGGTTCGTTTACACCCTTGCTTTCTCCCTTTGTCACTATTTTCTTATCTTTCTCTTCTGACTGTTTCGCTGTTCTTGCTTAAGTTCTGTGTCAAAGTCTAACACTTAAAAAAAAGGCTTGCCATCCCCAAAAATCAGTGTCAGTGACCAACATCTGCAACCACGGGCACAATTTGTGCACTGGCTGAATTGATAATTTAAAGATTTGAGTAGGAGGACAGTGTAAATTTTGTTATGTCTTGTGATATGCTAATCTTCCAAGGGACATGTGGGCAGACTTTGTCATGCACCAATGGGTGAATATGCCCTTTTGTTTGAAAAAGCTTACTTTTTTTCACTTCATTATGTGTACAGTGTTTGCCATACTAATTATAACTTGCACACCTGAGATTATTTTGGTGACTTTTATACGCCTTCATTAACATGTAATTCATCACAATACATAGTTTGATATACTGTTTGTTTAAGAAGGGAGATGCTTCACTCAAACCAATTTGCTTGTTTCTTGTGTGTAAAAGCCACACACGCATGGAGGCTAGATGATTGTACTAAGGAATAATGAATCCAAAATATTGATCAGTCACAATAATGTGAGCATAATAATGAAGGACAAAATATCAAACAGGATTGCTCACAAGGGAGGCAAGGATGTGCTCTTCTTAACTTCACATAAGTACCTTGAAGATATATATCACCAAGGTAGGTATAAATCAGTGTGGGCATGGGAGAAGGTTATATCAGCTTCAGATACTCCAGAACTGGAAAAGGGCAGACTGTAGTATGTAGCTGTGACAGTAGGATACAGAGATCAGCTTTGTGGAGGTGGGTATGATATGAAAACTGAACAAAAGGAACAAGTTTCAGGGGACAGCAATAGAACAATACACAAATATCTGATTAAGGTGACTTTAGGATCAAATGTGCATGTTTTTGGTAAGTGGCTAGGAGATATGAGTCTAGCTGGAGGATGGTTAGATACGAAATGGTGGTGAAGAAATTACAGAGCACCAGCACTGCACTAATAGTCCTAGTGCAAGAGTATGTGTAAGAAGGTTTGAGTATGCAGGCTGAAAAGGTTCGGCACACATGAAAAGGACGGCAGGACTGGAGTTTAATTGGGCAGTGAGAGGAGGGACAGCTGAAAATATTGCCCCTTTGAAGGTTGGCAATTGAGTCAGCCATGTGTACCTACGGGACAAGAGTGGGGGTGTGTGTTTGGGAGATGAATTAGCAGACTTATATAGCAGTGTATGATGGCAGATGCCCAGTCATGTGGGCATGGGTGAAGAGGATCATTCAAGAGGGATAAGACACATGGTTCTTGAAGAAGATAAGACCAGTGAAATAGATATGGGGAGAGGTAAAACAAAAATACATGTAGACTTGTAAGGTGTAGAATCGGCACACAGTACAGTGTGCAAATGGTGCATGGAAAGAAGACTTGCTGTATACATTTGTGGCAGATGATTTAGGGCCAGATGTAGGAAGGAAGCAATTTGCGAGTTGCAAATTGCGAGTCCTTCCGACTCGCAATTTGCAACTCGCAAATTGCTATGCAGTACGGTGTCTCAGACACCGACTGCAACTCGCTATGGGGTCGCAATGACCCACCTCATGAATATTCATGAGGTGGGTCGCAAATTGCGGCCCCATAGCGAGTATAGGCACTCGCTAACATGGAGGCCTGCTGTAATCAGCAGGCCTCCATGTTAGCGACCTGCTTTTCAATAAAGCAGTTTTTCTTTTTTTTGAAATGTAGCCCGTTTTCCCTAAGGGAAAACGAGCTGCATTTCAAAAAATCCGAAACCTTTTGTTTCGGTTTTTTCAGGGCAGGGAGTGGTCCCTTGGACCACTCCCTGCCCTGAAAAAATATTTTGGGGTCCATTCACAAAGGGGAAGGGGTCCCATGGGGACCCCTTCCCGTTTGCGAATGGGTTACCATCCACTTCAAGTGGATGGTAACTGCGACTCCATTTGCGACCGCATAAGCGGTCACAAATGGAATTGCATACCATTGCGAATCGCAAATAGGAAGGGAACACCCCTTCCTATTTGCGATTCGGAAATGCATTTTGCGAGTCGGTAACGACTCGCAAAATGCATTTCTGCATAGGAAACACGCATTTGCGAGTGGCAAACGGCAAATTTTGCCGTTTGCGACTCGCAAAGTGCTTCCTACATCTGGCCCTTAGTTTGTTGGCCTGTGGTTTAGGGTAGTAGAGGGTTGGAGGGCAGTGGAAGTGTGCACAAGATATAGTTCTGCTGCAGCAAGCATGAATACACACAGTTGTGTGGGGGTGGTATTTGGGGGAAATTCCAAGGTAGCAGATACAAGGTACATGACTGTGTGGAAAAGGAGCAAAAAAAGAACCTAAGGCACTGGTGTCTGTGACAAGGAACATTCTGAGATAATTTGAAACACAAGTCCAAGCATGCAGGAGACGTAGGAAGAAAATATGGCTGTGGGTGATGGGAATACTAAACCTAGAGAGAGATAATCATGTTCGATTTGACTTGAGGGCTTGTGAGCAGATGTGGAACTGAGCAGGTTCAGAAATTTGTATGTCTGAGAAAGGTGAAGTGGATGAGTTACATCAAACCCAAGATTTGGCAGAGGAACTGTAAAACTATCAGACACAGAAGAGTAGATCAGTGTTTAGGAAGTAGAATTGGCAACACAGGTTTACAAAGAAAAGGGTGAATCAGAAGGGCAAAACAATCTGACATTCATATTTAAAGTCAGATGAACGATTCAGAGGTGAAGATAAAAAAACATAAATGAAACAATCGCAGTATAGGAAGTAGGAGTGCTCATAGATTGTGAAAAACAGTGGTGTCCCCTTTCAACTCTAACACAAAAGGCAACCCATAACAATGTTATAGCAACAGGCAAATGCTAACGTCTTCTTTTGGAAAGGATTATATTCTTACCATAGGTGGAAATGGAAGATGCTGCCAGCAGCAAGGTACGTCTGCTCCAAAAGTGGACAACATTACCCACTGGTTATAACCACTGTATTAGATTACTGCTGGATTATGGTCAAAATGCTCCTGGAAATGAAGGAATCCACACAACAGGGAAAAAAGAAAGGATGGTCATAATCGGCATAATTTGGTTCAGGGTAATTACATGGTATTACCCCAAAATTATACAAGATTATGCATAATCATGCAAGAAAAGTCATTCTGCATTTAGCGTTATTCTCTTTCCACAAAAATCCCCCCTCACATCCAAAAAGTACTCCAGGATGCTTTTTGCACTCAGAAATAGCACTAAATGCAACAGAACATGAATAACGAGCATTCACTAAATTTGCACTCAAGAACGTTGGGCCAGATGTACGAAGCCGTTTACATGTCGCAAACTGCAAAAATCGCAGTTTGCGGCATGCAAACGGCCGAACGCGATGCTCATTCCCAAGTTGCGAGTCGGTACCGACTCGCAATTTGGGAATGCGACTCGCAAATAGGAAGGGGTGTTCCCTTCCTATTTGCGACCGCATCGCAATTCAGAGTTGCTTTGTGACCGCGAATGCAGTCGCAAACCAACTCGCATTTACCACCAGTGTCACACTGGTGGTAACTCATTCGCAAAAGGGAAGGGGTCCCCATGGCCGAAAAAAATATTTTTTCAGAGCAGGCAGTGGTCCTTTAAGGAAAACGGGCTGCAAAATGAAAAAAAAAAATGTTTTATTTACAAAGCAGTCACAGACAAGGAGGTCTGCTGACTACAGCAGGCCACCATCCCTGTGAGTGCAGGGACTCGCTATGGGGTCGCAAACTGCGACCTACCTCATGAATATTGATGAGGTGGGTCTTTGTGACCCCATAGCTAGTCGCAGAAGGTGTCGGAGACACCTTTCTGCATCCAATTTTGCGAGTTGCAAATTGCGAGTCGGTCAGACTCGCAATTTGCAAGGCGCAAAATTGGAGTTTCCTACATCTGGCCCGTTATCTCTAGCTTATTTTTGTAGTGCAAAATACAACAGAACGTGAACAGCAGCAAAAGCAGCTCCTGAAACTCCCTAAATGTGCTCTCACAGTATAATGTTTCCCTCAAGATTACTCTTATTTACGTAAGCGGGCGTAATCACTAAATTATTACGTAATTCCACGTCAAAGAGTAACAAGGAATTAATAAAATGACTCCAGTTACTCTGGTGGAATTGAAACTCCCCCCAGACCTAGAAAAAAACATCTAAAATAGTAGGCCTTACCACTGAAAATGATATCAGCTCTGAGATAGGCTTAAACAGTTTCAAAATCAGAATCAACTGGCATGTTTTGAAGTGTAGTGATCACACACTGAGGTAAAATGACAGAGGAATGATTTTTGCCACAGAACTAGTTTCAATGGTCTTTCAATTCACATTTTTATTCGTCTACTGATATTTTATTGACTTGGAATGAAACATTTTCACAACACAAAAATAGTGTCATTTTTAGTAGCTAAAAAATAGACAGTTAAGTGTTATACCAGTAGTAAATCTGCTAGGGGACATAATTACCACTGGTGGTATTTAAAGGCTGTGATAATGTTAAACCACTGACAGTTTTGAGGAATATTAGTACTTTTGAAATTATCACTCAAATGAGTAGTGACATGAAAAGAGGGTTGTTTTACCACCAAAAGTATCTCTCGAGTAATGTCCAGATTGATTTATTTGGAAAGTTACAGTAAGACTGCAGTGCACTAAAACACAATTACTTTATGCTTTTGATATATTCATAGGTATTGACCACATGTTTTTAAATAAATACAACTCATCTTACGTTAACCATAAACCCGATATTTGCTGTCACTTACTCTTCAAGAAATGCGCTGTAACATAACTTGTTTTATGCAGAGCAGGTATTGTTATTATAACCTACTTTAGGAACCTAGTATGCACTGAAGTCAAAGCCAGCCTTGCGCCAATTCAAGGTGTGTAAGGCAAGTTCAGTGAGTTAAACGTTTGCCAATGCCACCCACACAAATCCTGGTCTACCAAGGTAGTTAAAACACTATTCATTTGGATGACAATAAGATTTCCTATTTACAGCGTTTAAAAAACAGAAGTGCGGTATGAAGCGAAATATAAAAAAATATTTCAAAAAATTTATTATTAAATATTAACTATTGCAAGCAACAAAAGGAGTTAAACTCGGGTTCAGGTTTCGGTTGGTTTATTTAACTTCGGCAGTGTCTTCCAAAGGGGTGTTTAAAAAGGCCAAATCATGGACTACGGACTCTTCTAAATTCCACATGTGGGGAGCACACCACAAATTACAAGCTGGACATTCCTCTTTGGTGTGTTTTATTCTCGAAGTTGTAGTGCTGGAGAGGGCAGCGTGTATATACTGGCCCTTTTGCGCCGTGCTCATAATGAAATGCATTGTTGTTGAATTTCTAGCCTGTGAGTAATTCTTTACCTTCTTGTGGTGCGTTCCTTCACTGCGTGTGGAATTTGCAAATATAACTTTCTCGCAAGTGCGCATGTGTTTGCGTGACATGTCTGCTTGTGAAAGGCTTCTGCTGCATAGGTATGACTCATACTGGAAATAGTGGCCCACTGTAATGGAGAGTACTTTGGCTTTGCAGTTTGTCACCTTCCCAGTGGTTGCCTTGAAAAAAGGGAGGAGGGTGGGAAACTAAAGGCCTTACGTTGTTCTTAGCCAGTGGCTGACTAGTCTTTTTTCCACCTCACCCCTTGTTCATCGATTTTTCCGCCCATGTCACAATTTATCTCTCTGTCAGTTCCTCCTTCTTTGCCCTTTTTATGCCTTTCACTTTCTTTTGCTCTGTATCAAAATCTGATTTTATTGGTCCCAAAAAATGAATCCCATTGTTACCTTAAAGTGCTACTAACTACACCATATGCACCACAGACCCCTTTCTTGCCCCACTCCCCCACCTCAAGAGAGTCTTAAGATACATGCACTGCAGAAGTGGAAATAGAATAGGTATGGCAAGGTAGGTATGGTAGGTATGGTAGGTTAGATATAGTAGGCTGATTATGACAGGTAGGCTATCTACAGTAGATACATGTTGTAGGTACTATGATAGTTAGGGAAATGTGGTGGAACAGGTATGGTAGGTTAGGTATTGCATGTTTGGTAGAACAGTTGATAGATAGGTTAGGTATGGTAGAAAGAAAAGTTATGGGAAGTAAGGTATTGTAGGTATGGCACTTATGGTAGATAGGTATGCCATGTTATGGATGGTAGTTAGGCACGGTAGGTAACCAGGTATAGTAAGTATGTTTGTCAGTAGGTGTTAGACCATGCATTCTTGGTGTGACACCCCCCCCCCCTCCCCAACCTTTTACTTTCAGGCCTCCTGCTTCTGCTGACTTTGTTTTTGCTGGCTTTAGGACCCTGCGCACTTAACTAGTGCTAAAGTGCACATCCTCTCTGTTCAAAACATGGTAACATTGGCATATAACCAACTGGGATATTTAATTTACCTCTAAGTCCTTCGTAAATTGTACTACCCTTGCCCAGGGCCTGTAACTTAAGTGCTACTAATGGGCCTGCAGGACTGATTGGGCCACCAACTTAATTAGCCCTTTAAACATGTCTCAGGCCTGCCATTGCAGAGTCTTTGTGTGCAGTGTTAACCTGCCATCCAGGCCCAATCCTTCCTTTTTAACACATATAAGTTACCCCTGAGGTAGATCCTAGACAGCGCCAAGGGCAAAGTTCAATATATGTAAAAAAGTTGGACATGTACTTTTAAGTTTTACATGCCCTGGTAATGAAAAGTTCCTATAATTGTTTTTCATTACTTCAAGGCCTAACGCTCCTGTAGGATAACATTGGAGTTGCCTTACTACATGTTATAAGTCTAATTTCCAAATGGGAAGAGGTGACTGTTCATGTTGGTGTCTCTGGAATCCTAATTTAAAATCCTAACTTATGATGAAGTTGGATTTTTTTATATAAAGTATTTTTATTTGGTTTTTAAAGACAGGACATACAATAAAACAAAACAGGCATAGCAAAGCAAGTTGTAATCAGTGACAACCTCTGGTCATTAAGCCACAGAAGGATACACATTGAACTCGCAAGAGACCAAAAAGCTCCCATCAAATACCCAATCTCGTACAATGTTTCTGGGCTGCATACACCTGCTCTCCCATTTTAGAGCACCAGTCCATGGCTCACTCCCAAGCTTGCAACCACGTTTTGGGAATGCTGCAAGTGAAATTTTGTAGACCCTGCAAAAAATGGGTAGTACCATCATTTAAAAAAAAAATCAATCCTACCCATGACATTAAGGGGCAAAGAAGACCAGCGATCAAGATTCTTACGCATACGAGCCATCAAGGGCATCAGGTTCAATGACCATGCCAGGGTGGAGAGGAGCGTGATGTATATGTTGAGACAGAGAAAACTGAACTGACAGAGAGGACCAGCCCTGGGCCTGCAAGGAGTCAGTCAGTGAAATCAGCAGGGATTTGGAGTGATTAATTTGCAAATTAATCACGACTGTGTATAAAAGAAGGACCTCAGACACCACTATTTCAGTACAATTCTGGCCTGTGAGTACTCTGCCAGGAAGGAGGACTGCTGTGCTGCTTTAAGTACTGTCACTCTGCTGGAGTGCTGCTTTAGAGGAACTGCTGCCCTACCCCGCTGACCTGCTGCCTTCTGCCCTCTTACTTGGGGAACAAGAATGGGACCTGCAACTCCATCTTGAACCCAGGACCCCAGAGTGACTCAAAGGGCTAGTTAGTTGGCCTACTGATCATAGCTTAAGGCACCTAAAAGGCTCCACACAGCAGTTGGATCCTTCTTCAGTGAGTTCCTGACAAACTCCTGTCAGTTCAATTCCCAAATATCAGGACCTACATAGTGCTTGTGGAGACCCATTATATGATTCTCATCTGTGATGCTCCTTGTTTGGATGTAAATGTCAAATTCCTTGACTTGTCTGTTCACTATGGATTCAAACACATGGACTCTAATAGACCAAGTATCAGGAGGATGCTAAGGGCAAGAGCCTCACTAAACATGTTTGTTCCTGTGGTGCTACACAGGTACAGGTGTACCAATACATTCTGAGCATATTCAGAGTCTGTGTACCAACGATGTATTACTTGATAATTAAAATTGTGATGAATGCATTTTCAGGATGAAAATAAACTATGCATTTTTTAACATGAATTTGAGCTTAGGAGTACTGTGTCATTTGAACCATTATAATATCATCACTCATGATATGTTCTATGACATCACTGAAAACATCACTGACTGATGACATTTAAAATGACTATTGATGACAACTCTGTGTTTAGTGGGTGCACAAGTTATAATTACTTCAGTAAATCATAACTATCGAATTTCAGTTGTGAATTCAAAACGTTGTGTTTTAACTGACATTTTCACCTAACTATGAAATCATGTTATCCTTTATTTTTATCAGAGAAAATATGTGTTTGTGTGTGTGTATGTGTGTGTGTGGGTGTGTGTCTGTGAGTGTGTTTGTGCACAAGTGCGTGTGTGTGTGTCTGTGTGTGTGTGCATGGTGAGACCACAAGTCATGGCTACTTTAGGGTATGATTTATAGTTACTTGAGATGACTATAACTGGTGAATTTCAGTGGTTTTGATCATATATATATATGTATATGTACTATAATGAAAAAACAAAGGTTACAGGGACATTATAGTTAGGAAGAAGAATTTAAAAAACCAAAGGTTACAGGGACGTTATAGTCAGGCTCAGATTTTAACCGTATCAAACCATAGAAATTCACCAGTTACAGTTAGAGTTACCTCATATGGTCTGGCATCGCCGAGGCCTGTCACCTGCACCCCCATCCCATTCAGTCCCCACAAGACCCCCACCCGCCCTCACACTCCAGGTCACACCTAGCATGGAATTGCTTCACATTTAACGAGAACTACTCTTTGGGATTGGGAGTCGCGAACTCTGGGCCGTATTTTATTTTAATAAAACAAAAATTTAGTCAACAAAACTTTCCCGCAGTAACCCCCATATTATTTACCCAATGTTTACATTTTCAAAATGCCTAGCCTTAACAAAGTTGGATAATACATTCTCACTTCCCGCCAGCACCCCTTGGAGGGTCGAATTACCTTGCCATCCTGCTGAGGTAAGGAAAAGGCACCTAATTGTCCCCCAGTCATGATCTCACCCCGCCAACCATAACCGCATAAAATTTGACAAAGAAACTTTCATGGTGAATGCCTCCATACTGTAGGGAGAAAATGTTAGTAATGATCACATCAACATAATCATAGCTTCAAGAAGCACACGAGACACAAAATAGGTCCCATCTGAAACAAAATATAACATATGCAAGGCCAAGTATATGCTGTGGGGGGAGGTGGGTGGGTGTTTTTTAATGGCTCTATCCACGGAGCACACTGGAGGACTCGGTCAGCCAGCGGCGTTAAAAGATCCGCTCCCTGCCCACTCCCCCCTTTTAAATAGGGTGAGTGCATCCTCAAGACGTGCGACCCGGAAGCACCTAAGTGCTTCTGGGCTGCGCAATCCTCACCGCTAATCAGGGAAAATTCAGCAGGGCAGGGTTGTGATGTGTCCCCCTCCCCGCCGTCCAATCTCTGCCCCGGGTGTCCAGCATATTTTGGGCCCCCATGATGGGTGAGGGCCTCTTCCAAGTAACTAGAACTCGTGCCCTAAGGTAACTATAAATCGCGCCCCGCCATGCACAGTTTTTTCATCAAAATATTACTGCAAATATTACTTTGATATTATCAATTATGTTATGAAAGATGGCGTGATTTTCATAATTTGTGGGGTAACTCGCAGTGCATGGCATAGGCGTGAGTTATAGTTACCTTAGGGCACGAGTTATAGTTACTTGAGTTAACTCTAACTATCAGAACCCGTAGGCCACCAGACGGCCCTTGCCCCAGCACCAGCCACATGCAGACCGACATAGACTGTGTTGTTTCATTGGAAGGAATTTATTTACAACAATGGAATTAAACACACACAGTTAAAAATCTCGATTAACCCCTTCGCTGCCAGGCCTTTTCCCCCTCCTGTGCCAGGCCTTTTTTTGCCTATTTGGGGCAGTTCGCGCTTAGGCCCTCATAACTTTTTGTCCACATAAGCTAACCAAGCCAAATTTGCGTCCTTTTTTTCCAACATCCTAGGGATTCTAGAGGTACCCAGACTTTGTGGGTTCCCTTGAAGAAGGCCAAGAAATTGGCCAAAATACAGTGAAAATTTCGTTTTTTTCAAAAAAATTGGAAAAAGTGGCTGCAGAAGAAGGCTTGTGGATTTCCCCCTGAAAATGGCATCAACAAAGGGTTTGCAGTGCTAAACTCAGCAGCTTCCTAGCTTTCAGGAACAGGCATACTTGAATCAGAAAACCCAATTTTTCAACACAATTTTGGCATTTTACTGGGGCATACCCCATTTTTGCAATTTTTTGTACTTTCAGCCTCCTTCCAGTCAGTGACAGGAATGGGCATGAAACCAATGCTGGATCCCAGAAACCTAACCATTCCTGAAAAGTAGACAAAATTCTGAATTCAGCAAGGGGTCATTTGTGTAGATCCTACAAGGGTTTCCTACAGAAAATAACAGCTGAAAAAGAAAAATAGTGAAATTGAGGTGAAAAAAACATCAATTTTTCTCTACGTTTTACTCTGTAACTTTTCCCTGCAATGTCAGATTATGGAAAGCAATATACTGTTACGTCTGTTGGACTCCTCTGGTTGCGGGGATATATAGGGCTTGTAGGTTCATCAAGAACCCGAGGAACCCAGAGCCAATAAATGAGCTGCACCCTGCAGTGCGTTTTCATTCTATACCGGGTATACAGCAATTCATTTGCTGAAATATAAAGAGTAAAAAATTGCTATCAAGAAAACCTTTGCATTTCCAAAAAGGGCACAAGATAAGGTGCTGAGGAGCAGTGGTTATTTGCACATCTCTGAATTCCGGGGTGACCATACTAGCATGTGAATTATAGGGAATTTCTCAAATAGATGTCTTTTTTACACACTCTCCTATATTTGTAAGGAAAAAATGTAGAGAAAGACAAGGGGCAATAGCACTTTTTTTGCTAATCTATGTTCCCCCAAGTCTCCCGATAAAAATGATACCTCACTTGTGTGGGTTGGCCTAGCGCCCGCGACAGGAAACGCCCCAAAACGCAACGTGGACACATCCCATTTTTTTTAAAGAAAGCAGATGTGTTTTTTGCGAAGTGTCTACCTGTAGATTTTGGCCTCTAGCTCAGCCGGCACCTAGGGAAACCTACCAAACCTGTGCATTTCTGAAAACTAGAGACCTAGGGGAATCCAAGGAGGGGTGACTTGCGGGGCTCGGACCAGGTTCTGTTACCCAGAATCCTTTGCAAACCTCAAAATTTGGCTAAAAAAACACATGTTCCTCACATTTCTGTGGCAGAAAGTTCTGGAATCTGGGAGGAGCCACAAATTTCCTTCCACCCAGCGTTCCCCCAAGTCTCCCGATAAAAATGATACCTCACTTGTGTGGGTAGGCCTAGCGCCCGCAACAGGAAACACCCCAAAGCGCAACGTGGACACATCAAAAGTTTTGGAAGAAAACAGAGGGGTTTTTTGCGAAGTGCCTACCTGTAGATTTTGGCCTCTAGCTCAGCCGGCACCTAGGGAAACCTACGAAACCTGTGCATTTCTGAAAACTAGAGACCTAGGGGAATCCAAGATGGGGTGACTTGCGGGGCTCGGACCAGGTTCTGTTACCCAGAATCCTTTGCAAACCTCAAAATTTGGCTAAAAAAACACATGTTCCTCACATTTCTGTGGCAGAAAGTTCTGGAATCTGAGAGGAGCCACAAATTTCCTTCCACTCAGCGACCCTTGCCTGATGGGTCGCTCCCCATCTCTAAAAAAAGAAAGAACAAAAAAAAAAAAAACACAAAAAAAAAAATTGCCCTGGCGCCTAGAGGTTTCTGCCCCCCCTGGGGGCAGATCGGCCTAATAATAGGCAGATCTGCCCCCAGGGGGGGCAGAAATGGCCTAAAATAAATTTCCCCCCCCCAGGTCCCCCCACCCCCGGGAGCGACCCTTGCCTACGGGGTCGCTCCCCCTGCGTGACATTGGCGCCAAAAAACAAATCCCAGGCGCCTAGTGGTTTCTGCCCCCTTGGGGGCAGATTGACCTAAAATCGGCCAATCTGCCCCCAGGGGGGCAGAAATGGCCTAAATATAATTTGCCCCCCAGGGGAGCGACCCTTGCCTGATGGGTCACTCCCCATCTCGAAAAAAACAAACAAACAAACAAAAAAAACACAACAAAAAAATGTGCCCTGGTGCCCTGAGGGTTCTGCCCCCCCCCCGGGGGCAGTTCGGCCTAATAATAGGCCGAACTGCCCCCAGGGGGGGCAGAAATGTCCTAAAATAAATTTGCCCCCCCAGCCCCCACCCCCGCCCCCGGGAGCGACCCTTGCCTACGGGGTCGCTCCCCCTGCGTGACATTGGCGCCAAAAAACAAATCCCAGGTGCCTAGTGGTTTCTGCCCCCTTGGGGGCAGATTGACCTAAAATCGGCCAATCTGCCCCAAGGGGGGCAGAAATGGCCTAAATACAATTTGCCCCCCAGGGGAGCGACCCTTGCCTGATGGGTCGCTCCCCATCTCTAAAAAAACAACAACAAAAAAATTGGCCCTGGTGCCTAGAGGTTTCTGCCCCCCCCCCCCCCGGGGGCAGATCGGCCTAATATTAGGCCGATCTGCCCACGGGGGGCAGAAATGGCCTAAAATAAATTTGCCCCCCAACCCAACCCCCCCCCCCCGGGAGCGACCCTTGCCTACGGGGTCGCTCCCCCTGCGTGACATTGGCGCCAAAAAACAAATCCCCGCTGCCTAGTGGTTTCTGCCCCCTTGGGGGCAGATTGACCTAAAATCGGCCAATCTGCCCCCAGGGGGGCAGAAATGGCCTACATACAATTTGCCCCCCAGGGGAGCGACCCTTGCCTGATGGGTCGCTCCCCATCTCTAAAAAAAGAAAGAACAAAAAAAAAAAAAACACAAAAAAAAAAATTGCCCTGGCGCCTAGAGGTTTCTGCCCCCCCTGGGGGCAGATCGGCCTAATAATAGGCAGATCTGCCCCCAGGGGGGGCAGAAATGGCCTAAAATAAATTTGCCCCCCCCAGGCCCCCCGCCCCGGGAGCGACCCTTGCCTACGGGGTCGCTCCCCCTGCGTGACATTGGCGCCAAAAAACAAATCCCAGGCGCCTAGTGGTTTCTGCCCCCTTGGGGGCAGATTGACCTAAAATCGGCCAATCTGCCCCCAGGGGGGCAGAAATGGCCTAAATATAATTTGCCCCCCAGGGGAGCGACCCTTGCCTGATGGGTCGCTCCCCATCTCGAAAAAAACAAACAAACAAAAAAAAAAAAACAAAAAAAAAATGTGCCCTGGTGCCCTGAGGGTTCTGCCCCCCCCCCCTGGGGGCAGTTCGGCCTAATAATAGGCCGAACTGTCCCCGGGGGGGCAGAAATGGCCAAAAATAAATTTGCCCCCCCAGCCCCCACCTCCGCCCCGGGAGCGACCCTTGCCTACGGGGTCGCTCCCCCTGCGTGACATTGGCGCCAAAAAACAAATCCCAGGTGCCTAGTGGTTTCTGCCCCCTTGGGGGCAGATTGACCTAAAATCGGCCAATCTGCCCCCAGGGGGGCAGAAATGGTCTAAATACAATTTGCCCCCCAGGGGAGCGACCCTTGCCTGATGGGTCGCTCCCCATCTCTAAAAAAAGAAAGAACAAAAAAAAAAAAACACAAAACAACAAAATTTCCCTGGCGCCTAGAGGGTTCTGCCCCCCCCTGGGGGCAGTTCGGCCTAATAATAGGCCGAACTGCCCCCAGGGGGGTCAGAAATGGCCTAAAATAAATTGCCCTCCCCCCCAGGGAGCGACCCTTGCCCAAGGGGTCACTCCCTTTGCATGAAATTCACACAAAGAAAAAACTCCCTGGTGTCTAGTGGTTTCTACCCCCCTTGGGGGCAGATTGGCCTCATCAAAATAGGCCAATCTGCCCCCAAGGGGGGCAGAAATGGCCAAAATATAATTTTCCCCCAAGGGGAGCGACCCTTGCCTAAGGGGTCACTCCCCACCAAAAAAAAAAAAAAATGAAACATAAAAAAAAAAAAAAATGGTCCCTGGTGCTTAGAGGTTTCTGCCCCCCCTGGGGGCAGATCGGCCTAATAGTAGGCCGATCTGCCCCCAGGGGGGGCAGAAAAGGCCTTCCCGAAAATATGCCCCCCCTGGGAGCGACCCTTGCCCAAGGGGTCGCTCCCTTTTGTCAATAACAATAAAAATAAAAAAAATCCCTGGTGTCTAGTGGTTTCTACCCCCCTCCAGCGCGACTAGGGAGGCCCCTGTGACTAATCAGCACGCTCACGTCACAGGGGGGGTGGGGGGGGGGTCGGGGGTGGAAGGGGAAGGTCTTCCCCTTCCATCCCGACTTGGGGGGGGAAGGGGGGTGCCCGGGGGGCGCACTAGCGCGCCCCCAAGTTCCCCTGTGCCATGGACGAGATGATCTCGTCCAAGGCACAGGGGAACTGTAGCCTTGGACGAGATCATCTCGTCCAAGGCACAGAACCGGTTAAGCATTACATCAATAACTTCATAACATTTCAATAAAAATTCAATTAACACCCCAATCTGAAAAGAATCCCTCTGCGTCCTGAACTTCCATAGGACCACACAGATGAACTGTACCTCACCTGTATCCATGGGGGGGGGGGCGGTTCCCAAACTTCACCGTCCCTTGTCCTCATGCTGTGGGTTCTGCCCCATCCTCAAACACCAATCCGCTGTGGGGGTGTAACGGGGTGGCCAGGAGCGGGAGCCCCATGCCCACCCCAGCGATCTGGGCTCCCTAACCCCCAAGCTGGTGTGTACGTCTGTAGGTTTGTTCATGACTGCAGGATCCTACCTCTGTTGTTATCCAGGGGACCCAGCCTTGGTGACCCCTCTGCAAGAGGCACCCTGCCTATTAATGGCCTCCAACACCGCCATGTTGTCAGACCAGAATATCACTGATCTAACTTTGAACACAAGGGCCCAGATTGTGACAGCAACCACAATTGGGAATAACTCCAAAAATGTCACATTCCTAGTAATACCAATGTCATGCCAATCACCCTGCCAATTTCCTCTACACCAATTGAGGCCCAAGATAGCCCCAAAACCAACACTACCAGCTACATTGGGAAAGAGACCCAGCGTTGAACTGGAAACTGGGCGGGTCGGTCCAATGACAGCTCCATTGAAATGTTGCAAAAGGAAGCCCAGATTTGTAAGTCCCCTCTGACCTCCAATGACAGCCTGGTGTGATGATGCTTCTCCTTCAGCCCAGCCATAGCGCTGGTGATGGACCGAGAAAAGAGGCGAGCCATGGGAATAATTCTTAAAGCGAAATCGAATTGTCCCACCAAAACCTGCAGCTGAGGAACGGTGACTTTCTTTTGTGCTAGGACTGTGTCGATGGAGCTTCTATAGGCCAACAACTTATCTAAGAGGAGGAGACACTCGCCGGCCACTGTGTCTATCTCAATCCCGAGGAATGTAAGGCAGGTCGTGGGCCCAGCTGTCTTGTTGGGGGCTAGAAGAACACGGAATTCTCCAAACATAGTAGTTAAGGCCCGTAAGGCCCACAAACATCTCCCTGATCCGGGGGGTCCAATACCAGAAAATCATCTAAGTAATGAATCACATCCTTGTGACCAGCGCGTTCGGTGAAAATCCATTGCAACATGGAACTAAACTGCTCAAAATAACTGCAGGAGACACTACAACCCATTGGCATGCATTTATCGTAATAGTATGACCCTGAAAGTTGGAAGCCTAATAGATGGTAATCATCAGGATGCACTGGGAGAAGCAGAAAAGCCGATTCAATGTCAGTCTTAGCCAGCAGAGCCCCTTGGCCCGGGTCACAGAACTTTGCAAGAGCCTGATTTACTGTAGCATAATGAACCGAGCATAGTTGAGGGTCAATTGCCTCATTCACTGAAGACCCACGTGGAGCTGAAAGGTTATGGATTAGTCTGAATTGCCTGTGTTCCTTCTTGGGGACCACTCCCAAGGGGGAACAAACAAAATCACTGAATGGTGGAGAGGAGAAGGGGCCTGCTAACCTGCCCAACATCTTTTCCTTCTCAACCTTCTTAGCGACCACTCCCTCCGTGCTGACAACAGATTAATGTAGTGAGGGTTAGGGGACACCCCAAGGGCAGGGATCCTGAAACCAAAAGAGAAGCCTTTGTACAGTGAGCCTGCTGTGTCCATATTTGGATACGACTGTAACCACGGGAGTAACTCATCAATCTATATGGGTGTTGGCAAGGCTAAATTAGCTTGAGAACTTTCTCCCCTCCTTACCATTTTCCTTGGATTTCTTGTTGCATTTGAACTCTGGGTGAGAAGGGTGCCCACAGAAGGAGTAATTATGTTTGAATTTGCAGGACCCTGCCGGGCGTGAGCACATCTTTCTATTGAATGCCCAGCAAGAGCCCTTTTTCTCATTTGAATTTTGAGGGTGAAAAGGCTGTTCCCAGGTGGCTTACTATTCACATACTCCAGGCATACATTAACCTCGGTCTGAACCCAGCCTACATCTGGATCCTCAACCTTAGACCACCTAAAGTCTCTATCGTACTCCAGCCATGCATTACCCCATACACATGGTGGGCTTTTGATATCTTATTAGCACAGAAAATCATAGATATTGCCAGATTCAGTTTCTTTTCAAGCATGACAGACATGTAAACATTAAACCCAAAGAACCAATTTGTTATATTCTCATAAAACTCTGTTTTTTTATCATTGGTAGGTGAGGCCTCCGCCTCCTTATCCTTAGAGTCCATCTCTCTTCTCTTAGTCCTGATAAGTGAAAAGATGTCAACAAACTACCCTTTCCACATTTTTTCTTTTTACCTTTGTAGGGATGTGCGATGCAAGCTTTCCTGTCCGGGAAAATAGAGTGTCTTGGCCAATGGTCGCCAACAAACCAACACCCCCAGACTTGTTTGTGTTGTTGTCCATGACCTAACCTTTGTCTACGCTGATGGAGGGAGGAGACTGTATGCTCAGTGATGGAGTATCACCCAAGGCTACAGTACCAGCAACCGGTGGGCCATTAATGCGCGCTGCTGCAAATGCCGACATCTGGCGCTTGAGTTCCGCCAAAGTATTTATAACAGTAACTGTAGGGACCCACGGGGAAGTTGGTGGGATAGAGGCAGACGGGGTATCCAGGCTAGACAACAGCTGCACCCCTGACAGCAACGCTTGTGCGGTCGCATCCTGTGTATGTGCCTGACCAGAGGAGGGCGTGAAAGGGATGAACTGCCTTGTGCTTGGATTGCAGGAGTAAGGACTGGTTGTGCTGTAGCCTTCACCCCTTGAGTGGCAGTGGGTGTTAGAGTTGACAATGCCTGCCTTATATCGGTTAAAATGGACATGACCCCTTGATCGGGCGGAGGAATTTCCCTCACTTCGACTGGGGGTACCTCCAGTGTGTTGGGTTGAGGCTGGGCCCTCCCCAAACTATCCCTTCATGGTGACTGTACTGGATTGTCTGAAACTGCAGGAACAGTGGAAACATGCTGCACTACACTCGCAGTCCCTCTCACAGGAATGGCTGGGATCTGTTTACTCGCTCTGTGCTTTACACAGAGGAAAGCAGCGTGGGGGGGACACGCGAGTGCCTAGGGCAGTCGCCCTCTGACCCAGTATCTTCCCTATCCGAATCAGAGTCCCTACTTTCAGATTCCCCTTCACCTAATTTAGCCAGAACTAATTTAAGCAATTGCGACAAATTAAGGATCCTTCCCTTTTCTCTTTTCGACCCTTCTGCGCCCTGAAGTCATGACCTCAAATGCACGCACCACAATTGTGTTACACCAATGAATCACTTATGCACAGACTACTATTATATCTAAACAATGCATATATTATACAAAAAACACGATAACAGCTCCCTACTTTAACCTTAAGGAGCAGAGCAGGGGAAAGCCGGGGAAGGCCCACATAAGGCCTCCAACTATGTCCCCGATCCAGAAGGGGCATGGACACAGAAGAGGACTGGGGGGGACTTTCTGCCAAAATTCCTCAGTTCAGTGGCCTGTGAGCTATGAAGAATGTTGGAGCCAGGCAGGACTCCCGATTGAACTGCCCCTTTCCTGCACCGGCAAAAGCAGGTGACGAAGGGGGCCCAGATGAGGCCCTCTGAGTGGCTGAGGAAAAGGCCCAAATGCGGCCTCAGACAAAAAGCTCCGCTGCCACGAGGTTCAGATTTCTTTAAAATGTGTAAAAAAGAATTATCGCGTCCTGCAGGCCCTAGCGGGGGTAAAATTAAATCAATGCTCCCAGTTCGGGTGCGGCGTGCAGCTGTGCAAAAGAAGGCTGTGCATGCCATTCCCACAAAGAAAGGGCTTGTCTGTTGTTCCAGGATCCCAGGAGAAGAACCTCCAACGCTGCACCAATGAAAAGACAGAGCCCTTTTTGGGGGGGGCACTAATGTACCCCCCCAATGGATGCGGCACCGGTGGCCGGACCCCGAAGTGACACGGCCCTCGCAACCCCCTCGGCAAGCACTTCCTCCCACTCACCCCGCGAGGCGAGAGGGCGGAAGTGCTCAAGGCAAGCCGTCACACGACTAGTTCATAGGGCTCAGGGCACAGTGGCCCTGTGCTCTAAGAGCCGCACCCTCCCATTTGGGGGGCGTTCTACCAAGCTGGTGAATTTCTATGGTTTGGTGCAGTTAAAATGTGAGCCTGACTATAATGTCCCTGTAACCTTTGTTTTTTTAAGTGAATTTCTATGTTTTTTAAAAATTCTATTACCTAACTATAACATCCCTGTAACCTTTGTTTTTTTCAGTGAATTTCTGTTTTTTAACTTATAGTAATTTGAATTACTATACATTAATCCAACCACAGCAGTGCACAGTCTTTGGCCATGCGTGGCAGTGGATGGCCACAGGGCCTGAGGCCAACCCCCTAAAAGCATTCAACCATGCACAGCCTTCACCTGTTTGCAGGGGAGGTTTCCCTGAAGAACTGGCATGCAGCCAGACCTTGTGGCCAATAGCCCCTAACCCAAAACCATGATGTACACAGCGCTTTGGACGTGAGCGGCGGGAGTTGGCTGCAGTTTCTCTGGGTGTGAGTATAGGTGTTAGAGGATGTATCTGGTGGGGACAGTGGCTGTCAGATTGTATGGGTATGAGAATGCATACATCAGTAATTTATTAGGTGTGTCAGTGTGTGCGTGGGTCTGTGAGTTGGTGCATCAGGGTGTCAGTGGGTCTGTGAGTGGGTGTGTGATGGTCTGAGTGGATGTATGAGTGGGTGCATAACTATCTTCTGAGTGGGTCTGGGTGGATGCACAAGGGTCTGACTGGAGCTGTGAGTGAGTGTGTGAGTGTCTGAGTGGGACTGTGAGTGGGTTCGTGAGTTTCTGAGAGGATGTATGAGTGGAAGAAATCAGTGAAAAAGAGGCAGAGAGAGTGAAAGAAAGTGAGAGATATTTAGAGTTTTTTTTAGTCTTTGATGTCTGATATACTTAGAAAGAGTTATTTGTTTCCAATTTAAAATCAAAAATGTCATGTTTTTAAAAAATATAATCTTTTTTTTTTAAATTGAAGAGAGTCCACCTGGACTCATACCCCTAAAGCTTAGTGTGAAGGTCTGCAACCTTCAGACTGAACTATGGTGTTTCTTAACTTTTTTTTTTTTAGCCTTTTATGGACTATATGCGACTACGAGGGTGCCCTTAAGGGCTCCCCCATGGACCCCCTCATTTATGTATTTTATTTTAAATTGTAACTGAAATGCCCTTTTTGGGCTATCTGGGACAGTGAGAGAGCAGGGCTCCCCGCAGTCCTTCCTTATCTTTTTTTTTATTTTTTATAAAATGCCATCTTTACAGGCTACCTGACACTGCCTTAAGGCTTCCCCTGCAGTGCCAATGCTTCAGCAGGCACGGATATTCTTGGACAGCAGCTCCGTGATTGCAGAAGCATTTCATCTTTGTCCACTGCACACGTGCAGGGGACAGACATGAAAGCTCTGCTGTTTGACAGTGAGACCTGCTTTAAAGGTCCTGCTGTCAAACAGCAGAGTGTTTTTTGTGGCTTGGCTACAGCCCAGAAGCGAAGCCACAGCAAACAGCTATATCCTGGGGGTGTGCACCCCGGGACATAGCAGGAGTTGGTCCTAGGGGTGTGGTGGGCCCCAGGGCCATCTGTGACTCCAGAAGGGGGGGGGCACACAGCCTCCCTCCAATGTGAAGATAGTCCCAGGGTTGGTGGTCCCTGGGGCGCGGGGTCCAAAATGGACCCTGTTTCAATTTTTTACTGTTGGCTCCAGGGGTGGTGGTCCCCAGGGTGCCAGGGGGCCACAGGCCTCTGCTTGTATCTATATAGGAGCTTTGGGGTGGTGGTGGTCCCCGGGGATTGGGAGCCCCATATAGACCCTCTTTCTTTTTTTTAAAGATTTACACCAGGGGGTGGTGGTCCTCGGGCACCAGGGAGGCTGCGAGGCCCACCCTCACCAAGTACAGTGTTGCCCAGGGGGTCGTGGTCCCCCTGCATGAAATTAGCTCCACGCCCCTGGTAGGTGGTGGTCCCTGTGGCAGCGGGGAAGCCAGATGCCCCCGCCTATTACAAGAAAGTCCTGGAGAGGTAGCAGTTCCCAGGGCAGCAGAGGGGCCACTGGTCCCCCCTCCACATACAAAAAATAAGCCCCAGGGAGGTGGCATTGGGAGGGGCCAGGAGGCCACCCCATTGTTTTTTTTTAAAAGCCCCTGGGACTTGGCCCACCCTGTGGCATTAGGATAATGAAGCGCAGGAGACCATGCTTCTTATTTTTGGGGGATTTTACATGCGGAGTTGCAAATACACCAGGTCTCAACTCGTAAGAGCTTTTTAGCCCTGGGGGGGTTCATACCCTGGCCCCTATTTTTTTTTTTTACTTTGTTTTTGGGACTCGGCTGACAACGAGTCCCAAGATGGCTGACAACACTTCAACTGCTTCTGTTGTTTAAGTGTTATAAGCTAATGAGAATTCAGCCCAGATCGTTAAGGGTCGCGAATCCTTCTCGTTCCTAGATATACAAATTTGTTTTCCCCTTAATTTCTCAAAAACTAATGAATGGAATTACAAGCAAAAACAAAAAAGCACTCTTTCTGGACAAGGACCTACCTTCCTGCCAAATTTGGTGTAATTCCATCCAGCAGTTTTTGTTCTATCGCTGTTCAAATTCCCTGAAGAAAAATGAATGGGAAAACATGTTTTTGGACACCCCCCTTTTTTCCTCAGTCTCCCGTGCCCGGATGGATCAGCTTAAAATTTTCCAGCCAGCAGCTGACGGGACTGTCAATTTTGTTTTTTTGGAAAGTTTTGTGAAGATTAATCAAGTGGGGCCAAAGATATATGCAAGTAAAAAAACACCAAAACACCTTTTATATAGAAACTAGGTCCTAACTATCGCCACTAGGTAAAGTATATATATATATATATATATATATATATATATGGTATAGATAGATAGATAGATAGATAGATAGATAGATAGATAGATAGATAGATAGATAGATAGATAAAGTTCACTAAAAGTCAACATGAGCAACTGAAGAAGATTTTAGATTGGAACAGGAGGGTACTCACAGAACACCCAAGCATCACTTATAGGAAAATGGCATTTATAGGGAACTATCCCACCCAGAGCCATTTCTCTGTTAGAAAAGTAGCACCTACAAATTGGTTGAACACTCCAGGATTTTAGCAGTGCACTAAGTGTAAAGCATGTGAATATGGAACCAATACGTCACATTGGAAAAATAGAAATGATTCTGGAACATATCACTTGTGAATCTAAATTTCTGATTTTTGTCCTGGAATGTCCTTGTAGAAAGCAATACGTGAGTAACACTAAGAATAAATTGAAATTAAGAATTTTACAACATCTACGAACTATAAATAAAAAAGATCTCTTCTATCCACTCGCTAAGCACTTTCAGGAGAAGCATGATGGAGACATCAGAGGATTAAAATTATTTGGAATAAAACATTTTAAAGCAAAGGAATGGGGAGGAGAGAGACAATTGGCTTTAAGGAGAATGGAATCACATTTGATAATACTGCTAGGAACTGAAATTCTGTATTGGTACAATCCAGGTGCGGAATTATATGTACACCTGTGAGATACATGTCTTTACATATATATATATATATATATATATATATATATATGTATATATATATATATATGTGAGAGTTAGATCCCTCTTTGTGAAAAAAATGAGGAAATTGAAAAATCACAAATGTAGTTTATAGGAGTTGAATTATGATTATGGGTTCGTAGTTGAGGATACTGTAACAGGAAATTGTGGGTATTGCCTTTTGTACATCATATGAGATATGGATGATAAATTAGTGTTTCTGGATTTATGATCGTAATAGGATCATAGTATGCATTTGTTTTGCACATTGCACATAGGGTGGTTAGGAGTGCAGGGCAATTTGTCTGGAGATTTGATATATGAATCTTTGGGATCATAATATTTATAGCACGTAGTACATCAGGAATGGATGCACATAAAACATTGGTATCTTACAAATCAATTATCCCTAGACAATTACATCTTTTTCCACACACACATCTGTCAGTGTTTGAATCATTGATCAGCAATAGTAGTGAACATCCTTTCATGTCGTTCAGCAGCAGTAGGAACTACAGGAGGCATGGAAGAACACATAAAATATTTTTTGTGTCACAGGGTGCTTATAGTTTGCAGTTTCTGCATATGTGTGCAGTATTTGCACATAGACAGGTTGTGTAATAGTAAAGGTAGTTTAATAATTGAAGTGAATCCTTACCCCAGGAACACAGTAAGTGTGTTCTACTGTAAAGATTATTGACTTTGCACTTTACTTGACTACTTTTGACACTTTAATTGCTGATTGTGCTCATATTGAATTCTTTAGGGGAATTATCTATAAATATACTCCAAGGATTTTGAATTTTAGTAAGAATTAGCATATCTGTACGTTAGTGACTGTGAAAAAATAGGATATTAATATAGCTAACAAATGCAGTGTGTGTGATATCTTAATACTTTATTTATATACAGGTGAATGTTAATAATCTGTCCTATCTCTTGACTATGAAATCGCAGAATGCACAATGCACTTTATATGATTTTAGGGTTGAGAGTGATGAATACAGGCCAATATGTTAGAATGGTAATGATCTTCCTTTGTTTCTAGGTTCATGGTTTTGTGAGAAAATTTAGTAGATGAAATTGATATTTCCACTGTAGATTATCAACAGGTTATATCTGTGAAAGATAGGTATAATGGAAAAGACGTCTCATGGGTGATTATAGACAAATTTGGGTCATTCTTCACTATGTATGTTTCCCTGAATCCTCTGTTTATTTAATGAGAATGATATGATTTAAATAGATGAAAAAATTTGCTCAAATTCGGCTATAAGGTGGCATGTTCAAAATGAGCGTTTTGGTTCTATTGTACTTTACAAGAATACTTACAAATATGGTGCTGGAATGTTGACATAGTGGAAAGGAAATATGCACGCTCTAGTCTTTTAATGGATATAGAAGTAGGACTGAATCTTGTGAACACTTTAAAATGAGGCTATCATCAATATTGGACTCTATGGTCCAGTCAAAGGCATAACGGCGAAACGTGTGAACCTTAATTTCCTCTTTTTTCTTGAACTGCATTTTAAACGAGCACAAACAATAAATACATATATATATTTATATATGTGTGTATATATATATATAAATATATATATATATATAAATAAATATATATATATAAAACAAAGGTTAAAGATATGTTATATCTAGTTGAAAATGTCATAGAACCCAGAGGCCACCAGAGAGCCCTCCCCCCAACACCTGCCACACGCAGACCGACAAAAACGTATTTGTTGGAAGGAATTTTATTTGTGTCTTTTACCAGTTACTACATAAAACACAAACAGTAATAATTCACCTGCAAAACAATCTTCAAAAACATATTCATAAAAACCATTTATAAAAACCATTTCAATATGGTTTATTCATCAACCATAAATCAATGTGACAGAATCTCTTCCTGCCCTGAACCTCCTTTGGACCACACAGGTGAACCGTACCTCACCTGTATCCTAGGGGGACCGCTCCCCCGACTTCACAGTTCCTTTTCCTCATGCTCAGGGTTCCGCCCCCTCCCCAAACACCAATCTGCCAAGGGGGTGTAACGGGGCAGCCAGGAGCGGGAGCCCCATGGCCACCCCAGCGATCTGGGCTCCCTACCCCCGAAGCTGGTGTGTACATCCGCAGGTTGGTTCAGGACTTCAGGATCCCACTTCTGGTGTTATCCCGGGGCCCCAGCCTCGGGGACCCCTCTGTTGGTTATGGTGACTATAGTACTTCCTCTCCTGCCACGAGGTCGACCAGGGGCCCAAAGGTCATTTGCCCTCCCCACCTCCAAACAAGCTGCGAGAGAAGGACCAAATGTCTGCAATAAATTGATCCATTCCCGCGTCAGATAAATGCACCATATCTCTGTGGAACATATCTGGTCCTTTTAGAAGTTTATGTGGAATGTTCCATAAGCGGCCAGGACCCGGGCACAGTCTTGCCATTTCAGCGTTGAGTCTACCAAGAGACACATTAATTTTCCTTGATTTAATGTTTGGACCCCAGTTGCGGGGAGGCACCATATGCGACCAGGCCATGGCCGCATTCGGGAACTCTTTGGATAACCTGATGATTTCTGCAAAAATAGTGTCCCTGAGTGCTTTGTGTCCCATTCGCACCAAGTCATTGCCACCAATATGAATAACAATGAGAACCGGGAACTGCAGTCCCTCACATCTTCTTGCTATTTCCACAAGTTGCTGGAGCTACGTGATTCCAAGTCCACCAACACCACACCAACGAAAAGCCACATCCTGAATCGCCACCGGCTTAGGCTTATGGAGCAGTTGCAACCTGTGGGCCGCCCGCCAGACAAAAGAATGCCCTAGTACCCAAACCAAGTGAGACGGCATTACATTGAAACGAAAGAAGATTGTATGAATAACAAACACAACATTTCACAAACCATGAGTGAGGGAACACCTATCATTGCAAATCAGGTCTAATATAGCACTCATAACAATTGGATGACCATCTCCTGATGGACTTTACGTCTGCCACTGCACCGGCCGCTAAGGTTGCCGCCCCAATCCTGAAAGAATGGGAGGAGTACCCCTGAGGGTCAACCCCTGCGGCCCCAAGAGTCACCTTCAATTCTGCCAAAAATTGGTACCGGGCTAAGCATTCCCTGTTCGCGTGTAGAAAAACTGCAGATGACCCAGAGGGTGGGCGGGCCAACAAGTACGATCCCAAGCGACCCACCGGGCATAACAGAGACCCTGGGGCCACTCTAAGTTCAATGTGTGGGCCCGTTCTCAATTGATCTGTCTTGGACTTTTGCAATTGATTTGTCATCAAGTCCGGGACAATTCGTATGTCGGCCCAATGAAGGCCTCCTGAGTGGTCACCCTTGGAAGATCCCACTAATTCGCTAACGCTAAAAGTACCATAGAAAGCTGTAGTAAATACTTTGGCAAATAACGCTGCCTCAAAAGGCATGGAACAAACATTGGGGATCCTGTCCAAGAGCCTTCCCAATAAGGGAGCTGTTATGGGGCGCCTAGAGTCCTTTTTTGCGCCATCTAGTCGAGCCCAACCAGCCACTGCCCTCTTAATGGCAAATGTGTTCAGATGGGACTCCTGATTCTGTAGTTTCACAAAGAAACGAATAGCAGACAGATGAGCCTTTGTGCATGAAACTGGTTTGCCCCTTTCTTTCAAATGACTTAAAAAACTTACTAATGGCCTGTGTAGAAAACAACTCTGTAATTGTTATCGAATTCAGAAAATGTCTGTATTGCTGGAATGATTTTTCATATGCCCCCCTTGTGCAGGTTGCTGGGGACGCTGCTACTAAAGAGGGGAGGGCGGGGCTCCAATCTTCCACAGAGACGTTGGGAACTCCGTCATCTTCTTTGCCGCCTGGGGGTGGAACCTCAGAAAATCCTGCATCAATGAGTGAGATAGAACGTCAGCTGCATTGTTATGGGCCCCAGGTACATGTTTTGCATGAAAGGTAATGTTGAGTTTCAAACAGATTAAAACCAAGGCCCATACTTATACTCCCTTTGCGCCGGATTAGCATAATTTTTTTTACGCTAATTAGACACAAAGCTAACACCATATTTATACTTTGACGCTAGACCTGTCTAACGTCAAAATATCCCAGTGTGCATCATTTTCTGGATGCGTAAAACCGCCTTGCATCAAGGAGATGCAAGGTAGGCGGTCCCCTGTAAAAAATGACTTAAACACCCGTGCGCCATATTTATCCAACTACGCAAAAAAGGCGCGTGTCTGATAGGCGAAGCAGGAAAATGGCGCAAATCCCGATTTGCTTCAAAATTTCACGCCTGGGTCAAGGCAGGCCTTAAAATGGGGCAAACACACCACTACTTAAGGAAAACTCACAGAAGCAACATCAGAGCTCAAAAAGGAAGACATAGAGGTGCTATTCATCCAGCATGCACGAAGACGAAGAGCACAGGAGCAGCAGCAGCAGCTACTATCACACCAACAGGGACCCCAAAGGCAACGCAGAAGGCAGGAGAGGATATTCAGGACCAGGACAACCCTCCTGGGCCTCAGGGATCATGACATCATCCAGAGGTACAGACTAAACAGGCAAGCCATACAGCAGCTGCTGTGCCACATTGAACCACAGTTGACACCCAGCTTGCAGACACCCCACATCATTCCAACAGAGACCAAGCTGCTAGCTGTCCTGCACATGTTGGCAAGTGGCTCTTTTCAAACCATTGGTGCCCTGGTTGCTGGGATCTCACAGCCCTCATTCTCTGCCTTCCTTCCCAAGGCACTTGATGCCATCATCTTCCTCACACCCCGCCACATCAGCTTCCCCAACACACAGCAGAAGCAGCAGGAGACCACACAGGGGTTTTATCAAATTAATGGCTTCCCACACATGCTTGGTGCCATTGACTGCACACATGTACGGATTGTGCCACCTACTGCAAAGGAGCATCTATTCCGCAACAGGAAGCACACACACTCCATCAATGTGCAGGCCATTGTGGATCACCATGGATTGTTCACCAACATCATGGCAAAGTATCCTGGGAGTGTACATGATTCATTCATCTTCCGCCACAGCACAAATCAATCAGCACTTCCAGGATGGACGATATGGCAATGGCCTACTTGTTGGTAAGTACAGAAACCTAGTTATTTACACACAGCACAGCAACCCTGTAGGACACACAACACATACACCACTACAATGACATGTGGCCAGGAAGACACTGAGGTTGTGACACTGGTAGCCATGTTTGATATCCTGACCCAATGGGATACACACCTATGGACAAATGACAGATGCAAATAACAAGAGATGCCACTCCAGAGCCACATGGGACCAATTGCCTTAACTGGCAGTACAATTTGGAAGATTAACCTTTCAATATCACATCAATAACACTCAATCACACACCCATCCAACCAATACGTCCTGTATAAGGGGTCTGTAGTGTGTTTTGCTGCAGGTCAAACACCATGAGACACATAGCATGATGATGCTGACTCTAATGACGGTGACATGGAATCATAGAGGCAGTACCAACATCTCACATCACTCCTGGGGTGACATTGCTGGCTATCAATAAGGAAGTGGACTGTGCTATGAAAACATGTGGATGTGACACTAATGCAAAGTGCACTCTGCTACACATACGGATTGAGACAATTCCCCATATACATAACTGATGTACAGGCACATGGACCTTCTGACACTAAAACCTTCACCCCTACAACCAAGTTAGCCAGCTTAGGTGGACCAGGTTCAGTAGTGTAGGTACACGTTTGCACATGAGCCAACTCTGTGAAGGCACAAAAAATTGGTTTGCATATAACTTGTCACACATGGGATAATTGTCAATTGTGAACACTTCAGTGCTGCCAATTTATGGAGATGTGTTGTGCATTGTCACCTAGCCAAATCAAAGGGCTTCACTGTTGCATTTCACCTGCAATTATATATGTCAAAATGGATGGGATGTTCAGGCCATACAGCGCAACCGTGTTACCACCACAGTGGAATTGATTGTGTGTGTGGAAGTATCATGTCACCTCCAGTGAAGGCATATGGACACTTCTTTCACATTACATAACGCATGGGAGATACAGACTGAACAGCAAGTTTCTAAATATACCACTGATATCAGGTCAATCAGCCAAACACCAGTTTTGATAGTTAAACATCCCAATGCAGAAAGAACATCACAGAAGCCTAGGATCCCACACAATACCACTAACACAGATGAGTCACAGACAACACAAGATAACAACTGCCATGCTAAGTGATAATCAAGGTACAACCAACAACAAAATACTTACCCTCATTTTCTCTTTCAGCTGTTCAGGGTTACGGGATCCAGCCATGGATCATGACCCCAATTGCCAACCCAAGCACAGCAGCAGAGCGTGTCTATAATGAGGCACATCGTAGGACACGCACCATAGTTGAGAGGACTTTTGGCATCCTGAAGTCCAGATTCAGGTGCCTGGACATCACCGGAGGCAGCCTCATACAGTCCCCTGAAATGGTCTGCAAGATCATTTTGACCTGTGTCATCCTGCACAACATTTGTGTGAGGAGGAACATTCCCCTCTATGAACCAGACCCCCAAATGCCTGAAGAGGAGGATGCTGTCCGTGAAAATGAGGGGGAACATCCAAACAGAGCTGCAGGAATGCGTTGCAGACAACACATCGTACAAAACTTCTTCTAACTATAGTCACCATCACCACTTTGTTATCATATGTCATTAAACACCTCACTTCATCACTCAATCATGCTCTGGGTAATGTTTATGCATCACATGATCCCTAGGAATCATAATCAGAGTTTAGCCTCATGGAGCATTGTAGAAATACAGATTAGGATACTGAAAAAGCCTCATCACATTTGATGGGTATGAATGTACAGCCAACATCACAAACATTGTAAATGACATATATCCTGTCTATTTCACATTTGAAGGGCATTATCAGAGGACCAAAGCTATGAGACATATCCATGTTGCCAACATGGTCCATTGCAGCACATGACACACTACTATGACACTATCAATCATAAGGTAAAAAAGTGTTTCATACATGAGGCAGTGGATGTGCTATTGCATTAGTAACAGGAATGTATGACCAGACCACTGACAGCAATAAGTGTGACATCAGCTATCTCTGCAAGGAGTATGTGTGACAAGAAGTCCATCTAAGCTGAAAATGGATAGCACGAGTGCCCCAGGTATGACAAGCATTGCTCACAAGACATGCCCTCTGCAGTCCATCCCAGGTAATAAGTCCTGCCACTGCCATGTTTTAAGTCTCTCCCCACCCTTCTTTAGGGGGCCCTGTAAATCAATCAATCAATCAATCAATCAAAAAATTTATTAAGCGCGCTACTCACCCGAAAGGGTCTCAAGGCGCTGTGGGGGGGAGAAAACGGGGGATGCTGTTTACTACTAAAAAAAGTCATGTCTTGAGGTGCTTTCTGAAAGTCAGGAGGTCCTGGGTCTTGCGTAGGTTGGTGGGGAGGAAGTTCCAGGTCTTGGAGGTGAGGTAGGAGAAGGATGTGCCTCCAGAGGTGGTGCGTTGGATGCAGGGGACTGTGCCGAGGGCGAGGTCAGCAGAGCGGAGGAGTCGAGTGGGTGTGTGTAAGTTAACTCGTTCATTGAGGTAGGCTAGTTCAGTGTTGTGGACGGATTTGTGAGCGTGGATGAGGACTTTGAAGATGATCCTTTTGCTGATGGGCAGCCAGTGAAGGGATTTGAGGTGAGCGGAGATGTGTTCGTGGCATGGGAGGTTGAGGATGAGACATGCAGCTGTATTCTGGATTCGCTGGAGTTTCTGCTGAAGTTTGGCTGTGGTACCAGCATAGAGGGCGTTTACGTAGTCTAATCTGCTGCTGATGAGTGCATGTTTTTTCTGGTTTCTATGGGAATCCATTTGAAGGTCTTCCGTAGCATGCAAAGCGTGTTGAAACAGGAGGATGATATGGTGTTGATTTGCTGGGCCATTTAGAGAGATGAGTCTACCATGATGCTGAGGTTGTGTGTGTGGGTGGAGGGTGTTGAGGGTGGTCCGAGGGCGGTGGGCCACCAGGAGTTGTCCCATACTATCTTGTTGTGGCCAAAGATGATGATTTCTGTTTTGTTGGAGTTGAGTTTGAGGTGGCTTGCAGTCATCCATTTGGCAGTGTCGAGGAGTCTGGCGTGGAGGTTTGTCTTGGCGGTGGAAGGGTTCCTGGTGAGGGAGATGACGAGCTGGGTGTCGTCTGCATACGAGATTATGGCGATTACATGGGGCGGAGGATGTTGGCAAGCGGGGCCATGTAAATGTTGAAGAGGGTAGGGCTGAGGGAGGACCCTTGGGGGACCCCGCACATGATCTTGGTTGCTGGGGACTGGAAGGGAGGGAGGCGGACTTTCTGGGTTCTTTCAGCGAGGAAGGAGGTGAGCCAGTCCAGGGCCTTGTGTCGGATTCCTGCGTCAAAAAGGCGTGCGCAGAGGATTTGGTGGGAAACAGTGTCGAGGGCTGCGAAGAGGTCCAGGAGGATGAGTGCGATGGTCTCGCCCTTGTCAACTCTGGTTCTAATGTCGTCAGTCGTTGGGGGGGTCATTGGTGAAGGGGGGTGGAGCTTGTGTGAGCTTGGCGTTCAGGTGTTCTATGGGGATCTTGTCCCACATTTGGTAGGGTGTGTTGTGTTGTCGGAGGGGGTGGGGGGTTTCGTGAAGGAGAAGTGGACGCAGTGGTGGTCGGTCCAGTGGAGTTCGGTGGTGTGTGTGAATGTGATGTGGTTGCTCGAGGTGAAAATTGCGTCCAGCGTGTGTCCTGCTGAGTGAGTGGGTGAGGTGACCAGTTGTTTGAGTCGTAGGTTTGTGAGGTTGTCTAGCAGGGTTGTGGAGTTGTGGTCATGGGTGTTTTCCAGGTGAAAGTTGAGGTCACCAAGGAGGATATATGCCCTCATTACAACCCTGGCAGTAAATCCCGCTTTCCGTCGTGCAGAAGACCGCCAACATACCATTGCGGCAGCGGAATTCCACTACAGGTATTACGACCCACAGCTCGGAATCTGCCACAATACAGATACCCACGCAAGTCCACCACACCAAAGGTCAGTGATAAACTGGCGATACCAAAACCTACACCGTCACGCCAAAAGGAATACGCCCACAGTCTCACGACACACGAATCAACGCAGCGGTCTTTCAACCGCAGTAAACCATTGGCGGTACACACCGCCGCACTCAAAATACACCCACACTAACAAAACACAACTACATTGGACAATTCAAAATACACACACCTGATACACATACACACACCACACCCACACACCTAATCCAATATAAAGCACACACCCACATCACCCACAAATCCTTACAATCAAAAAATTGAAAGAAGGCCAGAGAGAGAGACTACCTAACACAACACCAGCATCCACTGTCACACAACACCATCACTCATACAACATCCACGTACCTCAAACAACACACACCAACACATCCCCTCACACATCACAACAGACAGCACCTCACACATCACCCACACCACATCATGGCACCTCAAAGACACCACAGGTTCTTTGAGGAGGAGCTCAGGGTCATGGTGGAGGAAATCGTCCGGTTAGAGCCACAGCTATTCGGATCACAGGTGCAGCAGACATCCATTGCAAGGAAGATGGAGCTATGGCGCAGAATTGTCGACAGGGTTAACGCAGTGGGACAGCATCCAAGAACACTGGATGATATCAGGAAGAGGTGGAACGACCTACGGGGGAAGGTACGTTCCGTGGTATCCAGACACAAGATTGCTGTAAAGAGGACTGGCGGAGGACCCCCACAACTAACAACATGGGAGGAGCAGGTCTTGGTGATTATGCATCCTGAGGGCCTTGCAGGAGTAGCAGGAGGACTGGACTCTGGTAAGGCAAATCTTTACTACTTTATCCCCCCCCACCCCACCCGCATGCAATCACATAATCCCACCCTCACCCTCACACCCATCACCCCAACAACCCACAGATACCCCACTAACACAACCCACACAGCACAAAACCAAGACCTGCATGTAACACCAATGCATTGGCACCCATCACCAAAGCATGTCTAGTAGAGAGACTCACTCATGCCCCAAAATCACCAATCACACAAGGGCCAAGCCAATAATGCAAGCACAGGAGTAGAGGGTAATCCAATCATTGCACAAGATGGCACACACAGATACAATAACTATGCATTTACACCATAACAGGACCCCTACCCAATGTCACCGGACAGGAGGTGCCAGACATATCCAGTCCCCCACAGAAGAGGCCCACAGTGACAACAGCAGCTCTGCACGCCTGGAACAAGATGACCAGCCCGGCCCATCAGGGACCTCGGTTCCCCTGACAGTCACAAACCACCGCTGAACCTCCCCCCTCAGGAAACACCACCACAGCACCCACCCAGCGGGCCCATCCCTCTGTCCCCAGGACACGTCAATCAGAAGTGTGTCCATCACTACATGGAACCCAGGCAAACCCACTAACACAGGACGATCAGGAACCTGGGGGCAGTGGCAGTGGGCACACAGTTCAGGGGACAGAGCCACAGGGTGACAGAGAAGCTGGGAGGAGTGCTGTGCGACAGGGGGAGGACAGGCCCAGGGAACCGACACTCCACCAGGCACTCTCCAACATCATGGGAGCTTACCACCATTCCCAGGAGACCATGGGCACGGTACTGGCCAAGTTTCAGGAGACCCAGCGGCGACTTGAAGTCCATCAACATCAACCTGGTCACCATTGCAGGGGTGCTGGCAGACCTTCTCAATACCAAGAGGGACACAGTGGCACACCAACGGGCCCCTGACAATAGCTTGGACGATGAACAGCCCTCCACCTCCGCCAGTGCTAGTGGACAGGAGGCACCGCCACAGGAACAACAGGCCACCAGCACCCCACCCCCTGAGATCCAGGAACAAGACAAAGAACATTGCCAAGACCCCCGCCAGGAAATAAGACCCCCCTGAATGTCACCCTTCTGTCCCTCTTTGACACCCTGTCCACCTTAAACTGCCATTGCACCACTTCCTATGCCCCATTGGACAATGCACCTGTGGAACAAATAGACTGGACTCTGCCATAGACATTCCTCCACCATCACCACAGCCCATTTTACAACCACCTCCACTTACTTGCACAGAAATAAACACACTTGAATCACAAAACAATCTGGAGTCAGTCTGTGCTTTCACAAATGTGTAATTGCAATATCTCTGGAATATAGCAATGTCAATGTACTTGTTCACATACCAATGTAACACAGCTGTAGGACAGCAGTAAACATAGCAGAGGGCACAAAGTGGGACCCAGATCTGTGAAATGGAAAGGCAAAGTAACAAGTCAGAGTCCATCCACTGAGTGAAAATGACAGACTTATGCTAGCTCCAACAATAGTATGAGATGTGGGAAGCAGTTATATCTTCTTACCTGTGCCTCACTGGAAGTATTGCATGATGATGTTGTTTCGTTGTCGACATCTTCTTCTTCTGCCTCCTCTTCTTCACTGTCCACAGGCTCCACAGCTGTCACAAGACCACCATCTGGCCCATCCTCCTGCAGAAAAGGCACCTGGCATCGCAAAGCCAGGTTGTGCAGCATACAGCAGGCCACGATTATCTGGCACACCTTCTTCGGTGAGTAGTATAGGGAACCACCTGTCAGATGGAGGCACCGGAATATGGCCTTCAGGAGGCCAAAGGTGCATTCTATAATCCTCCTAGTTCGCTCATGTGCCTCATTGTAGCGTTCCTCTGCCCTTGTCCTGGGATTCCTCACTGGGGTCAGTAGCCATGACAGGTTGCGGTAACCAGAGTCACCTGCAAATGTCGAGGGACAACTGTTAGACACACACTAACCATTAGGGACAACCCCATACCCAGACACCTATGTCAACTGTGTTGGGACCTTGCCCTTACCTATTAGCCACCCACGGTGCCTTAGGAGTTGCCCCATCACATAAGGGATGCTGCTATTCCTCAATATGTAAGCGCCATGCACTAAGCCAGGATACTTGGCATTCACATGGGAGATGTACTGGTCTGCCAAACACACCATCTGCACATTCATCGAATGGTAGCTTTTCTGGTTTCTGTACACCTGTTCATTCCTGCGGGGGGTACAAATGCCACACGTGTACCATCAATGGCACCACTGATGTTGGGGATATGTCCCAGGGCATAGAAGTCACCTTTCACTGTGGGAAAATCCTCCACCTGAGGGAAAACGATGTAGCTGCGCATGTGTTTAAGCAGGACAGATAACACTCTGGACAACACGTTAGAGAACATTGGCTGGGACATCCCTGATGCCATGGCCACTGTTGTTTGAAAAGACCCACTAGCCAGGAAATGGAGTACAGACAGAACCTGCACTAGAGGGGGGATTCCGGTGGGATGGTGGATAGCTGAAATCAGGTCTGGCTCCATCTGGGCACACAGTTCCAGGATTGTTGCACGATCAAGTCTTTATGTGATTATGATGTGTCTCTCTTCCATTGTCGACAGGCCCTTCAGGGGTCTGTACACCGGAGGATGCCTCCATCTCATCACCTGCCCTATGGAGGCGAACAGTGAGCAGAGAGTCATCCAACACTGAGGTATCACAATGTGTTATTTGCAGAAACGTTGCTAATTCACAATGTGCCGGTATCTGTCTGTATTCCCGGCCTAGATAGGTGTGATTCAGTTTTTAGCCATCCCATGTGGCCCCCTGAAATGGCGGCTGCCAGACCTGCAAGGTGGGACAAGGGGAAATGAGGTAACTGAGCTGGCGTTGTACACCGTCGCGGTCGGCAGTCGAAGACCGCAGCGCAATTCTGCATTGGTTAACATTGGGCCCTCTGGATCCCAGGAGCCAATGACGATGTACGCCAGCATTGACGGAATGCACCGCCGCGGACGTGACCGCCATTTTCTATCTGTTCACTCACTTGATACCTGACCTTCAATAGGAGAGGAACTACACTGCAAGTGCTACTGTGACCTGTGTCTGGAAGCGACGATGGCTACAGTGTCTGGGGAAAGGACCCCTGCCTTCACTTTGGAGGAGTTGGAGAAACTAATGGATGGGGTCCTCCCCCAGTACACGCAACAGTACGGTCCTCCAGACAAACAGGTGAGTACACTGTGAGCATGCCGCGTGGGCAATGCCTGTTTTGAGTGGTGTGGATGGAAGATACATTGGGGGGGCTGAGGCCTGCATGTGCGGATGGTGAGTGTATGTGCGTCAGGGCATGGGTGGGAACTGGTGGGCAATGAGTAAGACGGTCCGGACGGGTGAGTAATTTCCTTTGCTCCTATACCTTTCCTTTGGGTCAGTGTCCACCAGAAGAAGGGTATTTGGCGTGCCATCGCCAAGGACGTCCGGACCCTGGGGGTCTACCACAGAGCACCTACTGCTCTAAAAGATGGAAGGGCCTGTGCCGCTGGAGCAAGAAGATGGCGGAGGCCTAGCTGGGGATGGCCTCCCAATGTGGAAGTGGTGCCCTTCACACCATGACCCCCCTGATGCACCGGATCCTGGTGGTGGCCTATGCGGAGTTGGATGGGCTCTTGAGGGCATCACAGCAGCCACAAGGGGGTGAGTACACTCTCATTCAGCTGACTCTGCATGCATTACGAGGTGTCTGGGTGGGGGAGGTGGGCAGTGGGTTCCCCTAGGCCAGGGCAAACTTGGTAGGCAAGGTCCCTGGTTAGGCAGGCTCTGTGGCACCCCAACCCCACCAGTGGTAATAGCCATCTACACCTAGTCAGGCTCCTTTGACTTCCAGGTGTGCAGCAATTGGGCTTAGGCCTCGTGCCCCATGGACATGTGAATTTGCTAGGAACTGTTAGTGCCTGGCGCAGTGCAGAGGGTTGCTCCCTGTGTGTTGTATCTGCCAACGGGAGTGGTGTTGCATGCACTGAACATATTTTTCTTCTGCCTTTCCCCCCCTTTTTGTTTTGTCTGCCTGTTCTTGTGTGCAATAGCATCATCTGGCGGAGGAGAGGTGGCACCAGAGCAGGAGGGAGCTGCAACCCACTTGGCCCTGGAGGGTAAAGCAACGGAGTCTGAAGCCACCAGTGGGACAGAGGGCGAGGGGAGCTCCATAACGGGGACAGGAGCATACACCAGTGACAGCGACTCCTTCTCTGATGGGAGCTCCCTTGCGGTGGCAGGCACCTCTGTGCCCACTGCATCAATAGGTACAGCCGCCACCCCCCCACCAGCACCGCCCTCCCAGCAGCCCCTCAGAATGTGTCCCATGGCACTTCACCCAGGAGGGTGGGCATCTCCTTCACCCCAGGCACCTCAGCCCTTGCCCCAGTCAGCCCTGCTGCCCTCAGTGAGGAGGCTATTGACCTCCTGAGATCCCTCACTGTTGGGCAATCTACCATTTTGAATGCCATCCAGGGTGTTGTGAGGCATTTGCAACAAACAAATGCATACCTGGAGGGCATTCATTCTGGGCAGGCGGCCCAACAGAGAGCATTTCAGGCTCTGGCCTCCGCACTGATGGCAGCCATTGTACCTGTGTCCAGCCTCCCCCCTCCAACTTCCTCCACCCCGACCCAATCCCCTGTACCTCAGCATATCCCAAGCACACCATCAGACCAGCATGCACACTCATCAACTCACAAGAGTGGACATAGCAAACATAAGCACCACACATCCCACAAGCACTCACACAAGCACCTACCCCATGCAGACACAGCAACATCCACTGCCTCCACTGTGTCCCCCTCGTCCACGTCCTCCTCCTCCCTCCCTGTCTCACCTCCACTCACACCTGCATGCACTACATCCTCAGCCACGACCTCCATCACCAGCACACCCATCACCACACACCGCTCACGTGCAATCACCACCCCCACTACCATGCACACATCCCCAGTGTCCTCTCCCAGTGTGTCTGTGAGCCCTCCTCCCAAAGTACACAAACGCAGGCACACACCCACCCAACAGCCATCCACCTCACAACAGCCTCCATCCCATGCACTTTCACACAAATTCAGCAAACGTACACCTCCTACAACCACTACCTCTTCCTCCACTCCCAAACCCCTCCATCTTCCCGTCCGAGTGTGTCTAAAAAACATTTCCTGGCAAACATTGACCTCTTCTCTTCACCTCCCCCATCCTTCCCCTAGGGCCAGGCTTTCCAGGGCCCAGCCCAGCACCTCAGCCACCAAATCACCAGGCACAGTGGTGCCAGCCACTGCAGGGTCATCGAGTGCGCCACCCATCAGGGCTGCCAGTGTGCCACGTAGCGCGGGCAAGGACATTCCGCCACCTGCCAAGGTGAAGAAGGTGCCCACATCCTGGAGGGAGAAGCTGCACCTACCAGGCAGCAAGGGCTCCACCAAAACAAAAGGGGACAGTGGCAAGACTCCTGCAGCACCATCAAAGGTGGGGAAGGGACAAAAGCAGAAGAGCAGGTCAGGACAGGGCACGGTGGCACCGACTGAGGAACTAGTGTCCACAACTACACCAACCTGTACGGCGGCGAACACTGCAAGCTGCCCCGCCACCAGCACCACCACCAGCACCACCACCAGCACCGCCACCTGCACCGCCACCAGCACATCTGCAGCCTCAGCAACAGTCTCCAGCATCTTCCCCAGTGGGCAGTTGTCCGAGGCTGCAGGAGACGTCCTGCTGTGTCCCTCAACGGGTGCTGACCCATGCAACGCCGCCACAGACACCGCCGCAAGCACCGCCACCATCCCCGCGACGTGCTCAGACAGTGGCACCACCGCTGACATGGCTACCATCCCCAGTGGTCAGTAGTCCGAGGCTGGAGGAGACTTCCTGGACCCTGCCCAGCTTCCATGAGGCATGGCTTCCATCACTGTTTGCACCTGCAGGTGGAAGGCGAAGCTGCAGCAGTGTGGGGTATGACTCTGCCTCCATGGCGTATCATGCTACCTGTTCCTTGGCAATCTCATGGCACACACACCCAGGTGAGGGAATGGGACTGGCCACACTGCATGTGGAGCACTCTGGGCACCATTCCCCCTCCAGAACCAGTGGAGAATGATATCCACTACCTCCGCCCTTGGCAGGATGAAGCACTCTGGACTCCAGGCCCCCTCCAGAACCAGTGGAGAATCACATCCACTACCTCAGTCCTTGGCAGGACGAAGCACTATGGGCACCATGCCCCCTCCAGAACCAGTGGAGAATGACATCCACTACCTCAGTCCTTCGCAGGATGAAGCACGCTGGGCACCAGGCCCCCTCCAGAACCAGTGGAGGATCACATCCACTACCTCAGTCCTTGGCAGGATAAAGCACTGTGGGCACCAGGCCCCCTCCAGAACCAGTGGAGACTGTTCTCCACTTGAGAGACTGTGGCTTTGCACTCCCCAGGATAAAACAGTGGGCAAACCACCCACTGGAAAGACTTGAGAGACTGTGGCTTTGCACTCCCCAGGATAAAGCAGTGGGCAAACCACCCACTGTAAAGATTTGAGAGACTGTGGCTTTGCAGTCCCCAGGATAAAGCAGTGGGCAAACCACCCACTGGAAAGACTTGTGAGATTGTGGCTTTGCACTCCCCAGGATACAGCAATGGGCATGGAGCCTCCTCGTGCAGCAGTGGCGTCATGCATTCATCTGGCTGACGTGTCCCCACTTCCCTTCCCCCTGAGGTGCCTGTTTATTTTCGATCTGATGCCCCTGCAGTGTTCTCTCCGTTTCGAGTCAGGTATCTTGTGTGGGCCTCGCCCATGCATTTTGGGACCAATGGTCCACGGACAATGATTGATACACTATCTGGACTTGTGTAGTTGGTGTACATATTTGTATACACTGAATTTTTAACTTTCACTATCTGATTTTTCATGATTACAATTGTTACAATCATTTAATTTTGTCCTTGCGTTCTTCCAGGGGGTGTATATGTAATGTTGCTGCATGTATTTGTGTGTATACTGTTGTGGGTGAGGGTGGGAGTGGGGGTGTTGCGTGTTGTGTGTGTTTCACTCTCTTTTCCTCCCCCCCTCCCCTGTGTTGTAGGTGCAGTACTCACTGTGGTCGTCGACAGCGTCTGTCCTGCTCCTAATAGAGCAGGAGGAAGACTAGCATAGGCAGTATGTGTAGTTCGGGCTCCATGGCGTCCTGGTTCCTCGTTGGGTGTCGAGAGGTGAGTGGTTTCCCTTCTGTGTACTGTTTCCGCCGTTCTTTTGATAGCGTTGGTTCCACCTCGGAAAAGGTGGCGGATAGGCCTGTTGTGATACGGTGGGCGGTACTTTGTCCTCCGCCTGTCTGTTGGCGGTGACCGCCGTGGTGTTTGTTTCTACCGGTGTGGCGGTCGGAGTGTTAAAGTGGCTGTCTATGTTGGAGGTTTCCGCCATGGTCATGATTCAATTTTTTTCCGACGGCCTGTTGGCGGTATTACCGCCGCTTTAACACCAATCACCAGGGTTGTAATGAGGGCCATAGTCTGTGGATGTGAGGGCGTGGGAACTGATGGTATCAGCGATGGCGTCACAAAAAGGAGGCGGGGTCCTGGTGGTCTGTAAATGAGGGTTCCTCTGAGGGTGGTGTTGGCGTTTCTGTGAATTAAGGAGTGTAGGTGTTCTGCGCTGTCTAGGGTGTCATGGGTGTTGGTGGTGATCTTGATGGTGCTTTTGTGTATGATGGCGATGCCTCCTCCTGATTTGTTTATGCGGTCTCTACGAGAGATTTTGTAGCCTTCTGGGATGGCTACGGCTATGTCATGTTCTGATGATGGGTTCATCCAGGTTTCCATGAGGAAGGCGATGTCAGGGGATTGTGTTGTGATCAAGTCCCAGAGCTTGTTGAAGTGCTTGTGGATGGAGCAGGTGTTTAGGAGTATGCAGTTAAGGTGGTTGCGGGGGCTGTTGTTGTTGTGGTGCATGTTGGTGTTGTTGTGGTGCGTGTTAGTGTTGTTGTGGTGCGTGTTAGAGTTGTTGTGGTGCGTGTTAGAGTTGTTGTGGAGCGTGTTGGTGTTGTTGTGGAGCGTGTTAGTGTTCTGGAGCGTGTTAGGTTTGTTAGTGTAGGTGGGGGTGCAGGAGAAGCTGCATGCGTGACATGTGAAAGGTCTGTGTGTGTGCTTGGGGTTGGCTTGGGTGCAGACGGGGTGCTGTCCTGGGTTGAGGGCGTGGAGTTTGGTGGCGGAGTAATGCTGCCTTGGGGGGTCGGGGCAGCGGGGGCCAGGGGGTCCGGCGCTGGGCGTGGTCCAGGCGCGGACGGGGGCAGACGGGCTTGCCTCTGGCACGCCAGCGGCGCTCCCACTGCGCGCAGCCGCCATTAAGAGGGGGAGGTGGGAGGGTGGAGCAGCTGGGAGGTGGGAGGGAAGGGCCAATGGGAGCACGATGGGGGCGGGGCCACAGGGGACGCAGCAACATGTAACAGGAGAGCACAACAATCAGGCAAAAATCGGGCAAGAAACGAAGCGGAATACAGAAAGGGCACAGGGGCAGAAAAACACAATGCAGAAAATGAAAAAACGATTTTTAAAAACAAAATACAGGAAATGTAACAAAGCAGAGGGGGGCGGGCCGCAGGGGATGCAGCAGCAGGGAACAGGAGAGCACAACAATCGCGTAAAAATCGGGCATGAAACGAAGCGGAATACAGAAAGGGCACCGGGGTAGAAAAACACAATGCAGAAATTGAAAAAACAATTTTAAAAAATGAAATACAGGAAATGTAACAAAGCAGAGGGGGCGGGCCGCACGGGACACAGCAGCAGGGAACAGGAGAGCACAACAATTGGGCAAAAATCAGGCAAGAAACGAAGCAGAATACAGAAAGGGCACAGGGGCAGAAAAACACAATGCAGAAAATGAAAAAACTATTTAAAAAAATGAAATACAGGAAATGTAACAAAGCAGAGGGGGGTGGGGACGCAGGGGACGCAGCAGCAGGGAACAGGAGAGCACAACAATCGGGCAAACATCGGGCAAGAAACAAAGCGTAATACAGAAAGGGCACAGGGGCAGAAAAACACAAATCAGAAAACGAAAAAACAATTTAAAAAAATGAAATACAGGAAATGTAACAAAGCAGAGCACAACAAGATATGCCCACCACCAGGCGCCAGGGATGAGGCGCAGGCGGGTACCGGCGGGTGGTGGAGGGCCTCGAACTTCAAATCCTGCGGCAGTCAGCACTGTCAGGGGCACGAAGGCTGGCTGATGGAGCCAAGTGGACTCCTGGCCAGAACCAGGCCAGGTGGTCACACCTATGGACTATCTGTACTCTTAGAATCTTCATCTACACACACCCAGACTCCCATTATGACTCTTGTGTGCTCCCCTCTTCAGTATGGCATGCCATAGTCATAGTTCATCAGTCTGCATGGACTTCAGATCAGATAATGGACTGCCTGGTAGTCGGTAAGTCCTGTAATCAGCTGTACATTGCTTCCCATGTGAAAGGTCCAGTTGGCCCTTTGAACTTGATTCTCAACTCCAAGACTTGTGAGAGACTGAAGCTGCACACACCTGTGAGCACTTCCACGCAGACCAGCCATTTGAACCTGCCCTGCCATTGTTGCTGCCTGGAACTGCTTAGAGGCTGCCATTTTCTGAATTGCCTTGTTGTGCATTGGTGTACAAATCACTTGTGTACCAGAGCCCTTGGGGGATTGTGTAACACTGCAAACCACAGCACAAACTGTTTTTAGTTCCCACAGTGTTGTTCCAGCTTTTCCAAGTCAGAGTCTGCTCACTGTGTATTTGCCTTGTTCATGTTTGTTCCTGACAGAGCCTGCATCCTGTTAGCCTGACTGATTCCTGTCTTTGCGTTAACCATAGAGGTTCCCTGTGGCTACATTTGTCTCGTAGTTGCTTTCCATGCCCTCTCTTTCCTCCTGAGGTATCGTGTCTGTTAGGTCGACGATAAATCCTCAAATAGATACTATAGTTTAATTAGTTTACTTATCGTATTCTGTTCTGGGACATGTATTCAAATTGCCTAATCCAGCCCCCATCCTTTGTCTCGTTTTGCATGTATTCATTAGTGCCAAACATTGACAGTGTGCTATGGCTGTATGCATGGATTCAGTACGGTGTCTCCAGCACAACAAACAAGGGTTGCCAATGTGCATGTAAGGACAAAACATGTTTGTGCCCTGACGGTCCACACATAGATGTACTTCTGCAGCCACCTATTGATGGTCCTTGCGTGGTGACTAGCTGTGAGATTAATCAGCACAGAGGCACTGGTGTTCCCTGTTGCAGTGGGAATTTTCAAGCCCACCCTGAGTACACATGTTGTGATGAAAGCTGACTGTTTCCCATTACTGATCCATAAAGTTGTTAAGCACACCAAGGTTGCCCTGTCGTCAGCCTTATTAAATTTCTGCAGTGCCATAGCTGGACTATCCCTATGTGTGTCCTTAGTTGATCTTTGGCTTTAAGTCAAATCTGCTTTGAAGGATACTCTGTTAATTCAGGGAATGGCTCCACAGACTCATGACTAGACCTGCACGTAACCGTGAAAACATGGAGGCCAATACTGACACAGGGAACACATGGCCACACACTTGAACTGGACACCTTTGTGCATTGAACTACTGGAAATATGTGAACACATGCAGCATGGTCTGCTGGTCCTTCACAGCCACAGGAGAAACATAGGTCATTTACATGACTCAAACTGTGGTGTACATAAACATTTTAGGTTTGGATTTGAGACTCGTGTCACAAACACTGTACCTACCTAGCATGTTCAAATGCCTGCCTCATGGGTAGTATACACACAAGTGACCATGAGGTGGTATTCAACGTTTCATTAAATGTGATGGCTTACATTTCTGACATAGCCATTCTCAACCGTCCTCTAACTATCCTGTGTCATGGGAAATGTTTTGTCCTCAAAGTCAAGGAAGTACCCACAGCATAAGACGCAACAGATGTAACAAACACATATTATGACTGATGTACCTCAATGAATGGCATCTGATGGTTATACACAATTATAACACATTCATACATGCACATTACACCAACTTTTCTTGTGATGTTCACTCAGAGGCACAACAACAATTTAAATAGCCAATTCACAGACATAAACACACAGGCCATGAGTCTATTTGTTTAGTTGTGTAGCCTTGCTATCCTCCATTGATGCAACACCTGCTCAAACTAGGAAATACCAATTTTATTCCAAAAGTTTGAGTTGCTGTTGCATCAATTAAGAGAGCTAATCCGGCACAACTACATGAGTATTATGGTCCGCAGTAGTGTGATCTGCCACATGTGCCCAAACACTAGAACACACACTGCAGGTTATACCATCCTATCTATGTATAGTTATAGGCTGCATGTATGTTAAACAATGAAAAATGACACAAGCACTGTTATAGACAGATTTTTTGACACAAAAGCATCAAAAAGACGCATATGCATCAAAATATGACGCATATGCGTTAAAGAATGCTGCTCACACACATAATACATCGATAGGTCCCTAGCGTTAATTCCAACACCGCACCCCATGAAATCGGTTATCTATTACAAATGTATTGATCCTTGAATGCGGGGGAATTGTTATGCATATGCGTCAAAAACTATTGACGCAAAGCCCGTAAGTGTTATAAAACTTCACGCAATATAATAAAAACGCCCCGCATTTGAGACGGGAAGTGATGTAATAGGATATCCTGTTTACAGAAATGGTACAGTGGGTGTACTTTCACTTTGCAGTCTGTGATTATTCTAGACTGTGTGGCTGTGTATTGAGTTGTGTCTGTGAATATTGTGCTTTTGTCTCCTGTGTGCTATTGCCATTGTATTCTGTATTTTGGTAAGTGTCTTTGTCAATCAGTGGAAGTGTGTTTTTGTCAGTTTTTGCGATTAGATTTGTCTTTGTACTGTTGAGAGTGTGTTTGTGGGTATTGTTAGTTGGGGTATTGTTGGTCTGTTTGTATGGCTGGTGTGCCACTTCCTCCCCCTGATGTTGGAGGCTGGGTCAGGGTGATACAGGGGTATCACAAGGAGGCTAGGAGGCTCAGGCGGGCAAAGGTGCTGTTCCACCTAAGAAGACTCTTCAACAGATAGCGCAACGACCACCAATTAAAACATCGCTGGGCTGACCTGGTGGCCCGAGAGCAGGACCTCCTGGACCGCCTGGGTGTGCTGATTGGTAGCCCTGTTGGTGAGTACAAATTAGACTAATGTGTACAGTCGAATGCTCTGTAGTGACAGTAGCAGATATTGTGACATGCTGCATGCAATGTTTGTGGACATGTGGAAAGCAAGTTGAACAAACAGTGGCCCTGATTTATACAATTTTAAAACGCATTACCGTCATTTGTTGACGCAAAAGCTGCACAAACTTACAAAAGACAACTTTATCTTGTAAATTAGTGCTGCTTTGGCGTCAATAGATGATGGTAATGCGGCAAGAATCACTTTATGATTCAGGGCCTGTGAGTGTACCATGAATAGGATGTATTTCTCATACTAATACAAGGAACCAATGTAGTCCTCATTTTTTTTAAAACCATGTTTGAACAGTATTCATGGCCATACGCACAAAGATCTTCCTAACCTCTGTTAATATCTTATGCCAATATTTCGACTTTGTTTGTGCAGCATTTAAATTATTTCTTGATGCCAAAGTAAAGCACACTTGCGAATATCTAAATATTTTGTGCTTCTTTCCACAGATGTAGCGTAAACAAATGAAGCAAATGCTACACATAAAAAAAAAAAAACATCTGGGCCTAAGTTAATTGTTTCTGTGTGTTTACGTCTGGTCAGAAAATCTTTCACATGGCCAAACCTAATTGTGGCCGGATGCTACCAGATTGCGGTAGCACTAAACATGTTCATCTTGTGGCTTTTTGGAGTAGGCATAGAAATCCTATTATTGAGTAGCAGAGCCCAACAACATTTTTGCCTTGGGCACAATTGCTGGTACAGAGCTGATGCATTTGCCATCTGTGTCACTTTATAGCCAAACAATTTTCTAAAGTGAATGGGTCATCATGGGATCCCTGAACTTTGTGAAGGCATGGTCACAAACTATTTATTTGCATGATTTTGTGCAAGGGACCACTGACTGCTTCCATCATACATTTAAAGTGACAAAATAGTTTGTTATTTTACGTTTGGTACACCCCTGCTGATATAGTGCAGCATATGTACAATTATTAACTTTTCAGTATGAAGGCTATCACAGACATGGTGGTATGCTAAGATCAGCAGGCCAGCATTCCTGTGAGTGCCACCATTCCCAAGGTGCTTTCAAATAGAGACCTACCTCATCAAGATTGCAGAAGTAGGACATTTGCTAACCCATGTTTTAATTAGCGGACAGTGTCAGTTCGGTTATATTACCACATATCACCCAACTTGGCAATTCTAAGTTAATGAATGTGGCAAAGTGTGATTTACAATACATGATATAGGTACACAGGGCCCAGAGTAACACATATCAGATGCAATGACTACAGCTGTGCCATGCATTCTGTCACGGATAACACCACATGATTGTTAGGGCAGTGCATGTGTCTATATGTGTGTCTAGCACTCACTGGAGTGACAGTGTCAATGCATGTTTGCATGACTATGTCTGTTGGTGTGTCTACATGCTTGATGTGCTGCTTTATCATATAAAATGTCACACACAGTAATTTGTTGATCCACGTTTTGTACAGTGAGCAGACATTGAGCACATATCACCCTTCCATGTTTTACAGGTGGGCCCGCCTCATATACAATTGGTGAAGTGGCTCGATTTACAGACCCAGGCGTATCCAGTAAGTGTTAATATGTTTGTCCTGTGTTGTGTTTGCAGCTGTTGTGTGATTGACCCCTGTGTGTTGGACTCATTGCAAGGTATGATGTGCTGGCACAAGATCTGATATGTGACTTGACTGGAGGTTGACATTTATTCCATGTTCGAGTTGGACATTCTGTGGCGGAGAGTCATATATTGGGAATTGAGTGCTGTGCTATAGGCATGGGCGGGTGAAATAGGTGATTAGTTGCTACATGTATGCCTATGATTAATTTGGAGGTGGCCAGTGTCATGATTCATTCAGCAAGTCATACCCTGATTAATACAGACCAGTGATGCCGAAGTCTTACCAACAGACTTGAGCATCCCTGTTAAGTAATGAACATGTAGGACTCTATGATTGACTTTCCAGCAGCATCTATCTCCACATATTGTGCTCTGTTTATGTGGCACTTGAGTGAAATGTCATAGGCGGGCATGCAGGTCAAGGCCAGATGGGTGCTTGCATCAATGTGCATGATTTTGGAAAGGTGTCAGTGAGATGTAATGATGTAGACAATTGTCCACCTTTAGAAAGTTAGTGTGGATGTAATTTTCCAATGTTTGAGTCAATCCTAGTTGGTAGCCCTCTTTACCTGTGGTGGACTGACTAAACCCATGGACAGCTGTCCAAAGCTTCCTGGCTGTCCTTGATGTTTGAAAGTATGTGTTGCATGTCCATCCCCCCTGTGGCACAGGGTTAGGGCTAGGAAATATGTGTACCTAGGTGTGATGATCCCAGCGTAGAAGACAGACATGTCATTCAAACATTCATGTGTTCTAAACCACAATGCCCCCTCATGATTACCAACTTCATACCGTCCAGCCAGTTCCATTTACAAATCACAGGTCTTGTGGGCCTTGATTGTCATCCAGAAAGAAGATAGTAATTAGTTGGCCTGGCACATGTAGAGTACTAGCAGCATTTGTTATGTGACTAATAGCAGTACAAAGATGCACATATCATTTAATTAAGTACACACCTTGTTGTGCATTGCTGTGCTGTTAGATAGTAGATGTGTAGGCTGCGTTGGCATGTCATTTCTCATGGACATTCTGTCATCTATACTGTGATTTGGACTGTATGTGCTGTTTTTGATGAAGTGTTGGAATATCATCTGTAGATGTATCACACAATGATGTCACTAATGTTTGGCTTTCTCTATTTTGACAGCTGCCAACATGAATGCCCAGGAGATAAGAGAATTCCAGAGGCGGGCAGTGTGTTACCGCTACATACTAGATGTGGAGGTTGGGTTCTGCAATATGGCATGCCGTTATCGCCATGAGAGAGCCACAGGGGGCTGGAGGGCATTTGCCCAAGGGGGCCAGCATTGCCCACAACAGCCACCACCACCACCACAGCTCAGGCCACAGTGGTCCAAGGATGACAGCCACTGTAGCAGGTCCATCAACTGCTCCAGGTCCACAAGCAGCAGCTCCTGCACCTCCTCCTCCAACCACGGCACCGGCACCAGCAATGGCATCTACAAGTGGATCACAGACCACCCCAGCTGCTGTGATAGACAATGTTGAATTTCAGACACTGAAACATGACATGCAACAAATGTTGCGCAGGATGGACAGGCTGCAGCAGAAGGTGTCCTGCAATAGCAGGAGACTGAGGGTATCAAAAAAATCCTGCGGAGCGCCAATTTGTAAATAATGGATCCTCACCCATGATTCCCTCCCGTCCCTCCTCTTTCCTCGTTCTTATCTTTAGTGGGTTTAGGGGGCTTAGTGTTAGGTTAGAGTAGGCTGTTAGCTTAGTTAGTATAAGTGGGTTGGGGGGCGGTGGGGGTTATATTATGACATGTTTTTTTGTGGGTGGGGGATGATGTTGGGGTTTATGTGTATACAAATAAATAAAAAATATGTAAAAAATATAAAAAAAATACAAAAAAATATATTTTGTTTAGGATAAGATAGTATGTGTTTAGGTTAGTATACGTTGTCCTACATGTGTCCCGTCATATAAAGGTGTGGGGGGGTTGATGTTTAGAGTGTTTAGTTAAATGTGATAAGTAAGTTTAGCTTAAGGTAGTTAGGGCCAGTTGTGGGTAATGTATAGTTAGGATAGGTTAGGTTAGTTAAGGTGTTTCCCCTAGTTTAAGTTTCATTTATTACTGTAAAATAAAGTTTTAGGTACTCCTTTACAGTATGTGTCATATGCTTGAGGATCAGGGCCTTGGCATGGGTGTACAGTGTCAAATTAGTATTTGCATTTGTGTTCCATCCTGCACCAGAATCCCATTATTGACATGGTTATTCCCAATTCCAAATGAGCTGTCACATTGGCAGCTACAACAAAGCTACTTCTCTATGCATCTGCCATCCATTGCACCCACTACTCAAGGTTACTATGGTTCCCAATGTGTTATAGAGGTTGGTGTGTTTTTACATCTGTCATCATTTGAGTCCTGAATTGGAATCTTGGGCACTGTCAGAGGTCTGCCTGCAGCCTGATGTTCATGTGAACCATGATAAGCTGGATGATGGTATAATCTTATGTAGTTCTGTATACATAACGCACACTTATCATTTCTTACATTGTACTCCCAGGTTACACAATTGTCCATACACTCTTACACATCCATTCCTGATGTATGGTGTGTGTGTGTGATTAAAGTTTATAGTCAGATGTCACATACATAAAGATTGTCTTGAAGGGAATGTTGGCCACATTGAGTTTCAGCTTATACATACTTTGAAGCTGACTTTTCCTGTTCTACACAGCTTTATACTGTTTGTTCTCATTTCACTTCAGAAATAAGTCGAAGGAAGCAGAAATGATGAAGAAATTTAGTCCCCAGTGCCTAGTTATCAGCCCACACTCTTTCTACACTGTTGTATTGACATTCTATGGCCATTGACATGTTACATATATCACAAATCTCCTACACAGTTGATGTGTCACATTCCACAAAGACAAAGTGGTTGTGTAAGTGCTATTTATTTTAAAGTGCAGTAGTGCAATATTTACATGGTCCAGGATTGTAAGTCTATTAGTGTGACGCCTTCCATTGTGATGCAATACAAGTGCAAAATTGAGGGACATGTCATTGGACATGCTGGGGTGAAGTGTCATTCAGTGCAGAGGTACATGGATTGCCAATGAGGTAGCGAGAGACAATTGCAGTGCATAGTGTTAAGGTAAACAGTGTGCTGGAGAACAGTGCATGTTACCAACTGTAGCAAGACTGACATGTTAACAAGCACAGGACCTAGGATATCAGTGCCCATGTGGCATGGACTTGTGCTACCGGGTACTCTTACGGGTGAAAGTGATCTGTTCCACGTCTTCATCTTCTGATGTGTGTGTCGTCTCCTCTGCCCTTGGTGGTGGTGGGTTTGAAGGGGCAACACACACTTCAGTGTTTGAAGACGTGGAGTCAGAATTCCCAGTAGCTGCCAACTGCGGGGCTATTAAGGGCATTACTGCAGCAAGGAGGAGCTGCTGGTTCTTGAGTATAGCAGCTACATCACTGTGGTAGGCAGCCAGGTCGACCCTGAGGGGGTCATGATTGCATCCGTGTACGTAGTGAAAGGTTTGGGATGCCAGGTGTTGTGGCAACTCCCTAACAGCTGAGATGAAATCCCTCACACATTGTGGTAGTCCTTGCAGGAGGGATGGTAGCACTGTCACGGCTGTTGCCTGTTCTGCAGATCACATCATGCACATCCTCTCAAAGCTGGCTGCCATATTTTGCATCCCAACCCGCACCTCCTTTGCCAGCTCCTGCTGTACTCCCACTACTGTCCTCTCAAAGGTGGTACCAGTGTCCTCAGAGTCCTCAGCTGGGTTGGAGCTAGCAGGTCATACTATTGGGGTGGTGGGTGGGTCCTCTGTGGTGGCTGCTGTATCTGTACTCCTTGCGACTGACGGTGGGGTCTGGAGGGTTCCAAGGACATCTTGGAGGGTCTGCTGGCTAATGTTTGTCAGCTCGTCATCCATGTCATCAGGGAAGTCCAGGACATGCATATCCACAGGAGAGCCATCGTCCTCTGTAATGAGATATTGTACAATTAGTGTGTCTGTGTTGTGGCAGTTGTAATGTGACGTTACTGACTTCCTATCAATGAGGCATTGTAAGCTTGATTCCTCTTCATTGTTCCTGTCATTAATATTAACATTCTCACAGGCCTATGCCCCACCTGCATGTCACATGTAGTGTGGACAGTTTGAGGAATTGTCTGCGTCACATCCTCTAGGTGTAGGTTCTGTCCAAATTGTATGTTGCCACCTTATTGTCCTACTCAACCCTCCGTCTACTTCCATTAGCATGGTGAGGCCTTGCAATGGCTGTGGGTGTTCTGATGCCACTTGCACCACACATAACAATATGGAACCGACCCAGTATCGGCTATTTCACATACACCTATTTGTTGCTGAGACCAAACACATACTATGGATAGCATTGGCATGGCACGATACAGGTGTCAGCATTGGTAGTTTGTAATGTTGATGTTGGGGAATGTGTGCTACATTGGATTGCAATGACGGGCCTGGCAGTGCTCCATTTCCTCTTATGACTGTGCAGGTGTGTTTAACTAGCTAGACACATATGTCATCCCCGTCAATGCTGTTGTCTTAGCAGTATGACATTTGGGATGTAGCAAGGTGGCATTGCAGCTATTGTAACACAGGCACAGGGTAGACCCTGGAATGTGCAGCATGGGTATGACATTGCTGCTGTGTACTTCATAATATAAGTAGCAATACCTGATGTTTATAGTGCCTATAGACATGAGCATTTGACAGGATTTACACTTTGTTAGGAATTACAGGGGATTGATAACGTCGTCATCCTGAACCCTCTATTTTGGGTGTGTTTGATCCATGGGCACGTAACTGCCATTAGCTACATGACAGCACAGGTGGTAGTGGTAACTGTTGTCAATGGTAAATACCTCTTGCAGATATGGCCTGAGACTGGAAATTGAGCCCTAGTTCATGTTGTGACAATACCAGCTGTCGTGTGACAGCAGGTCAGTTTTACGTTCTACCGTACCCTCCTGGACTGGCTTTGCCTTTCCAACATCCTTGGCATGGCAGGGTACCCCCATGCAAAGGTTGTTGGTATAGTGTTGTGCTGTGCCGATGGTTTCCCCTGCACAGCCTATGCACACATGCCGTGCCCCTTTGCCCTTTCCACTGCCTTATTTTCAGGGTGGACATGCATTGTGTAGTAGGTATGTCCTCCCCCTGCTTAAAGTTAACATTTAGGCAATTTTGTCCCCCATGCAACTTACCCTGCATGTGTGTTGTTTACTGGAAGTCTGCGCTGTCCTGTCCTTGAATCCCTGTGACGATCTCCTCTGGGATGATGATTGCCACCATCTGGTCCAGGGCCTCCTGCGGTGCTGGACTCCCATCTCGAGTCTGCAGTGCTGCCTTCCTGTTCCTTGCCATCTTTTCCTTGGTCCTGCGCTTGCAGTCATGCCAGCGTTTCTTGCACTCAGTGACTGTTCTCCATACTTCTGCCACACTGTTTATCCTGTTGACAGTTTGTTGCCAAATTGCCTCTCTCCTCCCAATTGGCAATTTTGAGGTGACAAAAAGTTGATGCTGGTGCTCTGTCACCTCTTTCACCAGTATTTCATGCTCCTCTGCACTGAAACAACACTTCCTTTTCTTCTTCTCCCTCTTCTGGGTCTTGTCTGGGTCCTCCTGGCTGGTTCCTGATCGATTGGGGTTTTCCTGGGGTCTCTCCTGGCTTCTGGGATCCATTTTGGGGCTCCTTAGGACATGTTTCTGTGTTTGCGCTGCTTTTTGATGCAATAGTGGGAAAAAATCGCCCATATCAGGTTTGCAACGTCATAAACCGGATTAAAGTCATTTTTGCCGCATTGTCACTTTATGACGTGGCGCAATGGTTTGATTAAAAAAAAAGACTCTAACCCGTGGTTTGTGCCATGGAGCGTCAAAGAATAAATTTGACGCCTGGGTGGCGCAAAGAAATGGTGTTAAACTTTTTGATGCAAAACTGCGTTGCCGCAGTTTTGCGTCAAAAATTATAAATATGGCCCCAAGTGTTTCAGCAGACGGAGCACCATCCTGCAGTTTGCCTTTTGTCTATTAATCGCCTCTAATACCACCATGTTATCAGACCAGAATATTCCTGATCTATCTTTGAACGTAAGGGCCCAGATGGAATGGGGAACAGTTCCAAAAATGCTACATTCCTTGTGATCTCATTCTCCAACCACTAAACTAGCCAGTCGTCTCTGCACCAGTTGTTGCCCAGAATGTCTCCAAAACCTACACTGCCGGCTGCATTGGTGAATAATCCCAGAGTAGGACTAGGAACTGGCCAATGAGGCCAAATGACTGCCCCATCAAAATCCTGTAAAAAGGCATCCCAGATTTATAAATCCTCTCTAACTTCAATCGACAGTCTAGTGTGATGATGCTTCTCAGTCAGACCCACCATTGCCCTAGCGATGGACCTGGAAAAGGGGTGAGCCATGGGGATAATCCATAAGGCGAAATTCAGTTGACCTACCAGAACTTGCAGCTGATGCAGAGTGACTTTCCTCTGTGACAGTACTGAGCTAATGGAATTCTTAAAAACCCGCAATTTATCAGAGGGTAAGCAACACTCACCTGCTATTGAATCTATCTCAATACCCAGAAATGTGATTCAGGTAGTGGGGCCCTCAGTTTTTTCAGGGGCTAGTGGGACCCCAAATTCTTCAAACATGGAAGTCAAGGCCTTCAGGGTCCACAAGCTCCTAGCCGACCCCGGAGAAACCAGCACCAAGAAATCATCCAAGTAGTGTATCACTTCTTTGTGTCACGACACACTACAACCCATTGGCATGCATTTATCATGGAAATAACACCCTCCAAATTGAAATCCTAATAAATGGCAATCATCAGGGTGAACTGGAAGGAGCCGGAAAGCCAGTTTGATGTCCGTCTTTGTCAGAAGTGCAGTACGGACAGTACAGTTGCATAACGGACTGAGCATAGTTTTGTGTCAATTGCTTCATTCACAGAAGATCGTAGCAGAGCTGATAGGTTATGTATTAACCTGAACTGGCCTGGCTCTTTTTTAGGAACCACCCCAAAGAAGGACAGACAAAGTTTTGTGCTGGGGGAGAGGAAAAGGGGCCCGCTAACCTGCCTAACAACATTTCCTTCTCTATCTTCTTTGCCACCACCCCAGGATTCCTCGGGGCTGGTAGTACATTTTTGCAATATGGAATAGGAGGGACTTGTAAAGCAGGGATCCTGAAACTAAAAGAGAAGCCATTAAATAGGAGGTCCGCAGAGTCTTTGTTAGGACAGGACTGTAACCATGGGAGAAGTGCATTAATCTGTATGGGTGATGGCAAAGTAGAGTTAGGTAGAGGACTTACTCCCCTCATTAACCTTTTCTTTGAATTTCTTAATGCACTTGTACTCTGGGTGAGAAGGGTGCCCGCAGAAGGAGCAGGTATGTCTAAATTTGCAAGACCCCGGTGGGCGAGAACATACTTTTTTATTGAATGCCCAGCAGAAACCTTTTTTATCACTGGGATATTGTGTGCAAAAGGGCTGCTTCCCAGGCAATTTGCTATTTACGCATTCTAACCATACATTCACTTCGGTATGGTGGGTTATTTTAAAAGACTCCCTCCACGAGCGCAACCTCCAGCCTGCAACACCAAGCGGCAGAAGGATGGAAGCAAATCCGGTGATCGAGTGGATGGGGGCTGGGTATTTCAGAAGACGCTCTCCACGAGCGCGACCTCCGGCCTGCAGCACCAAGTGGCAGGAGGATAAAAGGGGATCCAACAATCGAGGGGATGAGGGCCGGGTATTTTAGAAGACGCTCTCTGATCCGGCGATCGGCAGTCTTCCAACGTGGATCCGCAGTCCTTCCGCATACTCCGACCTCCGAACACCGATCCATCACTGCCTCCAGGTACTCCGACCGCCGCACACAAAAAGGCAGTGCCTTTCTGGGGGGCCCTTAAATAGCCCCCCCCTCTCTAGTTTATGGCAGCCGGATCCAGAAGCGACTTGGGCCCCCATGAACCCCTAAGCATTACTTCTGCCCCCACACCTCGCGAGGTGTGAGGGCAGAAGTGCCTATGGCCAGCCCGACACACAACTAGTGCGGGAGGTTTGGGCCATGGCGGTGTACTAAGGGGCCACGCTCCCCCCGTTTTGGGGGCCGCTTTACCATTTAAAACATACAGGGGCATATTTAAGAAAAGTGCAGCTGCACACACTTTTCTTGCACCCTTAGTGCCCTCTTACTGCCACCATGTGTGCGTTCTACTTAAAATGCGGCACACCATGGCGTAGGGTAGGGAGGAACAGCGTCATTTTTCTATGCAATTGATGTACTCTGCAGGAGTAGCGCCAAAATGTTGCAGTTACTCCTGCAGAGTGCATAGGGGCCCATTGTATTCAATGGAAGCCCCCTTTTTAACGCCTGCGTAAGTGTAGAAGAAAATGATGCAAGGAAATCTATTAGATTTCCTTGCGCCATTTCTTTGGCCCCTATAACAGGGCTATGCCCCCTTTGCATACATTATGCCTGGCGCAGGCATGATGTAGCGCAACTGGGTTACAAAGGGGCACAATGCATGTATTCCGCCACTTTGTAAATATGGCGAGGCGTTTTTGGCCTTCTAACTCTACATTAGCATCAAAAGATTACACTAATGTGGCGTTAGAATGGCACTAGGGACCCTTAAATATGCCCCACAGTTTTCAACAAACACTCATATACATATTTTGTATATAAAGATACTGACAGTCATTTTTCTCATAGTACATAACATTTTGCTTCAAAAACATGATGCCTTATTGACACAAGTAATTGCATTGGCAAATCAGTTTACAGAGACAATATTACCAGAGAGTAGGTAATTCTAGCAGTGGCTGTGAGTGCGCGTTACAGCGTGGGGATGCCTGGAAAGTTTGGGAATGCCAACAAATCCAACAAATGCACAGGTTTGAGGGGATTCCCAAACTTGTCCATTGCCCATTGCCACCCAGGAAATACCTGCAGACGTCCTCCCCCATTTCCAGGACATAACTAAATATGTTTGCAGCGTGGGAATGAGCATGGAAGCACCAGAAAATGAATGGAGGTAAGAATAGAGGTGTTTCTCCATTGGGAAAATATTTTCCTTGTGGAGATAAAATCAGGGAAACATAAAAGTCATTTTCAAAAAATGTGAAGGCATTTTCACATGTACGATTGCACACCATGTTCACTTACGCATGCAGAACAGGCTCCACATTGACATAATTAGGAACTCACAAACCATTTCCATGGCTGTCTCAGATTATCACGTGTATTCTCGGTAGTCTTCGTGAATGTGCAGATTTATGAATCCCCCGCTATGTCAAGGCTTAAATTGGATGCTGCTCATACTTGCATTAAAGTTACCTCCTGTACGTTTTTCTGAACGGTGATCTCTCGGTGAGTTAGTTGCCTTTTAGCAGTCAGTTTAGTGAAGGCAGCTTATCAAATGTTAAAGCTTGCTAATTGTTTAACATGTACTGACAAACGAGCCCCTTGGTGGTCCTCAGGTTTCTCTGGAGCAAACGGGGCAGATACGCCTTTACTGAGTCCTCTGCCTGCTCACAAAAAGCTTCGGGGGCTTAAAGTAGGCTTTAGTGAAAATGGGGCCATTGTCAGGCACAGGATGAACACAATGGGGACTCTTTACACAACAATTTATTTTGTTAGCCGAGCACAAATCTGTCTATTTGTTACTTGGAATGTGTTAATTATTGTTGCTAATTGCATGCTAAACACTCATTATCACCTACAAGTAGAACAGGACCTCTTGGGTTTTAGTGCCAAATTAATTACGACGCTTTCCTGCTGAAAACACGTCTAGGGTAGCCGGTGCTATTATCAGAAAAATAAATAGTTCCGCGAGATTGCTTCTTGACGACATTCCACACACCTTAATTGATCGCTAATTGCACACAGAGAATGTTAACCTGCTGGTTTGTTTCATGCGGGTATGACAGCTCAAACGCGGTTGGCAACTCGGGTTATGCTGTGCGCGCCATAAAACACCGTGAGACACTAGTTGTGTGAGAGCATTGGGTGTACACAGATGCAAGATTTCATGGGTAGTTGGAGACAAGAACTGATGGTGAGACAGAACGAAGGATATAAAGACAGGTAGGTAGACAGGCAAATGGATGGACAGACGGATAGAACCTCATTCATATTCTTTCTGCCGGACAGGTTACCTCAGTTAGTCGACTCAACATCATTTTCGCAATCAGAAGGCAAATTGAGTTTTACTTTTCTAAAACATGGTTTCGGAACTTGAAATGTCTGGGTTAGCTTTCTCGCCTGCTGCATTTACAATAAACTTCTCTTGAGCGCCACAAAAGCATGTGTTCTACAGATACGTGTCCATGCAGATGTTCTTCGGCGTTGCAATAAATTAACAAATGTCAACACTTAATTTGCGCAATGTCTTCCTGCCTCTTGGAGAAATGTTGGAAAACATTCTTCAATTAAACACTGTTAAAACATGCCTGCTTGTGCCACACAAATCATATCTATCATCAATCCAGGCTGATTTCAGACGCTGCATTTCCTCTGTACAAACGAGCATTCTGAATACAATACAAACACACCCAAATGTGCTTCCCCTCATCCTCATACTTCTAAATTCATTTGGCCCCAGCAGTCCTATTGGGAAACGGCAACGAAGTAAATCATGAGCGCAAATAAATGCTTTTGTGATGTAGAGAACAAGTGACACACATCAAAGTAAAGATGAGAACATTTTAAAATGGCCATCAATCACGCAAAAGAAAATTTAATGGCTTATCATGAGACCAAATATATACTTTGAGGAGAAGAAAACAAGATGACCAAACTGAGTAAAAAGATCATCTTAATTAAATATAACAAACACTCTTATGTCGCGATATTATGGCAAAAATGCCACGCTATATTTACGAAGTGGTGCACTGCATACAATGCACCACTTTGTAACCCTTTGCGCAATATTATGCATGCTCCGTGCATAATGTAGGCAACAGGGGTGTTCCCACATTTGGGGGGGGGGCGAAAAATTGGAGCAAAGAAATATAAATGATTTCTATGCACCATTTTTTGAGGCTCAGAACAGGCATTAAAAGAAGGCACACCACTGGTTACAACTGGCCCCTATGTACTGTTCCGGGTTATGGACAGTACATCATAGCCTCAAAATTTTTAAGCTATTGTACCATGGTGCTCCTTATTTTAAATACGGCACACACATGGTGGCGGTAGAGGGGCACTAAAGGGCGCAAGGAAAGTGGTGCTATCTTAAATCTGCCCCAAGTGAGCAATGGTGTTAGAGCAGTAGAATCTTTTTTGGGTATTATAGAAATGTTTCTTCAAAAGTGTGGGGTAAAAGTTTTGTTTTACACTCGCTCACCCTTATTTTTTCCGTTCTCTCCTTTTTATTTGCTTCCAACAGCAATACAAGGGAATTGCTAAACAATGCAGGTCCCAGACACAAAGACATTCTGGAGTACATAAAATAGTACTCCACAGTATTGTTTTATGTAATCTTACTTTGTTAATAGGCCTCAAAATATCTAAAATGGGCCATTCATGGAATATTCACATCCATTTTGTTAAAATAGAAAAGACTGTGCCCTCTTTGCACTTTTATTAAAAGGAAGTTGAATGCTTTGTGCCTGATTCATAAAGGTATGTAAGAATATGTAAAGGAGTATTGTAGGAAGCCGGCTCTGTATATATATTTTATCAAAATGAGATATAGGGCCTTGTGATGGCGGATACTAATGCTCTTTTTTGTGGTAGTGTGTTTGAGCAGTTAGGCTTATCAGAGGGTAGTGCAAAGCATTTGTTATACACAGAGACAATAAGGGAAGCACACACTCAATGACAAACTCCAGACCTTGGGTACTCACAAACATTTTCCCAGGGGCCGCACTCTTTGGTCTGTGTTGTGACTGAGGGCCGCATTGATGCTCGCAGGGCGGCAGTCGGAGAGCTGGCGGTGGGGAGGGGTAGTGGTAAAGTGGTTGTAGAGTAAGTGAAGCATATATATCTAGTGACCTGGGGGCCACATGTAAATGTCAGGAGGCCCGCATGCGGCCCCCGGGCCGTACTTTGAGTATCACTGGACCAATGTTTTTTGTATAGCAAAAATATCTTTTGTTAATTTATTTCCAGAACCACAAGATTCAAGTTGCAGGTAAGTACATAAATGAATAAGTATTCCACATATGTATCAATGCAACTTTGTTTAGAATTGCTAAGTTATACAGTTTTTAATTAAATGGCAATAATCTGTTTTAAAAGTTGACACTGCAATTTTCAGAAACAGTTCCTGGGGGAAGAAAAGTTAGTATGATTTGCAGGTACGTACACGACTTACAGTTCCAGTCTCCGGGTGTTAGGAAGTCCACAGGTTGGTGTTTCGCGTTAACCCCAAACACCAATCAACAGCAACCCGCGGCATGCCAAGTGCAGAGGTCAAAGATAAGGCAAATTTAACATGGGCTCCTATGGAGACTGGGGGCACTCAGAATCAGGCCTGCTTGCAGGTAAGTACCCGCGTCTTCGGAGGGCAGACCTGGGAGTTTAGAGGAACACTGGGAGCCACAGGTCAGCACCAAACACCCACCCGCAGCAGCACAGGGGCGGCAGGGTGCAGGGTGCATACACAGTGTCGGACTCCCAATGCCTTCCTATAGGGGGACCGCAGGGGCCACAAAGATGCTGCAGGTGAAGCCCAGAGGGTCCGTTCCAGGAAACCAAATGCTGGACACGGAGGGGGGCTGCTGGACATTGCTGCACTTAAGGTCGAATTCCCAAAGACCTGGGGACTGAGGGTGCAGGGGTACTTTTTAGTGTCGGGAATCTTAGTCTGGTGCTGTGGCGTTTAGGGGGACCCTCCCGATTCAGTCTGCAGGTGTCATCGTGATGGACTGGAGGGATCTAGCCAGGGTGGACACTTGCTCAGAATTGCCTGGGGACCAGCTCCAGTTGGTTGGGCCACCTGGACTCGGGCCATGAGTGTCGGGGGCAGAGTGGGCAGGACTCGCAGATACAGGTTGGTTTTGAGTCCTTAGATGGGTTTTCTTTTTGGATAGGGCTGCAGTCCACGGGAGTTGTTGGTCCTCTGTGATGCAGGAAGTCCTCTGGAGGCTTCTCCGAGGTTGCTGGACCAGCAGGATGCATCAGTTTCTTTTGAAAGGCTTTTTGAAGCAGGATACTGTCTGGTAGGGCTGGGGCCAAGTCAGTTTTCGTCCTCCGTCTTTTCTGCTGGGGTCTCAGCTAGCAGTCCTTCTTCTTTCTTCTTTCTTCTTACTTCTTGTGAGGTCACCAGAAACATGATGAGCTAGGTTCAGATGAACCCTTAAATCCTGGATTAATGGGTGTCACAGGGATCAGAGGGCAGTACCCAATGGCTACTGTCCCTGAGGGTGGCTACAACCTTCTGGTGCCCACTCCATTTGGGGAGGGGGACACAAACCTACCCTATGGGTCCCTGTCTTCCAAACTAAGATGGACGATTTTGGAAGGAAGGGGTCACCTCAGCTCTAGACACCTTAGGGGTGGTCCCAGCTTAGGTTGCCACTCCTTGTTTTCCCCAATTTTCCCAATGGACTTGGCACCAAAAGTGGGGCTTTGTCTGGGGAACAGGCATCTCCACTCGCTGGAGTGCCCTGGAGCACTGTAACAAGAGGCCTCGGTCTTTGAGGCTCAACCAGGTGTTACAGTTCCTGCAGGGCAGAGGTGTGAAGCACTTCCATCCAGGACAGGCTTTGTTCCTGGCCATCAAGACCACTAGACTCTCACCCCATATTGTCAGAAACTTGTCTCTCAATGGCAGACTGGCACAGACCAGTCAGTCCTGCACTAAAGGATTCGGTAAAATACAGGGGGCATCTCTAAGATGCCCTCTTGGTGCATTGTTTATTAAATCCAACACTGGCATTAGTGTGGGTTTATTGTGGTGAGAAGTTTGATACCAAACTTCCTGTATTCAGTGAAGCCCTTATGGAGCTGTGGAGTTCGTAATAACAAACTCCCAGACCATATACTCAATATGGTCACACATTGCCCTTATAATGTCTAAGAATTGACTTAGAAACTGTAGGGACATATTGCCCATGCAGCTATGCCCTCACCTGTGGTATAGTGTACCCTGCCTTAGGGTTGTAAGGCCTGCTAGAGGGGTGAATTACCTATGCCACAGGCAGTGGTTTGTGGGCAGGTTTGCCTTTTTCTCCCCACCAGCACACACAAGCTGCAGTGGCAGTGCACATGTGCTTAGTGAAGGGTCCCGCGAGATGGCATAATACATGCTGCAGCCCCTGGGGACCTTCACTGGCCACAGGGTCCTTGGTACCATGGGTACCTTTTACAAGGGACCTAACTGTGTGCCAGGGTGTGCCAATTGTGGAAGCAATGGTACAGGTTTTGGGAAATAACATTGGTGCTGGGATCTGGTTAGCAGGATCCCAGCACACTCTCAGTCAAAGTTGGCATCAATATCAGGCAAAAAGTGTGTGGGGGGCTTACCATGCCAACAAGGGCACTTTCCTACAAGTACCTTTTTTAGTTCTACTTCTCCTAGTCGGAAATGCCTTTGTGACTGTGTGCTGTGCTGATCAAGATGTGGAGGAAACACACTTGGTTTCACAAGATTTTGCTGGTCATAGTTGATTTCAATCAGGCCAGAAGTACCTTTGGCCTTACTTGAGCACATCAACTGGACGGGTATAAAAGCAGTTGTGAAGACCTTTTAGGTGTAGGCTTGAAAATGGTCTTAATTATTTTTCATTGCTGATTTCACAGAAATATTATTTAGTATTTGCATCAGCATAATTAAATATGAAAAATAATTATCCATGTGCATCACATGTTAATCAGAGGAACTCCACTCCATTTTCGTGCAGGCAAAAACCTAGTAGACCAAACATTTTAGTGGATGAACCTGAGCAACTAACCAAACTGACACGAGTGCCTGACGCATCCCTGACCTGCCAGCTATGGTAGGACCTTTCATATAGGAGTCACAAGTAAAAACACATTAGTCTACTCACATACCAATCCCACCAATCCCACTCCTAAAGCAAAGTATGGATTGAAAATGCCCAAGACAACATTTCAGCATCTGTCACCATTTAGAAAGTGGGGATCTTCCTGCCACGTGTGACCCAGAACCTAAATTCCCCATTAAGATGGTAAATCGGGTACAGTAGGGGAAGTCACCAATCCCTTCCTAATTCTGCTGCCTCTTATGTGGGTGCTGCATAATACCATAATAAACAAGCACCCTGGATCCATATAGATACCACAGCATCCAAAGCGAAGAACCAAAATCATCCATCAAGAACACTCGAAGGTACATAAAAAAAGCAAACCACAGACCAAACCAAAGATCTCCAATGTTGAATTCCATAGATAACCTCCCACTCCTTTGAAAAAGACTCCTAAAGCCACTGCGTAGATGCCACAGATGTAAACCCAGTAGCAAATCATACACGCATCCCGTACATTTAAAACATTCTGCACAATGTTATATGAACAGCTGACCAAGCCAAAGACATTTGAAAGATGGTCAGAATTAATTGAATACATATCCTCAAAATGTGTGAGAACACAATTGGATGATATAATCAAACCAGACTATTAGTCTATTGCCCCATCAATCTCAAGCAAACTTCCACATCATCAGAAAGAATGGCAAAGGATACAGAATTGTAGAAGCTCCTCCAAGTCTCAAGTCTCGAGAGACAAAGCTTGCAGCCTCCGTGTGATTGGCCAGCCGGGTGTGGCCTTGGAAGCCCTAAAGTGCTTCTGGGATCAGGTCATCTAACAGGGTTGGCCCCACCCCTTAAAAGGAGCCACACAGTGGCAATTTGGTCTGTTTGGTTCTCGCTTGCCACCTGAGATGCCTCATCAGGAGTCCTCCTCACTTCCCCTCCCACCCACACATGACAGAATCAGCACTCTCTGCGCTGCAGCAACTCTGCACCACAGCCCATGCACCGCCCAAGTGCATTCCAGGAGCTGCACAGGCTAGATCTTTGTCTCACATGACGCAAGTGTTTTAATGTCTCGGTGGCAACTCTGGTGGGCATGTGAGGCTGTACATGGGACTGAAGAGGTAAGGGGAGAGTCAGGGGTTGCACTGAAGCCTGTTTTTTTGGGCATTTTTCAGGCATTTGTTGAGGAATTTGGTGATTTGATAGAGGCAGTAGCCTCTTTAGGTTTCTGGATTACTTGCCTATTTTAAAGCCTTACTATCAGGACTGAGTGGGGCCTCTGGTGTTTGGTGGTCATTCCAGCCTTTACCTGCTGCTTGGTGGTATCACTGTTCAGGTAACATTGTATTTTGTGATTTGGTGCCACGTTTAAATAGTCAGGATACCAGGAGGTACGAAGAGGGGCTCCAAACATGCAGGCACTGAGGTAGATATGGAGCCATTGATGAGCAGGATGGACGCGATGGATGAGATTTTGGCCCTGTTGCGCATGCAGTCCCCTCAGGTGGGGCAACCTATAAAGCTGGTGGAGCCCACAGAGAGGCTGAGGTAACTAACGGTGGCACCCCGGGCAGCATTTCCCCAATAAAAAAACATGGTAGGGGTCAGGGGCCAAGGCAGGAAGGGGGCCGAAGTGTAGGTGTCACCATGGAGGTCCCACCAGCAAGCGGGCAGAGGTGAAGGTGTCATAGTTTGACTCTTGCTCAAGGCAAGACTGCTGGTTTGAGGATGACAGTACTTATGTTTGTAGGTGACTATGCCAGTCCTACAACAAGTCGCAACTGTCGTCCCAACCCTCCCGGTTTACAAGTAGCACCTCACCAAAAACCCAAACAGTGAAAGGTGATTTGTGGCAGCCTTTACGCATAGACTCAAGAGTGTGACATCTCAGGAAGTGTCGTGGTTAAACTGAAATTACACCTTTCTCGCATAAACACCATGTCTCAAACAAATACAGGCAGTGAAGAAGCTACAGTAAAGTTTCAATAGGATGTATTTAACAAAACTGCAATCTGCGATAAGTTGCATGGGCTGCAATGATTAGGATAAGGAACAGTGCCAGAAACAGAATGGTAAAGACAAGAGTCATTAATACAAGGGCTCCCACCATCTTGCAATACTATGGAATGACATAAAGTATGAGATATGTCCTAATACCCTAGCATAATGAGCCTAACCTCTAACCTAAAAGAAAAGCTAGGTATGTTAAACCTAATCTGCCAATGCCATATCCATAAGAAGAACCACCATCCCTCTTTACCTTGGAGTGAGGTCTCTAGCTCAGACTCCGTAGGGACACGAAGACTGGGTCAGCATCAAGGCAACGTGTAGCATCGATAGCAGCGATAGCATCTGGTTGGAATCCCTCTGACTATCTGTACAAGTGAGGAGTATTTATACAGATCTGCTTGGACCCCTGACGTAGGTCTGTTCCCAAACAATAGATAACAAGACATGCTTGGGATGGTAATTTATATAAATAATTGCCTCAAAAGCTTGAAGCGAGAAAGTACCTATATATGAACACCTACAGTTTGTTTATCTTTGTCACTTGATATTGAAGCCTTAGCGCAGTGGCACTGATAACGCAAAACTAAAACATAGGCCTTAACTAAACAAGGCAGCCATCTAAAAAGATATAATTAAATAAATGCGCTAAAACAGACCAAGCTAAGTAGGGTAAAAGTCACTAGGTGACGGGGGCACGAGTCTGCAAGCCAGAGGCTAAGCTATCTCTTGTATCCCATTAAAACAAACTAGGATTAACTACACCCTCTCCATTGCCATAACAAGTATGACACCAGAAGTTGACACCACTGAAGGTGAATGACCCAGTGCTAAAACGTGCTCTGAACTAAAAGCTAAAAACATAAAAACTAGATAAAAAAATCGCATTTAAAACGCGTTAAAAACCAATAGATAAAAACATGCAAAGAGATATAGGTGGTCATTTTGAACATGGCGGCCTGGACTGCCACCCCAGCAGTGGCGGTCATTACGGCCAACAGCATGGCGGTCCAGACCGCCATATTCTGAACATAGTGGTGAACTGACTGCAAAGCAGCCAGTTCACTACCACCAACTGCTAGGCCAGAATCGAACGCCAAGCCGATTGTAGGCACATTCGACCCGGCGGTGGAGACCAGACCGGCGGTGTGATGATGATCCCATTTTCACCAGGGATTTCCTGGCAGGGTATCCCTGGCGAAAAGCATACGGGTGACAAGAATACTCATTCCTGTCACCTGTATGTGACATGCCAAGGCCCTCCCTTGCCACTACCCCCACCCACCCCTCAAGCTCTGAGAACGGCCCGCACCACCCACCCCCTGAACCCTGAAAACTGACCCCCCATCCCTCCCCCCAAAAATCCTTGTGTGCCTCCCAGCTCCACCCTCACCATCCCCCACCCCTACATACAGGTCCCCCCAAGCCCCAAACCCCAACATCCTCATGCATTCATTCATGTACATGCACACAAGCATACATACACTCAGACACACATCCCCCCACACAAACACACACACCCCCATGCACTCACACACACACACATACACACACACACACACCCCTCCCCCTTCCCTCTGGGGCAGCACTTACCTGTTCCATGGCGTTGTTCCGGGAGGAAACAGGCTCTGTGGATGCTGCTCTGCTGGCATTGCCGCGCCTCCATACACCACCACACCTATAAGTGCATCATTATAGGCGTGGTGGTGTCTGGACTGACATGGCGGTGAGGGTGGAGCAGCATCCATCTCTGCCTCCGAACGCTAACATGGCGCCTGGCGACCCTCACCACCATCAACGGCGATGAGGCTCCAGGTGTAATTATTTGGCAGGATGCCGACCGCCGCCACTGGTGGTCTTCCGTTGACCACCGGCACTGTTGGCGGTGGGGCATCCCTCCAAGTTCATAATGAGGGCCATAATGTCGATCATGACAACCACAGCAGGCTAAAGTAAGGGCAATAAATTTGGTATAATAAGCCAATCATCACATTTTCTGACAATAGACATGATCCTGAAGACATATTCAAAGCCATTGAATGGGAAGGACCTCCGAAAAAAGGCCATATCATCAGATGTTAGATCTATCACAGGATAGGCAGACAGATCCACGGAGCAGTAGTGCGTGGTAGTTTCCTGTGCAGGTCCACCTGCAGGAGCAGCACTCTCCACAGCACCAAAAAGTGCCTGATCGTTCACCAAGGATGGCTCAAAAGTGGCATAGCGAATCAGCCTTAGTCTCAAGAGGCTCGATCGTGAATGAACCCTCATCGGGAACATCAGTAGTGCTTGGTTCACAGGAGGCACTGGCGTAACAGCAAGTCATACTGTAGGGAATTGTTCGAAGAGGCACCATACACAGTGAAAGTCTGGCTGCACACACCATTGGAGTGGCCAGAATGACAATGACAAATCACGCTCCAATTCCTCCAGCAACAAAGCATTAAAGAGCTGAACCATGCGTTCATGGCACAGGTGAGCTGGTGGCAGTGGCTCCATTGCCTCACGTAGCTGGAAAACACAACCACTGCGAATCAGAAGAAATAGCAGCGGTATTCCGCCAATCAACACCAAAATGATAGGAAAGCCGCAAACACACTGGAAAAGAGTGAATGGTTGGCCGATGGAAGGTCTCCTAAGACAGTCTGGAAGATGGACACAAATCCAGACCCAACAGCCTTAAAGAAATGGACAACCCCAGTAGTGCTCAAAGCATTGGAAATTCTGGACATCAGCTCTCCAAAGTGCTTGGGGAAGTTGGTATTTAATAGGGATTGTATCTCTGCTGATGTTCTCGCAATCTGGAGAGCATACGTCTCTCTAGCTGATGTCAAGGCGACTTGTTTTTAGAACAGTAGCACCTTTAGTCTGCTCAGCTTGTCATAATTTACATTAACAGTATCAATGTGAGGCCACATTTCTGAAATTTTTATCTCTCTTGTGGGGGGAAATAAAACTTGTCCTCAGCACGTAACAAACTTAGAGACTGAAACTGCGAAGGCAATTCCTGGTCGCATACTACAACAGCTTTGGTCGCTCAGCACCACATACCTTCCATTCGAAAGTACTTGAAATGCTGGTCGAATCAAAGGGACAGGAGTACCCTTCAGAAAACAGGCCAGATTCGCGACCTCCACATTGCAAAGGCCGTGAAGGGACATCTGCTTGCAGATCATTGAATGACTAACAGTAGTCTAGCATTCGCTGAGAAAGACCTCTTTTTCGCCGTTCAGACATTTGTATTCAATGGGCAACTCCCACTCTTCTTTAATATAACTATTGCATAGTTGCTCATACCTGCCCACAGCAAGATGTTTCAGGCATTTCGAAAAATGAAAAGTGGAAATGGGCAGATTAGTGATCCCATGTGGGAGCCATAATGTTGAAGGACTTTCTGCAAATGTGAAGAGCAACTTTTCTAACTTCTCTATGTGAAGCATGGTGAAACTCGCTTCCCTTTTAGCCATTGTCTGTTGTTCCCTGGATAAATTAAAGGCGGTGAACAATTCACTACCAATAATGTACTTCAATGGAATTCAGCCATTTTTCAAAGTCTGTAACGTCCAACCTACCTGGATGATGGAACGCAGCTGACCTTGTCCATGATATAAAAGGGACATGTCTGTCTGACTGATATCAATCGCAGATGACACTATGGTGGTCATTATGAACATGGCCGACAGCCGTGGCGATGGTGAACAAAAGACCGCAAGTGGCGGTGAACAGCACACTGGCATATAATGATGCCAAAACCAGAAACCTCCAAAAAATCTGCTACCTCCAGCCATCGCCAGGACCCTTGATGGCGGAAAGGCTGCACACCCCACCCCGCCACCACCAAGCAGACAAATCCCTTGCCCTCCAAATAATGATGCACAAACCACTGCGGCGGATAGTGGATGTCGAACGACCATTGGCGGTACAGACCGCCACGGCCAGCAAGTGGCCCCAACAGCAAGAAATGCACACATTGGCAAGTTTGAAACCCACACATCTCACACACATCCACAACACTATAAAACACTCACATACACACCCCACAATCCTTTGCATCGCCAAATAGGACAACTGAGATTGACAACACAACACGCATACACTGAGCGCAACATCACACAAGTCACACACCCAACCACACAACAGCACCCTCACCAATAATCCAACAACACACCACCCACCACACACACCACGGCACCCCCTAAGCATCCCCGCTTCACAGATAGATAGCTAAGAACAATGGTGGATAAAATACTGAAGGTTGAGCCACAAATCTTCAGGGCACACACCCATCACCAGGAAGATGGAGTTATGGCAGACTATAGTAAATAAGGTCAACGCAGTGGGAAACCATCCACGCACAAGGGACGACATCCGCAAGAGATGGAATGACCTGCACAGGAAGGTGAGGTTGATGGCATCCAGGTATAACATTGCAGTCCAGAAGACTGGAGGACCCCCACCTACACCCCTGAATACACCGACTGGGAGGAGAAGGTACTGGCTATCCTGCACCCTGAGGGCCTCACTGGACTCACTGGAGGACTGGACTTAGGTAAGTCATCTACAATTACTTCATATCCACCACACCTGTAATGCATGTACCACCCCACCCCTCCAACTACCACCAGGACCACTACCCCACTAAGCCCACAATCACTACATCCAGTCACCCTGCATGCCCACAGACCCACTAACAGGCCCACATCCCTCCCCATGTGCACAGCCACCTACCCCTGCAAGAAATCACAATGGTACTACTGCACCCACAAAGTACCTCCTCATCCCATGCAAAATGTTAGGACAACCCCACAATAGGTCCCTGCATGGCCCGACAGGGGAATAAACAGCACAAAATAGGGCAGAGCTGTGCATCCTAATTCGAATTAGGTCATGTAACATACATGTCCATTCCCCCCACAGGCACCACCACCCATGCCACCCTGACGGAAAGGCCAAGGTGTGCCAGCGCCCCACATGGAGACAGAGCCCACACTCAGGAGACTAGAGAGGGAAGTATGGACAGTGAGGATTACCCTGGCCTGTCACACAGTCCTGGACTGTCACCCTCCAGCAGCCCCACCCAGGATACCACTGACACCGCTACCACCCAGCCATCAACATCAGCTCTGTCCAAACGACCCCACACCAGTGTCTCCAGGCCACAGACTGGTAGACCACAAGTACAGAGGCCAGAGTTACCACCTACTAACAGGCAGTATGATGATGTCCCCAGTGCAAGTGGGACTGCCAGACGTGTGCATGGGACACAGGCACAGGGGGCTAAGCCCAGTGGGAGGGCATCAGTGGCCCTGGGGGGAGGCCAAAGTATAGATACTGCAGCCCAGGAGTTGATCTCTGAGGTCCTGGGAGCAAACCACCATACACAAGACAGGATGGGCCAGATCCTGGCTACCCTGGAACAGAGTCAAAGGCTGCAGATAGCCCAACATCAAGAGACCATAGAGCAGTGGAAACAACTCAATGCCGCCCTGGCCACTATCGCAGGGGTGCTCAGGCACCACTACCCAACCCAGCCTGAGACCCCACAAACCTGGAAGCCCCTGCCACTGCTGAGGACACAGACCTGCCCTCTACATCAGCAGCAGCAACTGGACTGGTGACACTGGCAGAGGACACACAAGAGACCAGCACCCTTACCCATGCAGCCCAGCACCAGACACTCAGACGGTCCCTCAGACCCAGATATGGCACTAGAACACCTGCCAAGACCAAGGCCCGACAAAGAAGTGACTTTGACCTGAATTGTCTCCCAAGTGTGCCACTGTGCCACCATCCTCACCCGCCAATAGTATCTTAACAACTTGCAGGGGACATATGGACCAATACCCACTGCCACCAATCGCTGAGCCGATGTACATAGTATGGACATCCACTATGAGCCCACTCACTATCACTGTACAGAGCAACAATGCATTTGTGACACCAAATAAAACACATTTACACCAATTCGTATGTCCACTGCCATTATGAAGATTCAATTGTAATTGTGAATGCATTTGCCAGTCAATTCCATATTCATACCTTTACTGCAGGAATGTTACCCCACGCACAACATCGTCTGGAGTAAACCAAAATGTGCACCATTTTTGTATCCATGGCACATGCCACCTTATTCTTCAGGTAACAGTGTCAATGACTACAGATACCAAATCCCCAAACAAACAAGTCAGACAAACATTATGCAGTGCAGACAACATCATCAGTGAACAGTACCTCATAGTCACTGGAAGTATAGTTGGATCAGCTGGTTCCTGGAGTGGACATATTCCCCCTCTTCATCCTCACCATCACTCTCATCCCCTCTCAGAGGTAGCAGGTCTGGACGTACAGCATCCTCCTCTAGTAGGGGGATAGCTCTCCTCACAGCCACTTTGTGCAGCATGCAGCAGGCCACCACTATTCTACACACCTTCTCAGGGCCAGAGCACAGGGATCCCCCAGATAGATGAGGCAATGAAATCTAGCCTTCAGGAGACCTATAGTGTGCTCAATCACCCTCCTAGTACGTCCATGGGCCTCATTATAATTCGTCTCTGCATCTGTCCTGGGATTTCTCACAGGTGTCAGGAGCCGTTGCAAGTTGGGGTAGCCAGAATCACCTGCAAAAGTGGTTGAAACAGGACTGTAACGTAACAAACTGCCATTACTTGCATACAGCCTGGCTGTCAGCTATGTACTGATCTAATGTCATACACACTCACCTATGAGCCATCCTCTGTCCCCTTGTAGTTGTTCCATCATGTGTGGCACACTGCTGTTCCTCAGGACAAAGGAATCATGAACTGATCCTGGAAACATGGCATTTACATGTGAAATGTACTGGTCAGCAGTACACACCAATTGTATATTCATTGAGTGGAAGTTCTTTTTGTTCCTGTACACCTGTTCATTCACTCTTGGGGGGATGAGAGTTATGTGGTTGCCATCAATGGCACCTATCACATGGGGAATGTTAGCAAAGGCATAGAATTCAGACTTGATGGCAGGGAGTTCAGCCCTTTGGGGAAATTTGACATATGTCTGCAGGTGTTGTACAAATGTATCCAGGAATGTGGACAGGATGAGGCTAAACATTGGCTGTGAGAACCCTGCACCCATGCCCACTGTCACCTGAAATGAGCCTGTAGCCAAGAAATGGAGTACAGAGAGCACTTGCACTTCAATATGGATGGCATGCTGATTTGGATTAGCCGGTCTCAGAACAGGATCCAGTAAAGCACATAGGTCATGGATTGTTGCACGATTGAGTCTGTAGGTGACAATGGTTTCCAAATCAACTAGGGGTCTGTACACAGATGGGGCCCTCCCTCCCCACATGGGTCTGTACCTATGGGGAGGAAAGAACACATATGAGGGACACATATACACATGCAAAACATGTTGTGTATGAATAACAGCTGTACAATACGTTGGTTACACACACAAGCGATGTATGATGTTCAACTTTTGGGACATGTATGCAGCGATACGTCTGGACTGATGTGAAGAACAGACACTGATGTGTGCAGGCAACAAAGGGCTGTGACCTAAAGGCCCTGAATGGGGGCCCCTGACCAGGAAATATGTACATGGTGCTAGCAAAATGGCAGCTTCCTGCCAGCCAGATATGAAGGAGTGGAAGTGACCTAATTCCACTGGCGGTAGTTTGTCATGGCGAAGGCGGTGTCACGGCCGTGCACCCATTCACTGGTTTACATGGTTGTCAATGGGGAACCTGGGCTTATCAGGATCGTCGCAGGCGCACGCGTACGCCATGTCGTCACCCCAATTTCACTTGACTTCCGGATCCCATGCATGAAAGTACTCCATTGAGTTTGCTGCTGTGTCCTGACTCTGGTTACTCCAATGGCACGAGTCACAGGGGAACAGGCCCCGGCCTTCACCACAGAGGAACTGGAAAAGCTGGTGGACAGTGTCCTACCCCTGTATGCCAAGTTATATGGGCGACCAGAGAAGCAGATGAGTTGGCGGTTGCCTTGCATTGATGTGTGTGATGGTGGCGGATGCTTGTATGCATGTATGGTCGATATGTAACTGCGCAAGCGTAGATTGTGTGGCAAGTATTGTGAGTGAGATTGTAAAATGATCCTGTGAAGTGTCCGTCCCATAGGGGACGATATGTCAGCTGTATCAAATGGGCATAGCCTGACGTCTGTTATTCTTCTCAGTGTGTCCCATACAGGTCAGCGCCCATGGGAAGAGGGGACTCTGGCAGACTATCGCCAGAGAGGTGCGGACCCTGGTGGTCTACAACTGGCAGAGCACCCACTGCAGGAAGCGGTGGAAGGACCTGCGACGCTCGGCCAGGAAGACGTGTGAGGACCAGCTGGGGAAGGCCTCCCAACGAGGAAGGGGTGCCAGTCGGACCCTGACCCCCCTAATGTGCGGCATTCTGGTGGTGGCATATCCGGATTTGGATGGGCACCTGAAGGCAGCACAGCAGCCACAAGGGGGTGAGTACCCACACTGTTTCATACCACTTTGATGGATGTGTTTGGATGCTGCAGTATGTATGCTGTCTAATGCCAGGCACTCTGATAGGTGTCTTCCAGCAGTCCTGCCCCCCATGGGCACAGAAATGATTAGCGGCAGGTCTAACAGTTCATCAGGTCTATGTGTCATGTGTGAAATGTGTTTTATTCTGGGGTAGTGGCCACTAGTCAAGGGCATAGTCATGACTATTGTTGTAGGTTCTGCGTGTAGGTGTGTAGGCTGGATGGGAGTGTGTGTGCACCAAGTATGTACATCCATTCAGGTATTTTCAGATTTCTCTCATGTTTTGTCTCCCCACCACTGTGCTCTTGTGTTCTTTGTGTAAATCAGCATCATCTGGCGAGGGAGCAGTGGCACCGGCGAGTGGGGATGCAGTGGCCCACGGTTCCAAGGAGGCAATTTGACCGATGCCAAGGGGACCAGTGGGTTAAAAGGCGAGGGGAGTACCACGGGGGAGGCAACTACCACTGGAGGTAGTGACTCAGATACCTCCTCCAGTAGGAGCTCCCTGGTGGTGGCTGACCCTAGCGGGCCCACCCATTCTGTGTCATCTTCCACAACCCCCCCATATCATCACCACCCTCCCAGTTGCTCCCCACCCAGTTGCATGTGCCTGCTCACCCAGAAGGGTGGGCATCTTCTTCGCCCCAGGCACCTCATCCCCTGCCCCAGTCAGCCTGCTACATCATGGAGGAGGCTATTGACCTCCTGAGGACCATCTCTGTAGGGCAGACAACCATCGTGAATGCCATCCAGGGGCTAGCATCCCAGATGCAGCAATGCAATGCATACCTGGAAGTCATTCACAGTGCCATGTCTGGCCAACAGAGATCTTTTCAGGCTCTGGCCTCCTCTTTGACGGCAGCCAGTGGCTCTGGTCTTTCCGTCCCCACTCCAACCACCTCTACCCCTTCCAGCACCCCACTCCCTTCACACATTCCAATCACACTTTCAGACAGCCATGCACACACCACAACACACAAGAAGCACACAGAGAAACACAACCACCACACTTCCCACCACAGGCATACACACAGTCAACATACAAAGGTACAAACAACAACATCCACTTCCCCCAGTGTGTCCACCTCTCACGCCTCCCTGTCTGTCACCTCAACATGCTCACCCACAAGCACAGCACCCTCAGTCACTGCTGCTGTCCCCATTCTTGCAGTCCATACAACATCAGACATCCAGTCATGCACCCCAGACACCACACCTGCACTCACCACAACGACATTGACAGACACATGCAGCACACTCACCAAACCTGCAGACACTCAGACAACATCCATTTACACTGGCAGCCTGTCTTGTCCCACTGTCTCTAACCCCCTCCTCCCAAGACACTCAAACGTTCCCAAACACCCACTCAACACAAAACCACCACACCTCAGCATACTGTACAGGCACCTGCATCCACGTTGAGCACACCTACACCAGTTAGAAGCACTCCCTTTACCTCTACTCCCACACCATACTTCATGTCCACCCCAACTGCCCCTAAAATACCTTTCCTGTCCCATGTTGACCTGTTTGAACCCAGTGGCCCACCCCGTCTCGTCCCTAAACATGCCCATCTCCTTGCCCTGTCCACTCCTTCCTCCTCTAAGTCCGCCCCAGTCTGCCCTTCCCATTCCCGTGCCCCTTCCCCAGAGAGGAAGAAGCCCTGTGCTGCTCCAGGTCCACCTTCCAGGAGCAAACCCAAGCCCCTTCCACCTCCCAAAGGTACGCCCAATCCCCCCCTCCTAGACATAAGTCCCCACCCCGCCACCCTCTGCCCCTGTTCCCTGAGGTGCCTGGCTGCCCCATTGATGTCCCTTTACGATGGAGTACCATGTGCACATGTGAGAGTCAAGTTCGGGACATTTGGGCCCTTCAGGCTGTTTCTCATGGACTGGCCAATGGCCTTATTTGTACATTACTTTTTACTGTACTATTAAAGTTTGTGTGCCCAGTGGTGCTGTTGGCACAATATGGAGACGTAGTTCATCGTTTCATTGTGGGGGTGTGATGTGCACATGTGTGTACTTTGGACAGGTTTTATTTGCCTTGTGTCGTGTAAGTGCCTCTTGTTCTGGTGTGTATGACTTGTGATGGTGTGAGGGGTTGGGAGTGTGTTGCAGGTTGGGTGGGTGTGTAACTGTGCCCTTTTTTCCCTTGTTTACGAGGTTGAGGTACTTACCGTCATCATCTTAGTCGACGGTCACGGTCATGGAGGTATATTGCAAGGAGCAGGGCTGGCATTATTTACAACTCTCTCTCCATGTCTGCTTCAGCGTGTTGTGTGTGCCTATTGTGAGTGTTTCTGTTTATTTGGGTCGTTTCTGCCACGTGGTTCCCGCCCCAGAACTGACAGCGGTCTTGTGCTTCATTATTTGTTGGGCGGGTGGGGCCTTTCTGTCAACCTGTGAGCAGCCTCTTCCGTCGTTGTCGGCACTACAATGCTGGCGGTGTGTGGATATCCCAATAGCTGTTTCTCATGTGCTTTATTATTTGGTGGTGCGGACCGCCAGGCTGTAGTTACCGCCACCACCAGCGGAGAGGTGATTGCCGACATGTCATAATGAGGGCCTAAGTTTGTTAGGGAATAAATCCTGTTGGACAGAGTGTTCATGCCCTTATTGCCCACAGCTATAGCCTTTTCCAAGTTTTCCTTATCTATTTGCCTTAAACGTGCAGTTGCTTCTATCTGAGAAAGCTTCCAGATCTCATTATACATAGCATAGATGTATCTTTTAGAGCGAAGCTTCCTGGGACCTAGCAAAAAGTCCTGCAAGTCTAAATCATCAGAAAGAGTGTTAGGTTGTTCTTTAACTGTGGCTAATGTGTTAGACTGTACCCATTGTTGGCACAGTTTACCCACACTGTATGTTGTAACTATACCCGTGTGTTGACCCTAGACGAAGCAAGGGTCTGGCCGGCTAATCTTGAAACACCCTTAGGAATTCAATAAACGTGCCTGACATCCATTGGTGTCTATTGGAAAATCAACCACCCGCAGGGACTAGCAAGTGAAGAGTTATAGGTACCAGCTTGAACCTTTGCATCTAGCTCTTCCACAGTGACATTCAGGAAGAATTGGCATCATTAAACTTTGTCGGTGTGGTGATACTGGGCGTGTTCATTTCTTTTATTTTTGCTAACCCCAGACAGGATGTCTGTTGAATGGTGTCATTTAAAAATATCATTTTCACAGGAATCAGGCATGTTCTAAATAAATCTTCCTTACCCTGTATTTGCCAATGTTGTGTTCCTCATTCACTCTTTAAATAAATTCCTCCAGTATTTGTAAACTTCAACTGCAAGACGGGAAACAAAGGAATCTGAATAAATCAGCTTTGTATCAGTTAGCAAAATTTTCCTAATTTTTGAAGGAGGTAATTTGAAATAATATACTCTGGATGTTTAGTGTCATGCCCAGAAAAATAAGTAAATTTATCTAAATAATGTTTTGGGCTCCCCAAAGGTGGTGTTGAACAGTGTTCCCACTGTGTGTAGTTAAGGACTGGTCTGTGCATAGTGGCACAGTGCAGGTAGTAATATCCCCCAGTTATTGTAACAGAACATTTCCCCATAATTCATTGTATGTCTATATACATCATCACTTTCAAACACTGAGTAGTCCTTCATTTCAGTTAACATAGAATCAGCTGTCTGGACATCCCAATCATCAGATACAACACCAGGTGTAATTACATCAGTCATAGAAATTTTGAAGACATATGGAATTTGAATGACCTCAGTAGGCCCTTATATATCAAATAGAGCGTTGTCCCACACAATCCCATCAACAGCCAAAATGTTCAAAAGGGACAAGTCTCTTCGGACCTTATGCGAGGAAAGATATGGAGTTAAGACCTCATCCACAGTTGCAACAGAGGAGTGTTCAGAAAGGTAATGACCATTTGTGAGCACAAAGAAAACAGTAATGAAACCAATCCATAGAAACAATGCAAAAAATGGCAAGCAGAACCATAAATAGTTCCATGGGTGAATTAAATAGTTATTTTTAAGCCATAGATACCACTTACGTGTCTTTGAAACATTTTCATTTACTGGAGTGGATGAGCCTGAAGAAAAGTCATCAATGTCGATGAAATAACCAGAGGCAGTCGCTGCAAATGCAGGAGCAGGTGCATCACCAGTGGATGGATCCACTTTGTGTGGAGGCTCATAGTAGACGGTGTTGTCAGTCTGTGTAGTGTTGGTGTAGAAAACAGCCAAATCTTGGACAGGTGCTGTCACTGAAGTGGTAACTGGAATCAGCAAGAGCTAATTTTCCGCCCTCCCCACGGTCGAGGAGGTATTTGTAGCATTGTTGGTCATGCTTGTGTAGTCAGAAGTAGTGATGTTATTTCTGCTTTAAAGAGGTATATCCTGTTGGGTAGTGAGAGGGGACCGGGAACTACCCAAGGGACCTGTGGGTCTACTCGGCCACATGGTGAACTTAGACGTCATCAATGGAAATTAATCTGTCTGCTCTGGAACCAGGCAGGGATGGTAAGATGACAGTTCTAGTACCTTGTACTCCCAGGACTGGGACCGGTGTTCTGTAGGATGAACCAAATTCCTTCTTCACAGCGATCTTCTCACGAACCAGATCTCGACTTTAGGAATCCAGCCAGTGTAAGTTGTTGGTAAGCCCTTTATTCCTAAGGTGGCAGCACTGGCGGATGACTTACCATCATGAAATTGCTGAAGCTCCTGTAAAACAGTGAAACGTTCATTTATGTCAAAAGGCGTGTCTGCTGCCACCAAACCAGGGCCGTCAAGATCTGGGACATACATAGGTATAACAAAGAGAACCTTGTTCGTGCGTCCCCCCAAGAACTGTCTTGGCAGATTATTCAGTGCTCTCTGGACCCCATATAGGTGATAAAGCTAGCTGCGGCCAGAACCTAGTACTCTAGCTGTTAAAGACTGCTTTAGATCACAGTCCCGCCTCTCCACTACCGAATTTCCCTTGGGATGGTATGGTGAGGAGCAATGGAGTTCAACACCCATCGTCCCCATGGTGTCCCTGAATTCCTTAGAGGCAAATGCAGGGCCCTGGTCCGAATGGAATGCTGCAACCGCATATGTACAGATAAAGATCAGCAAGTCCTCTATAACAGTTTGAGCGTCAACCATCCGCTGAGGCCATACCCACAGGAATCTAGAACAAGAATCTACAGTGAATAAAATGTATTTGTATGCACCATCCAGTTGGAGTGGACCGCAATGATCCAGGTACACACATTGTAGTGGCCTGCTGGACACTAAGAGGGATGTCTGTGGTGGGCGTTTGATGTTTGAGCCGTTGATTTGCTGCCAAATTTCACAATGAAGGATGTATTGTTTTGTCTGTTTGTATAGACCTGGCCACCAGAAGTGTTTATGTAAGAGTGTTACTGTGGCCTAGAAACAAGCATGAACAGAAGCAACACCTTCATGCACTGCTTTTATTAGATCTAATCTCTGGTCCTCTTTGGGGATCACTCAATCTCCAATCCCAGGAAGTGTTGCATGGGCAACATTCTGTGCACTGATGTGGTAAGAATATTTTGTAGGGTATGCTTTTGTGAGAGACTTCCCTTCAGCTGAATCTTTCACGGCAGTCAGAATTTCAGTATCCAATCTCGTCTGTGAATGAGTCACTGAAGCCACAGAAGCCACAGCTACTGCAGATTTGTCTGTTTCATCAGCCAAAGTATTGCCGATAATGTGTACTCCTACACGTTGGTGGCCCAGTGTATGTACTACATGGACACATGGTAGCTTATCCTTAAGATCAGCCACCCTCCCCCACAATGTTTTGTGTTTTATGGTGTTCCCTTTGGAGTCTCTAAACCTGTTCAACTTCCAATGATTGAGATAATCATTGTAGGACTGGATGCAGTAGTATGTGTCACGGGCAATTAAAGTCAGCAATGCTAGCTCTGTGTGTTCTAGCGCTAGAATAAGGGCTTTGAGTTCAGCCAGCTGAGCTGTGCAGTCCCCTAGGGTCTGCGTGTAGGTATTGTGGGTAGAAAACTCCATCCTTCATCACTCCACTCAAGGCTGCGCAAGCGGCTGAATATTGATGTTTCGTACCTACAGCTGGTAGTGCTGAACCATTAGTGTAAATGACAGTATGGTATCTGTCAAATTTCAAAATATCTAGAGGAGCGGGGTACTCCTGTTCGTATTGGAGAAATTCTTGTGTCTGAAGTTTTGGATTAAGGATGTAGTCAACATCGGTGAAAGTCAGGGAGGTTGCCCACTGAATCCAGCGTGGATGTAATGCTCTAGCATTAGAACGCTTTCTTTGGTGACGGCTTCTAAGGCTGGCAACGGGGAAACAATAATGAAGCGTTTCCCTTGGGCAAGTGGCCTTTATTTAATGACAGGCATTTGAACTGCAGTTAGAATCTTTTCTGTGAGTGAAAACATTGTTCTGTATTAGAATATAAATGAGATTGGTATGCTATGGGCTCTGTGTCGCCCTCGTTAAAGGTGACATAAGTAAACCCAATTGCACCAGCAATTATTTTGATGACCAGATTTGTTTTTTTGTCACGTGTTTTGCTTCTAGAATGTCCTGTTGCAATTCCCTAAGGATGCATGTGTGCTCAACTGTCCAGTGCCAGCTAGAAAAATCAGGGCGTATTAAGTCATAGAGTGGCTTGATACATTGTGCATAGTCAGGAATGTAAGTTCTGCCAAAGTTGAAGAAACCAAGTAAAGACTGTAATTTCTTGAGAGTGTTCGGTAGGTGAAGTTGAGCATATTTTTCCAGAAAGTGCGGGGCCAAGCTCTTCCCCTCGTTTGATAGCTCGTAACCCAGGAATAATACATTGAGAAAGGCTACTTGAGTTTCCCTAAAATTGAATTTGTAGCCGAGGGCTGAGAATCCTAAAACGATCCGATCGACCCTGGCAAGATGAATGTTGAGGTCATCATCTGTGAGATAAATATCATCCACACAAGACCACGCTTCTGGATCAATATCATGCAATACTGATGTTACTTGGGCTGAGAACAGCCCTGGGCTGTTCTTGTAGCATTGGTGCAAACGGCAGAAGTGTTTCTGTGAGCCAGATGAGAATGCACTCAGGTCCCGACTTTCATGTGCTAAATTCTGGCAGAAAAACCTGTTGGAAATATCAAATGTTTTGTATTTTTTAGCACTACATTGTTAATCAGTGCTGTGTGAATTTTGTATAGCGTATGTATGTGTATGACTGTTAAGTGTCTGTAATATAAGACTATTTGATAAGAATGGTCGGGTTTTGCAACTGGGAATAACAGGGTATTCACACATGCATCCTTAGGGAATTGCAACAGGACATTCTAGAAGCAAAACACTTGCACACACGTGACAAAAAAACAAATCTGGTCATCAAAATAATTGCTGGTGCAATTGGGTTTACAAAGACACAGGGCTCAATTACTCCCTGGGACTAGAGCTGTGTGAGGATCTACATCACTTGAGCTTTTGCTTCGTGTTTAACAGGATATTGTGGCTGAGGTGGGGTGTAGACCTGATAGGTATTACATGGCATGGCAGGGTGAATCCTTGTCCCAATCTACATGATTGCGGTACAATGCAGGTGCCGGCACCAAAGCCCAATTGACAGCGTAGGCTTGTTTTACTGCACCGGGAGCAAGATCAGAGAAAGAAGGCAAAATTATGTCTTCCCCACGTGGGAGCTTATGGAAGTGGTTTGGTGGCCAGTCCCTTTCGTCCAGCAGGATGTCACAACTAAGTTCATCCCAAAATACCATACCAATGGTGCGCTCTACTTCTCCCTCAATTCGGATATCTAAATCATAAAACCTGTCGGGTGGGAGTAAGCACCCATCCGCACTCTCAACTGCACTGCAATGAAATCGTTAGTTGCTGTTGCATCCAGATGATCTTTCAGACTCTGGAGACATAACAAGACCTCTGCTGCGCTGTCTAACAGTGTCACTGCCCACGTCTTGTTCTTCAGCAATGTTCTCAACTGTACTAGCATTTTTAATTAACAGTGCTGCCACCTTTTTCTTTTTAAGCTGTGGCTTTTGTTGTGGGGACTTTTCTTCTTTTTTGTCTGAAGACTGTGGTGAGTCTTTCTTCTATTTCACATGTTCAGGAAGTCGATAAGGATGGCCCCCACTCTCACTTTGTCTATCCAGTGCATTCTGAAAGGAATGAGAGGGACGTGAATCAGTATATCTGTCAGGAGCTTTTATATTTTCTCTATTTCTGAGAGTATATCTCCTTTCAGAGTTCTCCGGATGTGGAGAATCTGCTCTCTTAATTCGTCTATCTTTAAATTGTTTTTCTTTATCCCAGTGCTTCTTAGAACCCTCCTGTGCTTGTTGAGTACCTTCCTTAGGGGTGCTCCTCTGTAATTCGAACTTCTTCGGCATGGCTCCCAAACTATCCAGTCTTATACTGGTATAGGTGTCGGAAATACTTTTCAGTAGCTCTTTCTCCCGGACCAAATGTGTAATCTCTTGGAGGCGCTGGTGTATAGCCAGTGCTACTGCTTCTCCTTTGATATTACTGAGTATTATTGAGGAGACTGCGTTGAAATTACGCATTAATTTAATCCCCAAATCTAGGGCTGGTGCAGCCCCGTTCCCATTCTGTATTTGTTTCAACACTTCCGGCAAATTGACAAGTGTTGGGGTACCATATGTGGTAGTATCATTTGCATTGAAGACTGCACCCCATGTGGCGCAGTCATCCACCGAGCAAAGGGCAAGCACATTGTGAGAATTCTATATTTCTCCTGTGATCCCGTATGGGGAAACACAGCTTCCAGCTGATTTGTTTTCTGGGCTATCCAGAACGGTATTTTCTCTTGTTCTGTGAGTACCTTACCCATGATAGTATGTACAGTTTGTGGATTAATCCCAGTAGCCAATTGATATCCAGCAGGTGCTGGTGGTGCTGGACGCGCTGGTGTAGTGTTCAAAGTTCACATTACGAACTGAATAAGTCATCTGTAAAGTGTTACTAGTTCAAGGTATAAGTTCCACAGGTCTGTTGCCTGTATATTTTTTATACCTGGGTGAGTTGTGTCTGTGGCAAACATAGGTCACGTTAGTCCATCCTTACCTAAGGGACCTAATCTCACGGGTTGTATTACGTGTGGTAGGGCGCCATTAAACCAGTTCTGATGTTGTTGATAAGTAATAGGAGTCTCAAGATACTGGTATGCTTGGTACCGTTGAGGTACGTTTGCAATCCTGTATGTGTGGAATGTAAATGATCTTATGTCTTCCTCAGGAAATGTGACCCAGAAATAGAAGGTTTCTGTTTGGTAAGTCTCAGCTTCTACAATGAATGTGACATCCCCGCCCTCATCTGTTAAGCCTCCGCCACTAGGTGTAGTGTTAATGCTTGTCCAGAATTCCTAGGAATGTCTATGGCGTTAGCCATATTGTATAATGGGTATAAGAGATGGAACACCAAATGGGGAGCAAAGTCCTTTTATGAGTTTGATCTTGAACAACCTACAGCCTAATTAGGTGCTCCCTGTTCAGCTGAGGAGGCTCTTCCCCAAGACCACAGACGTCTACGTATAATGGTACTTAGGGTACCTGTTGTATGTGAAACAGTAATAGTCAGGTTATCCGTAAATTAGTGCCTAAACACCATAGTTGTTGGCGCCATGTCGTAGTTTGACTCTTGCTCTAGGCAAGACTGCTGGTTTAAAGATGACAATACTTATATTTGTAGGCGACTACGCCAGTCCTACAAACAAGTTGCAACTGTTGTCCCAACCCTCTCAGCTTACAAGCAGCACCTCACTATAAACCCAAACACTAAAAGGTCATTTGTGGCAGCCGTAAACGCATGGACTCAAGAGTGTGACATCTCAGGGAGTGTTGTGGTTAAACAGAGATTACCCCTTTCTCACATAAACACCAGGTTTCAATCAAACACAGGCAATGAAGAAGATGCAGTTAAGTTTCAATAGGTTTTATTTAGCAAAATTGCAATCTGTGATAAGTTGCATGGGCTGCAGTGATTAGGATAATGAACAGTGCAAGAAACAGAATGGTAAAGACGAGTCAATAATACAAAGACCCCACCATCTTGCAATAACATGGAATGACATAAAGTATGAGATATGTCCTAATACCCTAGCATAATGAGCCTAACCTCTAACCTAAAAGAGAGCTAGGTATGTTAAACCTAATCGGTCAATGCCATCTCCATGAGAAGAGCCCCCAATCCTTATTACCTTGGAATGAGGTCTCTAGCTCAGACTCCACAGGGACACGAAGACTGGGTCAGCGTCAAGGCAACATGCAGGATCGATAGCAGTGATGGCATCTGGTCGGAATCCCTCTGTCTGTTTAAGTGAGGAGTATTTATACAGATCTGCTTGGACCCCTAACATAGGTCAGTTTCCAAACAATAGATAACAAGACATGCTTGGGACAGTGATTTATATAAACAATTCCCTCAAAAGAGTGAAGAGGGAAAGTACCTAATGTAAACACCTACAGGTTGTTTATCTTTGTCGCTTGATATTGACATCTTAGCGCGGTGGCACTGATAATGCAAAACTAAAACATAGGCCTTAACAAAAACAAGGCAGCCATCTTAAAAGATATAATTAAATAAATGTGCTAGAACAGAGTAAGCTAAGCAGGGTAAAAGTCACTAGGTGACTGGGGCACGAGTCTGCAAGCCAAAGGTTAAGCGTACTCCTGTATCCCATTAAAACAAACTAGGATTCACTACAAAGGGGAAGCTCAGGGTAGCATTTCTGCTGTGATGGTCCCGACTGCAAATAATAGCATTCTACAGAATGGAAATAGTTGCATGCAATGACGATTGTGATCATGCCTTCGAGGGGTACCGGAGAGCACGATTTGGTTGAAAATTTAGCTAGTGTTTAGCTTTGGCTTTCAAAGGTAGGGAAATTGTCTGCTACTGTAATGAGGGGAGCTTTAGCTGCCATGGTTGAGGGCCACAATTTGGAAGGGGCCAGGAGGTTGGTGGCCCATCTTCATGGTGCAAGGGGAAAAGTTGTGCAAGCACAACCTGCTGGTGTGCCCCTGGGGGCTGCCAGTGGGACAGTACTGGCTGGTCACATGGCACAGGGGTCAACAGTTGCTAGTACCTTACTCGCAAGTGGCGTGCAGCAAGTAGTACCGGTGTCAGCGGAACTCCCCTCCTCAGGAGTCAGCATCAACAGGTACAATGGTGCTGTTGCCGAGCATTAGGTTGGGAAATGTGCATTCTGAACATGATCATTTGGGCAGGCATGTGCCAATGGAGGTAAAACAAAAGATTTGAAAGGGTAGTTATATTGATATGTGTGAGTTGATTGTGGATAGACCCAAATGGGAAGAGACCAAGCGGTACAAGGAGTGCTCCCATTCTAGGGATTGCAGCCATTGGCTGTGCAAAAAGAGGGTTAAGGAGGCATTGTTGAATTGGGTCAAAGGCTTGACTGTCTTCCAAGCAATCATAGCAGAGTGTTTCCCGACCTTGGGGGCACAATTAGCATGCTCCCAGAATAGGGTAGTTTGTGCTCATGTTGAGTCTGCGGGCACGGCCTGGAGGGATTATGACAAGGAGATTAGGAGGATTAAGGCCAATAGCCCCATGCTAGTCTGAGACCAGATTGATGTGAACACCGGGCTGCAATTTATTAAGCTGCCGAGGCTGGAGACGGCACCTGCCCTTTCGGGTGGGTTCAGGCGCACCAGTAGTCCAAGAGGGGGGCAAAGAAGGGGTCCTTTTTGGATTTCAGTATAAGATACTGCTCCAGAACCCCTGGAATGTGCAAATCCAAGCACTGTTGCTCCTTCTGTGGCCTGCCTTCACATCCCAGAGACAAAGGGGGTTATTCTAACTTTGGAGGAGTGTTAATCCGTCCCAAAAGTGACGGTAAAGTGACGGATATACCACCAGCCGTATTACGAGTTCCATAGGATATAATGGACTCGTAATACGGCTGGTGGTAAATCTGTCACTTTTCCGTCACTTTTGGGATGGATTAACACCTCCTCCAAAGTTAGAATAACCCCCAAAGTGTTTCAAAAAGTCACAAGATAGAGGACCCAAAAAGCAGGAATAATCACTCTCTCCTGGTCAAGGCCCCTCCCGGTTAACTGGTGGACAATGGTGTCATGGTTCAATGTCTACAACAATCCGGCGGAGGTACAGTCCTTGTTTGGGGGTTTTAAAAATGGTTTTAGGATCCAGGCGGGAGAATCTGTAGGGTCACGGTTTGAAAAAAACAATAGTCCCTCAAGGCCAACCATAGCATCACCAGGGCTAAGATACTGAAGGGAGGAACCTGGGGAGTGTGACAGGTTGGTGGTGGGTCCCTTTGAGTCTGTACCACTTGAGAATTCTGTTTGTTCCCCACTGGGGGTGGTCCTGAATAAAGACACAAAAGAGTACAGCTTGAACCACAACCTATCTGCACCTAGGGGGTCCACCTGTTAACAAAGCTATTGACAGGGCATTATGCTTTGTCAAGTACTCCTCTCTTGACCAGGGGATCGGGATACTTCAGTCACTGGGGCTTGGGACATTGCTAGCGATGGCAGACATAGAATCCACCTTTAGGTTGCTATCTGTACACCTGGATGGCTTGCATTTACTAAGCTTAAAATATGAGGATCCATTCTGTTCTGAAAAGTGCATGCCCCTGGGATGTTCAGTCTCCTGTAGTTACTTTGAGAAGTTCAGCACTTTCCTGGAGTGAGAATTCAGACAAGGTGGGTGAACAAGTGGGTATTGCATTATTTGGATGGCTTCCTTTTTCTGGGTTCCCCCAGTGCAGCAGAGTTTGGTGGGGCCTTACAGTCATTCCAGGAATTGATGGGGATTTTTGGAGTACCCCTGGTGCACAGCAGACCTGTGGCCCAGGTACAACTATTGAATTCCTGAGGATTGAATTGGACTCTCAGGCAGGTGTATCTAGGATCCCCAAGGATTTTTCACAAGCCCTGGAGGTATGCCTTGCTGCTAAGCAGGTGACTTTGCATCAGTTAAATGTGGTGGTGGGGCAGTTGAATTTTGCTCTCCGCAACATTCCCATGGGTTTCCCATTTTCCTGATGGATTGCCCAGGCCATGTCTGGGCCCAGGTCCAGCTTTAGGGCTGCTGGCACCATGTGCAACAGTTTATTTTTTTTTTGGTGCCCCAACCCACGACCACTTCCTCTGGTTTACTCAATACCACCCAACAAATGTGCCCCTCATCCTTCAATAGCCTACTTTCACAAGCCCTAGAGGTATGCCTTGCTGCTAAGCTGGTGACTTTGCATCAGTTAAATGTGGTGGTGGGGCAGTTGAATTTTGTTCTCCGCAACATTCCCATGGGTTTCCCATTTTCCTGATTGATTGCCCATGCCATGTCTGGGCTCAGGTCCAGCTTTAGGGCTGCTGGCACCATGTGCAACAGTTTTTTTTTGGTGCCCCAACCCATGACCACTTCCTCGGGTTTACTCAATACTACCCGACAAATGTGCCCCTCATCTTTCAATAGCCTCCTTTCACATACATTCATTTGTTTCAAAGCACTTGTAAAGGCTGACTTTACTAATCCACTCAGCTGTCCACATAAATTATAGTTCTGTTCTTTGCAGCAGGCATACTAGCCCTCTACGCTACTTTAAGGTGAGTCAGAGCTGCTGCTGGACAAAACACCCATCTCTCTCTCCCCAGCAGGAGCATTAATCACAAGAGGTATCTTGGCATTTTAATTGTTTCCTGAAGGGTGTACGTGCAAGGAACTTTTTAGCTGATGCTTTTAAATCACAAGTTTTGTAAGTTATTGACATGCACATTTTAGTTTTACATGTCTTAGCAGTGAAAAACACTTATGCTTGTTTTTCACTACTGCAAGGCCTACCTCAGGGATGACATCTGAGTTGTTTTATTACATCTTATAAGTGCTGCTTCCAAATGGGAAGAGATGACCTTTTAATTGTTAGTGTCTCTGGAATCACAATTTCAAATCCTACATTTTGTTGAAATTGAACTTTACATTGGCATTCTGAAAATGGAACTTTAAGAAAGTTGGCTTTTTCTTGCCTTAGCCATTTGGTGTCTGCACCATGTTTCTAGTCACAAGACTGGGTGTAGTTGGCAGTTGGGCTTTCTGTATTCCTCCTAGACAGCCGCACACAATGGGAACTTAAGTGTGACTTAATGGGTCATCCTGGGCAGGATGGGAAAGAGGAGTTGGACACAGTCTCATTAGACTGTGTCCTGCGTACACACAAAGGGTCTACCAGCACTGTCACTCCAACCAATTTGCAGCCAGGACAGGGGAAGAGGGGGAGTGCTTACATTTCAAAGCCACTGTATCGAAGTTTCTCCCACCTTCCAGAACCCAAAGTACAAATATTGGACCTCAGACACCACCACTTTAGTGCACTTCTGGGCCTGTAGATCCTCTACTAGGAAGAAGGACTACTGTGCAGTTGAAGTCCTGACACTCAGCTGGATTGTTGTTTTTCTGTATTCCTGCTTTGTTGTGCTGACTTGAGCCTGCTGCTCTCTTGCCTGAGAATGAGAAGGGCTGGACACGCATCTCAACCCACCGCAACCCAGAGTAACTCCATGGCCACCTGATCTGAAGTCTCAGGGGCATAAAATACTTACAAACATCCTCCTTCTGCACTTGTACTCTGCCATCTGTGAGTGTGCCCTGACAAGTGGTGCCACCCCAGTGGACCTGAGGTGTTTGCTCCAACAGAACTGACACATCCTCTGCTGTGGGAGTAGAACCGACAGAGGACTATTGTTGTGTGAATCAAAACTGGTGCATCCTCTACTGTGTCGGTCGGAACTCACATCACTGTATCATGAGACCGGCGTGCAAAGCTTTACCCGGAGCAAGGTCCTTGCATCCCTCCTCGATGACTACCTTGTCGACGACATGCTCCGCTGCCACTGCTTGGATCGGATACAATGTATTGTCTCAACTGTGCCACCCAGGTCTTCTCAGTGTAAGCCCTGTCAACATGATCCTCAATGTCAATCCACCAGGGTCTCACCCTACAACCTTGCCGCATCTCAGAACCGATGCACTGCCCTGGCTGTGCAATGCATCTATGTTGAGGACCCAAGGATTTAAGGCACTTTAAGGCAGTGGGCCTAACTGTGTCCCTGCAGCCAGCCCAGGCTCCATCATGTTAGGCCTGAACTTTTGACTTTGTGTTGGTCCGGTGCAACTAGATATCTCCGGTTGGCGCTTCTTGTTTCTAACCACTGGTTTGCAATTTATTCTCTGCAAATTCATAACTCAAGTTCTACTTGTTCGACTTTTGTCATTTTGATCTTGCTTTATTTATTAAGTTCTATTTTTCTAACTTGCTGTGGGGTCCTTTTTATGTGGTGTGTTTACTGTTTTACTATTTGAAGTGCTGCACAAATACTTTACACATTACCTGTAAGTTAAGCTTCAGTGCTCTGTGCCAAACTACTAGGCGGTTGAGAACAGGTTAATATGGGGTTTACTTGTGCCTTCCCCTAACTAGGATTGTGGTTGCTGCTTGAGCAAGTTTCACACCTCAGTCAACCACTAACCCAATTTTTAACACTTGAGGCAGGGGTGGGATAGGACTTGTGTTTTGGGTGGTGCCCTACAGTGATTTTATGTACATTACCACCCGATACCTAAGACCGCTTTAAGTTTTAAATTCTCCCAGATTAGCCTTTTTACTTTTTCCAAATTCATCCCTACCCTACCTGGACGTCTGTTTCTGTGGCCCTACCTGCTTGAGTTCAAGGAGTTATGCAAGGAGAGGGTCTGGCCACCCAGAGGAGCACCAGGAAGGCAGAGCTCCAGAAAGCCTTGAGAAAATGGGCAGAGGTCCACCAGTCACCAACAGATAAGAAGGAGGCAGAGAATGATAAAGAGGGATCAGAGCTGGACCAGCAGGAGAACCTTGGAATGCATCCTGTTGAGGAGCAGGGGCACACTACTCTCAGGGTTGAAAGTTTTCTTCGGTCCAGGGAGCAATGTGTATTCCAGGGCTGTGTCCGCAGAGGAGCTGGAGGATGGGAGGAAGAAAGGAAGTAGGCAGGGCAAACTAAGGCCCTGATTTATACTTTTTTTGCGCCACATTACCATCATCTATTGACGGAAAAGCGGCGCAAATTTACAAAATAAAATTGTATTTTCTAAGTTTGTGCCGCTTTTGCATAAAAAAATGATGGCAATGCGGCACAAAAAAAGTCGAAATCAGGGCTTAAGAGGCTTATTTAGAAGCTCCTTTCACCTATGTAGCATCACTTTTTTAATGCTGTGGCAGCGCAAGCAGTTCCCTACTCTGTGCCACATTTATAAACTGGCACAATGGAACCATTGCACCAGTTTGTAAAGCCCTGAGCCACATTATACCTGCACCAGGTATAATGTATAGAAGGTGAACTTTTCCACATTAAAAGCCATGCAGAACTAGCTTAGTGAATTTTACACCATTTCACTGAGTCAAAAATTCAACACCAGCTCAAAGCAGGTTTTTAAACTGATGCTGGGCTTTTTAACATTGGAGCCTTCCACGCATTGCTGGAGTAGCATCATTTATTTGACTGAGGTCCATTAATGCGTCAGTTTAGCACCACAGATGCGTCAGAATTTCTGACGCATCTGTGGAAACATGTGCCATGGAGCACTGTATCATAAATACAGCACTACCATTGCATCGTTAAGGGTTCCAGGGCTGGTGCAAGAAAACTGGTGCGTCGATTTTGATGCACCAGTTTTGTGTAAATGAGCCTTAAAAATGGAAAATGAGGCCAAAGAAGCTGAAGCTGGGAGGAATTTGGCTGAGATAAAGTTGCTCTTGGAGGATGAAAAACACACGAAAGAACTGGAGCTAAAAGCAAAGCAACCTACAGAGGCCCAACAGTGATGGTGGTAGTGTACCAACAGTGTCTGCTGGTGAGATGAAGGTCCGCATACTCCAGGGTCTGGTACCGAACTATGTGTGGGAGATGATATAGACCAGTGGTTTGCAGCTTATGACATTGCACTCAGGGTACATAAGGTCCCAGAGAACTACTGGAGGGTAGCTTGTGGAAACACATGCCCAACGTGAGGAGGGACATACTCTTACCACTAGAGGCAGAGAAGCAGACCAGGTATGCCGCCATAAAGACAATCCGTGTTGCTAAGTGTGGGATGACCACTGAGAAGTACGGTCAGAAGTTCAAGGACAGCCACAAGCTCCCAAATCATTCCTGGGTGGATTTCTTAGATTATGCCAACAAGGCACTGAAAGGTTAGGTGAGGGTCAATAATGCCCCTTCCACCTTCCAGAGGCTGCTGAGCCTAATCTTACCGGGGCTGGAGGTCTTCAGGGCTGCCTACTTGGATGACAAAGCTGTCTTTAGCACCATCAGGTAGAACTACCTGCAGAAAGTGGGTCGGGCACTGCAGCAGGCAGGTCTGCCTATCAAGGGCCAGTAAGTGCCAGGTGGGATGGGGTCTGTGGTGTACTTGGGACAACTAGTGGGCAGGGGTAAGATGCAGCTTCTCCAGGCCAAAATCGAGACCATCCTAGCCTAGGAGCTCCCAAAATAAAAACTGAAGTGAGGGTCTTTCTGGGCCTTACTGGGTACTACATGATGTTTGTCAAGGGGTATGGCACCATTGTTGCCCCTTGACTGAGCTGACTTCTAAGAAGCAGCCATGGAAGGTGATCTGGATGGAGGACTGTCAGAAAGCCTCAGACTCCCTAAAACAAACCATGTGCCTAGCCCCTGTGCTCAAGGCCCCTGATGTTTCCCAGTTCATTGTTTAAAAAGATGCTTTGGAACATGGGATAGGGCCAGTTTTATAACCGCTAAATAAGGAGGGCCTAGACCAACCTCTGACATTCATCTCTAGGAGGCTACTTCCCTGGGAACAGAGATGGAATGCAATTGAGAGAGAAGCCTTTACTGAGGCCTGGGCACTTACAAAATTGAAACCGTGTTTGTTGGTGACTCACTTTCAGGATCAGACAGACCACATGCTCCTCAGATGGCTATTACAAATGAGGGGTGAAGTTGTTGATGTGGTCCATGTGCCTAAAGGGACTGGACTATACGGTGGAGCACCAATGTGGATCAGTCCAAGTCAAAGCTGATGGTCTATCCAGATTTTTCTACCTTAGTGAGGAGAACTCTCAAGTTGGTGGGAAGTTCTCCCCAGTTTCAACTGAGGGAACATGTGTTTGATCTGTCAGCCTTAGGGTGGTATTCCCCAAAACCTTTTGCCCCTCCTCCTCCATTTTTCTCAACTTATTTTTGTTGAGCTTAGGACTCTGAGCATTTTACCACTGTTAATCACTGCTAATGTGCATGTGCTCAGTCTTTAAAATACTGTTACAGTGGCTTATCCACAAATATATTTAATTTACTTACAGGTCCCTAGCAAAGTGCACTGCATGTGCCCAGGGTCTGTAAATTAAATTCTAATAGTGGCCCCAACAGTGCCATCCACTTATGTAGCCCTTTAAATTTGCCTTAGGCCTGCCATTGCAGAGCAGAGCCTGTGTGTAGTTTCAACTGCCATGTTGAGCTGGTGAAATAAACCTTTGAGTCATAACTGGACCACGGCAGTGGACCAGACCCAGAGTGCACAGCAGTAAGACCCAAATGTTCACAAAAGTATTCTTCGACAATAAATCAATAACAAAATAATTTCTTTCTCAAGACTTACATTCCCATGTCGAACAAAAAGCATTTAACAATAGATTAAGGAAAACAGTACACGATTCCAATCAATGAATGTACAAATGTTACTGCACATTTGCAAAGTTCATTGTGGATAATTCTTAGTCAACTGTAAGCTGTGAACAAGACCCAATGCATTTTTTGGACCATATGTCCCTTCTTCAGGGGTAACTGAAAATGTAAACAGGAAACATGAAGGGATGTGAGTATCTAAAAACATAACTTAAAAAGCGAATACACTAAGGCCCTCATTACAACCCTGGCGGTTGGTGGTAAAGCGGCAGTAAAACTGCCAACAGGCCGGCGGTAAAAAAAATGGAATTATGACCATGGTGGAAACCGCCAACATAGGCAGCCACTTTAACACTCCGACCGCCACGGCGGTACAAACAAACAGCATGGCGGTCACCGCCAACAGACAGGCGGAAGACAATGTACCGCCCACACTATTATGACAGGCCAATCCGCCACCTTTTCCAGGGCGGATTCAACGCGAACAAAAAACACGGTGGAAACAGGACTTGGAAGGGAAAACACTCACCTCTACACACCCCATGAGGAACCAGGACGCCATGGAGCCTGAACTCCAAATACTCCCTGCGATAGTCTTCCTGCTCCTCTACCAGGAGCACGACTGACAGCGGCGACGACCACCTACAACACAGGGGAGCGGGGAGGGAAAAGAGAGTGACACACACACGCAACATGCAACACCCCCACCCTCACCCACAACAACACATACACAAATACATGCTGAAACTTTACATTTACACCCCCCAACCCTCCCTGGAAGAAGGCAATGACAAAAGGAATTGATTGTAACCTTTGTAATCAACAAACATCCATTAGTCCAAAATTTATATACACTATAAACAAATATGTACACCAAGAATTCAAGTCCAGGTACTGCACCTATATAGTCTGTGGACCACTGGGCCCAAAATGCATGGGTGAGGCCCACACAAGATACACGATCGAAACGTAGAAAACACTGCAGGGGCATCAGATCGAAATAAAAAAGGCACCTCAGGGGGAAGGGAAGGGGGCACCTCAGCCGGATGAGTACACGACACCATGCCCATTGATGTATCCTGGGGAGTGCAAAGCCACAGTCTCTCAAGTCTCTCCAGTGGGTGGTTTGCCCACTGCTTTATCCTGGGGAGTGCAAAGCCACAGTCTCTCAAGTCTCCAGTGGGTGGTTTGCCGACTGCTTTATCTTGGGGAGTGCAGAGCCACAGTCTCTCAAGTCTCTCCAGTGGGTGGGTTGCCCACTGCTTTATCCTGGGGAGTGCAAAGCCACAGTATCTCAAGTGGATAACAGTCTCCACTGGTTCTGGAGGGGGCTTTGTGCCCAGAGTGCTTCATCCTGCCAAGGACTGAGATATTGGATGAGATTCTCTACTGGTTCTGCAGGGGGCTTTGTGCCCACAGTGCTTCAAACTGCCAAGGACTGAGGTAATGGATGAGATTCTCTACTGGTTCTGGAGGGGGCTTTGTGCCCAGAGCTCTTCATCATACCAAGGACTGAGGTAGTGGATGTGACAGTCCACTGATGGTGGAGCAACATGGAAGCTGTCCAGGCCCCTGGAACTGACCACCAGCCACGTACGGATGACCACTGGGGATGGCAGCCATGTCTGCGGTGGTGTCACTAGCTCAGGTGGTCGCGGGTCCGCTGGCGGGGCTGGCGTCGGTATCATTAGCGGCGGTGCTTGCGGCAGTCATTGTGGCGGCGGTGCTGGTGGCGGGCTCACGGACTGCGGTGCTGGTGGCTGGCTCACTGACTGCCGGGCTGATGGCTGGCTCACAGACTGCGGTGCTGGTGGCTGGCTCACTGACTGCCGTGCTCGTGGCTGGCTCGCTGACCGCGGTGATGGCAGTGGTGTCAGTAGCGGCAGTGCTGGTGGCAGGCTCACTGACCGCGTTGCCGGTGGCGGTGTCAGTAGTGGCGGTGCTGGTGGCGGACTCACTGACTGTGGTGCTGCTGAAGGGCACAGTGTCTGCGGTGCTGTTAAAGGGCTCAATATGTGGGATGCTGGCAGCGGTGTTCGTGCCGGCAGTGCATGTGGCAGTGCCGGTGGCGTTCTTGTCCGCCGTGCAGGTTGGCGGTGAGGTTGACTTGCCTTTATTCTTCAGGCCCTTCCCAACCTTGGATGGTGGCGCAGCTGTCTTGCCACTCCCCTCAATTGTCTTGCCTGAGCCCTTGGTGGCAGGTGTTTTGGCCTTCTCCCTCCAGGATGTGGGCAACGTTTTCTGTTTTGGAGGTGGGGGAATGTCCTTGGCCTCGCTCCTTGGGACACTGGCAGCCCTGTTGCTTGGTGCACTCCAAAATCCGGGTATTGCTGGCACCACTGTGCCCTGTGATGTGGTGGCTGAGGTGCTGGGTTGGGACCTGGAAAGGTGGGCCCTAGGGGACGGACGGGGGGGGGAGGTGTAGGGAAGAGGTCAATGTGTGAATGGTAGTGGGGTGGTGAGTGCACGTGAGCGATGTGTGGTGATGGGCGTGCTGGTGATGGAGGAGGTGGCTGAAGATGTAGTGCATGCAGGTTGTTGGTATGTGTGCATGGGTATGATGCTTGTGTGAGTGATTTGGGATGTGTGGTGCTTATGTTTGCCAGAGCCACCCTTGTGTGTTGAGGTGTGTGCATGCAGGTCTGATGATGTGCTTGGGATAGGCTGAGGTACTGGGGATTGGGTCTGGGTGGAGGAAGTTGGAGGGGGAGGTTGAACACAGGGACTATGACTGCTATCAGTGCAGAGGCCAGAGCCTGAAATGCTCGCTGTTGGGCTGCCTGGCCAGAATGAATGCCCTTCAGGTATGCATTTCTCTGTTGCAACTGCCTCTCTACAGCCTGGATGGCATTCAGAATGGTAGACTGCCCAACAGTGAGGGATCTCAGGAGGTCAATAGCCTCCTCACTGAGGGCAGCAGGGCTGATTGGGGCAGGGCCTGAGGTGCCTGGGGCGAAGGAGATGCCCACCCTCCTGGGTGAGCGGCCACGGGACACACGCTGAGGGGCTGCTGGGAGGGCGGTGCTGGTGGGGGGGGGGGGTGGCGGCTGTACCTGTAGATGTTGTGGGCACAGAGGGGCCGCCACCACAAGGGAGCTCCCATCAAAGGAGGAGTTGGTGTCGCTGGTCTCAGCTCCTGTCCCCGCCGTGGAGTTCCCCTCGCCCTCCATCCCACTGGTGAATTCAGACTCCGTTGTCTGGCCCTCCAGGGCCTTGTGGGATGCAGCTCCCTCCTGCTCCGGTGGCACAGCTCCTCCGCCTGATGATGCTAATGCACACAAGAACAGGGAGACCACAAAAAGGGGGGGGGAGAAAGAAGAAAGACATGTTCAGTGCATACAATACCGCTACAGTCGGCGGACACTACAGACACAGCAGCCCTCTGCACTACACCATGCACTTAGAGTTCCCTAATTAATCACAGGGACATGGGGTACATGGCCTATGCTCGACTGCTGCACACATGGAAGTCACAGGAGCCTGACTAGATGTAGAAGGCTCTTACCACTGGTGGGGATGGGGTGCCACTCAGCCTGCCTCTCAAAGGGTCCTTGCCTACAAAGCTCACCTTAGCCTAGGGGAACCCACTGCCCGCCTCCCCCACCCAGACACCTCCGATGTGCGCAGAGTCAGTTGAATGAGAGTGTACTCACCCCCTTGTCGCTGCTGTGATACCCTCAAGCGCCCATACAACTCCGGATACACCACCGCCAGGATCCGGAACATCAGGGGGGTCATGGTGCGACGGGCACACCTCCCACGTTGGGAGGCCAGTACTCACCCCCTTGTGGCTGCTGTGATGCCCTCAAGCGCCCATCCAACTCCGGATACGCCACCACCAGGATCAGGAACATCAGGGGGTCTTGGTGCGACGGGCACCCCTCCCACGTTGGGAGGCCATCCCCAGCTGGGCCTCCGCCGTCTTCTTGCTCCAGCGGCGACGGTCCTTCCATCTTTTTCAGCAGTGGGTGCTCCGTCTGTGGTGGACCCCCAGGGTCCGGACCTCCTTGGCGATGGCACGCCAAATATCCTTCTTCTGGTGGGCGCTGACCTAGAGGAATAGTACATGGGAAAATGTAAAACTTTTACTGTTCGGACCATCACTGTCATTGTCAGACGTTCCCACCCTTGCCCTGATGCACATACACTCACTGTCCGATCATGCAAGCCTCATCTCCCCCCCCTATCTTCCATCCACACCACTCCAAACAGGCATTGCCCATACAGCATGCTCACAGTGTACGCACCTGTTTGTCTGGAGGACCGTAGAGTAGCGTGTACTGGGGGTGGACCCCATCCACTAGCTTCTCCAACTACTCTGATGTGAAGGCAGGGGCCCTTTCCCCAGACACATGAACCATCGTCGCTTCTAGACTGAGGTCACAGCAGCACTTGCAGTGTAGGTCTTCTCCTGTCGAAGATCAGGTGTCAAGTGAGTGAACAGAGAGAAAATGGCGGTCACATCCGCGGCGGTGCGTACCGTCACAGCTGGCGTACATCGTCATAGGCTCCTGGAACCCATAGGGCCCAATGTTAACCAATGCAGGATTGCGCCGCAGCCTTCGACCGCCTACCGCGACGGTGTACAACGCCAGCGCAGTTACCTCATATCCCCTTGTCCTACATTACAAGTCAGGCAGCCGCCATTTCAGGGGGCCACATGGCATCAATTTTTAATGCGTCACACATATATAGGCCTTGCATATACACAGAGACCGGCACATAGCGTATTGACAAATGTGTGCAATAAAATTATTGGCTTACTACCTCAGTGTTGGCTGACTCTGTGCTCGCTGTTCTCCTCCGTTGGGCACGTCCGCCGGGGCAGGTGAGGAGATGGCGGCATCTTCCGGTGTACAGACCGCTGGTGGACCTGTCGACAATGGAAGAGAGACATGTAATAGTCACCTACAGACTTGATCGTGCCACAATCCATGAACTGTGTGCCCAGTTGGAGCCAGACGTGATGTCAGCTATCCGCCACCCCACAGGAAACCCCCCTCTAGTGCAGGTCCTGTCAGTACTCCATTTCCTGGCAAGTGGGTCTTTTCAAACAACAGTGGCCATAGCATCAGGGATGTCCCAGCCTATGTTCTCTAGCATGTTGTCCAGAGTGTTGTCTGCCCTGCTGAAACACATGCGTAGCTACATCGTTTTCCCTCAGGTGGACGATTTGCCCACAGTGAAAGGTGACTTCTATGGCCTGGGGCATATCCCCTACATCATAGGTGCCATTGATGGGACACATGTGGCCTTGGTACCCCCCGCAGGAGTGAACAGGTGTACAGAAACAGGAAGAGATACCATTCAATGAATGTGCAGATGGTGTGTTTGGCCGAGCAGTACATCTCCCATGTGAACGCCAAGTTTTCAGGCTCAGTGCATGACGCTTACATTTTGAGGAATAGCAGCATCCCTTATGTGATGGGGCAACTCCAGAGGCACCGTGTGTGGCTAATAGGTGAGGACAAGGACCCTATACCCTGTGAATAGTTGTCTGTCGTTGTCCCTAAGGGTTAGTGTGTGTCTAACAGTTATCCCTCGACATTTGCAGGTGACTCTGGGTACCCCAACCTGTCATGGCTTCTGACCCCAGTGAGAAATCCCAGGACAAGGGCAGAGGAACGCTACAATGAGGCACATGGGCGAACTAGGAGGATTACTGAAAGAACCTTTGGCCTTCTGAAGGCCAGGTTCCGGTGCCTCCATATGACAGGTGGTTCTCTGTACTACTCACTAAAGAAGGTGTGCCAGATCATCGTGGCCTGCTGTATGCTGCACAACTTGGCTTTGCGATGACAGGTGCCTTTTCTGCAGGAGGATGGTCCAGAAGGAGGTCTTGTGGCAGCTGTGGAGCCTGTGGACAGTGAAGAAGAGGACATAGACAACAGAAACAACGTGATCCAGCAATACTTCCAGTGAGACACAGGTAAGAAGATATCACTGCCTCGTACATCTGGTAGAATTGTTAGACCTATCATCTGTCTGTCACTTTCACCCAGTGTATGGGCCCTGACCTGTCACTTTGCCTTTCCATTTCGCAGATGTGGCTCCCACTGTGTGACCTCTGCTATGTTACCTCATGGACTAGAGCTGTGTGACATGGGTATGTTGACAATAGAATGGACATTTATATTTTCCTCAGTTATCGCAAATACACTTTTGTGAAAGCACAGACTGACTCCAGATTGTTTTGTGATTCAAGGGTGTTTATTTAAGTGCTAAATAGTGGAGGGGGTTGTAAAATGGTCAGGGGTGATGGTGGAGGAATGTCCATGCCAAAGTCCAGTTATTGGTCTCACAGGTGCATTGTCAAAAAGGGCCGAAGGAAGTGGAGCTAGGGCAATTTAAGGATGGACAGGGTGACAAAGTGGGACAGAACGATGACATTCAGGGTGGTCTCATTTCTTGGCGGGGGTCTTGGCATTGTTCTCTGTCTTTTTCCTGGATCTCAGGGACCGCTTGCGGGGTGGTTCTCCATCTGCAGGGGGTGGGGTGCTGGTGTCATGGTCCTGTGGCAGTGCCTCCTGTCCACTAGCGCCGGCGGAGGTGGTGGGCAATTCATCGTCCAGGCTAGTGTCAGGGGACCCTTGTTGTGCCACAGTTCCCTCCTGGTGTTCACAAGGTCCTTCAGCACCCCTACAATGGTGCCCAGGGTGGTATTGATGGACTTGAGTTCCTCCCTGAACCCCAAATACTGTTCCTCCTGCAGCCGCTGGGTCTCCTGAAACTTGGCCAGTACCGTTGCCAACGTCTACTGGGAATGATGGTACGCTCCCATGATGTTGGAGAGGGCCTCGTGGAGAGTGGGTTCCCTGGGCCTGTCCTCCCCCTGTCGCACAGCAGACCTCCCAGTTCCCCGGTTTACCTGGGCCTCTGTCCCCTGAGTCATGTGCCCACTACCTCCAGGTCCCTGCTGTTCTTGGGTTTGTGGGTTTGCCTGGGTTCCCTGTAGTGGTGGACACACTGCTGCTTGACGTGTCCTGGGGACAGAGGTATGGGCCCGCTGGGTGGGTGCTGTGCTGGTGTTTCCTGAGGGGGGAGGCTCTGTGGTGGCCTGTGACTGTGTCAGGGGAACCGACTGTCCTGAGGTCCCAGATGGGCCGGGCTGGTCATCTAGATCCAGTTGGACAGAGCTGCTGTCATCACTGTGGGCCTCTTCTGTCAGGGGTGGACATGTCTGGAACCTCCTGTCTGATGATGTTGGGTAGGGGTCCTGCAGGGGTGCAAAGGCATGATTATTGCATCTGTGTGTACCATGGTGTGCAATGGGTGGGTGACCCTGTACCCCAGTGCTTACATTATTGTGTAGGACCTTGTGTGATCATTGTTTTGGGGTCTGTGTGAGTATGTGTAGTGGACATGCATTGGTGATGGGTGTCCATGCTTTGGTGTTGCATGCAAGGCTTGGTGTTGGGATGTGTGGTTTGTGATAATAGGACATATGTGAGGAGTTGGAGTGATGGGGGTGAGGGCGAGGGGGGGGGTATGTGTTGGCATGCAGGTAGGGTGGGGGATATGGTAGTTAAAGATTTGACTTACCAGAGTCCATTCCTCCTGCTACTCCTGCGAGGCCATCAGGATGCAGTACAGCCAAGACCTGCTCCTCCCATGTTGTTAATTGTGGGGGAGGAGGTAGGGGTCTGCCGCCAGTCCTCTACACTGCAATGTGGTGTCTTGAGACCACGGAATGCACCTTCCCCCGTAGGTCATTCCACCGCTTTCTGATGTCATCCCTTGTTCTTGGATGCTGTCCCACTGCGTTGACCCTGTCCACGATTCTGCGCCATAGCTCCATCTTCCTAGCTATGGAGGTGTGCTGCACCTGTGATCCGAATAGCTGTGGCTCTACCTGGATGATTTCCTCCACCATGACCCTCAGCTCCTCCTCAGAAAACCTGGAGTGTCTTTGCGGTGCCATGGGGTGGTGTGGGAGATGTGTGAGGTGGTGTCTGTTGTGATGTGTGGGGTGATGTTTTGGGGTGTGTGGTGTTTTGTGCGTGGATGTGTATGAGTGATGGTGTTGTGTGCCTCTGTATGCTGGTGTGGTCTTTGCTTTTCTGTCTCTCTGCTTCTTCCAATTTTGCGTTGTAAGGGTTTGTGGGTAATGTGGGTGTGTGTTTTATATTGTATTGGGTGTTTGGGAGTGGTGTGTGTATGTGTATCAGGTGTGTGTATTTTGAATTGTCCAATGTGGTTGTGTTTTGTAAATGTGTGTGTATTTTGAGAGCGGCGGTGTTTACCGCCAATGGTTTACCGCGGTTGAAAGACCACTGCATGGATTTGTGGGTCGTGATAGTGTGGGCGTATTCCTGTAGACGTGATGGTGGAGGTTTTGTTATCGCCAGTTTATCACTGACCTTTGGTGTGGCGGACTTGTGTGGGTGTCCGGATTTTGGTGGATTCTGAGCTGTGGGTCGTAATATCTGTAGCGGATTTCCGCAGCCGCGGCGGTGTGTTGGCGGTCTTCTGCAAGGCGGTATACGGGATTTACCGCCAATGTTGTAATGAGGGCCTAAGTTCTCACTCAAAATTAGCTTACAGCGTACCCAGTGAAACTGCTCTTGTAGCTTCACAAGAACCTCAAATGAAACTTTCCAAAGCCCACTCTAACAGGAAGATCAGCATGAATAAACCTTCAAAAAGAGGTAAAAAGAACACCCGTGCACAAACCAATCCACCTCATGATAAAAACGAAACTAACTTCACACCAAGTACCTGCAACCTCCCGTGTGTGGCAGAAAACAAACAAGCAACCAGTAGTGCTTCCCTTCGAAAGAGTGACAATTGAAAAAATTAAACCAACTCCAATCCACTGTAACTATGAATCCCAGCATGCAATATACTTGTTTCATGTAACAAAAGCCCTTATACTAAGCATTTAAGCCAAAAAGCTAATTTATGGCTCCCTCCTCACAAAAAATGTTGGATATGTTTTAGGCTTTGGTTGAGAAGGATGTATGACATCTCAACTTCCAGGCAAAACAGTCAAAGAACATGAGTTGTAAATAGCAAAGTATTTTGCAGTCTTTACAATACAATAAAGACTTTGGCCCTCATTACAACTCTGGCGGTCGGTGATAAAGTGGCGGTAATACGCCAACAGGCCGGTGGTAAAAAAAAAAGGAAATATGACCACGGTGGAAACCGCTCAGACAGACAGCCACTTTAACACTCCGACCGCCACGGTGGTAGTAACAAGCACCACAGCGGTAACCGCCAACAGCCAGGCGAAAGACAATGTACCGCCCACTGTATTAAGACAGGCCTATCTGCCACCTTTTCTGGGGTGGTACCAACGACATCAAAAGCACAGTGCAAACAGAACACAGAAGTTAAAGGACTCACCTCTGGACACTCAGGGAACAACCACAACACCATGGAGCTCGAGTTGCACATTTTCCTCATGCTCTTCTACCTCTTCCTGCATTACGAACATCAACGCCGCCGAAGACAACAACTGTGAGTACTGCTGCCTAGCACACAAGGGAGAGGGAAGGAAAAAGAGAGTGACACACACACACGCAACATGCAACACACCCACCCCCAACACCATACACACAACCAGATGCAGTAACATTACATATTCACCCGTTACCCCTCAGGAATAATGCAACGACAAAAAGATTGGAAGAAAGTGAGTGTAATACGATAAAATAACATTAATAAGTGCATCAAAATACAAACATATATACATATTAATGAATGGAGGGACACTGCCCAGTCCTCAATGTCCGTGGGCCATAGGACCACAACACTTAGGCCAAGGCCCTACCTCACCCCTGCAATAACATGGAGAGAACACTGCAGGGGCATCAGGTTGAAAATACACAGGCACCTTAGGGGGGCGGGGAATGGGGAGGCACCTCAGCTGGAAGATGGTACAACGCCACTGGTCCTGGAGGGAGCTACATGCCCTGTGCGATGTCCTGGGGAGTGCAAGACCATAGTCTCTCAAGTGGGTGGTTTGCCCACTGCTTGGTCCTGGGGAGTGCAAGGCCACAGTCTCTCAAGTGGGTGGATTGCCCACTGCTTGGTCCTGAGGAGTGCAATGCAGCAGTCTCTCATGTGGGTGGATTGCCAACTGCTTGGTCCTGGGGAGTGCAAGGCCACAGTCTCTCTAGTGGATGGCTTCTCCACTGGTTCTGGAGGGGGCATTGTGCCCAGTGAGCATCATCCTGGGAAGGATGGGATGAGTGGATGGCTTCTTCCACTGGTTCTGGAGGGGGCCTTGTGCCCAGTGTGCTTCATCCTGGGAAGGATGGGGTGAGTGGCTGGCTTCCTGCACTGGTTCTGGAGGGGGGCTTGTGCCCTGTGATGCAGACCTTAGGGAGTGCAAGGTCACAGTCTCTTTCCTGGGTGTCACACCTACAGGATTAGCAGGGGCCAGGACACACTACAGCCCATGGAGGCAGGACTACACACTCCCGCCGGCGGTGATGGCTGCTCAGTGGTGGCAGTGGCGGGTCTGGTATCAGGGCTGGCAGTGGTTCTGGTGGTGTGCTTGCAGTGGGGGGGGGAGGCTCCAGCCTATCCCGTGCAGCCCCGGACGGCTGCCCACTGGGGCTGCTGCTGCTGGCAGTGGTGCTGGTGACGGTGTTGGCAGTGGTGGGGGAGGCTCCAGCCCATCCCCTGCAGCCTCGGACGACTTCCCACTGGGGCTGCTGTTGCTGGCAGTGGTGCTGGTGGCGGTGCTGGGGGTGGTGCTGGTGGCAGGGCTGGCAGTGGGGGGGGGGAGGCTCCAGCCCTTTCCCTGCAGCCTCAGATGGCTGAACTGTCATTGTTGGTGGTGGGGGCTCCGAATGAGTCCCAGCACCAGGCCTCCTGTCCTTCCTGCCTGCAGGTGCTGGCCACTTGCCCTTCTCTTTTGCAGCTGGTGGTGCCTCCTTGTCCTTCCCTTTCGCAGCTGCTGGTGCCTCCTTGCCCTTTACTTTTGCAGCAGCTGGTGCCTCCTTGCCCTTCCCTTTCGCAGCTGGTGATGCCTCCTTGCCCTTCCTTTTCACAGCCGGTGGTGCCTCCTTGCCCTTCCTTGATGCACCTGGTGCACGCACACTTCCAGTACTGCTGGCTGGTTCCCGGGATCCTCTCCCACCTGCAGCAGCTGTCGACACAACTGTGGCCGTGGACTGGGTAGCTGAGATGCTCGCCTGAGTTCTGACCAACCTGGCCCGTAGTGAAGGACGGTTGGGAGGGGCAGGGAAGAGGTCAAAGGCAGAGAGGAAAAGCTTCTTAGGGACATTGGAGTGGGAAGAGGGTGAAGGTTTGGGAGTGGAGGAAGAGAAAGTGGTTGTAGGAGGTGTCTGTCTGCTGTGTATGGGTGCAGGTGCATGGGCTGGATGCTGTTGTGAGGTAGATGGCTGTTGGGTGTCCGAGTGCTTGCATTTGTGTACTTTGGGAGGAGGGGGCACAGACACAGTCGGAGAGGACACAGGGAATGTGTACATGGATGTGGGGACTGCCAGTGAGGGATGTGTAGTGATAGGCGTGCTGGTGATGGAGGCAGTGGATGAGGATGTAGTGCATGCAGGTGCGTGTGTGTAGACGCTACTGGGAGGGAGATGGACGAGGAGGAGGAGGGGGACACAGTGGAGGCAGTGGATGATGGTATGTCTGCATCTGGATGGTGTTTGTGTGAGTGCCTGTGGGATGATGTGTGGTGCTTGTGTTTGCCTGAACCACTCCTGTGTTTTGTCCTGGGTGCATGCTGGTCTGCCTGTGTGCTTGGGTTAGGCTGGGGATGAGGGGAATGGGACTGGGTAGAGGAAGTTGGAGGGGGGAAGCTAGAAACAAGGACAATGGCTTCTATCAGAGAGGAGTCCAAAGCCTGGATTGATCTCTGTTGGGCCGCCATGCCAGAGTGAATGCCCTCCAGGAATGCATTTGTTTGTTGCAAATGGGCTGCCAACCCCTGGATGGCATTCACAATGGTTGACTGCCCAACAGAGATGGATCGCAGGAAGTCAATAGCCTCCTCACTCAGGGCAGCAGGACTAACTGGGGCAGTGCCTGAGGTGCCTGGGACGAAGAAGATGCCCACCCTCATGGGTGAGTGGGCACAGGAAACTCGCTGAGGGGCTGCTGGGGGGGCGGTGCTGATATGGCGGGTGGCGGTTGTACATGTAGTTGGGGTGGCTACAGAGGTGTCCACCACCACTATGGAGCTACCATCAGAGGAAGTATCACTGTCTGAACTGTCCACTCCTGTCTCTGCCATGGTGCTCCCCTTGCCCCCGTCCCACTGGTGCCCTCACCGTTGGTGGATTCGGCCTCCTGGGTCCTGTGGGATGCACCTCCCTCCATCTCCGGTGCTCAGCTCCTTCGCCAAATGATGCTAATGCACAGAATGACAGGGTGACAAAACAAAAAGGGGGGGCGAGACAAAGGATACACTGGGTCAATGGCTGCTCCAACACCACTGTTGGCGTACACGACACACACACACACATTCACACAGGGAACAGCCCTACACATTAAGCAATGCACTACCAGTCGCAATGCAAGTCAACAGCCCATGGACACTAATACCTAACACCACTAACAGCTTACCAGAGACCCACAGACCCCTGCCCAGTAGTGGATGCCTACTAGCTTGGTTGGAAGTGGTTCACATCATACCCTGCCCAACATGGGACCTACCCTGCAATGTCCGGCCTGGCCAAGGGGCATCCAGAGGCCCACATCCCCCACCCGGAGACCACCCAACCACGCGCAAGTAGTATATTTGGAAACTGTACTCACCCCCTTGTGGCTGCTGTGATGCCCTCAAGTGCCCATCCAGCTCCAGATAGGCCACCGCCCAGATGCGGGCCATCAGGGGGGGCAGGATTCGACAGGCACCTCTTCCTCATTGGGAGGCCATCCCCAGCTGAGACTCCGCCGTCTTCCTTGCCCAGCGTCTCAGGTCCTCCCATCATTTCCAACAGTGGGAGCTCCGCCTGCCATAGACCCCCAGGGTCTGCACGTCCTTGGTGATGGCACACCATAAACCCTTTTTCTGATGGGTGCTGACCTGCAGAAAAATACACATAGAAAAAAGGTATCAGTCAGACTGTCCGGCATGTTACACTCATGTCCCACCATAGCCCTCCCATCCCTCTTACACACAGACATTGCCCACTATACATGCAGTACACTGCCCAGGACCCTTCCACCAACCCCCCCTTACACGAGGCTCTCACACACAGCACCCCATGCATTCATGCCCAACTCACCTGTTGGTCTGGAGGCCCATCCACCAGTCTCTCCAACTCCACTGCGGTGAAGGCCGGGGCCCTTTCCCCAGTCACACAAGCCATGGTCGGTTCCAGACACAGGTCACAGCAGCGCTTGCAGGGTAGGTCCTCTCATGTTGAAGGTCAGGTAGCAAGTGGGTGAACAGATAGAAATTGGCGGTCACGTCCGCAGCGGTGCGTACCGTCCCCGCCAGCATACATCACCATTGGCCACTGTAACCCATAGGGCCCAATGGGATCCAATGAGGAGTTGCACGTGGTTTTCGACTGCATCTTGCAACGGTGCATAATGTCAGCGGAATTACCTCATTTCCACATGTCACTCCATACAGGACAGGCAGACGTCATTTCAGGGGGGAGGGCAGGCCATGGCACCTAACTGTGTCACAGTACACATATACACCATTTTGGCCTATACAACAATCTTGTGTTACAGTCACAACATGCAATGCAGTGTAGTGTTTTGAAATATGGGATACTGACCAGCTACTCACCGTTTGCCCCCAAGATTGCAACCGCTGACGATGAATCAGAGATGGATACATCCACCGTGTACAGGCCCCTGATGGACTTGGCAACAATGGAGGACAGGCACATTATCCTCACCTATAGACTGGACAGGGCCACAATCACAGACATGTGTGCCCAATTGGAACCTGACCTGATATCTGCTATCCGTCAGCCCACCGGTATCCCCCCTCTTGTGCAAGTCCTATCTGTGCCCCATTTCCAGGCAAGTGGCTCCTTCCAAGTGACAGTGGGCTTAGCAGCAGGAATGTCTCAGCCAATGTGCTCAATAGTGCTGACCAGAGTGTTGTCTGCCCTGATTAAACATATGTGCAGCTGCATTCTTTTCCCCCAGGTGGAGGATTTGGCCACAGTGGAAGCTGATTTCTATGCAATGGGATGTGTCCCCAACATTATTGGGGCTATTGATGGTACACATATTGCATTTGTTCCACCACCCCGGAGAAATGAACAGGTGTCCAGAAATCGAAAAAGCTTTTACTCCATGAATGTGCAGATAGTGTGCCTGGCGGACCAGTACATCTCCCATGTCAATGCAAAGTATCCTGGTTCTGTACATGATGCCTTTAACTTGAGGAATAGCAGCATCCCATATGCGATGGCTCAGCTCAAGAGGCACCGGGTGTGGCTAATAGGTGAGCCCTGGTTTCCACCCAGTGGATGTTGGTGTATGGGTATGGTGTGGGCCCTAAGGGTTAGTGTGTGTCTAACAGTTGTACCTCGATATTTGCAGATGACTCTGGTTACCCCAACCACTCATGGCTACTGACCCCTGTGAGGAATCCCAGGACAAGGGCAGATGAACGTTACAATGAGGCACATGGGCGAACAAGAACAATAATAGAAAGGACATTCGGCCTCCTGAAGGCCAGGTTTCGTTGCCTCCATCTAACAGGTGGATCCCTGTACTACTCACCCAAGAAGGTGTGCCAGATCATCGTGGCATGCTGTATGTTGCACAACCTTGCCTTACGTCGCCAGGTGCCTTTTCCGCAGGAGGATGAGGCTGGAGATGGGCGTGTGGCAGCAGTGGACCTTGTGGACAGTGAAGATGAGGAGGCAGAGGATGAGGACAACAGAATTGCTATTATAAGATAGTACTTCCAATGACACACAGGTAAGACACTGTAATTACACTTTACATTGACAATTGTGTATTTGACATTGTCACTGGCGGGCTGATTTTCCAAATTCTATGCCCACTTACTGTACCCTTTGGCATCTCTATTTTCAGATATTTGTGTCCCACTATCGCTCTTGGTGTGTTGACTGCAGCCAACTACAGGTCATTCCTTTGTATACAATACTGTACAGTTATATTGTAGTGTTTAAAGCTTTTTAAACAATTTGACAGACTCCATACATGTATTTTTCAAATGGTGTTTATTTAAGTGCTAAAGATTAGAGGGGGATGTGCAATAGGCTGGGGTTATGATGGAGGAATGTCCAGGTTGTAGTCCAGTCTATTTGTATCACAGGTGCATTGTCCAAGGGGGCATAGGAAGGGGAGCAATTGCAGTTCAAGGTGGATAGGGTGACAGAGTGGGTCACAAGGGTGACATTCAGGAGAGTCAATTCCTGGCAGGGTCTTGGCAATGTTCTCTGGCTTCTGCCTGGATCGCAGGGCCCATTTGCGGGGTGGTTCTCCTTCTGCAAGGGGAGGGGTGCTGGTGGCCAGTTGTTTCTGTGGCAGGCCTCCTGTCCACTAGCGCCAGCGGAGGTGGAAGGCTGTTCATCGGTTTGGCTAGTGTCAGGGGCCAAGTGATGTGCCACTGCCTCCCTTGTGGTGTTGGCCATGTCAGCCAGCACCCCTGCAATGGTGACAAGGGTGGTGTTTATGGACTTCAAGACTTCCCTGATTCCCAAGTACTGTCCCTCCTGCAGCCACTGGGTCTCCTGCAACTTGTCCAGTATCTTGCCCATCGGCTCCTGGGAATGGTGGTATGCTCCCAGGATGGTGGTAAGTGCCTCCTGGAGAGTCGGTTCCCTGGGCCTGTCCTCTCATTGTCGCACAGCAGTCCTCCCAGCTTCCCTGTTGTTCTGTGCCTCTGTCCCCGAACCGTGTGCCCATTGCCACTGACCCCAGGTCCCTGATCGTCCTGTGTTTGTGGGGTGGCCTTGGGCCCCTGTAATGGTGGACACACTGCTGATTGATGTGTCCTGAGGACAGAGGTATGGGCCCTCTGGGTGGGCACTGTGCTGGTGTTTCCTGACGGGGGAGGCTCTGTGGTGGTATGGGACTGTGCCTGGGTAACCGACTGTCCGGAGATCCCTGATGGGCCTGCTTGGTCATCCAGATCCAGGCATCCAGAGCTGCTGTCATCATTGTGGGCCTCTTCTGGGGGTGGACTGGAAGTTGCTGGCACCTCCTCTCCAGTGACTTTGGGTAGGGGCCCTTTGGGGATGTAAATGCAGTGTTATTGTTTCTGTGTGTGTCGTCTTGTGCTTGGGTGTGTTGCCCTATATGGTTGTTATTGCCCTGGCAGCTTTGCCTTGTGTGAGTAGTGATTTTGTGTGCTAGGTGATTGTCTCTAGTGTGCATGCTTTAGTGATGGGTGTCCATGCAGGTCTGTGAGGGGTGTCCATGCATTGGTGCTGCATGCAGGGCTTTGTATTGGGATGAGTGTGTTGTGATGGTGGGGTATGTGGGAGGTGGTGAAGTGATGGGAGTGAGGGTAGGGGTGGGGGTTTGTGATGGCATGCAGGTAGGGGGGTGATAGTAATAGAGATTTGACTTACCAGAGTCCAGTCCTCCTCCTACTCCTGCCAGGCCCTCAGGATGCATGATCCTCAATACTTTCTCCTCCCATGTTGTTAGTGTTGGGGGAGGAGGTCTACCGCCAGTCCTCTGTACAGCTATTTGGTGTCTTGCTACTGTGGAACATACCTTCTCCCGTAGGTCGTTCCACCTCTTCCTGATGTCATCCCTTGTTCTAGGGTGCTGTCCCACGGCGTTGACCCTGTCCATGATTCTCCACCATAGCTCATCTTCCTTGCAATGGACGTCTGCTGCACCTGTGATCCGAATAGCTGTGGCTCTGGATAAGTGCAAACAATTATATTGAAGCATTCACCCACTTGGTGGCTTTGCACAATTGACATAACAGCTCTGTATACATCAATTCTGCACAGGAGGGGCGAGAGGCTGCAGGGTGGACACTTTTGCAACAGACGGGATGCATGGAATGACCAATTCTACTTACAAAAGACCAGCACTTTAATCTGCTTTACAGGAGCAGCCCCAGCCTATGCAAATATGTTCATGGCCAAATTTGCAAATTAGTTCATCTTTTCTGATCTATCTTGGAGTGAGAATCGAGTGACCTACTTTTGGTAAATCAATGACATCATTTTGATTTGGAACAACATGAAATTGGCACTGAAAGACAATATCAAGTTTTTGAACCAGAGGAATCACAGGATCCAATTTACATATCATATGAGTGATCACAACAATACATTCCTGGATGTTTGGTTGGAATTATCTTCTTCTGGCTTGAATGCCAAAGTGTACAGAAAACCCACAGACCAGAACAGCTCAGTTCTATATCAAAGTTTCCATCCATCCTCACTTAAACAACATCTGCCCTATTCCCATTTCCTTACAATCAGGATTACCTCAGACGCAGTAGCGTGTGCAGACATTTTGTATGAGTATAAATCATTCTTTTAGGAAAGAGGTTATCCTGAGGTTTTGTTGGACTCTACAGTCGAAAAGGTCAAAACATTGGATGACGACAAATTATTGCAGAAAACATCAGTCACCAAACAAGATAGGGCAATTTTTGTATCCAAATATTGCACTAAATCTGTATCTATCAAATGGATTATATGTGATAAGAGGGAACTACTCCTATCAGAGCTGGATTTTAAGGACTGTTTCCTCACACGCCATTATTCACACATAGACACACAAAGAATTTCAAAGAGATCCTCACAACAATCAGACCAACAACTGATTCAAATTGGGTATGGACCAAAAAATACCAGAACTGCATCCATTGTAATAATGTAATAACAGGTGTTTCAGTGGTTCACCCAGCCATGGGAAAGACTGTTAAATTAAGGCATTCTGCAGACTGTGATACACAAAACGTAATTTACAGTATTAAGTGCGTGTGTGGATTTCTATACATTGGGAAAACATAAAGAAAGATTAAAGTTTGGATTACAGAGCATGAGAGCATGAAACGCAATAGGAATCAAAGCTCCAGTTTGGTAGTACACTGGTTGGTATCCAAACATAATGTAGCACAAATGTGGTTTCGGAATCTGGAGGTCAACAGAGCTAGTCCTGAAATTAACACATCCAATTTGTTGTCCCAGAGAGAAACCTGTTGAATCAAACATTATGACACATTACCCCTTTGGGGTCTCCATGACAAATTGGAGTTAGCCAGCTTTCTGCAAATAACAGCAGCAAGTTGGTTTCCACTTATTTGTTGCTATGTTCAGGTACTTACACAAAAAAATGACACAATTAACGTCTGAGACATACACCGTCTATCATGATTTATGTTAGGAACAACATGTTGAATTTATGTTTTATTTACTGTTTCTTGATGTTATATGCATGAGCATTAATAGTTGTGGTTCACATCCCACACATGGGCAGTACGAATTGTGATGAAGTGTGTTGTAGTTGTCAATAACTACTGTGATGTTATCCTGTACGTGAGGTGGAGAAAAGCATTTTTCCATGATGTTTTGGATTTGTGATTAGTTACTGGTTTTAGAAATTTGGTAAATAATTCATTCATTCATGTATTACTTTTCATTGTGTTTTTGCTACAAGACTTTTGTCTTCAGACAGCTTCATGTACTTGAAGGGGTCAGCATTTTTATTTATCGCGCTGTATATTTCCTGCCTCATCTGTATTATGTTTGTGAAATAACTAACCAAATTGTAGTCTGTTTTCTAGCACTGTGCTCACTGTGTGCTAACCTTGCTTCATGGTACAGCTTTAAAAGCACCCTGAGGGCGGCGTGTACTTCAGGCACTGTTGGAGTGATAGAACAAAGTTGATGGCGGTGAGTGGTCATGGCCTTTGTGAGGATAGCAGCAGTAAAGGGAAGACAGTGGTTTTGGCTTTATTTGGGAAGGAGCACATTAGGAAGTCGGTGTGAGTTACTGGTGCTGTTTATTTTATACTCACAGAAGACTGTTTAAAGTCGTTCACAACTGGGTTGTCCCAGCCCTAGAAGCATTACCATCAGTAGCGACTCGCTTTGGTCACAAGGGGCGGGCGGGTGTGGCGCACTGGGGTGGGGGCACTAAAATGTATTTACAATTTTTTTTTTAAAGTAAAATCGTACCTGCTCCGCTCCTGCACCGCGCCGCTCCTCTTGCTCCTAATCCTGCAGGCAAGCACAGGCTTCCAGCCTGCCCTGCTGCCAATTCTGATCCTGCTCTTATCAGCGTCAGGATTGGCTGCGAGCACCCAGCCAGGGCATTCCCAGGCAGACGAGGAGCCTGTGCAGTCTCTCTCCAGCCCGGCAACTGTGTTGCCAGGCTGGAGAAAGCCTGCTGCGCAAATGTGTTTGGCCGGCCCAAGGCAGTCTGCCAAACATACATGTGCACTAAGGGAAGTGCACTCCCCTCACTGCTCATCACCCCTGTGGCCCCATCCCTTTAACACATGAAACGATAATAAACATGGTTAATTATTGTTTCGTTTGTTAAAGGTTTTGCAGAGGTTGGGGACGCTCCTCCTCCCTAACGGAGGAGCCACCCCTGATTACCACAAGCACAGCCTTGTCAGCTGGGCCCACTGATTATGAGGTAATGACGGCAAGCAATCCATTTGTTTATTAATGTTTGGTATAGTTGGGTATTCCTGTGCAGTTACAGAGTGCATGTGTTTTTGTGTTGGTACATCTAATCCTGAATTGAGGTGCCATTGACTGTGGATGAGCATTGTGGCATACATTCACCTTTAGGCCCAGATTTAAGAGGGCCTAGTGCCATCCTAACGACACATTATTGTCATTTGTTTACGCTAATGTGGGGTTAGATGGCCAAAACCAATTCGCCAAATTTTCAAAATGGCGCAATACTTGCATTGCACCACCTTGTAATCCCTTGCGCCACATTATGCCTGAGCCAGGCATAATGTATGCAAGGGTGGCATTCCCCCATTAGGGGGGGCCGAAAAAATGGTTCTTTGTATCATTTTTATCTGCATTTTAATGCCACAGCAGGGGTTAAAGGGAGGCTCCCATTGTTTTTAATGGGCCTTTGGGTGCTTTGCAGGGTTAGCATAAAACTTTTTTACGCTAATCCTGCAAAGAGCTGAACTAACGTCAAAAATTATGACGCTAGTTCCCTAATTCCCTAATTACCGCCATGGTGCGCGGTATATTAAATACGGCACACAAGTGGTGGTAGTAGTGGTAGTAGAGGGTGCTTACAAGTGCAAAAAAAAGTTTCATAAATCTGCCCCTTAGTGTTTTAGCCTTTCAGTGTTTTGCCATAGTGAGTATGTTTCTTTCACTACACGAAAAAGGTATATTGCACGCTGGAATTCGTAGTCATGGTGGTTTGGAGTCAGTGTCACACATGGTGTTTACTTTTTTCAATTGGCACGATATTGAAGGGGAGCACTATTGGTTGTTTTTTGTTTTCTGCCACACACAGGTGGTTGCAGATACGTGGTGTGAAGTTAGTTTTGGTTTTTGAATGGGGTGGATTGGTTTATGTACGTTTGTTCATTTTACCTATTTTTTACATTCTATTCATGCTTGTCTTCCTGTTAGAGTGAGCATTGGAATGTTTCATTTGAGCTGCAAGCGCAGTTTCACTGGATACGTTGTAAGCTAAGTTTGCATGAGGAAGAGCTCTGGGCACTTATGTGTGTTCTCTTTTTATTTAAGTTGCATTTTGAGTTACTAACATCCCTGCTTTTAGTTACAATTGCAGTTACCGCTGAAGAAGGGACATATGGTCCTGAAATGCATTGGGTCTTGAACACAGCTTACAGTTTGAATGATGTCTAATCATTATCCACAATGAACTTCGCAAATGTGCAGTAACATTTGTACATGCATTGATTGGAATTGTGTACTGTTAAAAACTTTTTGTTGAACATGAGAATATGTCTTGACAAAGAAATTGTTTTGTTATTGACTTATAATTGAAGAATGTGCTTGTGAACATTTGGGTGTTACTGCTGTGTGCTCTGGTCCACTGCTGTGGTCCAGTTATTCATGTGCCAAGGGCATGGCACGTTCTAGCACAGCACGCTGCACCAGTTTGTATATGTATTGATTTGTAAATTGAAGAGTCATTGTTTTAATTTTCCAGCTTAAGTGAATGCATTATACAATAAAAAATAAACCTTTTGCTAGGCCCAAGCTTTCCTCTTTAGTAAATATATGTCACCCTTTGAGTAGGCCCAGGACAACCCAGAGGGCAGGGTGCCATGTATTTGAAGAGTAGGCCATGTCATTTTTAGTTAGACATGTCCTGGTAGTAAAAAACTCTTAAGTTTGTTTTTCACTACTGCAAGGCCTATCTCTCCCATAGGATAACATTGGAGTTGCCTTATTACATCTTATAAGTGTTGCTTCCAAATGGGGAGATATGACCCCTTCATGTTTGGTGTCTCTGAAATCGCAATTTAAAAACATAACTTATGGTGAAGCTGGATTTTAAATTGCTATTCTAAAAATGCCACTTTTAGAAAGTTTTTATTTTCTTGTCTTAGCCATTCGGTGCCTGTAGCCTTTCTCTGGTTACATGACTGGGTGTAGTTGTCAGTTCAGCTTTGTGTATGCCTGCTAGATAGCGACAAATAATGAGAACTTAGGTGTGACTTAGTTGGTCATCCTGAGCAGGATGGGATGGAGGAGCTAGACACAGCGCCACTTACATATGAATAGGCTGTGTCCTCTCCACACACAAAGAGCATATTGACCTTATGTTGTCACTCCAGCCAGTTTAGAGCATGGGCAGGGGAAGAAGGAGTTTCCTTACACTTCAAAGCTTCTGTCTAGAAGCTTCTCCAACTTTTCAGAATGAGGGCACCAAAATATAAATAGTGGACCTCACACACCACTACTGTTTTGCTGGACTCCTGCTTGCTGGGCTGAACTGTGCCTGCTGCCATCCTGCCTAGGAGTGAAAAGTAATGGACCTGCATCTATCCACCCAAGAATCCAGAGTGACTCCAAGGGCTATTTGGCTGGCCTCCTGATCGGAAGTTCAGGGACATAAAAGCCTTCCAACCATTGCAAGGGCTAGTTGGCTGGCCTCCAGATCGGACGTTCAAGGTCATAAAAGACTTCCAACCATCCTGCTTCTGCACCTGGACTCTGCCATCTGTGAGTCTGTCCTGTCAAGTGGTGCTACTCCAGTCCTGAACCCTTGGAAGTGGCCTTGAGGTATTTGCTCCAATTAAACTGATGCATCCTCTGCTACGGGGCAGAACAGATCCATTGCCTCTGCTGTGTGAATCAGAACTGTAGCACCCTCTTCTATGTGGTTCTGAACCAATGCAACAGACGTGCATCGCCACATCTCGAAACTGGCACATCGCCCTTAGAACCACCACTGCACAACACTTTCATGGCGCAAGGTCCTCACATCCTTCATTGATGGCGGCCTTGAAAATGATGCCAAACTTCCTCATTTTCGCCAATGTGTGGCTCTGAACCAACACATTGTCTATACTGTCCCACACTGGTCTCAGCACTGCAGGCCTCATCAACAGGATCCTCGACATCGATGCACCAGGGTCTCGTACCACAGCCTCACCACATCTCACAACTAATGCATCACCCTGGGTGCACAACACATCTGTGTTCTGGGCCCATGAACCACTCCACAACCAGGATTTAAGGTACTTTGGTTAATCTGGCCTAACTGGGTCCCTGTAGCCATCCCGTGCTCCATTGCAGAGGGCTTGAACGTTGGACTTTGTCTTGGACGGTGCAACCAGATATTCCCGGTTGGTACTTCTTGCTTCAAACCACTGTTTTGCAGCTTATTCTTAGAAAATTCATAACTCAATTTCTACTTATTGTTTTTTGTCATTTTGGTCTTGTTTTATTTATTTATTAAAATAAAGTTCTATTTTTCTAACTTTGTGTGAGGTCCTTTTCCATGGTGGTTTGACTGCTTTACTGTTTGAAATGTTGCACAAATACTTTACACATTGCCGGCAGGTTAAGCCTGGCAGCTCTGTGCCAACCTAGCAGGGAGTTGAGCACAGGTTAGTTTGGGGTTTGCTTGTGCCGTACCATGACTAGGATTGTGATTGCTGCTTGACCAGAATTCACACCTCAGTCAACCAGCCACCCAATTTCTAACACACCACAATCACTGCATTATGTTTTGTATCCTAACTTTGTCTTTCTCCCAGCCTTTTGCTCTTAAAATAAATCTACAAGTATGTATGAGATGTAATTTCTACACCTTATTAAACTCATTGTATTAAGTAACATTTCCTGTACATTAATCTATACACTGTTATGATTTATTGTGCCTCAGTGTGTGATGTCAAGGGCTCCAACACCCAAGGCTGAGATGAGTAGCGTTCTAATAAGTACAGTGCACCCCTATGGGCCCACACCCTCCACTGCTCTTGTGATTATGTGGCCCAAAGGGCAGGCATGGGAGGCTATGGGTGCACAGCTGTCATATTCCATCCCTTGTCTCACAAGTGTGAGGCACAGTACAGGAAACAGGAAAGGAACGGTGCGAGCGGCACATCACCTCCAGTCCTGGTGTCACAATGTCAGGGGCTTTTTATGCCCGTGTCTACTTAGCCTATTTGTTTAAAACCAGGCCATTGTGACATCAGAACTGGGCTGTGGTGGTGCTTGGCAACCTGTGAAACGAATCCCCCTCCCCATTGCCCTTTTAGGCAGTGGACTGACAGGCGGCAAAAAATTATCACAGGGATGAATTGACTTTCCTTACAAATACTTCTAAAGGGAGCACTGAGTGGATAGGCAGCAATCCTTGTTCTGCAATGGACAATCACACTGACTTAATGGGGGGCATAGGTTACAGTTTACTAAAGGAGCCCATGGGGCTGTAGTTCTTTGTCTTGCATCTTGGGGCCCCTGGGGTAACATAGTGCTGGTGAGGCAGGGCCAGAGGCAGAGTGTCAAGCATACACAGGACTTGGAGCACCCCTCAATAATGCATGTATTTTCACCTTTGTGGTCCAAGTAGATTAAGGGAATGAAGGGACTGATTTATACTTTTTTAGCACCGCGTTTGTGTCATTTTTTGATGCAAAAACAGCACAAACTTACAAAATGCAATTATATTTTGTAAGTTTGTGCCGCTTTTACATAAAAAAATGATGCAAATGCGATGGTAAAAAAGTATAAATCAGGCCCTTAGTGCCTACTGCTATGGCATTCATTCTCCATGTTGGACTCACATGCAACAATTTGAAAATACGGATCTTGTTATTAAACTTTGTTACACCTATATTCACAGATGTGATATGTGTAAATTCACTGTAGTCTGTGTACTTTCCATGATGCAATCATCCTACTATCATGGGACCTGGAACTGTTTTTGTTAGCTTAAGAATGTTGTGTTTATTGTTTGATGAGAATAAGCATGCCCTTTTACCTACGGACATACTTGAGAATATCTTTGTCATTGACTGAGTTAAGTATTGGAGGGGACGAGGTCCAATCTAGGGGTCTCTGGGTCCTAAAGAATTAAATAAAAAAATAGTAGGTGTCATTTAAATAAAAATGTATGTAATTACTCACACACACAGACAAATCTTAGATTCTTACAACACATGTACATCTCTTACAAACCTGCCTCCAAGTCTTAGTTTCCCTAAAGTACTTGTGAAGTGATAATCTGTGCACCTTTGTTTCCTTCCATTCCATTGACATCTAAGTGTTAGGCTCTAGATGGCTCCCAGCCAATTTTATACCTGACGAAAGAAGGACTGATGTCATTTAAATCAGCAGAAATCAAGCATACCATTCCATAAGGGATCCTAGATCATATATTCAGCCTACATATCCTAAAGGTTACTGGAAGCACTTGCTTTATGGAGCACAAGCCCTCACCTACCCAAGGATGGTGTGCTTCATCATTAGGCCATGCTCCTCATTGGGTATTGTGGGTACACTAGCACATCCAAGAGCTTGATTACAGTAAGATGCTGTTTCTTGCAACATTCAGACTTACTTGGGTATATTCATTAAATCCTTGAATATCAAGTCTGCATTAACCGATACTTGTTAAATTTCTCATTTATTATAACCACTGTTTGTTGATTGTGCACATTGTATTCCACCTGCTCCAACTGTAACTGTCAAAACATGTGCTCTTCAAAATGGGATCTGTATTGAACATGTGCCACGATCAGGAGGATAATTGCTAATTTCCTTAACAAGCAACCAACTGGCTTTCCAAATGCTCCAACTGTGATTGCCAAAATATGTGCTCTTAACAATGTGATCTGTATTGAACATGTTCCACATTCAGGAGAATAATTTATTGTTCCCTTAACAATCAATCAACTGCCAAAAGACACATGTGCACATTTTTTTAAGGATGCTTGTGAGTCTGAGGCCTTGCTTGGCTTTGTACCTATTGCTCTGCTCACCTGTTCCCAGTCAAGTCGAGTTCCTTGTCCTCCAGCCTACCTCCATTCGAGTTCCAGTACAAGTCAAGTTCCTTGTTCTCCAGCCTCCCTCCAGTCGAGTTCCAGTGTTCCTCATTCTCCGACCAGCTTCTAGACGAGTTCCAGCATTTCCCATCCTCCAGACAGCCTCCAGTCGAATTATGGCGATCCTCCGCCCTCTGGTCGGCTTCCTGCGGAGTCCTGGCTCTTCTCTTCTGTATTCTGCTGACGATCTTGTGTTTCCTGTAAAAAAGGGAAAATAAGAAAGGTGAAAAAACCCAGTTTGGGCTCTTCTGAAATTTTCAAGTACGTAACTTCATTTCAAGGTGAAGAAAGATTAATCGCTTAAATGAAAAATGAAACAAAACAGAGTTCTGTCTTTTCAATAATTTATGAGGATAAGTGCTAGCATGATATATTGTTTGCTTGGGAATCCAAGATACCGCTAAACGGACATTAAGAAAAGATGCATTTCCTGTAACAAGCATCCCCCATTGAGAATTAGGAGATTGCAAATAGAGCAACTTCATCAGAACTATTATTTGCAAGATATTACACCAGAACACAATTTAGTCAAGTTGATTGTTTTTGAGTTTGGACATTACTTCAGAGACTCTGAAAGTATTGTTAAAGAGTAAGAGACTTGTTCAGCCTTAAGGAAACATATGCACAATGTGTCAACAATAACTGACATCATGCAATGTACAATAGTTTATGCAAATTCAATGTATTAATGAAATAATTATTTTGTAGCCCAGAATCTGAAAAAAACAAGAACCCAGTATTTTGAGAAATCAGAAGTCCTAACCCACAACACGACACGCAGTCCAGGGTACAGCAGTCCGATTCTGCATACCACAAAGCAGAAGCAGTTTTTTTCTCTTTCTCTCTTCTCAAAACCCCCTACCCCTTGAGGACTTGTGAGAGGTCAATGTACTCTTCATTGCATTCATGTTAATCCTCACCGGGATTGGGGTATTGTCATCGCCCCATCGGAACGCCTGGAATTCAGGTGAGTGGCTTGCACAGAACATTGGGCCACCGCTGCAATGTCCAATGGTCCCCACAGAGGGCCTCTTAGCAAGAGAACTTTTTATTGCCAATTTGGTTGCAGAAGTGCAACTAAAATGCCTCCAATGTTGGAAGACACAAACAGGACTGTCTAGGAAGATTGGTGTAGCTTTTAGTGATCTCTAGGATCTGGAGACTGAATAATCCAGGATCCCCTACAAAACTGTATACTTGATTTCTGTTTCTAAAATTTGAACGAGAGTATACTGGACTGAAATTTCTCTCAGTCATCTACATTTAGGATATGGCATTTAAATCAGGTCTTTGTTTTGGGACTGGCTACAAGTGAAGATAAGAAAAGCCCCTTTTTGGCCTGTGAGTTGCAAGCACCATGAAGGCACTCTTGAATTATCTGTTGTGTTGGAAAATGACACTAAGACAAATTCAGCAGGTTTCCCTGATTTAGCTTGAAATAGCTACTGGAACCGGGTTTCAGCAAGTTCTCTCTTCTTTCCAGCAAGGGGCAAGACCAATGCAGTGAAGCTCCACCACAAGACATACATACCATTATTATTTTTTGCAGCACTGTATTTATAGCCTCTGTTTGACTCTTTGAACAGAATTCAACTCATAAAAGTTGTGGCTACCACAAACAGGCAACTGCTGTGTTTACAACAATAGAAATGTCGATGCTGAAGATGGTGTGACCTCCTTGGGTAGCCATGGCAGGAAATAAACAGGCTGAAATGCAGCAGATGCAGGGTTTTATACCTCTGTGCTAGTCGGGTGTCCCGAAGGCGCCAGCAAAATGTGCCTACTTTTGGTTGCCACACGTTTTATGATTGTAAAGCAGTACCCTATGGGTCACACATTATGTAGGTCAACCCTTTATTTCAAATGCTACCCTGTTCTAACAAAACTACACAGGCTGAAAGTTGAATCTAGCATCAAGCTGGACTCATCTATGACAATATAAAAATGTTAAGGCCCGTATTTATACTTTTTTTAGCGCCGCATTTGCGCCGCTTTTTGGCACAAAACGGCGCAAACCTACAAAATACAATGGTATTTTGCAAGTTTGCGCCATTTTTGCGTCAAAAAACGACACAAATGCGGCGCAAAAAAAGTATAAATACGGAAATGCGTTCAAATGCCATTGTGCCAGTAATTATCAAAAACAACATTATTACCACGCAGTCTCCAATGTGAAAAGAAATAGATGGTGAGAACATGATAGCATAGGAATAACATCATTGATGAGCAATCATGTTCACCATTCAGCTGAAATACTTTTCACCAACGTCTGCAAAAAAACTAAACTAAACAAAATTACTGCCAACAAACATAACAACGAGTTCATAACCTGCCTGGCGACCATTCATAATGAGCTGCTCCAATTAACTCATTTTCATAAAGCAAGGACACAGAGAGGTTAAATTTCTTCAGGTTAAAGAGTTATGTCATTAACAAACTATAGAACACCAATACAACAATTCGTATAAGAGAGAGGACTTCAGTGACATCAAATACAGTGAAAAAAAGGTCACTCGCCAGGCGATGCACATGAATTCTGTTTTAAAAAAATCGGATTTTTATTTGCAAGAAACTCCACTGAAATCCGTTCTACAATTGAAAATGTCATGGTGCCAGGTACGAAGAAAAATAAAATATAGATGTTACAGAATTTGAATTTCATAAATTAATTTTACAATTTAAATGGCATTTCAATCAAATGTAGTCTAAATTTGGGCAACTAAACTGTCCGCTGTATTGATAAATTTGTACTCGTTTCTCTTCAAGGCTTGTGCTTTGTTTAGGAAGGTAGAGCTTTTTAAACAACCTATTTCCCTGTCTGCGAGTTCCGCGTTTCCCTCCATTCACTTTTCTTGGCTCTGGGGTATGTTTTCTAACAAAGTAGTTCTTCAAAACTGACGTGTGTTTCCTGGACGTAAGGCTCAGATGAGGCATTCCCGAGTACCAGTAGCATTACACTATCAGTGCAGGGCTAAAGTCTGGATGGGCCGCCAGAAACATGTTAGGCAGAAGAAGCAAGAGGCAAAACAAACTGATACATCTTTCCTGAAGTCAGTGACTCATTGGGGGGAAAGAGAAAAGCATCTCGAGAACAGGACTCTTTAGCTATTTCCTGTTACACCGGAAGTACGCAATTCTGCAGCTGCTGCATTTTCCACATAAATATAATATTGTCACACTTGCTCATTAAGCATTACCTGCTTCATAATTTGTAGTTTTCAACAAAAAAGAAGGTGTTAAACTGAAACAGACAAAAGTTTTAAAAAGTATCATGTGGAGTTGTAAAGACCATTTGCAAAATGTAACTGCTCACCTTTTAGTTGCTGATTGATTTAATATGGTGTTGAACTGGTACTAATGAGTTGAAACAATTGCCTAGACTGTATTAATGTGTGCTAAGATGACAAAATAGCCAAAATAATACTTTGGGAGAATGTGCCACACTATGTCAAGTCATTTGCCATTTTTTGCTGAAAAGTTCGCACAGTTTGATTCTCCATTGCTGCATAAGTCCAGTGGCCCTGACAACGTTCTGCTGAGACAAATTCTGAATTATTTTACCCAAAGTGAGATTCAGGAGTTTTGTCTGTGATATCAACTAAAGAAAAGAAACCCAGACTATGTGCTACCCAAATATAGAAAGGGAAAGGAAGCATGAGAGAGAAAAAAGGGGGACAAAGAAGAACATTTTTAACTCCGTACTAAAACTGCGTCGGTTATAAAGTAAATTAAAAAAGAGGAGGATGGTGGGATCAATGTAAAATGCAGTGAAAAAGGAACATTCCCTATAACCATTGACACGAAACACAGTTCATCCACCTTGCACAGCTTTCTTAAGAATTTTCCGCAGAGTCAAACAAAAAACGGAAGTTCTGTGTGTGGTGACTGTGTAGTCACCGTGTAAAGGCAGGCTCTGTTCCTTGTTTCTGGGATGAAACCCCTCTATAAGGGCTGCTAAAAGACTGTGTGGTACGTCATAATGAGGAATGTTCCTGTTCCACCCCATTAAAAGACATTGAGCATGAGGGACTTTTCAAGGAGGATTATTTTGGAAACACATTCTTTGCTACACCAACGTTCAAAAATGAACTCTCCTGCCTTAAATGTAGAAGTTAAACCATAGAAAGCAGCGAAGCTGCTTCTAAACTAGGAAGGAGTGGTCTTGTACAGCCTACATTCTTTGCCAGATTAGGATTTAATTGTGCAAACCAATTGTCTTCCAAGCTTTAATGGGGATTTGAATAGTCTCTTGGCTAATAGGAGCAGAGTAGCTTTGACTTCTTTGGTGGGGTGGCCTACACGCAATATGTCAAACCAAGCTCAAAAGCTGTGGGTCAAAGTTCACGGATCAATTTGTCCGTGGTAACAATTTTCTAGCCTGCACTTCCTGTGCTGCAGGTTTCAGGTAGGGTCTGAATAACCTCCTTTCTACGTGAGCCGTGTTTCGGTTTCCCCTCTGTCCGTTTCATACTTTCTTTTAGTTTTTACTGCTAGCCCAGGTGACTTCGTGTGGCTTTTTCCATTTAACAAACAACATCCATTTACCCGTTCTTTTGAAAAACTCATTTATAAGAGAAAGCTGTTCGGTCGGCATGCCAAACTTGGAAAAAAGACTATTGCCGCATGTTTATAAAACAAAGCGTTTATTTTCCGCAGTTGCTGTTCAGACACACCTCAAGGATTTACATAGCAAGACAGATCCTATTTGTTGTCTTAAATGGAAGACCAATTGTTGCTTTCAGCAACAAAAAATAATTATGTAATCATTATTATATTTTTAGTTGTCAGCTATCACAAAGTGGCTCCCAAAATGCAGCATTCAGTAGGAAGGAAAATGGGGTTTTAGTGCAATCGTGGTCTTTATAGAAGTTGGTTTGCAGAGGCCTGTCTTAATCTCCCACAGCTGCCACGCCATAGGAGCCATGTATTTTGCACACGTCTGTCACATTGTGCTTGGGAACCCAAGAGTTAACAGTGCTAGACCAGGCTTGAGACATTGGAGCTCTGACTCATACACATAGTAACTTCCTGTGTGCGTGTTGCTGCTGTTTGGTTTCGCACGGAATTGCCAACTTTCTTTTCAAACAGACTTCTATATGCTCAAGGATGCTCTTCTGAAATAAATACTTCAGGCAGTCAAAGTGTCTGCTTGTATTTTGAAAGAAAAACGCAGGCTTGCGTTTTAACAGAGAGGGCACAATTCATGTACCAATTCTCTAAATTATTTAAAAGCCAAAATATCTTCAAACCTATGCCTCCCTGCGTTCTACAGTTTCGTTTTGCCTGCCTTCTTAGCCCTGCTTAGAAATGGTGGGTAAAATTGCAATCTATGCACAAACATTCATTCCCAGTGGTTCGATAGTTATGGCATCCTCACAATTCCCCCATGCGACTCTGACAGAATTCACCAAAAAAGGCGAGATTTATTAGGAGGAAACGTCAGCAAAAAAATAAAACAATCAATCAAAAAATGTATTAAGCTCACTACTCACCCGGAAGGGTCTCAAGGCTCTGTGGGGGGAGGGGAGGGAGGGAGGATGCCGTTTTACTGCTAAAAAAGCCATGTCTCTAGGTGCTTTCTGAAAGTCGGGAGGTCCTGGGTCTTGCGTAGGTTGTTGGGGAGGGAGTTTCAGGTCTTGGGGGCGAGGTAGGAGAAGGATCTGCCTCCGGAGGTGGTGCGTTGGATGCGGGGGACTGTGGCGAGGGCGAGGTGAGCAGAGCGGAGGAGTCGAGTGGGTGCGTGGAAGTTCACTCATTCGTTGAGGTAGGCTGGTCCAGTGTTGGGGAGGTATTTGTGGGCGTGGATGAGGATTTTGAAGAGGATCCTTTTTCTGATGGGCAGCCAGTGAAGGGTTCTGAGGTGAGCGGATATGTGTTTGTGGCGTGGGAGGTTGAGGATGAGGCGTGCGGCTGCGTTCTGGATACGCTTGAGTTTCTGCTGAAACTTGGCTGTGGTACCAGCGTAGAGGGCGTTTCCGTAGTGTAATCTGCTGCTGATGAGTGCATGAGTGACGTTTTTTTTTGGTTTCTATAGGAATCCATTTGAAGGTCTTCCGTAGCATGTGAATGGTGTTGAAATAGGAGGATGATATGGTGTTGATTTGCTGGGCCATGAAGAGGGATGAGTCTAAGATGATGCTGAGGTTGCGTGCGTGGGTGGAGGGTGTTGGGGGTGGTGCGAGGGCGGTGGGCCACAAGGAGTCGTCCCATACTGTCTTGTTGGGGCCAAAGATGATGATTTCTGTTTTGATGGAGTTGAGTTTGAGATGGCTTGCAGTCATCCATTTGGCGGTGTCGAGGAGTCCGGCGTGGAGGTTTGTCTTGGCGATGGAAGGGTTCCTGGTGGGGGAGATGAGGAGCTGGGTGTCGTCTGGATACGAGATGATGGTGATTCCGTGGGGGCGGAGGATGTTGGCGAGCGGGCCATGTAAATGTTGAACAGGGTAGGGCTGAGGGAGGACCCTTGGGGGACCCCGCAGATGATCTTGGTTGCTGGGGACTGGAAGGGAGGGAGGGAGACTTTCTGGGTTCTTTCGGCGAGGAAGGAGGTGAGCCAGTCTAGGGCCTTGTGCCGGATTCCTGCGTCGAAAAGGCATGTGTGGAGGGTTAGGTGGCAAACAGTGTTGAAGGCTGCAGAGAGGTCCAGGAGGATGAGTGCGACGGTCTCGCCCTTGATGACTCTGGTCCTGATGTTGTCAGTGCAGGCGAGGAGGACAGTCTCAGTGCTGTGGTTCTTGCAAAATCCAGACTGAAGACGTCAAGTGCGTTGTTATCCTCTAGGAAGTGAGACAGTTTAGTGTTCACTATCTTCTCAGCGACCTTGGCGAGGAAGGGGAGAAGAGAGATTGGGCGGTAGTTGGTGAGGTCTTCTGGGTCGGCTTTGGGTTTTTTGAGGAGTGTGGTGACTTGGGTGTGCTTCCAGGTGTCTGGGAAGGTAGTGGCGTTGACGGCGCGGAGCTGGGGAGCGATGATTGGGCTGGCCTTGTTGAACAAATGGTGGGGGCAGGGGTCTGTGGGGGAGCCTGAGTGGATGGAGTTGGGGGGCTACCAGCACTTATTCTTGGGGACCAGCAATTATTTCCCTGCATCAAATATTTACTGAGTGCAAGAGAGGGAAAAATACACAGATCTGAAAGATGGAGGAAGATAAATACAACAAAACCGTCACAAAGGGAGAAAGCAGAAACCTGCAAGAGCAAGAAAAAGGTGCAAGGAGTGTCTGGTAGTGGATTAAAGACTACTGGCCTTGGTATTCAGGGGTTGCAGTTTAATTGCACTGGCTATCGGTTTGCTTCCGGCACTCTTTCTTTCATAAATTCAGCCCTTCCTGTTACCAGGGATGAGGTCATGGGTTAATTTGTGTTCTCTTTCTATAACAGCAATCTATGTAGTTATTTTGTATAGAAAAGCACAAAACATTGTACAACATAACTGAACAAATGAAATTTCAGACATTTTGCCATCAGTTATACACAATGCCATTTATTAATATGTAACTTATATTTGTAAATATTTATTTCATTTATTGCATTAAATAATGCCAGCCCTTTGAAGGGCTTTCTGACCGTAAGGATAGAGGTTGCAAGGTAAGAAGAGGCTCATCAAATCAGGCAATCACAAGTCCTCAGAATGTTTGAAGTAACAGGACCTGTCAATATAGGAGAGAACCACAGACCTGGCACTAACATTCAGGAAGTGAGATTCGAGGCATAAGCAAAGAGGGAGCAAGTTCCAGCTGACGTAACCTATTAACCAGAAGTTTCTGCCCCATAAACATTTCCGTCTCACTGGATGGATAGAGAGGGACTGTTTTGGGCGCTAGCATTGACGCCTGGTCTGACTGCATGAGTTCAACTGATTGGCTTGGTGCGTCAGTACTCCTTCTAGCTGACTTATTTATGAGTGTATTCTAAGATTTGCATGTCTCTTGCAAGTCCTAATTTTGGACCATGGAAAGTCCCAAATTGCCCCACCTGGATGTAAATGTCCAACTGTAGGAAGTGAGCAGATGTGGAATAATTTCTTCACTGTACCTTCAATAATCTGCAATGTGTACATTTGTGAATCACCAAAATTCCTGGCACTACATGTGTACCAGGCATAATTTTCCATGTGACATTTTAGTGAATTGGTCCCTGAGCGATTTGCCAATAACCACATACTTTTTTGAGTGGCTAATTTGAAATGTAATGCACAGGATTATGTTAAAGTGGCACAGTCGGTGCTGCACTAAAACTAGCAGCGATGCGCTGTGCCACGTTAGAAACACAGCAGTGTGCTGTATTTAGAGGATTACGGTGCACCCCTGCATTACTCCCTGCGCTGGCACTGAATTAAGCTGTCTAGCGCCAACGAAGGTATTGTTGCACCATAGTGCAAGAGTGTCTGCGTTGAGGCGATAGATTGTTTATGTGCTGGAAGGTGCCCCTGCAATGATTGCATAATTACAGTGTGGAATTGTGTATTAATATATTTCCCTTTACTGTTATGGACCAGATAATGCCAATGACACTGCTTCACTTATTGGAGCTATTCCAGCCATATCTTCGGCAAAAGCCTGTATAAATGGCTCCTGTTTTCTGACAGCCGTAAGCACAACACTGCCAAGAGTAACCTCTCAAAACAGCCTAAAATGTATTTTCAAGACATGCATCATATTCAAACATGACAAAAACTTTGAAAAGATAGGTAAAGAACTGGGTTGGTCTAAATAACCAGGAGACACAACACCAAGACCGCCAGTCTTTACACCAATTGTCGCATACATGATGAATACTTTCATGTCTGCCACATTACTAGATTGGCTTTCTATGGGCGGGTCATATTACGTGAAAAAGAAACATTCACTCTATCATTCACACCACATTCACCAGAGGTGTAGCTTCAGTGGGGTGTTTGGGGTTTTACACCACCTAATAAATGTATACTATAATGAATAGATGGGTGCAGGTGCTTGAACAGAGGTACTGTGAGGTGTTTGTCACATTTCACTTGAGATTTTTACATACACACACAAACACTTTTAAAGGTTTAAAAAATGATTTATTTGACATAATATTGAGTTTTAACAATCTACCCTCCTCTCTCGCTCTAATGCTCCTTAAGCCCCTCTCATGCCCCACTTCTCACATAATATATTTTAACCTGTGTTGGAAAATCTGAAGCTCACGCTACTCCACTCTTACTGCCCAAGCTATGCCCCCTGCATACTACATTATGCTTTCTCCTATACAGATAATTCCCAAGGCAGCACTATTATCATTGGCAGAACATTGTGTGTGACGGTCCTCTATTTGAAAGGTATTTTCTCATTGGTCTGCACAACATCTGGACAGTTTATGTTCCAAAAGGCATAAAAATGTTTTGTTTAACACAGTCTTCACCTGATAAACGTCATTATTTCCATTTCTATGTTTTTAGGTATTGTCAGGTAGTGCCTAGAAGCTGCTCTGATGAGGCACTAAGTCCCAGAACCAACTAAATTAATTATTCAATGAAGAGACTCCTTTATTAAGGTGTTTGTTGGCGTTTGAATCTACAGTCCAGTGTTAGTGCTATGAATCTTGGTGCCTGAGTAAATGTTAGACAATGGTGGTATTTAATTTTAGCAGTTTTTTTTCTTTTATTTGCCCTAAATTTAGCAGACTAGTGAGACTTATCCGGTAATTTCTAGTCACATTTCGCTTTTACTAGACATCCTGAGATCTTCAGCCCATGGTTAGCACAAAGTTTCCCGAAAGAATCTGACATCTATTTCTTCAAAGAAGTAGGTACACATGGAAGTAGCAGGGCCATTAAGAGATATTATACCAAAATGGTTACACAAGCAAAATAATTTTGTACCACAGTGGAGTGGGGGCCTAAACATTTTCTTAAACTCATTGACTGGGAGGCTGAAACTAGATTTATGCAGAAGTACCCACTCACCATATTATGCAGAGAGGAAGAGGCAGTGCAAGCTGTGACCCAGGAGGAGGGAATCCAGCGTAAAGTGGAATATCTCATATATGCGTATTTGACGTTTTGTTTACCTAATTGCAATGTACAAATCTCGGCCTTCTGTTCCATAGGCCTGGATTTACTAAGATTTCATGCAATGCAGTGCTGCCAGAGAAATTGCTGCGCTGCATTGCGTGAAGGAGAGTTAAAAAGAACTTTGCCATATTATCAAAGATTTGGCGCAGTTCAGCTCTCTCCATCTGCTGCAATAGTTTTGAATGCCTAGTACCAACACAGACACGCTTGCACTATTGGGCAAGGCTGCCTGCATTATGGTGAGAATAGGTTTTTTGTGCGGCTCCTGTCATAGATCCTTACAACAGACGTTGTTTCTGATTTACGCCAAAGTGGTACAGCATGCTGCTGCACCAAAAATAGCAGAGCCATGCTGAGCCACTTCTGAAATGCACAGATGTGCTCTATCTACAGGAATACGGTGCACCCCTGCGTTTCCCCCTGCGTCGGCACTGAATTAAGCATGCTTGCGCCAATGCAGTCTGTACCATAGTGCAAGGGTGTCTGCGTTGAGGGGATAGATTGTTTATGTGCAGGAAGGTGTTCCTTCCTGCACATAAACAATCTATAATGGCAATTTGGCACTTCTGAGTGTTTGCAAAATGCAGCACATATAGAAGTACTAATGCGTCATTTTTCCAAAGGTGTCCCTTCCTGCACATAAACAATCTATAATGGCAATTTGGCACTTCTGAGTGTTTGCAAAATGCAGCACATATAGAAGTACCAAAGCATCATTTTTCCAAAGGTGTCCTTTCCTGCACATAAACAATCACACTTGGCATTTTGCTTCTTAATGCAGCACATATTGAAAAAGCAAAAAACAAGGAGCAATAAAAGCATTCCTTCTCGTTTTGCCAGGCCAATGCCACCCCTGGGCACACTGCAAGATACATTGGCACACTGCAAAACCCATTGCACGCCCGTCTGATGAAGAAAACTGCATCAGAGGGGCCCATATTTACAATAAGGCATAACGCCACAAAAAGTGGTATTACACCTCCTTGTAAATATGGAGAAGTGGTTACCGCCACCGAGCATCACTAAAGTGGTGCTCCAGTGGCTCTAGAGGTTCTTAAATCTGCCCTTTTGTGTTATGTGTTGGGAGGCTGGAAGTTTTCGAATGTGAATCTTCCTGGAATGTGAGATGAGGGGGCGGTGCCTCGTGTCTCTTGAACTTTAGGAACCTTCGCATGTCGTAACTATTAAATGTTACCTTTACACCTGTATTCTGTTTTCAGGTGTGAATATAATGTCTTATGAGGTGCCCTTTAAAATTTCAAGTTTTACTCGGAGCCTGCCAAATTAAACACATTGGAAATGACCTATTTTTCTTTAAACTGGAGACAGGATATGTGATGAAGCCCTGTTAAAGATTCAGCTATGTGTGAACAAGAGAAGTGGGAGGCAAATGTCGTCTGAAAGGAGATGTAGGTGAAAAAGCCTATATTCTGTGGAAGCAAAAGTGAGATTTTCACCCATGCATGGGATTGGACAAATGTTTGTCTTAAAGCAGAAACAGGACACAAATGGCAGTTCTCACCAGGAGAAACATTTTTCTGACAAAAGGCCTACTTGTGAGTCAAGTTCAGAAGTTTGAATTTCCTTTCAGAGTGCATAAATGGACGTCAGTGACAGGGAGGCTGTGAGAACTTGGCAAGCTATGCAGGGCACAGTGATGATTACCTTGACAATGGCAAACGACAATATTCCCCAGCCATGGTTAAGGGCACAATGCATGCAGTCTGTATAGAAATGAGAAAGGGAAAACATAATAGATTGATTTTATTGCAGATAATTGCCATTCACATGCCTCAAGTAGTTTGTATTCCTGGCCTAAGCACAACCACTCATGGTACTGAATTCGTGCCAGCATTAATTGACTCTTTGTACTTAAGAGAAATTAAAATTCATGATAGGCTGTTCCTGAAACTAATATTTCTTATGGGAATAAATCCCAAACACAGAGAAGAGACAGATTACGGTTTAAACGTTCTGATTAGTTGATGAAAAGACATTTCTGAATCAAGGTACACGGCGTATGCCGTTCCTTCATTTGCAGTTGAAAATGCTTAAAATATTTAACGGGTCGGGTTAATTATATAGAAAATAATTGATTCCCTAATAGAATGCATCTGAGATGTAATTTGCCTAATATTGTTTCCTTCTGATGTAGCTGCCAGCGGGGGAGAGAAAGCTACAGAAAGGTTAATAGAATGAATACGGTGAATACCACTTGAATTTGGAGCACAACATCGGAATTTAAACTGGAAGTTATTAGGGAATGATTTGCCCTTAATTTATGCCAGGAGCATTTCCTCTTAAAGTATTAATGCCAGAATAGCTTGCATAACTAGTGGCCCTCTCCAAAAGATATGCTAAACGGCAGGTCATGGGCCTGATTGCAGGAGGCTAGCTCTCGGGGTTAATTAACTTACTACAGTTTGTAACCTGCTGGTTAAAAATTCTTGTTGCGAAAAAATAGTACGGTGGATGAATTTACTTACTTTATCGATTTGTGTGTGTGATTGTGTGTATCAAAGAAACCAGACCAGAAGCCCATGAGTAGTATGCATTATACAATTTCTACTAAAAAATTACACCTCAGTGGAATAGCATACCCATTGCAGAGAACTTCGTGTAATCTGTACGCCACATGCAGTAATATTTCCGGTTAGACAGTTCAGTGAAGTAATGTAAAAAGTCATAGGAATGAAGCAAAGTGACTAACCCTTACACGTGCAATTAATGGTAAGACCCTACATCAAGTTCACAACTGAGAAAGGGAGAGTTCAGGCACACACTGGCCGATATAATGTGGTTCTTGACTATCATTGTGAGAATGTCACCTGGCATAAATGTTATGCCCTAAGCAACAACTGCAAAAATATAGCAAATATAGCCCCAGTGTAGACAGTAACAGAAAGTTTACATCCAATAGACGTGTCGTAGTTGGACTCTCGCTCCTGGTTTAGGGATGACAGCACTTTTGTTTGTAGGTGACTGGATCACTCCTACAAGTCACAACTGTCGGCCCAACCCTTCTGGCTCACAAGCAGTACCTCACCAAAACTCAGAAAGCAAAGGTGATTTCTGGCAGCTTTACGCATAGATTCTAGATGAGACCTCTCAGGGAAGTCATGGTGGAATACAATTTACTCCTTTGTCTTGTTAGCAATAAGTCTCATACACACAAAGGCAACGAAGGAGATGAAGGAGAGTTTTCAATATATTTATTGAACAGACTGCAATCTATGATAAAATGCATGAGCTGCAGCGAACAGGATAATGAACAGTAAAAGAAGCAGGATTGTGAAGGTGAGAGTTGTGAATATAAAACCCCCCACCATTTTACAATAAACATGAAATATAAAATTCCTAACCAAGAAAACCTAATCTTTACCCTAGAGTGAGCTAGGTGTGATAAACCTAATCTGCCAATACCATGTCCATGAGAAGTGCCCTCAACCTTCGTTACCTTGGAATGAGGCCTCTAGGTCAGACTCTGTGGTGACACAAAGGCTGAGTTCTGCATCAAGGTGATGTGCAGCATAGATGACATCTGGAAGGAACCTCTCTAATGACCTTGTCCATGTGAGATGTAATTACACAGATCATGAAGGATCCTTGACAGAGGTATGTTCCTAAAGAACAGATAAGGCTACAGACTTGTGGCGGCAATTACATAAACAATGCCCAACAAGTGTGCATTATGGTCCTATCACACATAAGTGAGAAAGGGACATGATGACCATGCCTAGGCACATCACTTATCATGACGCTGATAATGATGCCTTCTCAGAATGGCACTGATAATGCAAATCAAAACATTTCTTCTAAAATATAAACAATGGCAGCCAGCTAGAATAAATACCAAAATACGTTTTAAAAAAGCGCATGCTAAGTAGGTGAAAGGTCACTAGGTGAAGGGAGCAACAGGCCTGCAAGCCAAATGCTAAGCTAAACTCATGTGTCCCAAAAGGAAACTAAAACCGATTCACCACACAGTACCCATTGCCGAAACAAGGATACTAACTCACTAGCGAGGGTGCATGAGTCAGACTCTAAAAATGCTCTGAACTAAAAACTAAGATAAAAACACACAAAAAGATAAAATGTCAACCATGACAAGCACAGCAGGCCAAATGTGAGCTAAATTAATAAGGCAAGTTGGTGTTTGTTGTTAAATTTTAAATCACTTGACAATAATCATGGTCTTGAAGAATGTCTCCAAAGTCATCAAATGAAAGTGCATCCAGGAAGAACTCCACATCAGCAGATGTTAGAATGATCACAGGATTGGCAGACGGACCCACTCTGCACAGGTGGGCAGATGCCTCAGGCACAGGATCACCCGCGTAGGCAGCACCATCCATAGAGCCAGATTTCATCGAAGCCAAGTAGTTCACAAGTGGTGGCTCATAAGGGGCCTCGCGAATCAACCTCAGTCTCATGGGGTACGACTGTGAATGAACCCTCATCGGGAACATTAGCATTTCCTTGTCCACAGGAAGCACTAACTGAATTGCAAGACACACCGAAGGTAGACACTCGAAGAAGCACCAGGTGCAATGAAAGACTGGTTGCACGCACCACAGGACTGGTCGGCGTGACAATGACCAATCACGTTCCAATTCTTCCAGCAACAGAGCACCAAAGAACTGCATCATGCGATCACAACACAGTTGGGCAGGTGGTAGCTTTATCACTCCTCTTAGCTGAGAAAGCACAACCACTGTGTATTAGGAATAGCAGAGCATTGTTCCTCCAATCAGCACCAAAGGTACAGGAAATCTGACAATCACACTTAAAAAGAGTGAATGGACAGCTGAAGGAATGACTCCGAAGACAGTCTGGAAGGTAGAAAGAAATCCAGACCCAACAGTCTTAAAGAAGTGTAGACACTGAAGTGACACCTAATTGCAAATCAATGAATGACTAATGTTTGTTTCGCCGTTCAGACATTTGAACTGAAAAGGCAACTCCTGTTTTCCTTAATATAGCTATCTCCTACCCACTCATATCTGCCTACAGCAAAATACTGCCAACATTTTGTTAAACAAAAGGTGGAAATTGGCAGATTTATAACGCCATGTACTAACCATACTGTTGACGGTGTTTCTGCTATGGTAAAAGGCAACGTTTCTAACTTTTCTATTTTAAGCATGATGTAACTTGCTTCCTTTTTAGCCATTGTCTGTTGCTTCCTGGACAAATTAAAAGAAGCAAACAAGTCACTACTGTTTATGTGTTTCCAAGGGATGCGGTTATTTGTCAGAATCTGCAATATCCAACCCAACTGCATGATGGAATGCAGCTGACTTTGCCCATGTTGTAAAAGGGACAGGTCATTATGAATTATATCAATTGCCGAAGACACAATATTATTGAGAGTATATATTCTGTTGGTCAGAGTATTTATGCCATAATCGACAACAGCTGACACCTTTTCCATATTTTCCTTATCTATCTCCCGTAAATGTGCAACCACTTCCATTTGAGAATGCTTCCAGATCTCACTGTATATGGCATACAGGAATCATTTAGAGTGGGGTCTTCTTGGACCTAGCAAGAATTCCTGCAAGTCAATTTCCTCTGATAAGAGACTAAAATGTTCTTTAGCTGCTGCTAAGGTGTTAGTGTGTAACCATTGTTGGCACAGTTTTTCCACACTGTATGTAGTATCTATTCCAGAGTGTTGACCCGAGACATAGCACAGGTCCAGCCGGCTAATCTTGAAACCACCCGAGGAGTTAAAAAAAAGCACCTGACACCCATTTGTGTCCAAAGGCCACAATACCCACCCGCCAGGACTTTAAAGTGTGGAATTAAAGGTACCATTCTGAACCCAAGCATTTAGTTTTTCCTCAGTGATATTTAGAAATGTTTACCAATTGGTAAATTTGGCTGGTGTGGGAATACTGGGCACATTCATACCTTTTATTTTTGCCATCCCTAAGCAGGATGTTTGCTGAACTGTTGAATTTAAAACTATCACTTGGACAGGAGTAAGGCATGCTCTTAACAACGCTTCCCTATGCTCACTTTGCCCATATTAGGTTCTCCAAACACATTTCACATTAATAGTCCTCTTCCAGTATTCATAACCTTCAACAGCAAGCTGGGAAACAAAGGAATCTGAGTAGATTAACTTGGTGTCGGTTAGCAAAATCTTCTGCATTTTAGAATGTGGTAATTTAAAATAATATGACTGGACTTGTAGTGTCATGCCCAGAAAAATATGCAAATTTGTCTACATATGTTTTGGGGCTCTCCGCAGGTGGAGTTGAACAGTGTTCCCATTGCCTATAATTAAATTGTGATCTATGTCTAGTTGCTCAGCACAGAAAGTAATGTCCCCAATGCTGATAACAGAACATTTCCCCATAATTCGATGTGTTTATACACACATGTTCACTTTCAAATAGAGTGTAATCCTGCAGTTCAGATAGCATAGAATCAACTGTTTTAACATCCCAGTCATCGGAAACAACACCACGTGTAATTACGTCAGTCATTGACATTTTAAAGACATAAGGAATTTGGATAACCTCAGTAGGCACATATATATCAAATGGTACTTTATCCCAAACAATCCCATCAGGAATTGGTGCTGCTGAAATGTTCCCAAGAGACAAGTCTCTTTGGACCTTATGTGAGGAAAGGTATGGTGTTAGAACTTCATCCACTGGCGCAACATAAGATTGTTCAGGAAGATAATGATCATTTCTCAAGAGAAAGAAAACTGTCACAAAACCAATCCAGAAATGCAAGCAATGTCAGTAGTATCCACAGATAAATCCATAGATACACCAAATAGTTATTTTTAAGCCATATGTACATCTTATTTGTCTTTGAAACATTTTCAGTTGCAGATGTAGATGAAGTTGTAGAAAAGTCATCTTGGTCGATGAAGCAACCAGAAGCAGCCTGTGCAAGGGATCCACTTCACGTGGAAGTTCATAGTAGACAATGTCATCAATTTGCTTTGCATTGGAGTAATAGATAGCCACATCTTAGACAGTTCTTATCAGTGAAGTGGTAACAGGAATCAGCAGAAGCTCATTCTCTATCCACCCCATGCACGAAGAGGCATTTGTAGCATCGATGTACATGCTGGTATATTCAGAAGTGTTGTTGTATCTTCTTTTAGGAGGTTTGTCCTGTTGGGTAGTGAGAGGGGGCCGAGGACTACCCAAAGGACCTCGGGGTCTAGTGTGCAGGATTGGCCACATGGTGCAATTTGATGTTGTCAATGGAGACAAATCCGTTCCCCTTGGAACGGGCAGCGGTGGTAGAAAGACAGTTCTATTGCCTTGGATCTCCAGGTCTGGAACCGGTGCTCTGTAAGATGGGCCAAATTCCTTCTTCAAAGCAATATTTTCACAAACCAGATCCCGAACTTTAGAAATCCAGCCCGTGGAAGTTGTTGGTAAATTCCTAATTTCTAAGGTGGCAGCACTGGTGGATAAATGACCATCACAAAATTGTTGAAGCTCCTATAATCCTGTGAGACATTCATTAAGGTGTGTCTGTCACTACCATACTAGGGCCATCTAGATCTGGGACATACATAGGTATCCCAAATAGGACCTCATAAGGGGTGCGTCCCCCCAAGGACTGTCTTGGCAGATTATTCAGTGCTCTCTGAACCCCATATAGGTGATAAAGACAACTGCGGCCTGACCTAATACTTTAGCTGTTAAGTACAGCTTTAGTTCATGGCTCCTCCTCGCCACAACAGAATTACCTTCAGGATTATATGGGGAAGAGTAATAAAGTTTAACACCCATCATCCTCATGGTGTCCCTGAATGCCCTAGAGGCAAAATCAGGGCCGTGTCCCAACGGAATGCTGCAACCACATATGTACCAATAATAACCAGCAAGTCTTTTATAACAGTTCAAGCATCAGCTGACCACAGTGCCATGCCCACAGGAATCTAGAACAAGAATCAACAGCGGCTAAGATATATTTGAATGCAACATTAGATTGTAAGGGTCAACAATGCTCAAGGTACGCACATTGTGCTGGCCTATTGGACACCAAGAGGGAAGTCTGTGGTGGGCGTTTGTGGCTGGAGCCCTTTATTTGCTGGCAAACATCACAACAAAGGACATATTGCTTGGTCTGTTTGTATACAACCAGCCACCAGAAGTGTTTCTGTCAAAGTGATATTGTGGCCGTGACACCAGCATGAGCAGATGCGAAATCTTCATGTGCTTCTTTGATGAGATCTAGGGGGTCATTACAACCCTGGCGGTACAAGACTGCCATGGCTGTAATGAGGGAAGCACTGGCTGGCGGTGCTTCCCAGGTCATTACGACGTCGCACCGCCGGGCCGGCAGTTTCCCGCCACAATGGCCCCGGCGGTAGTAATCCGCCACGCAGCGCTGCTAGCAGCGCTGCCCAGGGGATTACGAGTCCCCCTACCGCCAGCCTTTTTGTGGCGGTTTGAACTGCCAGGAAAAGGCTGGCGGTATGGGGAGTCGCAGGGCCCCCTGACAGGGCCCGTGCAGCTTTTCACTGTCTGCATAGCAGACAGTGAAAAGTGCAACGGGTGCAACTGCACCCGTCGCATGGCCGCAACACCACCGCCTCCATTTGGAGCCGGCTCCTGTGTTGCAGCCGAGATCCCCGATGGGCCGGCAGGCGGAAACTAGGTTTCTCCAAATGGCCGCAGTGGGGGTGCTGCCACATTGGCGGCCGCCTGGCGGTCCGATCTTGGTGGGCGGCAAGGTCGTAATGAGGGCCCTAATCTCTAGTCTTGGTTAGGGATCACTTGATTTCCCACCCAAGGAATTATTGCAAAGGCAACATTCTGTGAACTGATATGGTAGGAATACTCTGTAGGGTATGCTTTTGAAAGAGGCTTGCCTTCAGCCAAAGCTTTCATGGCAGCCTGAATCTCATTTTTCTCATTATCCAATCTTATCTGAGAATAGCTACTGCAGATTTGGCAGCTTTATCAGCCAAAGTATTTCCTACAACGTGTACTCCTACATGTTGATGGCCCAGTGTATATACTACATGAGCATCTGGTAGCTTATCCTTTAGATCAACTACCCTCCCCCACAGAGTTCTGTGTTTTATGGTGTTCCCCTTTGAGTCTCCTGTTTAACCACCAATGAATGAGATAATCATTGTAGAACTGGTCAAGTTAGTACAAATCACACACAATCAATGTGAGCTGTTCTGGATCCGTGTTACAGTGCCAAGAAGAGAGCTTTAAGCTCAGCCAACTGAGCGGTGCGGTCCCCCAGGGTCTGCGTGTAGGTATATTGAGAATGGAAAGCAATATCCTTCATCACTCTGCTCACAGCTGCGCAAGCGGCTGAGTATTGATGGTTTTTACCTACAGCTGGTGTGCCTAACCATCAGTGTAAATTATAGTTTGGTATCTGTCAAGTGGCAAGATGTTAGTAGGTGTGGGGTACTCCTGTTTGTATTGGAGAAATTCTTGTGTTTGAAGTTTTGGGTCAAAGATGTAATCAACATCAGTGGCAGTCAGTGAGGTTGCTCATTGAATCCAGCGTGGATGTAATGCTCTAGCATTAGGGACACTTGCTTTCATGACAGCTTCTAAGGCTGGCACTGGGGCAATGACAATGATGCATTTCCCTTGGGCAAGTGGCCTCTCCTTAATGACAGCTACCTGAACAGCAGTCAGAATCTTTTCTGTGGGTGCAAACCGTTGTTCTGCATTGGAGTATAAATGTGATTTGTATGCTATGGGCACCATTTCACCCTCATTAAAGGTGACATAGGTGAACCCGATGGCACCATCAATTATTCAGATGACCAAATTTGTTTTGTTGTCATATGCGTGTAAGTGTTTGACTTCTAGCATGTCTTGCTGCAATCCTTTAATGCGCGTGTCTTCAAATGTCCAGTGTCTACTTGAGAAATCTGGGCAAATTAAATCATAGAGTGGTTTTATGCGTTGTGCTTAATCTGGAATGTACGTTCTGCCAAAGTTAAAGAAACCAAGGAATGACTGCAGTTTCTTAATTGTAATTGGTGGTTGAAGTTGAGCAAGTTTTTCTAAAAAGTGCATAGCCAGGCTCTTGCCCTCATCTAATAGCTCGTAACCCAGAAGCAATACATTGAGAAAGGCTATTTTAGTTTTTTAAATTGAATTTGTAGCCAGGAGCTGCAAATCCTAACACAATGCTATCAACCCAGGCAAGATGAATGTTGAGGTCATCTTCTGTAAAATAGGTGACATCCACATAGAACGACGCCTCAAAATCAATATCATGCAATATTGATATTGCACTGGCAGAAAACAAACCTGGGCTGTTCTTATAGCACTGGCGCAAACAGCAAAAAACACTTTTGTAAGCCAAAGGAGAAAGCACTGTTTTGGAAATATTCAAGGTTGTTTTGTATTTTTTACGCACTATGTTGTTAAATAGTGTGGTGCTAAGTGCATTTTGGATTGCATATGTGGGTGTATAGTTGTCTTAGTATCTGAAATCCAAGACTACTCTATTTGAATGGTCTGGTTATTCAATGAGGAACAACAGGTTATTCATTGCAGAGATACAGGCCTCTGTTACTCTTTGGTACTCAATTTGACGGAGGATCTCTTTCATTTAAGCTTTAGCCTCATATTTAACAATATATAGGGGCTGAAGTGTAGACCTGATAGGTATTACATGGTAGGAGGGATTCTTATCCCACCCCACGTGGTTGGGGTACAGTGCAGGTGCCTGCGCCAAAGCCCAGTCAACAGCGTTGTATTCTTTTACTGCATCTGGAACACGATCTGAGAAAGAAGGCAAAATGACATCTTGCGGACATACTCGGTGGCCAGTCTCTTTTTGCCAATAGGATATCACAATTAAGTTCTTCCCAAAAAATTACACTAATAGGGCGCTCTATGTCTCCCTCAATTTCTATATTTAAATCATAAACCCTGTCAGGTGGGAGAACGCGCCCATCTGCGGTCTCGACTACAAGAAGGTCAGTAGTTGCTGTCACATCCAGATGATCTTTCAGACTCTGGCGACATATTGGAACTTCTGCCGCACTGTCCATCAGGGTCACTGCCCACATCTTATTCCTCAGCAATGTTCTCAAGTTTGCTGGCATGTTTTATTGAAATTGCTGCCACCTTTCTCTTTTTAAATTGTGGCTTTTGTTGGGAGTATTTGTCTTCTTTCTTGTCTGAAGACCTCTGTGAGTCTTTCATCTGTTTCACGTAGTCAGTACGTTGCTCTGCCCGGCGCACTCTCTCACGCCCTCTATCTGGCATGTCCTGAAAGGAACGAGAGGGATGTGTATCAGTATGTCTGTCAGGAGCCTTTAAAGTTTCTCTCTTTCTAAGACTATGGGGGTCATTCTGACCCCCACGGGCGGCGGGAGCCGCCATATGGCCGCTCCGCGGTCAATAGACCGCGGAGGCCATTCTGGCTTTCCCGCTGGGCTGGCGGGCGACCTCCAGAAGGCCGCCCGCCAGCCCAGCGGGAAACCCCTCCCCACGAGGAACCCGGCTCCGAATGGAGCCGGCGGAGTGGGTATGTGCGATGGGTGCAGTGGCACCCGTCGCGTATTTCAGTGTCTGCAAAGCAGACACTGAAATACAAAGTGGGGCCCTCTTACGGGGGCCCCTGCAGTGCCCATGCCATTGGCATGGGCACTGCAGGGGCCCCCAGGGGCCCCACAACACCCCATACCGCCACCCTGTTCCTGGCGGGCGACCCGCCAGGAACAGGATGGCGATATGGGGTGTCAGAATCCCCATGGCGGCGCAGCAAGCTGCGCCACCATGGAGGATTCTGCAGGACAGCGGAAAACCGGCGGGAGACCGCCGGTTTTCCTGTTCTGACCGCGGCTGAACCGCCGCGGTCAGAATGTCCTGAGGAGCACCGCCAGCCTGTTGGCGGTGCTCCTGCATCCCCGGCCCCGGCGGTCCTTGACCGCCAGGGTCGGAATGACCCCCTATATCTCCTTTTGGAGCCCTCCGGATGCGGATAGAGTGCTCTCTGACTTCGTCTGTCCTTATTTTGTTTTGTTTATCCCAGCATTTTTTAGAACCCTCTTTTGCTTGATTAGTACCTTTCCAAGTGGTACACTGAATTTCAGGCTTCTTTGGCTTGACTCCCAAACTATTCTGTCCTATACTAGTATAGGTTTTGAAAATAATGTTCGGTAGTTGACGCTCCTGTTCCAACAGTGGAATTTCCCAGAGCCCCCGGCGTATGACCCATGCTACTGCTTCCCCTGTAGTGTTACTTAGTATTATTGAGGAGACTGTGTCGAAGTTACGCATCAGTTTCATCCCCAAATCTAGGGCTGGAGCAGCCCCATGTACATTTTGAATTTGTTTTAACACTTCCGGTAAGTTGGCAAGTGTCGGGGTGCCATGCGGTGTAGTGTAAATTGCAGCGAAGAGTGGACCCCATGTGGTGCAGTCATCCATGGAGGGAACCATTCGAATGGCAAGCATATTGTGCGAATTCTGTGTTTATCTTGGGCTCCCATAAGGGGAAACACTGCTCCAGCTGGTTAGGTATTTTGTGCTATCCAGAACAGAAACGTCTCACTCTCCATGGGCACTTTTGCCATGATGGGATGTATTGTTTGTGGGTTAATCCCGGTAACAGCCAATTGGTGGCAAGCTGGTGCAGCCTGTGTTGGGGCGATATTCAAGGTACGCATAGCGAAATGTACCAATCATCTGTAAAGTCATACTAGCTCATTATAAAGTGCATGTACATCAGCTATTTGCATTGCCTGTACAGCAGGATGTGGTGCGTATGTGGCAAACAGGGCCACATTGGTCCATCATTGCTTAAGGGACCTAATCTCAAAGGTTGCATTACATGTGGTAGGGCAATTTTGATGTTCTTGATAAGAAAGCGGTATCTATAGATATCAGTAAGCTTGGTACTTCTGCGGTACGTTCGCTATTTTGCATGTGTCAAAATATGTCTTATGTTATCTTCTTCAGGAAAGGTGACCCAGGAACAGAATGTTTCTTTTGATAAGCATCATGAGCTTCCACGATAAGTGTGACATCCCTGCCCTCATCTGTTACGCCATGGGTTACAAAATATCAAATCCATGTGTCTATGCCATTTTCTGAAATGTCTATGACGTTAGCCATGTTGAATAATGGGTGCAGAGAAGGAACATCAAATGGTGAGAAATCCTTTTATGGAGTTCAAACTTGAATAACCTACAGCTTAGTTAGGTGCTGCCTGTTCAAAACGACCTGACGGCAGAGGCACAGGCAAACACTAAAAGTCATGTGTTCAATTCTTGAGGGTTGTAGTGCTAGCCTTATTGAAATGGCTCAACAACTTCCTCAAACCACACAGATGCAGCCACATACGTTCCGATCTGACTGTGCCTGTAGCGTAAAGGCTTTTGATTTCTTAAATGCTGTGAGGGTGGAATCCGTACTTCCACATGAGGAGCAGCACAGCTCTTTATGGTAGTGCACAAAAACAGCTCCCCCAGCCAACCTGTGAGAACAATCTGGGTGACAAACTGGTTGAGCGAGAGTGAGAAACTGTTATTCTCAAAATAGTGGTTAAGTAACAGACCGTGCATTCCTTTTGTTATATATCAGAATGGTGGTGTGCTGCAGTTTCAAATGCAGAGTGAGCATGGAGCTGTGTAATGTATTGCATCATGTTGAATGTGGAAGATAGTGCTTTTGTCAGTTGTATGTCAGAATAAAATATACAGAAATATTACCTGACGTAAACATCATATTCAAACTATTGTATACAAAAACTTTGTTCTGTGGCGAATCCATTTTATTTTTCTATTGGGACATAGGAGTTTACCTTAGCCCTTGGCTTGGAGGCCTGTTATCCCCAACACCTAGCGAACTTTTACCTACTTGCTCTTCTTTATTTCATTTATTTCATTATTTCTTCTGTCTTGCTGCCATTGTTGATATTTTATGTGATATGTTTTAGTTTGCTTTATCAGTGTCGCTCTGGGAAGGCGTCAGTGATGTACGTAGGTATTGTCATCATGTCCCTTTCTCACTTATGTGTGATAGGAACATAATGCACACTTGTTGGGAATTGTTTATGTGTTTGCTGCCACAAGTCTGGCACCTTAACATTTGTTGAGGAACATACCTGCATCAGTGATCCCACATGATCTGTGTAAATACATCTCACACAGACAAGGTCATTAGTGGGGCTCCTGCCAGATGCCATCTATGCTGCATGTCACCTTGCTGTAGAACTCAGCGTTTGCGTCATCACGGAGTCTGACCACGACTTCTCTGAGAGGTCTTATCTAGAGTCCATGCATTAGGCTGCCAGAAATCACCTTTGCTTTCTGAGTTTAGGTGTGGTACTGCTTGGGAGCCAGGAGGGTTAGGCCAACAGTTGTGACTTGTTGTAGGAGGACCGTCAATGGGACGGAGGGAGGCCAGCGACAAAAGCCCTCCGATGAGGGCTTGAACCTTGGAGGCAGCCGTGCCCCCCCTAGCTGAGACACCCACACCTGGGGTGGTGAGCGAGTTTCCCCCGGGCCGCAGTGGTGACCTTGGCCCAAAAGAACATGCAGGCTGGTGCCCCCGGGGCGCTCCTCGGAGCATGCTTCACTCCGAGGAACCATTAGGAGCACGCTCGTTCGATTCCTTACTTTAAGGTGCCCCAGGGGTACTTCATGGAGCGTGCTCTTGACGCCCTCAGAGTTCCACGAATGCCCGGGTTACAGTGGTGATTTCAGCATCCCGAATAAGTGCTTTCAAAGCACAGTGGGTACAAATGAATAAAGCACTTTCAGAGCACTAGGTTTTCCCCAAAGGAGGCATTCTTCAGGTGCTTTGTAATAACAAAAAAGAGAAGCCATCCTCATGCACGTAAGCAACATGAGGCGCTATGCAGGCCATTGCAAGGATCCAGGGTCACAGCACCCGGCCCCTGGGGGACACAACAGAGCACAGGGTGGCAGGACTGAGCAGCAGGCCAGCACAAAGGGCTGCTGTCAGTGGCAGTTCCTCCAGGTGACTAAGCAGATCACAGGTCAGCACAGCAGCAGCAGTCCAAGGCGGTTCCTGGTGAGCCCTTCCAGCATTCTGTGTCCAGTTACAAGCATGTTTCCAAAGTGTCTCTCCATTGTGGGGAAAAATCCCTCTGTACTTATACTCAGTTTTACAGTGGGTTAACAAAGAAGGGGAGAGGAGGTTCCAGCAGTTACAACTGGTTCTGGGAGTGTCCCCTCTCTCCTCCAGCACAGGCTCCAAACATCAGTTGGGGGTAAACAACCCCTTTGTGTGGGGCCCGGGTACAGCCCCTCACAGATACATGTGTGCCCGGCCTTCCCCTTCTCTCAACTTAGGAATACCATTCAAAATGCAAATGCACCTCTGCAACACCTCCACCCTCCGTGTGTACAGGTGGTCTGAAAGGTATGCACAAAGCCCAACTGTCACTCTGCACAGACGTGGATTGGAGTCAAGCTGCAAAATACCTGTCATAAGCACAGAGGAATGCTCACTTTCTAGAAGTGGCATTTCTGTAAGGATGATAAAAACTCCACCTACACCAATAAGCAGCATTTCTTTCTACCATTACAACCATACCAAACATGCCTACGCTACCCCTCATAAATCAGACAATACCCCCCTAGACATAAAACAGGGCATTTCCAATGCAATCCTATGAGAAGGTAGTGCTCAGACTCAGTGCTCAGACTCCTAGAGCCAACAGCAAGAGGTCAGGAAAAATAGGAGGGAGGAGGCAGGGGATGAACCTGCCACAATGGCCAGGTCCAACACAACCCTCACCAGCCTAAAGCCAGGGGAGACCAATCAATACTTTGACGGGCTTCCCTGGTTGGGGTGATAGAACATGGACCCTGGCCCACCACTGCAGGGGCACGCTCCAGTTCTACTCCACTCTCATCCCAGTTGAGTCTCTCTTTCAATGCTTCCCAGGCAACATAGGCTAACCCAGGGGGGCTCCAGAGCTGCTAATGGCCAGAACCAGGCCCCAGGCCATCTAGGAGCCTCTGGTCTCTGAAATTACAATGAGTGGGGGGTGGTATCCCCAGGTGCATAGCAACCTATCTCCACTCCACTTAAAATCAGTTCAGGGAGTCTACCCTCCCACTGATCCACCAACCTAGGGTCAGCAATCATAGGTTCCACAGGGGCTAGAGGCGAGGGTCACCTCCCTCTACCCCTCCTTATAGGATTCCACCCTTCTCTCTTAGGAGTGGTACCACCAGAATCCAAAACTGCCAGGGTGCTTGACACAGTAGTAGTCCTGCACAACTCTCTCGCCAGCCCAGGATCACTACCTGGCGACTGACCACCCAACCCAGGGACACTACCTTTGGATTGCACTGGGGTCTGGGACAAGCTTCCCCCTCCCAGGACCCTACTCAGAGAGTTCTGCGTCTCCCCACCTTGGGAGAGGCCACCAGAAGTTACACACAGGGGGTGAGCACACTAACCCCCCCAACCTGGTCAAATCTTACCCCCTGAACCTGACCATCCAACCCAGAGTCGCCACCCTGCGGCTGAACCACTGCCTGGTGCACCAGGACTTCCTGGGGAGCACTACTACCCCCCCACAAGGGAAACACCTTCCAAAAGTGCCAGGCAAGAGTCGGGCTGGTGCAGGTCTCCTGACCTCTGCCCATCTGGCAAAGTCTGGATTCTCCCCAACCCAGAAATGGTCTCACCAAGTAAATTCGTGGAGGGCCCTGCTCTCGGAGCTGACCCCTGACCCTCGAGGTTCTCCACTGGGGCCCGCAGCCCCCTCTCAACCCTACGCCTGGATTTTCACCTCCTCGGCTCTGGAGTGAGACTACCAGACTCCAGGACTGGCGGAACGCTATCACCGGCCACCCATCTAAGTCCTACTGGCAAATGGGGTCCCTCTGAGCAGCTGGCCCTACGGTGCAAAGTAGGCTCCCTTCTGGCTTCCACTTATGGAACCAACCAGGCTATGAGACCGGGTCCTGGGCTTCCTGGGACACAGCCCACACCCACTCCCTCTTCTCTGCCACAAGACATGGCCTCCTGAACCCCTCCGATTACACAGAGACCTACCTGGGACACAAGCCTATCCCACCACACCTGGTTGGGAAACACCTAGACCATTTTCTTTAGCAACACCCGCTAATGCCACACCAGACCCTCTGGTACGCAACCAGAGGTCTGCCTCCTTTGCAAGCTCCCTCCCCTCCTCAGGAATATAGCTCCCTAGGTCAGTCCCCCAATCCTTCTCAGGGATCCTGGACTCTACCAGAGCCCTCTCATATTCCTTTAATCACTGACGTATGTCACCCGCCCCTCTTGGAACCTAGGTACCAGATCTGTGGGTATGTGAGGAACATTTTGGCTACAGCACTCTACATTGCTTCCACCACTGGACTCCACCTGCAGTGTTGGTGAGTCCAGAACCTTCAGACTGCACTCAACAGCGAGTCTCTCTCTGACAAAGGCCTTCTATGCCTCTGCCATCCTCTCCTGTACTAAGGCCTTCTCCACCTCAGCCCTTCTCTCCTACACAGCTAGGTGCGCTAACTGTAACTTCAGGTCCCTCTCTTCCCGCCTATCTCTTAGCTCATCAGGCATCAAGGAATGAGAGGTAACCCTGCTTCTTACACTGGGCCCAGCAAGGGACTCATTGGGGCCTTCCCTGTCAACTGACGACCCCCGGTCATTCTCACCCTCCTGATCGGTCTCTCCACCGCTCTCTAGGGATGAGGTCTGGGAGCCCTCCCATCAGGAACCCTCACTACACTCAGGATCCTCTGGGTACCCCCTAAGCACACTCTTACCCTGGGCATATGTCACAAACCTTTCAAAAAAATTGAGAGATCTCTTCAGGTCCCCTTCCACTGACAGTCCTCTCTCTCTCCAGAACCCCTCTAATACCTCCTGCCTGTAAAATGGCAGGTCTTCTAAATTGAAGGTTGGCCCCATTTTGAAAAGGTACAGTAAACACAAGTGTGACAACCCAAATGCCCAAGCTAGAGAAGTGAAAACAGGAAAATTTGCCAAAGAGAGAAAGTTAGGAGAAGCAAAGCATGTGATGGTCTACAGACAATCTTTGTAGTGAAATAATGAGTCACAGTGGTATTGTAAAAAGCAGAAGTCCTATCCTCACCGCTGCCAACCAATGTTAGAAATGGGGTCTTTGGTTGGCAGTCACGTTACCCCTGTCCAAGAAAGGACCCTCACTTTGTTCAGGGAAAAGGAGAATCACACTCAGTTAACACCCGCTCACCCCCTTGGTAGCTTGGCAAGAGCAGGCAGGCTTAACTTCAGAAGCAATGTGTAAAATATGTGTACCAACACAGACAGTAATTCAGTGAAAACACCACAAAATGACACAACGCATGTTTAGAAAAATAAGGAATATTTATCTAAACAAAACAAGACCAAAAATACAAAAGTCCAACATACACAAATCAAGTTATGAATTTTCAAAGAATAAGAGTCTTAGGGCCAGATGTAGCAAAAAAGCAAATTGCGACTTGCAATTTGCGAGTCCGTGAGACTCGCAAATTGCAAGTCGCAATTTGCTATGCAGAAAGGTGTCTCAGACACCTTCTGCAACTCGCAATGGGGTCGCAAAGACCCACCTCATTAATATTAATGAGGTGGGTCGCAGTTTGCGACCCCATTACGAGTATGGGCACTCAGGGGGATGGTGGCCTGCTGGAGTCAGCAGACCACCATGTCCGTGACTGCTTTTTAATAAAGCAGTTTTTTTTTCCCCATCTGCAGCCCGTTTTCCTTAAAGGAAAACGAGCTGCACTTGGGGAGAAAAAAAAAAAACCTTTAGTTTCGTTATTTTTCAGGGCAGGCAGTGGTCCATTGAACCACTGTCTGCTCTGAAAAATATAATTTTTTCCATTCAGAAAGGGGAAGGGGTCCCATGGGGACCCCTTCCCGTTTGCGACTGGGTTACCATCCACTTCAAGTGGATGGTAACTGCGATTTCATTTGAAATGAATTTGAATAGCAGTGCGAGTCGCAAATAGGAAGGGAACACCCCTTCCTATTCGCGAGTGGGAAATGCATTTTGCGAGTCGGATCCGACTCACAAAATGCATTTCTGTATAGTAGAGAGGCTTTTGCGCCTCGCAAATGGCGTTTTTCGCCATTTGCGAGGCGCAAACCCTTTGCTACATCTGGCCCTTAAATCCTTAAGTAAACAGTGAGAATGTTGTTAGCGTGCAAAAGTACCTGGGGAGCGTCAAAATAATACCACACGGGCGAGTGTGCATCAGAAAAGGCCAGCGATGGGTCCGGGCAAGCTTTGCGTTATTATTCAGTGCCCAGTGATGTTGCGTTGAAAATCCAGTCGCACAGTTTCACAAAACCGCGCTGCATGTGGTTTGCATCCTTATCTGCCTCCGTTAGTGGCTGTTATGTGGCGTTTCTCCAGCCGCATTGTGTTGATCTTCCAGCCGCAATACAGGGGGAGCGTTGATTTCAGCCGCGAAGCCGGCGGCGCGTCGTTCATTAGCCACGTCACAGAAGCTGCGTAGAAAATTTCCCCGCACAGCGGTCTGTGTGTGGAATTTCAGTCTTGGTCTTCATCTTTCAAGGGCCCAGGAACTAGATAGGGCACCACTTGGTAGGACAGGTGTCTCAGCAGAGAGTCCAGGTGCCAGCAGGGGAAGTCTTTGATGACCCTGAGACTTCAACAACAGGAGGCAAGCTCAGTTCAAGCCCTTGGAGATTCTTCACAAGCAGGAATGCACAACACAGTCCAGTCTTTCTCCCCTTTCACAGGCAGAAGCAGCAACTGCAGGATAGCTCTACAAAGCACAGTCACGGGCAGGACAGCACTTCTCCTCAGCTCTTCAGCTCTTCTCCTTGGCAGAGATTCCTATTGGTTCCAGAAGTGATCTAATTTTCAGGGGTTTGGGTACTCTTCTTTTACCCCTTTCTGCTGTTGAAGTAGGCCTACTTCAAAGTAAAGTCTCTCTTGTTTGTGAGATCCTGGCTTGCCCAGGCCAGGCACCAGACACACACTAGGGGTTTAGAGACTGCATTGTGTGAGGGCAGGCACAGCCCTTTCAGGTGTGAGTGACCTCTCCTCCCCTCCCTCTTAGCACAGATGGCTCATCAGGATATGCAGGCTACACCCCAGCTCCCTTTGTGTTGCTGTTTACAGAGAGGTGCAAACAGCCCAACTATCAAACTAACCCAGTCAGGGGAATCCACCAACAGGCAGAGTCACAGAATGGTTTAAGCAAGAAAATGCCTACTTTCTAAAAGTGGCATTTTCAAACACACAATCTCAAAATCAACCTCACCAAAAGGTGTATTTTTAAATTGTGAGTTCAGAGACCGCAAACTCCATATGTCCATCTACTCCCAAAGGGAACCTGTGCTTTAACAATATTTAAAGGCAGCCCCCATGTTAACCTATGAGAGAGATGGGCCTTGCACAGTGAAAACCGAATTTGGCAGTATTTCACTGTCAGGACATATACAACACATTAGTATATGTCCTACCTTAAACATACACTGCACCCTGCCCATGGGGCTACCTCGGGCCTACCTTAGGGGTGTCTAACATGTAAGAAAAGGGAAGGTTTAGACCTGGCAAGTGGGTACACGTGCCAAGTCGAATTGGCGTTTCAAACTGGACACACAGACACTGCAGTGGCAGGTCTGAGACATGATTACAGGGCTACTCACATGAGTGGCACAACCAGTGCTGCAGGCCGACTAGTAGCATTTGATTTACAGGCCCTGGGCACCTCTAGTGCACTTTACTAGGGACTTAATAGTAAATCAAATATGCCAATCATGGATAAACCAATCAACAATACAATTTACACAGAAAGCATATGCTCTTTAGCACTGGTTGGCAGTGGTAAAGTGCCCAGAGTCCTAAAGCCCCCAAAAAAGGGAAGAAAAATAGGAGGAAGGAGGTAAAAAGATTGGAGATGACCCTGAAAAAGGGAAACAGTCCAACACCCATTAATAGTGTTTTAATAGTTGAATGATAAAGTGTTATATAAGCAGACATTTATTATTATGATTATCTTATTAGATAAAGCAACAACACAAAACAAAATAAAATGGACGGAGTGTTGAAACTTTTCAAACACTCACCCCCAGTCACAGATCTGGGTTTAATCCATCGTTATTTTGCTCCGTAGTCACCTCAGTTTGGACCTAGAAATATGCAAATCAGTCTTGACCCTGTTCTCCATGAGAACAGTCCAGCCCGAACTGCTCGGCCAGGTCCTCCGTGGACAGGAAACAAGCATCCTGGGACTGGTTTCAGGGTATCAATCTTCATCAGCCAGGCTAGCTTGAATCCAGTGGCAGAGGGAGCAAGGGACCCACATCTGCGCATACCCCTGCCACTTAGGGTGCACAAAGCAACAACACAAAACAACATCATCCTTTTGTGTTGCTAATGGTAACATTGTCATGTGTGTAGTGTAAATAATAACAAATTTAGCTTCTTAAAGATGAACGTTTTGCATTGTAAGCTGCACTTTGATCTGCTCTTGAGGGTTTTAATAGGATTTCTGACTAGAGAGCATGATGTGGCACATTGGGTTGAGTGTATCATAGTATTGTGTGCATTTCTTTTAAATTTAATATCATACATTAACATCTTGAGCATTTTGTATTGTTGGAGAAGTTGGGTTTGAATACAATCTGGACCCTATTTGGTTATTGAAGATTTTAAATTGTTCTTCTGTTTTGCTGCCTACAAGGTATATTATTTTGGAATAGTGCACTTTTACTTTCTGCATACTGCTTTGTGGTAGTGTACTTTGCATGTGTGCTGACGTTAGTGAGGAACGGCTAAGTTTGGCAAAGTTGGAGATGACTCGTAACCAGGGGCACACAATAAGGTGCCCAATAGGAAGGGATAACGAATCCACACAGCTGCTCAAGTTCAAGGTTAGTAATATGTGGTATCTTAAATATATTGTCAGAAAGTATACACTATTGGACACTGGTGATGAACTACAAAAAATAATATAGCGTATAGGGCAGTGGAATGGGAACTAGCCACCTAAAGGTTTACCACAGGGACATGGGAAGATCAAGTGGGGCCTAAAGACCAGTGATGCTGGTAAAATAAACACTTACATTCACTTTCCAAAAAAAGGCATAAGAATCCAACCTGGACACAGTTGGGTAGTGTGGGAAATAGGTTGTTGGTTGAGCAGGGAGAAATCCTATTCAAACAGCCAGAAACCTTGCCAGGGTGTACCACAAAACATCACTTAATTAATTTTTCATAGCCTTCTGGTAGCTTGGCAGACTTAAGCTTAGAGGCAACGTGTAAAGTATTTATGTAGCACATAAACAGTAACACCCAGAAAACACAGCGCAATAAATCCCACAACAATTTAGACAATTGAAGCACATTTTAATAAAGTATTTGACACCAAAACTACAAAACCACAATCTGTAGAACTGGAGTTATGAGTTTTTAAAGTTTAAAGTGAAAAATAGCACCTAGAATCTCAAAGCGACAACTGCGGACATCTAATCGTGCAAGAACGCAGCAAACATCAAAAGTTATAACCAACAGTGATAGAGCTTTGTTTACCTTCTGACTTAGAAGACATTTTGGGGGAAAATGTCTGGGAAGGTAAGAGTTCAGCAGGGTAAGGCAGCCGGTAGTGCCCAAGGAGGAGGCATCATCATCAGGGAGCTGCTGGACAAAGGCAGGGTGAAAATTCCTACTTTCGTACTCTCCAAGAGTACAAAGCTGCAGACTCTAGCTGACAAGGGTCCATCTGGCCAGATACCCCATCTACAAGGAGCCCCTGAACAAGATTTGCTGCTACTGAGAAGTACATAGTGGGAGCTGCATCAGGTCCACGATGCACCTTGATCAGATCAGTGAGCAGGTAGGTCCTGATCCTCAGGGCACCTTTTGGTGGAACAATTTAAGTCCACTGTTTTGGATTTGGCCTATCTGGGCATCTTTAGCCCCACTTCCAAGACTCCAGGACTGGAGGGGCACCACTTGGAGAATTAGGACTTTCTAAGGCTGGGTCCAAGGGTGGGTTCAAGATGGTTGGAGCCTTTTCTGTCACTGAGGCTCTGGTCGAGAGACTAGCCAAGTAGCCCTTGGAGTCACCCTCAAAGTCTTGGGTCCAAGTAGAAGAGCAGGTCTCAAGCAGCAGGCCAGACATCTGAAGGCACAAAGTAGTCTTCAGGCAGCAGAGGAGACCTTCTTGGTGCAGCAAGGCAGTTCTTTAAAGTACACAACCGACCACAGTAGGCAGCCCTCTGAGAGTCTGTAGTGAAGCACATTAGAGATTGCACTTAGGGGGTCCTTCTGACCCTGGCGGTGATTACCGCCATGGCGGAAGTTGGCGGTAGCACCGCCAACAGGCTGGCGGTGCTCCGCCGGGCATTCTGACCGCAGCGGTACAGCCGCAGCCAGAAGCGGAAAGCCGGCGGTGTACCGCCGACTTTCCGATGCCCATGGGAATCCGCCATGGCAGCGCAGCTTGCTGTGCCGCCATGGGGATTCTGACACCCCATACCGCCATCCTGTTCCTGGCGGTTCGCCCGCCAGGAACAGGATGGCGGTATGTGGTGTCGTGGGGCCCCTGGGGGCCCCTGCAGTGCCCATGCCAATGGCATGGGCACTGCAGGGGCCCCCGTAAGAGGGCCCCACAAAGAATTTCAGTGTCTGCTTTGCAGACACTGAAATTCGCGACGGGTGCAACTGCACCCGTCGCACCTTCCCACTCCGCCGGCTCCATTCTGAGCCGGCTTCCTCGTGGGAAGGGTGTTTCCCACTGGGCTGGCGGGCGGACTTTCGGCGGTCGCCCGCCAGCCCAGTGGGAAAGCCAGAATGACCGCCGCGGTCTTTTGACCGCGGAGCGGTCTTTCGGCGGGAACCGCTTGGCGGGCGGCGACCGCCGACCGCCGCGGTCAGAATCACCCCCTTAGTCTCCATTTTTAGATTGTACATTTTAGCTTAACAGCCTTTTCTGATGGTGACCTTTTACATGCATTCACACTTAGGCGATAATGTGCTGAGACAACACTGTAAATGCAGCTTATTCCCAGTAAGCATTGCTGCCATGTAGTCTGTATGCACTGTACAAGGATAGGCACATGGAATACACTGTCCTTGTATTATGATTGTCCAGTCGAGACAGCTCTAAGGCTCCAGACAAACCACTGAATCAGCTCTGCACCTTTGACACAAAGTGATAAGAACAGTGCTTTTAATGTATTAACTGCCCGTGTGCCACATTCGGTAGAGGAGCACTTCTGCTTGGATTATCTTGGAACGAGGTGCACTGTGACTGAGATGCAGCCCTGATTACTCTGACCTCCATCATGTAAAGGATAATAACCTACACTACATCAGACTGTCTTCCTGGCACTTCATACCCAAGTATAGGGGGGGGTTAGTCTATCCCAATGGATTTAGCAGAGGATAGTCCCTCATGCTCTCAATAGTTTAGCTAGTAGCAGGTATGAGTGTAAAAACATAGCAACATTATCATGGTTGAATTGTTTAACTTTTTCACCACTCTCATAATGTTGGTTACACTGCTTTCTTTCAGCAGCCTAATAAGTGCAATTGAAGCATTTTCTACAAGAGTACAATTGTTTCAATAAATGCTTGAAAAGGGAGTTTCATATCATTCTTTTGTATAGCTTGGGCATGCAAAGTAACAAAAACATAGTAGATGTATTTTCATGATTTCCTTGGGAATCAGAGTGGATCATGCTTGAGGTTGCTGATATCGTCTAGCAACATAATAAAGTTAGGGGTTCGGATGGAGCACTGTGGACTAGCTAGAAATTGTGTTGACATTTCCTAATGGTATAAATGGAATACGATTCTATATCCTGAAGTTTGAGAAGTCCTAATACACAGTTCTACTTAATTCATATGTACAGTTTAACACGGCACCAAATGTTCTAGTATATGTCTCCTGAATAGTGCTTGCATGTGCTCAACATCCTCCTTTGATCTTAATACAGAGACGTCCATGATGTTAGCGATTAGTCCTCCTCAGCCTAGTAGGAAACCCCATTTTTGTCTGCAGGTCGCTCAAGCTTGAACCTTTAAAAAGGATTACCCCATTACATAATTTTCCTCTCTGACTTCCATTCATAAATGGAGAGCCCAGTCAACATTTTCATTAAATGTTGACATGCTGTTGGAGCCCATTTACTGCCACAAGGGATCCCTACGATGGGTGGAGATGTTACCTTTGTGGTTGAAGCAAATGGAGCATATAAATGCAAAGTTTTTTACTCTTGGGTCAATTTTCTTGCAGTAGATGCCACAATACAGACATTTCATCCATAGACAGAGGCCCCAGCACCTAATCAATTCAGGCCTTATCAATAAGTAGAAATAGCAGTAACGTTTTAAGAACATAAAAATTGGTTCCAATGTGCCCTCCCAAACCCACTTCAACAATCCTAGATGGCTATACAGGATATCCAAATTTGGGAGCATTAAATGCTCAAGAACTAACAACACTTTATAATCACATTGTTAAACTACACTGTCTCCTAATGCTATACACTTTGTGCACATTGACCATAGTCCCAGGACATGCTGTTCAAGCTGGACAGCCACAGTTGGCTGTGCCTGCAATTAGTTCTGTTACTATCAACCCAATTATGGGTAAGGTTCCCACCAAGAGAGAGAAAATTTCATTTTGGATTGCACAAAATACAAATCAGCTTGAAACTGTTTTATCTCACACACGACCCCAAAACAACATAGAATTCTTTCAATGTGCCTACCACTTAATATGGTTACCCTATAGAAGATTGTGCCACCTGCGGCACAGTCTTTGCTGCCTTGTATACCATAACACATGGTGCACTGTCTAGTGCTGTTTTTCCTTAAGTGCTCACACAGATTCAAAATGAATGTCGGGCTGCCCCTGTCCTGGATTTGGGGATCAAATGAATTGGCAATTTTGCCACAGTTTCCTCAAATACTTTAAGTAATATCAAAGGGGAGGCAGTAGTACTGGCAGTATGCCAACACCTTGTGCAGGCTCTGGTGGTAGACCAAGAGTGTGAGTTACCAAAAATTATCACAGAAACCTATACATCTATATGCCAGAACAATTTGGGAGCCAGGGCTAATACGCCACAGCTGAATGGCAAATCTAAATCACATAAGGTCAAACAAGAATCAAGTCTTCCAAAAATGCTGGGAAAACAAAAATAAGGATGAAGCAAAATCATGGGGTTGATCTCTACAGCCGGAATCCTCCAAAAAACATTGCACTTTATGTAACTGTGATACACTTAAACAACCTGCTAGGTATCAGTACCGTAGAGTATCAGTACACTTTCAGGACTCATCACTCAAATGCTGTGAGAGAGAAGGACGGCCATAATGCAGCAATGAAGAGTATGTGAAATGGAAAACGGACTTACAACGCTCATCTGACATTTTCATAAAAAAGGGAGAGAAACTTCCACAACAAAATAAAAACATATAAAAAGAAGACGGTCACAGGAATTTTCAATAAGTATGCCACACAAATGGAGAACGCGCCTTTAAAATAAGACATGGGCGTTTACACTAGCAGGAGAGGTCACAGTACTTTGCCGAATCTTCAAGAGTTTCAGGTATCGAAAACAACTAATGAATTTATTCAAGGTGAACCACCAAATCAGCGGATTAGTCCTCCTGGTAGACTTTATGGTTTGGACATCCACATTGAAAGTGACATGTCACATACTATTAAAATAATACTCTGGGAAAATTTAACCACCACCTATCAATCAATCAATCAAATCAATCAATCAAAAAACTTTATAGAGCACGCTACTCACCTGTGAGGGTCTCAAGGCGCTTGGGGGGGGGGGTCAAGGGAGGGCAGGGAGGGTCACTATTCGAACAACCATGTCTTGAGGTTCTTTCTGAAAAGCAGGAGGTCTTTGGTTTTGCGGAGGTTGGTGGGGAGGGAGTTCCAGGTTTTGGGGGTGAGGTAGGAGAAGGACCTGCCTCGTGTGGTGGTGCGTTGGATGCGGGAGACTGGCTAGGGTGAGGTCGGCTGATCAGAGGTTATGGGTGGGAGTGTGGAAATTCACTCTGTCGTTGAGGTAGGTTGGGCCGGTGTTGTGGAGGGATTTGTTTGCGTGGATGAGGATCTTGAATGTGATTCTCTTGTCTATGGGGAGCCAGTGAAGGGATTTGAGGTGTGGTGAGATTCGTTCATGGCAGGGGAGGCCAAGGACGAGGCATGTGGCTGTGTTCTGGATTCTCTGGAGTTTGCGTTTGAGTTTGAGTGTGATGCCGGCGTAGAGGACATTACCATAGTCTAGTCAGTTGCTGATGAGTGCATGGGTGACTGTCTTCCAGGTCTCTGGGGGAATCCATTTGAAGGATTTTTTTAGAGTGCGGAGTGTGTGGAAGCAGGAGGAGGTTAGAGCATTGATTTGCTGTGTCATGGAGAGGGAGGGGTCCAGGATGATGTGAGGTTGCGTGCGTGTTTTGAGGGGGTGGGTGCGGGGCCTAGGGCGGTGGGATATGGTTTTGTTGGGGCCGAAGATGATGATCTCAGTTTTCTTGGAGTTAAGCTTGAGGTGGTTAGTTGTCATCCAGTTGGCAGTGTCGATGAGAGCAGCGTGTTGGTTGGTTATGGCGGTTTTGGGGTTGCGGTTGAGGGAGAGGATGAGCTGGGTGTCATCTGCGTAGGAGAGGATAGTGATTCCGTGTGATCGGAGGATGTTGGCTAGGGGGATCATGTAAATGCTGAAGAGTGTGGGGCTGAGGGAGGACCCTTGGGGGACTCCGCAGATGATCTTGGTGGCGGTGGAGTGGAAAGGTGGAAGGAGGACTCTCTGGGTCCGGTCGGTGAGGAAGGAGGTGAGCCAATCTAGGGCTTTGTGGCAAATTCCTATGTTGTGGAGGCGTGTGCTGAGTGTGTGGTGGCAGACATTGTCAAAGGCTGCGGAGAGGTCTAGGAGGATGAGTGCGACGGTCTCGCCTTGGTCGACTTTGGTCCTGATGTCGTCAGTGCATGCGATGAGGGCAGTTTCCGTGCTGTGGTTCTTGTGGAACCCGGATTGTGAGGGGTCAAGAGTGTTGTTTTCTTTGAGGAAGTGGGATAGGCGGGCGTTGACTAGTTTCTCGGCAACCTTGGCAGGGAAGGGGAGGAGGGAGATGGGGTGATAGTTGGAGAGGGTCTCCAGGTCGGCTTTGTTTTTTTTTAGGAGAGCGGTGATTTCCGGGGGTATGGGTAGGTGGCGGAGTCAAAAGAAGAGTTGATTATATCACGGAGGATGGGGGTGATGGTTGGGCTGGCTTTGTTGTAGATGCGATGTGGACAGGGGTCGGAGAGGGATCTGGAGTGGATGGAGTTCATGGTTTTTTCGGTCTCTTCGTGTGTGGTGGGGGCCCAGGTGGTGAGTGTGGTGGGGGGGTCATGAGTGGGGATTGAGTTGGGTGAGTGAGGGGTGTGTGTGGTGGGTGTGTGTGGTACGAAGCTGTTGTGGACGTCCAGGATTTTGTGGTGGAAGTGGTTGGAGAGGGCGTCACATAGGAGTTGTGTGTGTGAGGGGTCTATGCTGCTGGCTTTGGGTTTAGCTAGTTCATTAATGATGGTGAAGAGTGCTTTGCTGTTTTGAGAGTTGTTGTCAAGGCGTGTCTTGTAGTGATCTCTTTTGGCGGTGCGTATGAGTTGGTGATGGGTGCGAATGGTGGCTTTGAGGGTGGAGAAGTTGGTTTTAGAGGGTTCTTGTCGCCATATTTTCTCCGCTTGGCGTCATTTGCACTTGGAGTCTTGGAGTTCGGGGGTGAACCATGGGGCATTCTTGATGTTGCGGGTGGCGATGTGTTTTCTAAGGGAGGCTAGTGTGTCTGCGCAGGTAATGATCCATTTCAAGAGGTTGTGTGCTCCTGCGTTGGGGTCATTGGTGTGGGGGGGGTTGTGAGCTAGTTGGGAGTTCAGGCGTTCTGTGGGGATCTTGTCCCACATGCAGTAGGGTGTGGTCTGTTGGTGGTGTGTGGGGGGTTTGGTGAAGGAGAGGTGGACGCAGTGGTGGTCAGTCCAGAGGAGTTCGGTGGTGTGGGTGTAGGCTATGTGTTGGCTTGAGGTGAAAATTGCATCAAGCGTGTGTCCTGCTGAGTGGGTGGGTGCGGTGACCAGTTGTTTCAGTCTGAGGTTGGTGAGGTTGTCTATGAGGGAGGTAGAGTTGTGGTCTTGTAGGGTCTCCTATGAAATTCTCTTGTCTAAGGTAGTTCGGTCGCTGGAGTTTTTTAGTAAAGTTCCACAAGGGAAAGATATAATTATACTTTCCTTCTCTTTTCTTGTCCTGCAGTTGTTAAACAAGCATATGCCACAAAATGGGCTCTTGCATAAGCCCCAGCATTTTATAGCAATCATGTAGATATGAGTTCCCCTTCCCATGTAGTACCTATACAAGTGCAAACACAATACACAATTAAACATTATGCTAACGCCCCAGTGAGAGAGATTCTCTCACCATCAGAGTACCAATGCGTAATTGAGCCCTGTGGATCTCGCATGAATAATCATCCTTTTCCTGTAATGAAACCAGATCATCCCTATCATGTAGTCTTAGACTATAGACATTTAACAGTCATACATGCATTTCTGCAATTCAAAATTCCCACAGCATGACTTCAATGAACTCTATTGTCCGTAAACAATCTAAAACAACCTGGGACATTTCCAATGAATTTGTCTGCCAAAATATAGCACCTGAAAGCCGAGACTTAAATGCATTTTTCACTTTAGGAGTTCAGAGAAACTTCTGTCAGTTCCCAAAAGAGTATAATACCAACCCAGCACTTGCTGCCCGAGTAATGTCAATTTTACAAGAAATTGACTCAGAGGCATTGTCCTACATTTGTGACACCTCACGGATGATGACTTAAAAACTAATTTAGCCAGAGTGGATTGCATAGTTTTGGGATTTGCAGAACATGGCTACAAATTCATTTTTTTTAAAAACACAAATTTCCTATCTCAGTGTTCTATTTTTGGGATAATAGTTGTCAACAAAAGCAAAAGCCTTTCACCACATTTCTTGGAGAAATGTGCTCTCTTGCAACCACCAAATACCATAAAAATGTTACAACCGCTTTTCGGCTTTCTGAACTTCGGTAGAACATACACACTAGACTACACACAATGGATTAAACCATTGTATGATTTAACTCACCCTGACTTCTCCAGTACACTTTGGACATCAGAACACACACAGATTCTCAGAACACTGCAAATTAACATACTTGCATCCAGACACTTACACATTCATGTCAAGACAACTAACTTGGTGATCCACGTAATTGCAGGGTCCACTGGTTATACATGTCACTTTTAATGAGGGTGATACTGTGCTGATTGCGTATAAATCGCATTTATACTCTAATACTGAAATGTGTTTTGAATCAGCAGAAAAAATAGTGACTGCAGTGCAGACAGCTTTTACCAAGACCATTATCTCAGGAGCAACATAGAATTGGTGTAACTCCCATTACAGCCTTAGAGGCTGTCATCAAGACAAGCTGTCCTAATGCAAAAGCCTTACATCCAAGATGGATACAGTGGGCCACCTCCCTAACAGCTACTGATGTTGACTATGTCTTTGACCCCAGACACAAGAATTCCTCCAGTATGAATAATATTACCCTGTGCCCATAGATTTTGTGTCTCTTGATCAGTATGATTACATAATAAATGCTGAAGGGTCAGGACAGCCTATGTTGGCACTAAAAAACAATATTCTGCCTCGTCTATGGCAGTACTCAATGTCATGAAAGATGCTGTGTTTCATGCTCATAAAACATTTAAATCATTTATGCAATCCTTGGGGGTTTGTACCACTCAGCTGGCTGAATTGAAAGCTTTAATAATTGCACTGGAGCATATGGATCCTCCATTCCCCACAATCATAGTGTGTGATTCATATTATTATGTCCAGTACATTATTGGAGCCTAAATGGATTCAAAGACTCTAAAAAGAAATGCTATCAAGCATAAATTGCTGTGGGGAAAAAGTGTGCATCTTAAGGAATGCTTGCAACTGGCTCATGTGATTTATTCATTGAGTCATCAACTTGTTGGAGTACACATTGCAGGAAATTCACTTGCTGGTGAAGCTGCAAAAGTAGCAGTTCAGACTGCTACTATAGCTGTGATTACATGTTCCCACACTACTTGGGTATTGGCACCCCACTACCTAAAATATATCCAGCAAAATATTCCTATCTGTTGAGTTCCCAGAACATTCCTTTTGCTTGCATTCTTGGGGTGGGTGATCAAGTGATACCCGAACAGAACCGCAGTCAAGAATTAATCATTGCTGCTCATGTGGGATTAGCAGGGTATATGCAGGGGTGATTGTTACAGTTTCCTTTCTATTGGTGGAGTGGTCTGTACAAACAGGCAAAACAACATATCCTCAGTTGTGACATTTGTCAGCAAATACAATTTTCACCACAGCTCGCCCAAACACTCAGATGGTGCATGTAAATTTACTCTGTTGGCTGTAGATTAATGTGTTAGATTTCTATGGATGTGAGCACAGTGATAGGGTTGATAACGCGTCCCTTTATGATAATTTATTACACATCAGGACTCGTTTTAGGCCAATGAATCTTTTGACCCAGTTGAGAGACACCTTAGGACGAGATAGCTAATCAATAAGTCAATCAATACGTCAATAATGTCATCAATATTTATCACGGCAATACATTTCACTTTAGTCAAAGTCCTTAATCAATTCAAGACGCTACCATGACCTTTTAGCCATGAATAACCACACCAGTTTAATAGAATTTTATAAGTTTTATTCCCTAATAATTACAATCTAAAAGCAGATGCGTTAATCTCAACACCAAGAAACATAATAGCAAAGTCACGATATGGCAACTTTTATAAGATTTCATTAAAGTGAGAATCACGAACATCAGAACATAACATGGCGTGAACATAGATCAAATTCAAGAGAGTGTCAATAACGCGTCAGTTCAACAAAACATAGATTCGGTCATTTGTCTATTTGCGTCAGTTTAGTGAACACCTGTCCTAATCACTGATTAGCATTAGCATGTTGGGCTTCATGCAAAACAATTTAGAACACCAATTTGGAAAACATCTAACTATGGTCGCTGTCAAAAGTAAGCAGTTGGTACCTAGAAAGGAAAAGCAAACAGACAAATCACAATTGCATTGTCATAATTACCCTCCAAAGTTTAGGTCAGCGCACAGGTTCAGTCTTCGACTTCAGGACATCGGTCAATTCGCCATCAGTCAGAACTCAGCTCCGGGGCAAAAGGGCACTTCCCTCATAAGGAGGCAAAGTGTAACATGAACAAATCTAAGGGCGAGAATGGTTTTAAGTAAAGCAACAAGTCACCAAGCAAAGTGACAAAGTTTCTGGATAAAATCTATAGAATTCATTACCTAATTCTAAATGCTTCCCCGTGACATGGGTTTTTATCCCTTTTTAGTTGTACATTCCCCCAAAAATGTATTGGACATTTGTTATACCCCACTATCTTTAACCTATCAGAAAATACATTAGATCACCTAACTCTTCACCCCATATTATTTTACAAGTCTTTGATTGGTCTCCGTAATTGACGTCTTCAGAGGTGGCACATCCGGTATGATTTCATCTTTCTGTAATTCTTTGCACATCTTTTGGTCAGTGACTTCATTGTCTTCACCGGTTTGAATGACCTTGTACATTCCATTAATCTACATTGTTTCATCTCATTTATTCTGCAAGCAAGGAAAAGGCTATGAGAACGGATCTAACATGGTTACATTCGTCTTCTAGTTTGAAGGGAAAAGAACATACTGGGTCGTGTCCTCTTATGAGTCAGTTCACTGCAAAATAGAAAAATACATTTAATATGAGAGCCAAGCAGCTAAACTTCGGCTCATGCTAACTTAAGGCCTATGAGGATTTCAGCACAGATTCAATAACGCAGTCATTAGTATAAACTTATTTAAACACAATATAAACATTTTAGTCATCATTATTAGTCTACGTATACATTGACGGCCACTCCCGTGGTCACATTTCAGGTGCACGTTTTAAGCAAAATTATTATTATAGTTTCTATGCAGGATTATCACATATTAATTCATAAACATTTCATGTTAGTATAAATTATATAAGCTACGCTCTCTCAGGGTGACACTCAAATAGTTATAAAAAATGTGCAGGTCCTTATCAGGACATATGCAGTAGCAGTATTCTACTCGGACCAGGGACCACCCTTTGCCTCTAAGGCTTACCAGTATACCATGGGAACCCTGAGTGTTGCTCTACATTATTCCTCAACTTACCATTCTGAAGGAAATTCAATAGTGGAAAGGGTTAACCGTGACTTAAGTCAGTATTTAACAGCTAGAGTATTAGGTTCAGGTCATAGTTGGATCCATCACCTGTATTGAGTCCAGAGAGCTTTAAATAATCTGACAATAAGATCTTTGGTTGGTCAGTTCTCCTTCATCACGTGAGGTCCCTGGTTTTACTCAGACTGTCTCTGGTTATTTTGTTGATATTGATGATTTTTCTTCAAATTCCTCACATACTTCACTGCATGGTGTACATGCTTTTCTCCTTTGGCTGAAACAGACTCATCTGATTATGCCTTGGTCCTCTATTTGGAATTTCGTTTCACTGCTTTTCCTATGCATTTGTTTCGGATTTGTCTTTTTTCTCGCTTCTGAATGGACATTACCTACCAGAACGCTCTGCTTCAGAACTAGTAGCTTAGATGATGAAGCCTCATTCTACTTCACATAAAGTGCAAAGGGACCCGTCCCTTGCGAACATTTCTGCATTTCCTGTCTCTGATGGAATTGTTTTGCATAAGGTCCCATTTGATGCCTTTGGGGGTACAGAAACTTTACAGATTCTCTAAGTGTTAAAGGTTGCTATGGATGACATAATTACTTAAGGTTTGATATCTGATGACCAGGATGTAGAGACTGTCAAAAACATGCCTTCTGAATTAGAATCTTACAGTATTTGAAACAGAAGATTTGTGTTTAAATTTTGATAATTATGGTGAAATGTTTTGTTATCATTATTATGCTCATCACTATTTATGCAGAGCTAGTACTCCATGTACAGTTTTTATTTAAGCACAATGGAAACATTGCCCGACATGCCAGTTCGTAGTTCCAAAACTTATATGAAAAAGTTTGCATTAATTTTTGGTCAAAACGCTTTAGAACCAGATTCTGATTATTATAAGTTTACAACTTTTCCAGCAAAAAAAATGTTGACCCAAATGAAATTAATTTGTTGTGACTCATTTATTTCCCAGGTGACCCTTCAGGGCTATGAGTATTGGAAAGAAAATTTTATTTGAAATCAATTTGGGGAACATAACACTGGCAAGTTGGGGTGTCTGATGCCTAGACAATCTTTTCAGGTGCTTTGTAATAACAAAAAAGAGAAGCCATCCTCATGCACGTAAGCAACATGAGGCGCTATGCAGGCCATTGCAAGGATCCAGGGTCACAGCACCCGGCCCCTGGGGGACACAACAGAGCACAGGGTGGCAGGACTGAGCAGCAGGCCAGCACAAAGGGCTGCTGTCAGTGGCAGTTCCTCCAGGTGACTAAGCAGATCACAGGTCAGCACAGCAGCAGCAGTCCAAGGCGGTTCCTGGTGAGCCCTTCCAGCATTCTGTGTCCAGTTACAAGCATGTTTCCAAAGTGTCTCTCCATTGTGGGGAAAAATCCCTCTGTACTTATACTCAGTTTTACAGTGGGTTAACAAAGAAGGGGAGAGGAGGTTCCAGCAGTTACAACTGGTTCTGGGAGTGTCCCCTCTCTCCTCCAGCACAGGCTCCAAACATCAGTTGGGGGTAAACAACCCCTTTGTGTGGGGCCCGGGTACAGCCCCTCACAGATACATGTGTGCCCGGCCTTCCCCTTCTCTCAACTTAGGAATACCATTCAAAATGCAAATGCACCTCTGCAACACCTCCACCCTCCGTGTGTACAGGTGGTCTGAAAGGTATGCACAAAGCCCAACTGTCACTCTGCACAGACGTGGATTGGAGTCAAGCTGCAAAATACCTGTCATAAGCACAGAGGAATGCTCACTTTCTAGAAGTGGCATTTCTGTAAGGATGATAAAAACTCCACCTACACCAATAAGCAGCATTTCTTTCTACCATTACAACCATACCAAACATGCCTACGCTACCCCTCATAAATCAGACAATACCCCCCTAGACATAAAACAGGGCATTTCCAATGCAATCCTATGAGAAGGTAGTGCTCAGACTCAGTGCTCAGACTCCTAGAGCCAACAGCAAGAGGTCAGGAAAAATAGGAGGGAGGAGGCAGGGGATGAACCTGCCACAATGGCCAGGTCCAACACAACCCTCACCAGCCTAAAGCCAGGGGAGACCAATCAATACTTTGACGGGCTTCCCTGGTTGGGGTGATAGAACATGGACCCTGGCCCACCACTGCAGGGGCACGCTCCAGTTCTACTCCACTCTCATCCCAGTTGAGTCTCTCTTTCAATGCTTCCCAGGCAACATAGGCTAACCCAGGGGGGCTCCAGAGCTGCTAATGGCCAGAACCAGGCCCCAGGCCATCTAGGAGCCTCTGGTCTCTGAAATTACAATGAGTGGGGGGTGGTATCCCCAGGTGCATAGCAACCTATCTCCACTCCACTTAAAATCAGTTCAGGGAGTCTACCCTCCCACTGATCCACCAACCTAGGGTCAGCAATCATAGGTTCCACAGGGGCTAGAGGCGAGGGTCACCTCCCTCTACCCCTCCTTATAGGATTCCACCCTTCTCTCTTAGGAGTGGTACCACCAGAATCCAAAACTGCCAGGGTGCTTGACACAGTAGTAGTCCTGCACAACTCTCTCGCCAGCCCAGGATCACTACCTGGCGACTGACCACCCAACCCAGGGACACTACCTTTGGATTGCACTGGGGTCTGGGACAAGCTTCCCCCTCCCAGGACCCTACTCAGAGAGTTCTGCGTCTCCCCACCTTGGGAGAGGCCACCAGAAGTTACACACAGGGGGTGAGCACACTAACCCCCCCAACCTGGTCAAATCTTACCCCCTGAACCTGACCATCCAACCCAGAGTCGCCACCCTGCGGCTGAACCACTGCCTGGTGCACCAGGACTTCCTGGGGAGCACTACTACCCCCCCACAAGGGAAACACCTTCCAAAAGTGCCAGGCAAGAGTCGGGCTGGTGCAGGTCTCCTGACCTCTGCCCATCTGGCAAAGTCTGGATTCTCCCCAACCCAGAAATGGTCTCACCAAGTAAATTCGTGGAGGGCCCTGCTCTCGGAGCTGACCCCTGACCCTCGAGGTTCTCCACTGGGGCCCGCAGCCCCCTCTCAACCCTACGCCTGGATTTTCACCTCCTCGGCTCTGGAGTGAGACTACCAGACTCCAGGACTGGCGGAACGCTATCACCGGCCACCCATCTAAGTCCTACTGGCAAATGGGGTCCCTCTGAGCAGCTGGCCCTACGGTGCAAAGTAGGCTCCCTTCTGGCTTCCACTTATGGAACCAACCAGGCTATGAGACCGGGTCCTGGGCTTCCTGGGACACAGCCCACACCCACTCCCTCTTCTCTGCCACAAGACATGGCCTCCTGAACCCCTCCGATTACACAGAGACCTACCTGGGACACAAGCCTATCCCACCACACCTGGTTGGGAAACACCTAGACCATTTTCTTTAGCAACACCCGCTAATGCCACACCAGACCCTCTGGTACGCAACCAGAGGTCTGCCTCCTTTGCAAGCTCCCTCCCCTCCTCAGGAATATAGCTCCCTAGGTCAGTCCCCCAATCCTTCTCAGGGATCCTGGACTCTACCAGAGCCCTCTCATATTCCTTTAATCACTGACGTATGTCACCCGCCCCTCTTGGAACCTAGGTACCAGATCTGTGGGTATGTGAGGAACATTTTGGCTACAGCACTCTACATTGCTTCCACCACTGGACTCCACCTGCAGTGTTGGTGAGTCCAGAACCTTCAGACTGCACTCAACAGCGAGTCTCTCTCTGACAAAGGCCTTCTATGCCTCTGCCATCCTCTCCTGTACTAAGGCCTTCTCCACCTCAGCCCTTCTCTCCTACACAGCTAGGTGCGCTAACTGTAACTTCAGGTCCCTCTCTTCCCGCCTATCTCTTAGCTCATCAGGCATCAAGGAATGAGAGGTAACCCTGCTTCTTACACTGGGCCCAGCAAGGGACTCATTGGGGCCTTCCCTGTCAACTGACGACCCCCGGTCATTCTCACCCTCCTGATCGGTCTCTCCACCGCTCTCTAGGGATGAGGTCTGGGAGCCCTCCCATCAGGAACCCTCACTACACTCAGGATCCTCTGGGTACCCCCTAAGCACACTCTTACCCTGGGCATATGTCACAAACCTTTCAAAAAAATTGAGAGATCTCTTCAGGTCCCCTTCCACTGACAGTCCTCTCTCTCTCCAGAACCCCTCTAATACCTCCTGCCTGTAAAATGGCAGGTCTTCTAAATTGAAGGTTGGCCCCATTTTGAAAAGGTACAGTAAACACAAGTGTGACAACCCAAATGCCCAAGCTAGAGAAGTGAAAACAGGAAAATTTGCCAAAGAGAGAAAGTTAGGAGAAGCAAAGCATGTGATGGTCTACACACAATCTTTGTAGTGAAATAATGAGTCACAGTGGTATTGTAAAAAGCAGAAGTCCTATCCTCACCGCTGCCAACCAATGTTAGAAATGGGGTCTTTGGTTGGCAGTCACGTTACCCCTGTCCAAGAAAGGACCCTCACTTTGTTCAGGGAAAAGGAGAATCACACTCAGTTAACACCCGCTCACCCCCTTGGTAGCTTGGCAAGAGCAGGCAGGCTTAACTTCAGAAGCAATGTGTAAAATATGTGTACCAACACAGACAGTAATTCAGTGAAAACACCACAAAATGACACAACGCATGTTTAGAAAAATAAGGAATATTTATCTAAACAAAACAAGACCAAAAATACAAAAGTCCAACATACACAAATCAAGTTATGAATTTTCAAAGAATAAGAGTCTTAGGGCCAGATGTAGCAAAAAAGCAAATTGCGACTTGCAATTTGCGAGTCCGTGAGACTCGCAAATTGCAAGTCGCAATTTGCTATGCAGAAAGGTGTCTCAGACACCTTCTGCAACTCGCAATGGGGTCGCAAAGACCCACCTCATTAATATTAATGAGGTGGGTCGCAGTTTGCGACCCCATTACGAGTATGGGCACTCAGGGGGATGGTGGCCTGCTGGAGTCAGCAGACCACCATGTCCGTGACTGCTTTTTAATAAAGCAGTTTTTTTTTCCCCATCTGCAGCCCGTTTTCCTTAAAGGAAAACGAGCTGCACTTGGGGAGAAAAAAAAAAAACCTTTAGTTTCGTTATTTTTCAGGGCAGGCAGTGGTCCATTGAACCACTGTCTGCTCTGAAAAATATAATTTTTTCCATTCAGAAAGGGGAAGGGGTCCCATGGGGACCCCTTCCCGTTTGCGACTGGGTTACCATCCACTTCAAGTGGATGGTAACTGCGATTTCATTTGAAATGAATTTGAATAGCAGTGCGAGTCGCAAATAGGAAGGGAACACCCCTTCCTATTCGCGAGTGGGAAATGCATTTTGCGAGTCGGATCCGACTCACAAAATGCATTTCTGTATAGTAGAGAGGCTTTTGCGCCTCGCAAATGGCGTTTTTCGCCGTTTGCGAGGCGCAAACCCTTTGCTACATCTGGCCCTTAAATCCTTAAGTAAATAGTGAGAATGTTGTTAGCGTGCAAAAGTACCTGGGGAGCGTCAAAATAATACCACACGGGCGAGTGTGCATCAGAAAAGGCCAGCGATGGGTCCGGGCAAGCTTTGCGTTATTATTCAGTGCCCAGTGATGTTGCGTTGAAAATCCAGTCGCACAGTTTCACAAAACCGCGCTGCATGTGGTTTGCATCCTTATCTGCCTCCGTTAGTGGCTGTTATGTGGCGTTTCTCCAGCCGCATTGTGTTGATCTTCCAGCCGCGATACAGGGGGAGCGTTGATTTCAGCCGCGAAGCCGGCGGCGCGTCGTTCATTAGCCACGTCACAGAAGCTGCGTAGAAAATTTCCCCGCACAGCGGTCTGTGTGTGGAATTTCAGTCTTGGTCTTCATCTTTCAAGGGCCCAGGAACTAGATAGGGCACCACTTGGTAGGACAGGTGTCTCAGCAGAGAGTCCAGGTGCCAGCAGGGGAAGTCTTTGATGACCCTGAGACTTCAACAACAGGAGGCAAGCTCAGTTCAAGCCCTTGGAGATTCTTTACAAGCAGGAATGCACAACACAGTCCAGTCTTTCTCCCCTTTCACAGGCAGAAGCAGCAACTGCAGGATAGCTCTACAAAGCACAGTCACGGGCAGGACAGCACTTCTCCTCAGCTCTTCAGCTCTTCTCCTTGGCAGAGATTCCTATTGGTTCCAGAAGTGATCTAATTTTCAGGGGTTTGGGTACTCTTCTTTTACCCCTTTCTGCTGTTGAAGTAGGCCTACTTCAAAGTAAAGTCTCTCTTGTTTGTGAGATCCTGGCTTGCCCAGGCCAGGCACCAGACACACACTAGGGGTTTAGAGACTGCATTGTGTGAGGGCAGGCACAGCCCTTTCAGGTGTGAGTGACCTCTCCTCCCCTCCCTCTTAGCACAGATGGCTCATCAGGATATGCAGGCTACACCCCAGCTCCCTTTGTGTTGCTGTTTACAGAGAGGTGCAAACAGCCCAACTATCAAACTAACCCAGTCAGGGGAATCCACCAACAGGCAGAGTCACAGAATGGTTTAAGCAAGAAAATGCCTACTTTCTAAAAGTGGCATTTTCAAACACACAATCTCAAAATCAACCTCACCAAAAGGTGTATTTTTAAATTGTGAGTTCAGAGACCGCAAACTCCATATGTCCATCTACTCCCAAAGGGAACCTGTGCTTTAACAATATTTAAAGGCAGCCCCCATGTTAACCTATGAGAGAGATGGGCCTTGCACAGTGAAAACCGAATTTGGCAGTATTTCACTGTCAGGACATATACAACACATTAGTATATGTCCTACCTTAAACATACACTGCACCCTGCCCATGGGGCTACCTCGGGCCTACCTTAGGGGTGTCTAACATGTAAGAAAAGGGAAGGTTTAGACCTGGCAAGTGGGTACACGTGCCAAGTCGAATTGGCGTTTCAAACTGGACACACAGACACTGCAGTGGCAGGTCTGAGACATGATTACAGGGCTACTCACATGGGTGGCACAACCAGTGCTGCAGGCCGACTAGTAGCATTTGATTTACAGGCCCTGGGCACCTCTAGTGCACTTTACTAGGGACTTAATAGTAAATCAAATATGCCAATCATGGATAAACCAATCAACAATACAATTTACACAGAAAGCATATGCTCTTTAGCACTGGTTGGCAGTGGTAAAGTGCCCAGAGTCCTAAAGCCCCCAAAAAAGGGAAGAAAAATAGGAGGAAGGAGGTAAAAAGATTGGAGATGACCCTGAAAAAGGGAAACAGTCCAACACCCATTAATAGTGTTTTAATAGTTGAATGATAAAGTGTTATATAAGCAGACATTTATTATTATGATTATCTTATTAGATAAAGCAACAACACAAAACAAAATAAAATGGACGGAGTGTTGAAACTTTTCAAACACTCACCCCCAGTCACAGATCTGGGTTTAATCCATCGTTATTTTGCTCCGTAGTCACCTCAGTTTGGACCTAGAAATATGCAAATCAGTCTTGACCCTGTTCTCCATGAGAACAGTCCAGCCCGAACTGCTCGGCCAGGTCCTCCGTGGACAGGAAACAAGCATCCTGGGACTGGTTTCAGGGTATCAATCTTCATCAGCCAGGCTAGCTTGAATCCAGTGGCAGAGGGAGCAAGGGACCCACATCTGCGCATACCCCTGCCACTTAGGGTGCACAAAGCAACAACACAAAACAACATCATCCTTTTGTGTTGCTAATGGTAACATTGTCATGTGTGTAGTGTAAATAATAACAAATTTAGCTTCTTAAAGATGAACGTTTTGCATTGTAAGCTGCACTTTGATCTGCTCTTGAGGGTTTTAATCGGATTTCTGACTAGAGAGCATGATGTGGCACATTGGGTTGAGTGTATCATAGTATTGTGTGCATTTCTTTTAAATTTAATATCATACATTAACATCTTGAGCATTTTGTATTGTTGGAGAAGTTGGGTTTGAATACAATCTGGACCCTATTTGGTTATTGAAGATTTTAAATTGTTCTTCTGTTTTGCTGCCTACAAGGTATATTATTTTGGAATAGTGCACTTTTACTTTCTGCATACTGCTTTGTGGTAGTGTACTTTGCATGTGTGCTGACGTTAGTGAGGAACGGCTAAGTTTGGCAAAGTTGGAGATGACTCGTAACCAGGGGCACACAATAAGGTGCCCAATAGGAAGGGATAACGAATCCACACAGCTGCTCAAGTTCAAGGTTAGTAATATGTGGTATCTTAAATATATTGTCAGAAAGTATACACTATTGGACACTGGTGATGAACTACAAAAAATAATATAGCGTATAGGGCAGTGGAATGGGAACTAGCCACCTAAAGGTTTACCACAGGGACATGGGAAGATCAAGTGGGGCCTAAAGACCAGTGATGCTGGTAAAATAAACACTTACATTCACTTTCCAAAAAAAGGCATAAGAATCCAACCTGGACACAGTTGGGTAGTGTGGGAAATAGGTTGTTGGTTGAGCAGGGAGAAATCCTATTCAAACAGCCAGAAACCTTGCCAGGGTGTACCACAAAACATCACTTAATTAATTTTTCATAGCCTTCTGGTAGCTTGGCAGACTTAAGCTTAGAGGCAACGTGTAAAGTATTTATGTAGCACATAAACAGTAACACCCAGAAAACACAGCGCAATAAATCCCACAACAATTTAGACAATTGAAGCACATTTTAATAAAGTATTTGACACCAAAACTACAAAACCACAATCTGTAGAACTGGAGTTATGAGTTTTTAAAGTTTAAAGTGAAAAATAGCACCTAGAATCTCAAAGCGACAACTGCGGACATCTAATCGTGCAAGAACGCAGCAAACATCAAAAGTTATAACCAACAGTGATAGAGCTTTGTTTACCTTCTGACTTAGAAGACATTTTGGGGGAAAATGTCTGGGAAGGTAAGAGTTCAGCAGGGTAAGGCAGCCGGTAGTGCCCAAGGAGGAGGCATCATCATCAGGGAGCTGCTGGACAAAGGCAGGGTGAAAATTCCTACTTTCGTACTCTCCAAGAGTACAAAGCTGCAGACTCTAGCTGACAAGGGTCCATCTGGCCAGATACCCCATCTACAAGGAGCCCCTGAACAAGATTTGCTGCTACTGAGAAGTACATAGTGGGAGCTGCATCAGGTCCACGATGCACCTTGATCAGATCAGTGAGCAGGTAGGTCCTGATCCTCAGGGCACCTTTTGGTGGAACAATTTAAGTCCACTGTTTTGGATTTGGCCTATCTGGGCATCTTTAGCCCCACTTCCAAGACTCCAGGACTGGAGGGGCACCACTTGGAGAATTAGGACTTTCTAAGGCTGGGTCCAAGGGTGGGTTCAAGATGGTTGGAGCCTTTTCTGTCACTGAGGCTCTGGTCGAGAGACTAGCCAAGTAGCCCTTGGAGTCACCCTCAAAGTCTTGGGTCCAAGTAGAAGAGCAGGTCTCAAGCAGCAGGCCAGACATCTGAAGGCACAAAGTAGTCTTCAGGCAGCAGAGGAGACCTTCTTGGTGCAGCAAGGCAGTTCTTTAAAGTACACAACCGACCACAGTAGGCAGCCCTCTGAGAGTCTGTAGTGAAGCACATTAGAGATTGCACTTAGGGGGTCCTTCTGACCCTGGCGGTGATTACCGCCATGGCGGAGGTTGGCGGTAGCACCGCCAACAGGCTGGCGGTGCTCCGCCGGGCATTCTGACCGCAGCGGTACAGCCGCAGCCAGAAGCGGAAAGCCGGCGGTGTACCGCCGACTTTCCGCTGCCCATGGGAATCCGCCATGGCAGCGCAGCTTGCTGTGCCGCCATGGGGATTCTGACACCCCATACCGCCATCCTGTTCCTGGCGGTTCGCCCGCCAGGAACAGGATGGCGGTATGTGGTGTCGTGGGGCCCCTGGGGGCCCCTGCAGTGCCCATGCCAATGGCATGGGCACTGCAGGGGCCCCCGTAAGAGGGCCCCACAAAGAATTTCAGTGTCTGCTTTGCAGACACTGAAATTCGCGACGGGTGCAACTGCACCCGTCGCACCTTCCCACTCCGCCGGCTCCATTCTGAGCCGGCTTCCTCGTGGGAAGGGTGTTTCCCACTGGGCTGGCGGGCGGACTTTCGGCGGTCGCCCGCCAGCCCAGTGGGAAAGCCAGAATGACCGCCGCGGTCTTTTGACCGCGGAGCGGTCTTTCGGCGGGAACCGCTTGGCGGGCGGCGACCGCCGACCGCCGCGGTCAGAATCACCCCCTTAGTCTCCATTTTTAGATTGTACATTTTAGCTTAACAGCCTTTTCTGATGGTGACCTTTTACATGCATTCACACTTAGGCGATAATGTGCTGAGACAACACTGTAAATGCAGCTTATTCCCAGTAAGCATTGCTGCCATGTAGTCTGTATGCACTGTACAAGGATAGGCACATGGAATACACTGTCCTTGTATTATGATTGTCCAGTCGAGACAGCTCTAAGGCTCCAGACAAACCACTGAATCAGCTCTGCACCTTTGACACAAAGTGATAAGAACAGTGCTTTTAATGTATTAACTGCCCGTGTGCCACATTCGGTAGAGGAGCACTTCTGCTTGGATTATCTTGGAACGAGGTGCACTGTGACTGAGATGCAGCCCTGATTACTCTGACCTCCATCATGTAAAGGATAATAACCTACACTACATCAGACTGTCTTCCTGGCACTTCATACCCAAGTATAGGGGGGGGTTAGTCTATCCCAATGGATTTAGCAGAGGATAGTCCCTCATGCTCTCAATAGTTTAGCTAGTAGCAGGTATGAGTGTAAAAACATAGCAACATTATCATGGTTGAATTGTTTAACTTTTTCACCACTCTCATAATGTTGGTTACACTGCTTTCTTTCAGCAGCCTAATAAGTGCAATTGAAGCATTTTCTACAAGAGTACAATTGTTTCAATAAATGCTTGAAAAGGGAGTTTCATATCATTCTTTTGTATAGCTTGGGCATGCAAAGTAACAAAAACATAGTAGATGTATTTTCATGATTTCCTTGGGAATCAGAGTGGATCATGCTTGAGGTTGCTGATATCGTCTAGCAACATAATAAAGTTAGGGGTTCGGATGGAGCACTGTGGACTAGCTAGAAATTGTGTTGACATTTCCTAATGGTATAAATGGAATACGATTCTATATCCTGAAGTTTGAGAAGTCCTAATACACAGTTCTACTTAATTCATATGTACAGTTTAACACGGCACCAAATGTTCTAGTATATGTCTCCTGAATAGTGCTTGCATGTGCTCAACATCCTCCTTTGATCTTAATACAGAGACGTCCATGATGTTAGCGATTAGTCCTCCTCAGCCTAGTAGGAAACCCCATTTTTGTCTGCAGGTCGCTCAAGCTTGAACCTTTAAAAAGGATTACCCCATTACATAATTTTCCTCTCTGACTTCCATTCATAAATGGAGAGCCCAGTCAACATTTTCATTAAATGTTGACATGCTGTTGGAGCCCATTTACTGCCACAAGGGATCCCTACGATGGGTGGAGATGTTACCTTTGTGGTTGAAGCAAATGGAGCATATAAATGCAAAGTTTTTTACTCTTGGGTCAATTTTCTTGCAGTAGATGCCACAATACAGACATTTCATCCATAGACAGAGGCCCCAGCACCTAATCAATTCAGGCCTTATCAATAAGTAGAAATAGCAGTAACGTTTTAAGAACATAAAAATTGGTTCCAATGTGCCCTCCCAAACCCACTTCAACAATCCTAGATGGCTATACAGGATATCCAAATTTGGGAGCATTAAATGCTCAAGAACTAACAACACTTTATAATCACATTGTTAAACTACACTGTCTCCTAATGCTATACACTTTGTGCACATTGACCATAGTCCCAGGACATGCTGTTCAAGCTGGACAGCCACAGTTGGCTGTGCCTGCAATTAGTTCTGTTACTATCAACCCAATTATGGGTAAGGTTCCCACCAAGAGAGAGAAAATTTCATTTTGGATTGCACAAAATACAAATCAGCTTGAAACTGTTTTATCTCACACACGACCCCAAAACAACATAGAATTCTTTCAATGTGCCTACCACTTAATATGGTTACCCTATAGAAGATTGTGCCACCTGCGGCACAGTCTTTGCTGCCTTGTATACCATAACACATGGTGCACTGTCTAGTGCTGTTTTTCCTTAAGTGCTCACACAGATTCAAAATGAATGTCGGGCTGCCCCTGTCCTGGATTTGGGGATCAAATGAATTGGCAATTTTGCCACAGTTTCCTCAAATACTTTAAGTAATATCAAAGGGGAGGCAGTAGTACTGGCAGTATGCCAACACCTTGTGCAGGCTCTGGTGGTAGACCAAGAGTGTGAGTTACCAAAAATTATCACAGAAACCTATACATCTATATGCCAGAACAATTTGGGAGCCAGGGCTAATACGCCACAGCTGAATGGCAAATCTAAATCACATAAGGTCAAACAAGAATCAAGTCTTCCAAAAATGCTGGGAAAACAAAAATAAGGATGAAGCAAAATCATGGGGTTGATCTCTACAGCCGGAATCCTCCAAAAAACATTGCACTTTATGTAACTGTGATACACTTAAACAACCTGCTAGGTATCAGTACCGTAGAGTATCAGTACACTTTCAGGACTCATCACTCAAATGCTGTGAGAGAGAAGGACGGCCATAATGCAGCAATGAAGAGTATGTGAAATGGAAAACGGACTTACAACGCTCATCTGACATTTTCATAAAAAAGGGAGAGAAACTTCCACAACAAAATAAAAACATATAAAAAGAAGACGGTCACAGGAATTTTCAATAAGTATGCCACACAAATGGAGAACGCGCCTTTAAAATAAGACATGGGCGTTTACACTAGCAGGAGAGGTCACAGTACTTTGCCGAATCTTCAAGAGTTTCAGGTATCGAAAACAACTAATGAATTTATTCAAGGTGAACCACCAAATCAGCGGATTAGTCCTCCTGGTAGACTTTATGGTTTGGACATCCACATTGAAAGTGACATGTCACATACTATTAAAATAATACTCTGGGAAAATTTAACCACCACCTATCAATCAATCAATCAAATCAATCAATCAAAAAACTTTATAGAGCACGCTACTCACCCGTGAGGGTCTCAAGGCGCTTGGGGGGGGGGGTCAAGGGAGGGCAGGGAGGGTCACTATTCGAACAACCATGTCTTGAGGTTCTTTCTGAAGAGCAGGAGGTCTTTGGTTTTGCGGAGGTTGGTGGGGAGGGAGTTCCAGGTTTTGGGGGTGAGGTAGGAGAAGGACCTGCCTCGTGTGGTGGTGCGTTGGATGCGGGAGACTGGCTAGGGTGAGGTCGGCTGATCAGAGGTTATGGGTGGGAGTGTGGAAATTCACTCTGTCGTTGAGGTAGGTTGGGCCGGTGTTGTGGAGGGATTTGTTTGCGTGGATGAGGATCTTGAATGTGATTCTCTTGTCTATGGGGAGCCAGTGAAGGGATTTGAGGTGTGGTGAGATTCGTTCATGGCAGGGGAGGCCAAGGACGAGGCATGTGGCTGTGTTCTGGATTCTCTGGAGTTTGCGTTTGAGTTTGAGTGTGATGCCGGCGTAGAGGACATTACCATAGTCTAGTCAGTTGCTGATGAGTGCATGGGTGACTGTCTTCCAGGTCTCTGGGGGAATCCATTTGAAGGATTTTTTTAGAGTGCGGAGTGTGTGGAAGCAGGAGGAGGTTAGAGCATTGATTTGCTGTGTCATGGAGAGGGAGGGGTCCAGGATGATGTGAGGTTGCGTGCGTGTTTTGAGGGGGTGGGTGCGGGGCCTAGGGCGGTGGGATATGGTTTTGTTGGGGCCGAAGATGATGATCTCAGTTTTCTTGGAGTTAAGCTTGAGGTGGTTAGTTGTCATCCAGTTGGCAGTGTCGATGAGAGCAGCGTGTTGGTTGGTTATGGCGGTTTTGGGGTTGCGGTTGAGGGAGAGGATGAGCTGGGTGTCATCTGCGTAGGAGAGGATAGTGATTCCGTGTGATCGGAGGATGTTGGCTAGGGGGATCATGTAAATGCTGAAGAGTGTGGGGCTGAGGGAGGACCCTTGGGGGACTCCGCAGATGATCTTGGTGGCGGTGGAGTGGAAAGGTGGAAGGAGGACTCTCTGGGTCCGGTCGGTGAGGAAGGAGGTGAGCCAATCTAGGGCTTTGTGGCAAATTCCTATGTTGTGGAGGCGTGTGCTGAGTGTGTGGTGGCAGACATTGTCAAAGGCTGCGGAGAGGTCTAGGAGGATGAGTGCGACGGTCTCGCCTTGGTCGACTTTGGTCCTGATGTCGTCAGTGCATGCGATGAGGGCAGTTTCCGTGCTGTGGTTCTTGTGGAACCCGGATTGTGAGGGGTCAAGAGTGTTGTTTTCTTTGAGGAAGTGGGATAGGCGGGCGTTGACTAGTTTCTCGGCAACCTTGGCAGGGAAGGGGAGGAGGGAGATGGGGTGATAGTTGGAGAGGGTCTCCAGGTCGGCTTTGTTTTTTTTTAGGAGAGCGGTGATTTCCGGGGGTATGGGTAGGTGGCGGAGTCAAAAGAAGAGTTGATTATATCACGGAGGATGGGGGTGATGGTTGGGCTGGCTTTGTTGTAGATGCGATGTGGACAGGGGTCGGAGAGGGATCTGGAGTGGATGGAGTTCATGTTTTTTTCGGTCTCTTCGTGTGTGGTGGGGGCCCAGGTGGTGAGTGTGGTGGGGGGGTCATGAGTGGGGATTGAGTTGGGTGAGTGAGGGGTGTGTGTGGTGGGTGTGTGTGGTACGAAGCTGTTGTGGACGTCCAGGATTTTGTGGTGGAAGTGGTTGGAGAGGGCGTCACATAGGAGTTGTGTGTGTGAGGGGTCTATGCTGCTGGCTTTGGGTTTAGCTAGTTCATTAATGATGGTGAAGAGTGCTTTGCTGTTTTGAGAGTTGTTGTCAAGGCGTGTCTTGTAGTGATCTCTTTTGGCGGTGCGTATGAGTTGGTGATGGGTGCGAATGGTGGCTTTGAGGGTGGAGAAGTTGGTTTTAGAGGGTTCTTGTCGCCATATTTTCTCCGCTTGGCGTCATTTGCACTTGGAGTCTTGGAGTTCGGGGGTGAACCATGGGGCATTCTTGATGTTGCGGGTGGCGATGTGTTTTCTAAGGGAGGCTAGTGTGTCTGCGCAGGTAATGATCCATTTCAAGAGGTTGTGTGCTCCTGCGTTGGGGTCATTGGTGTGGGGGGGGGTTGTGAGCTAGTTGGGAGTTCAGGCGTTCTGTGGGGATCTTGTCCCACATGCAGTAGGGTGTGGTCTGTTGGTGGTGTGTGGGGGGTTTGGTGAAGGAGAGGTGGACGCAGTGGTGGTCAGTCCAGAGGAGTTCGGTGGTGTGGGTGTAGGCTATGTGTTGGCTTGAGGTGAAAATTGCATCAAGCGTGTGTCCTGCTGAGTGGGTGGGTGCGGTGACCAGTTGTTTCAGTCTGAGGTTGGTGAGGTTGTCTATGAGGGAGGTAGAGTTGTGGTCTTGTAGGGTCTCCTATGAAATTCTCTTGTCTAAGGTAGTTCGGTCGCTGGAGTTTTTTAGTAAAGTTCCACAAGGGAAAGATATAATTATACTTTCCTTCTCTTTTCTTGTCCTGCAGTTGTTAAACAAGCATATGCCACAAAATGGGCTCTTGCATAAGCCCCAGCATTTTATAGCAATCATGTAGATATGAGTTCCCCTTCCCATGTAGTACCTATACAAGTGCAAACACAATACACAATTAAACATTATGCTAACGCCCCAGTGAGAGAGATTCTCTCACCATCAGAGTACCAATGCGTAATTGAGCCCTGTGGATCTCGCATGAATAATCATCCTTTTCCTGTAATGAAACCAGATCATCCCTATCATGTAGTCTTAGACTATAGACATTTAACAGTCATACATGCATTTCTGCAATTCAAAATTCCCACAGCATGACTTCAATGAACTCTATTGTCCGTAAACAATCTAAAACAACCTGGGACATTTCCAATGAATTTGTCTGCCAAAATATAGCACCTGAAAGCCGAGACTTAAATGCATTTTTCACTTTAGGAGTTCAGAGAAACTTCTGTCAGTTCCCAAAAGAGTATAATACCAACCCAGCACTTGCTGCCCGAGTAATGTCAATTTTACAAGAAATTGACTCAGAGGCATTGTCCTACATTTGTGACACCTCACGGATGATGACTTAAAAACTAATTTAGCCAGAGTGGATTGCATAGTTTTGGGATTTGCAGAACATGGCTACAAATTCATTTTTTTTAAAAACACAAATTTCCTATCTCAGTGTTCTATTTTTGGGATAATAGTTGTCAACAAAAGCAAAAGCCTTTCACCACATTTCTTGGAGAAATGTGCTCTCTTGCAACCACCAAATACCATAAAAATGTTACAACCGCTTTTCGGCTTTCTGAACTTCGGTAGAACATACACACTAGACTACACACAATGGATTAAACCATTGTATGATTTAACTCACCCTGACTTCTCCAGTACACTTTGGACATCAGAACACACACAGATTCTCAGAACACTGCAAATTAACATACTTGCATCCAGACACTTACACATTCATGTCAAGACAACTAACTTGGTGATCCACGTAATTGCAGGGTCCACTGGTTATACATGTCACTTTTAATGAGGGTGATACTGTGCTGATTGCGTATAAATCGCATTTATACTCTAATACTGAAATGTGTTTTGAATCAGCAGAAAAAATAGTGACTGCAGTGCAGACAGCTTTTACCAAGACCATTATCTCAGGAGCAACATAGAATTGGTGTAACTCCCATTACAGCCTTAGAGGCTGTCATCAAGACAAGCTGTCCTAATGCAAAAGCCTTACATCCAAGATGGATACAGTGGGCCACCTCCCTAACAGCTACTGATGTTGACTATGTCTTTGACCCCAGACACAAGAATTCCTCCAGTATGAATAATATTACCCTGTGCCCATAGATTTTGTGTCTCTTGATCAGTATGATTACATAATAAATGCTGAAGGGTCAGGACAGCCTATGTTGGCACTAAAAAACAATATTCTGCCTCGTCTATGGCAGTACTCAATGTCATGAAAGATGCTGTGTTTCATGCTCATAAAACATTTAAATCATTTATGCAATCCTTGGGGGTTTGTACCACTCAGCTGGCTGAATTGAAAGCTTTAATAATTGCACTGGAGCATATGGATCCTCCATTCCCCACAATCATAGTGTGTGATTCATATTATTATGTCCAGTACATTATTGGAGCCTAAATGGATTCAAAGACTCTAAAAAGAAATGCTATCAAGCATAAATTGCTGTGGGGAAAAAGTGTGCATCTTAAGGAATGCTTGCAACTGGCTCATGTGATTTATTCATTGAGTCATCAACTTGTTGGAGTACACATTGCAGGAAATTCACTTGCTGGTGAAGCTGCAAAAGTAGCAGTTCAGACTGCTACTATAGCTGTGATTACATGTTCCCACACTACTTGGGTATTGGCACCCCACTACCTAAAATATATCCAGCAAAATATTCCTATCTGTTGAGTTCCCAGAACATTCCTTTTGCTTGCATTCTTGGGGTGGGTGATCAAGTGATACCCGAACAGAACCGCAGTCAAGAATTAATCATTGCTGCTCATGTGGGATTAGCAGGGTATATGCAGGGGTGATTGTTACAGTTTCCTTTCTATTGGTGGAGTGGTCTGTACAAACAGGCAAAACAACATATCCTCAGTTGTGACATTTGTCAGCAAATACAATTTTCACCACAGCTCGCCCAAACACTCAGATGGTGCATGTAAATTTACTCTGTTGGCTGTAGATTAATGTGTTAGATTTCTATGGATGTGAGCACAGTGATAGGGTTGATAACGCGTCCCTTTATGATAATTTATTACACATCAGGACTCGTTTTAGGCCAATGAATCTTTTGACCCAGTTGAGAGACACCTTAGGACGAGATAGCTAATCAATAAGTCAATCAATACGTCAATAATGTCATCAATATTTATCACGGCAATACATTTCACTTTAGTCAAAGTCCTTAATCAATTCAAGACGCTACCATGACCTTTTAGCCATGAATAACCACACCAGTTTAATAGAATTTTATAAGTTTTATTCCCTAATAATTACAATCTAAAAGCAGATGCGTTAATCTCAACACCAAGAAACATAATAGCAAAGTCACGATATGGCAACTTTTATAAGATTTCATTAAAGTGAGAATCACGAACATCAGAACATAACATGGCGTGAACATAGATCAAATTCAAGAGAGTGTCAATAACGCGTCAGTTCAACAAAACATAGATTCGGTCATTTGTCTATTTGCGTCAGTTTAGTGAACACCTGTCCTAATCACTGATTAGCATTAGCATGTTGGGCTTCATGCAAAACAATTTAGAACACCAATTTGGAAAACATCTAACTATGGTCGCTGTCAAAAGTAAGCAGTTGGTACCTAGAAAGGAAAAGCAAACAGACAAATCACAATTGCATTGTCATAATTACCCTCCAAAGTTTAGGTCAGCGCACAGGTTCAGTCTTCGACTTCAGGACATCGGTCAATTCGCCATCAGTCAGAACTCAGCTCCGGGGCAAAAGGGCACTTCCCTCATAAGGAGGCAAAGTGTAACATGAACAAATCTAAGGGCGAGAATGGTTTTAAGTAAAGCAACAAGTCACCAAGCAAAGTGACAAAGTTTCTGGATAAAATCTATAGAATTCATTACCTAATTCTAAATGCTTCCCCGTGACATGGGTTTTTATCCCTTTTTAGTTGTACATTCCCCCAAAAATGTATTGGACATTTGTTATACCCCACTATCTTTAACCTATCAGAAAATACATTAGATCACCTAACTCTTCACCCCATATTATTTTACAAGTCTTTGATTGGTCTCCGTAATTGACGTCTTCAGAGGTGGCACATCCGGTATGATTTCATCTTTCTGTAATTCTTTGCACATCTTTTGGTCAGTGACTTCATTGTCTTCACCGGTTTGAATGACCTTGTACATTCCATTAATCTACATTGTTTCATCTCATTTATTCTGCAAGCAAGGAAAAGGCTATGAGAACGGATCTAACATGGTTACATTCGTCTTCTAGTTTGAAGGGAAAAGAACATACTGGGTCGTGTCCTCTTATGAGTCAGTTCACTGCAAAATAGAAAAATACATTTAATATGAGAGCCAAGCAGCTAAACTTCGGCTCATGCTAACTTAAGGCCTATGAGGATTTCAGCACAGATTCAATAACGCAGTCATTAGTATAAACTTATTTAAACACAATATAAACATTTTAGTCATCATTATTAGTCTACGTATACATTGACGGCCACTCCCGTGGTCACATTTCAGGTGCACGTTTTAAGCAAAATTATTATTATAGTTTCTATGCAGGATTATCACATATTAATTCATAAACATTTCATGTTAGTATAAATTATATAAGCTACGCTCTCTCAGGGTGACACTCAAATAGTTATAAAAAATGTGCAGGTCCTTATCAGGACATATGCAGTAGCAGTATTCTACTCGGACCAGGGACCACCCTTTGCCTCTAAGGCTTACCAGTATACCATGGGAACCCTGAGTGTTGCTCTACATTATTCCTCAACTTACCATTCTGAAGGAAATTCAATAGTGGAAAGGGTTAACCGTGACTTAAGTCAGTATTTAACAGCTAGAGTATTAGGTTCAGGTCATAGTTGGATCCATCACCTGTATTGAGTCCAGAGAGCTTTAAATAATCTGACAATAAGATCTTTGGTTGGTCAGTTCTCCTTCATCACGTGAGGTCCCTGGTTTTACTCAGACTGTCTCTGGTTATTTTGTTGATATTGATGATTTTTCTTCAAATTCCTCACATACTTCACTGCATGGTGTACATGCTTTTCTCCTTTGGCTGAAACAGACTCATCTGATTATGCCTTGGTCCTCTATTTGGAATTTCGTTTCACTGCTTTTCCTATGCATTTGTTTCGGATTTGTCTTTTTTCTCGCTTCTGAATGGACATTACCTACCAGAACGCTCTGCTTCAGAACTAGTAGCTTAGATGATGAAGCCTCATTCTACTTCACATAAAGTGCAAAGGGACCCGTCCCTTGCGAACATTTCTGCATTTCCTGTCTCTGATGGAATTGTTTTGCATAAGGTCCCATTTGATGCCTTTGGGGGTACAGAAACTTTACAGATTCTCTAAGTGTTAAAGGTTGCTATGGATGACATAATTACTTAAGGTTTGATATCTGATGACCAGGATGTAGAGACTGTCAAAAACATGCCTTCTGAATTAGAATCTTACAGTATTTGAAACAGAAGATTTGTGTTTAAATTTTGATAATTATGGTGAAATGTTTTGTTATCATTATTATGCTCATCACTATTTATGCAGAGCTAGTACTCCATGTACACTTTTTATTTAAGCACAATGGAAACATTGCCCGACATGCCAGTTCGTAGTTCCAAAACTTATATGAAAAAGTTTGCATTAATTTTTGGTCAAAACGCTTTAGAACCAGATTCTGATTATTATAAGTTTACAACTTTTCCAGCAAAAAAAATGTTGACCCAAATGAAATTAATTTGTTGTGACTCATTTATTTCCCAGGTGACCCTTCAGGGCTATGAGTATTGGAAAGAAAATTTTATTTGAAATCAATTTGGGGAACATAACACTGGCAAGTTGGGGTGTCTGATGCCTAGACAATCTTTTCGAACAAAACAATGCAATAAACTATTTGCTTGGTTCTGGCTAAAATTAAAGAAAGGAACGCATTGAGCATTCCCTTTGCTGCACGTTTTGATAATTGGCAACAATGTGCAAATTTTACAGAAGAATATCTTAATGATATGATACAGAATGATGCATGTCACTCTTCAATTTTAGGTCAAGATGGGTGCTTAGTATGGCCAGTCAACACTAATGGTTGTCATGCACATTTTTTAAATGACTACATGGGCTTTAAATCAAGCAGACCAGACCCCCAGTATTTGCAGTCACAACATTCAGAGGTAGTTACTTCCTATAGCATTGGAAAGTTATGCAAACAATGGTTACAGCATTCCACCTTATCTGCAGCTAAGGAACACCCATCTCTCCTCCCCGATGGCATGGATTTACATGATATCTTGTTGGGTCCTAAATCACTGTGTTATAAACATTTCTTACATGCCGTTTAGAATGAGATTTTGAAAATGTCTCAGCATGAAGCTTCTGAACGCTTAAGACAAATTGACAGGGCTAATTTGGAAAAAGCATTGGCTGTTTTGGATAACAGAATGACTACACTGTTGACTCGCATTTATTCTTTAAATAATTTTGTATTGTTTACATTCAATATCACACAGAATGGCAGGTCTCTTCTACAGCATGGGCAAAGTCATAATTACCTTTTCAACTGAGCTGCACATTATAATTTTTCAAATCAAACTGAGCGCCATGGAAATTTCTGAATACAACAGAGTAGTTTTTGCCTTATAATTTAACATGCAGACAATGACTGATGGTAAAAAACATGCAACTTATACAATGTTGACAATAAAACTTTTAGAAAAATTGTTGTTCTCGGTAGTTGAAACACCATCTGCTTTGTGATTAATCCACAGATTTATTTCATTACCATTGCAGATGCTTGAGTCAGGAAACAAAAGTCTTCCTTATTGGAAGTTAATGAGAAACTTAGTTTGGCCATTCATTATTTAGTGAATAGGTGACAATTCATGGGGCATGCTTCTATGGCTAATTTAGCATGTGATCTGAAGGATGTACCCCTCTCCTAGATTTGACCAGTGTTCCAATTACTTTCAAATGGAAGTTATTTGATCCTGAACAACCAAGGTTGTTGTGGGGTGAAGCAAGGTGTGTCATATGTGGTGACAGTTTACAGGGTCATGACTTGCTATAATAATGTGTTATTTCCACCCACACATACGATTATAGAAGTTACCTTTTCACCTTCCATTCCTGTTTTTACCATTAACTTTGCTAAGTTAAGTCAATTAAAAGCCTTATTATTCCAAAAATGCGTTGCTTTAACATCTGTGTGAGAAACTTTTGATCTTCAAGTTGGAGAATCTTCCTTTGAAGTCCAATTGCTATCACATACAAACTTGCTGCAGCATTTTGGTAAACTTGTTCCTTGAATAATTAATGCTTCATATACCACAGGAGTGGTAAAAAAATTTCAAAGCGATTGGGTCTGGCTTTGTGAGCACCTTTGAGACTGTATTCAGAATGATACCATCCTTTCGGCACTTTGGTTTCCAACGTATTTGGAGGCATACCGATTCTACTGTTCCTGGACATTGACATTTTGGTCCTAATCTTGTTGCTCCGCAATGGATGTTCCACCTCAAGGCCAAATAGTACTAGACTTACCACACGTACTGCTGTGTCGTGAATGCATGATACAGTACTTTGGCGTGTCTTTGCTCTGGAAATTGAACATGAACTGGACCTTGTCCTTTAGACCTATATGGAAACAACATGTACAGCCTGTGTTCCACTGTCTATAGTGCTCTTTCCAGTGTGCACTAGACTTGTGTCTGGCTATGCAATTGGTTCGATCTACAGATGTGAATCTGCAAATGCATCTGTTGAAGGCCCACCTTCAGTGCTGTCCTATGAGGCTGACATTGCTGCTGGATGCATACTATGAGCCATTGTTACTGGATGATAAGTATGCTTCAGATTCTTAAGACCTGGCTCTGATGTTGTGGTTGCACTACCAGCTGTCACTCCTTCAGCATCTGCTGACTGGACTGGATATGACCATGCTCTTCCTTGAAACTTGCTCTTCAAGCCACTGTCAATCTATAGTCAGTGTATTTAGGTTCTCTCTGGACCCAACTGACTCTCTGAACATGAAAAACACTTGGGGGCCTCCTAGACTTTTAATTCAGCCTCTATTTGTAGAACAAATTGATTTGTATTTGTTTTATTTGTTGCATGCTTTTACTTGTCCCTTTTAATGGCTTTCATTTGTTTTAGGTATTATCGTACATTTTAGATCCCTTTCATGTTGACATTTTAGGCTAGCTTTTATGCTATTCATTTGAGAAGAGTCTGCCAAGGGAAGGGTGTGGCGAAGCACATTAGGGCAAGCACTGCATTGCACATTTTTACTTGCCATTCTTTTCTGATGGTGACTTTTTACATGCTTTTACACATAGGCGACAATGTACTGAGGAGACATCACATGCAGTTTATTCCCAGTAAGTATAGTTTGTACATCCAGTCCAAGCCTAGGCATAAGGAATGTGATGCCCTTGTATCATGATTGTCCGTTGGAGACAGCTCTAAGCCTCCAGCCAATCCATTGTATCAGATCTGCACCTTTGACATAGTGCGATATGAACAGTGCTTTTATTATATATATATATCTCGGTGCTACATTGAACAGAGGAGCACTTCTGCTGGGATTATCTTGAAGCACATTGTACTGTGACTGAGATGCAGCCCTGCTGAGTCTCACCTCCATCATTCTTTATGATAGCTTGCACTACATCAGACTGCCTTCCTGGCATTTCCTACGCAGATATTGGGGGTTAGGCTATCTCAATGGATCTGGCAGAGGGTACTCTCACTACGCTCTCGATAGCGTAGGTAGAAGCAGATACGAGTGCAACAATATAGTAACATTACCATGGTTGAATTGTTGACCTTTTTCACCATTCTCCTTATAATGGTTACAATTCTTTTTTCATCTGCCTAATATTCACAGCTCATGCTTTCTATGAAAGAAAACAATTGTGACTAGTGATTAGTATTAAAAAGAGCTTGGAACCGTGCTCTCAGTTTGCAGTGGTGGTGGGTTAGTTGAAAGTATGAGATCTTATGAGAGAAAGGTTAATTATGGCCAATGACCCTGCTGTCTCCCTCTTTGTCAAGAATTTCCTTAAAATAAACGTGTCTTTTCACCCCCAAGATGGTGTGTTTGGTACTATTTACAATGCTAGGAGCAGGGATGTGAGCTCGTTTACAAAGGCACATCCATTAGTCAGTCCTAAAAACAACATTGTTGGAATAGACTGAGTCGCTCCTTCAGTCAGGCATTTCAGGAGCCAAATTTGGAGTGTTACACATTATGCTCACAGAGGTTGTGAGCATGCTGGCAGTTCAAACAAGCATTGACAACGCCAATAGTTCTTGCCTATACAATGTAATTGCAATGTTCTCCACCAGTGTGGCTGCTGTTCAGCATGACTAAAAGTTTATGATATGGAGTGTCATAAAGGATTTGTTGAAGTAGAGTGTTGTAGAGTGGAGTAGAGGGAGTAGAGTGTCATACAGTTGAGTAGAGGGAAGTAGAGTTCAGTGTTTCAGTAGCAGAGAGTGTCGTAGAGTGCATTGTCATAAAATGGAGTGGTGTAGAGTGGAATGGGTGGAATACAGTAGAGTGGGTTGGAGTGGATTTAGGTAATCTGGTGTACTGGATTGGAGTAGGGTAGGGAAGATTGAATTGGAATAGAGTGGGGTGGTTTGGGTGGGCTGGATTGGAGTAGGGTGGATTGAAATGGGGTGAGGTGAATCTGATTGGGGTGGATTGGACGTGAGTGGGTGGATTGGGTTGACTGGATGGGAGTGGGTTGGAATGTGTGGGGTGGATTGGACTCGAGTGGGGTGAGTTGGGTAGGATTGGAGTAGGGTGGATTGTCATGAACTGGTTTGGAGTGGAGTGGATAGGGTTGGACTGGACTGGAGCGTGATAGGTTAGATCGGATTGAGTGGGTGGATTGAACTGAAGTGACAGAACTGGGGTAGGATGGTGTGGATTGGATTGGGGGGTGGATTGAGTTGACCGGATCGGAGTGGGTTGGGTTATGTGGGGTGGATTGACTGGAGTGGGGTGGGGTGGGTTGGATTGGACTGGGGTGGATTGTGATGGACTGGTTTGGAGTACAGTGGATAGGAGTGTAATGAAGTGTGGTAGGTTAGATTGGATTGGGTGGGTGGATTGAACTGAAGTGACAGAGCATGGTCGGGATGTTGCGGATTAGAATGGGGGTGGGTGGATTGGTTTGGAGTGGGTGGATTAGATTGGAGTGGGTGGATTGGGATGGTCTGGATTTGAGTGGGTAGGGTTGTGTGGGGTGGACTGGTCTAGATTGGGGTGGGTTGGAATTGGAGTGTGTGGATTGTGGTGGACTGGAGTGGAGTGGAGAGGTGTGAATTGGGGTGGAGTGGAGTGCGGTGGATTGAGGTGGAGTGGGTTGGAGAGGATTAGATTGATGTGAGGTGGATTGGATTGGAGTGAGGCAGATTGTTTTTGATTGCAGTGGGGCAGATTTTTTTGGATTGAAGTGGGTCAGATTAGAATGGGGCAGATTGCTTTAGATTGGAGGGGCAGATTGGAGTGGGGCACATTGTTTTGGATTGGAGTTGGGCAGATTGGAGAGGGGCAGATTGTCTATTTCATTGACAGACACTAATTAGTCAAATGTACCTCTCATTTTAGCAAAAATATTTAACTATAAAGAAGCCACATTCACAACATATTTAACATATCTTTCAGATGTTCAATTTATTTTACCTGGAGGTAGTTAGTGGCTCTTTCAGATTTTCTAAACTTTTTTTAAACCTGGAATTTCTTGCTGGCTTTATTAAATCAGACTTTTTACTTGAATCTATTTGACAGTGATGGAGCGCCATATCCGTTTGCATTCTTCATTCTCGAATCGTTTTCTGTAAAAACATACAGTGTAGGCAACTTGGTGAAAGACAATCTGCCACACGGTTACAAAAACATTAGAGAGAAAAGGTGCAATATACAGAGATTTTGAAAAGAGTGACTGAGTTTGAGTTGAAAAAACAACATTTTTCAAAACGGAGAACTGTTTCAGCCAAAAGACAAACACATCGCTCTTTTTTTTTAACTAATTCAACATTTAAAGCATGTCTGCCTGCATTCCCAGTGCCTGTGACAATAGTAACACTTCCTTTCAGTCTAATGGTTCCTGAGCGCCATGCTTTGTCCACTGATTAACTGCTCTATTCATTGACCAGACCGCTAATTGCAGGCTCCTTATAGTTACCCTACATTACTGTAAGAATTAATGAGACACAATTACAGCTCCCAGAACTCTCAGGCCTCGCCAACTGCAAAACACTCCAATTGAATAGGAACTCCAGAAAAAAAAGAGGAAAAATTCGATCTATTGTTGGGACCAAGAAGAATGTTTTTTTGTAAGAAGAAAAAAATTGTATTTTTTTGAAGCTGTTTCATAATTAGGCCCTTGAGGCTGAAAATGCGAGAGACCAGAGAAAGAGTTGGGATTCAGAATTCATTGAAAAAACGCCGAGCAAGCAAAGAGACATAATTTGGCTAGCAAAATGCAGAGGGCTTGGGTACATAACAAAATGGCGTTATGCAGAATAGGTTTACCGGACAATGTTATCCTAATAAAGGTTATGAGACTTTCCAGACGGCCTAGCTACCAAACTGTGATCCTGAAGTTATTTTTACTCTACTTCTCAATAAGGAATGCATCTTACAGACTGCCCTAACATGATAACTGCAACTCACACCTCAGTGGCCGTCACACACGAAATGGAATCACACTCCACATAGGATCAAAACAAAGACAACACATTTCCAACCACACACACCCTACAAAATGTAGTGCACTGCCCACGTAGGCTAGTGCTTCAGTGCCCCACTTAGGAGTAATAAGTGCTACTTATGTGTATATTTATATATTTGTTGCAATACAAACCATTAAATGGCTGCAGACCATTCAGAACTCAGCAGTCAGAATCACTCTCAACTCCCTACACTGCACTCATATCACACCACACCTAAAGGAGCTCCACTGGATCCCCATCCATAAATTAGCACATCTCAAACTCCTCTCCTACACTTTCAAGGCACTACATAACACTAACCCAGCATACCTTAACAATTCCATCTGCTTTCATAAACCTTACAGATACCTCCGTTCATCCGGACTACTACGTGCCCACATTTGACACATATAGAAAACCAGATCTGGCGGTCAAACCTTCTCTACTAAAGCGTGGAATGACCTGTAAGAGCCTCCTCCTATCATTTTGATTTCCACAACACAATGAAGTCCTGGCTTTAATAGGCCCCAGGTTTGGGTAGACACACCTCCTGAGTGCCAGGATACCATCCCTGGTGATAGTGCTCTCTACAAATCTGCATAACATAATATACAATTCAGCACTTACAAAATACATATAAAGGGTGCGCTCACATTTACTTGAAACTAATACAAAAGGATAAATGTCTAAACCAAAGGAAATAAAAGAATTTCATTCTGAGATGAAGACCTAGTTTAAAGTAAACCTTGGTTCCCTCCCCTGGAATACAATGATGGTTCATGCTTACAAGAAAGACATGTGGTCTTGTAGGTTTAGCGGACGCAGTCTTGAAGTAGACAGAAAAAGCATTTTAATTTCCCCTTGCTATGGCTATCTATCTATCTATCTATCTATCTATCTATCTATCTATCTATCTATCTATCTATCTATCTATCTATCTATCTATCTAGCCATCAATTTATCTCTCTGCTTTGGTGTTCCTCGTTTCTAACCAGAATGCACTTTAGCAAGGCAAAGATACTGCTGTGTGTGCATTTTGCTCAGACTATTCACATTTTGTAATATTTTGAGTGCTCTGCCATTGACCAGAGTGCTTTTTTTTTTTTTTTTTTTTTTATTAAAGAAGAATATAGGGCAGTACAGAGTATACATGAACATATCTTCAGAGCTCCACATTACAACAAATAATTTTACAATCAGTATATGGATGTGTGCAATCTAATGGATATTATGAATAGTAAATGATAGGGTTATGGGTAAGAGGTTGGGGGTGGATCGGGGAAGAGGGTGAGGGACAGGAGAAGAAATAAATCATGGGAAAGGGGAGTAGGGGAGAGGGAGGTAGCGTGGAAAGAGGGGGGGAGGGGAGATTAGATGGGGCGAGGGGAGGGGAGAGAACCTGTTGGGACAGTGCTTCCAGGCTATTAAGTAAGTGTTCCGGTTATTCCCCGTCCAGTGTGGATTATCTTGCAGGGTTGTACAATGTAGTGTATGTATCTAGGTATGTTATGTCATAATATGGAGTACAGGATCCTGTGCGTGGGGAGGAATAATGCTGGAGGAGAGTGATCAGGGGGGTATCTGTGTGAACATGGTTTTAAATGTGTAAGGGGTCGAAACTTTTTCTGTTTGCATTGGATGATTAGATACTGATCGGGTGGAATGGGAGGAAATAAGTCATCTAGTACATGTTTAAGCGGACCGGTATGGGGGGCGCTTTCCAAGACGAACAGTCTGGGGAATAAAGGAAGGGGGTAGAAAGACAGAGAGGGGGGAGGGAGGGAGGGGAAGGAGAGGGTCTTGGAGTATCGGTTGCCGTCCACCGACCATCAACCAGCTGCCTCATGATCCTGTCAGGAAGGGGCTCCAGATTTCCGTGAATAGAGCCGCTTGGTCCTGTAAGTTGTAGATTACGCGGTCATGGGTGGCTGTTAGGAACATGGCTGTCATCTATTCCACTGCTGTTGGGGCAATGTTAGACCTCCAATGTCGGAGTATGCAGATTTTGGCTGTGGCAATTGCCGTATGAAGCAGCCGTCTGTGGGGTCGCGATAGGGAGGGGTACGGGCACATATCATGTAGGATAATGAGTGATGGCGGTGTCGGATTTGGTATCAGTATAGAGTCCACAAGTGTATGCCGCACGGTTTCCCATAAAGGTTGTATCGTCAGGCAGTGGCATAGAATATGGAGTAGGTCACAGTGGAGATCTGCGCATCGCCAGCACTTCGCGTGTGGCATCAGGCCTGCCTTGAAGAGTTTTATAGGGGTCCAATAACAATCTTGGAGAATTGTGAATAGACAGAATTTCAGGCGGGCCTCGCGGACCCCCCTATCAAGGGCCTCAATTATGTCTGGCCATTCTTCTTTAGTGTAGGCTATCGCTAGTCGTTCTTGCCACTTTAGGCGCAGTCGCTCTAGGAGGGGTTGCGAGTAAAGGTGGTTCGTTATCTCTACGTATAGGCCGGCCATAACACCTCTGTGTCGACCCCATTTCTGCAGGTAGGTGACAACGGGTGAGGTCTTGATCGTCCACGGGGGGCTCCCAGAGTTTTGCGCATGCAGTTCTTAAGCTGTATATTTTGCCCTCTTGATTTTTGTGGATGCCGAACTCTTCACGTAGGGAGTCAACGGTTCGAAGGCGGTCGCCGTCCGCTATTTGGGATATATTGTGGATACCAGTGTTGCTCCATTGGGGCCACTTAAGGATGCTTCCTCCTATTTTTATGCATTTATTTCCTGCTATAAGGGCCTGGGCATGTAAGAAGGGGTGTATGCCCAATAGGCGGTGGGCTCTGCGCCATGCTGCATTTGTGGCCGTGAGGATAGGGTTGGACAAATGGGGATAATCAGTGTATATCCCTCCTAGCTCTGCATGCTGTCCCCGTAGAAGTTTTTCAGTGGTTACCCATTGTGGGGGGTCCGGGGTATCTGGTAATGTGTAGGTTAGTTGCGATAGTTGCGATAGTTGAAGGGCTAAAGCATGTTGTTCTACTGAGGGTAGACCTAGGCCTCCATAGGGTCTTCGTGCCAATATTGTTACAGATTTCAGTCTTGGGTGTGTAGGGCCCCAGACGAAGGACCTTATTGAGGTATCGATCATTCGGAGGAGGGAAAGAGGTAAAGGGAGCATACCTAATACGTATGTGAAGCGCGGAAGGGTAACCATCCTGACCGCCTGTGTCCTGCCCCACATAGATAAGCCAAGTAGTGACCACTTGGTGAAGTCCTGTTTCATCCGGGATATAAGAGGGTCAAGGTTGTCCCTGACCATGTGTTCCAGGCCGCGGTTGATATATGTGCCTAGATATTTAAGGCGAGTCGGGGTCCATTTGAATGGGAGGCCGTGGATTGCGGCTCTCATTGTTACACGAGATAGAGGCAGCGATTCACTCTTGTCCCAGTTTACCCAGTATCCGGATAGGGGCGCAAAGCCCTCTATGATAGAAAGCAGTGATGGCAAGGATCTTTTCAGGTCGGATAAGGTTAATAGGATATCATCGGTGTATAGATACATTTTGGAGGAGCCCCCTAATAGAGGGATACCTTTTATCTGTTGGGAGGTCCGTATAGTTGCCGCCAGCGGTTCCATTGCTAGCAGAAATAAGAGCAGTGAAAGGGGGAAGCCCTTTCGGGTGACCAGTGTGCTCTTTACATCATGGTACAACTTCCAAACCTTAAGCAAAATGTTCAAAACAAGCTGTTATGTTCAAACTTCTCTGCCAACAAAAACAAAAGTAAGTAAATAATAACCAAGGATCCTGTTATCTTTATGTATTGACTCTCCCAGGAAAAAATATTTTACAACACCATGAAAGGAGACTTCTACATAAAGGATGACTTTAAAGTCCCAATGATTCCATATTGACCAGACATTTCACTAAACTTCTCCTGCTGCTTTTTTCTCATCAAGGCCTATGCCACTTGTCCCCTCCAATTGCCACAGTGACAAGGTAACCACATTAAATCTTCCTATCTCGGTAGGCCTAGATCCTCAATACTCTGACATTCATAATGTTGATAAAACCCTCCCATGTCCCTTGAAAACTGAACGGGCAGACACAGCACACAAGAGCAGCAAGTGGGCACATTCCACTCTCTAACATGCTTCTACAAAACCACAGGTTTGCCGTGGCTCACCATGTTGAACTTACAAATACAGATAAATGGAAACAATAGTTTTTTTTGGTCCTCACATTACCTTGATTGAGGTCATCCTAGAAGCCTAATATGGACCATGGATACTGATATGGAGGTTGTCCATTGCTTTTATTCTCAGTCAGGTCTAACTCATTTACTAATTAATCTCTCATGATTTAAACAAGCTTGTGTGTAACAGTGCATTGATCATTAACCATGTGACAATGGGCCAGATGTAGCATGTTCCGATTCGCAAAATCGGATGCAGTACGGTGTCTCAGACACCGACTGCGAGTCGCTATGGGGTCGCAAAGAACGACCTCATTAATATTAATGAGGTGGGTCGCATTTTGCGACCCCATAGCGAGTCCCTGCACTCACAGGGATGGTGGCCTGCTGAAGTCAGCAGACCTCCATGTCTGTGACTGCTTTTTAAATAAAGCAGTTTTTTTATTTTATTTTGCAGCCCGTTTTCCTTAAAGGAAAACGAGTTGCAAAATAAAAAAAAATAACGAAACCTTTTGGTTTCGGTTTTTCAGAGTAGGCAGTGGTCCATTGGACCACTGCCTGCTCTGAAAACCCCTTTTTGGCAACATTCACCTTTTGCGAATGGGTTACCACCAGTGTGACACTGGTGGTAACTGCGAATTGCTTTGCGACCGCATTCGCAGTCACAAAGCAATCTAGCATAGCGATGCGAGTCGCAAATAGGAAGGGGACACCCCTTCCTATTTGCGAGTCGCATTCACAATTTGCGAGTCGGTACCGACTCGCAAATTGTGAATGAGCATCGCATTTGGCATTTTGCATGGCGCAAACTGCGATTTTCACAGTTTACACCATGCAAAATGCATGCTACATCTGGCCCAATATTACTACCTAACCCCATCCCTTCTCCCTTCTACTTCCTTTGTACAGACCCCAGTACTCTCCAACATCCTATTCTCATCATCTCCACTCTAGATTGCCCGCTAAGTCTCCCTTCTTCCACCCTACTTTTACTTTCTCTGTCTTCTACTATCCTGCTACTATTAGTACAGTTCTTCTGCTTCCACGCTTGCCCAACACCATGGACATTGTCAAACCACTCCTCAGGCTGTGAATGTAGACTGATATCATCCCCATTCCCCATGTAGACTCCACTGCACTCACCCCCTGTTTGAGATGTTCATTAAGGTGAGATTGCTAATCAAGAATTGATTAAACATCTGGCACCATTGAGCGTGCCAAAGAGCCAACGAATAAGATGGCCGCCGGCTTGCTGAGCTCCAGCAGCCCACGCAGCTCCTTTCCCCTCTCACCGCCAAATGCTCGACACAGCTCAATCCAGGTTGTGGGGAGGCTTCTGTTCTCTGGTGGGAGTGATGGGGTTATTTAATATGAGTAGCAGGAATGACTTGCCTTTCTGCCTGGGTCGCGGAGGTACCTTGTGGTGCGTTCTACCACTGCGGAGAGCGGAGTTGGACTCACTTGCACCCTTTTGGTGCTGTGTTCCCGGCACTTCTGAGCCTCCTCTGCTCATGGCTCCACACTGCCAACAGCATTAACATCTTCAGGATCACTGCCTGCCACCACATTGACTTTCCCTGCCTGATCGGGGACCACAGTCGGGCAGCCAACCCTCTTCAATCTTACATGGGGGAGCTCACCAATGGCCGTCTGATGGCAGCTGCGCCTAATACTGGAACCGAGTTGCCACTCTGCCCTTGCGCCAGATCAGACCGGAGAATAACAGGCCGCCCCTTGCATTTGTGCGGCTGCCCGGCCTAACAGCCTACAGTTGCTGGGGAACCTTATGAGAGCCTGACCTGGTTGCTGTTAATTTCTCGGCCCGGGTGCTGTTGCTCTGCCAGGGCCTGTCGGACCTCTCCCCACTGGATTGCAGCCAGCCTAGATATCCTCTGGCCACTCCCCCTTTTCTTTAGTTTGGTTGCTGGTGCTGTCTGGGGCCCACCGGTGCATACAGGACTAGTAGCTGGGGTATGTCAGGGCCCTTGCACTCTGGTGGAGCAGCCATACCTATTTCCTGCTGTGGGCTTTGAAGTATCTTTGATTGGGTAGTCTGAGTATCTCTTTCCTGTTTTTGCAGCCCAGTCTCCAGAGTGCAGCCTGCATGGTCTATGAACTATACATCTTTCTTTTGAGTTGCTCCAGTTGCTCCCCTACAGCCCTAAGCAGCACCAGAAGATTCTACACCTTTCCTTTTCTTATAAGTACCTGTTGCCACAGCACTGAGTTCTGTCTTGCCCTTAGGTTTCCAGGTCAGGCACTCCCCATGATGGGCATAACTGAACATAAACAAGCCAAGCTTCAATTTGTAAAGCCCCAATTCGGGGTGCACCATGACCCATCGACAGCAGACTCCTACACACCAGATGACACTCATGTAACCACCATGTTCAAGCAACTGAGGGAGGGCTTATGCTGTATTGATGGCAAGATGGACTTGCTAACTGCATGCTTAGATAGAATCCAGCAGAATGCAGCTCAGGAGGGGACCAGGCTCACATAGGCTGAGGCTCGATCTCTGAATTGGCAGACTCTCAGCGGAAACTGGACTGTGAACTGATGGAATCTGTATGACAGCTCTAGCTTATTAAGGCTTAAAATGAACACATTGAACATCGATCCTGTTGTAACAATGAAAGAATTCTAGGTGTGCCCAAATCTGCTAGTGGCCATAACATGGAGAGCTGTGTTGAAATCCTCCTGGGCACACTCTTTGATCGCAGCCACTTCTTGGATGTCTTCATTGTTAAATAGGCACACCGTGCACTCACTCCCAAACCTAAACCTGGTCAGATCCTGCGATCCATCATAGCTCGCTTACTAAACTCCAGAGATCAGGATCTGATTTTACAGCTCAAGAGTGGCAATCTGGATATTAGATATGAGGGATCTAAAATCTCCTTTTACCCATACTTCACCCCTGGTGTACAGGATGTTCATCGATCTTTAAAAGAAGCCTGAGGAACCTCAGATCGCCTGGGGTTAAGTACTACATGCTTTTTCCAGCCAGGCTCCAACTTGAACACAACAGTAAAACCGATTTCTTTCTGCAACCTGCCTCCACCTTTGAATTCATTAGGCATCACATCACTGCCAGAAAGGCAACATCCTTTGATCCCACCAACCCTACACTTTCCCATGGCGGGGAGCAGTGTGGCTCCTACATTCTCAGTGACAATGACTAACTGTCTATTGCTTTGCAGTGCCTTACATTTTTTCATGGGCGCAGTATGTGGGCCCACATCCTTCTTCACTGTTGGTCCTCTCCTTTAGCAGTTGAGTACATAACTGCTGCTTGCTACCTGATACCCCTTGCTACACGATATCCCAGTGGGATCCCACTGGCTGGTTCCATGCATGTTCAATGTACATGCAGCACAAGGTTTATCAAATGTCCCCAGCGTTTGCCTCCTCTTGAGGGACACATTGTTACTTCTCTTCTTATTCTACTTATTCCAGAGGAGTGGTCACTTTGAGTCGAAAGTCAGTCAATTTCACATTGTTGGATCAAATCGCAGACTTGGTGGGCCGATTAGTCGCTTTTGCTGGCATACTGTACAGGAATTGTGTATTGCTGATTAATGTTTGTGGCTCAAACTCAAACATGGATGAACCTGGGTTTTTTGATGAGGTTACGCAGCTCTGTTCTAAATATTGCAATTGGCCTACTGTTTGGGGCAGCAACTTCATTCGTACCTTCCCCGTGGATCTTGACAGACCATCAGATGTCATACACCCATCTTCAAGGACTGCTGAAGCTCTTGCCCAGATTATGCAGATCCATGACTTTACAAATGCTTGGAGAGTGCTTCACCCTAACGAAGCAAAACCTTCCACTCTCTGGTACACGACACTTCATCTCATCTCAACACATGGTTGCTGTCTGCTACACTTATGCATGGCATGAGTAGCACTGAGATTCTCCCTCGCAGCACAACAGATCACTCACCAGTGAAAGTGTCCCTTTCCCAGCCCAACCCTACACCACAGTTTTATACATGGTGGCTCCACGGCACTGAGTTACAGGATACATTTTTTCATCATGAAGTTGGTGCTGCCGTTGTTGAATATTCTACTCTCTGGGAAGCCTTTAGAGGCTTATACTTGGAGCATCTGTATTTGAAAGAGTGCTGGGTTCATTAAGTCAATTTGCGCCTGCCTCACTGCTGGAGTCCCAGCTTAAGCGCTTGGAAACTGCCTACTCTTGCCACTAGGGATATGGTTTTACTGGCACAGCTGCAGGAGACACTTCTGGGATACTCGTAAGCCTGGTAGAACATATTCAGATACTTCAACTTATCGTGACCATATAGCATTGGCCTTGCTCCATAGAGGGACTATGGAACTCCTGAATTCTCACATAGCACTTGATGATGTTATGTGTGCTCTCACTGCTCTCCCTTGTGGCAGGGCCCCTAGTGCTGATGTTCTTCCAGTAGAAGTTTATAAAACATTCAGTGCCACTCTCGTCCTAAGACTCCTAGACATGTACAACAAAGCAATCTCTAGGGGGCCCCTCCCTCATTCTGCCATGTAGGCGGTTTTTATGGTTCTTTTAAAAGCAAACAACAACCCTTTTGAGATTGCCTCATACAGGCCATTTTCATTACTGAATGCAGATATTAAGGACTTTGTCAAGATTCTGGTACAAAGGCTCCAGCCTTTAATGCAGTTCGTGGTGCTGCCAGATCAATGTGGCTTTATCCTGCAATTTGTGACCTCCTTCAATCTTCACACATTGATGGCTGTTCTCCACAAGGTGATCCACAGCTCCAATTGGTTGCCATTTTGCTTGATGCTGAGAAAGCATTCAACTCTTTGGATTGGGGATTCATGCCAAGGTTCTCTGCAGGCTTGGTATTGGTAAATTCTCACTATCATGTATAAACCTTCTGTGTACTGCCTCCAGCATGTGCATGAATGGCCTCCATTCTATCACAGGACGTGGGCAGAGGCATCCGCCAGGGGTGCCCCCTTTCCCCTGTAATATTTGTTTTAGCTATTGAGGCCCGGGCCTGCTATGTTCACAAGTTACACTCTCACCATGGGCTCTGTTTAGGCAGTCAATTCCTAAGATGTTGACAATGTGCCAATGATATTATTTTTTATGTTAAGCTCCCAGATTCATAGCTCATCCCCATCCTCCTGGGGTTGCCCGTTTTGGTGGACATTCAAGGTTACAAATCAACTGGTCCATGTCGGAGATTTTCCCGCTCACTGCTGACTGCTCAGATCCTTTGCTTGTTTATCTTTTGAGTTGTAGTCCTGATGGTGTTTGTTATGTTAGGATTTGGCTTTCTCGTGATCATTATGATTTGATATACAGAAACTTTGGCTCTGCTCTTTAAAAATTGTCTGTCTCCATAGATCATTTTATACAATTGCCACTGTCACTACTGGGATGGTTTCATTGAGTAAAATGGTGGTGCTCCCTAAGTTTCTACATCTATTCTCTAATGTTCCTGTTCTCCCATTGCACGTTTGTGCTCAGCTGAAACAGGCCTTGCCTCAATTAATTTGGGGTGGTGGCCAGATCAGAATTTGATGGAATATTCTTATATGCCCACTGCAGGGTGGCAGCCTTGCACTGCCATATTAACACACTTATTAGTTGGCAGCACAGGCAGGCTTATTATTACTGGGTCGGTGCACAGGCTACTCCTACACAGGTTAGGATGAAGCAGGCTATCGCCTAGACACATGTGCTACTGAGTTGCAATGGTGTGAAAAGCAGGGTGTTGATGTTTTTGGTGCCACTAACCAGGCATGATGAGACATTACAGTCAGTTTAGAACAATCTCTCTGATGCTCGCCCTTGTTCTCTCTTGTGGGCAATCCTATGCTCCCTCCCATGTGCAAGAGGGTCATAAGGAATCTTCTTCATCCAAAAGGCTTACTTGACATTGGTGGCTTTTTTGTAGATAACTTATTCATCTTGCAGCACACCTTCTTTACATGGCCTGACCCGATTCCCCTCCCACCATTTTGTTACCTGAGATTACAATCTCCAGCACAGGCAGCTTTCCTCACTTTACCTTCCTCACCACCTGAGACAACTTTTCTCACTGCATACATCAAAAGGACTGAAATGGAGAACTTTATCTCATATGCAAACACTAAGGCCCTGATTTATACTTTTTTAGCGCCGCATTTGTGTCATTTTTTAGTGGCGCTAACTTACAAAATACAATATTACTTTGTAGGTTTGCGCCGCTTTTGGGTCAATAAATGATGGTAATGGGGCGCACAAAAAGTATAAATCAGGGCCTAACTCTCTCACGACCAGGATAGATGCACTCCCTGAGGTTAGGTACAGGTGCAAAGCTTCTCTGGGCTTTCAGCTCCCAGACAAGACTTTGGCATATTGCTTCTCACAAGCCAAGAAAACTCCTTTTGATTATAAGCATATGTTGATATATTTCAACTTCTTGCATCAATAATATACACATCGGCTGGAATCTCACAATTCAGCGACACCGTCACTAGTAAATGCTACAGATGTGCACATATTAGTGCAGACTTTATACACATGGCATGGCTCTGCCCTGGTCTCACTTTATTCTTGCAGAATATAGTTCAACATAGATCTGAAATTCTCAATGTCTCACTTTCCCCATCCCCTCAGATTGCTTTGCTGGGTGACACATCAGCAGTACCAGCCTCCTGCCACAGACAACTTTCTTCTATACTATTTGTCTTAGTAGAGCAATGTGTTATGAGGGTTTGGATGCAGCATGCAGTCTCGCTATGCTCATGTTGGTTGCTGGATGCTGCCTATTGCCAGCAAATGATAGATCAAAATGCTGATATTGTTCACCATTTCTCCTGCCCCTTAGACATAGGGCCACTTTTAGGGCACTCTTACCCCATGTCACAGACCCCTCGCCATTCTCCTAGCAATCCGAAAGTACCCACACTTTGTCAACCTAAGTGGCGTTTCTGTGTGTGTGCTTGTAGTAGTGCATGAGTGCACACAGATTTGGGTGTGTCACTTTCTCACTGCCTTGGTGTGCATATAAGCCTTCCCCAGATTTAAGGCCAGATTTACAAATACTTTGCATTTGGTGTGCATCACTTTTTTAAAAGGGACCCAATGCAAAGTGTTGGGTTAGTATTTACAGTCCAAGACACATCACAACATAAAGTAACTCAAAGCAGCACAATGCGCTGTCTTGCATTACTTTGCGGCAAGGAAGCGTCCATGGGTGGTGGGCATTCCCATGCATCCACCCGTGGATTTTCAGCCAAATCCCTATTTACAGAGGCTTGTACACAAAGATTTGCTCCAAACTCCTGCACTTCCCCGGGGGTGGGGTAACAAAGAGAAATATTGTTATTTTTCCTCGTTTTTACCTAATTCAATGTGTGCTATTTTCTGCAGAAAATATCCCCAGAGAAAATTGCCTTTCAGCATAGTTTTTGTGCAGGAGGGATCTGTTCCTGTACCAAAACAGTGCTGACCACAACATAGACATCCTTTACAGTGGTGCAAGGGTGTCTGCATTTGATCATGTCAGTAAAATGTGCGCCAGCGCAGGAAGAAAGGAGAACACTGTCACAACTATGTAGATATGGCACTGTTCTGCTCTCCCATTCTTGCAACACTGTGCCGACACTTCACTTGCAGTGCTGCGTTGCACGATTTGTTTGAAAATCTAGGCTTTAAAAAGCATCGCTGTGTACCCTGCCCTGCTAAATACATGTGTCTTTCTGCTTTAAAATCAGTGTCTTTCGATTCTAGAGTCATTAATTATTTCTGACCATGACAATGAGCATGTCCATATTTTTCTGAATCCAGTCCCTTTCCCAGATTGAGCTGATTCCCTGCAGTGAATTACGACCACTCAGTTTATCACTGTCAATGTGGTGAATTACCTGTCATAGTGTTAGATTAGTCATTTCCACATCGATGAATAATTAAAAGTCTGAGTGCCTGGTTAGTAACTGTTGATGCGCATGTATAATTCCTTGCTAGTTCACATACACTCTGTCACTATGGGTCCATTCCACTCTAACCACAATGTCCATGTTTGTTTCAGGATGGGGTGGTATTGGTGGTTGCTCACTGTCAGGACCTCTCTCACCCTGAGTATAGCCTCCCTGTAGCCCTATTCCATCGCCACTTGGGTGTGTTAGCGCATCTCAACGTACATGTCTACTTGTCCCAAAGGCCATGTATTACTGCCCTAAACTAAAGCAAAAAAGTAAGTGCCCACTTATCTCAATAGGATCCCTGGTCTAGTGTAAAAGTCACTGTCATAAACTGTAAACTTTGCACTTGTATAGCGCACTACTCACCTGTTAGGGTCTCAAGGCGCTGTACTCATACCGCTATGGAACCCCTCCTGGCTTTTTCCCTTTTAAGGGCCCACTCCTGGGCACCCCCAGGGTGTAGCCAGGCAGCCAAGCGCTGATGGGGCCGTTGTGGAGATTAAGCAAGCTATTGCCTAGAGTTGCACCCATTAATTAGATTAGGCAATGAGGCGAGAATTATCTGGTGCAAGGGAATTGAGCCCAAGACCTGCCAAAGCAGGACTTGAACCCCGGTCTTGAGCCACATCTCTGCTTCAGGGTCTGCCGCTCTTACCATTGTGCCACACTTCTCCACCTGCTCATACTGCCCTTGTCTTTATTCTCCAGTGTAAGTGCACCCCCTTAACCTAATATCATTCTCTTCCTGCCCCTCTGCCATTGTGTTATCTTGGCCCTCTGGACTTTTTTTCTATTGTCCCAGTGTTAGTAAATCTAGATGTCTAAAAATTAGCATATTCCCAAGATCCTGTGTCCATATTTTCTATCCCTAAGTGACTCTGTGCGAAAAATCTCCCTGCACATTCATTAAGTTGTCTAGTCTTTTAAATTTGTGGGGCTATGTGTCTACAATTCGACAGGCTTCATAGGAAACCAACACTTTCCAGGCTTTTAAAGCTTTTTACTTCAGGAATTTCAACTGCAAAACCGAGGTTTTTCGTGGTGCAAAAATACATTCAGTGGGATAAATCGGAGCAGCAGATTATATGCTCCAGAAGTCATAGTTTGCCATGTGTTCTGTGGAAATGGCACTTCAAAATTATTTCTTGCTACTAACACTGGTTATAATGTAATTTATTATACCATAAAGGAATGTAGCACTTTGCAAATGTGTCACAAATGCACTGCAGAATAGTTTACCTTATTAGACATTCCCTGCCTGTTCCTTAGTCTAAGAATTTATCCTTATCTGACCCAAAATGTGATGTGATTCTGACCTTAAAGTCAGGTTCAGGTCAGCGGTAAGGCAACAATTCCTAACCCATGATCCCTAGAAAGAATGAATGAGTAAATACTAAACAGTCCGTTCAAAAAGGTATTTATAAGTACGTGAATGTATATTTTTGTAGTAATATTTTAAGAACTCTTAAATGACTGTGAATTGCCTCAAATGATCTAAAATTGGAATCAAATTTAAATATTCAGGAAATATTCCTAAACATTTAGTACAAATGAAAAGGAATGTGCACTTGAAGAATATCACGTCAATTATTGATTTCAATTTGATTTATAAACTTTATTCAGCAAATTCAAAATAGCCATAAAAGTACATAGATAAATAGATTGTTGTGCACAATCCCAATCAAAGTCATAAAATCAGATATCATGAATAATTAAAACAAAACAAAACACATGCAGTTACTCATATTCAGAGAGTACAGATTCTAAAAAGAGAGGCATGTCCTTACATGGATGTCATTTAAACTGTAGAGCACCACCTTGTAGCACAAGTGGGGATTATTTAGGTCTAATAAAAATTCCAATGTGGCCAGATGAGTTCTTATATTCTGGGCAATTAAAAGAAGTTTAAGAGAAAATATCCTAAAGTGTACCTAAAATTTACAGATTAGCATAAAGTGCAAGGTGCTCTGTTTGCTAACCCCATCACAAGGGCAGCAGACCATCTAGTTAGGGCAAGTTTTCATTTTAGGGAAGGCCACTAAGTGATGCACCAGTCCCAGTCTAAATCTTGTCAGGGCAAAACAATGCTGCATGTTAGTAACGCTTGATAGATATCCTTTGCTAATTTCCTCAAGGGAAAAGGACATATATACACCAACTGAAGATTTTGGGGGTCATTCTGACTCCCGCCAGCCGCGGTAACCGCAGGGCCGGCGGGAGCCGCCAGAATACCGCTGTGCGGTCAGAAGACCGCCGCGGTTATTCTGGGTCTCCCGCTGGGCTGGCGGGCGACCGCCAGAAGGCCACCCGCCAGCCCAGCGGGAAACACCCTTCCATGAGGATGCCGGCTCCGAATGGAGCCGGCGGAGTGGAAGGGGTGCGACGGGTGCAGTTGCACCCGTCGCGATTTTCAGTGTCTGCATGGCAGACACTGAAAATCTTTGTGGGGCCCTGTTAGGGGGCCCCTGCAGTGCCCATGCCATGGGCATGGGCACTGCAGGGGCCCCCAGGGGCCCCACGACACCCCATAACGCCATCCTGTTCCTGGCGGCCGAAACCGCCAGGAACAGGATGGCGGTATGGGGGTCGGAATCCCCATGGAGGATTCCCCAGGGCAGCGGAAAACCGGCGGTACACCGCCGGTTTTCCGCTTCTGACCGCGGCTGGACCGCCGTGGTCAGAATGCCCATGGGAGCACCGCCAGCCTGTTGGCGGTGCTCCCGCGGTCCCCAACCCTGGCGGTCTCGGACCGCCAGGGTTGGAATGACCGCCTTTATCATTTTGATGGCTTTCCTACTGTCAAACCTAAATTGCAGGAACATATCCTTGATAAGTTTGTTTGAAAGTGTCAACACTCGTTCTGGGTCTGATTTTATGGTTATGTTAAACAAAGTTGTAAGAATAATAATAGCAAGCAAGGGGATACATAAGGCATTGCCCGATTTTAATCAATCTAAGATGAGCTATTTACTAAAAACAGTTTCATCTTTGGTCCAGATACTTTACCATAAAAGCAAGGGGATCATCTGCAACACATCCTCCAGATACTGGAGGCCCACTTTCTGCTGTACAGTCTGGTTAGATGCTGATGTAGGTAAGCATAGCAACAGTTTTGGAAACAATTTTCCTCTATTTACAGGGGGGTGCTCTTAGTATGACCCCACACCCCTGCCCCATAAACTATCATAGATAAATCTCTGACCCAATAAATATCCACCATAGCTATTATAGGACAACTTCCTAATTTACTGGCAAATCTAAAGATGCCATGCAAGTTCCTACATATTTTAATTCTACCCATGTGAATATGCTGTTCCCAGGACCTATTGCTTCACAATAGGGCATCCAGATAGCTAAAGGAACTTACAGTAGTAACTCATGTGTGTCTGGATGAACAAACTTCTAAATTTCTGGGCCTTTTGTCCACAAGCCATAGTGAAAGTTTTAGATTTGTTAATCATCATACCCTATAGTGTCATAAATTCCTCACAGCCATTCAACCATTTCTGGAACCCAGTGGAGTCCTAGAGATCAAGACTGCATCAACTGCATATAATAACACAGGTATAGGACACCCTGCCACCTGATGTGGATCCGCCTGTATGGTCTGCAGGAAATTATCCACCCCATTGATAAATATAGAAAATAGTAATGGGGCGAGGACACAGCCTTGGCAGATACCTCTCTTGACCTTAAAGGTATGGTTGAATTCTCCCTTTAGACTAAAACAGACTTTGCAAGCTAGATTTTTGTATAGGCAGGCCATAAACTAAATGATAGCCCTGGGGGCACCCAGTTCAAGTAGTGTAGGCCACAAAAGGGCATGCTCTACTAAATCAAAGGCACTACTGAGATCCGCAAAACAGAGGTATGAAGCCCCTTGTTTAGCCTTCGTGTATTTCCCTATCAACAGGTCTAGATTTACACATTGCTCAATAGTACCTAATCCTTTTCTAAAACCAAATTGAACAGGAGAAAGAATGTTATTGTCCAGTACCCACTCATCAAATCTTGCCAATAAGACCCAACTGAGGACTTTCATAGATGAGTTCATCAATGATACTGGCAGGTAGTTTTTGGGGTCTGATTTATCTCCTTTTTTATATATGGGTACAATAATGGAAGAAGTCCAGGATAATGATATAGCTTCAGGCGCTACCGTGTTAAACACCCTAGTGAGGATTTGAAAACATCCACTGGCACTGGCTGAAATGGCCATGAGGACCTCGTCCTTCGTGATATTTAAATAGGTGGGATTCCCACACCACGGCTCTTCTTGTCCAGCTATGTCTGCCACCCCTCTCTTTTGCTTGAAATCCTTGGAGATGTGAGCCACGCAAGCTGAGCAGGGCATGCTGGAGCCTAATTCTGGAAACGCCTCGTAAGGGCTCATTTAGTATTTACCAGAACAGTTTGTTATTATTTGTTTCCATGACCAAGACTAATTTTGGCCAGGCCTCTACCCTCAGCAACTTCTTCCTTCGCTCCAGGGCTTCCCTATATTTACCACGTAATGTCCTGATTGCCACAGGGTCTCTAGAGGAGATGTGGAGGGCTGACTTAAGTTTCCCCTGGCTTTAGTTAGTACATGCGTGATCAAACCATTCTCCTTTCCTCTCAGGCTGCCTGACTTTTGGTTGGCATGTCAAAAGGGCCTTGTTAGAAGAAATAAGATGATTAAAACAACTAAGCAACTTTATAGGGTCAGTTTCATCTTGAAAACAATAGGTGAACTTGAGCAGATACCCCCATACAATATTCTGTAGTAAGCCATTGGGATCAATATCTCTCCATTTCAATCTCACCCCCTTTTAGTCCTATATGCATCAACCTGATTGATGATAGTATGAGACTCACACTTAGGGCCCCAAAGTAGGGTCGGGAGGATAATTGGGTCATTGTCACTCAATGTTGATTGGGCAATGTAGGTGGTGTCACATATATTATTAGCAGTAGAAGACACTAGGATGTGATCAATGACGGATGAGGAGTTATTACCTCTAAAGGATGGAATCTCTTTCCCATTATCTCCATGTTTACATCTTAATAGCATCAGGTCATATTTGAATAGGATTAAATTAAGAACCTCTCCATAGTAATTATGACAAAAATGGTCATAGCCTACCCCCTTGTGGCTATTATGGGATACTGGCAAGAAATAGGGTTGAATGTTAAAATCTCTGGCCAAGAGTAGAAATAAAGTTGAGTGGATTGGTCGTAAAAATGTATTCAGACTGTGACCCAGAGCATGGGCTACTCTGCAATGGATGGAATCAAAAACACTGTTATAAAAGTTGATTAACACCACATCCACCATACTCCTGGAAGTTAACCACAGCAATTGAAAATTAGAGGTCTCCCAAGAAGGTTTTTTAACTACTACAGGGAGTTTATTTGAGATAAGCCCACCTTTAGCCCTCCCTGATTGGGAAGCGGTCGCACACAGGAAATGTGAGGCAAATCCTTGTACATGGGTAGGGGCAACACACCACGTTTCTTGGATACAGATGATATCAACGTCATTAACAATATCACACCACTCCTCTGCCTCAATATTGTTGCATAGACCTTGCACGTTCCACGTGGCAAATTTATAGCACTCGCTGTTGCTCTCACTACATTCACTGCCCGCAGGTGCCACCTCAGGCAGACTAGTGATATGTAGGTTCCCCCCAGTGTTTCCCCATCAAGGCTGTTATCCCAGAGTCATTGCACAGATTGCAGATGTCGACAAAAGAAACCCAGAGGGAACAGTAACAGGGAAGTACCACATGGTGGGCGTAAAACTGCCCTGGATAAAATGACCCTCACAAGTATAGGGTTCCGAAAGTTAACAATTACACAGTCACCCCCAAAGTTTTTCACAGATGGACCAACCCAACCCACTCTTCTAGTTAAAAGGATTTGGTGAGCACTGTCGAGTGAGAATAGGTTATTTAGGGCCAGCCAGTGCATAACTTTATTCTCCAAGGTCTCATGGGGTTGAATCTGACCTGGCCACAAAGAGAAAACATTAACCATAACGATTACATAAGGGCAGCAGGCTGGTGGTAGATCAATGGTGAGGGGTTCTCCTGAGGGGAGCATGACTTCAGGCCCAGTCTTCTGACTGTTACAAGGCTGAAGTGAGATGATCTCAGTGGGAGTTAAATTAGGTCTTCGGTTACCGAGTGGCAGACCATGCAGATTATTGTTGGAGATTACGCACCACCCAGTGATTTGTCCTACTTCACATTCCTCCCTTAACTGCCACGTTTCAGAGGCCCTCTGACTAGGCCCCTCGTTATTTACCGCTGCAAGATCTATAGCTGTGGGGTAGCGGTAGGGTTTAGCCCATTTTGTAAAATGCCTATCAAGCAGTTAGGAACCACAGAGGACAAGGGAAGCTTCTGGCACATGTCAGTAATTTTCTCTACCTCCCCTTTGAGTTTGTCTATCTTATCTTCAGGTGGCATGAGCAAGTCACTGATGTCAGATAAAAAGTTGTTCCAGGATTTAGTTTTAGGGTTCGCTGATGCAGGGGTCCAAATCACCATCAGCCCCCTTTCTGCAGCATCTCATCCTTTTAGCAATGTGTAACTGATATGGAAGTAACAACAACTGGGTACATAGGTCCTAAAAGTAATTTGCTGCACCTCCCTGTGTCAGTTTACAAGCCATGATGAGCATCAGAGACTATGTCCATTGGGCTAAAAAGGTACCCCTGTAACTTTGCTGAGTCCAGCCACCCACAAGGATAGGCATCTTTCTGCCAGGTCTGTTTCCTTAGTGATAAAACCCCACTGCCTGTACTAAAAAGGAGTCAATGGTGGAGCAAGTTGGCTCGGGGGCTGGCTTCTGGTTTTACGCTTGCTCATGTTTACACTAGGTGTTGACACACAATTCCACAATTCAAGCTAACATCTATTGTGAACAGTCAAGGAGCCTCTGCAGCCTCAGTGCCCGGGCAGAAAGGAGCAGATTAACAGGAATGACGCAATTTGGTGGCAAAATCACTTACTCTGCTTTTCTTATTCACTGACCTCTAGTGTACACTTGCACAGCAATAATCGTAGAGATTTTGTGCTGTGGCCAGAAGCCAAGGGAGCAGGCCCAGCCCAGCCTCAGCCTTCCGCTGACAGGCGCAGACGGGCCCGCTCTTGTCCTGGACTTTGCCCAGGCATGCGCCCTGGAGCATGCCGCACAGTGGAAGCACAAGTTCTGCCTCTGGGTGCAGCAGAATGGCGTTGGTGGCCTCCTTCCGCCGGTATGCCTGGGAGTGTAGTCGTCTCAGGCCCAGGTCCCCCATGTCAAATGCCGAGTGTTCCGCGCAGCAGAAGCGCGAGTGCTGCTTTATGCGCCTCCGGGCATGTTAGAATGGCATTGGCGGCCTCCTTCCGCCAGTATGCCTGGGAAGTGTAGTTCTCTCGGGCCCAGGTCTCCTGTGTCAGAGTAAGGTAGTAATGCAGAGTAAAGGAACCATCTGCTCCACATTACAACATCCCCAATGGAAAAGCTGCGAACAGTGTGAAACATCAGTTATAGTAGGCCAACACGTCAACTATCATTAAAAGGAAGTAATTGAACTCTTGATTTTGAAGAGAAAAAAAACTGGATAATGCTATTTGCAAAACAATGGACTTTCAATACGAAAAATAAACATAAGAAATAATGTTGGGTTTCACAGAGATTGGGATTGCCAAGAATCAAGTTAGTGACCTTATGTATGGCATGTTTGACTTGAACTCAGCTATGGCATATGAAAATATACCAGACATGTAGAAATCATACATATGTTCAAGTTTTGCACAAGGTAAACAATTTAAAGTTGCAATAAAGTGCACTCGATATTCGTGTTAAGCCCAAAATTTGTTTAGAAACAGAAAAGTGCAAACTAATCATAAAGGGCCTGATGTTAGAGTTTGGCAGGGGAGTTGCTCTGGCACAAAAATGACAGATATCCCGTCCACTGTATTATAAATTCCAAAGGCTATAATGGAATTGTAATATGGCGGATGGGGTATCTGTCATGTATGTGACAGAGTAACCCCCTCCTCCATTCTCTATATCAGACCCATAGTTGTGGAAGGTTTGCTGAACAAAGTGATAAAAGTATACAGGGGAATCAAAGACCATCTGGTTAGGTTACACACAAATAAATTACCAATTAAAACATTATAGAATCAACTGTTGAACCATGTTTGAGTTATGATTTTCTAACCCTCCTAATAATCAAAATTATGCAACTCACAGTCCATGTTCAAACCTAGTTTAAAGCAGTGAAGAACATTAATCAATTTTGTTTCCTCAATCCTTAGCCTTACCCACCACTTCAATTTGATATGCATGTCTCGCCAATAATATGATTCAAGATATATTGCAGGCTTTAGGTTAAAAATGATACCGCCATCGGGTATCTCGGGTCTTCCTTGGCGAGAACATGAACATGTTCTTTCCAGCATTCTTTAAGGACTCTTTTGATGGAACCAACAGATAAGGTAGACACAATATGACATGTTGCAATTCATGAAATCACTAAGTGCAGAGGCCCATATTTATACTTTTTGACGCTAAACTGCGCTAACGCAGTTTAGCGTCAAAAAATTTTGCGCCGTCTAACGCCATTCTGAAGCGCCATGCGGGCGCCGTATTTATGGAATGGCGTTAGCCGGCGCAAGCGGACCGGCGCTGCCTGGTGTGCGTGGAAAAAAAACACGTACACCAGACAGCGCCGGCGTAGGGGGAAAATGGCGTATGGGCGTCTTAAAATGGGGCAAGTCAGGTTACGTCGAAAAAATCGTCGTAACCCGACTTGCGCCATTTTTTTTCGACGCCCATCCCCCATCAACATGACTCCTATCATTGTAAAGATAGGAGTCATGCCCCCTTGCCCAATGGCCATGCCCAGGGGACTTATGTCCCCTGGGCATGGTCATTGGGCATAGTGGCATGTAGGGGGGCACAAATAAGGCCCCCCTATGCCACCCAAAAAATAAAACAAAAATATAAAAAATAATACTTACCTGAACTTACCGGAATGTCCCTGGGGTGGGTCCCTCCATCCTTGGGTGTCCTCCTGGGGTGGGCAGGGGTGGCAGGGGGGGTCCCTGGGGGCAGGGGAGGGCACTGTGGGCTCATTTTGAGCCCACTTCTCCCTTAACGCCATCCCTGACCCAGGCGTTAAAAAGCGGCGCAAATGCGCCGTTTTTGGCCACGCCCACTCCCGGGCGTCATTTTTGCCCGGGAGTTTAAATACCACGTAAAGGCCTGGGAGTCATTTTTTAAGACGGGAACGCCTCCCTTGCATCTCATTAACGCAAGGAAGGGGTTCACGCTAAAAAATGACGCACACTCCGGGCACTTTGGCGCCCGAAGCGTCTAACGCCATAGTATAAATATGGCGTTAGTTGGCGTTGGTTTTGCGTCGAATTTGCGTCGAAAAAAACAACGCAAATTCGGCGCAAACGGAGTATAAATACGGGCCCGAGTTCTTCCATGTTGCAAAATTTCATATAGTTACCCTTTAAGTATTTACAGCATGCACACAAACGACATTTGAAACATATAGCGGGCAATTTTGGCAATCAGCCACTTTTGTTCTCTGAAGTATTTTTGAAAAGTTACTTAAAATTCAGAACCTAACATAATGAATTAGCTTTGCAAACAGCAACAATTGTGTTTCACATGATCAGAATCCAGTTTTGAAATATCCTAATGTTTCCTCAGTGACGCACGCATTTATTTTTCTTTTCTTTGAGATATATTAATTAAGTCATAAACTGTAATTCATACTTAAACTTGGATGTAGGGGCTTAAGCTCACATTCAGGTCACTGAAATATGTTCCAGTTAACATGCAGAACACCATCCTTGACGCTTGGGGTAGCATTGGACAGGGGGTCTCACTTCCCTGGTCTAAACTACAGTACGTTTAACTCAAGGTAAGGACTGGTACAGTGCACCCTACAGGAACAAATATGCTGTTCCGTGGGAAGAGGGTATTAATGAAAGGTGAATGGTCTGGCTGTTTGAAGCTGCCAGTCTGTCTTTTGCTGGAAGCCGCGAGCCAGCTTCCAATTCAACATTGGGTAGTGACCTCCCCTGAAGGCTGGCACAGTGAGGGACTGTGACCCCCTGCAGGGGTATTTGTGAGGATCCTTAGGACCTACATTCAACTTTCACAAGCTGAGCATTCAGGTAGCACACTGACTGTGGTCCACAATCAGTGCTCCTCATGACAGCTACTTTGAGTTGGCATCCTCTTCTTTAATATGACACAAGCTCGAAAGAAAAGGTTTCCCTCATTTACATGGGAATTCACCACATACGGATTGAGACATGTCCCTTTTCCATCTACTTCACCTCTCTCATCCTTGTCTCTCACTTTTCCTCACCTCTCTATTTCTCCCTTACTTTTTACTCCTTCGCTTTCCACACCTCTCTTCCCCAACAATCTCTACCTCACCTCTTTATCTTCTCATTTCTGTCTACTACTCATTTCCCTAATTACCTCTTCTCTAACTACGCCGCATCTTTCTCACTACATAATTTCTCTACTCCTTCCACTCACCATTCATTTCCAACCTCACTTCTCCAACTTCCCTTTCTCTCTTTCTAACTTTTTCCTCTACCTCTCCTCTCTCACTACCTCACTCCATTTTGGGTCTATCTCTTTTTCAATCTCTACCTCTTTTACTTTGTTTCATTACCTTCTCGTTCTCTATCTCACGCTCTTTTTCTCTCTCTCTCTCATATACACCTCTTTCTCTAATTCATCTCACACTATCAACATCACCTCTTTTTTTACATCTCTTCTTATACAGCTCTCTACCTCACCTCCGTCTCTACTTCTATTTCTGCCTCACAACTCCGTCTCTGTACCTCTCACTCACCCTTTCTCTCTTTACACCTATATGGACCTCTGTATCTCTCCCACCTCTTTATACTTCACCTCTTTTCTCTCTACACCTCATCTCTTGTTTTACCCTTCACCCCTCTTTCCCCACTTTTCTGTCTGCCTCACAACTCTCAATAACTGACCTGTCTTTCAGCACATATCTTCATTGTACCCCACTGTCTACCTCATTGCTCTCACTCTCTCTATCTTGCATCTCTTTGCTTATTTCATTATTTCTCTCTTCTACTAGTCTAAAATTACCTTTACCTCTCTCTGCCTTTGCCTCTGATATACCCTTCTTTTACCTTACCTTTGTCTTGCTCTCCTCCCACAATGAACCACACCACTCTCCCTCTAACTAAGGCACTTGATTTAAGAAAAGTATTGCTGCACCCAGTGCACTGCCATTTTTCTTGCACCTATTAGAACCCCCCTAGCGCCACCATGTGTGCGCCGTATCTAGGATACGGCGCACCATGGAGGTAGTTAAGGGAACCAGCATCAAACTTTTTGATGCTAGTTCAAGGCTTTTCATGATTAGCATCAAAAATGTTGACTCTAATCATGTAAAGCCCAATGAGGACCATTAAAAACAATGGCATGCCTCCTTTTAGCAACTGCTGAGAGCAGGCATTAAAAGTGTTGAAAAAATGGCACAAAGAAATCTTTTCGATTTCTTGCACCATTTTTCGAACCCCGTAACAAGGGGAACACCCCTTTGAATACATTATGCCCGGCGTAGGCATAATGTAGCGCAATGGGTTACAAAGTGGCGTGATGCATGCACTACGCCACTTTGTAAATTGGGCGCAGTGATTTTGGCCTTGTTGGGCCACATTAGCATAAGCAAATTACGCTAATGTGCTGCAATGAGGCGCTAGGCGCTCTTAAATTAGCCCCTAAATTTCCATCTCCATACCTTTACAATTTCAACCTCCCCCATTATCTCCATCTCTCTGCCTCTTTCTAACTCAGCATTTTTCTTTCTGGACAACTCCCCTTTTTATGGGCGAGAGTGAAGAGCTCCGTCCCATGCTGTAATCTCTCTTTGGGCTTCTAACCACGCCCATGTCAGGTCAGTCACTTTCATTGGTAAGTGGGCTTGCCTTTTAAAATCCGCTTGCTTTCATTTGTCAAAGGCATGCATACGTCATGCCTTTTCTGGTGTTTAGCCCACCTACATAGCACCGGTAAACTATTGAAACCATTCGAGGCTCGATGTTTTCAGCATGGTTTCCGGACTACTTTATCTTTTTATTTTCCACGCAGTGCGATCGCGCTGGGGTTTACACAGCGCACTCGCGCTCGGTTTTTCAGTTTTCAATTTCAGCACGATCGCACTGCATTTTACATAGCGCGATCGGGCTGGTTTTTTTCTTGTAATTTGTGTGGCAAGAAAAGTCCGGTTAGGAGTTTACAACGCTAATAGCTCTAACTCAATCAAATGCGAGACCCTTTGCATTTCAAATGCCTTTCTCTTTACCATCATTTCCATCCTCACCCATCTCTCAACCTCATTCCTTTTCTCTTACTACTTCACTTCACTTGCTATGTGATCTTCTTTACCTGTATGTCCTTCTTCTGTCTCCTACCCCCTTAAAGATTCTCTTACTCTGGAGAGTCAGAGATGACTGTCTAGCCAAAGAAGTGTACACTTAGAAAGAGGAGAGACGGGAAAAGGCAAGAAGAAAAGAGGGAGAAAATTATCGAATGATAAGATAAATATCCTTGGACAAGTGCTTTCATTTCTACTGTTGTAGGAAGAATGGCAGATGTGAAGGGAGATTCAATTATGATTACAAATACCCAACAATAAAAGCTACAATTCCAAGTGCAATGTGCATATATCTTGTTTTACTATCATGCAAGTGTCCACTAAAAGGTCATCAGATCACCCTTATCATTGTCTTTAATACAATGAAAGGAATAGGGGCTAAACACTGAGGCCCTGATTTATACTTTTTTGCGCTTACAATTGTATTTTGCAAGTTTACGCTGATTTTGTTCCAAAAAATGACACTAATGAGGTGCAAAAAAAAGTATAAATCAGGGCCTGAACATCATGTAAAATAGCATTGCAAGTCAAAGAACAAACAATTTGATGCAAAACAAAATTGTATTATCAGTGCTCCTCAACCTTTGTAGGTACTATCTGACTGGAAGATGCTGGTGAGCTTCAGCTTTTCACTATAAGTTGAACATATAATTCAGTATTGTCTGGTATCATGAATTAACTGAAATGCATATTAAATTTGAAGTTATTCTGAACAAGGGGCACTAATACATGTCTTGTCCTGCGCCCACCGAAATTCATAAGCTAGCACTGGTAGCATGGCCTTGGAAAACAATTGAGGTATTACACCAAAAATAGTTGTTGTTAGGGGGGTACATGTTATGATTTGTTATTTTATATTGTAATGTTATGTTGTGTTGTGATGTTATGTTACGTACATTAAGTTACTGCATAGTTAGGTATAGTATAGCATGTAGGTATAGTATGGCATGCTATTGGTTTTTTGTAAAGGAGAGGTGTCTCTCGGTAGCATTTTTCATTTTAATCTCTGACCCATTTGTTAGCTGTAGTCATGAAAAGTAATTCCTTTCTCAAAATTCACAAGTATTCCAAGGCTATCCAAAAAGATCTTTCTCACTTATAAATATTACCTCTCATTCCCTTCTGTGTATATGTTCGCTTCCCGAGTTTTCAGCCATTTATTTCAAAATATCAGGTTGTGAGCCTCAAGCAAAGTTCGTTGCTGCTGCACAGAAAGACTGAACTATTTCAAAGAATAATAAACATTAAAGCAAGAGCAACGAAAACTCGGGGACTAAAGTATAGCACTCTCAAAATTCCTTTAAGTCTGCTGCCTTGAAATATTGTAGTTAAATCAACAAACTGATTATATGTAGGTTGAAAAGCTTCAGTGAAGAGAATAGACAGGAAATGCACAAAAGAACAAGAGCTCTTCCAAAACCATTTGTCAGCTGTACATTTCACACAGTCTCTTGATTCCCAGACAAGCAAACAAAGGTCCACCTCAGCAGAACAGGAAGGCATTACTCAGCTGAATGCTGGGGCAGGTGCTCTTCACCAAGGAGTGATTGATTGATGACACAGCCAGGAGGCCTGCGCGAGGAAAGCTTTTAACGTGACAGCGCACAAAAATTCAAATATATTGGTAAGAGTGAACTGACAAAGGAGAAATTATAATTGATGCCTTAGTCAACATTTGAGCTGGCAGCTGATCCATTAGTATTATGGAGAAGAATACACAGAGCAGTAGATGATGACACCCAGAACCCTGAGGTGGAAAACAGACCTCCTGACAGCTACTCCTCTAAAATATTTTGTTGTGTTTGAGTCCCATGTGGTGGTCTATTCTGGCCAAACTAAGCAAGCAAGCCTCTACCCCTCCTGCCCTTGTCCAAATACATTTGCTCCATAGTTCACTATGAATACGTTTTAACAACTTGAATTTCATTTTCCACAAGGTTTTTTGTGTGTGGAGCCTTTTTTTGTGAAATAAAACCCAATTTAGTTGCAGTGGGATCTACACCTGCAACTTCTGTATTATTCATAGGTGCACTCCCATGCCAAACTTTGCAATGAATTTATATATTCTCTTGGACACTAGCGAAACCACCTATGGATATCAAGAAATACACAGCCCTCTTCGCGAAAGGTACAAAAACGCATTGCAGTGTGTAAAAAAACGTAACACGTCTACTGAAATTGGTTTAGATTGCAGCTGTCACTTAAGAACGGTTTTTACTTTGGTTTGTTTGCCTTATAAAAACTTTATAATGGCAATGTCTTGATATTTCTTTTTGATAGCAGGTTAGTTTTTGTTTGCTCTGATCCCAGGTACGGTGGAAGAAATGTTTAAGGGTTGTGACCTTTTGTATTTATTAAACTTAAACGATTTGCTCAGAAGACTGTGGTAACCATTCTAGTAAACTGTTTCACCTTATGGTCAGAGGCTCGAATACTGATGACTCCATTGAGACTTTCATCCTTCTCAAGTTGATACATTGTAGTATTTAGAAGAGCAACAACTGTTAGCCAAGATGCCTGCGGGTGAATGTTTTTACAAATATACCGTATGTGGGAAGGGAGACAGGTCAGAGGATCTTTCTTTGCGGCAACTGTGAAAATAACTTTCTTTTGCAATGTTTGTTGATAATGAAATGTTATGAACGGGATTTACATGTGATAATATTTTAGGGCTTGTTTCTTGCTGCTATAAAAATATAAAATGTATTCTGCTAATTGGTACCCCTGTGTTGCACGAATTTGATTATTGTGAGAAACGTGATCTAACCCGCAATAGACTTCAAATGTATGCTATGAAAACCAAACTATAATTATTCATGTCAGCATAATTCACCGTTTCCTTACATATGGTAACGCTGTATATCCATGCTGGCTGATTGATCAAATGTAATCTTAATGACTCCATCTCCCAAATATGAAAAGAATATGAAAAAAAATCTCCTATACCGTTATTAACAGAGCACCAAACAAGAACTTGTATTCACTCCTTGTGTATGGTTTTATTTTACATCTTGGAAGCATTTGATCATTTTTATTCACCCACAAAACAGGGTCACTGAGTTGTTAGTAATCCTATATTTTAGAGTGCCTCCCTTCTCTGGCACCCTTAGAGAGGTTATGACCAGTGAATTGCAGTCTGGGACTCGCATTTTTCCAACATTAGCCGTAATTCTGTGCAGAATTCTGCCACTCGCCATTATATGAGACTCTGGCCCTCATTATGACATAGGCAGTAAATGCCACCTACTGCCACGGCAAAGGCCACCAAAAGACCGTCGCCGTGGCTACCTTCCGTCCACCATATTATGACCATAGCCGGAATTCCGCCAGAAGAGAGGCGGAATTCTGGCTACAGTCATGGCGGCGGATGGCGGTAAGGTGGCGCTGTTACCAGCAGCAGCGCCACACCAGTAGACCGCCGCAGACCGTATTATGACCCATGATACAGCCTGGCAGTGTTCTGCTACTGGACGCTGGTGCTAACAGCAGCCCCCCGTTCCGTTGCCTGCCAGAGGACCCCCTGCAAGCAGGTAAGTCGGGTGCTCTGACAGGGGAGGAGGGTGGGGGGTGCTGTGTGTGTGGTTGTGTGTTTATGTTTCTGTTGACGCTGCTGCTGGCAGCAGCGCCCCGTCCCATTGCCAGCCGTAGGAGCCCCTGCAAGCAGGTAAGTTGGGTGCTCCGACAGGGAAGGGAGTGGAGGGTGTTGTGTGTGTGTGTGTGTGTGTGTGGGGGTGAGTGTGTATGTTTCTGTGTGTGTGCATGCAGGTGTGGGGCGTGTGGAATACGTGTGTGCATGCATGGTTTTGAGTGTGTGTGTATGTTGTGTTGTGTGAATGTCTGTGTGCTTGTATGTATGTAAGTGTGTGTGGATGTGTATGTGCATGGATGTATGCATGCGTCGGTGAATGTGGGTATGTGTGTGTGTATACGTGTGTATGTCTGTGTGTGTAGGTGTGTGTATGTCGGGGGTGTTGGAAGGGGGGGTGGGAGAGGGCTCTGGGGAGGGGGGCGGGGGAGACCTCTAGCAGTGTCAGGGAAGGAATTCCCTGGCACTGATGCACTATCAGTGCCAGGGAATTACTTCCCCTACCGCCATGGTTTTTGTGGCGGTAAGAAAGTCACGGAAACCATGGTGGTGGGCGGGGTCATATTTCCGTGGGTGGTCTAGTGACGGCTGCCGGGCTGGAGACTGTAGTCTCCAGCCCAGCGGTCGTTACCGCCATGGCGGTCGGTGTGTTACAATGGCGGTTTGGCATTTGCCAAACCGCCAATGTCATTATATGGCAGTATGTACCGCCAGCCTGTTGGCGGTACTACCGCCACTATAACACCGACCGCCTTGGTCATAATGACCCCCTCTTTGTCTCCAGGTCAGAGTTCCTCAGTACACAAATTCCAGACACCAAACCCAATTTCACTGGTTGCGGATATGCACTTAATGAAACCACAGAGGAAGAATAAAACACTCCAGCAGTAAGACCTGGCCTTCCCCAGGCTCCCTCTTTTACCCAAAACCCCACCCCACTCCATGATAAAGAAACTGAATGAACCTCTCCTGAACAAACCAAAGTACCAGGCTCCCTCCAGCCTTACCCAACCCTACCCTGACTACCAGATCACCACCAACCCGCCAGCAGACATCTCCAGCCTACTTTGAGCCTGTAACACAGAATACTATCCAACATAAGCCTGTCTAACCATACCTAATCCAATTGACAAGCCAATGCCAGTCACAATAGGAAAGGTACATATTTGTAAACTATTAAAAAAATGATTGGACACAGAAAAGATGTATTCTGTTAGACACAGAAAAAATGTAAAGAGCTTCTTAATGCTGCCACAAATTGTTGAAGTATGGTGCATTTTCAGACTTTAAGGCCTGTCGCGTAAATATTTATTCGGTGCTATATAAAACCACAAATAGGTGATTAATTTCCCTCCTCTCAAGAATTTTCCTGCTCCTTCGAAATTACCACCCGGTTATGTTGACTAGAGCACTTGTGATGGCATGCAAGGAATATTGTGAAATGCACAACACCAAATTAATGACCCTCCACAGACTTCAATGACAACTGCCGAACGGTCAAGACTTTAAATTACTTTATTTTCTCCCTGTGCATGCAAGAACAAAATTAATAGTCGTTTGCGGTGTGCAAACATGGACCACTGCTGTAGAGACCCCGTATAAATGCAGAATGTGAGAATCCTCTGTCCAACCACAGCACACCAGATATGCCAATGCGCTTCCAAACAGAAGAAACATGGCGGCTGAACTATGGCTGTCCATGCACCCACGTTGTGTAAAGCTAGAAATTAATCAAACTACATCTGGATCAGAAAAGGCACAACAACTGAAATGTTCCAGCTCACTTAAAAGTCAAGTCTCCACTTTCAGAGGCATAAACTGAACAATATCAGATTTGAGCCATTCTTCACCATATAAACGCTAACTCCCCACTTTGTAAAACATTAACACATCCTTTCAGACAGATATTATGAAAGTAAAGTATAGTGTGCTAGTAGTAAATACTATAATTCTATATTATAATACTAGATTTCCATTACTGATGCAAATGATTTTCTGGCAACCACAGACACTATCACTCTATCTGTATTAGGAAGGAACAAACAGCATTATGTTGATCCAATGAGAACGATCGAGTCACAGATTTACCCTGATCAGCCCAGGTAAATGAGATTTCGAAACTGCTGGGTTTTAAACACGTTTAAAATATCTTTTCTATTCTGACTATGCCTGGTGGGGTAATAATATAGCAGCCCAGTTGGAATGCATGTTCTGTCAATGGGTTCTAGCAAATAATACATCTCCTTTTTTACAAGTCTTCGAAAAACACTTTGCACATAAAGTATAGTTATCATTCATGGTTTCCCCAGAGGTAAAACTCCCCTACATTAGACTCCAATTTTGATTTACTCACTGAGATTCGAGGTATGCATGTGTGCGCTACAGGGCCTGTGTTGCACTATCAGGAGCTCACTGAGAAACAAAATGATGGATGGTGTCATGTCTCAGCTGCCACAGAGACCGAGTCTCTGTTCTTTGCATCATCTGGTTCCCCTCTCAACTACGTTAAGGGTGGGTCTATGCCATTTGACATATAGGGTACACTGCATGACTTGGATTAGTGGTTTAAGACCCGGGGGGTAGCAGCCAAAACTCTTGTTGTCCCAAAAGGAAAGGTCTCATAAGGCCTTGTCCTGTTCATCTACAAGTTCAAACTCAGGTGGGATCTTAAGGTTCCCTTTTTGGTTCCCAGGAAGATTCTTGAATTTTGAAGGATTTGCAGAACTTTGAGGTGCGTTGGGTGTAGCCGGAGATAAATGTGGTTTCTGCTCAGGTCTAACTGATAGTCATTGAAGTTCAGAGGCAAGCAGAGCATCAGCACTGAAGCACATGAGGAAACTGACATTTGCTGAATGTCAACTCACAACAGGGTAAGGAGCTCATTTCAGATCAGCAGATGGAGTGTAAAGGTGTTCTCAAGTCTGAAAAGGAACCCGTGGTTCAAATAACCATGTTCAGATTCTTTTTGCCTTTCCTGATACATACTTTGATATTATTGCTTCTGAGAGAAGATTTCCATCAGTGCTGGTAACTAGATTTTCACTTTTGACTGGGGAGTATGTGAAGGAACTGGAATAGTTGTCTAGAAAAAGAGAGAGATTGCAAACGATGTGAGCATTTGCCCTAGAACTTTGAACTAAGAAGATGTGGATTGGCCTTAGAAAGAGGAAAAGTAACGATCCTGGAATGTTTGATTTTCTCACGCAGTCCTCTGGTATATAAGTAATAGTTTGAACCCTAATGATTCTTGAAGAAAGGTTTTTTGTTTAAGCTGACAGAAGCCTTAAAGAGGTTATTAAATCTGTACTAAACCTGAAAATCACAACTCTTGGCAAATATTGTTATGATATTGCAGAATTTACCACAATACCCACACATACACCCAATCCATTTATCTCCCTCAGCCAGATGCAGGTGCATCATCACAGCTTCTCACTAAGATAGGAATTGATCTGGTTATTCATCTATGAATGCATGTGAAATAAGGGAAGAAAGAATAGTGACCCATATTTCCTGTCAATAGGATCTACTACCTTGTGTCCCCTCCTTAAACTCTTCTCACACATCTTGTGGAAATGGCAGTGATTGGTTGCTTTCTGCTCCCACCTAAGTAACTATGGGGGTCATTCCAACCCTGGCGGTCGGTGTTAAAGTGGTGGCAAAACCGCCAACAGGCTGGCGGTAAAAAAAATGCAATTCCGACCCAAGCGGAAACCGCCAACAGAGACCGCCACTTTAACACGCCGCCCGCCACGGCGGGACAAACAAACAGTGCGGCGGTCACCGCCAACAGACAGGCGGGAGACAATGTACCGCCCACCCTATCACAACCCACCAATCCGCCACCTTTTCCGGGGCGGTTGCCCGCCGATTAAAACACGGCGGAAACAGCCATTTCAAACGGAAAACGCTCACCTCCATACACCCCACGAGGAATCTGAACAGCATGGAACCCGAACTCCACATCCTATCAGCCATTGTCTTCCTGCTCCTCTACCAGGAGAACGAACGCCGGCGCAGAAGACAACGGTGAGTACTGCACCTACGACACGGGGGAGGAGAAAATATTACGGGGACACACATACGCGACACACCCACCCCCACCCTCACCCACTACAACACACACATCAATGCATAGCAACACATCACAGTTACCCCCCCAAACCCTCCGGAAGAATGCAAACACAAAAGGAAATGATTATAAATTTAGAATTATATTGTAAGACTGAGTATAAAATATATCACACATCAATAACTTTATATACATAAATTGTCCAGTCCGATATGTGTATCAGCCATTGTTCGTGGGCCACTGGGCCAAAACACATGGGCAAAGCCCACACAGGATACCTGCCTCCAACGGAGAGAACACTGCAGGGGCATCAGATAGGAAAACTACAGGCACCTCAAGGGGAAGGGAAGGGGGGGCACCTCAGCCAGATGAGTCCACGACGCCAGATCCACGAGGGACCTCCATGGCCACTGTGCCATCCTGGGGAGTGCAAAGCCACAGTCTCTCAAGTCTCTACAGTGGGTGGGTTGCCCACTGTGCCATCCTGGGGAGTGCAAAGCCACAGTCTTACAAGTCTCTACAGTGGGTGGGTTGCCCACCGTGCCATCCTGGGGAGTGCAAAGCCACAGTCTCACAAGTTTCTACAGTGGGTGGGTTGCCCACTGTGCCATCCTGGGGAGTGCAAAGCCACATTCTCTCAAGTCTCTACAGTGGGTGGTTTGCCCACTGTGCCATCCTGGGGAGTGCAAAGCCACAGTCTCACAAGTCTCTACAGTGGGTGGGTTGCCCACCGTGCCATCCTGGGGAGTGCAAAGCCACAGTCTCACAAGTCTCTACAGTGGGTGGGTTGCCCACCGTGCCATCCTGGGGAGTGCAAAGCCACAGTCTCTCAAGTCTCTACAGTGGGTGGGTTGCCCACCGTGCCATCCTGGGGAGTGCAAAGCCACAGTCTCTCAAGTCTCTACAGTGGGTGGGTTGCCCACTAGACCATCCTGGGGAGTGCAAAGCCACAGTCTCTCAAGTGGATAACAGTCTCCACTGGTACTGGAGGGGGACTAGTGCCCAGAGTGCTTCGTGCAGCCCTGCCCGACACAGATGCGGGCCTGCCCCTTCCGCCAATGGGCCAGCGGTTCTTGAGATGAAGGGCCCAGTTCAGCGGTGCTTGAGACGGCGGTGCCCAGCGGGGCGGTGCTTGAGACGGCGGTGCCCAGCGGAGCAGTGCTTGAGATGAAGGGCCCAGCGCAGCGGTTCTTGAGACGGCGGTGCCCAGCGGAGCGGTGCTTGAGATGAAGGGCCCAGCGGAGCAGTGCTTGAGACGGCGGTGCCCAGCGGAGCAGTGCTTGAGATGAAGGGCCCAGCGCAGCGGTTCTTGAGACGGCGGTGCCCAGCGGAGCAGTGCTTGAGATGAAGGGCCCAGCGGAGCAGTGCTTGAGACGGCGGTGCCCAGCGGAGCAGTGCTTGAGATGAAGGGCCCAGCGCAGCGGTTCTTGAGACGGCGGTGCCCAGCGGAGCGGTGCTTGAGAGGAAGGGCCCAGCGCAGCGGTTCTTGAGACGGCGGTGCCCAGCGGAGCAAAGCTTGAGACGGCAGTGCCCAGCGGAGCAGTGCTTGAGATGAAGGGCCCAGTTCAGCGGTTCTTGAGACGGCGGTGCCCAGCGGAGCAGTGCTTGAGATGAAGGGCCCAGCGGAGCAGTGCTTGAGATGAAGGGCCCAGCGGAGCAGTGCTTGAGTTGAAGGGCCCTGTTCAGCGGTGCTTGAGACGGCGGTGCCCTGTTCAGCGGTGCTTGAGACGACGGTGCCCTGTTCAGCGTTGCTTGAGACGGCGGTGCCCTGTTCAGCGGTGCTTGAGACGGCGGTGCCCTGTTCAGCGGTGCTTGAGATGAAGGGGCCAGTTCAGCGGTTCTTGAGACGGCGGTGCCCAGCGGAGCAGTGCTTGAGATGAAGGGCCCAGTTCAGTGGTTCTTGAGACGGCGGTGCCCCGCGGAGCAGTGCTTGAGATGAAGGGCCCAGCAGAGCAGTGCTTGAGATGAAGGGCCCAGCGGAGCAGTGCTTGAGATGAAGGGCCCAGCGGAGCAGTGCTTGAGATGAAGGGCCCAGCGGAGCAGTGCTTGAGATGAAGGGCCCTGTTCAGCGGTGCTTGAGACGGCGGTGCCCTGTTCAGCGGTGCTTGAGACGGCGGTGCCCTGTTCAGCGGTGCTTGAGATGAAGGGCCCAGTTCAGCGGTTTTTGAAACGGCGGTGCCCTGTTCAGCGGTGCTTGAGACGGCGGTGCCCTGTTCAGCGGTGCTTGAGATGAAGGGCCCAGTTCAGCGGTTCTTGAGACGGCGGTGCCCTGTTCAGCGGTGCATGAGATGAAGGGCCCAGTTCAGCGGTGCTTGAGACGGCGGTGCCCTGTTCAGCGGTTCTTGAGACGGCGGTGCCCAGCGGAGCGGTGCTTGAAATGAGTGTCTTGGTCAGCGGATCCGGCCCTGGATGTCACTCGCCACCTGACATGTGGCTGGCGGGGCCTTCCTGCCCATCTGTCTGGTGGCTTGCGGGGCCCTCCTGGGCTGCAGTACCGGGCCTGTGGGTGTCCTTCTGCCCACCTGGGACGTGGCTTGCGGGGCCCTCCTGGGCTGCAGTACCAGGCCTGTGGGTGTCCTCCTGCACACCTGGGATGGGGCTGGTGGGGCCCTCCTGGCCAGCTGGCCTGCTGCCGGACTTGTTGGGTGTGCTGCCCTTCCCACCCTTCCCTGTTCGCCTGTGGCCCTTTCCCACCTTTGGCGGTGTGCCAGGTGGCACCCGACTTCCTGCCGGAGCCAATGTAGGGATTTTTGTCCCTGGTGTCTTTGGTCTCTCGCGCCGGGCACTGGCAATCTTCGGATGCTTTTCCGGGGGTGGGCTGGCCGTGCCTTGGCTCCTAGCTGAACTGGCTGCCCTTGAGGGTGGGGGACTCCACAGTCCATGGCAAACAGTCTTTACAGGTCCCGGTTTTGTGGTGGCTGAGGTGCTGATTGGAGTCTTATGAGATGGACGGGGTGGGGGAGTTGTTGAAAAGAGGTCAAGTTTGGAAAAGAAAAGCAATTTGGAAAGAGAGGGACGGGTAGGTGTAGTGGGTATGGGAGTGGAGGAAGAGGATGTGGTTGTAGGAGTGTGAAGTCTGGTGTCTTTGGGTGCAGGTGCTTGGGCTGGAGGCTGTCATGAGGTGGATGGCTGTTGGGTGGGTGGCTGCCTGCGTTTGTGTATTTTGGAAGAGGGGGTGACAGACACACTGGGAGAGGACACAGGGGACGTGTAAATGGTAGTGGGGGTGGTGACTGCACGTGTGCGGAGTGTTCTGGTGGGTGTGCTGGTGATGGACGTAGTGGCTGAAGATGTTGTGCATGCAAATGTGAGTGGAGACGTCACAGGGAGGGAGGAGCGAGACGAGGAGGAGGGGGACACAGTGGAAGCAGTGGGTGTTGGTATGTCTGCATGTGGATGTTGCTTGTGTGAATGCTTGTGTGATGTGTGGTGCTTATGTCTGGATGATCTTCCCTTGGGTGTTGAGGTGTGTGCAGGCTGGTCTGATGGTGTGTCTGGGATAGGCTGAGGTAGAGGGGATTGGGTCTGGGTGGAGGAAGTTGGAGGGGGGAGGCTAGAGACAGGGACAATGGCTGTCATCAGTGCTGAGGCCAGAGCGTTGAACGATCGCTGATGGGCAGCCTGACCCGAATGAATGCCCTCCAGGTATGCATTACTCTGGTGCACCTCCCTTTCTACACCCTGGATGGCATTCAAAAGGGTAGACTGCCCAACAATGATGGTCCTCAGGAGGTCAATGACCTCCTCACTGAGGGCAGCAGGGGTGACAGGGGCAGGGCCTGAGGTGCCTGGGGCGAAGGAGATGCCCACCTTCCTGGGTGAGCGGGCACGGGGCTAACGCTGAGGGGCTGCTGGGAGGGCGGTGCTGGTGCGCTGGGTGGCGGCTGTACCTGTTGTTGCGGGGGGCACAGATGTTGCCGCCACCACAAGGGAGCTCCCTTCAGAGGACGAGTCGCTGTCAATGACATCAGCACGAGTCCCCGCTGTGGAGCTCCCCTCGCCCTCCGTCCCACTGGTGTATTCGGACTCCATTGCATGGCTCTCCAGGGCCATGTGGGATGCAGCTCCCTCGTGCTCCGATGCCACTTCTCCTCCGCCTGATGATGCTAATGCACACATGAACAGGAAGACCACAAAAAAGGGGTGGGGGGAGAAATAAAGACATGTGCACTCAGCACGCATTGGCGACACCGTTGGCGGAGAGGACAGACACAGAAGCCCCCTGCACTACGCCGCGCACTTGGGGTCCACTACGCAATCCGTGGGACATGGCCTACAAGCCTATGGACGACAACTGCACAAATAGATGACACAGGGCCATGGATACCTGTACTTGGCACCCTACAGAGGTGGGGGGCGGGGGCACAGGGCCATGCGTTACGGAGGGGCCTAGCCTACAGAAATCGCCCTGGCCTAGGGATACCCACAGCCCTCCTCCCCCACCCAGACACCTCCACTGCGCGCAAAGTCAGCAGAATGTATTTGTACTCACCCCCTTGTGTCTGCTGTGATGTCCTCACGCGCCCATCCAAATCGGGGTAGGCCACCGCCAGGATCCGGGACATCAGGGGGGTCAAATGTCGACTGGCACTCCTCCTACGTTGGGAGGCCATCCCCAGCTGAGCCTCCGCCGTCTTCCTGCTCCAGCATCGGATGTCCTCCCACCTCTTCCGGCAGTGGGTGCCCCATCTGTTGTGGACCCCCAGGGTCCGGACGTCCTTGGCGATGGCACCCCAAATAGCGACTTTCTGGTGGGCGCTGACCTATGTGACATGTACAGGGAGAGAAAAATTGTCATCACCTTCTGCATGCTCGATGGGAGTGGCCCCCCATCCCCACCCTTACCATGTGGCACATGCTCTCATCTGTCGTTTGATGCATGCCTCAATCGCTCCCCTCCCCACCATCTTTCATCCACCCCACTCAACCCAGGCATTGCCCACTAAGCATGGTCCCTGTGTACTTACCTGTTGGTCTGGAGGACCGTAGAGTAGCGCATACTGGGGGGAGGACCCCATCCACAAGTTTCTCCAACTCCTCCGCAGTGAAGGCAGGGGCCCTTTCCCCAGTCGCATGAGCCATTGTCTCTTCCAGACCGAGGTCACAGCAGCACTTGCAGTGTAGGTCCTCTCCTGTGGAAGATCAGGTATCGAGTGATTAAGCAGATAGAAAATGGCGGTCACGCCCGCGGCGGTGCGTACTGCGGCGGTGCATACCGCGACCGCCGGCGCACATAGTCATTGGTTCCTGAAACCCATAGGGTTCAATGTTAACCAATGCGGCTTTGCGCCGCGGTCTTCGACCGCCTACCGCCACGGTGTGCCACGCCAGCGCATTGACCTCACATCCCACTGTCGCACTTCACAGGTCAGGCAGCCGCCATTTCAAGGGCCCACATGGCTTAATTTCTACTGCGTCACACATACCTAGGCCTTGCATCAACACTCATACAAACCTTTCAATGCATTGGGAATCGTGTTATGTGCAAGCTGTGGTTACGTACCTGTGGGTTGATTGACTCTGTGCTCGCTGTTGTCCTTCATAGGCACCGTCCGCTGGCACATGCGAGGAGATGGAGGAATCTTCCCGTGTACAGACCGCTGGTGGACCTGTCGACAATGGAGGAACGACATGTCATACTGACATACAGGCTTGACCGAGCCACTATACAGGAACTGTGTGCCCAGCTGGAGCCAGACCTGATGTCACCCATCCGCCAACCCACAGGGATCCCCCCTCTAGTGCAGGTGCTGTCAGTACTCCATTTCTTAGCAAGTGGGTCATTTCAAACAACAGTGGCCATATCATCAGGGATGTCACAGCCCATGTTTTCCAAGGTGTTGTCCAGAGTGTTGTCTGCCCTGCTCAAACACATGAGGAGCTACATCATTTTCCCTGAGGTGGGGGATTTGGTTACAGTGAAAGGAGACTTCTATGCCCTTGGACATATTCCCAACATCATTGGTGCCATTGATGGGACACATGTTGCTTTGGTCCCCCCCAACAGGAGTGAACAGGTGTACAGGAACAGGAAGAGTTATCATTCCATGAATGTCCAGATGGTGTGTTTGGCTGACCAATACATCTCCCATGTTAATGCCAAGTTCCCTGGGTCAGTGCATGACGCCTACATCCTGCGGAATAGCAGCATCCCGTATGTGATGGGTCAACTCCAGAGGCACCGGGTGTGGCTATTAGGGGACTCTGGTTACCCCAACCTGTCATGGCTATTGACCCCAGTGAGGAATCCCAGGACAAGGGCAGAGGAAGGGTACAATGAGGCCCATGGGCGGACTAGGAGGGTGATCGAGCGAACCTTCGGCCTCCTGAAGGCCAGGTTCAGGTGCCTCCATATGACTGGTGGATCCCTAATGTACTCACCAAAGAAGGTGTGCCAGATCATCGTGGCCTGCTGTATGCTTCACAACCTGCCTTTGCGACACCAGGTGCCTTTTCTGCAGTAGGATGGTCCAGATGGTGGTGTTTTAGCAGCTGTGGAGCCTGTGGAGAGTGAAGAGGAGGAAGCCGAAGAGGACGACATAGAGAACAGGAACACAGTAATACAGCAGTATTTTCAATGACACACAGGTAAGAATACACACCGGCATATTACATATACTTAAATACTACTACCTCTCTACTGTCTGTCCTTTTCCCCCAGTGTATGGTAACTGAGTTGTGACTTTCCCTTCCGTTTTCAGAGATGTGGGCCCCACTGCGTGACATCTGCTTTGTTTCCCCATGGCCTACAGCGGTGTGACAGCGGTTTGTTGGCATCACAATGTGAATGAACATTTTGGCACGGTCATGTCTAATACATTTGTTCTAAATCACAGCCAGACTCCAGATTCTTTTGTGCAATAAGTGTGTTTATTCAAGTGCTCTAAATTGGATGGGTGGTTGCAAATCGGTGAGGGGTAATGGTGGAGGATTGTCCATGGCAGAGTCCAGACTATCAGAATCACAGGTGCATTGTCCAAATGCCTGTGGGAAGTGGAGCAGGGGCAGTTTATGGTTGGACAGGGTGACAATGTGGGACAGTGGGATGACAGTCAGGGCGGTATCCTTTGCTGGCGGGGTCTTGACATCTTACTCTGTCTTCTTTCTGGATCTCAGGGCCCGCTTGCGGGGTGGTTCTCCTTCTGCAGGGGGTGGGGTTCTGGTGGCCTGTTGGTCTTGTGTCGGGGCCTCCTGTCCACTAGCGCCGGCGGAGGTGGTAGGCAGTTCTTGGTGCATGCTAGTGTCAGAGGCCCTTTGAGGTGCCACAGTGTCCCGCAATGTGGTGACTAACTCATTCAGGGCCACTACGATGGTACCCATGGCGGAACTGATGTTTCTTAGTTCCTCCCTGAACCCCATATACTGTTGCTCCTGCAGAAGCTGGATCTCCTGAAACCTGGCCAGGACCGTCACCATCGTCTCCTGGGAGTGGTGGTATGCTCCCATGATGGAGGAGAGGGCCTCGTGGAGAGTGGGTTCCCTGGGCCTGTCCCCCCCCCGTCGCACAGCAGCCCTCCCAGTTCCCCTGTTTCCATGGGCCTCTGTCCCCTGGACCGTGTGCCCACTACCACTGCCCCCAGGTCCCTGTTGTTGTTGGGGTGTTGGGTTAGCCTGGGTTCCCTGTAGTGGTGGACACACCGCTGATTGACGTGTCCTGGGGACAGAGGTATGGGCCCGCTGGGTGGGTGCTGTGCTGGTGTTTCCAGAGGGGGGAAGGTCTGCTGTGGCCTGTGGCTGTGTGAGGGGAACCGACTGTCCCGAGGTCCCCGATGGACCGGGCTGGTCATCTAGATCCAGGGAGGCAGAGCTACTGTCCTCACTGTGGGCCTCTTCTGGGGGTGGAGTGGACATTTGTGGACCCTCCTGCGCGGTGACCTGGCGTTCGGGTCCTGCAGGGGTATAAAAGTATGGTTATTGCTTCTGTGTGTGCCATAGCGTGCAATGGGTGGGTGCCCGTGTACCCCAGTGCTGGCATTCCTTTGTGGGGGCTGTTGGATGGTGGTTGGGGGGGGGGGTTGTATGTGTATGTGCAGTGGGCATGCTTAGGTGATGGGTGTCCATGCTTTGTGGACGCATGCAGGGCTAGGTGTTGGGATGGGTGGGTTGTGATGGTGAGACATTTGCAAGGAGTAGGTGTGATGGGGGTGGGGGTATGAGTTGGCATGCAGGTGGGGTGGGGGGGAAGAAGTAGTGAAGATGAGACTTACCAGAGTCCATACCTCCAGCTACTCCAGTGAGGCCCTCAGGATGCAGGATGTTCAAGACCTGCTCCTCCCATGTTGTAAATTCTGGGGGAGGAAGTGGGGGTCCGCCGCCAGTCCGCTGCACCGCGATGTTGTGCCTGGATACCATTGAACGCACCTTCCCCCGGAGGTCGTTCCACCTCTTCCTGATGTCGTCCCGATTTCTTGGGTGCTGCCCCACTGCGTTGACCCTGTCCACTACTCTGCTCCATAGCTCCATCTTCCTGGCAATGGTGGTGTGCTGCACCTGTGCCCCGAACAGCTGTGGCTCTACTCGTACAATTTCCTCTACCATGACCCTGAGTTCATCATCAGAGAACCTGGGGTGTCTTTGCGGTGCCATGGGGTGGTGTGGGTGATGTGTAGGGTGGATTGTGTGGTGCTAAGTGTGGTGATGTGTATTGTTGTGTTGTGTGAAGTGCGTGCAAATATTGCTGGGTGACAGTGAATTGGGCGTCTGGGTGCTCGGATGTCTTTTCTCAGTGCGTGTTCATGAATCTCTAGGAGTGGAGGAGTGGAGGTTTGTGGGTGATGTGGGTGTGTATTTTATATTGTAATGGGTGTGTGGGAGTGGTGTGTGTATGTGTATCAGGTGTGTGTATTTTGAATTGTCCAATGTGGTTGTATTTTGTAAGTGTGTGTGTATTTTGAGCGCGGCGGTGTGTACCGCCAATGGAATACCGCGGTTGAAAGACCGCCGCGTGGATTCGTGTGTCGTGATAGTGTGGGCGTATTTCTGTTGGCGTGACGGTGGAGGTTTGGTCATCGCCAGTTTCTCGCTGCCCTTTGGTGTGGCGGACTTTTGTGGATGTCTGTATTTTGGCGGTTTGACTGTTGTGGGTCAGAATGACCGTGGCGGTTTACCGCGGCTGCGGCGGTGTTATGGCGGTCTTCTGAACGGCGGTAAGCGCCTTTTACCGCTGAGGTTGGAATGACCACCTATATCTTGATTCAAGGAATGCTTTCCAATTCGTTTTTTTTTTTTGCTCACTGTACGTCTCCAGAGAAAGATCAACCTTATGTAAGTTAGCCTTGATCCACTTCGGAAAGGAAAATCCAACCTGAACTGACAGGCTATGACTTTGTCATCACATGAGCACAATCATCCACAGACATGCTTGTTTTTGAATACCATTAGAGACTTGCAGCTTAAGACCTGTACGAGACCCACATTGGGACATAGCCCAACCACTTATGGTGCCCCATTGAGAAAAAAATAAAAAAGTGAGATGGTGTGCCAACACCACAACAGCTATTGAGGGTTTTTGGGCTATCTGTAGCAGGCATACACAATTATAAAGAATGGCATGGGGAAACTTACCATATTGTAGGCAAGAACCTGGTAGCATGTAGAAAAGGAATGGAGTTATGAAGGCAGGGATAATGGGTACATATACAGGAATATGAAATACGACTAAAACAAACTTCCAATAAATTGAATTAAAAGTTCCAAGCTGTAAATATGGTCACCACGTAGAAACGTAGCTTGCTGTGAAGCTTGTGTGGCTTACTCCTTTCCATTTGACTGAAGAACCCATACATTGTATAGCATATACCCATATGTGTCCATCAAATGTGAGTTATTTCCAGCATATGGTCACAAATGTAATTGTATTTAGGAGCACTTACTACCCCTGACAAGTGTTTTTCAGGGAGTAGTACACTACTTCAGAACCCAAAAATGATTAGTGGTGAATTAGTATAAGGAAATATGAGTTAATTTGAGAGGTGTCTGTTAGTTGGCTTGAATATGATATTGGAGGGGTAGAAGGGGGAAGAGTCTAGAAAGAGTTATTTGGGAGATCATATTAGTAAGGTTAGGTTTGGGATGAGTAAAGGAGAAATGTAGGCAGGAAGAATCTCTAGAACTGGTTTAGGAAGATCATGGTAGTAAAATGAGGTTTTAGATGAGTCAAAGGGAGATATTTGAGGGAAGAATTTAGAAAGTGTTATTTGGGGGATCATAGTGGTTTGGGGTGATTCAAGGAGGGATAGAGGAGGGAAGAGTCTAGAAGGTACTTATGGGAGATCATAGCAGTTGAATGAGGTTGATGATGAGTTAGAGAGTGGAGGCAGAGGATATATTGAAAGAGGTATGGGGTGAGACAAAGTGCATTGTATAGAGTCAATGTTTTTTCCCCTATTAGTTTCCTTCTTGTACAGCAGAAGTAAAGTAATAACTATATAGGTACACAAGGACATAGAGAGACCATACATGTGTAAGGAAGAGAATATATAACGATATTTAAAGTAGAATTTTATAAACTTAGACTTCCAAGTGTTGTTGTAATTTAAGCTAATTTATTTGTGAATTTTTGTAACTAATAATTTATTTATTTTCTTTGATTTTTTATTTCTTTTTTATATTTTCCTCAATATTTCAATAGTGAGGCACTTGCAGATAAAATAGTTATGACAATACTATTTACATATTGTGATAGATTCATAAACAGAATTTGCAGGTGAAATAGTTATGATACTATGCTATTTACATATTGTGATAGATTAATAGACAGAAAAACATAAGCATCTATTCAAGTAACATATGAAAAATTTAAAAATTTACAAATATACAGTGACTTATATACATGTTAAGCATAGGATAGTGTGTATATATATATATATATATATATATATATATATATATAGAGAGAGAGAGAGAGAGAGAGAGAGAGAGAGTTATTTTGAGTGATTATAACTTGCGCACTAAGATAACTATAACTTGCGCCCTTGCCATGTACATTTTATTGCAAATGTCGCAGTGCTAGTATTAAAGATGTACTACAAGATCTCATCAATAATATAATATGTGGAGTAATTAGCTGTGCATGGCAAAGTAGTGAGGTATAATTATCTTAGGGCGTGAGTTATAGTTACTTGAAAGAACTCTAAGTATAACTGCTGAATTTCTATCTATGGTTTCTTACGAGTAAATTCCAAACCTAACTATAATGTCCCTGCAACCTTTGTTTTTTCAGTGAATTTCTATGTTTTTTTTTTTTAACAAAAAGTGATTTTAATTACTATATGTTATTTCAACCCCGCCACACATGACCTTTGGTCGTGCGAGGCAAGGGTTGGTCGCAAGGCCTTATAACCACCTAATCCTGCACCATGCACAGCCTTTGGAGGTGCACAGCGCAGGTTGACCACAGGGCCTGTCTCTGACAGTGGATCTGTGAGTGGGTGCATGACTGTCTGAATGGGTCTGAAAGTGGGCGTGTGAGTCTATGAGTGGGTGCATGAGTGTGTGAATGGGTGCATGAGTCTCTGACTGCACGTATGAGTGCATGAATTAGTGTATGAATGAATCTGGTTTTTCTTTCAAATTTTTTCATATTTGAGAATATTTTGCAAATAATTTGTGAAAATTCACAAAAATTCGAGAATTTTTGCGAATACTCCACATGGTAATGAACAATTATTTTAAACCTACAATTTGCACCTAAGACACATCTATATCACACCCCTGGGGACAGGGTATCTTCGCCTTAACCTCTTATGCCACTTTCAATATGGATTTTCACCCCCTGGGACCGTGACCCATGAAATAAAATGGCAGCCACAACTTTCTAGTCAGGATGCGGTCAGTCAGTTGCAATGCTTCTTTTCACATGCGTTTTCAAAAAATTCACAAATTTTCCCTTTAATATCTCAAACGCTACTGAATGGACTTACACCAAATAGGCAAAAACATGATCTGCGTACCAAAAGCTAGCTTTCTGCCATATTTGGTGTAATTCTGTCCAGCAAGTCGGGCTGCAGACATGACTAAAGGTCCTATGGGAATTAATATGGGAAACACAATGTTTTTCAACCCCCCTTTTTCTTGGCCCTTGCTTGACGGATCACCACAAAACTTTCCGTTCGCCATAAGAATCACTGCAACACTTTTTTGGGAAAATTTAGCAAAGAATCGTCAATGGTGCTAAAGATATAGGCAAGTCAAAAAACGCTCTTTCAATGCAAACATGGTCCTAAAAATAATTACTTCGTGGTTACCACCACTGGGTTATTAATATATATATATATATATATATATATATATATATATATATACACACACATACATACACATTTGTTAAGCAGTCCTAAAGAGTATCTCAGTGTTTTAAAAATCATAATTATTATACATTCTTGTACAAAGAAATACGCATATCTAGATACATACATATAATCAAATTATACATGTTTATATACATAGGGATGTGCTGTACACTACTTTTCGAGTATAGTGGTTATATAGAAAAGATCCAACTCCTGAGTAGTCTTCTGAAGATAAGATAGTTATCCGTGGATCTCATATTTCAGGGTAGTGGGTTCCATAGTTTGGCTGCACCACCTATGTTTTTTTCCGTTTGTGGTAGGATTTTGAGGTGATGTGCCATTCTGGAGTGGAGGTCCCTTTGTTGCATATATTTGGTGATTTTATTCCTGAAGAAAAGCAGACCTGTTCCATGTATTGCTTTGTGGGTGATACACAGCAGCTTGAAGGTGGAACGTCTCGCAACCAGTAACCAATGTAGGGCCCTTAGGCAGGGGAGATGTGGGATTGTGCCTTTACATGTAGGAGTAGTCTTACAGCAGAGTTTGGAATCCGTTTAGACTCTTTTCATTTTTTATAAAAATGATTTGTGGTAGAGGCCATTGGCGTAATTCAGTTTAGACAGTACAAAAGACATAATAGTCTGAACATTGCATGGAAATCACAGGCAGGGGAAGATGCATTGCAGAGTTTTCATAGTAATGAAGCTTAATCTTGCTAATTAGTCCACTTGGGCATTCTTTGATAACTTGAAGTCCATGGTAATTCCAAGGTTTTTTTACTTCCTTAGATTTTTTAGGAGGTGGTCCCAGATCATCAGGCCAGGCGCAGAGTGGGTCATCATTTTTCCACTCGTCACAGTTTGGTATTTCAGTTTTCTTTAGTGCTTTCGGGGGAATTTCATCAGTCTGGGTATGATTCCCAGTCCATTGTGGTGCACGTTCATGGTGCAACGCAATATATTTGAGCCCTAACAAATTCTGCCTGTGGCATTCCAAAGTCGTTGGTGCCGAATGCATGCCAATCCCCAGGAGATGTAACAGGAGATTCTAAACAATGGCGGGATAAGTACTCAAGAATCCCTTGCCTATCCTTAGAGGCTATTTCCTCTTTGTATGTGTGCTGCCAAAGAGAAAACAACGAGGAGAAGTAAAGATATTTCGACTCATTAGGCAAGCTGCAGGCAGGTGCACCATTTTGGTATAAAACAATGTCTACATCTGTTTGTCACCATGGTTTTGCATCAAAATCCATTGGTGGGTGCACACAAACGTCAATGCCCCACCCATGCAAGACCTACTTGATGCTAAGTAATGCAAGGCTTCTAATGCACTGTGTTACTTTTTCTTACAAAGCCATGCAAATCAACATTTGGGTGCCTTTATAAATTTGTGTTGGGGCTGCGTCCAAAAGTGATGCAACCCTGAAGTAAAGTATTCGTAAATCGGGACCTAAATTAGAAAAGAATGCATGAGTTTTATGTACAAATCTTTCAAGGCATTAGGTAGAAGGCTGGGTAAATCCCAGGTATGAATTATCTGTTTAATTATTTGAACTTTTTTATACAATAGTTTGTATGTTTCCTGTGTTCTTGGCTTTTTGTATGTATAAAGCTGTTCTTTATGTTTTATCACATAGAATGCATTTTATTTGCAACATATGGCAATCATCAATACTATCAGTAAAAGCAGCTGGTTAAAAATACTGTAAGTACAGATAAAATAGTATGACAAATGTTGCTATGTGGTCACATGTGAAGAAACATCTTGGCAGGAAAGGGGATGGCTGCAGAAGGGTCGATTAGTGGGAGAGAAACACAAGATTCCTGTCTGATCACGTATCTTCTTTTTATCGATCCGCCAATACATCTTGCAAATAAGATATGTAGAGCAGGGCCGTTGAGAAATATACTTTGGTACATTTAATTTGCTTGAACTGCCATGTTTTGGCAATTAATGATTCTCAAATTGCCATTTTTCGAATTTTTTAGTGATCGTGACTATGGGAAACAGCTTGCCTCCTAAGGAAAAACATTTTTTTCGTTTCCGAAACTATAAAAACGCTTCGTTTAAATGTTTTATTTTATAGTGTTGATCCCGTCCCTGTTTATTTCCCCAATGCTTTGATTTTAATCTTTATACACTTATTGTATATTAATTGCTACCTCCCTTGCTGCGGCCCTTTTTGTGCTGAAGGGCATTGTTCACATTTGCAAAAAAACTTAAAATAATTGAAATTTAATGAACCAAAAAATTGAACGTTTTTTTTTTATTCCGGCATACAATAAGGAAATAATAGGCACAAACAAAATGCTGCATCTGCGACCACAGGCCTACTATTACGTTTAATTAATGTAACTAAATATTTAAGCAGAAGAGGTGGTCCCTTTTAGGTGCCGAAAGTTGTCTTTCTTTCCAAACTCTTGAAAATATCAAATTGCCTATTCCCTTTCTCTATCAACCACTTTTTTCTTCTTTCAAATAAATGGTTCTAAATACATGGCGGCAGTCTTTGAACCGTATGCCATTTTTTAAACGATCCCTCTAAGTAATTTTACTCTCTCTGTTCATATGAACGCTTGAATTAATTTGACTGCAGTGTACCAAAATGGACCGTATATATTGAAATCACATTACAATAACCAAACGTTTTTCTTTTTAAGTGAAAGCTATACCTGAATAAGGATAAAAACCATGGTTGTTATGTCTCGAAAAGGCCTGCATACATAAAGATCCATGAGAAGGGGAGGGGTTATTTGATCACATCTGTCAAACACTTTCACCATGTTTTTCTTCTTTTTTTCTATAGAAATATAAAGGGAATGCAAAACTCGGTGTCACATAATATGCGTGCATTTGTACTAAGTGTTGACAAAATTGTTGAAAATCAGTCCATCAAAAGCGTAGCTCACTTAACCGCTGAGAGATTAATGGTTTCCTTCTCATTGCAGCACTTCCGCATGCCGAGAGAGGCGTGCCATTTGTTCAATGAGGCGCTACTTACTCCAAACTCTCATCACCCATCCCAAACGCTCTTTCCTGCGCGGAATGTAGTTAAAACCATTACTGCCTCCAACACAGTCTTACTACAATTGAGTATATTTTTTATTTTTTTAAATTATTTTGTAAGTATATAGTTAGTTAAAACCATTAACTTGTCACAAGGCTAGAAGGTGTGGTTGTGGTAAATAAGTGGGCTCTAAGCAAAGAATTGACCAATAACTCAGTTCGTCTTCTTAGAAGTGAACATTTTATTTTCTTTCTCTTTGTTTTTTTTTTTTTAATTCTTGATTCGTTGTTTGTTTTTGGTTTTTAGAGTGTTATAACAAAACTCTTTATACTGGTGTCCTTATCTTCTTTTCTTCTCTCTCTCTTTTCAGTTATCGCCAATTGTCGCCAGGGGCCACTCTCCAGTGGATGTCGACCTCAGAATACAATGGATAGGACAAGCATTCAGGTAAGGTTGTTTTTATATTTGAGGACACCAGGGGAGGGTGATAGTGAGGGTACACCAGGGTCGGAACCACTACTCTCTTCATTTTGGCATACATTCAGGGAGTTGGTTCCTTGTCTCAAGATAGGTGCAGTGCGTTACCAGTGAGGAGGAAGGATTGCGTGCTCACAATATCCCAATAGAGACCTGCGCACTGCTGTTGCTCCCAAGCCCTCCCACCAACAGCATGCACTCTGGAGTCCAGACTGCCCGTTTTCTCCCCTTTACTCCTCCCCCTACCCCTGTAGTCACTTTTCCCACCCTTAGTCAAGACCTTACCTGCAACAGCCATGTTCCTCTAGGGTGACCACCCGTCCGTAAATTTCACGGACTGTCCGTAATTTCGCCCTGCTGTCCGTTGTCCGTCGTGATGAAAGCTTTAACGGACGGCATTTGTCCGTAATTTTAGCCTTTCACCTAAAGGGCAACGGAGGCAGGGCGAAATTAGGGGCAGAGGAGTTTCCCCAGCCGGGCTGGAAGGTAGGGGGTCTCCTGTGCTCTGAGGGAGGGAGGGGCAGACAGATAAGAAAAGGCCTTCTTGCCAGGGGGTCTCCTTCCCTAAAGATATGCAAATGTGGGCAACTGGTAAATCTTCAAATACAAAGGGGCTTGAAAACCTGCATTGACTTTACTAAAAGGACTCACTTGAAGTTTTCTGGTGGCAAAGATATTTCTTTCAGAGAGGTATTGTAATGGTGTTCTAAGGTGAGCTGTGGAGTGTGTGGTTTTAATGGAGTGTTATACATTTTTTTATCACTAGGTATAAACTATATTATTCAAATCTGTATTTGAGAAGCACTTTTTTTTAATTTAACCGAAATGTATTTGCGCATTTTGTAGCAGCCTTTATTATGATGTAATTGTATTTTTCACAGTTCTTTCAGGTACCTCGGTACCTCATAGTACTAACAAACATTGGCAAAGCCAATAGGTCTCATCTACGAAAGAATTATTGGCTTTGCTAATGTGTTTTAGCCATTAGCCATGTTATATACCAGAGTAGCTGCTGTTCAGCATGGCTTAAAGCTAGTGGCATAGTGGTGTGGAGTGGAGTAGAGTAGCATAGGAGCAGTGGCGTAGAGCCTAGTGGTGCAAAGTACAGTGCAGTGGGGTACCGTGCAGTTGTTTTTAAGTGCATTAGCGTAGAGTGCAGTGGTTTAGAGTGTAGTGGCATGGGACAGAGTAGAGTGGCATAGAGTGCAGTGGAGTAGAGTGGCATACAATAGAGTAGCAGAGAGAGCAGTAGTGTAGAGTGGTGCAGTGGCATAGATTGCAGAGTAGACTCACATTGCAGGGAGTGCAGTGGTGTAGTGTAGAGTGGTGCAGAGCAGGGCAAAGTGCTGTAGAGTGGAGTGATGCAGAGTAGAGTGGCATAGAATGCAGTAGTACATAGTACATTGGTGTATATTCCATGGTGGAGAGTGCAACACTGCAGAGTAGAGTGTCAGTGGAGTGATGTAGAGAGGAGTAGAGTGGCACAGAGAGCAGTGGCGTAGAGTACAGTGGTACAGAGTAGAGGGCAGTGACTTACAGTGCAGTTGTTTAGAGTGCCATTGGCGCAGAGTGCAGTGAGACTACAGACAAGTTATGGGTACATCACATCCTGTCATTAGGTGTGAGACTGTCGCCCACACCATCTGCCCTGCCTCTTTAAAAAAAAATAGGTTGAAAGTCTATGGGCGGTTGGGGTAAGCCAGATGTTTTTGTTCAATTTGTTTAAAATTGCATAAGGTTAATTACCTTAATGTTTCCTAAACTGTTTGCCAGGGGTTTTGAAATGTTCAGAAACATAATCAAAATGTTGCTGTTACTTTCTCTTCTGGAAATATCGGGTAGATTTGGGTAGGGGTGATGGCCTTGCCGTGAAGGGCAGTAATTTACTACTGAACAAGGACGTAATGTGACACCTGAATGTAGCACACCAGGAGGCAATCACAAAAGGTCCACAGTGAATAAATAGTGCTATGTTAAAAAAAGAGTACATAAATGCACTGACAACATAGTGAGGCATGGCCTCTCTTGCGTGTCTGTAAAACTGACGTTTGTTCTTGAATTTTTGTCCTGAATTTTCACCCTCTGTCCTGAATTTTTGTCCTGAATTTTGACCCTTTGTCCTGAATTTTTTACAGCCCTGTCCAGAATTTGCCTCAATGCCAGGTGGTCACCCTACCTTGAACGTGGAGGGTAGGTGTGCCGTGCTGTCTCCCTTGTTGCTCCTTGACTTCTCTCTTCTGCACCTCGGGCTTCTTCTCTGATTTCGCCATGTCACCGTATTTTTCCTGCACGCCTGCTTCTCCCCATAATAGAACTCAGGCTGTGTCAGTTTCCTCCTCGTCTACGTCCCCGACCTGGAAGTCTTCCTTCGTCCGGACGACTAGAACTGCGGCTGGCGTCTTGCTGGTTCCCTGGGGCGCTCCTCAGTATGTCTAACTTCCGGCTGAGTGAGCATCTCCCTGCTACATACCTGATAAGAATCAACAGTTTAAGAAAATATTACCTATAAAATACAAAGGGGCATATTTATACTCCGTTTGCGCCAAATTTGCGCCGTTTTTTTCGACGCAAATTCAGCGCAAAACTAACGCCATATTTATACTTTGGCGTTAGACGCGTCTAGCGCCAAAGTAGGAGGAAAGAGCGTCATTTTTTTGCATGAACGCCTTCCTTGCGTTAATGAGATGCAAGGTAGGCGTTCCCGTCTAAAAAAATGACTGCGACGCAAATGCGTCGTATTTATACTCCCAGGCAAAAATCACGCCCGGGAGTGGGCGGGGCAAAAAACCCCGCATTTGCGCCTCTTTTTAACGCCTGGGTCAGGGCAGCCGTTAAGGGACCTGTGGGCTCAAAATGAGCCCACAGCTGCCCTCCCATGCCCCCAGGGACCCCCCCTGCCACCCTTGCACACCCCAGGAGGACACCCAAGGATGGAGGGACCCATCCCGGGGACATTCAGGTAAGTTCAGGTAAGTATATATATATATTTTTTTTTAATAATCTTTTTTGGCATAGGGGGGCCTGATTTGTGCCCCCCTACATGCCACAATGCCCAATGACCATGCCCAGGGGACAGAAGTCCCCTGGGCATGGCCATTGGGCAAGGGGGCATGACTCCTGTCTTTACTAAGACAGGAGTCATGTAAATGGCGTCTGGGCGTCGTTAAAAATGCCGCAAATCGGGTGGAGGCGATTTTTTTGCGTCAACCTGACTTGCACCATTTTAAGACGTCCTAACGCCATTTTTCCCTACGCCGGCGCTGCCTGGTGTACGTGGTTTTTTTCCACGCACACCAGGCAGCGCCGGTCTGCTAGCGCCGGCTAATGCCATTCAATAAATACGGCGCCCGCATGGCGCTTCAGAATGGCGTTAGCCGGCGCTAAACTTTTTGACGCTAAACTGCGTTAGCGCAGTTTAGCGTCAAAAAGTATAAATACGGGCCAAATTAAGTACACTTCAGCACATATATACAAAATATGATATAAATAAACATTAATGAGCATGAACTACTATATGTGTTTTGGAAACTGAAGTGTACAAAAATAAAAATATCCCTCTCATCCCCCCCCCCACCGCATCCCCTCCACTCACACACCTCAGAGGGCTGATTAATGCTGTCCTTGATCAAGATTGCCCATGTTTTAAATGACAATGTCTCAGGTTAAAATATTGTCATCAGCCTAAAAGAATTTAGCCCCTCATGTGCCAAGGTCAGGTTGCAAACGAGTTTGTGTGTTTTGCAAACCATGGGGAATATTTATGAGTTTGTCACGCATTGCAACACAGCAAGTCACCATGCTGTGCTACACTGTGAGCGGGAAAGGGCGGAAAGTCAATACAGCATATTCTTGCCTTTTCCACTGCGCTGGCACCCTTTTGGCAGCCTAGCTCCAACACAGTCACACTTCCACCATGGTGCAAGGGTGCCTCTGCTGCATGCAGGATTGTTTTTGTGAAAGAAGGGGTACCTTCCTGCACAAAACTATCCCCTGAGACGTGTTCCCTTTTTCAATTTGTTCTGCAGAATGCAGCACACATAGAGGAAAAAGCGAGGCAAAATAAAAATATTTCTCCTTGTTACACCTGACCTGGGGAAGCATAGGTTTTTGGCACATTCCCAGGTCTACCATGTCTGGCAAATCTGAAAGAGCATCAAAATTTATGAATTTTGCATAGAGAAACCCACACAACGCCCCTGGAAATGCCTCTCTGGCACCGTGTAATGTAACACAGCAATTTGCTCTGCACTGTATTACTCGAGATTTATGAAACCAGTCAGGTGGCCGTGTGTGGCTCTGTAAATCTCATTTTTCAGTTGCTTGTAAATATACCCACGAGTGGTTTGCGAGCCACCTGATTTTGTTATGCAACTGGTGTACAAATCAGTTGCAGAGCAAAACCACCATTCATAGGAAGTGGCATAAACTACTGTTTCATTAGTACTCAAGAAGTAGGAAACCCTGCAAGTGTCCCTATCCCTGCATTCACATTTAATGAATGCTGACATATTTTGAAGCAAATCATGTCACTTAAAGGGAAAGGGGCTTCATTAAAAAGTCAGCATTCAGTCACTAACTTAAGGGGAGTGTGCAGTTTTCCTCTGAATCACTGCCTACTGCCCTTCCACCAGCAGAGTAGGCATTCACAAAGTGATCACTGTCTATCACAGGTATCTTCTGCTTTACAAATGGCTACTGTCTGGTTTGACAGATCAGTGTTTTATCTATGTTTTTTTACTTCATTTTAGGTCCCAAGCTATTAGTACATTACATCGTAAACCATTAGGCAGATGGGATGCCTCTTTCATGCCCCCCTTCCTACATATTTACAAGATGACACAAAGTGTGCTTTGTGAATCAGAACATCATTTTTGACTCACAAAATATCATTTGTACATTGCGATTCCAGGTTTTGTGATTGCAAGGCCTGCAATTTTTCAAATTGCAAGCTTTGCAATTGCAAAATAGTTTTATATATTGAGTCATTAAACAGTAAACTCAAGTGATATTGCTTATCTCAAGGTATGCACAATCTGGTTGAGCCAACCGTAATGCTTACAATTCTGATTTCAAATGTTATAGTTTGTCTGTATTTTAAGTTTCCTCAGATTGTGAAGCAAGCACATGAAGTAGACAGGTACATTGACATGTGTATGTACCTGTATTGGTTGAGATTGAGACTGAGACAGGGTAGCTAATAGCTCTTTTGTTTATGTCATGCAAAAGTTAATTGGGTTGTTGGTTGAAGGATGTGAGTCCTTCCCAAGCAGCAGCCACAATCCTTATCAGGGTGAACCACAAAAGTTACTAAATTAACCTGTGCTTAACTTTCTGGTAGCTTGTGTCAAGAGTTGCGGAGGGTCGTTGCTGGAGCTTAGAGTTAGGGTTGGGGCTGACCACAGGCTGTAGCATGAAGTGCAGATCTCACATTTACATTTATTGCTGGTGGTCATTGTAATGAGAAGAGTCGGGTTCACAGGAGCTTTGCACTGGTGATCAGCATGGGCGACAAGATCTTGGTGCAAACGGGTCTGTTCTTGTAGGCAAAGAGACCAAAACTTTAGGATTTCAACTTCTGTTAAAGGTGAAACTCAACTGATGCAACACCAAGGGTTCAGGACCTGGGGGGCACCTTTGGGGGATGAGGAACCCACCTAAGCAGGGCTCAGACAGGTCCAGTTACAGACCCTGGCAGGCCCAGTTGGTCAGCTGGGCAGTTCCGGAAAGGACCCTGGAGCTTGTTGGGTCCCTGTAGCTCAGAACAGGAGGCCAGCTAACTTGTCTTTGGAATCACTCAGGTAGCCTGGAATGAAGGGTGCACATCTAGTCTTCCTTATCAGACATCAGGGAGGGTCTCAAGCAGCAGGGCAGTATTTCTTCTGTAGTATGCACAAGTCCATGAGTGTACAGAAGAGTAGTATGAGGATCCCATTTATATATCTGGTGCTAGCTTTGAAATAGGTAGAAGCATCTGGAGTTTTACCCCCACAGAGGGTTTCGGAAGTTTCAGCCTCCATGTCCTAGTTTCAGTCTGCTGCAGTCACAATAGGTTAGTGTGAAGTTCTTTGTGTGTGAGCTGAGGCAATGTCTTTGAAATGCAAGTGTGAAAGGTGACAGTTCTGCCTCCCCATCCTGCCTTTGATGGCCCATCCTGCCAATGCCCAGGCCCTCTATTGTGATCCTGTCTGGGAGGAATACAGAAAGGTCAACTGCCATCTACACCTAGTCATGTGACACAGGATACAGGCTAAAGGCACCAATTCTTCAGGACAAAAAATGGCAACTTTGTAAAAGTGGTATTTTCAGAATTGTGGATTAGCATAAAAGAAGGTTTCAAATTGCAGTACATTCATGTAAACATGGCATTTCCCCCTGTTCCTAATTAAAAGTTATCACTTATGAAATGTAATAAGGTAGCTCAAAGATATCCTATGGGAGAGGTAGACATCATAGCAGTAAAAACAAATTTATGAGTTGTTCACTAACAGGACATGTAAAACTTAAAAATGCATGTCCAACCTTTTAATTATAGTGCAACTGCCCTATGGACTGTTTAGGGCCAACCCTAGGGGTGCCTTATATATATTAAAAGGAAACTTCACACCTGACAGAAGGTTTATCTTGCCAAGTCGAAATGGCAGTTTAGAACTGCGCACACAGGCTGCAATGGCAGACCTGAGACATATATAAAAGGACTACGTCTGTGGTGGGACAACAAGTGCTGCAGGCTCACTAATAGAATTTAATTTACATGCCCTGGGTACATGTAGTACCACTTTACTAGGGCCTTTCAAGTAAATTAAATGTGCCAACTGGGTGTAAGCAAATGTTATCATGTTTAAAGGAGAGAACACAAGCATTTTAGTTGTGGTTAGCAGTGGTAAAGTGCATAGAGTCCTAAATGCCAACAAAAACAGGTTCAGAAAACAGGAAAGGCGAGGGCAAAAAGTTTGTGGGTCATCCTACAGAGAGGGCTAGGTCCAACATTCATCAATAATAATTAGTTCAAAATCTGTAAGTCACTACTCTCAGAACTCTAGTATACACAAATGTAAAGTGTGGACAAGTATGTTTACCTTTTTGGGGGGCTAGTAATGCCACTGAGAGTGGTGGGAGAGGCTGACAGGTTACTAGATATTATTTTAAACCATGTATGAAAGGAGTGAGGACATACCAGATGGAGATGGTGGTGGAGAACTCTCGTGGTAAATTATAAGGGGAAAGTAAACAAAAGTTTATTAACCCCTTAGCTGCTGGGCCTTTTCCCCCCCAGCGCTGAGCCCTTTTTTGGCTATTTGGGGTAGTTCGCGCTTAGGGCTTCATAACTTTTGGTCCACATAAGCTAACCACGCCAAATTTGCGTCCTTTTTTTCCAACATCCTACGGATTCTAATGGTACCCAGAATTGGTGGTTTCCCCTGGAGGAGACCAAGAAAATAGCCAAAATACAGTGAAAATTTAGTTTTTTCCAAAAAAATGGGAAAAAAGGGCTGCCGAAGAAGGCTTGTGGTTTTTTCCCTGAAAACGCCATCAACAAAGGGTTTCTGGTGCTGAAATCACTATCTTCCCACCTTTCAGGAACGGGCAGACTTGAATCAGAAAACCAAATTTTTCAACACAAATTTGGCATTTTACTGGGACATACCCCATTTCTACTATATTTGGAGCTTTCAGCCTCCTTCCAGTTAGTGACAGGAATGGGTGTGAAACCAATGCTGGATCCCGGAATGCTAAACATTTATGAAAACTAGACAAAATTCTGAATTCAGCAAGGGGTCATTTGTGTAGATCCTACAAGGTTTTCCTACAGAAAATAACAGCTGAAATAAAAAAATATTGAAATTGAGCTGAAAACAACAGCCATTTTTCTTTATGTTTTACTCTGTAACTTTTTCCTGCGATGTCAGATTTCTGAAAGCAATATACCATTTTGTCTGCTGGACTCTTCTGGTTGCGGGGATATAAAGGGCTTGTAGGTTCATCAAGAACCCTAGGTATCCAGAGCCAATAAATGAGCTGCACCCTACAGTTGGTTTTCATTCTATACTGGGTATACAGCAATTCATTTGCTGAAATATGAAGAGTGAAAAAGAGGTATCAAGAAAACCTTTGCATTTCCAAAATGGGATCAAGATAAGGTTTTGAGGAGCAGTGGTTATTTGCACATCGCTGAATTCCGAGGTGCCCATACTAGCATGTGAATTGCAGGGCATTTCTCAAATAGACGTCTTTTTTACACACTCTCTTATATTTGGAAGGAAAAAATGTAGAGAAAGATAAGGGGCAATAACACTTGTTTTGCTATTCTGTGTTCCCCCAAGTCTCCCGATAAAAATGATACCTCACTTGTGTGGGTAGGCCTAGTGCCCGCGACAGGAAATGCCCCAAAACACAACATGGACACATCCTATTTTTTTTATAGAAAACACAGCTGTTTTTTCCAAAGTGCCTACCTGTAGATTTTGGCCTCTAGCTCAGCCGGCACATAGGGAAACCTACCAAACCTGTGCATTTCTGAAAACTAGAGACCTAGGGGAATCCAAGGAGGGGTGACTTGCGGGGCTCGGACCAGGTTCTGTTACCCAGAATCCTTTGCAAACCTCAAAAAGTGGCTAAAAAAACAAGTTTTCCTCACATTTCGGTGACAGAAAGTTCTGGAATCTGAGAGGAGCCACAAATTTCCTTCCACCCGGCGTTCCCCCAAGTCTCCCGATAAAAATGATACCTCACTTGTGTGGGTAGGCCTAGCGCCCGCGACAGGAAACGCCCCAAAGCGCAACGTGGACACATCCAAATTTTTGGACGAAAACAGAGGTGTTTTTTGAGAAGTGCCTACATGTAGATTTTGGCCTCTAGCTTAGCCGGCACCTAGGGAAACCTACCAAACCTGTGCATTTCTGAAAACTAGAGACCTAGGGGAATCCAAGGAGGGGTGACTTGCGGGGCTCGGACCAGGTTCTGTTACCCAGAATCCTTTGCAAACCTCAAAAAGGGGCTAAAAAAACAAGTTTTCCTCACATTTCGGTGACAGAAAGTTCTGGAATCTGAGAGGAGCCACAAATTTCCTTCCACCCGGCGTTCCCCCAAGTCTCCCGATAAAAATGATACCTCACTTGTGTGGGTAGGCCTAGCGCCCGCGACAGGAAACGCCCCAAAGCGCAACGTGGACACATCCAAATTTTTGGACGAAAACAGATGTGTTTTTTGAGAAGTGCCTACCTGTAGATTTTGGCCTCTAGCTCAGCCGGCACCTAGGGAAACCTACCAAACCTGTGCATTTCTGAAAACTAGAGACCTAGGGGAATCTAAGGAGGGGTGACTTGCGGGGCTCGGACCAGGTTCTGTTACCCAGAATCCTTTGCAAACCTCAAAAAGTGGCTAAAAAAACAAGTTTTCCTCACATTTCGGTGACAGAAAGTTATGGAATCTGAGAGGAGCCACAAATTTCCTTCCACCCGGCGTTCCCCCAAGTCTCCCGATAAAAATGATACCTCACTTGTGTGGGTAGGCCTAGCGCCCGCGACAGGAAACGCCCCAAAGCGCAACGTGGACACATCCAAATTTTTTGAAGAAAACAGAGGTGTTTTTTGAGAAGTGCCAACCTGTAGATTTTGGCCTCTAGCTCAGCCGGCACCTAGGGAAACCTACCAAACCTGTGCATTTCTGAAAACTAGAGACCTAGGGGAATCCAAGGAGGGGTGACTTGCGGGGCTCGGACCAGGTTCTGTTACCCAGAATCCTTTGCAAACCTCAAAAAGTGGCTAAAAAAACAAGTTTTCCTCACATTTCGGTGACAGAAAGTTCTGGAATCTGAGAGGAGCCACAAATTTCCTTCCACCCGGCGTTCCCCTAAGTCTCCCGATAAAAATGATACCTCACTTGTGTGGGTAGGCCTAGCGCCCGCGACAGGAAATGCCCCAAAACAGAACGTGGACACATCACATTTTTTCATAGAAAACAGTGCCTACCTGTGGAATTTGGCCTCTAGCTCAGCCGGCACCTGGGGAAACCTAGCAAACCAGCACATTTTTGAAAACTAGAAACCCAGGGGAATCCAAGATGAGGTGACTTGTGGTGCTCGGACCAGGTTCTGTTACCCAGAATCCTTTGCAAACCTCAAAATGTGGCTAAAATACCACGTTTTCCTCACATTTCGGTGACAGAAAGTTCTGGAATCTGAGAGGAGCCACAAATTTCATTCCACCCAGCGTTCCCCCAAGTCTCCCGATAAATATGATACCTCACTTGTGTGGTTAGGCCTGGTGCCTGCGACAGGAATAGATCACACAACGGTCAATGTTGGTCCTTACATGAGGCAGCTGTTGACCCTGGGGTGATCCATTCCTGACACAGGCACTAGGTGTAGGCACTCAAGTGGGGTAGTGTTTTTATCAGGACAGGTGAGGAGTCACTGGGTGGTAGGAATGTTGTGGATCCCAGCATATTCCTGTAGTTTGTGTGACAGAAATGCGAGAAAAATAGAGTTTTTTTTCAACATTTCAGCTTTGCAGGGTATTCTGGGTAAGAAAACTTTGGGGAATCCACACAAGTCACACCTCTGTGGACTCCCCCGAATGTCTAGTTTCCAGAAATGTTTGGGTTTAGTGTGTTTCTCTATATGGCCGCCGAATCCAGGACTAAAAACACAGGTGCCTGCCTTACAAAACCAGTTTGTTTTGCCATAGACAATTTTGATGTTTCCACAATATGATTTGGGTGGTGGAATTTGGGGCTGAACTAAATTGGTGAGCTCCCAAGAGAGCACTCTCTCTCTGCTTGCCGCCGCATTCACCTGCTCTCTGGGTTGGCCTAACCCACTATTACCCAGTTGCACGAACAGCTTGCGAAGGGACAGCAGGACTGTCCTCATCACCTCCCTCATAATGTACTGGAAGAGGAGTTTTCGAATGGGACTCCTCTGACTGAAAAATCACTCCCAGAGTCTGCGCCATTGTCCTATCCCTCAGATGCTGTCTCAGTATCTGATGTCTCAGTCTCTGATCCTATGTCAGAGCGGTCCTCTATAACCCAAGTGCAGGCAGCAGTCATACATCAAGATGCCATCTCTGCTATTGGCTAAACTGTTGCTCTAAAACACTAGCCTACGTAGACAGTCACAAAATCGATGGTGTGTGTGAGATACGTGCAACAGTAGAGGCCACCTTACCTGCGCTTCTTCCCTCAATCAGCACGTACTTTCAAGACACTCAAAAAACACCTTGTCACATACCATTCGTCACAGTCTTTAGCACCTCCTGCGCCCAGTCCAACAATCATTATTGGTGCTCCCACTCCCTCCTCCTCGGATTCCCTCATTACCACCCAGCAAAAGTGCCCTTCATCTCTCCATAGACTTTACTAATGTACTCAGCTATTTACATAAAATACAGATGTGCTCTTTGCAGTAGGCATATAAACCTTCTGCGCTTCTTTATGGCACTAAAACTGCCACTAGACAAGTCGGACCCTTTTCCCCCCAGGGAAACCACACACATATTGACAAAAGTGATGTATATATGACAGCCAACCACCTGAAACTCAACTCAAGCAAAACCGAAATAATCCTCTTTGGCCCACACAAAAACACCTGGGACCCCCCATGGTGGCCCACCACGCTAGGCCCTGCACCCACCCCCGCCAACTACGCACGCAACCTCAGCATCATCCAAGACTCCTCCCTCTCTATGACCCAACAAATCAACGCTCTTACCTCCTCATGCTTCAACAAACTCCGTATACTGAAAAACATTCAAATGGATCCCCACAGAGACCAGAAAAACTGTCATTCACGCACTCATCAGCAGCAGGCTTGATTACGGAAACGCCCTCTACGCCGGCACCACTCTAAAACTCAAGTGCAAACTACACGCATCCAGAACTCAGCAGCACGACTCATCCTCGACCTCCGCCGACACGAACACATCTCTCCACACCTCAAATCCCTCCACTGGCTCCCCATTGACAAAAGGATCACCTTCAAGATCCTCATCCTCGCACACAAATCACTCCACAACACAGGCCCTGCCTACCTCAACGAGAGTCACCTTCCACACACCCACACGAAACGTCCGCTCAGCTGACCTCTCTCTCGCCTCTGTCCCCCGCATCAAACACACCACCACCGGGGGCAGATCCTTCTCCTACATTGCACCCAAAACCTGGAACGCACTCACAACCCACATTCGCAAGACCCAAAACCTACTTCTTTTCAGGAAGGGCCTCAAAACCTGGCTTTTTGAACAGTGAACCTCCTAGCCCCTTTCCCTCCCCCTGTCCCCCCCCGCAGCGCCTTGAGACCCTCACAGGTGAGTAGCGCGCTTTATAAATCTCTTTGATACAGATCTACCTATATATATATATATATATATATATATATATATATATATATATATCTCTACATAGATATATCTATAGATATATCCATGTACCTAGATATATCTATCTACATAGATATATATATAGATATATACATATATATTTTTTTTAGTTGCTGTATGGTTTCCTTGGGGGCCAAAATGGCCCCCAGGGAAACCCTACAACATCTAAAAAAAAAATTGCCCCCACAGGGGGTCACCCTGCCCACGGGCGACACCCTGTCATTTCATTTTGTTTTTATTTTTTTATTTTTTTGAAAAAAAAAAATTCCCCTGGGGGGGGCGCGATCGCGCCCCCCCCCCCCAGGGGGCACCTACCTTTTTTTTAATAAAAAAAATTATGCCGGGGGGGGGCCCGTTTTCCGGGGGCGCCTCCCCCAAAAAGTGAAATCCCTGGTGTCTAGTGGGGTTTCCTGGCCCCCGATCGCAGCTGTGCTGCGATCGGGGGCCAGGAAACCGTTTCAGAAGGCCTCGTAAGAAAGGGGAGACTCTCCCCTTTCTTACGAGGCCTTCTGAAACTGTTTCTGGCCCCCGATCGCAGCTGTGCTGCGATCGTGGGCCAGAAACAGTTTCAGAAGGCCTCGTAAGAAAGGGGAGAGTCTCCCCTTTCTTACGAGGCCTTTTCAAAATGTTTCCTGACCCCCCCGATCGCAGCACAGCTGCGATCGGGGGAGCCAGGAAACCTGAAAGTGTTTCCTGGCCCCCGATCGCAGCACAGCTGCGACCGGGGGCCAGGAAACACTTTCAGGAAGGCCTCGTAAGAAAGGGCAGCTGTGCTGCGATCGGGGGCCAGGAATCACTTTCAGGAAGGCCTCGTAAGAAAGGGGAGACTCTCCCCTTTCTTACGAGGCCTTCCCGAACGTGTAAAGGGCCGTTTTCCCCATGAAAGCAGGAAGCGGCCGCAAGGCTGCTTCCTGCTTTCATGGGGAAAACACCTTTGCAACGTCAGCGCGCCTTGCGGCGCGCTGACGTCACAAAGGGGCGGGTGGGGGGCGGGGGGAGACACGGTAGCTTCCGTGTCTCCCGGGGGTAGTAAAAAATAAATAAATAAATCCTCGGGCGCGACGCACCCGAGGATTTATTAATGCCCTTCCTGGTGTCGGCCACTGGTCGTGACCCGCACCAGGGAGGGTGTGTGGGCGTCGGCCAGTGGCCGACGCCCGCACTCAAGCGGTTAATCTTGAATGAAAAATAATAATCTTTTTATGGGAAATACTAAAGTAATTACTGCTCTACATTTAGTTAAAAGGTAGAACAAAAAGAGCATGTTACAGCGTTATTAACTTAATTTAAATAAAAAATGTAATTATTCTGAACATATTACATTACATTATTGTTTTCTATTGTTTACATTTTAAAAATAATTCTCACCTAGAATTAAAAATATGTTTTTTTTAATGAGTTAATAATGATTAAAAGTGATGTATCGATTTAAAGGAAAGTATTTTAATTATGTTTTAATAACACATACTGCTACATTAGTTTTCCAATTAAAAATGCCAATAAATTATGTTAGGGTGATAGATTATCATATTAGCTATTTTATATAACTAAATTTAATTTAGCATTATCGCCAAAGGGGTTTTATTTTAAGTCCTTATCTCCATTACTTTCTATGGGAGGGTGCTGTAGTACCAGTGGTCGGCTATGTACAGTGCTGGACACACTCCAGATCAAAGTTGGAGTACAAACACAGACACAATAATGTGGTAGGTATGTAGTTGTCAAAATCAAAACCATGAATACTATATTATGCATTGGTTCAGTCCATGCCCCCAACGTAAATAAACAACTTTTTGTTTCTCTAAAGTAACAAGGATATTGACAGAAATTGGTTCACAAAACATAGCCATTGCAGAGATTTGGACCATTGCTTCTGATAACATATAAGACAAAACAGTCCATATAGACTGACACAATAATAATGACAGAGCCATTTTCAGAGATGTATGTAATACGTTCAGTCTAACAGATATACTGTGCTTAATACATACCAGGGAACAAGAATATACCTTTTTATTCAACCCACATGGTACTAAGGGCCAGATTTACCAAAAAGTAGCACCAAATTTGCAGCGCCACACTGCGTCCCTTTAGAAATGCAGGGATGCACCATGTTTACAAAAATACGGTGCACCCCTGTGTTTCCCCCTGCGCTGGCACTAAATTTAGCTGCCAACGCCAGCACCCTTGCACCATAGTGAAAGGGTGACAGCATTAAGGGGATTGATTGTTTATGTGCAGGAAGGTGTCTCTTACTGCACATAAGCAATCTACAATGGCGATTTGGCACTTCTAAGTGTGCTGCCTTGTAAATCTGGCCCTAAATCCTACACTATTAAATAAGGTGGCTCCGGTGCTTAATTTGTAAAAGAATGGGTGCCAAAGCTCTGCTTAAAACCAGCAGCCAGTGCTATCAAATATTGGCATTCTAAATAACAAGGCTGTGTTGTCTTGAATCACCTCTAGCTCTCTTTTATTCTCTATGAGACACTCTGCCCCTTTATCTTACTCTTGTGGTTACCCCTTTCTCTCTTTGTGACATTTTTTCTGCCCTTTCCTACCTCCATCTTTCCACTTTGTGTGTGAGTTTTCCCTTGCTTTCTTTCAGGAAGTGTGCAACCAGGAAAAATAAGCGCCAGTCCCTAAAGTGTGTGCCGGTCCCCCCCCCCCCTACCGAGCTCAAATTACTCTGTGACTCCATGTGAAGTATGTGAAGGTGGAATGTCAGACCGCTCACTGGTCCAGCTAGAATTTGAGCTAGGACACACCTACTCCCCTTCACCCATGTGGTATATGCATGCATATAAATACAAGGCTCCGTCTGGCAAAGAGAAATTAGGTTCACATATTTACCATTGCAAAGTAGAAAATGAATCTACAGAGATGTCAGCGCAAATACTAGGTGTTAGAAATTGGGTCTCTAGTTGGCATAGGTATGCACCCAGTCCAAGTAGGGACCACAATCCTAGTCAGGGTAAGTCAGATACACAGCCTAAATTAACCTGTGCTCAACCTCTGGTAGCTTGGCACCAAGCAGGCAGGAGTAACTTAAGAGGCAATGTGCAAGTATTTTTGCAACACTCAAATTACAGTAACACAGTGAAAATACGACAAAAACACTCCAAATCAGTTTAGAAAAATAACTAATATTTTTATGAGTAAAACAGAACCAAAACAACAACAATTTAATAGGTAGAACTGGAGATATGAATTTTTAAACGTTAAGCTGCAATGTAGTGCTTAGAAGTCAGTAGCTCTAAAAGGTTACTTGAGGTCATGCTAGACTGAGATAAATCCAAAGTTCATGCCGCCCTGCTCAAAAGTACCATGGATAGAGGTTTGTATCCATGGTGAGGAGGTGATGCGATGGGTTGGTTCTGATCCAAACAGTCCAGGTGATTTGTCACCATCGAGCCGGGCAGCCGGCAATGTGACGCCGAACCCTTGTGATGATGGCATGTATCAACATCGAGCTGCACAGCCGGCAATGTGAAGGTGATGCGCTGGGGCTGGTGGTGATGCGTGGATCCTGAGCTGCACAGTCAGCGATGCAAAGTCCTCAGCTGCAGCAGCGATGTATCAGCATTGAGGGATGATGCACGGTTCTGATCGCCGCAACGGCATCAATGCATTGTTTTTTGCAGGAAAACAGCTGCTGAGTCCCCTGTGAAAGGACAGGACCGGCACTTCTTAGCAGGACAGGCCTCACAGTTGGCAGAGTCCAGCAACTGGGCAGGGTTGTAGGAAGTCTTTGATGGCCATTAGACTTCAGAACAGGAGGCAAGCCAACAAGCCCCTGGAGTCACTTGAGTTCTTTAGAGGATGCAGAGAGGCAAGTCCATTCCTTCTTACACCCAGGCAAGAGGCAGCAGGCCATCACAGCAAAGCAGTTCAGCAGAGTGGCAGTCCCTCCTGGCAGCACAGCAGTCCTTCTTCCTGGCAGAATGTTCTCAGATCCAGAAGCGTACTGATTTGGTGGGGTTTGTGGTCCAGTTCGTATACCGAGTTGAGCCTTTGAAGAGAGGGAGGAGGCTTCAAAGAGAGGGTTCTGAAGTATACAAGGTCCCTGCCCTTTCTTTCATGGCCCTAGACATTCTACAGGGGGTTATGCAGGTCTCTGTGTGGAGACAGGCATAGCCCCGTTCAGGTGCAAGTGTCAGCGCCTCCCTCCCATCTAGCCCTGGAAGGCCCATCAACCTGGTGATGGGTCATCAGGATGTAAATGTCACACCCCAGCTCCCTTTGTGTGTGACTGAGTAGAGGGATTGCACAAAGCCCAGCTGTCACCCACCCCAGACATGTATTCAGAGACACCAGAATCAAACAGGAGAAGTTGAAGTATCAGTTTACCACTCTAGTTTAATTTGAGAGACCCTCACCAGCTAATTTCCACCACAAGTATAGTATTAGTCCTGTGTACTCATAGCTAATAGCATCATCATGGGGTCCTGCTTCCCTTAACTAAGGGGATAGTTACCATATAAGTCAAGGAAACTATCAAGGATCCTTGAACAAAAATACTAAAAAGTGCAGTGGAAGTGGGAAAGTGATCTAAAAATGCCTCTATCACTCAGCTACAAACCAATGTCACTATGACTGGAATAGGGTATGTTTAAAAATAAATATAATTTGCTAGGAACAAATTATGTGTTGTTCACATATATCAGGTCAGGTCAACATGTTTCAGCCGACTCTTGCCCAAAAGGGTCATTGGCTTTCTTCAGGATAAAATAATCTATGGATCCCAAAGTGCCCAGATATGGGCTTTACCTTCCTGGACTTCTCAATCTACTGCAATGACTTCGCAAGCTCCATACTTGTGGTGCCCAGCTGCTACTTCTTCAGAGAATCACCTACTCCTTCTGTTTTTAACAGAGTCACATCTCTTGATGTTTTACATCATTGTGTTAATGTCCGTGAATTCACTTGTGCAGCAGCGTGTATGACCAGGTAGTATTCATAGACAGGCAGAGGCACAGAATGGTTACAGTAAGAAAATGGCAACTTTCTAAAAGTGGCTTTTTCAGACTTACAATATAAAATCTGACTTGACAATAAGTTGTTGGTTTTAAATTGTGAGTCCTGAGACACCAAACTTCAACTTTCTATCTTTTACCTATTGGAAATTATACTTAAAGACTGTTTCAAGTTAATCCCAATGCTACCCTATTACAGATATAGGCTATGTAGTACTGAAAAACAAATGTAATTGTTTTTCACTACTAGGACATGTTAAACTTTAAAATACATGTTCATATTTTTAAATACACTGCACCCTACCCTTGGGGCTAACTAGGGCCTGACTTAGGGGTGACTTACGCGTACTAAAAAGAAAGGTTTGAGTCTGCAAGTGGGTGCACTTGCCAGGTCGAAATAGCAGATTAAAACTGCACACACAAGCTCTGCAGTGGCAGGCCTGAGACATGTTTGAAGGGCTACTGTAGTGGGTCGCACAATCAGTGCTTCAGGCCCACTAGTAGCATTTAATTTACAGGCCCTGGGCACATATGGTGCATTTTAGGGACTTACAAATAAGTTAAATATTTAAATTGTGGATAAGCCAATATCACCATGTTTAAAGTATAGAGCATCTGCACTTTAGCACTGGTTAGCAGTTGTAAAGTGCACAGAATCCTAGAGCCAGCAAAAGTCAGCAAAGCAGGAGGTCAGAGGGCAAAATAATACTGGGCAGCAGGAAAATCCATTTAGTGGGGATTGATAAAGCACAACTTTCTCATAGTGCCATTAAGAAAGTACCCCATACAGATCAGAGTAGATTTGAACAATCAAATACATCCCTTAAGGCCCAGTACTAAAAAACAACCATCATCAGCAATACAAAACAGGTGGCAATCAACAACCCTGTACTGCATCCTTTTTTCATATCCAAAGCTGAAAGAACATGGGTTAAAGTGAGAAGACACCACTATGAGACAGATGAAAAGGCTGGAAGACTTGTAGCTTTCCAGTTAAGATGTATTGTCACTCTTGCAATATTTAAATCTTCTGGGATCTCTATATACTTTGGTACACTCAAACACATTAGAAATAGAAGATAAGTTTTTTTAACCTTTATGCATACCCTCACTACCACTAGTAGAGAGATCATTTTTTGAAGAAGTGATTGAGAATCTACCCTCTTTTAAATTTGCGAGAGTTGATGTCTCGTGGAGGAGCTTGATAAAATAGGGCTGCTCCATTATTAGCACCAATGCTATCCATTGCCTACAAAGAAACGGAGGATACAGGTTCACAGAGACATATCACAAATAAATCATTAATCTTCCTTCTCCCTAAAGAAAATCTCTTTAGAATGTGGAAGGCTCTGTCTAATATCATTGATTCATATAGGCAAGTATCCTATCAAAACTTTTAGCACCAGATTGTTGAAAGTCATTCCCTTGCTAACCCATGAAACACAAGTAGAATTTATTCAAGGTGCGCTCCTCCAGGAACCACCCAACCCTTGTACATATTCTCAATTCATTACTTGATTTCCCAATTAGACAATTGCACTGTCCTTATATGCAGAGAATGCATTTGATCAAATTGAATGGAGAAAACTGTTTAGAACACTAGAAAGGCCAGGACAATGACTTTATCTTTGAAGTAAAATGGCTTATGAGAAATCAGTAGCACAGATCAATCACCTTTTTATACAATTTCCCATATTCTTGTTCCTTGGTATGTGTTAAGCACACATATCTATTAGACTGAAATCATCACATACATCTGTGAAAATCACTCTGTCATTGTTATTTTGTCAGTCTATAGGGGCTGTTTTGTCTTATATGGAATCAGAAGCAATGTTTCAGTCCCACCAGTGAATATGTTTTGTGACCAAATTTCTGTCAATATACTTGCTAGTTTAGAGACAAAAATGTGGACACCCCTATCCCTTTTTCCTGGTGGTGCTGGAACCATTATCAGGAGCTATGTGCACCTTTCAGGAGATAAGAGGACTAGACACCCCAGTACGATAAGGAAAAACATTTTTATATGCCGTTGACATCTTTCTAATGCTCAACAAAATAGACACATCCCTGCCAACACTGATGTCACTCATACAGTCATCTTTCGTACTCTGAAGGTACAAAACTAACCTGTAAATGTGAAACACTACTCTTTCGTACTCTCAAGGTACAAAACCAACCTGTAAATCTGAAACACTACCCACGTCCTGTTCCCCCACCAAAGACAGCCTGAGAGGCTACCTAATAAGATGGATGATAAAAAGTTTGACTTACATAGGATTATTGGTTAATGCAGGGTAGCAGGCGATAATAGCTTGCTAATAACACACACACAAAAAAACATTTCACCAGGGGAGCCAATAAGTGGTCAAAATGATGGTAGCACCATGATGCAACTGTGTATTTGGAATAATAATTTATTTGATGCACAAATAGATGCTAACACAAATAGACAGATATTAAATCATTTGTATGGAGGATCAAAAGACGTAGATTGAAATTGCATAAACTGCACACACAAATAGAATCAGGTGGATTATGTCTCCCCCTTATGGGAAACCAACACTTAGCTTACCATATATCTCAAATAGTAGGATAATCACCTCACCCAGAAGAACCATCTTTATGAATAGATTGGGAGAGACATATGATGGGAGACACTAGAGACCTAGATATTATATAAACATAAAAAAGTTGCCAAAAGTTCGGACTAATCCAATACTGAACGCAATCGTTATAAATTGGGATCAAGCTCACAATTTGTTATGTGTTCTTCCTAGACCATACAGTGCACACTGTACCGGTGGCACAATGGGGAAACACAAGTGAGAGGGAAGGCAATATTTTGGAAGAACTAGTAAAGTAAAGGAATATACCACCTGGAAAACATATTCAGCGAGTGAAGGATCAAAACTCTATGAAGGGCTATTGGTAAAAGGGTAAGCAGAGCATAAAGAGAAAAAAATTTGGTGGTTTGAAACTGACTCCAGAGATCGCAAACATGAGAAATTATTTTTTGCGAATGTAAACAATACAATTCTATGAGCTGTCAAAGCTCCTGCCAAGCCACAGCCAACAGATATGTCCCGGGGGTGGGCACCACAGGACATAGAAGGAGCCCGGCCCTGGGGGGTGGCTGTCCCCAGGGCCATGTATGGCTCCATGAGGGGGGGGGCCATCCACACGGACCCCTTCATTCTTTTATTGTAGCCCCAGGGAGGTGGTGGTCCCTGGGACTGCGGGGGGGCACGTGGCCCCCTGAACATAACTGTATGTTTGCTCTAGGGAGGTGGTGATCCCCTGGCCTGTGGGGGGGCATGCATCCCTGCACTCATAACTTCAATGGCACTGGGAGGTGGTGGTCCCCATGGCTGCGCCCACGTACACATAACGAGTTTAGCCCCGGAGATGTGGCAGTTCCCCGGACTGAAGGGGGATGGGGCATCCCCCTCACATTTAAAATTTCAGTGCCCCCTGGACCTGGCCCACCCAGGAGCTGCATTTAAGTAAGGGTATCTCCCAACCACATTAAAAAAATATATACTTTTTTGCTCTGGGGGAACCCAGCACCAGAGCTAAGGGGTCAGGGTGTCCCTAACCTGACCCCTTTTCTTATTTTTTGAATATTTTTTTTATTTTTTTCAGGGACTCAGCAGCCAATCTGATCTCAGCACGAGATGAGGAAGGTTTGCAGACCCTTCGAGTCCCTATATGTACAAATGTATTTTTTCTTTAATAAAAACACTGAATGGATTCACACCATATTATAAAAAGGGTGCTTTCTGGACCAAGACCTACCTTTCTGCCATATTTTGTGTAATTCGGTCCAGTGGTTCAGGCACTATTCCTGTTCAAAATCCCTAGGGGAATTAACAAGGGGAACACAATTTTTTTGACCCCCCCCCCTTTCTGACGTGAACATCAAATTTGTTGGAAAAATTTCATGAAGCTTCGTCAACCGGCACCAAAGATACAGGCAAGTAAAAAGACTCTTTTTCTATAGAAGCTAGGTCCTAACTATAACTACCTCCTGGCAACCGCCAGTAGGTAATATAAATATATTTACAATTGGCTCCAAAGACAAAATAGACATTTTGGATCATTTTTGTGAATAAATGCACAAATTATTAAAGAGGGCACGAAAGGAATATTTTTTTAGTCTGTGAGAATGGTGTGAGAAAAGTGTGCTAGCATACAACTGACATGATTTTCTATCATATTGGTATATGAATACCCCATTAAAGAGATCATTGGACCATTGATTTCTCAACCTGATGCTGTATAGGTCTGAAATTATAAAAGGCAAAACATGTAAGTTATAGTAGTTCCATAAAGCATACACTACATGGCATCCATGTAACTATCCCTATAATAACAAGAATGTTTACACAGATGGAAAGTATCTTCAACCTTGTCCACCAACAGCCCAATGCAAAACCCATACACCTGGACTAGAGTGAATACTTCCCCATTCCTTTCTCTCTGCTCAGTGTTCTACCAGCAAATTAAGGTCAACACAAAAATGAAGACCAAATCTTCAAATCTTGCGAAAACATCTTGCTATATAACTTAATGTTCAAGCTCATCACTCACGCTATCAACTCCACATGCAACATCAACCCTCCTCTAAACAGCTTCAACACATTTTTTGGAAATCTATGTCAGCATCCACACCCCAATTAAAACATAAAAGTGCATTTCAAAGCTTTCAGCATCTAGTACTATAAAGATGTTGCTGATAATAAACAATCCAAGCTACAGACAGGAAAGAAAATAGAATAAAAACAGAACTCCAGATGATCTCATGATACTGATGTCCATCCAAGAAACATGTAGTCAACTGATCACATCAGCTAGAGTAAAGTACTATACCACACCACCAATGAAACCATTAAAGGAAGCAGAACACTTTTCAAGACTGCCAAGTATTACATCAACCACTTGCCAGATACAACTATTCCTCATGCCAAAGAAAATTGCAATGTTGTTAACCCCTTCTTTAGTAAAACAATACAGAAGATCTGACAACACATTGACAACACCAAGCTTGCTTCATCTCTTAGGTTCACCCTTTACAGTAGAATCCTGCAGTGGTCATCTTTAAAGGACATATCACACTCAACTTCTTCAAAGTCACTTCTTGTAAGGTACTGTCATATCCTTGTCCTTGATCAGAGCTCTTTTTTGGGAATGTGCCTTCTCAATCCTACTCGCCACTGTCAATGCCTCCCTCAGTCAAGGAATATTCATGGAAGTTCTCAAAAGAGATCCAGATACTGTCAATCCTAAAAAAAAACATTCACTACATGCTGATGACTTCACCAATGACACATTGAACTTCAAGATCACATTAATGTTAACCATCAACTGCACAACTACCAGTCTGGCTTCAGATCATACTGCAAGATGGATACTACGACTTTACTATCCTAGACAGTGCTCTCCTACCCGAGATGTAGAGCCCCCCGTCCTTATAATAATGCTGGGTCTCTCAGCTACCTTCAACATATGGCTGGGTCCAAACTGAGATGGCATGATATGCAAAATAATGATTAACTAGGATGCATCCCCAAGTAATTACAAGTGGCTGAGATCAATTCAAGCTCTCTATCTGCCCTTTTTGGTATACTTTACTTTTTAGAAAGTTGGGGCCATATTTATACTTTTTGACGCAAAACTGCGCTATCGCAGTTTTGCGCCAAAAAGATTAGCGCCGGCTAACGCCATTCTGAAGCGCCATGCGGGCGCCGTATTTATTGAATGGCGTTAGCCGGCGCTAGCAGACCGGTGCTGCCTGGTGTGCGTGGAAAAAAACCACGTACACCAGGCAGCGCCGGCGTTGGGGAAAATGGCGTTAGGGCGTCTTAAAATGGGGCAAGTCAGGTTGAGGCAAAAAAATCGCCTCCACCCGATTTGCGGCATTTTTAACGACGCCCAGACGCCATTTACATGACTCCTGTCTTAGTAAAGACAGGAGTCATGCCCCCTTGCCCAATGACTATGCCCAGGGGACTTATGTCCCCTGGGCATGGTCATTGGGCATTGTGGCATGTAGGGGGGCACAAATCAGGCCCCCCTATGCCAAAAAAAAATATTAAAAAAAAAAAAATTATACTTACCTGAACTTACCTGAATGTCCCTGGGATGGGTCCCTCCATCCTTGGGTGTCCTCCTGGGGTGGGCAAGGGTGGCAGGGGGGGTCCCTGGGGGCATGGGAGGGCAACTGTGGGCTCATTTTGAGCCCACAGGTCCCTTAACGCCTGCCCTGACCCAGGCGTTAAAAAGAGGCGCAAATGCGGGGTTTTTTGCCCCGCCCACTCCCGGGCGTGATTTTTGCCCGGGAGTATAAATACGACGCATTTGCGTCGCAGTCATTTTTTTAGACGGGAACGCCTACCTTGCATCTCATTAACGCAAGGAAGGCGTTCACGCAAAAAAATGACGCTCATTCCTCATACTTTGGCGCTAGACGCGTCTAACGCCAAAGTATAAATATGGCGGTAGTTTTGCGCCGAATTTGCGTCGAAAAAAACGACGCAAATTCGGCGCAAACGGAGTATAAATATGCCCTTGGTGTTTTTCTCTCAAACCCAAATGTGAATTCTGCCTGTGCTCACGGGCACATGATTGTGAATGGCTCTTCTTTGGAATTTTGTGTATTCCTTCCAAACATGGTGGCAAAAAGGCCTTGCGTGTGGGCTAGGGTGTTCACCTCCTGAGCAAGATTTCATGGGAGCTTGTACCGCTTTCTGAGCTTCAAAGGTGTAGCCTCAAGCCTTGCCTACCCTCTTCTAGACTTCTATGAGCAACTTGTCTGACACTGGCTAATTCAACTCACATGTAGACCTGTCGGACCTTTGTTACCCTAGACAGTTTGGAGTCAAACCCAGGAAAGGTGGAGGGTTAGGTAAAGGGGTCAACCCTCTCCCAGCCACAGCAGGTAGTGGGGATAAAAGTGGCACCTTCAGAACTTCTCACCAGGACACTGATGGACCTGTCGATATTTCAGAAAAAGAACTGCCCTGCTGTCTGAAGAAGCAAGACAGGACCTGCTTGCCCTAAACCCAGGACCCCTAGAAATTACTCCAAGAGTCAGTTGGCTGAGGGGCGGAACAATCTTCCAGAGTCAGTCCTGCAAATGCCCAATTAACTCGTAGTAACTGGGCCTGCTTGGACCTGCCTGAGCCCTGTTGCTGACCTCTTCTGGAGTAAGTTTGGACCCTTAGCTGCATCAGAGTAAGTCTTCTAGAGCTGCTCCCCAGGTCTTGGACCCTTAGCTGCATCACAGTATATTCCTACTAAACTCAAGTTGAAGAGACAGAGGTTTTGATCTCCCTGTGACTGTAAACTGGCCTCTTAGAGCCAAGAAACTATTTCCTGCGACGGCCAACAACACAAAGCTCCAGCAAGACCTGCACTTTGCGCAGACACCGACAGCCTGCATCAGCTGCCATCGTGAAGCTACAGTGACACCCAACTCATTGCCCCTAAACACCAACTGTCTGCAACATCGACCTGCCCATCGAGCTGACAATGACCTCCTTGCAGCCTCCGCCAACACAAACAATAGTTCTTCACGTGGGCTTGAGAAAGTAACTTTTCAATGGGACGAACCTAATCACTGTATCTGGCCTGTATACCATTGCCCATTGCCAGTTGTGTGAATATGTAACTTTACCACAGTCTTATTAGATCAGATAATCCCAAATGGAGCTGTGGGCTTTTTCACACTATTTTTACCTAAACCTTTAAAAGCTCATAGCTCCAGTTCTACTGATTTGATTATAGTCATTTTACTGTCATTCTATTTATTAAATTCTACTCTATTTTCTTAAATTGGGTTGGAACTTTTCTTGTGTTGTGTTTTCACTTTATTATTTAAGTGCTGCATAAATAGTTTACACATTACCTTTAGGTTAAGCCTGCCAGCTTTGGTGCCAAGGTACCAGACGGTTAAGCACAGGTTTATTTAGTGATGTTGTAATTCAGCCTGAGGAGCACTGTGTTTAATATTTGAGTGGTTCTTCCACCCCTCTTAATCAAAACCTCACTGGAAAATAAATGAGGCTTGAAGAGTTACAACTCCAGCTTTCATTGAATGCCCAGTTGCTTGGATTCACCCTGGACACCATTCTCACCCTCAAGGAACACAGAGCTATAAAACAAGAATAGCCTTGTATGAGTGGTCTCTTCTAAAACCATTTATTCAAGAAAACAACTTCAGAAATGCTGTTGAACTCCTCATAATTTCACACCTGTAAAAAGCTAATACTCTGCCCCATTACCTCCAAGAGTCCACACTGGCAAGCCTTAAAGGTATTTTACATGCCCCATCATGATGAAACTTCATTGGCTCACCTTGGTTGCCCACACCATCTTCTAAGCCAGCTGTACCATTTACAAATGTATCAGGACTAGCACCTCTGCTTATCTTGCAGACAAGCTCACCATCTTTGGTGGCTCTCAACACAACTGCAGCCATGACACTATAAAACAGCAGACTAGAAAGTGAAAAAAGAAAGAACAAGGCAGTCTGCCTTTTCTATCTATGCACCCAGGATTTTGAACAACATCTACCTATCCACCGGGACTGCCCTAATGCAAATTTAGGAAAGAATTGAAGATGTGCCTGTTTAAAGAACCCTGCATCACAGCACCACACTCTATTAACAGTTCACAAAAGAGCTATAATTCCTAACATTCATTGACTTTCTGCTTGTTTTTATCCCATAAATCACTCCACTGCATTCTAGGTGTGTGCTGTAGAAATATCACATACATACGATTCAGCAACAAACACAGACAGTACCGAAGGGGGTAGTTTATGATACAAAGACACCGGGGCAAGATGAGAGCGTACAATGAAGATCCAATTCAGAAAGCATGCAAGATGAAGGAAAACAAGTGAAGAGGAGAAAAACAAGGGGTTGTGTAGGGGTAGAGTTGTCCATAAACAGGAATGTGAAAAGAAAATTGAGGCTGAAGCTTGAAAATGGGAAATCAAACGAAGAATGAAGGTAAGGAGATTTGCATAATATTATGATCTTCATATAGGGTAAGCGGAAAACTATAGTGCTTATCTTCTGACTATTAGTTATGGTTCTACTTCATTTTACAAAAGAATATACAGTCATCTGTTTGAAAGAAATGCTTGAGTTTTATGTTGATTTTTAAAATCCACTATGGAACAGTCATAAATATTTTGTATACCGAGAAGTAAGTAGTATCAGATAACAAACATATTCCACTGTAGAGCAGAGATTAAAAGGTATTTATTGCTGTTAGTTAGACACACAGATGTTAACAGGAGTTGAAAATGGGGAATGATTCTTTCATTCCGTCGTATTTTAACCACAGATTTACAATGGCTTAATCTATAGCCATTTAAAGGGTTTTTGAAGATCAGCAAAGCAAGGCTAGTGGATAAGTTGAACATTCCTCCAATAGAAGTGCAGAAATATAAATAAAACTTCAATAATGTTTATCAAACCTCAACTTCAAACACAATTAAGTTAATCAATAGTGGATTACAAAGCAAAGCAAACAGTGAAGGGATTTAAATAATACTAAGCATATGGAAAAATCCTTAATTGATTGATTGTGAAGCTTTTTAAGTACACAAATAGTGAAAATGGGTGTTCTTGTACTAACAAAGGAACCCAAACAAAAACAGGACAAAGCAAAAAATAGTTTTTTTTTGTATACTTTACTTTTTAGAAAGTTGGTGTTTTTCTCTCAAACCCAAATGTGAATTCTGCCTGTGCTCATGGGCACATGGTTGTGAATGGCTCTTCTTTGTAATTTTGTGTATTCCTTCCAAACATGGTGGCAAAAAGGCCTTGCGTGTGGGCTAGGGTGTTCACCTCCTGAGCAAGATTTCATGGGAGCTTGTACCGCTTTCTGAGCTTCAATGGTGTAGCCTCAAGCCTTGCCTACCCTCTTCTAGACTTCTATGAGCAACTTGTCTAACACTGGCTAATTCAACTCACATGTAGACCTGTCGGACCTTTGTTACCCTAGACAGTTTGAGTCAAACCCAGGAAAGGTGGAGGGTTAGGTATAGGGGTCATCCCTCTCCCACCCACAGCAGCTAGTGGGGATAAAAGTAGCACCTTCAGAACTTCTCACCAGGACACTGATGGACCTATCGATATTTCAGAAAAAGAACTGCCCTGCTGTCTGAAGAAGCAAGACAGGACCTGCTTGCCCTAAACCCAGGACCCCTAGAAATTACTCCAAGAGTCAGTTGGCTGAGGGGCAGAACAATCTTCCAGAGTCAGTCCTGCAAATGCCCAATTAACTCGTAGTAACTGGGCCTGCTTGGTCCTGCCTGAGCCCTGTTGCTGACCTCTTCTGGAGTAAGTTTGGACCCTTAGCTGCATCAGAGTAAGTCTTCTAGAGCTGCTCCCCAGGTCTTGGACCCTTAGCTGCATCACAGTATACTCCTACTAAACTCAAGTTGAAGAGACAGAGGTTTTGATCTCCCTGTGACTGTAAACTGGCCTCTTAGAGCCAAGAAACTATTTCCTGCAACGGCCAACAACACAAAGCTCCAGCAAGACCTGCACTTTGCGCAGACACCGACAGCCTGCATCAGCTGCCATTGTGAAGCTACAGTGACACCCAACTCATTGCCCCTAAACACCAACTGCCTGCAACACCGACCTGCCCAACGAGCTGACAATGACCTCCTTGCAGCCTCCGCCAACACAAACAATAGTTCTTCACATGGGCTTGAGAAAGTAACTTTTCAATGGGACGAACCTAATCACTGTATCTGGCCTGTATACCGTTGCCCATTGCCAGTTGTGTGAATATGTAACTTTACCACAGTCTTATTAGATCAGATAATCCCAAATGGAGCTGTGGGCTTTTTCACACTATTTTTACCTAAACCTTTAAAAACTCATAGCTCCAGTTCTACTGATTTGATTATAGTCATTTTACTGTCATTCTATTTATTAAATTCTACTCTATTTTCTTAAATTGGTTTGGAACTTTTCTTGTGTTGTGTTTTCACTTTATTATTTAAGTGCTGCATAAATAGTTTACACATTGCCTTTAAGTTAAGCCTGCCAGCTTTGGTGCCAAGGTACCAGACGGTTAAGCACAGGTTTATTTAGTGATGTTGTAATTCAGCCTGAGGAGCACTGTGTTATATTTGAGTGGTGCTTCCACCCCTCTTAATAAAAACCTCACTGGAAAATAAATGAGGCTTGAAGAGTTACAACTCCAGCTTTCATTGAATGCCAAGTTGCTTGGATTCACCCTGGACACCATTCTCACCCTCAAGGAACACAGAGCTATAAAACAAGAATAGCCTGGTATGAGTGGTCTCTTCTAAAACCATTTATTCAAGAAAACAACTTCAGAAATGCTGTTGAACTCCTCATAATGTCACACCTGTAAAAAGCTAATACTCTGCCCCATTACCTCCTAGAGTCCACACTGGCAAGCCTTAAAGGTATTTTACATGCCCCATCATGATGAAACTTCATTGGCTCACCTTGGTTGCCCACACCATCTTCTAAGCCAGCTGTACCATTTACACATGTATCAGGACTAGCACCTCTGCTTATCTTGCAGACAAGCTCACCATCTTTGGTGGCTCTCAACACAACTGCAGCCATGACACTATAAAACAGCAGACTAGAAAGTGAAAAAAGAAAGAACAAGGCAGTCTGCCTTTTCTATCTATGCACTCAGGATTTTGAACAACATCTACCTATCCACCGGGACTGCCCTAATGCAAATTTAGGAAAGAATTGAAGATGTGCCTGTTTAAAGAACACTGCATCACAGCACCACAATCCATTAACAGTTCACAAAAGAGCTATAATTCCTAACATTCATTGACTTTCTGCTTGTTTTTATCCCATAAATCACTCCACTGCATTCTAGGTGTGTGCTGTAGAAATATCACATACATACGATTCAGCAACAAACACAGACAGTACCGAAGGGGGTAGTTTATAATACAAAGACACCGGGGCAAGATGAGAGCGTACAATGAAGATCCAATTCAGAAAGCATGCAAGGTGAAGGAAAACAAGTGAAGAGGAGAAAAACAAGGGGTTGTGTAGGGGTAGAGTTGTCCATGAACAGGAATGTGAAAAGGAAATTGAGGCTGAAGCTTGAAAATGGGAAATCAAACGAAGAATGAAGGTAAGGAGATTTACATAATATTATGATCTTCATATAGGGTAAGCGGAAAACTATAGTGCTTATCTTCTGACTATTAGTTATGGTTCTACTTCATTTTACAAAAGAATATACAGTCATCTGTTTGAAAGAAATGCTTGAGTTTTATGTTGATTTTTAAAATCCACTATGGAACAGTCATAAATATTTTGTATACCAAGAAGTAAGTAGTATCAGATAACAAACATATTCCACTGTAGAGCAGAGATTAAAATGTATTTATTGCTGTTAGTTAGACACACAGATGTTAACAGGAGTTGAAAATGGGGAATGATTCTTTCATTCCGTCGTATTTTAACCACAGATTTACAATGGCTTAATCTATAGCCATTTAAAGGGTTTTTGAAGATCAGCAAAGCATGGCTAGTGGATAAGTTGAACATTCCTCTAATAGAAGTGCAGAAATATAAATAAAACTTCAATAATGTTTATCAAACCTCAACTTCAAACACAATTAAGTTAATCAATAGTGGATTACAAAGCAAAGCAAACAGTGAAGGGATTTAAATAATACTAAGCATATGGAAAAATCCTTAATTGATTGATTGTGAAGCATTTTAAGTACACAAATAGTGAAAATGGGTGTTCTTGTACTAAAAAAGGAACCCAAACAAAAACAGGACAAAGCAAAAAAGAGGTTACATTGTCCTCACAAAGAGATGTAGAGATGCTGAAGAATTTGGAAGCAAAAAAGTATCTGCCACCCACCCATGGGGGTGATGGATTTTCATAATCAACAGGAAAGCTTGATAGGCAGGCCATAACTTTCTTCTTGAGAAGAAATATTGTAAACAAAGAGTGATTAGCCTTGGAATTAAGAGTTTTCTGACATACAGGGAGGACCTTAAATGTGGTTGGCTTGTGGCTAGGGAGTCAGTGAAGTTACTCTAGGAATGGAGAGTCAGAATTAGTGTCACTGCAGAGTTCAGGATGATGTATATGTGGGCAAACAGTCCTTTCGGTGTTCCTATATAGATGGTGTTATCCAGACCCAATTGGGAAGTCACCTGCACTACAACTCTCAGATGTTAAGAGGGAAGAACTGAAAAGATTTTATTGAAGATTTCAAGGTTTACAACATTCCAAAGGGAGTAGAATTATATCTGTTCACTTGATGAATCACTGAAAGAGAGTCCTTGATAATGCAGCAAAGTTGCAGATCTTGGTATAAAGTTGGTTCTGGCCAAAAGGCTACCTGATGTGAGACTCTAAAGATGGTTGCCACCTTAAACTAGAACCTTTGTTTGGTTGATATTGAGGTAGAGTGTGTTCTCTGCCATTCCAGTAGAAACGGAAATGTGTACTTGTGGGATTTCATACTGGTACCAGACAAATCTCATTCATTTTATGGGGTATAGTAACTGCAACTGCAGAAACCTATACAAGAGTTAAGTGGTGTAAAGATTTCCTAGACTAGACTTGCCCAGTGATTTATTACATCACACATCTTGAAATAATAGACAAATTAATACATTATGCCGTCAGACTTTGTTTCTAACCTTTTATTGGTGTGTGATGGCACACCTGTTCATAAAATTAATGAATCCCACTCTTACTGTGAAAATTGCCCCAACAGCATCAAGTAACAGTTTAATGATTTACCAATAAAGTCTCAGACCCTGGTCTCCTTCAACGTGGCAATGAACGGTACTATTCTCCATTACTTCAGCCACTATGTGATTGCTATAAGGTACGCAGAGGCAATGTAGCAGAATTTGCACAATTCACACAGCAGAAACCACACAATAACAGTTGAACTTGTTAGTTCCAAATAATCAGTGAAGAGCAGTACAACCATTGTCGTGCAGCATTCTTTCCAGAAATTATTAAAAACACACACACTCCTCAATCTATCTTGAACTGTTCCTTCTCAGCAGACTAAATGCATTCAGGACATCTGCGAGTTACAAAATACAACACAGTTCCCAAATCTCGCCACCCACCTCAGACAGCAAATATGAACACACCAAACGTTCTAGCAACACATTCTGACATTACTACATTAAATTTGAAGATAAATAGTCTGATTTAGATGATGGCGGTAACAGTCCCAGTGTCGACAGGGTATGTTAATGTGGGCACTGCACCGGAGGTGGGGATCACTGGAGACATATACATGTCACAGACATTTTTTTAATCACTGTGACATGCTTGTATTAGGGACAGGAATGGGTCAAACACAGGGGGACACACGGGTAAACAACACATATCACACACATACACAACTGTCATTGTGGTGCCACTATTCATTGGCCAATGAATGCTGGCACCAAAATGACAGTACATTCACACCTGTCAACTGTGTCCATGTGTTGTTTGCTGTGGGTGTGTGGTGTGTGGGTGCAGTGTCAATGGTTTGTCATGGATGTGTGTCAATATGTGTTTTCAGCATGTACGGGTTTTGTTGTGTTGGACTGGCAATGGGTAAATGTGTGTATGTGTTGTGTAGTGTGTAGCGTGGGGTGCACCTATGGCTAAGGAACAGTGTGTGTCACTTACATCCCTTCCATTGCCGCTGCCATCATATAAAGTCCATTGAGTCCCGCCGCCATCTCCCGCCGTCAGAGAATCGTCACCAGTACATCGACTGCAGGACTGAAACATCTAAATGGGGCAGGCGGAACAGTGCCTCCTTGACAGTCTTCTCGGGCCCGCCACTGATGCGGCTTGGCGATAACACCTCCAAGATCTAAAGCAGGTCCAAAGTCTGAGCCTACATCACAATAACTAACTGATGTTACAGTACCCAATGCATCACTACCGCACTCTTTACAACCAGAAAAAATTCTAAAAACATACAGAGGACAATATTGCACTCCCATCAGCATTAGCATAATACACACAAACCATTCTGATAAATACTAGACACTGACTCTACATCACAACAATCAAAGCACAAGTAGAAAAAACCAGCTACACTAACACCACATTTTAACTCAACCAACATGCCATCAACTGTGTAGTCAGAAATAAGGCTTTCAGCCAGTATCCTTGCACGTAAATCCGGCTACAGTGAGTATTTGGACTCAAAATGGGGAATAACAAGTACATTGTTTCCAGATCTGCCTGTTGTTTCCCATTTCCAGGGACAAATATGCTTTCTTCTACCACCTGTTCTCACTTGTTTGTGAAAGGAAATAGGCGGTTGGTAAGAGGTATGGTGCAGGAGGCATTACTGAGATTGGCCGCAGGGCACAGCAGAGTCTGTAGGCTTGCAGAGGATAGCGTTCTGTGACCATCCTGTGCCTTGAAAGGGGGTCAGTAAGGAGCTGGAGGCTCAAATCAGACTGGATTTGCAGCTTGACCTTGATTGGGCCATGTTTTTTAGCTTGTAAGATCAGGCCCAGTATGTCCACATTTGGGAAATCCTGGTGTGGGAACACCGGGCAAGTTATAATTGGGCTGAGCAGGATCCCATCCAAAAATACCCCTTTGATCAATTTATGCTCAAGGCCTAATATGTGCTGTTACTCAACCATCTTAGCACTAACACCACTCAGAAGGGGTAGGGACATGGCCATGCCATGCCAACCCTTTTCTAGCTCGAATAAACACACTTAGAAGCAACACTACATAGAACTTACTGCATATCACCCCACATCACACCACCACTTTACCTATGGCAAACCTTCAACCTACAAGAAGGCAAAATCAAGTAATTACGCCCCTGCTACTTCTCTCACTCAGAAACAAGCATACCAACAAGGCACACATACTATGGTGGCAAAAATCAAATGAAACTAGGCAAAATGTGTTGATTCACCCAATATTTACTAACACTCCCAAGTTGTCGTATGTCCAATATCCACCACACACCCAGGGATATTTCTGGGCAACACTAACCAAAACCAATTAAAATGCTCACAACAACTTAGACCCAAGAAAACACTACAAAACTGACTGTAGTCGCCCTTCAATCCCAGAACTGTGCTGAAACACATGTTCTAGACAGCCCACTATGCCACATCAAAGGCATATATGTGCTTTACAGGGGCAGTATAGTAGAACATAACCCAATATTGCTATCTATGCCACGGATGTGTACTTTTCTGGTTGGTCATGTCTGATACTGGTAGATACTGTGCTCAATAAGTCAAGTGACTGGCAATATTCACTCGTTCTCAAAAACACTCTTCTCGACATACATCCAATAGAAGGAATTCAAGTGTTGCCAAAAACTGACGCCTCTCTCCCGTCCTCTTAGTCAGCGTTCCTGTAAAAAAACAGTAAAAATAATGCTATGAAATATCGCCAAAAGTGTGATCATGACACATTTCTCTGAGTTGAATACTTTGAAAGCAAATTGTTAGTTCAGCGGTGAGCGGTGAAAAAAAGAAATAAGAAAACTACTGAAATCCATCAAGCTATTTGTAATACATATAATCTTAGGATATTAATGCAAAAACACAAAGTGGCCTCTAAACACACGGTATATCTAACTTCAATATCAAGCTAAATTGACAGCCAATGGATAAAGGGTCATCCAGTATATGCTGACCATAAAATCTAAATGTATTCAAAGCAACCTAAACTACATTTTATGGAGTACAGTTTTTTTTATTGAACCACCATAAAATCTATAAAAACTTTCTCAACATTCTAGTATATTGTTAAAGGTCTCATTCCAAAAGTGCTGAATGTAAAATACTCCTCTTGGGAATCTAGGACTGCTGTCAAAGAACTGTTAGGTTAGGTTAGGTTAGGTTAGGTTAGGTTAGGTTAGGTTAGGTTAGGCTAGGTTATGTAAGAATTTATAGAGAATTCATTCATTCAAAGGTTTCTTGGCATAAGGTGAGGCATGAACCGAGAAACAGAAACCCTGTCAGATTTAGCAAATGAGTCCTGATTTCTTCACTTTAACAGTCTGTTCCAAATTACCTACCCCCCAGAAGAGACCAGAAGCAACCCAAAAGGGTGTAGCTTCAGTCCCAGGGCACAGTGAGCACGGAGCCCACATCTGGGCATACCCATCATACTTAGGACACCAACTGCAACAACAACGGGGTGCTGGATGGTATGCTTGAATTAATTTCAGCCACTTGGCAATTGCCAGGCCACATTCCAATCCATCTGAAGTCACATGGTGTGCAAAGTAGCGATGGGCTGAGATGCAGCCCTGAATAATAAACAGTGGCTGAGATTAATTCAAACATTCCCCCATCACATTTTTGTGTAATTCAGTGCAATCCCCTGAGTGTGATGGGTATGTCGAGATGTAGGTTCTGTGCTCACTGTATTAATGACATCAGTCAACACTGACTGAAGAGTACCTATCAGGGTGAAACTAGTCTTGGGTTGCTTGTGTTCCTGGTCAGGGAGGACCTGGCCTGGCAATTTGGGCTGTTCCTTCTGGAGCAGGGTCAAAACTGATTTGCTTATGTCTAAGCCCAAACAGAAGTGGCATGGTATGCAAAATAACAATGTAATGAAATGCACCCCAAGTAATTACCAGCCGTAAGATTAATTCACGCACTCCACCCTACATTTAGGTATACTTCACTACAAAACTGAAAGGCAGTAGTAATCATCAATGCCGTATGATATTGCACGCACTGTAAAAAACTTCTGGAAAGGGAGCAAATACAGTTTAAATCTGTGCCTGTCTCAGAGAAAACATAGGTTTTCGATTAGTCTGGTAGCGCAGACGAGATTTGGCTGTTACCTTACATGTCACAATGTTGATCCATGCGTGAGAAGTTTGCATTATTATGATTATTATGTGCGAAGTTCTAACATGATAACTGTAAAGTGGTGCACTGAGAGCCCATGTTGATGTGCATTCATTGTAGACTAGCGACCTAGTGTAATGTGGTAAAGCTATTTTAATCTAAGTGTATTCACTTAGGGCCTGATTTAGAGCAGACGGGGTTGCATCATCACAAACATGACGGCTATTCTGTCCACTGTATTACAATCCCATTATATCCAATGGGAATCATAATACGGCAGACGGGATATCCGTCACATTTGTGGAGTAACCCATCTGCCATACTCTAAATTAGGCCCTCTATTTGATTCTATGGTTTTCCTAATGCTATTAAGGAATTACTTTCACTGAAAAGATAATGAATTTCTCTATAAAATTGTTTTATAAATGTCATTCGCTAATGTTGAGAGTTGTAGTTCCCCATCATACCTAATGAAATGTATAATCAAGTCAATTCAAGTCAATTTAGCTGTATTTTGGTAAAAATGCCCTAAAACATAGAAAACACAACATCATCAATATGAAAACAGTTAAAAAGAAACCATAAAAATCTCAAGAGTCTCAAGAATAATAAAAAAGTACCCATCCAAAGGCATGTAATAAGAACAGTTTGCAAAACATCAGAGATATAAATGATAAATAAAAATACAATATGTACACATCGCTGTAAAGTGGTATTGGAACGTAACTGCCAATGCAATTCTTCATACAGGGAGCAATAAGGACCTTGTCATCCACACAATATGTATAAAACATTATATTTTTCCCACACAGTAATAAAATAAAATTCCTAGCCTATTATCTCTCTATTAAACACAGGGGAGTTTACACTCATTTATAGTACCTGGTGAGTATATTCTCCTATTCAATAAACCTATGTAAGTAAATAATAAGAACTATAGTTGAAGGTGCGATTAAAAACTACTTTTAGAGGTTTATGCTTTAGTACTTAGGAATTTGCTTCTAATATGCCAAATTGCCTCTAAGTACCTTGCCAACGGGCACACCACAATCCCGCACTGACTTGTTTTGCAAATCCTAAGGGCCGAGTGGCGATCCCTAATGCCCAGGGATTTGCATAATGGTCTAATCCAATGAGCCCTCTGCTTGTTATACGCCGGGCAGTAGAATAAACATGTGCAATGCTCTCTTAGGTCATGCATCCCATCGGACAGAGATCTGTTGGACTTTCTATTTGCTTGCATCTAGAAGTATGGGCCCACAATGGTAAGGATCCAATTCTGAATCTAATCCAAAGTGCGCATGCTGAGGTTGTTGTGATCATGCCTACATAATGCTCAAATTCATAATGGCACTTAGTTAATAGAAAACTATCTGTTAGACTAGAGGACGGAACTAGTGCTAGCTCAACTATTTGCTAATTCGCCCAATATGCGTCCTTCAAGATCTGAATGGCATTCTTTGGAAGATGCAAAGGATCTAACCAATACTGACCTAGGGCAAGTTTGAAAAAAGCATTTTTCACATATTTACACCATGGAATCTTCGCTATTTGTGGAGCTGATAACACAGCTCTTAACCATGTTCTGTACGGGTCTAAAATATCTGTAGACCATAATCTGATCCAGTATTGTAATGGCCTCAGGGCAGCTATCTTCGCAATGGAATATAGATTCAGATCCATTCGAATGGGCAATGTAGGAGAGCTCAAGGGAATTTTTAGCAGTGCTTTTAAGTACAAGTTCTCCGCTCTCTCTAGGTCTTGTAGCTTGCCATACCCCCATAGCTCTGCACCATATAGAACTCCTCTTCTAGCTTGACGTTTATAAATTTCAATCACTGGCATAATGGGGAAGCTAGAAGATCTGGCAGCAAATCTCAAAATGCCTCCTGCTTTTTGTTTCAGTGACATAGTACACTTTAGCAGTTGGGCTTGCCATTTATGCGAGTCCTCCATCCTAACTCCCAAATAATCAAAATCCAAGACTCTTTCTAAGATTTTCCCATTGAGCGCTATTGTTTTCCTCACTCTATGATTTGTGTCCATGAACACCATATATTTAGTCTTCGTCGCATTAATTTGGAGTCTGTACTCCCTGCAAAACCCCCAGAATTTCTCAAGAAGCCTAACTAATCCTGAGGCAGTTTGTGAAAGCAGTAAAGTATTGTCCGCAAACAATAGGCATGGTGCCTTTACCCCACTCAATTTCAGAACATAATTTTCACAGTCATATAAATAGGGGATGCAAGCATTTATAAAGAGTAGGAAAAGTGTGGGGGCCAACACACAACACTGTCTCACCCCCTTCTGCAGTGGAAGTTCCCCCAAAAGTTCACCATTTGTTCCCCACCTTATTCTAGCATAGCTCTCAGAGTAAAGCTCTCGAATCAATGTTAAAAAAGGCCCCCGGGACTCCAGCCCTACCCATGATTTTGCATTGTTTATCTCAGGGGACTCCATAGTTTATCTCTATAATGAAATGTATTATTAGGTTGTTTTTTTTTTCAATGTACTGTAACATGAATATTGACAAAGCCTATTAATAATGAATTTACAATTGCACCATTATATGTGCTTTAGTTAATGAGAATAAAGTGTACCATTTTATTTCTTTTCCTTTTTAGTTAGCCATTTTGATTTCCTAGGCCTCAGACTTTCAGAAAATGAGAAAGCTAATTTCTTTTGCTAACGTGTCATTTCTTTACAGTTGTTGTTCCCATTAAATGTTAGTTTGAAAATAAATGTCCTATGCATAGAGAGCCTGGGAAAGTAACTTTGAAATTGGAACACTAAGAGACTGAGAACATGAATGTTTCAAAATTGTTGCAAAGTTCTACAGGAGAGCAAAGATGGATGCCTTCCCATGATGGAATAAGAATCTTTCCTGATGTTGCAGATGCCTGTCATATGATAGACCATGACTGAACAATAAAACCTTCCGATTGATGTGGTAATCATCTTACACTTTGGACTTTAATTTACCATTCCCCAAATGGATTTTGGTAAGAAATTATTGGACTTTGAGAGAACTCTTTCCTTGGACTTCAAGAGGTACAGACCTCTCTGCCCGTGCCCTCACCTTCCTAATGCCTGTTGAGAGAAGGCCTAGAATTTTTTCCTGACCCATGAGAAGACTCTTTCCTGAGCTTCTAAAATGCTGACACCTTCTCGTTTTACTTACTTTGTGTTTCTTTCAATCTTGCCCCAGATGTTGTTTTTCAAAATTCCTTTTGTCCTTTATTTCCTTTTTATTTTTTCTCATGTTTTGCAGCCCAGCACGTCAGTGAGTGACTTCTCAGTTTTATGGATTTCTTTGCTTGATCAACTAAATTGGATTGTTTTAAATTGCCTTTATGCTTAGAAGAACTGGTCAACGTTTATTCTCAGAACATCAGGTTCTGGTGCGTATGTTCTGTATCACATTAATATCTGATGGATGTTATTGAAGCTTTGGCTGTTTCAACATCTTGGACACCCAGTTACCTAAATGAAAACATCCATTGACCACATTTAGAGTACACGTGAAATGCTCCAACTTTGGTATCCACGGAACAGTGATTAAATAGTGATTTTGACATAGCCTGACCTCTTTGTGACATTCAGAATAATCATTACCACAGGCCTGATTTGATCTTGTTCAGGCTTTTGCAGGAGGCATCAAGTATCAAAATCGGAAAAGAAACAGTTACCCCCATTCACTACATAGTTTTCATGGAATTGAATCAATGACGTTTATTTATTTGAGTACTACTTGAAGATGAATTAGCTTTAAACATTCCACTTAAAGCATGCGCTTAGACATATTTGAAAAACATAACAAAACAAGTTTGAAGGCAAACATTTTGTACAACATAACAAACAACAACTTTAAATGGTACAACTCAAATTAACTACTATTATTTAACTTCCTGAGAGGACTTATACATAGGAACAAACTAGTATTTTGAGAAGTTTGAGTGTGCCAAATTTTCACTGAGAAAGAACTTAAGTCACAATAGTCAGTGATGTGTGCAATGGGAACACTGGGATGGCAGCACTCAAAGGAGAGGACATTCTGGGATATTAAAGTCTGTCTTCCTTGTGAACTGTTAAACTAATAAGGCTGATTATTTAAAGATCTTCAACAAGTGTGTAAAATGTTGTCAGCATTTGAGAAAGGCTGTAGCCGAAACACGTTATGCTGGAAGAATATTAAAAAGACTTGAGATAAAACCTATGAGTGCTCCTGTGGGTCTTTTGCAGAGACAGTTGTTTGGATTAATATTCATGCATGGCACTTGCACAAGAAGAGTCACCCGTCGAAAGAAGGAGCAGTGGTTTTTGGAGGACATAAGCACAAACATGTAGACTCAGGTGGTCACTTTGACTTCGACAGTCTTTTACTCAGACCGCCGAAGCTGGGGGTGCCAGAAGACTGCCATATTATGAGTACGGAAGGATTTCTGCCACAACTTAGGCGAAAATCCTTCAGCAGTCGTGCTGGCGGTCAGCAGCGCAGAGGCAGTCCCACAGCCGTCACACAATGCCACAAGGACTCCGCCCCCCCATTACAAGCAGTAATATGGCATGGCAGTGTCCTGATGGCGAGGCACTGCCGGCTGTGGAAGCGGCTGTACCCGTTCCCTGGCCGATGACCTACTCGCCGGACGAGGTAAGTCGATCGTCTGACAGGGGGAGGTGGGGGAGGTGTTGTTGAAGTGAGTGCATGTTGGTATGTTTGTGTGAATGCATGTCTGATGGTATGAGTGAAATGCATGTATGCGGGGTGCATGTGGGTGTGTGTGTGTGCATGTATGAGGGAGTGGGGTGCTGTCTTGGAACGCGGGTGTGGGGGGATGGGAGTGCTGTCTTGGACAGGGGTACGGGGAGGGGGGTGCTGTCTTGCAATGGGGTGAGTGGAGTCATCTGCCAGCAACAGGAAAGGAATTTCCTGTTGCCAGCAGCCTTTCTCGCAGGGTTTTCGCGGCGGTGCTACAGCTGCGGAAACCCTGGCGGACAGGTGACTCCTAATACCGTTGGCAGTCTTCAGTGGACAGCCAGCCCGGTGGTGCTGTCCTCTAGACCGGCTGTGCTACCTCCCTGGCTGTACCAGAGGGGAGGTGGCCGTTTATTAGAGGCCAAACTGCCACACTCGTAAAGTGGCGGTCTTCGTCGCTGCCCTGGTGGTCTTCGGACCGCCAGGGTCAAAATGAGGCCCTCAGTGTGCTGCAAAATTAAATCAAAGAAAAATTGAAATATTGTCCTTTTCTAGGGTTGGGTGTATCAGTGTATGATATGGGATCCCAGAGAAGGGTGCATATATCCTCTCAGTCAGTTAAGTAATCGTTTTTTTTAAGTAGGTTAGGTGCCAAGCTGGAGAAAGCTTTTTATTTTTATTTTCTCCTTCATGCATTATCTGATTTCCAACCTGTTAGGTGTTGCTGGGTGTTTTGTATGTTACTCCAGAGGGCATTATCCTGGATGCCAGGCTTGACCATGGTACTGCTGTTCTTCATCAACACCAGTTTAACCACAGGGATACTGGGCATCAAAGCAGTATATCCACTGTGATCAAAATTGACAAACATTTAACTGACTGTAATGACATTCACTGTGTGGAGGATGGATCTCAGGCTAAGGGACTGGGTTATCTTTTTTCTTTAAATGCAGTTTAGGTCATGAAGATACAGTCTGCATTTCTGTGGAAACCCAAAGATTTGTCCATGTTGGCAAGTATTGGAGATTAACCATGCATATTCATCTTTCAGATACATTTGTGTACCTGTTTTGAGACTGAATTCCCTGATCATCTAACCTTGGAACATTCATTCAGACTGCCAATGTCACAAACAAAGCTGCCATTTAAACAGAAATATGAGTACAGCTGGTGAATACTGAGGTACTCGCCAGCTATTCGGATTCACAATGATTTAATATATTGATTGAAGATTGAAGATTGAAGATTACTGTTGAGAGAATGAGCTGGACAATACAACAACTGACAGGGATAGTGTGGTACCTGGACAAAATCATCTTGAACAAGTGCAATATGTTTATTGGGTCACATGACAAACACTGTATGGTAATTTTATTAAAGCCCATCCAGAATGTGGGAGTTTTGAGTAGGGCAAGGTAGCCAGTGGTGATACAGGCTGCTGAGTGGCAGAATAGGGCTAGAAGACAAGGTTCATTGTTGTAAGATATCTTAAAAGCATTGATCTTGGCTTGGATGTCTTCGTGTCCATGGTGATTTATAAATCTTGATTGGTAGTTTTGGAGCAGACATTGCTTTTAATTTCCTTGTGAAGTGGACAACCTTCTTAATGATTGTCTTCAGGAATTGCAGGTGGATGAATGACAGGTAGTTTGTCATCCAGTTCTAAGTTGTGTTTCTACCAGAGTCCGTGCAATAAATTGAAAAGCTATCAGATTTGCAACTGACCCAAAAATAATAATGTTCACATAATACACAAGGGCTCACAGACTAATTAATCAGCAAGATTCCTTATGAGCCTATAGCCTAATTTAAAATGTGCACATTGGGGATCCTAATATCGATGCAAAAGCACCAGAAGTATGCGATCTAAAAAATATGAAAAGTAGTGAACTAATCAATTTAAAAGAAGAATGAATAAGAGTAAAATTTTCAGAGTAAGATTTGAAAACGTGAGGGAAGTGATGTTTCGGTGTGTTAATGCTATGGAATGTAATTGACATACAGCAGTGGTTCTTAACCTTTTAACTTCTGTGGACGCAGAACCACAGGAGACTTTGGCCTATGCCATTTCAATGATTTAAACCTCAAAATAATTTAAAAAATGCAGAAACAAGTAATCATCAAAAAATACAAAAGAAATAGAAAATCAAAATTGTAATAGAATTTAATTTGGGTCCCCATCACCCATGTTATATTCTGTTTGATGTACTTGTACAGCTCCCACAAATCAGTCTAAGGACACCAAATACATTTTCAGCCTCCAATTTCAAATTTCTTCAAACTTACAGAGCAATTTAGAATGATCAGTTTTACGTTTTTTGTCTTTATGCTTCATTAATATGTTACTATTATTTCATTTTCTAAGCAATCACTGACCCTTCGAATAGGTGTTGCGGGTCCTTGAGGGTCCGCAGACTAGAAATTAAGAACCATTTACATAAAAGGTACAGGAAACCGTATAGGTACAAGAGTGGCCAGAACCCAATTAAAGGAAACATAAAATAACATTTTATGGGCCATTTGATGAAGGCAAACTGTTCAAAGTAACCCCTACCTGAAAAGTTGGAGAGCGGAATTGTAAAGAAAGGGGGATCTTCTGACTCTAAATACCTAATATAGTCTCACTCGACAGAATGCAGACTATAAAAAGGCAAATTCTGTGGGCGAGCAAAGCTCAGTGCATGATATTTATCTAACAAAATATCTTTCATAGGTTAGCTTTTTGCTGGCAGGTTTACATATTTTTGGGATTCATGCATAAGATATTCATTGCATGCATTGCATACAGGACGTGTATAAAGTGTATTGCACTGGCATGCATTGAATATGTAAACATTTTACCAAACCCTGGGACTGTGCACTGTATGCAATGCATACAATAAATGATGTGTAGGATATGTAATAAATATGTGATATTTTATGTGTGGATATGTATAAATTATGATGTGTAGGATATGTAATAGATATGTGATATATTATGTATGGATGTGTAATAAATTATGTATAAAATATAGGATGTGCACAGTTCAAGTATGTTACTTTTCTCTTCCATTAACTATTATTTTTTGCATCACTTGACATATCAGCCTACGCACATTTAAGAAAAAGTGCATGAATTGAGTAACTTTCCTGCACTGTCTGAACAACTTCATGTCCATTTCGGTGAAAATTAGGCACTATTTAAGTGAAGCAGTGCAAATGAAAGGGTTAATCCCAAATAATGTAGTATTTGTAGGTGTACAATGAACTGAAATGGTATAATTTGGACATTCATCTGACTTTCCCTTTACCACACATACTTTTACTGTCCACCTAGGAATGACAAATATGCCTACTATAATATTTTCCATGCTTCAATTTGATTGGCATCTGGAGAAAGCATTGTGAATCAGCAGCTACGACGTATAATGTGCTGCTTGAGAACATCTGACTGTTCCTGTGCAGCCATTCAACACATGGGTTCCAGCTTTTCTGTCAGATGTTGATACATATCCGGTTCATCTGCTTCTCCTTCACTGTTTAGATTTAAGTTACAACCATTTGTCATTAAAATCAACATTCATAGCTTCCTTGAAGGTTTCCTCACCTTCTATGGCTGATTGAGATGCAGTCTGTGTCAGTGTGAACTCCAATTGGGAACCGTCAAGATGAGTGAGGTATTGTGAGATGTTTTTGTAGAGATGGGCAAGCCACTAAAAGCTGGAGTCAGGTTCAAGTCTGAAACCTGGCTCTGGCTCAGCTCAAAACCCTCATAATCCCGTCCCCTTGATAAACCTCTAAAAAGATTGTTGTCTAGAGATTTTCATTTTTGATTTGTGTTTTTGTATCATTAGAGAAGTAATGTAGCTTGGGTAGACATTGCTAATCCAGGCCAATTTTTTCTGGATGACATTTTTAAAAATGGCAGATGTGTTGCAGTGATGATGTAATATTTAAGGAACCATGAGACTGATGTACTTTATTTTGGTGTCAAAACATAGGTTTTGGGGGTCAGGTAGTCCTACAAAGACAGAAAATAACTCCTCAGAGCAATCCTTCTGCCATTTTGCAAAATGGTGGCTACAATAGAGGAGTAAGAGACATGTATATAAATGAAACAAATAATAAGGGTTTGTAATCCTTTTATGCATACACCAAACAATTGTATGATCTAAATATAAAAAAAAATGTTTATCTTTCCTGTTTTAGACACATTTTCATAGTTCACTTTATTAATTTGTTTCAGAAATCGCTTGTGGCTCATTGCAGAATGTTGAACATTGGAGAAGAGCATATCGACAGGGACATGTTTTTGTAGCGCAGGTTTTGCACTTACACATAAAAATCAAGAATTCTTCAACTTTTTATGTTGCACATTTTGTCATTTAACATTACAAAAATTGGTTCTGCCTAAGATATAGAAAACAGGCCATTGTTATGAGAACCATGGGACCCCCGTTATGGGGTTACCGCACCCGGGAATCCCTACACCGCAAGCTGCAGTAATTTCTGGATGTAGTACCTTGATGAGTTTGCCTCAGGAATGGAGAATTACTGCTGAAATCTGTGGTTCCTTGTCAATACCTGCATTTTATCCTCAATTCTGGGCCATTTTGCTTGCTCATATTTCATCAGTTTATAGTTTGAGCCGAGGCAGAATGCATGCGCTATCACTTGACATGCTGTAATCTGGTTCTGTGGGCTTTCTCCACACCCAACACATGTCCATCACTTTCATTTGTTCCTTGGTCTGCCTTTCAGAATTCCTTTGGCTTGTTAGGTAAGTGCTTTAGGTTTGTCCCACCTTGACGCTGTTTTGTTACTTCCCTGCAGACAGACCCTGTTACCTGGATTATGGCATAGTCGGCCATATACGTTATTGTCTGTGCACTACTTTTTTCTTTTGCCTGTCCAATTCACACTACTAGCGGTGTGTTGTTTCTTCCTCTGGCATCTTGCTGTTCCTTTGCTGTGTTTGCACCTGACAACTGCTGCAAGCTGGAGGGGATTCTTTCTTTTTTTTTTTTTGTTTGGTATAGAACAAACTCTGCCAGAAAATTGGGGGTGCTTTACATGCGCAGTGTTTAAATTTGCAGCCCCATTCCTAAATTCTTGACAAGTTTAGCAGTTGGAAAATATACAAACTGGTGCCTTTTAAATAGGAAAACCACAAGGGAAACCCTCAACGCTGCTCTCCTGAACACAGCGGGAGAGCCAAAACAATAATATTCACTGCACTTGGGAAACGTGCCCCACAATGCATTGAGGGGCATTTCTTTAACCACACATTTTTACCCATAGCTCACCCTGTGGTGGTTCTAGAGTGATGGGACCACCACCAAAACGTTCAACGTGACGTGGTCATTCTGTCCAGCGTATCTTCTGGGTCCCCACACTAGGTTGGAGGACCCCAAAATCATAACCTCTCCCACCATTCAATGCCTTTTTAAGCTCTCTCACGGCTGGAGCTTTTGCTTTACAGTTGGGAGTAGTTTGTGTTTTAAAGACCTTGTTTGTAATAATCTTCTATTAGGCCTGACTGTCCTGAAAATGTATAATGCACTATGCCCTCTAGGGTCTGAATATATGGTTATAATGCAATGCTTTCTGCCATTCTCTTTTCATGTGGTTATGCCCTCTAGGGTCTGATTACATGGTTGTTCCAAATGCTATTTTTATTGTGGCGCCCATTAAGGGATGTTCTGCTCATTACAGTCTAATGCCAAGTGTATGAAGGAATGCACAAACACAGTTTATATCTTATAAAGTTTTAACGTGCTGCCTGGCGAAATACTTATAAGATCCCAAAGGCGAGAACTATTGGCTATTTCCTGGAGTGCAGATTTCCCACCCAATCCCAATTCAGCTTTTAACTTCTATTACAGAATTTCCTAGTCCACGTAAAGACGGTCTTCACCACGTCAGCTGCAACTCGTCATAGATAAAATTTGTCTGCTTGCTCTGAAAACTTTAGAAAGATGTAACTGCAGAGAACTATTCCGAATACTTGGTCCAGCTTGACAGGGTTCAATTAGGGGCACATGTACGTTCCATTTTTCCTGTCGCAAACGGCCCGATTTGCAGAATCGGACCGTTTGCAATAGGAAAAAACCATTTTGGGATGTACAGGCCCTATTTTGGGATTCGGTAATCTATTTACCGAATTGCAAAATAGGTTTACGGGTCGCAATTAGGATGGGCCGTTCCTTTCCTAATTGCGAGTCACAGCGCAATGTAGCATTTTTTTGTGACCGTGAATGGGGTCACAAAACAATTGCAGTTAGCACCTCCCCCTTTGTGAATGGCAGTGAAAATATTTTTTGAGAGCAGGCAGTGGTCCCATGGACCACTGCCTGCTCTGAAAAAATGAAAGCAAACTTTTCATTTTTATTTTTGAAATGCATCTCGTTTTCCTTTAAGGAAAACGGGCTGCATTTTTTTAAAAAACTGCTTTGTTTAAAAGCAGTCACAGACATGATGGCTGTCTCCAGCAGACCACCATCCCTGTGAGGGCGGCCATTCCCAATCGGGTCGCAAATTGCGACCTACCTGATGAATATTCATGAGGTAGGTCATTTGCGACCCCATTGCGAATCGCACTGTTGTACATCCGGTTTTGCGACTCGCAAATTGCGACTCGCTAAGACTAGCCGTTTGCAAGTCTCAAAACTGGATCTTTGAACATGTAGCCCTTAGAGTGAAAGCTATCTGGCTTTTTCAGTCGAAATTATCAATGAGGCTGAGGTAATACATTACATTTTGCAACCTTTGTGAATAGCCAAAAAGCTGCACTTTGCAAAACTTCACCAGCGTGAAAATATACTTCATCCACCCCTAGAGCATATTCGAACCAAGGTCGAGTAACAAATGACAGGTAGCATCCAAAATGTTAAACTGCAAGGCAATAGATTCAACAGAGATCTTCTGCATGGACTGTGTTGGCGCTGTTCAAACAGGCACATCTCTCTAAGCTCCCAGTTTAGTTTGCCCTGCCTTGGTATGTTTGTTTCCCCATTTACGATGTTTGCCTTCCCACTGGTGTGACTAGTATTAGTTAATTTAAAATGAGGCTGCAAATAAGCAGAGAGTTTAATGTGCTAAGTGCAACAAATCTAAATAATTGAAACCTAACTGAAGAAGAAATATGAAACCTAGTAGATTTTAATCTAAGTGAATACTAGTAATGTGGCACTGCCAGGCTTTGATCAGGAAAAGCCTATGCAAACACACATGCTTGTGTCCAAAAGCATAGCCATAGATTGTGTGTGCAGAGAAGCTTGTCACAATTGTCATTTCCTTAGAAAGAGAACTCTTCATATCAGGCCTTCCTCCGTAGAAAATGAATCAGGATTTTATAAATCGTTCCAGGGGGACCATTATTCTATTTTAACCTTCATTTAAAAACTGTAGACAAAGCATGTAATTAGATATTGTCAGTGTGCTGTGACACCAAAACCTCGATTTCAAGTATGTTATTATCTGTCCCAGAATTACTGTTTTTATGAGTTTTGACAATTCCAAGGGCACACAAAAAATAGAATTACAAGTTTTGGGGGACCAATGTGCAGAAATTGGTGTTTTGGCCCAGATTGAAATCTCTATGCGAATACTATAAACTGGAAAGTTGAACTCCCTTTACATAACTCTTCAGAATTCACGTCACTCGTAATGAGAACCTAAAAGTGTTTGCTCACTGAAACTAAACATAGCATGTTTTGATTTGCTTGCCACAGAGAAAAATAGAAAGAAAGTTTATGGATGTACTTTATTGGTAGCCAAGGGTTGGAGCTACTGATGTCTTGCACTTCACAGTCGGGCACTTCCTCTGCTATCACTGGTCTCAGTGTTCAAACAAGCAGAGAAAGGAACAGAAAGTAGCCATGGTTTTAAGAGTCATGTGTACTTATATAGTTTTCTCGCCGAGCCATTTCTTTGGCCCAACAGCAAACCAGAGGTTGTTGTAGGGGTAATTGTGGAAAAAAGGGTCAACTTCATGAGGCCATCAGGGTCAGAGTATGCATGCTGTCACTGCTGTCGGTATCAGTGGTGCCTGCCCCCAACCTAAAGTGGTAAGGCAGCAGAGTTAGGGGTATTAATAATTTTAAAAAATGAAGACACCTGCTGCTGCCGGCTGCTTCGGTGCTCCTCTCCTCCCGTCATGGGCCATATGCACAGACTCACCACCCAATTCAGATGCTGCTGTCATGCTATACCCAGCATGATAGCAATGCCAGGATTGGCCTGAGCAGGCTCGTCTGCACTTGCTCAGGCAAAGGGAGCCTGTGCCTTTTTGTCTACCAAGCTGTGTAATACAGCTTGGCTCAGCCTGGTTGGAGAAATGTGAGTGAGCATCTTGGTTTGGCTGTGATAAAATTGCCGGCCAAACCATCATGTGCACTTATAGTGCCCATCACTCCTCCTCCCTGCCGTGGCCCCTCCCCATCCCATCCTGATTCCATCGGCTCAGTCAGTCAAAAATAAAATGATAATAAAATTGTTTTATTATCATTCTATTTATTTCTCTATTACGCTATTACGGAGGGGCCAACCCTGGCGGTTTGTTGGTAAATGCACATCCATGTTTCTGTTAGTTGTTGATAGATAGACCTGAGGTACTTATTATTGTTTTAGAAAACGTGTTTCTTCACAGCAGGATTACTATTCTTAACTTGTTCTTGGTCTCGTCAATTGATCCTTAACTTCTGAGCAGTATATTTTGAATTTTCTTCTACATTTTCTTTTCTGTTTCCCTCAACCTTGCTCCGATCTTTCATTCTTTTGCTTCTCTCGGCTGACTCATTTTCCACTTGTATCTTCTTTTATATTTTCTTTGCATTAAATTTTAAGTCATCCACAGGTTTGCCACACAATATATTCCTTCACCCATGTAGGCTTACCCTACCAATGCAATTTACACTGAGCATCCCAATCCTGTTTCATCACAGCTTGGCCTGCATATGCTCAAACTTATGTTTTTTGCCTTTTCCTCCTAGCCCTCAATCATTGTATGTCCCTCTTTCTACCTGTTTCACTCTTATTCTCCATTCTTACTGTGTACTTTTAAAGACCATCTTTTATGCTTCTAATCCCTAACCCATATGACGCAGCTGGTATCTCGCACATGTACTTACTTTGAATCCTGTTTGATCTTCTTTGTTCAGTGCTTTGGTAAAAGTGCTCTATAGGTGTAATAAAATGAAACTGACATTTTTTTTTCATCACAGACTCCCTACACTGGTCACTGTTTAAGTCACTCATTCAAAGTTCGGAGGGAGCTGGATAAGGAGCTGCGGGCACTGGATGGCATTATTCATGAGCTGGACAATGCACCGGGAACAGATGAAGCTGTGTTACTCAGAATTCAGAAGGCTCAGGAACAATATCATACCACTTGAGAACTCTTGTGCTGTCATGATTATAAGAATTATATCACCAAGGCACATGATGAGGAGAGATGGCTGGTTAGGGTCCTGGCTTGGCTCATTAGACCAGAGTCCTGAGGGGCCCTTATCACACAAATCTTAACAGAGATTCAGTTTTCCATCAATTGCTACTGGGAAAGCCCTGAGGCTGGATGGCCTGCCCTCGGAGTTTTACTCCGCTTTTGCAGGGACCCTGGACCTGCGGCTGGAGTCACTATATGCAGACTCTTTGAAGCAGGGAGCACTGCCTGCATCCTCACAGGACTCTGTTGTGATTCTACTCCACAAGACTACTATTCAAGGCACCTGTACCACAGCATTTCGATGTCTATGCTCAACGTGGACTTTACAATTCTCAGTAAGGTCCTTGCTCTCCGGCCACTCCCTCACATGCCTGCATTAATACTCGAGGACCAAAACGGTTACATCCCAGCCCGCAGTACTTCCCTTAATCTCTGGTGACTTTATCATGTCCTTTCCCACCCGGAGGTGCAATCTCAGTTGAGGGCCACACTTATGTCAGTGGACCTTGAAAAGTCTTTTGATTCAGTGAGGTGGGATTTCTTGTTTGAGGTTATGCATTGAATGGGACTGGGGGAGCGTTGGATTAACTGGGTTAAGTTGCTTTATTCTGTGCCAACTACATGGGTCAGAACGGGCACCACCATCTCCCTGTAATAAAACATATACAGATGCAACAGACAGAGGTGCCCTCATTCCCCCCTTCTCTTTGCTTTGACAGCTCTTTCAACAGAAGGGGGTGGGCACTGGTGTGGTAGTGAAATCCCGAGAACATATTATTTCCCTATACGCAGATAACATCTTGCGTTATTTGGCTGAAGGTCCTGTGGGTGCTGAGGTTGCATTGCACCTTCTGGGGGAATTTGAGATGCTTTCAGGCCTTACAGTGAAAAAAAAACAACAAGACCTATTTGTTCCCCCATGTCACCGGCTGTCCAGTGGCCACTGGATATTCCTTGGGCCCGGACTACGCCCCCTATCTTTTAAGTACCTGGGAATTGAGGTTTTCCACTCACTGGAAGGCCTATGGAGAGCAACTTGGGGAAGATACATCAGTCACTCAAAACTTGCATCCCCTTTGGAGATCTCTTAAACTGCCAATTACGGTCAGGATTTTGGTGTCCAAAATGGTTATGCTCCTGAGATTGTTATACTTTTTTATCAGTCTCCTGGTTTGGATGCCTGATTCTTGGTTTCAGCCACTGCACAACCTGCTTAGGGAACTGATATGGGAGGAGGGCCACAACATGGTATCGATGTATGTTTTTCGATGACCATGATTTTGAGTTGTATTTTTTTTGCGGTGCAGCTTCAGTGGGTCACCTAGTGGCTTGATGGGGCTAGGCAGGAAGAGTTAGGCCAGGTGGGGCTGGCGCATCTTAAAAGCACGCTGCTGACACAGCTGTTTTGCCCAGCAACTGAAATATCCCAACTGAGTGTGTTATTAGCAGTGGCCTTGAAATATTGGAGGTTCTGAATACTGAGGACTTCAGGGATGCCCCATTGTGCCCCTACCTGGTTGGTCTGCACCATGGTGACCCTTTCTCTATTTTCACAGCTGGGCAGCTGTCAGCCTGGAAGGACGCTAGCCTGGTGATGTTTGGTAACTGTTATCAATTGGGAGTTTTGCTTCCGCTGGATGACTTGGGGGCCCAATACAACCAACCCCCAGGTCAATTTCTAACCTATGAAGCCTTGGCATAGACCTTTAGGGACTTTTGGGGGAGAGGGTGGGATGAACCGATGACACATGTGGTACTGCAACTGTTAGTATCCATGGGCGAGGCAAGGCATGTGGTGAAGTGGTATTATAGATTGCTGACAAAAATTGTCCAGAAATCCTTGTTCGCACTTCAGCATATTTGGGAAGGGATACTAGGGGGAGACTTTACTGACCCAGAGTGATGCAGGGTTCTGGTGTATGCCAAAAGGGTCTCCAGAAATATGAGACTGAAGTATACTCAACTTACTGACCTGACACTCCACAGACTCCAGGTTATCAATGGGATGCACATGGCTGCACTAGATGTAAGTTCTGGACACAGACTTCTGCCATACGACTTGGAGTTGCAGCCACTCTGGGATGCAGTGATCAGTATTTGTTGGTAAAATGCAACAACAACAAAAAAGCTGCTGCTAGACTGGTCCTACCCCTTCACCCCAGAAAAATATGATGCAAGTTCTGCAAACACTCCACTGGCTAACAGTAGATAAATTATCAATTTTAAAGGCACTTTGGGGCAGATTTACAAGAAAGTGGCACAGCGTCCAGATGCATCACTTTTCTTTTGTCCCCCTACTGCCACCTAATTACACCATGGTTGCACCGTATTTAGAATATAGCACACCATGGTGCTCTTTGGCACCATAGCGTCAACGTTTTTTTATCTATTATGGTTCTTTGCTGAAATTTTTTGATTCTAGTGCAGAAAAGCACAGGGAGGCCCATAGGTTACTATGGGTGCATTCATTTTAATTCTGCTTTGGGCAGGTGCTAAAAATGCCGGACAAAAATGGCACAGTGAAATGTTGTAAATTTCACTGTGCCATTTTTTCGGGCCTCCCTGCATGGGAACCCCCCCCTGAATACATTATGCCAGTCGCATAATGTGGCGCAAGGGGTTTCAAGGTGGCGCAATGCATGCACTGTGCCACTTTGTTAATATGGCGTGGGGAAATGGCCTCTTTGACACCACATTATGTTGGAGAAAAAAAAGGCGCAAGGAGGCACAAGGGGCTTGTACAGATGTCCGTTTGTATCATCCATAGAGTCACCCAAGAAAAAGGACCACAAATTAAATTTAAGCAAGACAGACAAAAAAAAGGATTCTACACTCCAGGCCCGCACCCCAAATCATCACACTGTTTAAAAAAGAAATCCATCTGAGGGTTTGCTTTCTCAATGTGTCGCAAAACTTTCATGTTGATTGACAGACAAGAAAGAAAGCTTTCAAAACCATTAAAACCAGTAAAAGTTCAGAAGAAAGTTGAAAACACAATGGTTATTTATATAATTACACTTTATCAAAATAAGTATGGTCCAGAGCTTTGGAACAATCCCAATCAGCACACCAATCCAAGATGACAGACCCAGGCACCCTACACAGACTGGTGACTTCTGTCCAACATAGCTTTGAATGACCTTCACAAACTGATGGAATATGATGTCATGCTCCTCAACTCAATATTAGAAGTACCTGTCCCTGCGCAGCACCTGAAGACCTGCATCGATCTTGGCTAATAAGACTGAAGACACTAAGGGGGTCATTCTGACCCTGGCGGCCGGTGGCCGCCAGGGCCACCGACCACGGGAGCACCGCCAACAGGCTGGCGGTGCTCCCGAGGGCATTCTGACCGCGGCGGTTCAGCCGCGGTCAGAAAGGGTAAACCGGCGGTCTCCCGCCGGTTTACCACTGCCCGTTGGAATCCTCCATGGCACCGCAGCTTGCTGCGCCGCCGAGGGGATTCTGACACCCCCTACCGCCATCCTGTTCCTTGCGGTTCGCCAGCCAGGAACAGGATGGCGGTAGGGGGTGTCGCGGGGCCCCTGGGGGCCCCTGCAGTGCCCATGCCAATGGCATGGGCACTGCAGGGGCCCCTGTAAGAGGGCCCCGCTTGTATTTCACTGTCTGCTTAGCAGACAGTGAAATATGCGACGGGTGCAGTAGCACCCGTCGCACCTTCCTACTCCGCCAGCTCGATTACGAGCCGGCTTCATCGTGGGAAGGACGTTTTCCCCTGGGCTGGCGGGCGGCCTTTTGGAGGCCGCCCGCCAGCCCAGGTGAAACCTCAAAATACCCACCGCGGTCTTCCGACCGCGGTACGGTATTTTGGCGGCTCCCGCCGGGCGCACGGTGACCGCCCGGCGGGAGTCAGAATGACCCCCTAAGGCCCATATTTATACTTTTTTAGCACCGCATTTGCATAATTTTTTGACGCAAAAGTGGCGCAAACTTACAAAATACAATTGTATTTTGTAAGTTTGCGCCGCTTTTGCGTCAAAATGCGGCGCAAATGCGGCATTAAAAAAGTATAAATATGGGCCTAACCCCCCCCACACATCACAGACATAGTAAACAATGCCTGCCCTACCTTCTACCTTTATCCAGAAGATGGAGGGCAATAGCTACAGTCTTTCTGATGGTCCTCCCACATTCAGTCTTATAAAATATCTGTCAACATATGACATCATTGGCCAATTAACTGCCTAGCCCCATATTTATCAGCAGAAGAGGCATCTATTGTATGAAAGGGCCTGTGGAGCTTGGATAATATTTAGAGGACAAAGATAAAGGCTATACAGGACTCTTAACAAACCGCTCATTTCTAATCAGACAGGTCTTCAAAGGCCAAAGAGACCTTCCACAAATTGCTAGTCACCTTGCAGGTTCCAATAATCACATTCTCTGAGCATCACCCTGTAATGATAAAAACGATGTTTATAATACAGTGCATCTTGCCAAATCTTCTTGCTTGATGTCGCATAATGGCAGTAACATGTATTTAAGTATATATGCGTGTATGTATGTAGGCATATGATATTTGTAGTGCGCAAACCTAGACAAAAGCCAGCAGAACTTTCTTTCTTAATTCATCGTCCATCGTCCATCATCCATCGCACCACAAAGCATTCCATCCCCTAACATGGTGGCCATATGACAGTGGTCATCATGGATGCCATGGAAACACTTACTCCTGCCCACCATACGGGCAGTGGCCGTTATGCAAACGTAATATTACAATGCAATACAATGCCGGCTTGTGGTCATTTAAATTATTAAACCAAAGCCATGTGACATCCAATCGCAACATGAGGAGCGGCCCACTATCTGGCAAATTGCTCAAAGGATAGCAGATAACAAAACTGTGTGATATAGTGAGAAGGGACATACTACCACATTAAAACGTCTATAAACGTTTAGTCATATAAAACAACAAATACATTTTGATGGTTTACTAAAATTACAAAGACATTTTTATTTCAGAAATCTTCAACTAACTGGCTAAAGGACCTAGGGCCATACGTACGAACATATTTTCCCATAGACACAGAATGGGGCAGTTCCTTTCGTACATCTGGCCCCAAGTTATTCCACTCGACACCACAGAAGGCTAACTTCTGAAGCGTGCAACAGTGCTTAATTTATAAAAGAATGAATGGCGGTGCCCTAAGCTCTGCTTACAAGCCCCTGGTTGATGCAATTAAATGTTGGCACGCCCAACACCAAAACTGTGTAGGCCTTATTCCTTATCGTGCCTCTTTATTCCACTACCAGACACCGCTTGCTCCTGTATCTCACTCTCAAACGTTCCTGCGTTCTCCCTTTATGACGGTTTTTAAGTCTTTCTCCTCTATATCAATCCCTTCTGTTTATTTTTTATTTTCTCTTCCGCTCAGTAAATGTCTGATGACGAGAAATAAGCGCCTGTCTCCAAATATGAAGCCAGTGGCCCATCGGCAACTAATGGCTCACATTAAGCCCTGAAATGGTACACAAAAAGCACAAGTACATAAATAGATAAATAAATGCATATGTAAAACAGAAGAAAGGCCAGCTTAGCTGTAAAGAGCTGAATTATATCACTTTCCATGTTAAACCATCAACTTTGTTTGACTGCTGTTACTCAGACAGAATTCATTCATCCAATCTGTTGAGTCGTTTCAGACACTACCTGACCCTTTTCTTTCAAAGTTAGCTCAGTGACAGATTGATTGGCTTACTCATTGGTTGACTGGTTCACTGATTGGCTGACACTGATAAACTGATTCACTCATCGATTGATTGGCAGACTGGTATGATGTCATACAGACACAATGTACTCTTATTGATGCCTTCAGGGAATATTTCTAGATGCTAAGGGCGGCGTTCAACTTTCATGCCTTATTTTGGGGTCACATAGAACGTGTGCTCATGTCATCCATTGGTTAAATATAATTGAGTGGTCAGATGAGCATTTCAAAGGTATGTCTTGCAGATCTCTTGTGAAATGAGCAGATTATCAGACCACTAATGATTTATAGATCGACGCACGTGAAAGTATTTAAAACATATTTTGGGGAAAAATACTGTAGTTAATATCATACACGCAGTGCTTTAAATGAGCAGGTACTCACAGGTACTGAGTCTGCGAACTTACACCGAGAAGGTTGAATGCCTCTCTTGGGAGTGTTCTAGCACTTCTTAGAATCGCAAAGGTAACCTTTGACAGTGAGCACCTACCCTTTTATTATTCCCTTTAAACCACCGCAAATTCGTATCACTTTTCAATTAACTGGTAACATCATTTATGTGGGGGCTTCCACCTGACATACCACCATGTGTAGCTTGTATGTTAATGCATGGGCAAGTTATAGGAGACTTATGCAGCTTGTTACTGTACCTCATCTACAAATTTGAAGGAAGCAACTAACCAGAAACAGATTTAAAGAAATTGTGCTGAATCCATTTGAAATGATAGATAATCGAGAGCCAGCTAAGGAAGGTGGTTGTTATTTAGCTTGTGAAGCAAAAGAAAGTTGGAAGAGAATACGGACCACAAATGGTAGGAAAACAGCGGCGTTTGTTCTGAGGCAGACCAGTGCATACTGAGGAACAGCATCTGAGATGAAGGAATAAGGCGATTAACGGCAAAAGGTAATAACAGAAGGCATTTTGCTTACCTTGTCTGGTTGGAAGTGATGGGTATTAAAATGGCTAGGAGAGGTTATCAGGGAGTCAAAATTGCGCAATTATTGTAGCTAGAGGGGAGAGGTAACGTGGTAATAAGTATGGAGCGTGGGGGAGGGAAGAGGTGATGAAGTGTGTGGAGGATTTCTGGTGTGGATCACAGATAAATAAAGAACAGAAAAAATATCTGACCATGAAAAGATGGTTTAGATGAATATGTAAATAATTAAAAGAGCAGGTTGTGTACTAATCCAAGACATAGTCAAAAGAGAAGAAGGCTAGAGGTGGAAGAAAAACCCAATAACTGCACTGAATCCGTATGGTTTAGAAAGACACCTTGATAATAATTGAGAAACAGACCTGAAATAGAAGAGTTGTCTGTGAACCCTGCCAGTACCAAACAGGAATTTCCCTGAAACATAACAAAACAGTAATAGAGCACTTTCATCCCAGTTCTCAATACTCGTCGGCAGGTATTTATGGGGGCCACCAGGGCACTACAGATTCCGTATTCAAAATCTCTACTACCCAGATTACTATGGTTGAACAAGGGGCTCATGATGAACTATAGACCAAGCTTGTTAGTCTCATTGAATGTTTGCCACAGTGCAGAATTTACCCTGGAATTTTGACCACAAATATATCTCCTGGTTTTGGATTTGGGTTAGGGCCCCGTGGGAACCCAATTCTTGAATTATTTGGGGTCAGTATGTACTGCTCTCTCCATTTGAATGGTTTCAAGTTGTGGCAAGAATAACGGTGCAGGATAGGTACTGGCCCTTGGATAGGAAATTATGGTAAATCCAGAACGGTGATGATCACACATAGAACCCTGAGGGTCCTTTATTTCTAGCAATGGGATCAACTGATACTCATCCAAACTGTTTTCTGGATTTCTGGTCAGTGCAGGAGGGTTAGGGGACTACCGAGTGTGGGTCAGGCAGTTCTGATTAACTGAAGAAGGTGTTTGCAGGTTGGGCCCACTGGCACATATTTCAGGGGACCAATGCTTATCTTTCCTCAACAAACTTTGATCTGGAGCAAGAGGGAAAGAAAGAGTAGCTAAAGAGTGAAAACAGTGACAAAGGGAGAAAGGAGGGATGAAGAAGAATCTGAAGGAGTGAGGTAAAGAGTTAGGGTATTGTGGGATACTGGATTAAAGAGGCATCAGGTGGAATCAGGATTATGCAACCTTTCAGCACATTGAAATTCAGGAGCACTCGTAACAGGCTTTCTGAGAAAAACTATGGCCCCAAAATGGCACTGGTTCAGGGATGCCTTTCCAACATGTAGACAAAAGGTAGTGGTGATGGCTTTAAGGAAATGGAGCCTGATGTACAACACCTTTTTACCGTCACAAACAGCAAAAATTGCAGGTATGCTGTACCATCCCCAGCAGGCCACCTATGAGTGCGGCCATTCCCAATGGGGTCACAAATTGCGACCTACCTCATGAATATTGATGAGGTAGGTAATTTGCGACCCCATTGGGAATTTGCAAATAGTGGCATTGACACTGTTGTACATTTGGTTTTGTGCCTCGCAAATGAGTCGCAAATTGCAAGTCGCAAAGCATACGGTCAAACATTTGGCCTCTAGTGTTTACTGGAGATGTGTAAGATAAGGAGCAACCAGAAAGGTAACAACCAAAAAAAACACACATTCACATTACATTCATCAAATACATATTTGATGAGAGATATAATCGTGTATCATACAACTATCAAATATACTTACCACTTACTATGCAGTATAGCAATGGATTATATTTCTGCACTGTCAATAATTTACATTTTAAAATTCGCTCTACCCCAATAGACCTGATAGCACTGTAATGCAAATAACAGACAACCAAAGCCACATAATTGGTAAAATACTATAATTTCAATGTCACAGGTCGCTTTTCAGAACAGCTTGTAGCTCAGACACAATAAAAAATTGTAGGCATAACCACACTACACGCACTTTCTAATAACATTGCATTAAAGCTTTTAACGTGGTAAATGATGCCCAACGGAACAGTCACCAAGCCGAGCAGTGGACAACCATTCGCCCCATAGAAATAAACAAACAGCAAAGACCTACCGTCCAATCACCTGCACAATTGATGTAAAACAAAAATCCTGGACAATTTGAGATACATCATATTTTCCCTTCAATCTACACAAACGACTAACTAATACTAGTTTGGACAAACCCATTATCACTGATCAAACACTAAGACGCAAGGACTTCGGTCCGTGAGAATAATTAAGGTAGTAGGAAAGGACGCTTAGACCACAAATGTGCCGGAAGGTCATTCTAATAGTAAAAATAGTCTATACATACATAACATAACACAAAATAATATACCATGAATCGCATAATATACCATGAAAAAATTGCATTCATTTTTTAGTTACAAAACCTCTAATGAGCAAAAGATTCCGGATTCAGATCTGTAAGAGAAAAAAGATACAGAGAAAAAGATAGATAGATAGATAGATAGATAGATAGATCATTATTATTATTAGTTGTTAAAGTGCTCTGCTACCCAAACAAAGGTGTGCTGGTGCTCGCAGCCAAACGAGGAAAGGAGCAGAGGGCTTCAAAATGCAGAGGTAAACAACCATGCTTTTAATATTCTCTTAGCATAAAGTTGCTTTTCTGGCTTAGATGAGAAGGCGTCGCATTGCTTTTTTTCAGAGCATGATACGTAGGGTGGCCAGGCGTCCTGAATTTGACGGGAAAGTCCAGGTTTTTTCACCCGCAGTCCTGGCAGATTTCAGCAAATTTGGCTGATGTCCCGGTTTTTAGGTCAACTGAAAATAGTGAGAGGCACTTTTTTAGGTGTTCCAGAGCAGAACTAGATTTCAGTCGTTATAAGAAAGTAATTTAATTAACAGGTATGATGCTCGTTTTTTTTTAAAAAAACGACATTTTATTTATTTTCCTAGCGCCTCTTCTACATTCCGATGTTGATAAAAGCTGTCATTCTACGATGTTCAGTTTATGTAAAAATGTAGTCCTTTTTTATTTTTGCAAAATGCCTCAGTTTTTGGTGCTCAAGGTCTGGTCACCTTAATGATGGGAGAAAGCACGACCACCACATGAGTGTGGTGGATATGTGGAACAGTACGTAAGCCAATGTTGTCTGATCATGAGAATCTTTAAGGGACATAAGGCAAGACAGAGCCCAGAAAATACTAAAGTTCCCTTTCATGGAGGGATTTATGAGCCAGACACAGGGGGGCAGATGTATCAAGAATGCATTTTGCGAGTCGGAAATAGTGCTTTTTAAGAAATCGCTATTTCTGATTCGCAAAATGCAATGTATCATATTTGCGATTCGGTAATATCGATTTCTTAAAAATCGCAAATGCTATTACTGAATCGCAAATTGCGATACAGCCCCCATTCACATCTACGGGCCTGTAGGACCATATTTGCGAATATTTTGCATGTCCCAAATTGTGAATTCCTAACTGGAATTTGCAAGTTTGGGAAATGCAAAGTCCAGGGTGTTGGGGGCCTTAGGCCCCCTCTGCTGCACCCCAAACTATTTTTTTACAACATGTGAGGTGCACACATGCCAAAAGGGCATGTGTGCTTTACATGTAAATTTTAAAAATGCATTTTAAATGCATTTTAAAAATTTGCACATGGGTACCACCAAGTTCAACTTGGTGGTAAATAGCGATTCCTTAATTCCCAATTCGCATGAAGGAATTGCTTCTTACATGTGCTTTAGAAATCACAAATAAGGATTCCTTATTTGCGATTTCTTATTTAGAGAGTCGCAATTTGCGACTCTCTAAACAGGGTCGCAATTTTAAGGAATCGTTATTTTAGCGATTCCTTAAAATTGCATTCAGAATGCCTTTGATACATTCTGAAATGGCTTTTTGCATTCGCAAACGGGCATTCGCACCATTTGCAAATGTAAAAAGCTTTGATACATCTGGCCCAGAGTCTTAAAAACTGCCCTCAGCCAAATAGGAAGCCAGTGAAATACCTGCAGATGAAGTGATATTTTAACCCGAGGAGGGAGAAAAGCTGGTTGCAGAATTTTGAATGCTTTGTAATTGTGTTGTTAGCCTGGCAGATATACCAAGCTGGAGTGCAACCTGGCAATAATCAGAACCTGAATGATATATTATGAACGTCTACAGGGAGGATTTGAAAAGATGTTTCCTAAAATTCTAAGAGTGAGAAAACAGTTTGTCAGAACGAGATTGACTTGTAATCCTCGAACAGATCTTTGCAAGAACAATGCCTGTGTTTTACCAACTTGGCTGGCATGGGGGCTTCACCTAAAGCTGGTGGCTGCCATTTGTGGGACCAAGGATGAGGATTATAATATAATAGTAACACCGCCACCTTGTTAGAGGTCACCTTAAGGAAGTTCAAATGCATCCATGCTGAGACTGCTCCATAAAACAAGAATATGTTTTGGTTGTCAGAAGATCATTTTGGATAAAAATCATTATTTTTAAGTGTCATCAGCATACAGAAGGATGCTGGAACCAAAGGTCTGGACTAAGGGCCTGAGTTTGGCAAATGAAGTACTCCATTGCAATGGTGACAGAGTATCCTGTCTGCCAAACTTGCGGTCCTTCCGCCCTAATTTCAGTAAGGTGGATGAAAAAATCACATAAACCATCCTCCAGCGGTTAAAAGGAGTACAGGCCATTGGATCCGACTGTTGGACCTGACATCCTTGGTTTTGTATTCCCCCAGACATTGTTTCTTCATTTCTTCTACTTTACTGAATTTGTTTTTGTTGGCTTTAGGACTCTCTCCTTCAAACATAGTAAAATTGGTATAGACCTCATTGGCACACTTAATTTACTAGTAAATCTTTAGAAAATTGTATTACATGTACCCGGGGCATGTAAGTTAAATGCTACCTAGGCCTGCGGCACTCATTGTGCAACTTACTAAAGTAGCCCTTTAAAACATCTCAGGCCTCCCTCTTCAGCCTGTAATGCAGTTTTAAACTGCCATTTCGCACTGGTCAAAGGAATCTTTTGCCAAGCATAAACCTTTTGTTAATACTTCTGAGTCACCCCTAGGGTAGAGCCTAAAGGCTCATAGAGCAGGACACATTGTATTTAAAAAGTAAGGCTTGTACTTGCGTTTTACATGTCCTGTTAGTGAAAAACTCCAAAAGTCATTTTTCACTGCTGTAAGACCTGTCTCTCCCATTGACTAACACTGGGCTACCTTAATACATTTACCAAGTGATGACATTTCATTGGGAGCAGAGATATATATTCTGTTTACACTTAAAATGAATTGTAACTTAAAATCCACTTTTATGGTAAAGTTGGATTTTAAGTTAGAATTTTGTACTTCTGCCAGTGTCCTCAATCACATTAATGTGAATGGCTTTGCTGTTGGGGCTTGTGTATTTTCTACGATGGTAAGTCAGGGACATGATGGGCCCTCTTGGCAGTATGACTGGGAGGGGCTTTGCTTAGCACATTTACATTTTAGAGGGCTTCCCTCCAGCATACACAGAAGAACCTGGCACCAGCATTTTGTCACCCTAGATGTCTTGGAGCCTTGACAAGGGAAGAACTTTCCAGAACCAAAAGCGGGGTAGAGTAGGGAATCCCCCCACACAAAGGCTAGCACCAGGTGTAAATATTGGATCATCAAAGCTACTCCTGAGAGCATTTTTGGACCTGTGGACATTAGGCAAGGACTGCCCTGCTATCGGAGGACTGCCCTGCTGCCGGTGGGCTCTGTTGTTGTCTGAGAAGGCAGACTGGACCCGCTTAGGTCCAAGGCAAACCGGAGTGACCCCAAGGGTCAATTGGCTGAGCTTCTGTTTGAGCTATAGGGACATAACAAGCTCCAGAGGCCTCCCTGCAACTGTTCTGCTGACATGCTGCAACTGGACATACCTGGACCTGCAAATGGGCTTGATTGAGTCCTGCTGGCCTCAGTTGTAGTGAGGTTTTGTTTCCCAAGAGGTGAACCCCCAAGGCACTAGACCCTTGGCTGGTATCCATCTGAGTTCCTCCCAAGAAGAAAAGAGTGAAATCCTGAAGTTTGGGCTCTTTGTGACCACAAACCCTTTGTGCTTAGACTCTGCCACCTGCAGCGACCTCCAATTGGAATTTGTGATGAAGACCTGCTCTTTGCGCTACAGTACAGTTTTACGACCGACAGCGCTAGATCTCCACCTTGCCATATGGTAATGGCAGTCTGCGGTGACCGCCAATGCAAAGCTTCAGCAATGATGGACTCCGACACCTGAGCAGCTCTTCATGCTACAGTGGTGACAGCCCTTGATACCCAACCTGCTCTTCATGCTGCAGCGACACTCACCCTCAAAGCTATTTTTCTCCAGTTTAGTTTTCACTTTTCTATTGTGTATGTATTAAATACTTTACCAATTTATAGTGGGCTTTTTTTACTGTCTGCCATCACCAGGAGTACCCTGGCAATGAGGGACAGTAAAAATAAAATAAAAATATCCATCCAATATGGGAAAAACTCCCATGGTGTAGGGACCATTTTTTGTAATTTAACACAAAAGCTCTAACTTTGGGATTTTGATTTTTGAAAACAAAAAATGTAAATGTTTGAAGTAAGCACCAGTCACCTATGATAGACACACACCAAACTTTAAATGGCTTTTTATGAACCGCCATGGTGGTGGGTTCATACAACCCCAGTGGGTTTACTGCATGCTCGGAGGTGAACTCTAAATTTGGCTGATGGAGTAAAGGCAGGGTGGTGGACGTAAAGTACTCTGCGACACTGACTGCTTTTACTACCACCAGCCTCTAAATCAGGCCCTAAGTTAGCCAGAGGAAACATATTGACATTCAAAAGGTAGGGCTTAAAGAGGATACCTTTGGGATTTCTTGGCTGATGGATAGATAGGCAGACAGGAAGAAAGACTTCTGGTTTAGTTTTAGCATACATGTTGTGATTTAAAAAAAGCTATTTTTCGATTCTAGTAGTACTAGCACAATGTTCTGTACTGAAAACCTCAGTCCCACTCCCATGCAAGAGCCTACTGGTGATGGTGAAATCACAACCAGCAAAGTGGAGTTGTCATGCTTAACAAAGAGTTGCTTATGATTGTCAATCAACACATAGCCTGTGCTGCTATAAGTACTGATTTCCAGTGGCCAACAGAAGACAGATGGGATGCTTGGTTGAGAGAGAATTTTGGGGACAGACTTGTTGCTCCATGGGCAGCATTTATAAAACAGTATAAGATCGGAGCGCAGCCTCTCTGTCACAATGTTCAAACTTATGCAAAGGAAGCACATCTTCTGTGTTTTGGTTTTCACATGCAGCTGCACACAATGGGTCTAGACTCCTGTGGTGCAGTACTCTTTGACCACACCAGCACTAAACAGACTGTGGATCAGGGTTAGGATGGCTACTCTCCTTTTCAGATAAGTCAGACGGGTGAGCTAGGTGACAATTCAGGATTCAGGAACTAAATGAAGATGTGTACAGACTGGATGTTTTTTTGATCAGCATGTGTGTTGAACCTGGCCCTTTTGGCAGGGTCATCCCCTGACTTTTTGCCTCCTTCCTCCTAATTTTTCTGACCTCCTTCTGTTGGCTATAGGACTCTGCACACTTTATCACTGCTGATCAGTGTTAAAGTGCAGGTGCTTTCCCTTCTAAAGTTGGTATGATTGGCTTATACCTATTTGGCATATTTACTTTACCTGTAAGTCCCTTGTACAGTGGTATCTCTATGCCCAGGACCTGTAAATTAAATGCTACTAGTGGGCCAGCAGCACTGCTTGCTTGACCCACTGAAGTAGCCTTTCAAACCTGTCTCAGGCCTGCTAGTGCAGGGCCTGCGTGTGCAGTTTTGTGCCACAGGGACCTGGCATCTAAACTTACTTGCCAAGCCCAGAATTCACCTTTTACTACATGTAAGTCACTCCTAAGGTAGGCACTGGCTCGCCCTATTGGCACCGTGCTATGTATGTAGAAGGCAGGACATGTGCCTAGTAGCGTGGCCTGTCCTGGTAGTGCAAACAGCCTATTTGGTTTCTCAGTGCTGCCTTCTCATAGGATTGCATTTCAAATGCCCTTCCTTATGTGTAGGAGGTATCCTCTGATTTATGAGGCGTAGCATAGGCATGTTTGGTATGGTTGTAATGGTAGTGAGAAATGCTGCCTACTGGTGTAAGTGGATTTTTTATTACTATTACAGAAATGCCACTTCTAGAAAGTGAGCATTTCTCTGTGCTTATGACTCTGGTATTTTGCAGCTTAACTACAATCCACATCTGGGCAGAGTGAAAGTTGGGCTTTGTGCATACTTTTCAGACAGCCTTACACAGGGAGGGTGGAGGTGTCACAGAGGTGCATCTGCATACTGAATAGTCTTCCTGGGCTGAGAGAAGGAAGAGGCATTTGTAAAGGCTGTGCCTGGCCTCACACAATAGGGTAATTTACCCCCAACTGATGTTTGGAGCCTGTGCTAGAGGAAAGAAGGGGCACTCCCAGAACTAGTTATAACTGGTTGGAACCTCCTCTCCCTTTCTTTGTAAACACACTGCAAAACTGAGTATGAGTACAGGGAAATGTTCCCCACAATTTGGAGACATCTTGGAACTGGACACAGAATGCAGGAATGATTCACCAGGAACCGCCATGGACTGCTTCTGTGCTGATCTGTGACCTGCTTGGTCACTGTAAGGAATAGCCACTTGCCTGCACCACCTTGTGCTAGCTTGCTGGTGGGACCTGCCACCCTGACCTCCATGGAACTTTGTCCCCCAGGGGCAGGGTGCTGTTGCTCCTGACCCCTACAACTGTTCAAAACTAAGGAGCGCTTTACCTTTTCTGGCCTAGCACCTTAGGAAACGTTCTACCAGCTGTCTTGGTGCCTGGTGAGCCTCCCTCTCGAATTTCATTGCTAAATAGCACCTGGAGAGCGCTGTGGGCCGAATTTCATTGTGCTTGAAAAGCGTTTTGCCAAGCGCACTCCTACCGTGCCCCTGGGTCATTAGACCGCTAGGTTCGTAATGAGGCCCATAGTCTTTGATATCCCTTAGACTTCTGAAACAGGAGGCAGGCTCAGTCAGGCCCTTGGAGAAACTTTAGACTGCAGGATGTAGAGAGTTAGATCCAATCCTCTCACTCCCAGGCAAGAAATAGCAGGCAGCAGGCCAACACAGCAGAGCAAACAGCAAAGTGGCAGTCCCTCCTGACAGCACAGCTGCCCTTCTCCATGGTAGAATGTCCTCAGTCCAAGAATGTTCTGAGTATATGGTGTCAGAGACCCAGTATTTGTACTGAAAAGGACTTTGATGTAGGAGTAGCTTTAAAACAATTCTTTGAAGTGCACAAGGATACTTTTCAACCCAGCCCCACCAGTAGGGGGTAATTAACCCTTTGGATTCAGACAGGACACAACCTATTCAGATGAAACTGTGATCTACTTCTCCCACTCCATGTCCATGAAGCCTATCAGAAAGCAGATGAATGCAGATGTGTTCTCTGTCACACCCAGCCCTTCCTGTTTGTGGCTTTCGGGAGAGAATGCACAATTGTAGCTGTTACCTAAACCCAGATGTTTATTCAGAGATAGATTAAGGCACAGAATTGTTAAAATAAGAAACTGCCATCTTTCTAAATGTGGCATTTTCTGACCTGCAATTTAAAAAACAACTTTACCAAAATATGTATTTTTAAATTGTGATCCAAGAGACACCAAACTCTATTATCCTATCTTTTCCCAATTGAAAAATAGGCATAAAAGCTGTTTCAAGCAGCCGCAGCACATTTTTGGGGCTAAGGGGCCACGCTCCCCCACCTTTTGCCCCTCAAGAAAAGTGTCTGACAGACACTCTTAATTTTCAGGTCAGGCAGCCAGGAGCTAGACAGGCACTATTTGCTCAGGTTCCCAGCTACCTGAGCTGAACTTTGCTGGGCTGAAGAAGTCACAGCCCTGTGGGCGTGACCTCTTGAGCCTAGTAGAGGTGCTTCGAAGCCCTTCCACTTATGAAAAGGGGGAACATCACTGATTGCTTTAGACCTGGGTGCTCCAGTTTTAAACCCTGAAGCACCAGGGAGATTGGCAATCAGTGACACCTTGTCACAGAGTGGGGTAGGGTCAGCAGTCTCACTGACCCCATCCCACTCTGTGACGAGTTGGAACTTCTGCCTTTCTTCATTGGCTGACCTTAGGTTGTTTCAGAGAGATTAGTGGGCTTTTTTCCCCTGAACAAATGGTTTTAGGTAGGGGACAGGACGTTGTGTAGTTGTAGGCTCCCAGGTCAGACATGGACCCTGGGCAGCCTTACAGTAAGTCAACCACAGTTGTGTCAGCGCAGACTCTTATGAAATCTTATACGAAACTGCAAATACACCCCTAAGTCCATAACCATTTGTGTAAGCACACTTAACAACTGTCAAAGGTATGAGGGAGGCAAAGGACAGTGTTCTAGGGGAGACTGAGCAGACTTTCCTTACAGGCTTGAGATAAGAAAGCTCGACAACAGGTATTGCTACCACCACTACCTGGATAATAGGGACAGTGGAGTAGAGTAGAAATGTGCACTTTGGGTGTTGGCTCTGATATCTTATACTAAAATGGAAGAATCCTCAGTTCTTGAAGGAAAACATCATAGGACATTCCAAAACATCCCTCGGCATGCCAGCATGGATTTTCCAAGCCATGCAGAGAACATTTATCTTTACATTAATGAACTTAATTCACATTTTTGGTCCTTGTGCCTCGCAAATTCACCATGAAGCAGAAGGCCTCCACATCAATTGGCTAACCTGATGTTAGCACCTTTGCACATTTTTAATCATTGTGCTCTCCCCAAGGAACACCAAATAGAGCTCCAAAATTATAGACGCCAACTGAGTCTGAAGATGGGAAAGAAAATTGCATAGGCAACCCGGGGTACTATTGAAATCTGCCTTTCCGTCATAAAAACAATGAAATCAGTGTAATTTAAAAGCTCCTCAACCCTGAGTGGATCCTATCAATTCAATGTCTTTAGCAATATTACTGCAAGACATTTAGACTATTCCAATGGAGGTCTCCACTAGCATCAGCCCAACAACGTTCAAACTCCTCTATATCTCACAGAATTCTTTTATGCCCTTGGTGGCCCAGTAGTCTTTGGGAGTAGTTTTTTGTTTTCTTCAGTGGGAAGCAGTGGCATTGTGGGGCAAATGTACCCTTCTGTATTTACTGTGCCATTCTCTGTATTACATTTCTGTGATATGTTTTTCATTATAAAGAAATCAGGATGTATTACAGTGTATTATGAAAATAATTTACAACTACTGCCACCTGGCCATTCTTTTCATGCAGTACCTAAACCAATACATCAACATTATCAAAATGAATAATCAGCCTAGTGCAACAGCATGTTACATGCACAAATTCATCCCAAGAAAGAAGTTAAAAGGCTTGAGAAACCAAGCTCTCCGAAGATGAGCAAGACAAATAATAAAGTGTCAATACATCAGCACTTCATCCTATTGCAACGTTTCCTAACAAGATGAGAGACCTCAGGATAAATACTCATTTATCACAATTATGACCTCCAAGTGTGTAAGCATGCATTCCCCTCTCCCTTTAAGTACATCTCTAGTGCCTTCAAAACAAATCTGACTGGCTATTTCAGGAAATCCCTCCGATATGATTATGAATTGAGGTAGGCTGTCAATTCTTTTACTAATGCTGCCATTTTCTACATAGCCTCTAGCCAATCCTGGTGAGTCGGAACTGCTGGTGTTTTTCACAGCCACAGAATGCCCACCTTTGCTACTGCTAATGCCTTAGTTAGCCATCTGGTCATACAGAAAGTCATGGGCCAATCAGTGAGATCATGTAGTAGTGTTAACCTAGCAGCGAGGACGATGTTCATGTCAAGGTGTGTTCTACATGTATCCCAGATTTTGTTGTCAGTACCTATTTAACCTAGGACATTCCCATGATATATATGGACAATAGCAACTTGTGTGTGCCCGCATCACCAGCAGACAGAGTCTGAACAGAGTCTGTCCTTATGCCATCTCTCTGGTGTCCACTACCACCTGTGAAGGGTCTTGAAATACATGTGCTTCAAACAGGATTCTCTTAGTCCCTAATATGGCCTTCTAGGAGTTCAACCCATTCCCCTGCTAGAGAGCAAACATTATTGCTAAATATATGAGTAGACATATCTTATAATTAATGTGCACTCAAAGGCTTACTTAGAGAAAATCATGCTAGACATGTAAAATGTGCATGTTTGAAATGTGGTCGACATGGAGTCCACCATTTCAAGTTCTATGTGAAATATTAAATAACTTTGAAAACATATTTTGATGAATCGTAACCATTTGTACTGACAAAAGATTATTAATATTTGATAAATAAGACAAATGACGTGTGATTATTATTGACTGATTAAGTAATGTGTTAAATGATTAGAACTATCATGGTATTAATTAGGAGTCATGAAATACTAATTATGAAATTATATGGTTTGACTATTAAAATTGTTTTATTTCTTCACGTAATAGCATTAGTCAAAAGGCCTAAGCTTTATATTTTTCCACAGTACAGTGTTGGAGATGTTATGCTGACTTAATTGAAATTCTTTTGCAAATTTTGTTCATTAACTATTCCATTTGAAAGCTCACGGTGGAGATCTATTGCCTTTTTCACCTTGTTCATTCAGTACTTCCTTGTGATAACTATTGAAAGTTTTAACAATGGGTCTTAGTTTCTGGTAGGAAATAATGTTAGCTAAAGTGTCATGTTCTGTGATGTTTTCTACAATGCTAATATTCTGCGGAAACTGACATTTGTAGAGGAGTGTCAACATGGCCCTATCTCGAGGAAACCATGAGGAGAGTTACAAATTGGAGAAAAAATTAAATTCAATTGGTTGCTCGCTGTCAAACTGTATAGTCTTGTCCAATAGGAATCTAGCTAGTGATTTTTGGGACTTTAATTAGGGAAAGTTCCAAACGATTCAGTTGAGAGTATTTTCAGTGTTTACCGCTGCAGTATTCAGTTGTAGTGTTATGTTTAGTACTATACATGAGTTATTATTCTAACAGTTCAGATATCTTAGGCCCAACGTTACTGAACTGTTGCCCTTTCATGTTCCTGAGGCTGATCGCTGAAGACCTGCTGATCCTATGCTCTGCTGGCGAAGACACTGCTGTCATATTTAGGAGAGGTATAATCAATGTGCATTTGCTTTTCTTTCCAGGATTAGCCCTAGAAATCCAACCACATTTTTGTTAGCGCCATAGTTCAGATGTTTTCCAAATTAAATTTTGCCTCATTTTAAATTTTTGCATGTGACAAAGCCCAACCCCGAATATGCTAGTCGGATTAGAATTTGATAACAAGGATGTCTGACCAATAATTAAATGTTTATTATTTGATTATGATTGATTCAACTACAGAACTAATGAAATCTATTGCTTTTTCACAAATAATTTTGCTCTTATTCTGTATAATTCTTTTGGAGTGATTAATGGTGATTGCTCTTATCAGGCTAAAATTCTTCAGACGTTTTAGACAACCTGTGTTGTTTCTGTATTGTTATCATCTGGTCTTTCATATTATTTCCATGGCTTTAGCATTGTTAATATAAGAGCAATAAATGTTTAAACTTTACTAAATTGGTGTGGTGATTCATGGCCACATAGGTCATTGTGTGTGTAAATTACTGACTCCTTATTTTACTATTGTTATTGTTTATTGCGGTTGGTTCACATTGTTTGATTCAATGACTTATTACTCCTGTCTGAGTCAAAAGATTTGAGTCGACCTCTGAGGGTAGTAAATGTCACTGCCCTATTACTTGTCACCTAAGCCTAATTTAGGAGGTCACACACCCACATCCCCTCTTGAAATTATGTGTGCAATTGTGTTTCCCACCATGGCTTCAGTGATGTCAAGGTTTTGTGAAAAAAGATATCATCATTGAGGGTAGAATATATACCTGAAATTGTTGCCCTAAACTCTTTCCATGTTAATAAGTAGTCAAGAACCAGCAAGTGTTGCAGCGGGAGTTTGGGGGGTCTCAGCATTGTTTTTAAAGAACGAGCCAGTTGGCCAAACCTGCATCACTGTCTTTGTGGGAGTCTGCATTGCTACATTAGGTTCATGAAAAGTGTTATCGAGCCATCTTTCAACACATCATGCACGCAAATTATCTTACATGCTTTCCTTTGGGACCAGCTAATTACGTCCCTGCCTATCCATCTTGCACATTCTGCCATATGGCATTTGTGAGTGTAGGGGTTCATTCATCTTAACACTTTCTGTGCCTTTTTTTCCAAGCCTAATACAATGATTGTATGAAGGGATTATATTGTCTGTAAGTGTGCACTGACAAAAAATAGTAAATAGCTAAAAAACTTGTTGTATTAAGAATATGACATTCCATAATGACCCATAGAGGGTGATTACCTAACTATTTCTGATCTTTAGGTACCTTGTAATGGGATGCACCCATAAGCCATGGGCAGTCAAATTATTCTGGGGTTCAGTTCTGTTTTAATTGTGTCATGCCCTAAAACCCCTCGAAGTATTGTGGAGGCAGAGACTAGCTGTCTTGTCAGGTTAGGAGCAATTAGGAAATACTATATTCTTGTGCAGATGTTGTGAGGACAAAAAGTGCCAAGAAGTAAACGTGCAGTCCCGTTCTGTTGGGTCTAGCAGTTTCTTGGGCAATATCCTGAATAATGTCTCTTAGCATACATCAGTCCCGGTCATGCCGAATATCTGGTTTGCCTGATCTGTCAATGATAAGGTTTATTGAGACATTCCAGTCCCTTCCTATCAAGACCTTGGATCTACTGAGGGACAGAAGAAGCTGTGCCAGTGTATTTAGAAAGGCTGAATTGTCACCCACGAGCGCTGAGCCCACAATGATGTAGGAGTCCTGCAGCTTAAACTCTGTAAAAACATATCTGACACCAATGTCTACCCATGTATGTGTTATCCAGACCAGTAAGGCTGTAGAAACTCGTATACTACTTAGCCCTCCCTGCGGTCCTAGGGTGAGCATTTAGTGCACTATGTTCCTTTGGCGGTGCAAGAATGAATCACCTTCCCAGCCCAGATCCTTCGCAGTTTAACGATGTCGGATGGGTCTCCTGTACCAATGCAATGTCTGGGTGCCTCGAACTAAAGGAAGTTAAGGACTTCTTCTTTTAGTGTGGGTCTCATATGAGAAGTTTGCAGAATAGTGTATTTAGGTGGAACCATGCTGATGGGGGCCATGTTTCTTGGCTACACTAGTTATTTATCTTCCCTGTTGATGGTGTAAACAGCAGATCAGTATCTAACATGGCCACTTATTATCTGCTCCTTTGCATGATTTCACCCGGAGTACTCTCTGGAACTCTAGTGAAGGGTTGAAGGTGATTCCAAGAATTTTGGGGGAAAGCTTGTGTAGGAAAGACATTATATCCTGCTTCTTCTCCTCTTCAGGTACTTCTGAAATGTGTACATCATCTCTGCGGCTTCCTGCTTCTAAGTCAATAGTTTTCCTTCTATGGCCCATATCTTTTGCCCCATCCTCCTCTTGCAAACTGTCAGCCCTGAGTTCCAAGTCCATGAGCTTGGATTCTACTGCGTTCATTTGTTTATGAAAGGTGGTAACCTCTCCCCTAAGTAACTGTACCCCTGCTGTCATAGTTGCATTTTCAAAGTCAACAAAGGCTACAGACATTTTAATGTCTGCTAGCTCCTTCACTAATAATATTAATGTTGTATCTACATTTGTAACAGCTTCTGGCACTCTTGTGTCCAGGATTTTCAATTTTGGAAGTTGTCCACAGCTTCAGAGAACAGTATCTGCCTGGAGGGGTTCGGCATCGATATGTATCTGTGGGAAGCATGTCATAATGAGCATATGATGAGTTAAACAAAGCAAAAAAGCTACATTACTTGGGTTTCATAGAAGCATCCGCATCCTGGTCCCTGACATCGCTAATCAATACTCTTACCCTTTTCATTGTTCAGAAGATGAGTTGTTATCTCAGGGTTAGTATAATAGGTCACCGATAAGTCAATGTTCAGTACTCTGTGTCATGAAGACATTTGGGGGTCCTCATGATCCTTCCTCAGATTACAAGGATATGGTGTCAATTTTCGTGCTCTTAGTCCCTATAAGCAGATTGGGCCGGAAGCCTGTTTCAAGATGCCACCACATTAACCTCCTTATATATTAAACTGGGAAGGGATCTTGGGGTTTCTCAGCATGTACCCAATTTCAGGAGGAGAGGAGAGGAGAAAAGGATGGATTGCTCACCATCACCATTTGGCCTCTTCCCAGTTTCACCATGTTGTCCAAGTCGCTTCCCTAGATTGAGATCCATGCCAGGATATCATAATTCTTCTTCTCTTCATGTCCACTGCTGACTTGCATTGCCGGCAGGCCTGGTGTTGTGAGTGCAGAAATGTCTATCAATTTAGCCGCAACAGCCGCAACGCTCACTCCTAGAAGCTCCATCCTCACTTCCAGCAGGCTGTACTTTAGGATATGTGCGATATCTCCATTGCAGTGACAGCTTTGTGAGAGTACAGGCAGCGGTTAAGTTTCTGGGTTTCTTCCTTCACAGCTTTTAGTGCATCCACATTGGAGCCAATGCTTTTCACCTTTAGGACACTATGCAAGCATGACTCCATGGAGATGAAAAAAGAATTGAAAGCACAAATGTTCTCCTATTATTAATGTAATTACCAGGAAACAATCTGATCAAGAAGGGTTTAACAAACTAGTCAATGGGCATTGTACTTGGCCCTTTCTGCGGTGTCACTGGCAAGCTTTTTGCCTTCACCCTTCCTATTTTCTCAATTATTTTTGTTAGCCTTAGGGCTCTGTGCTAAAGTGCGTGTGCTCACTCCCTAAAACATTGTAAAATTGGCTTACACCTGATTGACATATTTAATTTACTTATAAGTGTATAGTAAATTTGTATACCATATAGCCAGGGTTGGTAAATTAAATGCTACTAGTGGGCCTACAATATCTATTGTGCCACCAGCTTAGGTAGCCGCTTGGAAACGGTCTCAGGAATTCCATTGCAGCCCGCTGGCAGTTTTAAACTGCTGATACGACTTGGCACTATAACACGCTTTCCAGGCCTAAAACTTCCTATATATTAAGTATACGTCACCCTTCAGGTAGGCCCAAAAGGCAGGATCCATTGTAATTAAAAGGTTAGACACACATGTTTATGTTTTACTTGTCTTGGTGATGGAAAACTCATAAATTCAGTTTTCACTACTGTAAGGCCTACTTCTCCCACACCGTAACATTGAGTTGTCTTATTTCATTTATTAAGTGCTAACTTTTGATTTGAAGCAAGTAGGACATTCAGGTTTGGTGTGTAAGAAATTATAATGTAACATCCTCTTTAATTGTAAGATCGCATTTTTAAGTCACAGTTTTAAAAATGCTACTTTTAGAAAGTTGGCCTTTTTATCTCCTAGATACCTGTGCCTGCAGCCTCCTGTTCCTGGGTTATATGACTGGGTGTAATTGGAAGTTGGACTTTGTACATTTCTCCTAGACAGCCATACAACAGAGGGATTAGGTGTGCCTGAATGGACCATGACTACCAGGATGGGTGGGCTGGGCTCGGCACAGCCCCTCTTGGAAATCAATAGGCTGTGCCCTGCCTTCACACAAAGGACTTCACACTACTTCAATGTGCCTGTAGTCAGACTGGAGCCTGGGCAGGGGAGGCAAGAAATTCCAAACACTTCAAAAGAAATCTCTAGAAACGTCTACTACTTCAAAGATAGCACCACATATAAAAATAGAACCCTCAGATCCACTCTTCAGTTCCCTTTCTGGACCTGCAGAAGGAATCTGAGAGTACTGCCTGCCACTGTGGCCTGCTGTGCAATTCAGAAGATTGGTTTGCTGCACTTAGATAGGTCTGCTTTGTTGCCTGGAGCTTGCCTTGAACCCTCAGAGGCCTGGCCTTCTGCTTAAGCCCTGTTCCTCTTCTTCAACCCAGGACTACTAGATTTACTCCAAGAGCTAGTTGGTTGGCCTCCTGATTAGAGTCTCAGGGACGGAAGTGGCTCCAACCATCATATACCCACACCTTGACCCAGCCTGAGTGAGCCAGACCAAACCAAAAGGTTCCCAGATAGCCAACATTTTAAACTTGGGAGCTAACTATAATTGGTTGAAATTTTCTCTGAGAACTGAGAGGAGACCAGGTTCTACCTGCTCGTCAGTCTGCCCAAGGTGCATTGCAGATCCACCTCACTTTGCGGCAGCTCCTGCAACGTTCTTCTCCAGAGCAGCAAGTTCTGTTCAGTGGTCCTTTACAAAAGGGAAATACAGCCTTATGGAACCCTCGTTGGCTACCGTTTGCAGCTTCGTCCCTATGGTTATTTCCCACTTGCAAAAAAGGGACTTAGGGGGTCATTCTGACCCTGGCGGCCGGTGACCGCCAGGGTCACCGACCACGGGAGCACCGCCAACAGGCTGGCGGTGCTCCCGAGGGCATTCTGACCGCGGCGGTTCAGCCGCGGCCAGAAAGGGTAAACCGGCGGTCTCCCGCCGGTTTACCACTGCCCTTGTGAATCCTCCATGGCTGCGGAGCGCGCTCCGCAGCCATGGGGATTCTGACACCCCCTACCGCTATCCTGTTCCTGGCGGGTCTCCCGCCAGGAACAGGATGGCGGTAGGGGGTGCCGCGGGGCCCCTGGGGGCCCCTGCAGTGCCCATGGCATGGGCACTGCAGGGGCCCCCGTAAGAGGGCCCCGCAAAGTATTTCAGTGTCTGCTAAGCAGACACTGAAATACGCGACGGGTGCAACTGCACCCGTCGCACCCCTGCAACTACACCGGCTCAATTCTGAGCCGGCGTCCTCGTTGCAGGGGCATTTCCTCTGGGCCGGCGGGCGCTCTTTTGGAGAGCGCCCGCCGGCCCAGAGGAAATGTCTGAATGGCCGCCGCGGTCTTTTGACCACGGTGCGGTCATTCAGCGGCGGTACCTTGGCGGACGGCCTCCGCCGTCCGCCAAGGTCAAAATGACCCCCTTAGTCCGAATGTAGAAATCCTCACCACAAGTCCGTCAGGTGGCTCACCTACGATTACACCCCCTCCGCAGATACTGCCTTCAGCTTTACCCTGCTGAACTTTACCTTTTTAATGTTTTCTGGAGCTAAGTGCCAACCGGGCCAAATCCATTTCTTATATCCAACCTACGCTCCATCGTACTCAGCCATATCTTTGGACTTTGGCCCGGCCTTGCACGACTAGATGTCTGTGGTTGGCGCTTCGATCTTTTAGGTGCTGGTTTTTCCCTTAAAATGTAAGAATTCATAACTCAGGGTCTACTAACTGGATGCTTGCAAATGTGGTCTCAAATAACATCAAAATGTACTATATTTGTCTAATGTGGTGTGGGATTTCTCTTGTGAAGTGTTTTCACCTTACCTCTAAGAAAAGCCTGACTGTTTTTGTGCCAGGCTACTAGAGGGTTGGGCACAGGTTGATTTAGTGACTTTTGTGGTTCACACTGACAGGTATTGTGGCTGTTGCTTGAGCAATCAACACCAATCAACAAGCCAAGTTCTCACTTTGGGTTTCCCCATTTATTATGTGATTGATTTAAAGAACTTAATTTAGAAAATTGTTTCTCCAAGATCCCCCTGGGTCATAGGGGAATGCTTGGCTGGAATATTAAAAAACGTTCAATTGGTCAAGGTAATTTGCAAATTCAATATCTTTCCCTTGCATGGGTCTGAAGACTGACCTGTTAAAGCAGGGTTCTTCAAACTGGGGGATGGGCCCCCCCCTAGGAGGCCTCAGGTGATCCTAGGGGGGTGTCAGACTCTGGCCAAAAGAAGCATTATGCAGAGAACAGTGCTTTGTTTTAAGCTGACATTGTTTTTTTTTGCATTTTTACAAAGGTAACAGAACTTAACTGCATTGTTTAAATAAGTCTAGACATATTTAAACACTGCCAACTTAATAGACTGACTGTGAAAAATTCTGAGGGCGGCCCATGATTACTTTTCCCCACTAGGTGGAGCGGTATTAAAAAGTTTGAAAACTACTGTGTTAAAGTGAACTCAAATATTGACAAGCAGCATTGCTTTTATCCAAAACGTTGACACTAACATAATATCAAATATTCTCTTCCACCTCTGGGAAATGCACTGTCATTACAAATACGCCTACCTAGTAAAAATACATGAGCCAAAGCAAGCCTTACAGTGAAACAAGTCTGCAAATTTGTAAATGCCAACATGTAAAAAGCCAAATGAACAATACTGAAATAAGGAGAGCGGGATCACAGAAGCAACGCTGCCAACTAGACCAATTATGTTCCTTGGAAAAATAAAGTGCAATTTGAGCCTGGGGAAAGATGGAATATTATACACATTCAATTCTAACTTGTGTACCTGCATGGTTATGAAGAATGACACATCACTGATGTATTGAATGGTAAGGGAAAAAGCTCAAGCCGTTTGTTCGAATTTTAAAACTATTCTTGAAATCAGAACATAATACATTATTTAAATAAATACATCACAGCACATCTTAAGTTTACTGTAATGTAAAACCATGCATGATGAAAAATAAATATAAGGAGAATCAATTTCTTCAGCATACCCTCCTTTGCGTCGACATTGTCTATTTGCCCTACCTATAGGAACCGTCATTGAAAACACTTCATGTAATTATATATTAATAGTCATGCCTGCCAACAAGAAAAAATAGAAAGCTAGTCAACAATTTCTGTCAAGTGCCACTGAACGTGTCCTAATGTTGATATAAGGTTCAAAATGAAATTGTATATATATATATATATATATATATATATATATATATATATATATATATATATGTATATTGGTTGTAAGCACGTCCCTTTCACAAAAAAATAAATAGATCATTTAGTGCAGACTAGCCTTCTCGAAAACTAAGCATGACATGGCTTGCTTTTAATTACTAGCCACACACACCAAAGTCAGGGGATCCAGCAAGGCCACATTCTTCAACAATAGCCAAATCAGCAAGGTAGTCAACATTTATATTATAATGGATTGACTTGCATGCCGTTGTGCTCCATGTTCTATCTATTTACCTATTTTCCTCAGTTTTTCAAGTAAAATGTGATTGATGTAGCCCCGTCCGTGAGCACCAGGTAAAACATTTGGGCACTAATTATGAATGGTTCAGAAAATGGATTGGACTTACCCGACCCCCGGAGTTACTGATAAAGGGGGCACCTATACTTCAGGGGGCGTAGGTGGGAGGGGACGGGGGAACTCAACGTCATTGACATTGGACCCAGAGGTTTCATGAAGAAATTTCAAATTATGGGGGGATCTGTAACTCACTTTGTGATTTCATGGAATTTTCTCTTTTCCTCTGTACCTTCACACTGAGATTTTAGCAGTTTTCTGTTTATGAAATGTCAGGGTAAAACTAAAAAGAGCCATGGTGTTTCTGTGTATCTTATAATTCCAGTGGGGGCCCTTCAGAATTAAGAAGAAACTCATAATTATGGCTTTGGAAATGTTTTGCACTATAATTCGTTTCCATTTTCTTAATTGGCTTTCCCTTAAAATTAAGATATGGAAACATTTAATACCTAATTGTTGTGCCATACTGGAATGTCTGCTTGACAAGCAAGAACACTTGCAGCATTTACATTCAGAGTCTATCTACTCAAGTGAGCGAGTCAACTCTTACAATTATTTTTAGACTTCATATCTGGTAATCAAGAGACTTAAGGGCCTACTTAGATGTTGGTAGAGATGGAACTCCAATGCAATGATGTTCCCTTCTTGCCAACACAGAGGTCTGCCCGCTTGATTAAAATGTGGACAGATCACCATCACCTCCATAGCCAAACTTCTCCGACAGCCCGAATGAGTTCAGGCCACCGGATAATTGTATATATGTCCATCCATCCAATTAGAACGGGCAAACATATAGCTGTTTTTTTACTGTCCTTCTTTACTCTCTGGCAAACCCTGGCAATATGGGACAGTTAAAAACACAAAATGCCCTCCTCCCCATGGGAGATGACTCCCATGGCCAGAAGGACATTATCTTGTTTATTTTCAAAAAGAAAATCCCACTTTGGGATTCTCTTTTTGAAAATAAAAAAAAATAAAAAAAAGTTTGTTGCAAGACTCCATTATGTTTATGGGGCACAGTACTAAACTGCGAAAAGTGTTGACCAGAACGCTTGTCACAGAGGTTCTTCAGAAAGCTTTAGAAATGTAGAAATGACTGACAGCATGGCGGGTGGCAGGGTAATTTAAACTGTCATCCTGGCGGCAAAACAGGCTGCTCCTGATACAAAAATTGGTCCCTCATCCTGAATTCAGTTTTGTCAGTGGTTTAAAGTGGTTAGTGGTAATTGCAATGCCCACACAACAACCACAACTACTACACCAACAATTACAACTGCAGTGATTATTATTATAACAATAATAATAATTATTATTATTATTAGTAGTAGTAGGATCACAATAATTGAATCACGCCAACCAGGACTTCAGCCTTTACATATGCATTTGCACCATACGTGACCTCATTTGCATTTTTGTTCATTTATCAGTGATTTATTATATGTGTGAAGCACCCCACACAGTTAATTATTTCACCTCAGTCATGCCCTATCAGGATCTCAGTGTTTGTTTTTCTGTGGCATTCTGTGACCTTGTATGCATTTGTCACCATGTAGCACAGTTCATTGCATGTGAACCCTGCAAATCTGCTGTATCTCTTCCAATTGATCTTCAATCACACGAGCCTAGGGTGATTAGTCTTACATTCACAGCTGAGGTAGAAGGTAAATGATATGCGACTGCTGAGTGAGGGTAAGGCAGAGACGACTTAGGGAGTGGGGTAGCCCAGAGTGGGCAAATGAGGAGACCATTTGTAGTTGTTTTTTGCTCGTTTTTGTTCTCTTTGGCTTAATGGGTTACAGTTTGGATGCCTCGAAATTCATCAGTTGCACAAGCTAAAACCTTTAGAGTCAAAGAGAGTGTAGAATGCTATGCTTTAATTTCAAATCGAAACGATCAGCATTGTGAAAATAAGTGGAGCAAGCACTGACAAAAGCAATTGGCTTCACCAATCAATAGTGAAAAGCTTTACTCAAATTTTGGTAACACACGTCACAGGGGCCACAGCAGAAATGCAAGATTCCGTCACCCACAGAGCACAGACAGTATGGACAAGAGTGGATTGAATTTCACTCACATGGAAGTACTAAATGGGGTAATGGCTTTGGCTTGTGTTGCAGGGAGCTGATTTAATTATTTGGGTTATTTGTAGCATGTAATGTCACAAAAAAATATAGAGTTTCCTGGTGAAATGGATAAGATTTAAAATAGACAAAACTACGGAAGGAGCGCCTTAGTTATGCTGCAAAGAGTTCTGAATTAGGTAGAAACTAATAGGAAAATAGCCATGTTTCAAGAATCTTTCTGCAATTAAACTCATTGGGTTCAACTCAGGGTGGGTGGAAGGAGACATAAAGAGTTCCAGAGGGAAGCCTCAAGGAACTGAAAGGATCTGCAGCCCCACTTGTTTAGATAAGTTTTTTAGCTTAATTTGTTTCACAACGTCCAACTTGTTTCCAGTGACAGCCAGTGCATAACTGGGATGGGAGGGAGTGTGGTTGGGACAGAGATGAGGTAAAAATAAAAAATAAAAAAGCACTTACCTTGCCTCCGTCCTTACCATCTCCTGCCACCTCACCATCCGCTTCTGGTGTCCCAGCATTTACTGCTGGGACACCAGCACAGGCTCCCCAGCAATCCTGGTGCTACTTTCATTCAAAACCTTGCATGAAAGCAGCCCCAGGATTGGTCTGAGTAGCAGTGACTGCCACTCAGACACAGCCCTGGGGTCTATGCAGCTTCTTCAGCCCGGCTGTTCAACACAGCCAGGCTGGAGAAGCCTAAGTGTACATGTGTGTTTAGGCGGCCTCAGACGGCCAGCCAAACACACATGCACACTTAGGAGCACTGTCTAATCCTCCCCCCCCCCACCTTGCATGGCCCAGCCCCACCCTTCCCTACACTGCTCCCTGCATTTTTCTGCTTTTGGCACAGCCTGTAGGGGGACGCTCCTTCGCCATAGCAAAGCAGCCGCCCCTGCTTGTTTCCTGAGCTGAAGAGACAATAGGATGACATGCTGCTTTGAATTTGTCTGTTACAAATTTAGAATCTTTTTATAGATGACTTTATGGAGAAATTAGGCAGATTTGATTTGGAATCTTTTCCTGACTGAAAGCCAGAGGAGCTGCTGAAGATATTTTGAGAAGCGTTCAAATTTGTATTTCGATTATAGAGAATTACGACCACAGCATTTTGGATCTTATGACGACAGACAATGCTTTCTTTTTAGCAAGGAGAAATAGATAATTAAAATGAGAATGACTACAATGTGCAACAAAGGCAGTATACTAAATGGTTTTCAAGTGGAGAAAGGAGGGTTTGGTCACATCTGAAATATGTGGTTCTAGAAACAGTTAGATTTGAAACTTTTACTGACTGGAAAACCGATGGGCTATTAAAGGTGTCTTGAGAAGTGGTCAAATTTCTATTTAGACCAAAGAGAATTTTGATTGTGACGTTTTGAATGCTATGTAGGCAAACAATGCTTTTTTAGGAAAAACTAAATGGACTGAATTATCATAATCAAATTGAGACTGGATATAGGCATTCACAAAGACTACAATTTGTGACAATGGGAGAGAAGAAAGATATTTTCAATGGGTTTTCCAGTGAAGAAAGCATGACTTGGTCATGTCTGAAACCTGTGATCCTAGAGACATTATGGACCAACTGAACAGGTTTTGGACACTCCAAGCATCAATCTGTGCAATGAACATATGGTAAATGAAGCAGAGCCTCATGCCAAGCAAGAACAGTGGTCATGAGGGCAAAGAGATCTAAGGTACACTAGGACAGTAAACCACAGAAATCATGAACAAAGACACTGATGTAGCTGAAATGTTATTGCTACTTGCTTACTCACGATAATCATCTATACGTGACAGAGCTTGCATTATATAATTTGAAGTTCTAACAAGTTAACTGTAAAGTGGTACACTGCAAGCCTATATTAAAGTGCATTCACTTTAGAGTAGTGATCTGGTGTGATGTGGTATAGCCCCAAAACTTCAAGTATGACCAATTATTTTGATTCCATGTGTTTCCTTGTGATGTTAATTATTAGCTTTCACTAGAGCGATTGTGAGTTTCTGAAAGATTTTTTTTTTAAATGTTACATGTTAATGTTGAAAATGTAGTTCTCCACTATAGTAATTGAAATGCATTCATAAGTTAAGTTTGCTTTTGCAATCACTGCAACATGAACATTAACAAGGTATATTAACGATGGCATTGCAATTATATCATTATATATGTTTTGTTTAAAGTGAACAAATGTGCCACACTAATTCCATTTGCTTTAGGTTTGCCATATTGATTTGCCAGGCCTCTGACTTTGCAGAAATTTGAGAAACTGTTTTTAATTCTTGCTAATGTGTCATTTCTTTCAGGCTTCCTTCCCATAGAATGGTAAAATGGAAATAGATGTCCTATTGTTTTATGCATATAAATTCTGGGAAAGTAACCTTGAATCCAGTACATCGAGGAACTGTGGCCACAGGCGATGTGCACTTTTTTAAAAAAAACAGGAGAGAAAGATGGATGCCTTTCTCTTGTTGGTATTGTGAATCTTTCCTGATGTTGCAGATGACTGTCATATGATGGACGACAACTAGACAGTTAAATCTTCCGATTCATGTGATGTAATGGATGGACAAATTACGTTTCACTTTGCACTTTATTTTACCATTTCCCATTTGGATTTGGAGAACTCTTTTCTTCTACTTTGAGAGGTACAGACCTCTTTGCTCTTGGCCTGCACTTTCAATGCTGAGATGAGAAGACTTAAACTTCTCTTCTGACCCATGGGAAGAGCTTCTGACATGCTGATATGTTCCCTTTTATTTACGTTTTGCCAACTTTAGTTAGCTTTATCCTGCCCCAGATGCCTCTTTTTCCAAATTCTTTTGGTCCTTTATTTCCTTTTCACATTTTGGCCCCATATCTTGTATCAAATTACTAGGAGAAATTGGACACTTTGGCCCAAATTTAAGAAAAGTGGCACTGCATTTTCTGCAGCGCCACTTTTCTTGCGCCCATCAAGGCCCCCCTAACGCCACCATGTGTACGCCATGGCCCAGGTTAGGGATAATAGCAGCATAATTTTGTATGCTATTGTGGTACATTGCAGGATTAGCTGCAACCATTTTGGTGCTAATCCTGCAAGGTACATAGGAGCCCATCATGATGCCTGCTCTGTGAAGGCATTAAAAATAGCCGCTAAAAAATGGTGCAGTGTAATCTTGTAGATTTCACTGTGCCATTTTGTGGTCACCCTAACGGGGGAATGTCCCCCTTGCACTTACCTCATCAGAGGTCGCCTCCCATCTAGCGCGATGCGGAAGAGAAATGCTAATCACACGTTGGATGTTTATGCGCCATAGCATACATAAGTCCGGTTAGTTCATGGCCTTTCTGCATTTTTTCCTGGCAGGAGCGTTAGCCCCATTTGATTAAATTGGTGATTTATGTGTGGCGATATGTGGAATATGGTAAGCAACTTCGTTTGGCACGTTTGCTCTGGTATTTGGGCTTCTTTATCTTTCTTTATCTTTCATTTTTTACACATTGTTGTTTTAAAACATCTTTTTTTTCGGAGTGTGGTTTCTTGCACTGGTGGCGGCAGTGAGGTTTGTCACTTTCACGGAGGCCGGTTGGGTGCATGTTTGAATAGACGCAGAATATGTTTTATTGCTCATCATTTTAGGTGTTTGAAATTGATTATTGTATTTGATTTTGATTAGATTCTGAACAAAAGAGAAGATTTTGTGTACCATTAAGGATTGATTTCCCTGAAGAAGGTGGCTGTTGGTAAGGGGTACTGACCCCACGTGTAGGTCCACCAAAACGCGCGTTGGCTAGTTTGATGGTACATGATTTAATTTTTCGACATTGGGCAAGTGTGACGGCACATGATTGAATTGAGCAACTTACTTTGATACGAACTATATATCGAGGGCCAGTTCGATGGCATGGGATTGGCAAGTCTGATGCCACATAATTTGAACTACAAATATTGAAGCTAACTATATTTCAAAATCCGTCTTGTTGGCATGTAATGGATTTGAACAACAGATATCAAAGTGGATGATTCCCCTACGATGGACTTGATTGAGCTGTGTTAGTGAACACTTGTTCGTAGATCACCAGCACTGGGATATATGAGGTCCATCTCAACTCAGAACTATTGAACGATTGAGAACTAAAGAGAGACCACTGTAACTACATTTAGTCATGAGTTGTTGATTTATATAGATTAATATTTGTGATCTTTGTTGTCTTTTGATGCAATGTTATTTATGTATGAGATATGTATCATTGTGATTTGTCCATGTCTTGTTTGTCTGTTTTGTCAATAGTTTGATTGGCCAAGGGGGGTTTATTTATGAATATTGTAAATGCAATATATATGATTTTGAAGATATTTGTAGATTTTGAATGAAATTGGGATTGTGAATAATGAAGAAATTATTTAGATTTCAGTTTCTGTCCGTTTGGATTGAGCTGACGTCCTCAAAGTTTAGGAGAGTGATACATTATTTACTTTTGAAAGTGTTTCTTGGGCCACATTTTGAGTTCTGCAAATGATTCTGGGTAACAGAACCTGGTGAGAGCCCCACAAGTAACCCCATCATGGATTTCCCTAGGTGTCTAGTTTTAAAAAAATCACAGGTTTGGTAGGTTTCCCTAGGTGCCGGCTGAGCTAGAGGCCAAAATCCACAGCTAGACACTTTTAAAAAAAACAGCTTTGTTTTCTTTGGGAAAATGCGATGTGTCCACGTTGTGTTTTGGGGCATTTCCTTTTGTGGGCACTAGGCATACCCACAGAATTGAGGTACCATTTTTAATGGGAGACTTGGGAGAATGCTGGGTGGAAGGAAATGTGGGGTTCGTCTCAGATTCCAGAACTTTCTGTCACTGAAATGTGAGGAAAACGTGTTTTTTGGTCAAATGTTGAGGTTTGCAAAGGATTCTGGGTAACAGAACCTGGTGAGAGCCCAACAAGTCACTCCATCCTGGATTCCCATAGGTGTCTAGTTTTAAAAAATGCACAGGTTTGTCAGGTTTCCTGAGGTGCCGGCTGAGTTAGAGGCCAAAATACACAGCTAGGCACTTTGCAGAAAACATGTCAGATTTCAATGTAAAAATGTGATGTGTCCATTTGCGTTTCCTGTCGTGGGCATTAGGCCTACCGAGGCAAGTGAGGTACCATTTTTATCTGGAACCTTCGGGGGACACAGAATAGAAGAACAAGTGTTATTGCCACTTTTCTTGCTCTACATTTTTGCCTTCCAAATGTTAGACAGTGTATCAAAAAGATGTCTATTAGAGAAATGCACTGTAATTCACATGCTAGTATGGGGACCCTGGAATTCAGAGATGTGCAAATAACCACTGCTTCTCAACAGCTCATTTATTGGCTTTGGGTACCTAGGGCTCTTGATGAACCCACAAGCCCTATATATCCCCACAACCAGAAGAGTCCAGCAGACATAATGGTATATTGCTTCCAAACATCTGACATCGCAGGAAAAAGTTACAAAGTAAAACGTGGAGAGAAATGGCTGTTTTTTTCACCTCAATTTCAATATTTTTTTATTTTAGCTGTTATTTTCTGTAGAAAAACCTTGTAGGGTTTACACAAATGACCACTTGCTGAATTCAGAATTTTGTCTACTTTTAAGAAATGTTTAGCTTTTCGGAATACAGCATTGGTTTTGCACCCATTTCTGTCGCTAAGTGTAATGAGGTTAAAAGCAAAAAAATTGTAAAAATGGGGTATGTCCCAGTAAAATGCCAAAATTGTGTTGAAAAATGTGGTTTTCTGATTCAAGTCTGCCTGTTCATGAAATCTGGAAAGATGGTGATTTTAGCAATGCAAACCCTTTGTTGATGCCATTTTCAGGGGGAAAAAACCACAAGCCTTTTTCTGCAGCCCTTGTTTCCAATTTGTTTTTAAAAACACAAAAATGTTGCTGTGTTTTGGCTAATTTCTTGGTCTCCTTCAGTGGAACCCATGAACCCTGGGTACCTCTAGAATCCCTAGGATGTTGGAAAACAAGGATGAAAATTTGGCGTGGGTAGCTTATGTGGACAAAAAGTTATGAGGGCTTAAGTGCAAACTGCCCCAAATAACCAAAAAAAGGCTCTGCACAGGAGGGGGAAAGGCCTGGCAGCGAAGGGGTTGAGGGATACCAATTGTTTAGGGAATTAATTAGATAATTGAGATATATGGAATTAATTCTCAGAACATCAGGATCTGGTGCATATGTTTTGCATTACATTGACAGAGCTCTTGGTTTGTTGGATGTTAGTCAAGCTTCAGTTTTTCCCAAGTCTTGGACATCCAATGATGATTCTGTGTCTTTATAGCTTTGTCTTGAGAATTGTCTACATTAACCTGACTTTGAGTTTGTAATAAAAACCTTCATCTTTATTCCCAACTTGCGTTTTCCTTGTGTGGACACATTGGTCATACTGTCAATGTAAATGTTGATATTGATTGTGCTTGTTGACTTTTTCCCCACCCCTTTTGCTAAGGTGAAAAGATTTGTTGACTTATTTACAGCATACCTGAAATGTTCCAGCAACATATGGCAGATGCAGGCAAGTAGCTGTTGAGCGATGAACAGAGATAGGCAGTAAACGAGGGTAATGATGAACCACAGGTACTGAGGTGCAAGTGGAAGGGCATGGTAGAGGAGAAAGAGAGGGTGAGGAGATAGAATGGTGAAGTGGACACAATTGTGCAGAGGATTCACATGGTTGGAAATTAGCAAGTAGAGACAGAGGGGGAGGACTCCTGTGGGCCAGAGATGGTCCTCAGGAAGGCACATTGGCTTAACAGTACAGTGCACAGAGAGATGCAAAGACAGATAAGTGCATGCACCTGGGAAACATATATGCAAGAATGGTAGTAGGTAAAGGGCTAATGGAAGACAGGGAGTTACACGGACAAGGGCGGCTCAGGGATTGAGGGTAAAAATGGATGGCATGGGACAAGGGAGACCAAGGCCTAAACAAGCATTGGTAGCATGACTCAGGATGATACAAACAGAAATATCCGGGACTAGGCACCACAATCAGTGAGGTAAAGGAAGGCATTGTTTCATTTATAAAAATAAATATATAATTTAAGAAACAAACAAGCATGCGCAGGAGTATAGTTTTTTCTTCAGAATCAACCAATAGTACTGGTGAATGTCAGGGTTACGGAAAAACAAGCCTGCCAAGTTTTGATTCCACGTAATAATTCTTTCTTGCAGCACTATGCACTCCCTCTCCCTATTGCTCACTCTTAGAGATTCTTTTTCATCCCTGCTTTCTCTCTACCTAAATTTTTCCTATCTTTCTCCTCCCCTTTCCAACTCTCTTGTCCTCCTTTCTCTCTCTTGTTTTCGGTCGCAGTCTGGTGATGAATAATATGTTCCACCACTCAAGAATTGGTGGCTAAGTAGGTGCCAAAACCCAGCAACTGTAACCATCTTCACAGATGAAGTTCTTCAGTATGCCAGGAGTAACAGAAGCTGGAAGATGCAGGAACACAAACAGTGGCAAGGTGTAACAGGGGCATGAGTGGAGAGGTAAGGGAAGGGTATGAGGAGGGAGAAACCAAAGCTGCTCAAGCAGGTAAGCACTGTAGGAATATGAGTGGTGACCCACAATTATGGAGGTACACTTCAGCTTACGGCAGAGTTAAGATGGTGCACGACAGCACAGAGGGAATGGAGAAGGAAGCACAGAGAACATAAGCTATGAGACGCATGAGAGCCCTCTGTTTTTAATCATACTAATCTGGCCAGAGTTCACTGAGTTCCACTCAGCGGAATTCCGCTGAGTTGATTGAAAACTCTGTGGAATTTCACAGAGGCAGAGTTCTGTGAGCTGCAGAGTCCTGAATGCTCCTGATCTTGGAAGCTCTTCTGAGATCGGGCACATTCAGGAGAGGGCCGTAGGCAGTGAAAGCTGCTGTTTCAGGCCTCTTGTGCACCAGTCTGTCCTGTGAGCAGTACTTTCAGGCCAGGGCTATAGGCAGCAAAAGCAGCCGTTTCAGGCCTTTTGTGCACCATTGTGCACAAAAGGGAAAAAAAGAAACAAGGGCTTACCGGGGTCCTCCAGGGAGTCCTCGTCATCCTCTCCTCCACCTTCCAAGCAGCCTGGCTCAGTGCCTCCCCCTGCCCCCTTCTCCTTGGCTGCAGGCAGAGGGAGGCCTGGATCAGTCTCAGGTGCACACTGCAGCCCAGTTATGGGCTACACAGTGCAAGACTGTCTGCGATTGTGCTTTGTGGCCCATAACTGAACTGCAGTGCGCACCGGCTAGTTCTATCATTGGAGCGGAGCTCGCCGCCCACCCTTAGAAGTTGCTAACGCATCCCTTTATGATAATTTGTTACACATCAGGACTCGTTTTAGGCCAATGAATCTTTTGACCCAGTTGAGAGATACCTTAGGACGAGATAGCTAATCAATATGTCAATCAATACGTCAATAATGTAATCAATATTTATCACAACAATACATTTCACTTTAGTCAAAGACATTAATCAATTCAAGACACTACCATGACCTGACAGTCATGAATAACCCCACCAGTTTAGTAGAATTTGATGAGTTTTATTCCCTATTAGTTACAATTCTAAAAGCAGATGTGTTAATCTCAAAACCAAGAAACACAATAACATAGTCACAATATGGCAACTCTGATAGGATTTCATTAAGGCAAGAATCGCGAACATCAGAACATAACACGGCGTGTATATAAATCAACTTTAGCAGAGTGCCATCAACGCGTCAGTTCAACAAAGCATAGATTCAGTTGTTTGTCTATTTGCGTCAGTTTAGTGAACACCTGTCCTAACCACTGATTAGCACTGGCATGTTGGGCTTCATGCTAAATAATTTAGAAGACCAATTTGGAAAACATCTAGCTATGGTCTCTGTCAAAAGTAAGCAGTTGGTACCTAAAAAGGAAAAGCAGACAGACAAATCACAATTTCATTATCATAGTTACCCTCCAAGGTTTAGCTCAGCACTCAGGGTTAGTCTTCGTCTTCAGGACATCAGTTGATTCGCCATCAGTCAAAATCTCAGCTCCGGGGAAAAAGGGGCACTTCCCTCATAAGGAGTTAAAGTGTAACTGGGCAATCTAAGGAAGAGGATGGTTTTAATAAACCAGTCAGTCACCAATCAGAGTGACAGAGTTTCTGGATAAAATCAATAGCATTCCCTAACACCTCCAAATGGCTCCCTGTGTCATGGGTTTTTATTGCTTTTTCGTTGTACATTCCCCTAAAATTTCATTGGTCCATGGTTATACCCCACTATCTTTATCCAGGTAGAAAATAGATGATGTCATTAATCTTTCACCCCATATTAGTTTACTGACATTCTATTGGTCCATATGATTGACGTCTTCAGAGGTAGCACGTCCGGTATGATTTCATCCTTCTGTAATTCTTTGCACATCTTTTGGTCAGTAGCTCCATTGTCTTCACCGGTTTAAACGACCTTGTACATTAGATTAGTCTACACTGTTGCCTTTCGATTAAACGTTTCTACAAGCAGTATGAATTTCATGAGAACGGATCCACCATGGTTACATTCAGCTTCTAGTTTGAAGAAAACAAGAGGTTATGTCCTTTTGCAAGTCAGCACACTGCACGTTAGAAAAACACATTTAATATGAGAGCCAGGCAGCTAAGCTTCGGCTCATGCTAACTTAAGGCCTACAAGATGTATCTAGCATAACTTTAATAACATAATCATTAATAATTAGTGCAAATCATTCATTAATTCGAATATTCATAGGCATTAGTCAATTTTTATTAATCCACGTATACATTGGCGGCCACTCCCCGTGGTCAAATTTCAAGTGCACGTTTTAGCAAAACAGGTTAATGCAACTTCTATATGGCATTACCACACATTAGTTCATAAACATTTCATGTTAATATAGATTATATAAGCTACGTTCTCTCAGTCCCTCCTCTGATGACGTTCGTCATCACACAAACCTTTCCCCTTTTGACCTTTCATTTTAAATTTTTCACCTTGCGCATAATGCGCATTTCATCACCCTGTCCTTTGTGTGAACTCTCCCAAATTTCATGAAACATTTTCTCCCTTTCACTTTCCTCGTTTCTTCTATTCCTTTTGGTCCAATTTCTTCTAATTGTCTCATTGATGTTGCATGCTCCCCATAGATCCAATAAACAAGCCAGGACAATTAATAGACCCCCTAATATTTTTGCAAGCACCCCATTCCAAATATATGTAAACCAGCTCCCTACTCTGGTAATTCCTTTTCCAACCTTCTCCCAAACTCTGGGTTCCTTCAAATCTTTCAAATCTGCACTATCTCTAGTTAGGTTAGTAAGCATACCTCTAATCTTTCTACTATTATCTGGTATAAACGAGCAACAATGACGCTCGTTAAGCATCTTACAGACTCCGCCGCTCTTTGCTAAAAGAATGTCTAAAGGAAGCCGATTTTGAAGAGTCACAACTCTTTCCGCAGCAAGTTCAGTATTCATCAGGAGTATAGCCCCTGTGAAGTTTGTCAGCATGTTATCCACAATAGTAGACAACTTTTGAATCTTTATGGAGTTTAAAATAACCCCAACTGAAGGAATTATGGCTCCAAATATGTCTCCAACGACAGCAGCTGCTGTCTCTCGTTTTTGGCTAGCATGTTGTAATTCAGACATTTTGGGTATTTGCTTTAAGTCATCAATCTGGTAGATCTTTGGGAAAACTATCCCCATATAAAATGTCCCATACCATCCCTTAGGGAGACGGTAATAAGCATTGAGTCCACAGATGTAATAGATCCCAGGGATCGCTGGATCCTGTCCATTTAACATGAATGTCCACTTACTCTGAAACCAAAACACATGCCTGCATTCACTCGTTCCCACAAATAAAGTGTCATGGTCAGATTTCAGCCTATATATACAAAGCCTTCCTACATGCAATGCATCTGTAGCTAATTTTCCCTGTGTTTTTATTGCAGTGTAAGCATAATCATTTGCATATGTGCGTTTCTCTAGCCCTTTCTCTAATCTTTCTTTCAGTGCTTTGCATCTATCATCAGTATGATCTAAGAAGCTTTTCTCCACAGGTGTTAATAAGCAGGTCAGATTGTTGTGGTGTGCATAGGCTGTGCCAAAGGTTAGTGTCGGCTCAAAGAAACCTCTAACTAATTTTATACTGTGTTTTTTAGCTAACTTATTCAGAAACTCAATCACAGGCACAAAAGTAAACCCTACGTCTAGATTTGAATAAAAATATTGCACATGTTCTTGGTCATAGAATCTTGTTAGTAGCAAACTACAACTTATCCCGTAAGTTAATGGAAGACTATGATAGGTGACCCCTTCTTGTACTGATGAAGGAATCTTTGTACACACATAACAGTTTCTCGCATCCATGGTATCAACATACTCATTCAGCAAGCGATAGAAGACGTTAGTAGAGCGTTCCCCCTTTGAATTAGTTCCCTCATGCAAGTGTTGTGTATCTTGCTCAAATTTTTCCCACGGTGTTAGTGTAGCAGTTTCAGGTTTTGAAGCATTATTATTCGCTTTCTTATCCAACCACGGCATTCCCACGATCACACCCACAATTTTATTGCACACACAATACCTAATATAACACTTAACCAACCACACACTTTGCTCCTTTTGCTACTACCTCTAGTGTAAGCCATGATCTGTAAAGAATCAGATAGAAAATAACTCGAAGCAAACAATCAACTTGAGGACGATTTAAAAAGCTCTTTTTTTTTTTTTTTCTTAATGCAAAAGTCTCCCTTTTTTCTCTTTCTGCGTGTATTTACAGAGTTTCACTCACCCCAGGACCTTTTTGTCAAATCAGGTTAGCAACTTGTCATAATCGGTTTTTCAGAGTCAATTCAGGTTTTATATGTCAGATCCGGTAATTTGTAAGTCCTTTTTTCTCAGCTTTCAGCTTTCGATTTCAATTTAAATTTTTAACACAGTCTTTTCTTGTTTGAATTCAGGTACCGTAGTATTGGCCTAGTACTTCCCGATCAAAGCAAAATGCTAAGAATTCTTGTTGCCATTCAGATGTCGTTGCGTACGCCCATTCAGGACCTGCGTACCTTCTGTTTGCAATTCTCTTTCTTTTCAGTCTGCATTCACTTCGCAACTCTCCTTCACTAAGATCCTCTTTTCTGGATGTGTCAATTTATTCCTCTATTGTTTCATCCGGGACGACCTCTTTCCTTGCAGCTAGTTTCTCTGGCCAGTTATCACCTTTATGCGTTTTCTTCCTGCTTGGCTTTTCAGGACGCTGGACAGCACCCTCCTTTTGTACTATGGTGTTTTCTCTTGACGCCCTGCAATTGGCTCAGGAGGTATCTCTGTGTTCTGATCTCCTTCTCTCTTTCCCCCTTTTCTTCTGGGTCTGTAACTGGTTCAAGCTCTAACCCGTATCTGTCTACTTCTGGGAGAACCTCTCCTTGTTGCGGTTCTCCTGCTGCCTCTACTGAGATAGGCTCACCGTCACCTCTCTCGATCTCATTTACTGTTTGAGGGACTAGGCCATCCTCAGTGGGCTCTCTTACAGTCTCAGTTTCCCTTTGAATACTCTTTGGCCCTGACTCTTCCCTCTCTGGAGCTGTTGTTTCGGGCACTTCAAGTTCCTCTTCAGTTGGACATGTTACCTTCTTTGTGTGACTGGCGTGTATCAAGTTTGGAACTCCTGCACACTTCACAGCAGTGGTTGTCTTCAGTATTACTTGATATGGCCACTTCCAGCGCGGCTCCAAACACGACTTCCTTATATGCTTCTTGATAACCACCCAGTCACCGGCTTGCAGAGTGTGACCTGGATCACTGATTGGTGGCAACGTATTGGCCTCCACCTGGTGGGAAAAAGAGCGGACCACATCAGCCAAACCTTTGCAGTAGTCCAACACCATATCATCCGTGTTATTCACAAGAGCATTTGCAGGTACTGCGGGTAACCTCATAGCTCTGCCCATGATTATCTCATGGGGAGATAATCCTGCCTTCTTGTCGGGTGTGTTTCTCATTGACATCAATACTAAGGGCAATGCATCTGGCCATTTCATGTTGGTAGCTCTGCACATTTTTGCCATTCTCGATTTCAAGGTACCATTCATCTGTTCCACTAGTCCTGATGCTTCAGGGCGATAGCTACAATGCAGTTTCTGCTCAATGTCTAATGCAGCACACAAGAGCTTAATCACCTCATTGTCGAAGTGTCTGCCCCTATCTGTTTCTAAAGAGACCGGAAAACCGAACCTTGGTATTAGCTCTCTAAGCAACAGCTTTGCTACTGTGAGACTGTCATTCCTACGTGTAGGGTAAGCTTCAATCCAGTGACTGAAAACACACACAATTACCAACAAGTGCTTCAAGCCTCCGCACACAGGCATTTCAATGAAATCCATTTGCATTTTGCTAAACGGACCTCCAGCTCTCCCTATGTGACTCAAAGTTACTACAGTTCCTTTTCCCGCATTCATCTGTTGACAGATGATGCACCTGTGACAGGTAACCTCTGCGGCTTGTCTGAATTTTGGATTAAACCAATCAATTTTGAACAATCTGATCATCGCATCTCTCCCAAGATGTGCCTGTCCATGGTACAACCTTGCAAATTGTGACAAAAGACTGTTTGGTAAAACCAATTGTCCCTCTTCTGAGACCCACAAGTCGTCAGCTCTTTGTACACATTGCATTCTCTGCCAGGAGCGTTTTTCTTTTCTACTAGCACGACCCTGCAGTGATTTCAATTCATCTAATGTGTCAACAACCCTTAATGCAAAGCTTAAGCATGTTTCATTTTCTGTTTGCGGAAACAATTCCCACTGATCCTTAAACGAAATACAGTTCAATGCACAAAACCTTGCACCTTGATCTGCATAGCCGTTTCCCATTGACACAAAGTCTTGTGACTTAACATGAGCATAGCATTTCACAACAGCAATTTCATGAGGTAACTGAATCGCATGTAACAAATCCTTAATCTGTTCGCCATTTTTCACTGGTGAACCAGAAGAGGTAATGAAACCCCTCTGTGACCATAATTGGCCAAAATCATGCACAATTCCAAATCCGTATCGGCTGTCAGTATAGATAGTAACTTTCAGATTTTCAGCTGTGTGGCATGCCTAAGTAAGGGCAATTAATTCAGCCACTTGTGCGGAATACACTCTTTCGAGCCAGGAGGCTTCTACAATACCAGTGATCGTACACACAGCATATCCGGCTCTCAGAATTCCGACTGAGTCTCTCAAACAGGATCCATCAACAAACATAATGCAGTCATTTTCTTCTAACTGCGTATCTTTAATGTCAGGTCTGGGTTTGGTACATAGTTCAGTTACCTCAAGACAGTCATGCTCCACTTCCTCGGTATTGTTAATCTCAGTGTTTTCAACAGGAAGTAGAGTTGCCGGGTTCAATACAGTACATCGCTTTAGGGAGACATTAGGTGACCCCAAAATAATTGTCTCATATCGGGTAAGTAGGGCATTTGTCATTTGCTGAGTTTTAGTTCGGGTCAACAGAATTTCAACTGAATGCAGAACCATTACTGTTCGGGGATGTCCCATCACTATGCCTTCACACTGTGTGAGGCTCTGACCAACTGCTGCAACTGCGCGCAAACAACCCGGTAAGGCTTCTGCGATTGGGTCCAGAGTAGCTGAAAAATATGCTGCAGGGCGATTTGAACCTCCATGGACCTGTGTTAAGACAGACAGAGAACAAGCATCACGTTCATGACAAAACAGTAGAAAAGGCTTAGTATAATCAGGCATACCCAAGGCTGGTGCCCTACACATGCACTCTTTCAATTCTATGAATGACTCAAACTCTTCCTCAGATAAAATTATGGCATACGGTTCATCCTTAGTTTCCTTGCCTGTCAGCTTTATCAATGGTTTAGAGATAATCGAAAAGTTGGGGATCCACTGATGACAGTAACCCACCATACCCAAAAACATTCTGACATCCCTCTTTGTTGTCAGGGGGTTCATCTGCAGTATGGCTTTCACCCTCTCTTTCGATATTCTCCTGGACCCTTTCTCAATCAAATGCCCTCAATATTTTACCTCTCTCTGACAGTACTGCAGCTTCTTCAGCGACACTTTATGTCCATTCTTTCCCAAATGGTCCAGTAAGGCAATTGTGTCATACCTACAGTCATCTTTCGTTCTGGACGCAATCAACAAATCATCAATGTACTGCACCAGAGTCGAACTGAAAGGCAGTTCTAGCGACTCCAAGTCCTTCTTCAATATCTGATTGAAGATGGAAGGTGACTCAGAAAACCCTTGAGGAATTCTGCACCAACTGTACACATTGTCCAGGAATTTAAAACTGAATAAAAATTGGCTGTCCTCATGGAGAGGTACCGAAAAGAATGCTTGTGACAGGACTACAACTGTGAACCATTCTGCATCACATGGAACCTGGAACATAATCACTGCTGGATTTGGCACTATGGGGCAACACTTCACCACAATCTTGTTTACTTTTCTCAAATCTTGTACAATTCAAACCTTCCCACAAGGGTTTTTCAGACCCATTATTGGCGAATTACCTGGGCTGCTCAATAACTCTTTTAGGACACCTTGCTTTACAAAGTCCGCAATTATCTGCGACACCTGAATAAGAACATGTTGTGCCATGTGGTACTGCAGCACCTGGGGGAACACTGCATTTGGCTTCACTTGCCCTTTAACTGGTTCTACTCCCTCTATCAGTCCCACTTCCTTTCCGGTCAGGTCCCACACTTTCTCTATCACTGTTCCCTGCAGCTCAGCTGGCAAGTCTGTTACTGTAAGCATCGGAAACAAGGTTATCAGAGGGTAGTCTTCATTTACGGTCTCTGTTTCTGATTCTGAAAACTGCCCATCATCTCCCTCATCATCACTGTTGGTTTGCACTTCAATCCCTTCATTTGAGCAGGTAATCGAACATTTAGTTTTGAACAGTAAATCTCTTCCCAGTAGGGACATGGTACTCAAATCGCAGACTACAAACTTATGCAGTCCCTGGAAGTTGCCAATCTCAACTTGTACCGGGTCAGTAATTGGATTTGTCAGGTACTGGTTTGCTACTCCTACCACTCTTATGGTACGCCCTGACAGTGGTAATTTCTGAACTTCTGCACTTCTGACTGTAGAGCGTGTAGCTCATGTGTCAACCAAAAATGAAACCTTGTGACCCATCACCTTTCCTTCTACATAGGGTCCTCTCTGATCTACTTCTAGGGATGCTGCAAGCCTACACTCCTCGCTATCTGAACTGTCATCGGACCATTCATCATTCATTCCGTCTTCACCACGCAATGGAAATTGCTGTACTGTGTCATTTTGGCTCATCACTTGACCTTTGACCTGCTGAGGAAACATCACCTGTTGCTGTCCCATTGGAGCTAATGGTAATTGCATTTGCTGTCTAGGTACCATAGGAACCTGTTGTTGTACTTGCTGCATTTGTGTTGGTTGTACACGCGGCATTTGTATTTGCTGCATGGGCTGTAATCTCTGCATCTGGACCATGTCATTCTGGAAGTTTTGATTTTGACCTCTCAATTTTGGACCCCTCACATTTTGAAATGTACCGACATTAGTGCTTTATTGAACGACACCAACATGCACCACATTTGAGCATTCCCGCTTCCAATGCCCTACACCCCTGCACTCGTGACATGGTGACATCTTTTTCATCCCCTGCGCATCATTTTGAACCACAACCGTATTCAGGTCTGGACCGCGATTCACAAAACCTCGACCTTTCGGTTGCACCTGAAACACGCTATTCCCTTGCGGTTGCTGTTGTATCATCTGCTGAATTCCTTTTACCTGGATACCTGCTTGTGCTGCCTTAATCTGCATCACCATCACTTTCTCCTTCAACTTTCTCTGCTTCAGCGCAATCTCGTCACTACAGTACTTCGCATACTGCAACACCTCATCAATTGGCTTTGCTTGCCAACAGATCAAATGATTCTTAATCACCTTCAACGAATCTGAACACAAGATGGTTCAGGTCTTTCGGCTCAATAATCTCAGTGCCACTGTAATGTTTGATAGCTTTCAACAACCTCTCATAATAAGCATGGATTGATTCTTTAACCTCCTGTGAGGTCCGGTCGATTTTCTGCCAATCAGTCACTTTCGGCGACACCTTCTGTTTCAAAAACTCAATCACTTTATGATAGTACTTCATCACCTCCTCAGATGGTGCTCCAGTCATTTTATCCCTTGCCAGTTCCTGTGTCGGCCAGTCTACGCCTCTTTTGAACTCAAGACATAAATCAGGTGGAACGATTATCTCAAACAAGGTATTCAAGTCCTTCCAGAGACACTTCGCAAGCTTCACAAACCTGTCTGCTGATACCACTCTATCTGTTCCTCCCTCAACCTGGGATAGTCATTTGTAAATGACAGAATGTCTCCTCTAGTCCACGGTACATGGATTAAAACCCCACCGGCTGTATCTCTCATCGGTAACATCTTTACTGATCCCGTATCTGGTGAGGCTTTGGCTTGGCTTGATCCCGGACTATCGCTTTTTTCCTTATCTCTTTTCTTTGCCCATCTGCCTTCCCATTGCTCGGGAGCTCCCCAAATCTGCGCACTTTGAAGTATTTCTTTAAGATGCGCTTTCATTCCGGCAGACCTCATGTGCTCAAAATCCTTAGAATCAAAGTCCAATCTGTAGCTTCTTTTCAAATGTTTAGTATTCTCGATATCAATATTATATTTGTCTGCCAGGTTCGCCAACCTCTGATGTACCTTACCTACTTCTTTAGTGATTTTGGGGCACACATATCTCAATTTTGCTTCTGTGTATGACTCTAATCTGTTCACCCCCATTGTCCCTTCCACTAGTTCCACAGCTTCCACACCCAGTCTTACAAAGTTTAGGTAATCATCTCTCCTCTCTGATCTTTCTGCAATCACTGCAGCAGGTTGTGAAGGTTTGTTATTTCCCAGCCACTCGTTTAGTTGCTGCACGGAAAAGCCTTGCAATGAGATATTCCCTGCATGCATCATTGGCGACTGTGAGACGTTTGTACTTATTGTCTGTGGGGTTAGCACACCTAACCCTTCCTGTCTCATTGCCTCCAAAGGTGCTTCAACCGGACGAAGGTCTAACAAGGACCTGGGTCCGTCAGCTGATTGCTCTCCTGGGGCCATTAACTGGGGAGTTCCTAGGGACCGTCCTCCTATTGCATCTTGGGTCATTACTCCCTGATCACACATACCGGGCTTATCCTGCGCATACAATGGTACCGGTGGACCAACAGTAATTGGTAACGATATAGCAGCTGGTGTCTGCCCTGATCCCAAACTCCGTGGAGCAGTAACTCCCCAAGCTTGGCTCCCAGTGGCTGGTGTAGGCATGAATGGGGATCCTGCCGCTGGACTATAACTTGGAATCAGCTGTTGCTGCGGCTGGGTTAGCAATTGCGGAGTTGGCTCAATCTGCACTAGCCTCGATTTTGTATATATCGGATCAGGCGGCACTATCGGAATCGTAGTAGTCTCTAGTACTGGGACGTCTGGATAGATTCTCTGTATCTGGGGTGGAGGTTGCAACTGTATCGGTATGTCTGGCTCACTGGGTACACTGACACCATTCTGTATCAAACCTGTATCACCAGTCTGTACTGTATCTGTAACTCCCTTCTCCTGCGACTGGTTCCCAGGACCCGCACTAGTGCTCGGGCATTGTCGTCTACTGCATAAGCTGGCGGGCGATCATGCAACAACTGATTAAGAAACTCTTCGTCGTCTGAGTGATCTTCTTCCATCCAGGACCTCTTAGTCTCTTTAGGCTTATTAGAGTCTCTGTCTGTCTTGCAGGTGGCTTTCTTTCCCTGTGTCTCGTCTCCCTGTGTTATTGCTGGGAACAATTTGAGTCCGTCGACTATCCCCCTTCTCCACATTTTGCTGTCATTGTCCCATCAAGCCTCAGCTAAGGTCTTTTCTGCCCTTCTCATTCTCCTCTCAAATGTTTGCTGTCTTTGTTTAATAGCCATTAAATCCCAGACTGCTAATGCCTCGTACTGAGCCGGCCTCGTAGGTGGCTTTTGTACACTTAACATACACCTCAAATTTTCTAAAATCCTTGTATTGAATGTTCCGTGTTCCGGAAACACTAAACATCCCTCCTTTTCTGTTAATTTGCGCCACTGTTTCATCCATAAGCAAGGCGTGACTCCCTTTTCCTCCATTACTACATAAGCTGGAGTACCCTCGGGCGGTGTAGGCTCCCCTTCACTCGCCATAATGTATGCGTCTCCTTTCAGAGCGCTCCTAAAAGTCTAGATAAAGTTCATCTTTGCGTTTTTACTTTGTTTTGTATTTAATCAGGAAGTGACTTTAATTCCCTGGACACTATTCACCCACCTTTCTCAACCTATTGCCTCTCACGGACAGCTGCCAATCCGTGCGCGACCCCTCTCGGCAACTGACCTATCTCATCGCGGCACCATTGACGTCACACTCACACACTGCAGCTGACAAAGTCTTGCGGCTTGTCCGCCCCTCACTGGATTCACACCAAACTAATGCAAAATTACTGCGAGCACTTTTAACATAACAACAACTCATATCTGCCAGTTTACTACAGGAAGGGCACACAATCGCTTCAGAACTTTACAGAGATTTCACTTGAAGCCTTGGCTGCTACTTTCTCCTTGTCAGTTCCCGCATACGCAAGCAAAATTCGACCTGCAAATCCTACTCTCGACTTGTCAATGGTTCATTCTAGTGCACTATAGAACTTGCCAAATCTCCATCGAAGGTTTCACTCACACATTTAGACTTAAACTCGACTTGTCAACCACGCCCGATTGACCTATTAAACCGCACAAATTACAACATAAACCCAAGCGTCTCCTACACTGCATCAATATACTGCGTAGTCTTAGACCACAAAGGGTCTGTACATTAACACCCAACCACGTGGATAATTTTTTAGCACAAAGCGCCACACTCACATGAAGTACGCCGACTTCCCTACTCTCATACTGTGGAGTACGCCCACTCCTACTAAAACAACATTTACCTGGCCTAAACACAGACAACTTCACAAATCACCTGCAAAATGCTTAAGCTGAGCAAGCGCAAATCCTACACCACACATGCTAGAATGCAGAGAACATTCCCAACTCACTTAGGCAGGCTCTGAGATCCCGGGAAAGTCATGGGGAATTTAGAAACACATCATTTCTCCAATTTGCATTATCTCAGAAAAACAATCTAAACAATAATTCTTCATCCTAGGGCCCCAAAGGGCCTAACCGTCGCTCTGCTACCAGAACTGTTAACGCGTCCCTCTATGATAATCTATTACACATCAGGACTCGTTTTAGGCCAATGAATCTTTTGACCCAGTTGAGAGACACCTTAGGCCGAGATAGCTAATCAGTATGTCAATCAATACGTCAATAATGTCATCAATATTTATCACAACAATACATTTCACTTTAGTCAAAGGCATTAATCAATTCAAGACACCACCATGACCTGACAGTCATGAATAACCACAACAGTTTAGAAGAATTTTATGAGTTTTATTCCCTATTAGTTACAATTCTAAAAGCAGATGTGTTAATCTCAAAACCAAGAAACACAATAACATAGTCACAATATGGCAACTCTGATAGGATTTCATTAAGGCAAGAATCGCGAACATCAGAACATTGCACGGCGTGTACATAAATCAACTTTAGCAGAGTGTCATCAATGCGTCAGTTCAACAAAGCATAGATTCAGTCGTTTGTCTATTTGCGTCAGTTTAGTGAACATCTGTCCTAACCACTGATTAGTATTGGCATGTTGGGCTTCATGCAAAACAATTTAGAACACCAATTTGGAAAACATCTAGCTATGGTCTCAGTCAAAAGTAAGCAGTTGGTACCTAGAAAGGAAAAGCAAACAGACAAATCACAATTTCATTGTCATAGTTACCCTCCAAGGTTTAGGTCAGCACTCAGGGTCAGTCTTCGTCTTCAGGACATCAGTTGATTCGCCATCAGTCAAATTCTCAGCTCCGAGGAAAAAGGGGCACTTCCCACATAAGGAGGTAAAGTGTAAATGGGCAATCTAAGGAAGAGGATGCTTTTAATAAACCAGTCAGTCACCAAACAGAGTGACAGAGTTTCTGGATAAAATCAATAGCATTCCCTAACACCTCCAAATGGCTCCCAGTGTCATGGGTTTTTATCCCTTTTTCGTTGCACATTCCCCTAAAATTTCATTGGTCCATGGTTATACCCCACTATCTTTATCCAGTTAGAAAATAAATTATGTCATTAATCTTTCACCCCATATTAGTTTACAGACATTTTATTGGTCCATATGATTGACGTCTTCAGAGGTAGCACGTCCGGTATGATTTCATCCTTCTGTAATTCTTTGCACATCTTTTGGTCAGTAGCTCCATTGTCTTCACCGGTTTAAACGACCTTGTACATTATATTAGTCTACACTGTTGCCTTTCGATTAAACATTTCTACAAGCAGTATGAATTTCATGAGAACGGATCCACTATGGTTACATTCAGCTTCTAGTTTGACGAAAACAAGAGGTCATGTCCTTTTGCGAGTCAGCACACTGCACGTTAGAAAAACACATTTAATATGAGAGCCAGGCAGCTAAGCTTCGGCTCATGCTAACTTAAGGCCTACAAGATTTATTTAGCATAGCTTTAATAACATAATCATTAATAATTAGTGCAAATCATTCATTAATTCGAATATTCATAGGCATTAGTCAATTTTTATTAATCCACATATACATTGGCGGCCACTCCCCGTGGTCACGTTTCAAGTGCAGGTTTTAGTAAAACAGGTTAATACAACTTCTATATGGCATTACCACACATTACTTCATAAACATTTCATGTTAATATTGATTTTATAAGCTACGCTCTCTCAAAGTCATCCAACATGAGAAACAAACATACGTTTTGTAATAGTTGCGTGAAAAAAAGTTACGGTTGGTGTTACTCAGACTGGGGCATAGCAATACTCCATCATGCTGTATTCCAGTGCCTCGAAAAGAACCAAGCTTACAAAACTGGCGGGCTTGTTTGTAGTGAATTAGAGGAATAAACATCAAGGGCCATATGTATGAGCACATTTTCCCCTAGGCACAAAATGGGTAAAACCCTTTGATACATCTGGCCCCAAGTTTCCTGACAAGAACCTCTGTATCAAGAGCTAAACCCAAATTTGACAAACCTTCAAAGAGTGTGAGATGACTAACTGGCAAAGACCAGTGTCTCCTACTGAATCAATTTATTTTGTGGAAGGGCAGCCAAGAGTGAACATCCACCTACAAGTAAAACTGAAACCTAGGACTGTATAATTGGAGAAAATTAAAATCCCCACCACCAAGTGAGCAAATCTATCACTGAAAGGACAATCATACTGGGATGATGATGATAAACAGCAACTGCAGAGATAATGAGGTTAGCAGAAAGAAAAAGCTTACTAATTAAATTCTCGCAAGCTGCAGAGGTAGCAGGGTCGGGCAGGGAAAATTAACTTAATAACCATGCTATCTGTACAAATGACAACCATCTTGTTCTAAAGGGTGGGATGAAAGACTTTAAGACAGAAAATTAAATTAGACAGTTTTCTCTATTAAGGACTCTGTCTATGAGACTAGATGGAGTGGCTACCCAAGCTGGCCACCAACCCACACCTCAATGTGCCTTTGGTAAACACGCAAGATGCAGAAGGAGCAGCTGTCTTCCTCATGTGACGTTTGTTAAAACCAAACACCACTACAAATTTATCAAGGTTTCTGCAGTCACCAGGGTCATGGTCTCACAAAGCTGAGAACTTGGTCAGGAATCTCCATAGATGTGTAAATATGTAGGTTGTTCCTTGGTAACCATGATAATTAACACTGTCATAAAAAAAAGAAATGTAGGATATGTAAGCAATTTACCTGTAGTCTTTTCCGAAAGTCAAGAGATCATCCACCATATCCCCAGGGCTTTGATCTACTGTCTGACTACAGCAATCTATCGGTGCGGCAGCTCTGACATGTGCTCTTTCAAACTGCTTGGCTGGGCAACTTCATAGAAAATATCCCCTGTGTGTCTTGAACTGAGCTTAGGTGAATCAGAACTGCTGAGAGAAGTAGAATAAGACATTTATGGCTGATAATGAAACCTTTGACTACTGCCGACCTCAAAACAAAAGAGGGTCTGCCAACATTATCTCTCTGGATGTCAATTGGTACCAGGATTCCACTAAATGTGTGCCACGCATGCAGCTGAAGCTATTCAATCCCAACTCCATAAACTCCACACTTACTGCAAACAAAAATATAGAAGATATGACAAGGGGACGATGAAGTAAAAAAATTAGATTAACACCTTGGCACCTACAATGGACAGGAGGTAACAATGCTATGTGTCATGCACTCACCTGGTTCCAATCACAGGGGTTACACTGGAGCCAATGCTAGGCCCCCACTCCAAATTCTAGAAGAAGTTGGGTTCAGTGATAGTACTCCAAGTAACCAACAACTTCTAAGGAGGAGAAGGGACAAAATAGCAAAACAAGAAAACCTGCAGTCCAATCTCTTCTCTGCAACGGCACTACTCTGCTAACGGGAATCATCACTTCTTGACCTTCTGGGTAATCGTAGATGGATATTAGCAAGTCTGTACTTCTGGTTATTGTGAAAATGCAATGTACGAAAAACAACAAGAAAAGCCAATCACCAACAGTGAATCGATTCACTACACAGTTTACAATACAATACTTTTGGTGTTTCACACTTACAGGTTTATTAAATAATCATAACAGGGGATCAGAATAATCAGAATCTCTAGAGGAATCTTCTGGAACTCTCAAAGAAGAACTAAAAGTGCTAGTTGGAGTAAAGTCACTCCACAGAAGGCTCAAAACATAGATTGGAGTTAATGTCACCCCCAAAACAGCACTCGATAAATATCTTTGAAATTGGAGGCATTCACAAGTAAATAACAATCCAGGTTTCTGTGAGCACATAGGTTGGAAGTTAAATACCCCTCATGGTATGTGTGAGACTGATAGAGCCTCGATCCTATTCACCAATTCTGGAGTCCAATTAATCTTTTCTTCTCAGTTCTGAGGGGTGAAGAGTAACGGTTATCAAATTAATTAAATGATTTCTGTACAACCCAAATGTCACATAATAACATTCAGAGTCAATTCTTGTGGTTAAAATATTTATTACAAACTTAAAGTCAATGTTACATAAATGAGTTTCAATACCATAGTGTAAATATATAAATTCACCAAAGGGGAATTAAAGCGTTGTACAATGTCAAACCTAGTTGGCATATACAGGACTCAAATTTCTATTGCAACAATGCAAAAGATGAGGAAAAGCATATGATTCTTGGTCACTAGAACCATATTCTCCTGCCTAACCATTTAAACTGCACCTTAACTATTGCTATTATACTTTAGGAGTATTTGAGAAGAGCCTGCAAACAGAAATTCAGTAGAATATTCTATTGAGAGAAATATGATGTCAGGAAACCACATAAAGTGCAAGGTCTGTACCTCAGAGTTAAGATAGGAAAGGGTCTGAATCTTTCACTAACTAAACCTTTCTTAAATCACAGTTAACAAGACAATTATATCACTGTCAAAGTTTCTCAAATTAAATCCTAATTAAAATTAATAGGAAGTTACAATTTCCAACCCCTGACTCACCCTATCTTGATACTCTTCGGTCACAGCAAATTCAAAAGAGTTATGACTGCCAAGCTCCCAGAACACTCCTCTCTTCATCCTTGCATAGTTCGCCCCAGGCTTTCTTATCTTTCATGGACAATGAGCTTCTTGTTGACTCCAGCTATGCTCCTAACACCTGCATCTCGAAAGAAACCTTTAAGAAAAGAACTCCACAGTGAATGTTAACTGGAAAAAGAAAATAATAAATGTAGGCCTTCACTCCAGCCAAGTTAATAAAACATGAATATACTTTCAGATAAAATTAACTCTAAACACTATGATTAAGAATATACAAAGTGAGTATGCAAAATAATAATTTTAAAACTTTAGTCTTAAAAAAATATTCATAAAACATTGATTATGTGCCATATACAAAGATGCACTCCACTCATATGCTTTGTAGTGTAGGAATTAAATGAATCATATTAAATGTTATACAAAACGTTACCCCTAGCTTATGACCACCAGAAAATGATTACCCTTTCGTGGTCTTTTCCCAGAGACGTAGTGGCACAGCCAAGCTATGATCTTTCAACCCTCCCTCTGATGACTTTTAGAGTCATCACAAATCCCCTTCATTCTTGAATGAGACTCACTAAAACCTATTGTTTTAAATAACTTCTGCCTGGATTCTTCCAGTTGCTTCTTATTATTGTAATGTCCACACTGACTATCTTCCGGATCAAAATCTACCCTCTTTCTTTTCCTGCCTTGTTGGGCTTTTTTTCTCTGAAATATTTGGCATCACTCAAACAGTACTATAGTTGTAATGAAAAGAATCAACAATGGTTTCAACACAAATCCCAATATTTCACTTCCCAGGTTGCCAACTCATCTGCCTGTAGCAGGAAATTCACTCCCAATTGCCTCCCATGCCCCTGTCGCTTCCTATCCCTTCAAATCTTTGGTTAACACTGACTGCAAAACCTCACTTCTATCTGGGATAAAAGTGCAGCATTGTTGAAGTTTAAGCATCCAATAGACTCCACCCTCTTTTGCGAGCAACATGTCTTATGCAAGTTGATTTTGCAAAACCATTGATCTGATCGCTATCATTTCCCTATTGACAACCAATAGCGCTCCAGCAGTACTAGTGGCTAGTTTATCCACTATAGTAGACAGCTTTCTGATTTTCAGATCATTCAAAATCATTCCCACAAATGGAATTATAGCACCAAAAATGTCTCCTACTTACTCCCTTGCACTCACACCTTGCTTACGTCTAAACCCTTTTTTTCCAAATAGGATTATCAGAGTGCTCCACATGATAGAATTTAGGGAAAGCAATCCCAAATAACAGTTGCCATACCATCCTTTCAGTAGTCTAAAATATGCCTGCTTTCCACAAAGAAATTAAACATCAGGGATCACTGCATCTTCCCCATCCAAATACTACTTGAAATTTCCTCAAACTTCAAATATGTGCTCACATACACTCTTTCCTGTAAACACATTGTCAGTGGTGGCCCTTTCTATCCCAATGCACCATTTCCCTTTGTGTTCCCAATCTAAACCTAAAGCAGCTAAGTTTCCAGCTAACTGGTGTTCTATTTCTTTCTTTGTAAATTTATTCTGACTTCGGAATAACTCATCTGTCTGCCCTCAGGCTTCCAACTCTGTCCTCCTCTAATCAACTAAACTCAAAAGCTTCTTTTCTACATCTGATAAAAGCCAAGTTAAGTTGCGTCTATGTGCATATACACTATCTAAGGTAGAAACAATTTTGAACAATCTTGCAATGATTTTTATTTCCAAAGGAGCTGGGCGTCTATTCAGTGATAGGAATTTTTAAAGACCCATGTCATAGGTGGAGAAATAATATTGATAATGTCCTGTCCCATAAAATAAAAAACAAACTACATGAAATTCCATAAGTCACAGGGATGTGGTGATAAGTAATGCCCTCTGAAACTGCAGCAGGCAACTGAGCACATACATAGCAGTCCATTGCCTTCATGGTCTCTACATATTCATATAGAAATATACATTTGCAGAATAATCTCTTCTAGATGTATCTATGTGTAATGCGTTCTCATTGAACTTATTACATTTCCTAGAACTAATAGTTTGGGAAGGAATATGAGAAGATGTACCTTTCGCTAGGATTGGTAGAAAAAAATACTCCTGCTAGTAATGTTAATAATATGATATGAAGAACAAGCAGTTCTGCACCTATTATACATCTACGTCTGTTTCTTTGATTTATCTTCATTAGACTTTAGAATCAAATCTATTATCAAGCAAAATATGACAGCAATAAATGTCTCTTGGTTGATATATCAATATGATCAAGAAAATAAAGCTCAAAAGTTCAAAGTTAATTCAGTATCAGTTCATATAAATCTTCGCAAGGCTTCCTTACCCTACTCCATGTTCTTCTAAATGACAACCCTCTTTCTTCTACTGGGGCCTAAGAGTTTTCCCAAGTCCTCGATCCCAATCAATATAAATGTCTCTCTTATGTGTACAAACTACGCTACCAGATGAAAATGAAAGTTCCAAATACAGCTCAAACATAATGTCCAGTTCACAGAGACTCAGCTGAATGAGTATGCTGATGCCAACATTCCCAGAATTCTTGGTCTGCGTCATTTTCAAAGTAGGTCGATTCAGGTGAAGAGTAAGTATGCATTGGTACTCTTGTTCTTTTTTTACTTTCTTTACTATTTTTACCTTCATCTTCACTTTCACTTAGATCAGAATTCTCTGTTTGCTCAGCAATCATCGATGGCACACACTCTTTAGGCAATTTCACTCCTTCAAACTCCTATCATCCAGGCCATCGGTCTCCAACTTCCACTCGCTCTCTTGTAGCACACATTCCTTCACCAGGGTCTGATTCTGAGTCTAAATCCCGCACCTAAGGACAAACTTCAATCGGTTCTGCTTCAGAGTCAGACGGGATTTGCTCTAAACCCTATTTCAGGCTCGATTGGCTCAGATGGGTCCCAGACAGTTTGGGTGACCTGTTCCAGTTGTCTTTCACACACTACTGGCTCTTCCAGTACAGCGCTGTTTCATCAAGAGGACATTCCAGCATGCAATTGTGAGAAGCAAGGATCCAGTTGGTGAGACCGCCACATCTGACAGCAGCTGTTGTCACCTGGATCTCCTGATAAGGCCCATGCCAACGAGGTTCCAGACACGTCTTCCTAACATATTTCTTCACCAAGACCCAGTTGCTAGGGCAGAGGTCATGGCACTGTGCTTGTTGTCGGGAGGCTGTGACTGTCACTACCTGATGAGACACAGAACACACCACATCAGCTAGTCCCTTGCATCAGTCTAAGACCATGCCAACAGTTATATTCACAAGTGCATTCACAGGAATCGCTTGCAGTCTCATCGCCCTCCCCATCAGGATTTCGTAGGGGAACATTCCAGTCTTTCAATCACGTACACTTTGAAGACTAATCAACATAAGAGGCAAAGCATCAGGCCACTTCGGAGAAGTTGAAGCACACACATTTGCTAATCTCGATTTCAGCATGCCATTTACTTGTTCAACCAGACCCGAAGCCTCAGGTCTATAACTCCAATGCGGTCTCTGATCCAACTGTAATGCTGCACATAGCAATTTTTGGACCTCATTATTGAAATTAGTTCCTCAATCTGATTCCAAAGAGGTTGGGAAGCCAAACCTCGGGATGAGTTCTCTCAATAACAGTTTTGACAGTAAGACTATCATTTCCCCTTATCCAGTTCGCTTCAACCCAACAGGAAAAGACACACACAATGGCCAAGACATGCCTCAACCAACTGCACACCGGCATCTCAATGAAATCCTTCTGAATTCTGCTAAAAGGCCTCCTGACTTCACTATGTGACTCAACATAACTGCAGTCCTTTTCTCAGCAGTGTTATGGTGACACACAACACATCTGTGACACAGCGCTTCAGCCATTACTCTGAATTTAGGATTGAACCAAGTTTGCCTGAACAACTTCACCATAGCATCCCTACCACTGTGAGCAGGGCCATGAAAATTTCGAGCTATGGTGGGTAACAAGCTATTTAGGAACAATGGTGTTCCATCCATTGAAAACCAAATGTCATCATCTCTTTTCACACAACCTGCTCTGACCCAACTTTGCTGTTTCTCTTCAGATACTTCTTCCTGCAACCATTTAACCATGTGTCAGTTGATGTCAACAAGAGGTTAAAGTTCGCCTTATCCATTTCCTCATTCATGAATGTTCCATTAAATGTGCAAACATTGTGTGCATAATACCTTGCAATCTCATTGTAGATGGTCGAAAATCACATGATCATCTCCACAGCAGTGTGCAGAACACTTGAGCCCGCAACCTGTTTGGGCAATTGGAGTGCGTCAAGGAGATTTGTCACCTGTTCACCATTCAAGATCGGTGATCCAGAGCACGTCATAAATCCTCACTGAGACCACAGTTGCCAGAAGTCATGAACAACACCAAAGCCTGACTCACTATCAGTATTGATTGGAAACACAGCATGCTCTTGTAAGAGCAATCAGCTAAGCCCCTGTAGCCAAAAATATTCCTTGAAGCCAAGAAGCATCGTCAAAGTACAAAAAGCATAGGCTGCTTTCAAACTTCCTCCACTGTCTCCCAAACATGAACAATCACCATAAAGGACATAATCAGATTCAGGCATTCATCTCGTATCTCTGTTCTGGGTTTGATACATATCTCAGTGACATCAAGCCAACGTTGGTCTCCCTCACAATCTTCAACTGATCCTTGGAGAAGCAGAATTCAAAATTCCACATTGTTTCACTGTTACATTCTCAGTGGCCAAAATCACTTGCTTTTACTTGGCAAGTCTACTGCTGGTCAGATTCCAAGTGTGTCCCCTCATCAATAAGAGTTCAATTAAATGAGACATGTACACAATTAGTGGACGGCCCATGACAATGTTTTCTCACTTCTCAATTGCAGTGCTAACTGAACCTACTGCTTTAAGGCAGTCAGGCAAAGAAGACGCAATAGGATCCAACATAGCAGAAAAATATGCCACTGGTCTCATGGCTTTTCTATGTCTTTGTGTCAGCACTGAGAGAGTACAGCCCTCCCTCTTACTGCAGAAAAATGCAAAAGATTTATTATGATCAGGCATTCCCAAAGCTGAGGCATGACAGAGAGATTCTCAGCTGAAGAAATGTGACAAGCCACTTGCTGTCCCATAGTACCAGATCAGACACATCCTTGTGCGTCAGCCTCTGTAAAGGCTTAGACACTAGGTAAAAGTTGGGTATCCACTGTCTACAGTTGCCTACCATTCCCAAAAACATTCTGCCCTCCCTTGGTGTAGCTGTTGGGCCCATTTTTAGCATAGATGAAATCCTCTCTTGCGACACCTTTCTTACTCCTTTCTCAATATGATGTCCAAGGTACTGAACCATTTTTGCCAATACTGCAATTTCCTATGGGACACCTTATGTCCATTCTCAGCCCGGTGGTTCACATAATGCAAATGTATCCTGTTTGCATGCATTTTGAGTATTTAACACCACCATTAGATCATCAGTGTACTGAATAAAGCCTGAATTACAAGGCATAAACAGAGATTTCAGATTTTTCTTTAGAATCTGATTAAAGAGATATGGGGACTCAGTATACCCTTGTGGGACAAGAAACCATGCTAAGGCCCTGTTTCAGAACCGGAACTTAATAAGAAACTGACTGTCCTCATGCAGCTGTATCGAAAAAAAGGCCTGACACAGATCAATGACAGTGAACCACTTAGTCTCACATGGAATCTGAAACAATATCACAGCTGGGTTCTGTAACACAGGGCAACAGGGAACAATGATACTGTTTTTTTTCCTCAAATCTTGTACAATCCCGTACTTTCCTTTTAGTTTTTGAAGGCCCATGATGGGAGAGTTACAAGGATTTCCCATTATCTCCTTCAAGATTCCCAGCTAAATCATTTACTCGTTTACAGGAGTTATTCAAGCAATCTTCTCATGAGTCAAATTATATTGTGGGGTCTTTGGAAACTCAGCATTTGGTTTGACAGTGATTCAAACACGTTCTACACCTTTTATCAGTCCTATTTCCTTTCCTAAAAAATCTTATTCTTCATGCTTAACAGTTTCCCTCAAATCCAAGGGCAAATCATCAACTGTCAACAGAGTCAGTAACGTGCAAATGTGCCTCATTTTTCGTCAGCTTAAAGGCAGCATCTTCATCTTGAGCATGAACCTCTATTCCTGATAGGGAACAATAAATGACACAATTCCATTTCGCCAACAAATCTCTTCCCAAGAGATTCACTGGACCACAGTCACATAATATGAACTTGTGACTGTCTTCAAAGGATCCTATTTTAACTGAAACGGGGAGGTTTCCCGAACTGTCATCTATTTATTTTCCACACCAATAACTTGGATTGTTTTTCCCGAGAGGGGTAGGTTTGGAACTTCTACTGTTCTCAGAGTATCAGTATCGCACCAGTATCAACCAAAAATGACACGGGTGGCCATCCACTTCACTATCTACAAATGGTCTACTCTGGTCTACCTCTAAGGCTGCTCCAAGTATGCATTAAACCTCCCCTCTCAGGCACGGTCAGGCTAATTGATCAGAGCCATTTCCTTCACCCATATCAAACAAAGGATATTGCTGGAACAGATTTCCATTCTGTGTTCCATTTGCATTCAGCCTCAGACCTTGATTTGTATGTTGGTGCATGCCATTAGCATTTTGCTGTGGCCTTGGAGGTTGAGGGACTTACAAGGTCGGGGCTTGAGGCACATTGAAATTTTTATTCCTCTGTCTTTGAACTCTCTGAATCTGGTTAAAGTTATTCTTCTGCAAAAGTAAAAACCCAGCACTTTGAGCTTTATTGGCAGAATTTAAACAACATTTCCACTTCCAATGTCTCAGTTTGTTACAAACATGACAAGGGGTTGACCTATTTAAGCTACTTACATCCATTGCTGTACTAGGATCTATCTGGACACCTCAACATCTCCCTTTTGTTGAATTTTGTGATTGATGTGATACACCTTGCATTGAACCTATATTACTCACAGCTACGGGCAACAGACTAGTTCTCTGAGCTGCTTTCACCTGAGCAAGCATCAACTTCTATTTGAGCTTTTTTGCTTCATTTCTATTTCATCATGACAGTATTTAGCATTACACAAAAGCTCATATATCGACTTTTTCTACCAACAAATCAAATGCTGCTGGATCATCAAACTAATCTCTGGTCTCAAACCCATCACAAACCTTAACACAAAATATCCTATATCCCATACCTCTAAAGTTTCCATGCCACTATACTGTTTGAATGCCTGCAGCAATCTCTCATAATAGAAACATATAGTTTCCTTTGGTTCTTGAGTTGTCCTGTCAGTTTTGACCCAATCAACATCCTGAGGGTGCCCCCTCCATTTCAGAAATGTTATGGCCTTCTGGTACTTCTTCATAACCAATGGTGAGGGACCCTTGTTTGCTAGATCCCTAGATGGTTCCTTCTCAAGCCAATGGACAGCTATCTTACATTACGCCCACAAATCACTGGGAATGACAATGTTGAACAACGTTTTCAAATCAACCTACAACACCTGCAAAATCTTCATAAAACTTTTAACCTGTTTGTACCATTCAACTGGCTTCTCTCTGAATTTTAGGAAATCATCGGTAAATGAGGAAAGATCACTTCTGCTCCATGGAACATGTACATAACCTCCGCCAGTCACCTCTCTCAAAGGGAAAGTTTTGACGCTTCCTTCTGTTCCAACCAGAAGTGGCTCACTGGAAGGTTTTTTCGCCTATTTCTTCTTTGTTCATTTGGTCTCCCACTAATCCAGTTAATTCCATTTCCTAATGTAATTAATCCATTCTTTACTCTTGGTCTTTAATCCTGGTGTCCTCTTCTCAGAGCTATCTTTGTCACTAAGCCACACCCGATAACTTCCTTACAAATCATTTTTTTTGTTCAGGTCTACCTCATACTTCTGTGCCAATTCTGTCAACATATTATGCACTTGACCCGCTTGTTTGGTAACGCCCTTACACATAAAAGCAAGCTCATCTTCTTGATATGTATCTATCCTCTCCAACCCAAGATTTCCAATGGTCATTGCATCCAATTCTGCCACTAATTCTAGTCACATCTAAAATTATCTCCCTTGGGGTGATGGAAGCATCCCCTCACTCACCTCTGTGCTCGCACTCTCCTTAGAGTATTTCCATTAAAGAATTGTATCAATTCATCTAGTTCCTTGGCACTAATGCATCATGTAACTACAGGAATCTTTGGGATGGACTTGTTTTCCTGACTCAAAGGTGGTTCCCAGACAGGAGTGGTATAAGTAGGTATCTTTTGATATGACCCTGTGGAAGCACATCCTGACTTGTTCATTGTTGAATCTGCGCTTCCCACATGGAGTACTAGCATGGGTTGGAATAAAAGGAACAAAATCGTTGGCACTCTAAACAGTTAAGACTCCACTCTGTCTTTCAGCATTCCCAGGTACATTCAGATTATACAAATTTCTCCCAGGACCTTCTGTTGTGTACATGGGAACCACTAGACCAATAGTGACTGGAACTGTAAGAGCATCCACAATACTCACTGTAAAATCAAAGGGAACACATTCTCCCTGTCCTCCTCTCTGAGACCCAGAAGCTGTCCCAGTAGAAGGATCTTCCACTGGGCTAGGGGCTCTTTTTTTTGGGGCAGTCACAATAGAACTGGACGACTACTGCCAACATTCTGATTTCTGCTCTTGTCTTTATTCTCATTATAAGGGGATGGACGTTCTGAAAGTAACATGTCCAAATGCCTATTTCCAGAATCCCCATCACTATACAAATTCATGTGATCAGGCCCCCTTGGTTTCTTTTCTTTCGGTTTTTGTGCTATTTTCATTTTCCCCATCTCCTTCATCCGCTTCAGTAGACAGAGCTGGATACAGCTAGAATACCTCTATAATTGTCTGTTCTCCACCTATTCTGGTCAGCGTTCCATCTAGCATCTGCATAACTACGCACAGCTTTCTTTACCCTACCTTGATATTTCTCTCTTTCCTTTGCTTGAGCAGCATGTTATCAAGCAGTAAGAGCTTCATATTGTGAAGGTCTAGGAGGTGGCTTCATTCCGTATAGCACTCTCCTCAAATTTTCACTAATTTGCTAATTAAATGTGCCATATTGCTTGAATATAAATGGACCATGCTTTTCTGTGATCTTGTACCATTGACCAAGCCAAACACATGTATGAAGTCTTACATTCATTGCCATATATTGACCTGGTTTACCTTCGGAAGTGCCACTTCTACCTCCCTACTGGGGATATAAACATCCCCTCTAAGCATGTCCTGTATTACTTTAAATCATTTAATTTTCCCAAACTTGTTGCAATAGTTAAGTTAAATTCAACTCAAAATAACACCGGTTCCACAATCCCTTTCTCCGCCACAACCACCAATCGCAGTGCTGCACCTGGTGACATCTCGCACCTGTCACAGCATGGTACCACACTAACCGACCTATACCAGTGAGGCACACTGTGACATAGACCTTGCTCTTCGGAGTAGTTCCCCCTCCTTTACAATCTACTCACACACTTTCTTCGAAACAACACACGCACACAAAATGCAATACAATGAACCCTTCTCTGATTACTAAAGAATAAACTGTTTCAGTCACACAAGAAAGCTCACAATCACTTCAGATGAGACCTCAACCTGCGGGGTAACATCTGAACCAGCACAGTTCCTCTCTGCACAATAAGATCCACTATACCAATTCTCTTGCATTCACACAAAGTGAACCTCTATTTTAACCTGGCCATTGATGATGTCCTACAATGACCGCATATTTTCAGCAAACAATGAAATATGGTGTCTTTTTCACCTTTTAAACTATCCTGGGATCTTAGGCCACATCGGACCCGATAACCATTTCAACTTCTCTATAAATCACCACACTCACACAACATTCAAAACATCTCTGCCAAACACCATCCAACTTAAAAATCACTGCAATCTAATTGCGAACTGCTGCACTTCACATCCTTTTAATACTCACTAATCTGCCATCAGACCATCTCTCTTCCACTCTTCTGTGACTCTGCTGCTTTTCCACCTCTGGGCATGGAAACTGGGCTTAGGGGACTGCTTACTCTAGAACACAGTTATAGTTCTCTCCACTTCAGAGAGAGAACCATCTGTTACTGCTACTAACTGACAGATCTTGGAACCCTTTCACTAATTCTGGAGCCCTATGAACCTTCCTTCTCAATTCAGAGGGCTGAAGAGTAGCAGTTATCAAATCCATTAAACAATTTCTGTACAACCCAAATCAGAGTCAATTCATGCGGTAAAAAGATATATTACAGACTCAAAGTCAATGTTACATAAATTAGTCTCAATACCATAGTATAAATATATAAAATTGCCAAAGGAGAATTAAATGTGTTGTACAATGTTAAATCTAGTTAGCATAAACAGGACTAAAACATCTATTGCAAGAATGCAAAAGATCAGGAAAAGCATATGATTTTTGGTCACTAGAACCCAATTCTCCTGCCTAACCACTTAAACTACAACCTAACTATTCTAATAATTTAGGATTATTTGAGAAAGGTCTGCAAACAGAAATTCAGTAGAATATGCTGGTAAGAGAGGTGTGATGGCATGAAGCCTCATAAAGTGTGAGGTCTTTACCTCAGAAGGGTCCGTTCAGCTCTAAAGATAGGAAAGGGTCTGAATCTTTCACTAACTAAGACTTCCTTAAATCTCAGTTTCCAAGACAATGACATCACAGTCGAACCTTAACGAATGAAACCCTAATTGAAATTAATTGAAAGTTACAGTTTCCAAACCCTAGAGCTTCCCATCTTGATACTCTAAAGTGTCAGCAAATACAAAAGAGTCACAAATGCGATGCTTCCAGAACACTCCTCTCTTCCTCCTTGCATAGTTCATCCCAGGCTTTCTTATCTTTCACGCACAATGACCTTGTTGACTCCTTCTCCGCTCCTAATACCTGCATCACGAAAGAAACATTTAAGAAAACAACTCAACAATGAATGTTAACTGGAAAAATAAAATTATATGTGTAGGCCTTCACTTCAGCCAAGTTAATAAAACACAAATAAACTTGCAAATTAAATGAATTCTAAACACTACTTATAAGAATACATGAAATGAGTATGCAAAATAATACTTTTAAAACGTTAGTCTTAAATACTTATTCATAAAACGTTGATTATGTGCCATATTCAAAGACGCACTGCACTCATGCTTTGCAGTGCAGGAATTAAATGAATCATATTAAATGTTATACAAAATGTGACCAGCTTGTTACCACCAGAAAATGATCACCCTTTCATGTTCTTTTTCCAGAGGTGTAGAGGCACACCCACTCAGCAATGTACAGTCACATGAAACAGAATTGTTATTAATACAAAGTTGGCGTTATCACCACTCCCAGGATTAAACTATGTACATTGACTGACACCTGAACATATGACAATGTAATAAACAAGGTTGCATCGAGACACAAGATAGGAATCACTGAGATTTCCAAGATTGTACTAGGACCATGGATTGGAGTAGGAGACACTCCCAAGACAACCTAGGTACACAGTTACTGTTGAAACACAAGTTGGAGTCGTGGGCACTCCCAAGATACACTAGAAAACACTATAACTCTCAGTTTAAAGTTGGAGTCCTAAACACTCCCAAGGTATGTCAGAAAACATGATCACACTCAGTTCAGATATTGGAGGTACAGGCTGATTCAGGAGACATTCTTTAGTCCTTGGGCTAAAGTTTGGAAAACCAATATTTAGAGAAAGACTCCAATGGCAGAATTGAGGTGATAACAGACAGGTTTGCAAGCTCTACTAAAGATTAGTGTGCACTAACCTAGGACTAGGCACTTACCTAGGAAGTACTTTACAGGAGTTCAGAGGCAGCAGGTAGCTCATTGCTGAAAGTAAAGGGGGAAGAACATAGCATATGGAGGAGAGACTCTGAGGGGACTGGAATGCCAGGACCACGGGTGGTATCCAGAAGACTTGGCAGATGGTTAAGACACAAAGCAAGGATGTCCTGAGCGACTTGAGAGATGAGTGCAGGGACGAGGTTTGCGCCGAATTGGAGCCCAGGAGATCCAGGCAACTCTGGAGGTAACTGCAGGGATGCTGCTTGTGTAGGACTTGAAGGAGACTCGTGCAGGTCTGGATACATGTACGAGGCCAAGCCCTGATGCAAATTTAGAGTAGCTATTTCTACCGGAAGCCGAGAGAGTTCTAGAAGAGCATGTCTTTTTACGTGGAGGCTTCCAAAGAAACATGGTAAGAATCACATGTTACTTACAAATTGACATGGCTTAACAGGCAGCAGGTGCAAACGATAATTGACAACAAGTACAACAGAATCAAAGTGCATGACGGTACACCCTAATGGTTTACAGTGGAAACGTGCCTATCCTAACAGGGCATGTAATATCTGTAGGTGTAAATTAGATTAAACTTGCATAACAACACTCTCAGGAGAGTCAATGGTTCAGGCCTAATGGGATGGGAGAGTCATGGAGCTTTCTAAATGGAAAGGAGCCACAGTGAAAGGAATGACATAAGGCCGGCCGGTAATGCCCACCATTCATAGGGCACAAGATTGAGTTGTGACAACATGCATGTGTTGACCTTTGAAGGTATAACTGATTTTGTAGAGATAACACATTCCCTTTGCACCTTGACACAAAGCCCATTTCCACAAGTAAAAAATGCCTTTATGGAGAAAGGGGTGAACATACGAGATAAAGTGATAACATAACCCACAAACTAACTTATTTTCTTGTCTTCAGGACAAAGAGTGGTAATCCACCAAACAACAAAGTCCTAGGCACACCTGTCATACATAAAAAACGAAGTTTGCAATGCCCCAATCCCCCTGTAAGTTGAGTATGCTGTTCAAAGTCTGGGCATTAATGTGCTCTTTGAATCTAAAGCCTTTCTGAATGTCTGAAATCTCTGTATGATATTATTTGGGAAGCAACTTGGTGAATCTTAATTTGTGAAGTGTATTCAAGGCCCCTTGCAAAATACTAGACTGCTCCTTATGCAAAAATGTACAGCATTCTTACCCGATGGCTAAATTATCATGAGACAGTGCACCATCCATGGCAGCGTTCTTCCAGAAATCATCTTAGTTTCTGTCCTCCATCAGCATGAATCCCAACCTAATTTCAGCTCTTGCTAATGGAAATATTTTGCAGTATGTTTCTTGTTGCACCCGTTTGAACACTACAGCACTGGATGTTCTCCGAGGACGGTGGGTGTGGTTCAAACTGTCACCATGGAACAATGGTTTGAGGAAAGCATTGGAACCATCTCAGCATGCTGTGGTTTCCTCACTTCTTATATTTGCCATCTTTACTGTGGGCAAATCCTGACACTGGATCCACTTGAACCAACCATTCATTCAGACATATGCATGCAAGTGATATTTACATAAAGCAAAAGCAGCCAAAAGGTATCAGAGCGCTGTACTGGGTCCATGGCAAAGATACAGTCAATATACAATTACAGGGATAGCTGATTCCTTATAGGACAAGTGGACTGGTGCTGCATCATGATGCAGTGCGCTGTAAACCGGTGTGTTGTGTCTTCAACTCTTTCCTCAGTTGGAGGAATGTTGAGGAAATTCGGATGGATATGGTGATTTTGTTATAGAAGTATAGAATTGGTGCCTGCAACTCCATTTTGTGCAATTGCTCTGTGCAACTCCTTATCAATTAAAGTATAAGTCTCCTGGGACCCAAGGTCCAACTCTGTGTTGAGAATAAAATTGAGAGGAGCTTATACGATGGCACGGTGGTTTGCTCTACAACATTAGAAAACATTTGTCAATTCGAGAAGCTGCCTCAATGGATAGCACAGTGTATCATGTCTATCAAGAAGGGAGAAGCATTTTCTTTGAAGTGGTGCGCCTTTTTTCCAGGGTGAGCTCATCTCAGATTAAATAATGTTTGGAATGAGGTAACGAGCTACGGCTAAGGCAGACAAACTAACTGTACAAGAGAGCATCAGTGAAATCAGATCAGCAGTAAATTGTTCTAGTCATGGAGTAAATTGCCAAAACTTCAATTTCCTCCAATTTTCCACATCCCTGCTAAAAGTAAACAGGTAAAACCCTTGTCATGTATAAAATGTTATTAAATTTCCTCAAATAGTCAGACGGGCTCTTCTTGTCTATTCCAAGTGTGCCAACAAAATTTGAAATTGATGTTGTGCTGCTCTTCCAAAGCACTCAGTTCATCATAGCTCCTCAGTTTCTGTCAGCTACATACCAGAACAGTCACTCAGTACTTTTGTATTTTCAATGGATCGTGAAAAATTTGATAAATTATGCACTTTCAACTTTAATTTAATAGAAAAGCCAATATTAAAGGAGCTAGCTGCTTTAATTGATCTCTTTATCTCGTCTAACGGGGCTGCTATGTTTTCAGAGACGTGGGAAGCTCCGCTCTCTTGATGTTTGCTCCCCTTAGAGTAGCGTTCACCCAAAAGGGCAATACAGGGAGTCTTGCCACAATTGCATGGCGATAGCGCTTGGAAAGAATTGCAATAGTTTTAGTAGCCAAGGAATTACTAGGTCTCTCGGTCCCACGTAGGGAAGTAACATTACAATCTTTGAAACGAAAGATATTTCCTGCGTCCCCAAATGAACTTGCGACCTCAAGATTACAGTGCACAATAACAACGAATGAGTGGTGCGAGCCCAACTCCTTAATAGGGAACTCTCCCTCTGGGCATGTCGAGTTTTACATCTCTCTCTCAGTCCTGGCGGGAAGCCAGTGCCCAGACACTCCTAATTTTTGCAGATAAAGGAACTGAGACAGAGTAAGTTAAAGTGATTTGCCCTAAATAACAATCCTGTGTTTAAGAAAGGGATGGTGCGTCCCCGGTCTCCTAGGCCCACAGTTCACAAAAAGAACACTCGATGACTTCACGTGTGCCCCGAGAAAACAAAAATACCTCTTCCTCCATTGTTGCAGCATAGTTACAGGGAGGTGTTTTATTCCCCCTCACATTACTATTTTTCTGCCTGTACCCACCAAGATGGGCACCTTGCTGATATGTACAAATTATGACACCGTTAGACTTTTCTTAAAATACAATTTGTCCCCTCGGGAAGCCCCTTCCAGAGGGCGAAGTGACAAGAGTAGCTACTGGTCCCAACTGTGGTGGTTGTGGCCTTTTTCTCCGGATGTCCCACGGCCCGGCCTACTATGTGCTCCAAACAATTGGCATGAGTACCCCTTCAGCACCTGACTTTTAGTGTTAGAATGGGTCGAGCAGTCCAAGATTTCTCAGGAAGGAGGTAGGTGTAAGGCATGCACAGACTCACACCTCCAAATATGCCCAACAACCCCAATAAATGATTGTCTTGTCAAATATTTGCTTTTATGTAAAAAGGATTATCTACAAAGTACAATATGACACCCTACAAATAATGTACACAGTCTTTTTACGGCAGGCCCACTAGCACTTACCTAGGCAGCTCCATGTCCACATGTCCTCGTGCCTGGGTGTGTCAGTCAGAACAACTACTCCCAGGGCCCAATGGCCCATCTGTCTTTCTCTCACTCACTGGGATGGTGGCCCAGAGTCCCAGGACATGTTCCCTGGCCATGAGCAGGACTCAGAAATCTAGGGCTAGAGAAGCAGATGTCTAGCGGTAAGTATTCTTTTTCGTCCAGGAGATGGTCTTTGGTGCTCCTGGGCTCAGGTAGATGAGACTTGGTTCCAACTCTATGGGTCACAACCTGCTGGTGACTATGAAAGCACGCTGTCCTAGGGTGACAGCCACCTTCATGGACTTCAGCCTCTTTCCTGAAATGCAAAGGGGTCTTCACAGCACACATAGTGCACACAGGATCACAGCCCTTCTCCACAATACTCACTAGACATATGGAGATCGCTAAGTATGATCGATAAGGCAAAAGCTATTTTAGGTTCCGGAACTACCAAGGGCAATGGCTCTCCCTTCATGACAGTAGAACACTACAGTGGCAAACCCTCTATCTCAGCAGCAACCCCCTCCTGGCATCAGGGGGATGCACAAAGCACACAGGCAGATGACCAGAGTGGCTTTCAAGTCCTCTCCATGGCCACCACCCAGCATACGGGGATCACACAGTGCACACAGGTAAACTGCTCTCAAATTACCAGACCCTCACTCCCAGCTCTCAGGATGCCCTAGATAGAACCCCCCCGTCCCGGACCTTGCTCCCTTCAGGCAATTTCCTTTTCTTCACAGGGCTCTTGGTCTTGGTGCTCCAAGCGAGTGTTCTTGATGCACCTGGGTGATATACCCTCCCCAAACATGGGAGGCTGGCAGACCCCTTTTCAACAGTCCTGGTCACAGCAGGTAGAACTGGTGCTGAGCTTCTCCCCACTGTTGTACAGCTTTAGTTTGATGATTTGGGAGTTTCATGCTCTCGTTTTTATACTCCATTTCCAGACACACTTGTGATGTAGTGCCTCTGTATTTCAAGTTTGTGCTCTAGGGGCTGTTTACTTTGAAGTGCTCAGTTGTGTGTTGCGCTCTTCCTCTAGAGAGCAGTCTATCACAGCAGGACAATCTCTAATCTTGATAGCCACATTTGTAAGCAATAGGAGTGACTGGAGTTTCACATCTGGATGTTAGCCTCAGTGATATGTGGATCAAAGGGTTACCAAAAGGACCCAGCACTACGTTTTATGATTCTCTTATCAGCCCCTTCTCTTTCCTCAGATGTGCCCAGATCCTTTTGACCAGTGACCTCCTTTCAGAATAAAAAAGCTTCTATTCATGTGCACCGAAGAGCCTGGCTCTTCCTTTCTCCAATATGTCTGCTAGCCAGCTTTCAGTAATGCAGGAATCCATAAATCTTTCTTGGGGGGAAACCTCTACCTCTCTCTGCTCCTCCACCAAGCACTATGCCACACAAAATTGCATCCAGTGTCTTCCATATGCAAGCAAAAGCACACCACTGTGCACACAAATAGACATGTGCACAGGCTTCAATGTACGGATGTACTGTACATGTGCACAGACATCCGCATATCTCAGTACACTGTGTACTGTCTGCTACATGTGGTACAAGCTCACACGTCCACATGTAACCCAGCACATACATCGAACCACTCACACTATTTCCTGTTGCAGTATGCCTTCGCAGAAGCACACATTCACCCAGGAATGCACACACAACTATGGGTGCTATCTGCTGATGTACAGTAGCTCCTTGCCAACACACATACATCCCAGCATTGCTCAATGCAGGCCAAGGGTGTGTAAAGCCCATAGCAGTGGAACTTTACTAGACGGGGCCAAGAGGCGCACCACTCTTGTTACACTAGTAAAAACATGTTTTGCTGTCACCACACAACTCATGCTAGTTTACTCCCAGTGAAGGGAGTAGCCTTACACCACTTTGTGGGTAGCGTTTTGGGCACCCCCCTGGTATAAGCAGACCACATTTCATGAGACAGACATAGATTATAGAGCACACGTATGATAAGTGTTTGCTCATGACCAAAATTAATTATCAAAGAGCCAGATATCACCACAGCAGGGGCATTCAGGGCAGGGCTACACATCTATCACCATGTGAGGAACTTTGCCGTCCTAGCACTACCAAAATATTTGAAAGTGAAAGATGTTACAGTGAATAGTTTTAAATTACCCACATCTCTTTTATTGCACCTTCCAATTGGTATGTTTACAATCAAGTTACACTTTACAAAGTCATTGATAGCAAATCAAATCTAAATGTTCTGTCTCATAAACAAATAGCAGAATGTAAAATCACTGACGGGGCCCTGTCTCAAATGCCCACTCAAAGTAATTGCATACCTAAGCAGAGGTATAGGTTAATTACATTATGGTATAGCCACAAAGGCTCTGTCATAGTGGCTTCACAACGATCAGATATTTAATCAGATACCCAAATAAAGCCCCCCTAAATAGCCTCCATGCATATAGGCATAGCAAATTACCAGTTCACCCTACCTGTGTATAGATAAAGCTTCAAATGGCTGCCAGCAATGCTTCAAAAGACCACATATACTCGTCATGTCCAGGTTTGGACTTTAATACCCACTGCCATATCTACTAGCACAGATATTGCCTTCCGGGCATGGTGCAGCCTACCTATATAAATATTCATAGCCTCAAAGGTGCATTGAATCTTTCCCATTGACAGAGTTAGCCACAATGAAGTCAACCCAGGAGCGTGAATAGCCTGTGCCTAGTAGTCTATGCTGTACCAATGTGCTTAGCCAGTCAGTTAGTAAGCATGCTCTCAAATCCCCCTGTTCTAGCTTCTAATGGACAGATTCTCTTTTGTCATTGCTTGCTTTTTGGGTCATAGAATCGGACATAGAATATATTTTGGAAGACAAAGAACGACATCTTTAGTAATTTATTGCAATGTGTTAAAGTGATTTTTACAGAGGCTGCTAGCTATTTCAGGAGCGATGCCTTGTTAATGGGCCTGAAATTAGATCATGGTGGTACTACAGCCAAACTGCAGTGGCAGTGGACTCGAAAACACTGTCAATTTGACGGTGTTCCGCCTGCTGTATTTAGATGTTACAGTCCTGCAGGCGGTGTACTGGTGGAAAATTACTGACGGAGGGATACCATTGTGGGATCCATTGGGCTTTGTACAGTGGCAGTGGCTGTCACATAGAGGTAAGTGACACACACACACTGTACCTTAGCGACATGAGTCCACCTGCATAACACACAACACACAACATACACACTATTATCTACTGCCATTCCACCACAACATAACTTCTACATGTGGAAAACACATATTGCCAGACATCCATGACACAACATACGCACACCATTGATACTACACACACATACACACATACAACGCAATCAACACAGTGACTACACAAACATGCGCACAAAAGCACAATTGCACACATCACAACAATGATCACCACACAACAACACACATCTGAATGTTGACAATACTAACACAACACAAAAAACACATCAGATCCACATGCATGTGGCACACTTACAGGCACAGCCACATTACCCACTCCAGCTCCCTCCATCTCGACCAGCCAATCCAATCCCACACACATGCACATACTGACTCACACAAATGGGCTCACAATATTACAGGTGCAGATTCACTTGCAATGTGCATACATAGACATGTTGACAAGTGTGATGCCATTGTTACTGTGATGCCAACATTAATTTGGCAATGAATACTGGCACCAAACTAACAACTGTCTATGTGTGCAATATGTGTCTTGTACCAGTGTGTCCCCAGGAAACATTAATGCAAATGTGTTTCCGACATATGCATGTCAGAGGTACTAAAAAAAATACCCATGGCATGTATATTTCTACAGAGGTCCCGAGCACATGTGGAGTGCTCAAACAATGTACACAGTGCATGCAGTATCTGGTGACTGCGGGGTTGTGTGTCCTCTGTGGTCCAATTGCAGCAATGACGGCAGGTGATATCCAGCTGGGTCCAGGCCAAAACAGAACGGAAACATGGAAAAAGGTAGGCTTTGTGCCCCTTCCCCCTCCAATCCACCAACTCAGGTATGGAGGTCGGACCGCCATAGTTGGCATGGTGGTAAGGTACATCCAAATCTGCTCAGCGGTAAAGGTGGCTGGAGTGCCGCAATCAAGCCCTATTCCCAATGCCACCCTTTGCTGCGGCTGGAGATTCTTGGCGGAGTCGGCAGGATTCGGGCAGTGTTTCACCTATGGTCTAAATAGGATGGGCGGACCACCAAGGCAGCAAACAGGTTTTCCAACAGAAAACCGGTGGCAGAGCCAATACCGCCATCATCTAAATCAGGCCCTAAGTTTTTTGTTAAATCCTTGACTATGCCCTTCAAACAACAATTTTTAGGTTTGTTTGTACTTCTTATCCAGATCTGTATTGCCTTCATCATATTCCTAAAGAACAGTGGATGCCACAATCCCCCTTATTATAAGTAATACAAAAAAGGATAGATGGCAATTGGAACATAGGTTAGTGCAACCGGAACAACAGGCATTTACTCCCCCATCTTAGGTCTGTGGTAGTCACATCCAGATCTCCTGAGAGATGGTTTAGTTCCTTCTTCATCTTGGATCACAGAAAGAATACAGTAAAAATTTATGCTTTTACATCCCTCTGGTCTGATATCACTGTGGACTTCCTCAGAGCTAAGCATTGCCCCATTTATTACCATCTAGGTGCAACCTCCAATGTAATTTCAAGGTTCCGATTTCTTTAGCACTACTGTCCATTGACACCCAGATCTGTTCTTTAAGCTCAAATCAGGGTGAGCATGTTGGTGATCATCAAAAGCTATCGAACCCTGAATATCTCAAAGGTGGTCAAAATATCCTTTGTGACTCCAGCCAGCATGAGAACTTTGTCCCTGCCAAATGGAGCTTTAGTCAACTCCCAGTTGGATCATTATACTGCTCTGTACCTAGACATCACAAGAGGGTTGATGGCAAAACCTCAGCACAAGCAAAGTGCTGCAGTTTGCCTCGTCTGGAGTCTTAGAAAAAGGCACTACACACATAGGCACTGGAAGTAAGGGTACTGGGGGTGCTCCAGTACCCACAGAAATAGCTATGGTGGAGATACGAAGGTGAATTAGTACTAAAGATACCTTAAAATTGTGTTTTTATCTTGACACATTTGAGGTGCATTCAAAAACAGAAGTCAAATGTCTTTAGACAATTTGATGCCTATCCTTTTAACCCCTTCGCTGCCAGGCCTTTTCCCCCTCCTGTGCCGGGCCTTTTTTTGCCTATTTGGGGCAGTTCGCGCTTAGGCCCTCATAACTTTTTGTCCACATAAGCTAACCAAGCCAAATTTGCGTCCTTTTTTTCCAACATCCTAGGGATTCTAGAGGTACCCAGACTTTGTGGGTTCCCTTGAAGGAGGCCAAGAAATTGGCCAAAATACAGTGAAAATTTCGTTTTTTTCAAAAAAATTGGAAAAAGTGGCTGCAGAAGAAGGCTTGTGGTTTTTCCCCTGAAAATGGCATCAACAAAGGGTTTGCGGTGCTAAACTCAGCAGCTTCCCAGCTTTCAGGAACAGGCAGACTTGAATCAGAAAACCCAATTTTTCAACACAATTTTGGCATTTTACTGGGGCATACCCCATTTGTGCAATTTTTTGTGCTTTCAGCCTCCTTCCAGTCAGTGACAGGAATGGTCATGAAACCAATGCTGGATCCCAGAAACCTAAACATTTCTGAAAAGTAGACAAAATTCTGAATTCAGCAAGGGGTCATTTGTGTAGATCCTACAAGGGTTTCCTACAGAAAATAACAGCTGAAAAAGAAAAATATTGAAATGGAGGTGAAAAAACCATCAATTTTTCTCTACGTTTTACTCTGTAACTTTTCCCTGCAATGTCAGATTATCGAAAGCAATATACCGTTACGTCTGCTGGACTCCTCTGGTTGCGGGGATATATAGGGCTTGTAGGTTCATCAAGAACCCGAGGAACCCAGAGCCAATAAATGAGCTGCACCCTGCAGTGCGTTTTCATTCTATACCGGGTATACAGCAATTCATTTGCTGAAATATAAGGAGTAAAAAATTGCTATCAAGAAAACCTTTGCATTTCCAAAAAGGGCACAAGATAAGGTGTTGAGGAGCAGTGGTTATTTGCACATCTCTGAATTCCGGGGTGACCATAGTAGCACGTGAATTACAGGGAATTTCTCAAATAGATGTCTTTTTTACACACACTCCTATATTTGGAAGGAAAAAATGTAGAGAAAGACAAGGGGCAATAGTACTTGTTTTGCTAATCTATGTTCCCCCAAGTCTCCCGATAAAAATGGTACCTCACTTGTGTGGGTAGGCCTAGCACCCGCGACAGGATATGCCCCAAAACACAACATGGACACATCACAGAAAACAGAGCTGTTTTTAGCAAAGTGACTACCTGTAGATTTTGGCCTCTAGCTCAGCCGCCACCTAGGGAAACCTACCAAACCTGTGCATTTCTGAAAACTAGAGACCTAGGGGAATCCAAGGAGGGGTGACTTGTGTGGCTCGGACCAGGTTCTGTTACCCAGAATCCTTTGCAAACCTCAAAATTTGGCTAAAAAAACACATGTTCCTCACATTTCTGTGGCAGAAAGTTATGGAATCTGAGAGGAGCCACAAATTTCCTTCCACCCAGCGTTCCCCCACGTCTCCCGATAAAAATGATACCTCACTTGTGTGGGTAGGCCTAGCACCCGCGACAGGATATGCCCCAAAACACAACGTGGACACATCACAGAAAACAGAGCTGTTTTTAGCAAAGTGACTACCTGTAGATTTTGGCCTCTAGCTCAGCCGCCACCTAGGGAAACCTACCAAACCTGTGCATTTCTGAAAACTAGAGACCTAGGGGAATCCAAGGAGGGGTGACTTGTGTGGCTCGGACCAGGTTCTGTTACCCAGAATCCTTTGCAAACCTCAAAATTTGGCTAAAAAAACACATGTTCCTCACATTTCTGTGGCAGAAAGTTCTGGAATCTGAGAGGAGCCACAAATTTCCTTCCACCCAGCGTTCCCCCACGTCTCCCGATAAAAATGATACCTCACTTGTGTGGGTAGGCCTAGCGCCCGCGACAGGATATACCCCAAAACACAACGTGGACATATCACAGAAAACAGAGCTGTTTTTAGCAAAGTGACTACCTGTAGATTTTGGCCTCTAGCTCAGCCGCCACCTAGGGAAACCTACCAAACCTGTGCATTTCTGAAAACTAGAGACCTAGGGGAATCCAAGGAGGGGTGACTTGCGGGGCTCGGACCAGGTTCTGTTACCCAGAATCCTTTGCAAACCTCAAAATTTCGCTAAAAAAACACATGTTCCTCACATTTCTGTGGCAGAAAGTTCTGGAATCTGAGAGGAGCCACAAATTTCCTTCCACCCAGCGTTCCCCCACGTCTCCCGATAAAAATGATACCTCACTTGTGTGGGTAGGCCTAGCGCCCGCGACAGGATATGCCCCAAAACACAACGTGGACATATCACAGAAAACAGAGCTGTTTTTAGCAAAGTGACTACCTGTAGATTTTGGCCTCTAGCTCAGCCGCCACCTAGGGAAACCTACCAAACCTATGCATTTCTGAAAACTAGAGACCTAGGGGAATCCAAGGAGGGGTGACTTGCGGGGCTCGGACCAGGTTCTGTTACCCAGAATCCTTTGCAAACCTCAAAATTTGGCTAAAAAAACACATGTTCCTCACATTTCTGTGGCAGAAAGTTATGGAATCTGAGAGGAGCCACAAATTTCCTTCCACCCAGCGTTCCCCCATGTCTCCCGATAAAAATGATACCTCACTTGTGTGGGTAGGCCTAGCGCCCGCGACAGGATATGCCCCAAAACACAACGTGGACATATCACAGAAAACAGAGCTGTTTTTAGCAAAGTGACTACCTGTAGATTTTGGCCTCTAGCTCAGCCGCCACCTAGGGAAACCTACCAAACCTGTGCATTTCTGAAAACTAGAGACCTAGGGGAATCCAAGGAGGGGTGACTTGTGGGGCTCGGACCAGGTTCTGTTACCCAGAATCCTTTGCAAACCTCAAAATTTCGCAAAAAAAACACATGTTCCTCACATTTCTGTCGCAGAAAGTTCTGGAATCTGAGAGGAGCCACAAATTTCCTTCCACCCAGCGTTCCCCCACGTCTCCCGATAAAAATGATACCTCACTTGTGTGGGTAGGCCTAGCGCCCGCGACAGGATATGCCCCAAAACACAACGTGGACATATCACAGAAAACAGAGCTGTTTTTAGCAAAGTGACTACCTGTAGATTTTGGCCTCTAGCTCAGCCGCCACCTAGGGAAACCTACCAAACCTGTGCATTTCTGAAAACTAGAGACCTAGGGGAATCCAAGGAGGGGTGACTTGCGGGGCTCGGACCAGGTTCTGTTACCCAGAATCCTTTGCAAACCTCAAAATTTGGCTAAAAAAAACACATGTTCCACACATTTCTGTGGCAGAAAGTTCTGGAATCTGAGAGGAGCCACAAATTTCCTTCCACCCAGCGTTCCCCCATGTCTCCCGATAAAAATGATACCTCACTTGTGTGGGTAGGCCTAGCGCCCGCGACAGGATATGCCCCAAAACACAACGTGGACATATCACAGAAAACAGAGCTGTTTTTAGCAAAGTGACTACCTGTAGATTTTGGCCTCTAGCTCAGCCGCCACCTAGGGAAACCTACCAAACCTGTGCATTTCTGAAAACTAGAGACCTAGGGGAATCCAAGGAGGGGTGACTTGCGGGGCTCGGACCAGGTTCTGTTACCCAGAATCCTTTGCAAACCTCAAAATTTCGCTAAAAAAACACATGTTCCTCACATTTCTGTCGCAGAAAGTTCTGGAATCTGAGAGGAGCCACAAATTTCCTTCCACCGAGCGTTCCCCCACATCTCCCGATAAAAATGATACCTCACTTGTGTGGGTAGGCCTAGCGCCCGCGACAGGATATGCCCCAAAACACAACGTGGACATATCACAGAAAACAGAGCTGTTTTTCGCAAAGTGACTACCTGTAGATTTTGGCCTCTAGCTCAGCCGCCACCTAGGGAAACCTACCAAACCTGTGCATTTCTGAAAACTAGAGACCTAGGGGAATCCAAGGAGGGGTGACTTGCGGGGCTCGGACCAGGTTCTGTTACCCAGAATCCTTTGCAAACCTCAAAATTTGGCTAAAAAAACACATGTTCCACACATTTCTGTGGCAGAAAGTTCTGGAATCTGAGAGGAGCCACAAATTTCCTTCCACCCAGCGTTCCCCCATGTCTCCCGATAAAAATGATACCTCACTTGTGTGGGTAGGCCTAGCGCCCGCGACAGGATATGCCCCAAAACACAACGTGGACATATCACAGAAAACAGAGCTGTTTTTAGCAAAGTGACTACCTGTAGATTTTGGCCTCTAGCTCAGCCGCCACCTAGGGAAACCTACCAAACCTGTGCATTTCTGAAAACTAGAGACCTAGGGGAATCCAAGGAGGGGTGACTTGCGGGGCTCGGACCAGGTTCTGTTACCCAGAATCCTTTGCAAATCTCAAAATTTGGCTAAAAAAACACATGTTCCTCACATTTCTGTGGCAGAAAGTTCTGGAATCTGAGAGGAGCCACAAATTTCCTTCCACCCAGCGTTCCCCCACATCTCCCGATAAAAATGATACCTCACTTGTGTGGGTAGGCCTAGCGCCCGCGACAGGATATGCCCCAAAACACAACGTGGACATATCACAGAAAACAGAGCTGTTTTTAGCAAAGTGACTACCTGTAGATTTTGGCCTCTAGCTCAGCCGCCACCTAGGGAAACCTACCAAACCTGTGCATTTCTGAAAACTAGAGACCTAGGGGAATCCAAGGAGGGGTGACTTGCGGGGCTCGGACCAGGTTCTGTTACCCAGAATCCTTTGCAAACCTCAAAATTTGGCTAAAAAAACACATGTTCCTCACATTTCTGTGGCAGAAAGTTCTGGAATCTGAGAGGAGCCACAAATTTCCTTCCACCCAGCGTTCCCCCACGTCTCCCGATAAAAATGATACCTCACTTGTGTGGGTAGGCCTAGCGCCCGCGACAGGATATGCCCCAAAACACAACGTGGACATATCACAGAAAACAGAGCTGTTTTTAGCAAAGTGACTACCTGTAGATTTTGGCCTCTAGCTCAGCCGGCACCTAGGGAAACCTACCAAACCTGTACATTTCTGAAAACTAGAGACCTAGGGGAATCCAAGGAGGGGTGACTTGTGTGGCTCGGACCAGGTTCTGTTACCCAGAATCCTTTGCAAACCTCAAAATTTGGCTAAAAAAACACATGTCCCTCACATTTCTGTGGCAGAAAGTTCTGGAATCTGAGAGGAGCTACAAATTTCCTTCCACCCAGCGTTCCCCCAAGTCTCCCGATAAAAATGATACCTCACTTGCGTGGGTAGGCCTAGCGCCGGCGACAGGAAACACCCCAAAGCGCAACGTGGACACATCCTAAATTTTGGAAAAAAACAGAGGTGTTTTTTGCAAAGTGCCTACCTGTAGATTTTGGCCTCTAGCTCGGCTGGCACCTAGGGAAACCTACCAAACCTGTGCATTTCTGAAAACTAGAGACCTAGGGGAATCCAAGGAGGGGTGACTTGCGGGGCTCGGACCAGGTTCTGTTACCCAGAATCCTTTGCAAACCTCAAAATTTGGCTAAAAATACACATGTTACTCACATTTCTGTGGCAGAAAGTTCTGGAATCTGAGAGGAGCCACAAATTTCCTTCTACCCAGCGTTCCCCCAAGTCTCCCGATAAAAATGATACCTCACTTGTGTGGGTAGGCCTAGCGCCCGCGACAGGATATGCCCCAAAACACAACGTGGACATATCACAGAAAACAGAGCTGTTTTTAGCAAAGTGACTACCTGTAGATTTTGGCCTCTAGCTCAGCCGCCACCTAGGGAAATCTACCAAACCTGTGCATTTCTGAAAACTAGAGACCTAGGGGAATCCAAGGAGGGGTGACTTGCGGGGCTCGGACCAGGTTCTGTTACCCAGAATCCTTTGCAAATCTCAAAATTTGGCTAAAAAAACACATGTTCCTCACATTTCTGTGGCAGAAAGTTCTGGAATCTGAGAGGAGCCACAAATTTCCTTCCACCCAGCGTTCCCCCAAGTCTCCCGATAAAAATGATACCTCACTTGCGTGGGTAGGCCTAGCGCCCACGAAAGGAAAGGGCCCAAAACACAACGTGGACACATCACATTTTTTTATAAAAAGCAGTGCCTACCTGTGGATTTTGGCCTGTAGCTCAGCCGACACCTGAGGAAACCTAGCAAACCAGTGCATTTTTGAAAACTAGAAACCCAGGGGAATCCAAGATGGGGTGACTTGCGGGGCTCTGACCAGGTTATGTTACCCAGAATCCTTTGCAAACATCAAAATTTGGCCCAAAAAACACTTTTTCCTCTCATTTCGGTGACAGAAAGTTCTGGAATCTGAGAGGAGCCACAAATTTCCTTCCACCCAGCGTTCCCCTAAGTCTCTTGATAAAAATGGTACATCACTTCTGTGGGTAGGCCTAGCGCCCACAAAAGGAAATGGCCCAAAACACAACGTGGACACAACATATTTTTTCACAGAAAACAGAGGTGTTTTTTGCAAGGTGCCTACCTGTGGTGTTTGGCCTGTAGCTCAGCCGGCCCCAGGGGGGGGGGGCAGAAATGCCCTAAAATAAATTTGACCCCCCCAACCCCCACCCTCCCCCGCCGGGAGCGACCCTTGCCTACGGGGTCACTCCCCCTGCGTGACATTGGCACCAAAAAACAAATCCCCGGTGCCTAGTGGTTTCTGCCCCCTTGGGGGCAGGTTGACCTAAACTCAGCCAATCTGCCCCCAAGGGGGGCAGAAATGGCCTAAATACAATTTGTCCCCCAGGGGAGCGACTTTTGCCTGATGGGTCGCTCCCCATCTCTAAAAAAAAAAAACAAAGAAAAAAAAGAAAAATTCCCCTGGCGCCTAGAGGTTTCTGCCCCCCCCCCCCGGGGGCAGTTCGGCCTAATAATAGGCCGATCTGTCCCCCGGGGGGGCAGAAATGGCCTAAAATAAATTTGCCCCCCCAACCCCCACCACCCCCCCGGGAGCGACCCTTGCCTACGGGGTCGCTCCCCCTGCGTGACATTGGCGCCAAAAAACAAATCCCCGGTGCCTAGTGGTTTCTGCCCCCTTGGGGGCAGATTGACCTAAAATTTGCCAATCTGCCCCCAGGGGGGTAGAAATGGTCTAAATACAATTTGCCCCCCCAGGGGAGCGACCCTTGCCTGATGGGTCGCTCCCCATCTCTAAAAAAAGAAACAACAAAAAAAAAAAAACACAAAAAAAAAATTGCCCTGGTGCCTAGAGTGTTCTGCCCCCCCCCCCCAGGGGCAGTTCGGCCTAATAATAGGCCGATCTGTCCCCCGGGGGGGCAGAAATGGCCTAAAATAAATTTGCCCCCCCAACCCCCATCCCCCCCCCCGGGAGCGACCCTTGCCTACGGGGTCGCTCCCCCTGCGTGACATTGGCGCCAAAAAACAAATCCCCGGTGCCTAGTGGTTTCTGCCCCCTTGGGGGCAGATTGACCTAAAATTGGCCAATCTGCCCCCAGGGGGGCAGAAATGGTCTAAATACAATTTGCCCCCCCCCAGGGGAGCGACCCTTGCCTGATGGGTCGCTCCCCATCTCTAAAAAAAGAAACAACAAAAAAAAAACACAAAAAAAAAATTGCCCTGGCGCCTAGAGTGTTCTGCCCCCCCCCCCCCGGGGGCAGTTCGGCCTAAAAATAGGCCGATCTGTCCCCCGGGGGGGCAGAAATGGCCTAAAATAAATTTGCCCCCCCAACCCCCACACCCCCCCCGGGAGCGACCCTTGCCTACGGGGTCGCTCCCCCTGCGTGACATTGGCGCCAAAAAACAAATCCCCGGTGCCTTGTGGTGTCTGCCCCCTTGGGGGCAGATTGACCTAAAATTGGCCAATCTGCCCCCAGGGGGGCAGAAATGGTCTAAATACAATTTGCCCCCCCAGGGGAGCGACCCTTGCCTGATGGGTCGCTCCCCATCTCTAAAAAAAGAAACAACAAAAAAAAAAACACACAAAAAAAAAATTGCCCTGGTGCCTAGAGTGTTCAGCCCCCCCCGGGGGGCAGTTCGGCCTAATAATAGGCCGATCTGTCCCCCGGGGGGGCAGAAATGGCCTAAAATAAATTTGCCCCCCCAACCCCCACCGCCCCCCCGGGAGCGACCCTTGCCTACGGGGTCGCTCCCCCTGCGTGACATTGGCGCCAAAAAACAAATCCCCGGTGCCTAGTGGTTTCTGCCCCCTTGGGGGCAGATTGACCTAAAATTGGCCAATCTGCCCCCAGGGGGGCAGAAATGGTCTAAATACAATTTGCCCCCCCAGGGGAGCGACCCTTGCCTGATGGGTCGCTCCCCATCTCTAAAAAAAGAAACAACAAAAAAAAAAAACACAAAAAAAAAATTGCCCTGGCGCCTAGAGTGTTCTGCCCCCCCCCGGGGGCAGTTCGGCCTAATAATAGGCCGATCTGTCCCCCGGGGGGGCAGAAATGGCCTAAAATAAATTTGCCCCCCCAACCCCCACACCCCCCCCCCGGGAGCGACCCTTGCCTACGGGGTCGCTCCCCCTGCGTGACATTGGCGCCAAAAAACAAATCCCCGGTGCCTTGTGGTTTCTGCCCCCTTGGGGGCAGATTGACCCAAAATTGGCCAATCTGCCCCCAGGGGGGCAGAAATGGTCTAAATACAATTTGCCCCCCAGGGGAGCGACCCTTGCCTGATGGGTCGCTCCCCATCTCTAAAAAAAGAAACAACAAAAAAAAAAAACACAAAAAAAAAATTGCCCTGGCGCCTAGAGTGTTCTGTCCCCCCCCGGGGGCAGTTCGGCCTAAAAATAGGCCGATCTGTCCCCCGGGGGGGCAGAAATGGCCTAAAATAAATTTGCCCCCCCCAACCGGCACACCCCCCCCCCCCGGGAGCGACCCTTGCCTACGGGGTCGCTCCCCCTGCGTGACATTGGCGCCAAAAAACAAATCCCCGGTGCCTTGTGGTTTCTGCCCCCTTGGGGGCAGATTGACCTAAAATTGGCCAATCTGCCCCCAGGGGGGCAGAAATGGTCTAAATACAATTTGCCCCCCCAGGGGAGCGACCCTTGCCTGATGGGTCGCTCCCCATCTCTAAAAAAAGAAACAAAAAAAAAAAAAACACAAAAAAAAAATTGCCCTGGCGCCTAGAGTGTTCTGCCCCCCCCCGGGGGCAGTTCGGCCTAATAATAGGCCGATCTGTCCCCCGGGGGGGCAGAAATGGCCTAAAATAAATTTGCCCCCACACCCCCCCCTGGGAGCGACCCTTGCCTACGGGGTCGCTCCCCCTGCGTGACATTGGCGCCAAAAAACAAATCCCCGGTGCCTAGTGGTTTCTGCCCCCTTGGGGGCAGATTGACCTAAAATCGGCCAATCTGCCCCCAGGGGGGCAGAAATGGTCTAAATACAATTTGCTCCCCAGGGGAGCGACCCTTGCTCCCCATCTCTAAAAAAAAAAAAAGAACAAAAAAAAAAAAAACAAAAAAAAAAATTGCCCTGGCGCCTAGAGGTTTCTTCCCCCCCTGGGGGCAGATCGGCCTAATAATAGGCCGATCTGCCCCCAGGGGGGGCAGAAAAGGCCTTCCCAAAAAATTGCCCCCCCTGGGAGCGACCCTTGCCAAAGGGGTCGCTTTGTTGCGTGACATTCGCGCGCAAAAACAAACTCCCTGGTGTCTAATGGTTTCTGCCCCCCTTGGGGGCAGATTGGCCTTATCAAAATAGGCCAATCTGCCCCCAAGGGGGGCAGAAATGGCCTAAATATATATTGCCCCGTAGGGGAGCGACCCTTGCCTAAGGGATCGCTCCCCACCTAAAAAAAAAGAATTCATCACCAAAAAAAAAAAAAAAAAAAAATGGTCCCTGGTGCCTAGAGGTTTCTGCCCCCAGGGGGGGCAGAAAAGGCCTTCCTAAAAAAATGCCCCCCTGGGAGCGACCCTTGCCCAAGGGGTCGCTCCCTTTTGCCAATTTCAAGAAAAAAAAAAAAATCCCTGGTGTCTAGTGGGGTTTCAAAAGCCGGATTGCAAGCAATCCAGCTTTTGAAACCTGTGAGAGACTTCAAAGGGAAGGAAATACATTTCCTTCCCTTTGAAGCCTCTCGGGGCCTCCCCCATGGGATTGAAAAAGAAATGCAAAAGCATTTCTTTTTCAATCGCGCTGGAAGCTCTGCTTCCAGCGCGATGGGGGAGACCCTGTGACTAATCAGCGCGCGCTCGCGCGCTGACGTCACAGGGGGGGTTGGGGGGGGTCGGGGGGGGAGGGGAAGGGCTTCCCCTTCCATCCCTGACTTGGGGGGGTGGGGGGGAACCCCACAGAGGGAGCGAGAGCGCTCCCTCTGGGCTGTGTGCCGAGGACGTAGTGGTTACGTCCTCGGCACAGCAGCACTGTGCCGCAGGACGTAACCACTACGTCCGCGGCACAGAAGGGGTTAACATGGAGAAATGTGTTTACTGTTCATTCTCACAAGTGAAGCCAATTCAAACTTCTCATGCTCACATATAAAGCCCTACACAACTCAGAACCAGAATACCTGAACAGCAGCATACACTTTAACCAACCCATGAGACACCTACATTCTGCCTCACTCTCACTTGCATACATTCCCCACGTCCACAAAAGCAAAACTGGAGGTTACTCATTCTCCTACATCACGTCCAAGACATAAAACAACCTCCCTCAACAGGTCAAAGCCTCCTTCTCACTTCTTGAGTTCCCTAAGAAGCTGAAGACCTAGCTCTTCGTATAAGCACAAACCTACACATCTGCCCGAGAGTCTTGATACCCTCTTGAGTGATCAATGCGCTATACAAATCAATATAACATGACATAACATTCAGTGAATACAAATTGAGAGCAACATTTAAACATTTAAGTACCTTAAAATCAATTGCATAAATATTTCAAAATATATCAGCAGAATAAAGTGTGATTTAAACATTTTTTATTTCTAAATTGTGATAGAAACACACATTTTTATTAGGATCACAACAAATCAGGACACTTTACTTAGTGATGTGCAAATGATAATTATTTGCTGAACTTCAATTTGCATACATTGTCATTGTGTTCTGTATTGTTTTGCTGGCAATTTTAGTGTCCATTTCAATGAAAATGTGCTGTCTGTAAATGACAGTGCATTATTATCATGGTTCATTAAAACATTTATGACTGTGTGCTCCAAAATTCACACCAGCTGGTTACATGTCAAACTTTTAACACACATTTCTGTAAGCCCCCTAATTTGAAAACTGTTCCAGCACCACTGATCACATCTCTCTAACAATAAGAAAACTACGTTGGCTTCCTGTGGCAGTACAGATGTTTGCATTATAGATTAACGTCTCCACTGCTTGTACTGAACTACTTTCAAGATATTGTAGTCAGTTATTATGTTCCTGCCATAAGTCACCTCTCTGCCTCCAGGAACCTGGTTACCCCTGTCCTGTAATTGGCAACTATTAGGGAGGGAGTTGGATGAGGGCTGTTGGTTCTCGCTTTGAAATACTGTCCTGGCCTGTTATATGCCCAAGATCACTTTTTAAAATGTAAGAAAAGGCTTAAATACAAATATATTTGGCATCTGAAGTCCTCAGATGAGTACTATGAGACAGATCTGCCTGTGTAGTGCAGTATACAAATGAGCTATCAGATTTACTTGGAAAAATACTTTGACCATCCAGATGATAATAAAAACATCAAAGGGATGTTAATAAGGAACACTAACTTATCTATAAAATAAAGTAGATGATCACAAAAAAATAATAGGTTTCCTTCTCATGTCTGTGTGTTATGCTGCAATGTGTCTGTGATTTCTACCACATTATGCTGTAATGTGCTGATGTTTTCTATAACATCTTATAGACTGTTTACCTTATGGTTAGATATTCCAAGGTACTTCACTATAAAACGCGGAGGATATGTACAGTTGCATACTTCTAAGCATACAAAGGGGCAGATTTACTAACAAGGAAACTAGGGTTTTGGGATTTACTCTGCAGAGCAAATCCTTGTTTCTGTTGGAAAGTAGTCGTAAAGAAATGCAAAGTTGCATTTTGTGCTACTTAGTGTCAAGGGACATTCCATTCCATAGCTGGTACATAGCTGTTCCTTTGCAACAGCACATGGATTTTGATGCAAAGCCCTATCTACTAAGAAGAGTAGACAGGACTTTGTCCAAAAATGAATGACTCCATGAGTCCAGTATAAAGTTTTAGAAACGTTTTCTTTTCTCAAACTTTAATCTTTACACTCAAAACTTTTCTAACTCAAAATCTCAACACTCAAAATATCAAACTCAAAGCTTTTCCAACTTTGCATGTGTGCTGCCCTGTACCTTGCAAAGTGGAAATGTGCTAAACTATGTCTAAGCATACAATTTGGACTGAAGGGTAACCCTTCCACTGCAAAACCTATACTTTACAACATACATATCCCCTCACCCTATGGTGCAAGTTTGCGTGCATTTGTACAAGACAGCTAAAAGTGCTCCAGCACAGGAGAAGAAAAAAACAGTGCCCTTTCTTAGTAGTAATGGTGTTGTTCAGTGCTCTACCTTTCATATAACATAGTGCAGCAACCTTGCTGTGCTGCACTGCATGAAAACTAATCAAACCTGCTCCAAAGTGATGTGTGAATTGCTTTGAAATGATAATCTTGCAAGTTCACCTGCTACACCATTTGAAAGTTTGCTTACATCGCCAACTTGTCAAATGTTCAAACCTAAACGCAGAAGTTATAGTGCTTAATAAAATAAATAGATCATCAAACTCTTCCTGTTTGTGCTCTCAATATTACTTTCATGCCAGTGCACATCTGAAAAGAAATACAAGTGATTTAAAATGCAATGATAATAGTAAGGGTTCTTCAAGAATCTACAGTAAACTTATTGGTCGACATGTAACTACATCTAGTCCCTTTAAAGAAAGGCACTATTCTGTCTTATGAGTTATTGCTGACCGACCTGAAGGTAAACATAATGCCCAGGGTTAGCATTTCAATTCTTTCTGTGCATACCTATTCCAGACAGATAGCCTCTCTAATGCCTAGGTCCACATCATGATGTCTTTTCTAGGGCAGCGTAGAGCAAACCTCCTGTTTTGTGCACCTGCAGGGTGTAAAGTTAGTTCATTTAATACTATGGGTCAGATTTACAAAGATTTGACACAATGTAGCAAGACAACTTGCTGCGCTGTGCAGCATCAAATGGAGTTGGCAGGAATGCCCTATAACTAGAAAGATATGGGACATTCCTGCTCTGCCTCTGTGTTGGCACACTGAATGCAGCCCAGCGCCAACTAAGGCACCTTTGCGCCATGGTGCAAACAAGCCTTGGTTACAGGCAGGATTATTTGTGTGCAGAAGGGGCACAAAAATAATACTCTCAGGCATTTTCCTTTTTTATGCAGGTTTATATAGTGTGAACGCGACCCAAAGGTACTGCAGTGCTTTGCCGGAGCACCAGTTACATTACACAATGATATTAGTTTTTTGCAGATACGGGAAGATTAAGGCCCTCAATACAACCTTGGCGGTAGGTGATAAAGCGCCGGTAACACCGCCAACAGGGCGGAGGTAAAAAAACTGGAATAATGACCACGGCGGAAACCGCCAACACAGACAGCCACTTTAGCACACCGTCCGACATGGCGGTAGCAACAAACACTGCGGCGGTAACCGCCAGCAGCCAGGCGGAAGACAATGTACCACCCACAGCATTACAACAGGCCTATCTGCCAGCTTTTCCGGGGCGGTACCAACCCCATCAAAAGCACGACAGAAACAGAACACTGAAGGGAAACGACTAACCTCTCAACACTTAAGGAAGAACCACAACGCCATGGAGCCCGAGCTGCACTTGTTTCCAATGCTGGTGTACCTTCTCATACACCCGGAACACGAACGCCGGCGAAGACAACCACAGTGAGTACTGCACGTAGCACACAAGGGAGGGGAGGAGGAAAAAGAGAGTGACACACACACATGCAACATGCAACACCCCCACCACGCCCCAACAACATACAGACAAACAGATGCAGCAATGTTACAAATACACCCCGCAACCCTCCGGAATAACGCAAGGACAAAAGGAATGGATTAAAATGAGTGTAATAGTACAGTTTTAGATAGATACGTCCTTAAACAATAAACAGTATGCACAATATATACAAAAAGAGGGACAATGCCCACTCCAATATTTCTGTGGCCCAATAGGCAATAACACATAGGCCAAGAGCCACACTTGACTCCTGCCTCAATAAGGAGAGAACACTGCAGGGGCATCAGCTCAAAATACACTGGCACCTCAGGGGGACAGGGAATGGGGGGCACCTCAGCCGGAAGATGGTACAATGCCACTGGCCTGGAGAGGGCTCCATGCCTACTGCTTGGTCCTGGGGAGTGCAAAGCCACAGTCTCTCAAGTGGGTGGTCTGCCCACTGCTTGGTCCTGGGGAGTGCAAAGCCACAGTCTCTCAAGTGGTGGTCCTGGGGAGTGCAAAGCCGCAGTCACTCAAGTGGGTGGTTTGCCCACTGCTTGGTCCTGGGACGTGCAAAGACACAGTCTCTCAGTGGATGCCTTCTTCCACTGGTTCTGGAGGGGGCCTTGTGCCCAGTGTGCTTCATCCTGGCAAGGAGGGGCTGAGTGGATGCCTTCTTCCACTGGTTCTGGCGTGAGCCTTGTGCCAAGTGTGCTTCATCCTGGATGGGGCAAGGTCACAGTCTCTCACCTGTGTGTCACACTGACAGGTGTTGCAGGGGCCAGGACGCATTGCAGCCCATGTATTCACCACTACACACTGCTCACCGGCAGTGACGGCTGCTCAGTGGATGACAGTTGCGCTGCAGGTGGCGGTGCTGTCAGTGGTGATGGTAGCCTCCAGGCCTTCACCTGCAGCCTCAGACAACTGCCCACTGGGGCTGCTTCTGGCAGTGGTGCTGCTGGTGCTGGTGCAGGTGGCGGTGCTGGCCGCAGTGCAGGTGGCGGTGCTGTCATTGGTGGTGGTAGCCTCCAGGCCTTCACCTGCAGCCTCAGATGGCTGCCCACTGGGGCTGCTGCAGCTGGCAGTGGTGCTGCTGGTGGCGGAGCAGGTGGCAGTGCTGACGCGTTGCAGGTGGCGGTGCTGGGATCGGTGCAGGTGGCGGTGCTGTCAGTGGTGGTGGTAGCCTCCAGGCCTTCACCTACAGGCTTGGACGGCTGCCCACTGGGGGTGCTGCAGCTGGCAGTGGTGCTGCTGGCGGTGGTGCAGGTGGCGGTGCTAGCCGCATTGCAGGTGGCACTGCTGTCAGTGGTGGTGGTAGCCTCCAGGCCTTCACCTGCAGCCTCGGAAAAAGGTGTGCTGGTGATGGAGGTAGTGGATGAGGATATAGTGCATGCATGTGTGAGCAGAGATGCTACTGGGAGGGAGGTGAACGAGGAGGAGGAGGGGGACACAGTGGAGGCAGTGGATGTTGGTGTGTCTGCATGTGGATGGTGCTTGTGTGAGTGCCTGTGAGATGAAGTGTGGTGCTTGTGTTTGCCTGAGCCACTTCTGTGTGTTGATTTGGGTGATTGCTGGTCTGAAGGTGTGCTTGGGATAGGCTGGAGTTGAGGGGATTGGGACTAGGTAGAGAAAGTTGGAGGGGGGAGGCTGGAAACAGTGACAATGGCTGCCATCAGTGAGTTAGCCAGAGCCTGGAATGCTCTCTGTTGGGCCACCACGCCAGAGTGAATACACTTTAGGTATGCATTTGTTTTTGCAAATGCTCTGCTACACCATGGATGGCATTCAGTATGGTTGTTTTCCCAACAGAGAGGGATCTCAGGAGGTCAATAGCCTCCTCACTGAGGGCAGCAGGGCTGACTGGGTCAGGGCCTGAGGTGCCTGGGGTGAAGGAGATGCCCATCCTCCTGGGTGAGCAGGCACGGGAAACACGCTGAGGTGCTGCTGGGAGGGCAGTGCTGGTACAGGGTTTGCGACTGTACCTGTAGTTGGGGTGGGCACAGAAGTGTCCGTCACCGCCAGGGAGCTTCCATCGGAGAAGGTGTCGCTGTCAGTACTGTCCCCTCCTGTCTCCGTCGTGATGCTCCCCTCGCCCTCTGTCCCACTGGTGCCCTCACCGTCGGTGGATTCGGCCTCCAGGCCCATGTGGGATGCAGCTCCCTCCGTCGCCGGTGCCTCTGCTGCTCTGCCAGATGATGCTAATGCACACAAGGACAGGGTGACAAAACAAAAATGGGGGGGGAGAGACAGAGGATACACTTGGCCAATGCCAACAACAACACTACCGTTGGTGTACACAACTCACAGGGAACAGCCCTATGCACTAGGCCATGCACTACCAGTTGCTAGTCACCAGCCCATGGGGTACAATGCCTAACGCCATTAGCTGCACACCTGAAAGCCACAGGACCCTGCCCAGTAGTAGATGCCCACTAACATTGTTGGGTTTGGAGTGCACAGGAGCTTGTCCATCATTGAACGTACCCTGCCATGTTCACCCTGGCCTAGGGGCACCCACAGCCCACACCCCCACCCAGGTAATACCTTAATGCGCGCAAAGTCATGATTCTGAATCTGTACTCACCCCCTTGTGGCTGCTGGGATGCCTTCAAGTGCCCATCCAACTCCGGATAGGCCACCGCCAGGATGCGGAACATCAGGGGGGTCAGGGTACGATGGGCACCCCATAGGCCAGCCCCAGCTGGGCCTCCGCCATCTTCCTTGCCCAGCGGCGCAGGTCCTCCCACCGTTTACGGCAGTGGGTGCTCTGCTTGTCAAAGACCCCCAGGGTCTGCACCTCCTTGGCGATGGCACGCCAAATACCCTATTCTTGATGGGAGCTGAACTGCAGAAAAAATCCAGCAGTAAAGGTATTAGTCATACCGTCTGGACTGTTATACTCATGGCCCACCATATCCCCCTCATCCTCTTACGCACATACGTTGACCACCATACATGCAGCACTCTGCCCAGGACCCCTCAGACTTCCCCCTACACGAGGCTTACACACAGAGCAATCCATACATTTATGCCCCACGCATCATGCTCACAGTGTACTCACCTGTTTGTCTGGAGGACCATAGAGTAAAGGGTACTGGGGTAGGACCCCATCTACCAGTCTTTCCAACCCCTCCGAAGTGAAGGCAAGGGCCCTTTCCCCAGACACTCGAGCCATTGTGGATTCCAGACACAGGTCACAGCAGCACTTGCAGTGTAGGTCCTATCCTGTTGAAGGTCAGGTAGCAAGTGAGTGAACAGATAGAAAATGGTGGTCACATCGGCAGAGGTGCATACCGTCACCGCTGGCGTACATTGTCTTTGGCTCCTGGAACCCATAGGCCCCAATGATAAACAATGCAGTGTTGCTCTGTGGTCGTCGACCGTCGACTGCAACGGCACACAATGCCATTGGAATTACCTCATTTCCACCTGTCCCTCCTCACAGGTCAGGCAGCCGCCATTTCAGGTGGGCAAAGGCATGGCACCTAACTGCGTCACAGCAGACATTGGCACATCAACTGACTTTCGAGTTCACATACTGTTTCTGTAAAGCAAAAATTGCATATTAATGTGGAAATATGTTTGAATATGACCTTCTGCTCACCGTTTTTCACCCTAGAGTTCAACCACTGAGGTTGAATAGAAGATGGAGACATCCCCCCATATACAGACCCCTGGTGGACCTGGCGACAATGGAGAACAGGCATATTATCCTAACCTACAGACTTGATAGGGCCACAATCCAAGAACTGTGTGCCCAATTGGAGCCAGACCTGATATCAGCTATCCGCCACCTCACAGGTATCCCCCTTCTAGTGCAGGTCCTGTCAGTGCTCCATTTCCTGGCAAGTGGTTCCTTCCAAGCGACAGTGGCCATGGTATCAGGGACGTCACAGCCTATGTTCTCAAACGTGCTGACCAGAGTGTTGTCTGCCCTGCGGAAACACATGCGCAGCTACATCGTATTCCCCCAGGTGGAGGATTTGGCCACAATGAAGGCTGACTTCTATGCACTGGGACATATCCCCAACATCATTGGTGCCATTGATGGTGCACATATTGCATTTGTCCACCCCCCCCCCCTGGAGAAATGAACAAGTGTTCAGAAATAGATAAAGCTTTCACTCTCTGAATGTGCAGATTGTGTGTTTGGCGGACCAGTACCTCTCCCATGTCAATGCAAAGTATCCTGGCTCTGTGCATGATGCCTTTATCTTGAGGAATAGCAGCATCCCATATGTGATGTCTCAACCCCAGAGGCACAGGGTGTGGCTAATAGGTGAGCCCATGGTCCCCACCCAGTTGATGTAGATATATGGGTTTGGGTTTAGCCCTAAGGGTGAGTGTGTCCCTCGATATTTGCAGGTGACTGGTTACCCCAACCTCTCATGGCTACTGACCCCAGTGAGGAATGCCAGGACAAGGGCAGAGGAACGTTACAATGAGGCACATGGGCAAACAAGGAGGATCATTGAGCGAACCTTTGGCCTCCTGAAGGCCAGATTCCGGTGCCTCCATCTGACAGATGGATCCCTGTACTGCTCACCCAAGAAGGTGTGCCAGATCATTGTTGCATGTTGCACAACCTGGCCTTGAGACACCAGGTGTCTTTTCTGCAGGAGGATGAGCCTGGGGATGGTCGTGTGGCAGCGGTGGAGCCTGTGGACAGTGACGAAGAGGAGGCAGAGGATGTGGACAACAGAACTACACTAATTCAACAGTACTTCCAGTGACACACAGGTAAGACACAGAAACTTCACCTTCCATTTCTGTTTTGTGTTGGACATTGAACATGGCAGCCTGATTTCCCTATTTCTATGGCCACTTACTGTACCCTTTGGCATCTCTATTTTCAGATCTCTGTGCCCCACTCTGGCTCCTGGTGTGTTTATTGCTGCCCACTACAGGTCATACCTTTGTTAATATTACAGTACATTTGAATTGCAATGTTTACAGTTTGTTAAACTAATACATATGTCAAACAATTGACAGACTCCATACTTGAATTAGATCCAAAGGTGTTTATTTAGGTGCAAATAAGTGGAGGGGGTATTTCAATGGGCTGGGTGGCTGATGGAGGAAGGTCCAGGGTAGAGTCCAGTCTATTTGTATCACAGGTGCATTGTCTAAGGGGGCATAGGAAGTGGAGCAATGGCAGTTCAAGTTGGACAAGGTGACAGAGTGGGACACAAGGGTGACAATCAGGAGAGTCTTATTTCCTGGTGGGGGTCTTGGCAATGTTCTCTGGCTTCTGCCTGGATCACAGGGACCGTTTGCTGGGTGGTTCTCCTTATGCAGGAGGTGGGGTGCTGGTGGCCTGTTCTTCCTGTGGCGGGCCCCCTGTCCACTTATGTTGGCGGAGGGCTGTTCTTCAGTGTGGCTAGTTCGGGGGCCTGTTGGTGTGCCACTGCCTCCCTGAAGGTGTTGGCCATGTCTGCAAACACCCCTACAGTGGTGACCAGGGTGGTGTGGATGTCCCTCAGGTCCTCCCTGATCCCAAGGTACTGTCCCTCCTGCAGCCACTGGGTCTCCTGCAACTTGACCAGTATCTGGCCCATGGTCTCCTGGGAATGGTGGTATGCTCCCAGGATGTTGGTGAGTGCCTCTTGGAGAGTCGGTTCCCTGGCCTGTCCTTCCCCTGTCTCACAGCAGTCCTCCCAGCTTCCCTGTTGTCCTTGCCTCTGTCCCCTGAACCATGTGCCCACTGCCACTGACCCCAGTTCCCTGATCGGCATGCAGAGCGGCTGTCATCACTGTGGGCCTCTTCTGGGGGGGGGGGGGGACTGGATGTGGCTGGCACTTCCTCTCCAGTGACGTTCAGTGGGGGTCCTGTGGGGATGTAAATGCAGTGTTATTGTTTCTGTGTGTGCCATCTTGTGCATGGGTATGTTTCCCTCTATGGCTGTTATTAGCAAGGCAGCTTTGGCTTGTGTGAGTTGTGATTTGTTTGGCTAAGTGATTTTCACTAGTGTGCATGCTATGGTGATGGGTGTCCATGCAGGTCTGTGATGGGGGTCCATACATTGGTGTTGCATGCAGGGCTTGGTATTAGGATGGGTGGGTTGTGATGGGGGGTATATGTGAGGTGGTGGGGTGAGGGTAGGGGTTGTTGTTTGTGATGGCATGCAGGTAGGGTGGGGGATAAAGTAGTAAAGATTTGACTTACCAGAGTCCAGTCCTCCTGCTACTCCTGCTGGGCCCTCAGGATGCATGATCGCCAAGACTTGCTCCTCCCATGTTGTTAGTTGTGGGGGAGGAGGTGGAGGTCCACTGCCAGTCCTCTGTGCAGCTATCTGGTGTCTTGCAACCACGGAATGTACCTTCCTTGTAGGTCATTCCACCTCTTCCTGATGTCATCCCTTGTTCTTGGGTGCTGTCCCAGGGCGTTGACCCTGTCCACAACTCTCCGCCATAGCTCCATCTTCCTTGCAATAGATGTCTCCTGCACCTGTGATCCAAAAGCTGTGGCTCTACCCTGATGATTTCCTCCACCATGACCCTTAGCTCCTCCTCTGAGAACCTGGGGTTTCTTTGTGGTGCCGTGGGTGTAGTGTGAGTGGTATTTGTGAGGGTGTGTGGGGTGATGTGTTGGGGTGTGTGCTGTGAAGTGCGTCCATGGTGTATGGGTGATGGTGTTTTGTGGCTCAGATTCAGTGGGTGCTCCTGGCTTGTCTCTCTCTCACTTGCCAAAATCTTTGGGTCATAAAGGGTTGTGGGTGTGTGTTTTATATTGGTGTGGGTGTGTGGGTGTGGTGTGTGTATGTGTGTCAGGTGTGTGCAGTTTGAATTGTCCAATGTGGTGCAATTTTGTATGCGTGTGTGTATTTTGAGCGCAGCGGTCTGTACCACCAATGGTTTACCGCGGTTGAATGACCGTCACGGTGATTCGTAGGTCATGATGCTGTGGGTGTATTTCTGTTGGTGTAACGGTGTGGGTTTTGGTACCGCCAGTTTATCACTGACCTTTGGGCTGGCGGATTTGTGTGTGTGTCTGTATAGTGGCGGATTTCCATATGTGGGTCATAATACGCATATCGGTATACCGCGGCGGTCGTGGCATGTTGGCGGCAGTCAGCATGGCGGTAAGCGGCACTTACCGCCAATGTTGTAATGAGGGCCTAGGTGATTTGCCAAGAATCACAGGATGTTTCACGGACACTGAGAGCTGAACCTGTTTCCTCAGCTCCAAAGTCGGCAGCTATGGCCATTACACCACACCCTCTCCCCACTATATAGCACATGTAGAAAGAGGAAATAACAAGGAGAAATAAACATATTTCTTCTTGTTATACCTCACCTGGGTAGGCATAGCATTCTGACATAATCCCAGGCTTAGTAGTGTAAGTAAATCTTGGAATGTGTCAAAAACCACGGCTGGATGTACAGGAACACCCACAATATACCCATGAAACTCCTAATGTAATGCAATTGTGCTGCCATGCGCTAGTCCACATTCACAATGCCATGCAGAGCCACACAAAGTGGCACTGCGTGGCCTAGTTAATCTGATTGAAGGGTCTGCATCACCTTGCATGACACAAGGGAAAGCTTAGCCCTTCATAAATCTGGCCCTATATTTCTCTGATTTAGTGCTTTATTTTGAGACAGCACAGCTCAAAAACTGAAAGAGGCAAACGTCTCTCACTGTTTCTGAGCTGTGCTACCTGAAAATATTTCAATAACTCAGAGAAATAGATTGTATTGCAGGTGCATAAAGGCTGCGCTGCACCAGAAAAGACTATCATGATACAGTCCGTGGCTTTTTCCTCTTTCACAGGTGTAAGAGGGATTAAAAGGGCTCGCCACATCCCCTTCATTCTCACTGCCACAGGACCAACTTGAAGAAGCTTGGAAGCTAAAAGTGGGACAGCAATGGGCGATGCCTTCCGTTGTCAAACTCTTAACCTCTCAACTATCTTACGAGGTTAGGAGTGTAACACAGGACGAGAATAACAAAAGATAGTTATGTTGTGCTCCCCCTACTACTGATGAAGTTAGCGGTACGAATAGCAAGAGAGAAGCAGGTGTTGAATTTACTACTCCTAGCAATGCCCTAAGTGACAGCCACATCAATGGGATAATACGGAGAAAAAAATTAAGAATGTATAACGTAGGGCTGCAAAAAAAGATAGAATTAAAATTCTCTTTAGGCCAATCTCACCAATGTAGGAATTATTTAAATGAAATTATAGCAATATCTTTGGGCAAGAGCATAACAGTGGATAATATTAAATGCCAGCTTTTTAGCAGTATTACAGTCTACTAAAGCGGTAGTATCAATAAACCAAATTCCGATAGGTTTGGGCAGAGAGGCATAAATTATGCAAGAGAAAACACTTCCCAAGCTAAATGGGGCGCCTCCAAAATGAACACATCAGTAATCTACTTGCAACAGCTAGAGTGGCCTACAATGTCTATTTTCTGATTTTGGATTAGTAAAATCCTGTCGTTACAAAGGCAGAAAATGAATTAAGCAAACTCGTTTTGAAATAAAGACAGCACAAGGAATAGGAGGACACCATCAGGGCCTATCTGGAATTTACTAATCCTTAGGTACAAATCTAACAACAGACATTGCAGCAGGTAATTTCAAGTTTTCATGGTGGATTATTAACATTAAGTATCAGGAATGGTTACTACCGAAGAAAAGGGCATCAACCACTACTTTCAGCTTCATACCCAGGCCCTTATTTAGAGTTTGGCAGATGGGATCCTGTGTCACAGACGTCATAGTTATCCCGATCTTACAAGTGCATTTTAGGGTATGTCATTTGTAAATGTTTAGATGGAGTATCCCATCTGCCAAACTCTTAGTAAAGCTGTTATTTGCTTCTTGAAGGCTATCTCTTAGTAGGAACTCTAGGAAGTCAGGAGTACAATTAGTACTGTGATTTGACAAGACAGCAACAAGTCAGGCGAAGATGTCTATGTCCAACCCAGTAAGCTGAAAGGGCACAGGAACAAACAGCTCATACTCCAATACCATTTGTCAGACACTGAGGGGCATATTTCAAGCCCCCCACCTCTTAGCATTGCCATAGTGTCATTTTTTTTACGAGACAGCAGCGCTAAACGGGCCTTCACGATGCGCCATATTTACATAGTGATGCAATGCTAGCATTGCGCCACTTTGTAAACCCTTGCGCCACATTATACCCGCGCCAGGTATAATGTATGCATGCAGGGCGTTTCCTCACAGGGAGGCCAAAAAAACGGTGCAGTGAAATTTACAAGATTTCACTGCACCAATTTAGTGTAATTTTTTAACGCCTGCTCAGAGTAGGTGTTAAAGTGACACTAGGCTATTTCCTATGGGCCTCCCCGAGTTTCAACCACAATATATTGAAAATGTTGACTCTATTGTGCTAACGTGCACCATGATACACTCTTAAGTAAATACAGAACTACTATGGTGCTGTTAGAGGGGCGCAGTGAAACGCAAGGAAACTGGTGCATCGGAGCCGATGCACCAGTTCCTTGTAAACATGCCCCTTAGAATATTTTCAAATCACTGCAGGTCACCATTCCAGTACCTCTAGCCTACCCAACAATAAGGGCTAAATGTAAATGTTCGAGGGGCAAGTGACACATTTTTGTAAAATGCCATCCGCCCATACAAGTCACAGTCAAACTAAGCCCGTAAGCAGACAATGGGCAAGCAATTTAAAATGTCGCCAGTGTATTATTAATGCATTTTATTGTGAACAGTCTACCAAATTTAGAAAAATCACTGAGTTCTCCAAGTTTACATGATAGTAGCTCCAGCCTAAGCGTGTAAATCCATATGTCTCAGGCTCAGCCAGAAAACTGACATACAAGGAGGCAATTTTGAGTGTCACATGTGAATTAATGATTACTTTGTTATTGCAAACGCTCTCTAGTTACATCTGGAACATCCCGTTGTTCCTTTCTTTGTTTAACATAATATACAAATGTTTCTCGAAATAAATATATCAGCCTTATCCTGATATACTATGTAGTAGCAGAGCACATATTTTATAGCTTGCAAAATGTCTGAAAAAATAATCTCACCCACAGCTTCATAAATCCACAAATCTAGTCAGTTGTTCCACAGATAACAAGCAGCCAGCACATTACTTAGTGATGCATAACACAAAGCTGTGCAGCTACCTAGCCACCACACTGCATTTATGAATTAGGTCACTATTTAGGCGGATAGACTCCCTGGGACATCGTAATGTGGGATCCGACCCGTATTGCCATTTTGCTTCAAACTTGCAGGATAACAATTTAAGTTATGGTTTAAATAAAATAATTTAATATTCTGTTTGGCTTCCAGATGTCCTTAAATTTGCCTATCAGGAGGCTGCCATGTGCTGTCGCATAGTTCATACGATTGCACATTACGACATACCTGGCTCTAAGGCACTGATACTTATCTTTATACATTTTTTATACACATACTAACATCAATTGTAGCAAAGTGAGAGCAGCAGATTGCGCAAAGCAATCAGTTAACAATTAATATCTAATGCTAAAATAAAAGCATGACGAAAGCATAAATCTTCAATCAATACTAAAGGAGGCAAACAACTAATCAAAATACCGTAAAAAAAAAGGAACTACATCTGTCACAAAACAGCACTACTTAGAAATTAAAACAGCACTCGGACAACTGCCTTCCATTATGCAACATTCAAACTCCTGAGCAAAGTATCGCTCTCAGTGGGAAGATCTATCATAAAGTGCAATTAATAATTACCTTCAGGTTACGGTCACGGCCACTGGAATTATAGGGCAGGAGAAGGCCAAAAATTTGTGGCAACGTTGACTAAATTATGCAGCAAAAAAGCCAATTTTATACAGCGTAATGCAGTAAATTTTGTGTCAGCATTATATTTTGATTACTCATGTTAACACTGTCTTGGCAAAGGGTTCACCTCATTAGTACCACTGCAACAATGCAACAAGCCACTCAAAGGTGACCAGTAATACTTCGCGAAAGGTCATTCCACTCTATGGCAAAATATAAAAATCTGCAAATTATGTAGTGGTTGATGGATTATAAGGCAAATGTGTCAAATCCATAATTATATGAAAAAATGTCATGGTAGGAGAACCACATAATTCCAGCAGCCCTGGTTACAGTCTAACTTTATCAAAATAATAACGCATTGAAAGGTTTTCTGAAACGTATTACTCACAAGAGGCATGGTGCTGCAGAGACAAGTGTGGTAATACACAAATACTTTTCACGTTGATCCTCAAAGTTGGAAGTGATGAGCAGTGGCAGCTGCCATGGAACGGGGGTGGCGGGACAGGGCGAGTGGAACAGGGGTTAAAAAAAAAAGTATAATACATCTTTGAGGGGAGACATGTTTGTCTCCCTTCCGTCCTCTTCCTGGCTGCATAGGCTCCCAGCCAATCATGACGCTGCTGTCACCAGCATGACAGCAGCGTTGTTATTGGTCTGAGTGGCCTGCTTTGCTGCTCAGACAGGGAATGGGAGCCTGGGGATGTTCTCCGCTCGGCTGTGCAATACAGCCAGGTAGAGAACATGCAAAGTGCGCATGTCTGCTTGGCAGGCCCAACCCGATCGGCTAAGCAGAAATGCACACTTATTTTGATGCATAGCCCTCCTCCGCCCCCCTCCCTCCAGTCCCACCCCTTATTACAAGGAAAAATAAAATAATGATAACGTAGTTTATGTTATCATTTTATTTTTGCCTTTTTGGAAAATCCAGCAAGACGACGCTCCTCCGCCCTAGCCGCCCTGGGTGATGAGCATTCTGATGTGTGGTTTGTAAATTCCCATTTGGAGGATGTCCAAATATTTCTTCCTCCAGAGCACATTACCAATGCTACTAAACTTTTCTTAAAACTATTGCATTGTAAATGAGAATCCTGTCCTCACAGGACACCAGTTTTAAAATGTTTGAAGCAGATTGGGGCTTAAGCAATGAGTCTGCCAGACCCATTCTGACTTTTATAATATTTGAATAGATGTGCAATCGTGCCTCCATAAATTGCATCTGCATAATATATTTTAGGAATAGTCAATATACTGACTTCTACTGTCTGTTCAGTGACAGGCGAATTCTTAGACAAGCTTTTTTAGTTAGTTTTTTGATGTACACCATAAATAAAAGGAGACATCCGGCTCCTATAAGTGAAACAAGAAAATGGTACAAGAAAAGGTATTTATGCATGTAGGTAAATAAAGGGATCGCCAAGAATGCCCACGAGTGGGAAATCACACCATCAATGCATTTGCAGGAGAACAAATGCCCTAGGTAATGAACCAGGCCCAATATAAATAACAAATTGAATACCACCTACGAAAGACCAAATGGGTGCAATAAACCTGCCCAAAGATTAAAATGCATCACCATTTTAAAAATAAAACACAATGTATTCGAATACATTCACCTTGATGTTAACATTTTAGTGCCAGTCAGACACAACCCATGCTGCTTTGCTCACCACACTTAGGGCCAGAGTTACAAGGCCCTAGTACCTCCTTGTGCCACATTAGCATACTTTTTTTACGCTGATGTGGCTCAGTGAGGCAAAAACTACTGCCTCAAAATCCATGGGTGTTGCATCGGAACACCCATAACAACACCCAAGGAATGAGTCTTTGATACAAAATAAGGCAACCAGCGCCCTGCGCTGCATTGCTTACTCCATATCTACAAGGCCATGAAAAGCCACACAAAGTGGCTTTGCGTGGCCTTATAGATATGGGGCTGCAGCCTGCGCCACTAGTGCAGCACAAAAAGTGATGCACCGGCAGCGCAGGCTGCTTGTAAATAAGCCCCTAAACATATACCATTGTCAACAAGCTGTTAACACATTACACACCAGACGCACAGAAATCAAATTTTTTGTATAGGTGTGTATAAACAACACTTTTGAGCTCTTCTAAAGACTTAACATGCATCATATGAACAGAGGCAATGCAGATGAAATCACTAAATATAGAAGTATGCGCAAAAAGCACAATGGCATGCCAGTAGCATCCATTAAAACTTCCCGCACATAAATACATAAGAGGAATCAAATTTGAGCTATTTTGGGAATAGTGGCCAGAGCCATCTTCAGCAGAAGTTGTGTATTCCCTCTGAAAGCACAGCGGAAATATAGATGGCTCTGGTGACTGAAATCAACATCTGTGAAGGTTAATTCTCGCTACTTAGAGCCTACTAGATCAGTAAACTCAGGTGAAAGTGAAAAAAAGCACAGGCAAAGTAAAAAGGTCTTGCCTTTGAGAACTATTGACTTGAAAAAGGTGCTCTGATGTTGTTACTGGTGGACCATGTCATTTCACAGGTGTGCAAATGCATGATGAAGTATGCATGCATGCATAACCACACGTGCAAGCTCATGTAAGAATACAGGGTCCAATTTATTTTTGTATTTATCAATCCAAGGTGGATTGCCAGGAAGCAGTGCCAAAGTCAAACCTTAACTATGCTAGAAAGACTCTTCCATCTACACATCCTCCAACAACATTCAATGCCTCCTTTAGAGGTTAAGGGACACATTCTAGATCTCAACAATTACACTATGAAAACATTTTCCCTTGAAGAATCTAAAGTTGTCTGATCTTCAACTTCAACTTCATCTCAACCAAATTAATCCATCCTTGCATATTAATGCTGTATTAAAGGTCTATACTGACATAATTCAGCAAACAGTGGACATTACTGACAGCTGCTCCTCAAACTAAAATGAAAATAAACCAAGCCAATCATGGTTCACCCCTTTCTTGCAAAACAGAAAACAACTAGCAGGAATCAAAATCACCTATACTTTGGGCCCTGCGAAACACTTATCGGTTATCCATTATGTCTGCCAAAGCAAACATTATAAAGGACCAAATCAACTCATCTCCAGTCTTTGTAATTTTTTTCAACTATTTCGACACCAATGCCAATCTTTGCACTGCATTCAAGCCTCACCTCTCTGTTCTGAAATGCACTGGATTTGTCTGTAGTTTCTCAGAAAATATCAACTTCATGACAGATTATCCCGGCCCTCTGATATAACTCCATAAAAAATTGTTGTCCAGAGATTTTCATTTTTGATTTGTGTTTTTTGATCATTATAGAAATAATTTAGCTTGGGTAGACATTGCTTTTCTGAGCTGATTTGTTCTGGACAAAATTATTTTTAAACGGTGGATGACTTGGAGTGATTATGTAATATTTCAGGAACCATGAGACCAATATACTTCATTTTGGTGTAAAACATACGTTTTGGGGGTCAAGCAAGTCTTATAGAGAAGAAAAATAACTCCTCAGAGCAACCCTTCCGACATTTTCTGAATATGAAATAATGTTTATCACTCCTGTTTTAGACACATTTTCATAGTTCACTTTATTAGTTTCAGCAATTGCTCGTGGTACATTTGCAGAATGTTGAACATTTGAGAAGAGTATATCGACAGGGACATCTTTTTGTAGTACAGTTTGTGCAAGTACATGTACGTGTAAGTTCTGTGGGTAGAGGCTTGTTATGCTCAGGTTTGGCGCGCGCTGCTGCGTGCCGAACCCGGACTGCCTCGGTCGCGTTGGTGGCTCGAGCGAGGCAGTACGGCAGTTGGAGAGAGATGAAGCCGGAGATCAGACGCGGTTTCTGCGCTCTTCGTCTATTAATTATTAAATAATAAAGACGACATAAAACGATACCTCGGAGTCTCCGGACGTGGATATAACATCATTTAAGTGGCGACGAGCTGGTTTCCTGCTACGCGTGCATCGGAAGAAGATTAGGTCATTATTCATTGGCAGTTTCTTCCTACATATCATTTCTGTGAAAAAAACAGACCTATTCTGGGTGTTCCCTTCCGGAGGTTGGTGAATCAGCAAGTATAGAACGTGTACTTATTTTTACTGGAATTGGCCATTTCAGGTGCCATCTTGGAAGAATTTCTTGCATGAACCTTTACTGAATTGGATTACCAATTGAACTTTATTGTTACATTGTCATAACACATTGTCTGTGAACGTCACGCCTGGTTTTAGTAATGCAGTCTGTCAATCCCCCACCACCGTTCTTGGAAACTCCTGGGGCTCCTCCTATTTCATGGAGACAGTGGTTTGATGGTTTTGAAACCTACCTGGGTGCAATAGGTGCCTCTCGTTTTCGTCCTGAGAGAAAGAAATGTTTGCTGTTGCATTCATTGGGGTATGAAGGGAGAGAGATTTTCAAACACTTACCTGAGCTACCGCAAAGTGATGAAGAAGAACTAGATGAATATTTGATGACTACAAAAAAATTGTCCACAAGATTTGATGTTTCACCTAGTCTTGTAGTTTTGCGGCACAAATTCTTCAAGCGTCAGCAGTTTCAAAGCGAGGATGTTGATGCATATGTCAGTGCTCTAAGACAACTGGCTTCCAAGTGTGAATTTCAGGATTTTCAAGACCAACTCATAAGGGACCAGTTCATCGGTCATTGTTCGAATAAACATATTCAGCAGAAATTACTCACCAGGGGAAATCCTACGTTGGATGAAGCTATCAAAGTAGCCAAGAGTGTGGAGCTTGCCCAGATCTCTTTGATGGAACTTTCTTCTAGCTCTACTGTGAAGGGTTCGGATCCTTTTCATGTCAGCGTGGTTACAAAAAGGGGTGTGGCAAAGAATACTGATATGAAGAAGAGTGACAATGTTTTTTTTAGATCTTCGAACATTTGTTTTAGATGTGGTAACATGCCCCATTTCAAAGATGGCAAGTCTTGTCCTGCAAAGAACGTTATGTGTAGAAAATGTGGTAAAGTCGGTCACTTTGCTAGAGTCTGTCAATCCACTAGTAATAAGCAAACTAATGTCACGTCCATAGGGGAGGAAGAAGAAGAAAATAGAGAAGAATCTTTTGTAAAAGCCTTCCAAGACATGATTGTTGTAGTCACAGATAAAGTATTAGGGTTCAAGGAACATAACCAATGCATAGATCCCATGGTGGATATTTGGGTTGGTGATAAGAGGCTTTGCTTATTGGTGGATTCTGGGGCACGCATTACTATGATTTCATCAGAGCTGTTTCATAATACTTGGGGTGACAGAAAGTTGTTCCCTCCTGATAGGTCTCCGGTCTCGTATGAAGGCAGGAAAATTGAGTTAGAAGGTTACATAGAAGACATTTTGGTGTTCAAGGGTCGCAAGATTTTTGGTAAAATATATGTGGCCTACAAGGGTTTGAACATTTTGGGGTGGTATCATCAGGGTTTGTTTGGCATGGTGCTGAAACCTGGAACGAAAGAGCAGGTTTTGGTGGTGGAGTGTGCAGATTCCAAGACACCGTTTGAGGATGAGTTTCCTGGTATTTTTGCCCAGGGTGTGGGGAAGATTACAGGATTCAAGCATAGAATAAAGGTTAAGGATAGGGCCATTCCGGTAAGACATAAAGTCAGGTCAGTACCATTTAGTTTAAGAGAAGATCTTAAATCTGAATTGGACAAGCTTCAACAGAATGGGGTAATTGAGCCAATTGAGTCAAGTTTGTGGCTTTCTCCTTTGGTTGTTGCCCGTAAACGTAATGGAGACCTGCGTTTATGTGTGGATCTCAGGAGTCTCAATAAGGAAATAAGGGTAGACTCATATCCTTTACCCAAGATCAGTGACCTTCTTGAAGGGCTAAGGGGCTCAGTATGGTTTTCAAAGATTGATCTGGCGTCCGCTTATCACCAGGTTGAACTGGATGAGGATTCGCGCCATTACACTGCTTTCAATTCACCCTTTGGCACTTTCCAGTTTTGCAGGATGCCATTTGGGTTGGCTTCTGCGGCATCAGCGTTCCAACGCATCATGCACAAAATTCTGGGGGGTATGCAAGGTATTTTGATCTTTCAGGATGATGTGTTGATTCACACAAGGGGTTTAGAAGATCACAATGAGAAGATTAGATCAGTGTTTAATATTTTTCAGTCCTTTGGAGTCTGTGTGAAGAAGGAAAAGTGTGAGTTTTATAAGCAAAAAATAGAATTCTTGGGCCATTGTGTGTCTGGGGAAGGTATTACACCTCGTCCTGGGTTAGTAAAGGCGATTGTAGATTCCCCTAACCCTAAAGATAATTCCCCTAACCCTAAAGATAAAGATGAGTTACGATCTTTTGTTGGCATGTGTGAGTACTATTCAAAGTTCATTTCCAACTATGCTAGCAAAATGAAAGTTTTGTCCAATATGCTCAAAAACTAAGTTCCGTTTAAATGGGACAGTGAGTGTAAAACCATTTTCGAAGATGTGAAGCCGGAGTTGGTAAACGCCAAGCCACTGAGTCCTTACGACCCCAGCCAACTGTGTACGATTACGGTGGATGCTAGTAGGTATGGTTTGGGGGCGGTGTTGTCGCAAGGTCTTGGGAAAGAAGAGAAAATCATAAGTTATGCTTCTAGAGTTTTACGTGATCCTGAATTGAATTATTCAGTGATTGAAAAAGAGTTGCTAGCATGCTATTGGGCTAGCGAAAAATTTAGGAGTTATGTATGGGGCAGAAAATATGTTGTTCAAACAGATCATAAACCGTTGGTTTACATTTTAAATGGTGATAAAATTAATTATACGACTCCTCGTATCGCACGCCTCACCACAAAATTGTTGCAGTATGACTTTCAGGTCAAGTATATTCCGGGGAAAGACAATTTCACAGCAGATTTTCTTTCTCGTCTACCTATATGTGAAGAAAGTAATCTTGATTTGGAGGATGATGTGGAAGATTGTTTCATAGCTGCAATTGATGCTGATGAGGCCAAGGTGTGCACTGAGACTGTATGGAGGAATGCTGAAAGCAGTGATGAGGTGTTGTCCATTGTTAAGCAGCATATAATCAATGGTTGGCCTAAGGAAAGAAATGTGAATCCTGAAGTTCAGCCATATGTCAAGGTGGGTGATGAATTGTCAATTGAAAGTGGAATCATTTTGAGGAATGATAAATGTGTTCCCCCATGTGAGATTCGTACAAGGTTGGTGGACCGTGCTCATGAGGGTCATCTTGGTGCCACTATGACTAAGAGGCGTATTAGAGCTCACTATTGGTGGCCATCTATGGACAAGGATGTAGAAAGAGTGGTTGGTGGGTGTGTTGTGTGTAATGGTGCAGAAAAAGGGTTGAGGATTGCAAAACCTCCATTACAACCCATATCGTTACCGGACAAAGCTTGGATCAAAGTTGGGGTCGATATGGTTGGACCTTTCAATTTTCTCCCCATCCAGATGCGTTATGCTTTTGTGTTAATGGACTATTACAGTAAGTGGCCAGAAGTGCGTTTTTTTGCAAAGCCTACTGCGGGTAGTGCGATTCAGTTTCTCAAAGAGATTTTTTGGAGGGAAGGTTTCCCGGAAACCTTGATTTCGGATAATGGTGTACAGTTTGTGGGTCATGACATGGAAATGTTTCTGAGAGAATCTGGTGTGAAACATTTGAAAAGTTCTCTGTACCATCCTCAAACCAATGGTTTAGTAGAGAGAATGAATAGGGTAGTTGTGGTGTGTGTCAAATGGGCTAAAGCGAGTAAACTGGATGTGGGAGAAGCAGTGAATTCGATGTTGTGGTTCTATCGCACCACTCCACATTCTGTGACAAAAATTTCTCCTTTTGAACTGCTCAAAGGAAGACGTAGTACCTCAAGACTGTTTCCAGCATGGTTAGCCAGAGCTGTCTCTCGTAAAATTCCTGATTCGGTGGACAAGGACGGGGTGTTGGGTGAAGTAAAAAAAAATCAAGAAAAGGTAAAAGCTAGGTATGACCTGAAGAATTCTACAAAAAAACTCTCATTTCAACCTGGAGATCTGGTGCGGGTCAAGTTACAGACATTTGTGAAGAAAGGGGAAGCCTGCTATGGTTCTCCTGTGAGGGTAAAGAAAGTATGTGGAAATGCCATCATGGTTGAGGGTGGTCAATGGTGGAATATGGGGAAGGTTGTTAAGGTTAAGGATGTTGGGCACTGTGGAGTGGGTGGAAGTGACACCTCTGGGTCAGAGGGTATTCATCAAGAACGCAGGGTGCTAAACAATCATTTGTTAGACAATCATTTGTTAGACAATCATTTGTTAGGACATGAAACCTTGAGGAGGTCTGTCCGTGAGAAACGGGTTCCGATCAATTTCAGGGAACATCATAGTATGTAGCAAGTATGTTTTAAGTTTTTTATCTCATGGTCACACTGATCTGATTGTAAAATGGTATGTAATGCATAGATTGTCCAATGCTGTTATGTATTTCCTTCTTATGTATGTAAGTTGTTCTTTTTGTTCAATGGAAAAAAAAAAAGGAGATAATATGTTATGCTCAGGTTCGGCGCGCGCTGCTGCGTGCCGAACCCGGACTGCCTTGGTCGCGTCGGTGGCTCGAGCGAGGCAGTACGGCAGTTGGAGAGAGATGAAGCCGGAGATCAGACGCGGTTTCTGCGCTCTTCGTCTATTAATTATTAAATAATAAAGACGACATAAAACGATACCTCGGAGTCTCCGGACGTGGATATAACACTGCACCACAGATGCTTCTTTTTCTTCTTTATTCTTCAGATAAGAAATACACATCCAACCCTGGCAGGTCTTATCAACAACTTCCTGCCTTACAATCTAATCATAACATTCCAGTTTCCTCCCAGTTGCTAAGCAGCCCTCTAAGATTCCTTTGAATAGAATACAACATATCTCCCTTCTTACAATAACAAAATTATCTAAAAACAACAAGAAAAAAACAATAAATAACATAAACTAACACAAGAAAACACGTAAACACAACTACTCTGTATAATAATCTTTCATATATTCTGGTTTCTTGAATACTCTCTGTGACCTTCTCACCCCTCTTGACTCCTCGACACCACGGCCACACCCAACCTGCTTCTTCCACTCAGCTACTTCCATTTCACTGCATCTGACAACATCAGCCATATTCCATCTTTTACCGTCGCTTAAAACCACACTATAACACTTCACTCCCCCAACCATTTTTGGTTCTGACCACTTTGACAAACCCTTCCTGCCACCATGCCATACTCTGGTTCGCACCCAGTCCCCAACTGCAACCACACATTCCTTCGGTTTTCCCAATACACTTTCATCATACTTCTCTTGCACCCCCTCCACTCTAAATGCAAGATTCCTTACACTTACACGTTTTTTACCAGCTTTCCCCATCCAACCAGGAACAGCTTTGGTACACGGTTTCCTTACCTTCAACAAAACAAACGGGGTTTCTCGCGTCATCGAATGCGGAGTCGTCCGATAATTCCATAGCATGTTTTTCACTTCAGTCCTCCAACACAAACCAGTCTGAATTGACAGTTGAATATTGTCACACAACACTCTGTTAAACCTTTCTACTAACCCATTCTCTCTTGGATGTGCCACAGCTGTCCTCACATGGTTTACTCCACACAATGTTAAATAGTCCTCAAACTCAAACGAAGTAAATTGTGTCCCATTGTCAGTCACCACCTCCTCGGGATAACCTTCCCTTTTCCAAATTTCCTCACAAAATTCAATCACCACTCCAGCTTTAGTGTCTTTGACGATACTAACTTCTGGCCATTTGGAGTGGTAATCTATCATAACCATGGCATAAAACTTTCCACCATCACCAACATCAAACGGGCCACACACATCTATTGCTATCTTTTGCCATGGTTTAACAGGAAAAGGTACAGGAATGACAGGTGTCCTCTCACACACGTGTGTTTTGTCACTACAAGCACAGCTTACACAATTCCTAATAAATCTTTCAACCTCTTTGTCCATGCCTGGCCACCAAAAATCTTCCCTGGCTTTCCTCTTCATACCCGACATACCACCATGTCCCTCATGTAGAATCTCTAAAACAGTCTGCCTCAACTTATGTGGCACTACCAACCTATCACCTCTCCTAAGTAAATTACTCTGTAATGACAACTCAGACCACACACTTTTGAAATTTGAAACCATACTGGTTTCATCACCCAATTCAGACCAACACTTATGCAAATTCCTTATTATTGCCTGAAGTTCAGTATCCTCCTGAACCGCCGCCTTCCAAACTTCCTCACTGATAGCCTTTGTCTTGATGTCTTGCAGGTCAGCCACAACCCATTCTTCCTCTTCTTCTCCACATACATTTTCTATTGGCAACCTCGACAAACAGTCCGCATTTACATTCATTATACCAGGCAAGTATTTTACTGTGAAAGTGTATTCCTGTAACCTATATAACCACTTGGCAATCCTAGAAGAAGCACGACTTGCACCTGCAGTAGTGAAAATGTCCACAAGCGGTTTGTGGTCTGTACGTAATTCAAAACTTCTACCCCACACATAGTTTTTAAAGTACGTGATGCCCCACCAACAAGCAAGAGCTTCTTTTTCTACAGCAGAGTATGTTGTTTCCGCTCCCTTCAATGTACGTGAAGCGAACGCTACCACACGTTCCTTTCCATTATGCACTTGCATTAGTACCGCACCCAACCCGTACATGCTTGCATCCGTTGTTATTATAGTGTGATAATGAGCCACAAAAGGGTTTAATTCAACTGCTTCTATAATGTTTTTCTTCAATTTATCAAACGCTTGTTGGCACTCATCCGACCAGATATATTTTTGATTTTTTTTCATTAACACTCTTAAAGGATATGCTATGTCAGCGAAATTCCTCACAAATTTAGCATAATATTCCGCTAATCCAAGGAATGATCTCAGTTGATCTTTGTTAACTGGACTAGGTGCCCGCTCAATTGCTTCCATAAGATTAACCTTGGGCGTTATACCCTTCCATGAAATAGTATGGCCCAAATACTCAACACTGTGACATGCAAATTTACATTTGCTAGCCTCAACAGTCAAACCTGCATTCTCAAGAATATGGCATACTTTCTCCAGAATGGAATCATGCTCTTGTAAATCCTTTGCCCATACTAGCACATCATCCTGAAAAAACCTCACACCCTTTACACCACCCAGTAGATTTTGCATAACCCTTTGGAAAACAGCTGAGGCAGACGCAAGCCCAAACGGCATGCGCACAAATCTGAACGCTCCCTCAGGCGTTATAAACGACGTGAGATGCCTGGACTCTGGGTGCAACATTATTTGGTGGTACGCACTGGATAAATCTAGGGTTGAGTACACCTTTCTCCCTTGAATACCACTCAATAGTTCATTAATATTAGGAATAGGATGTCTGTCTACCCAAATATTACTGTTAAGGTCCCTCAAATCTACATACATTCTAATCTTGCCATTAGGTTTGCGGGCCAAAACCACTGGACTCAACCATTCCGACGCTTCAATTCTCTCAATCACACCCAAACTCAATAATCTAGATAATTCAATTTTTAATGCATCTCTCAGAACAACCGGCACACTCCTGACCTTATGTACACTGGGAACAGCCCACTTTTCAGCACAATGTGATGTTGGAACTTCTGCAAACAACCTAACTCGCTATTGAAAAGATTTGGAAACTTCTTACTCCATTTTTCTGAACTCTCTTCCCCTACTGACAAAACCTGTCTTTCACTATTTGGATCTAACACAATCTTCAGCGTTCTTTGTTCATTCCATCCTAACAAACATCGACCATTTTCAACCACATACACATCACATATTGCCTGTCTTTGATTAAATAACACCTCCCCTTGAAAATATCCCAACACAGAAATTTTGTTGCCTCCATAACCCACCAAATCCACTTCCGCTTTAGCCAATTCACCACCCTCCACTGCTTTCCACGTTGCTTTGTCAATTATGGTATAAGGTGAACATGAGTCAGCCCACATGTTTATCACCACACCATTTATGCTTATCGCACACTTAGGAGGTTTATAAGCAGTCTCCATGGATAAAACATTAAGCATTAAAATTTCAAAATGGTCATTCACTTCCTCACCGGAACACAACATCTGACCGTTAGAATACGATTGTTGTCCTTGATTACCATCTTGTAAACAATTTACATTTCTTCTGTTGTAAGTACTTTTTTTCTGATTACACATTGTCGAAAAATGTCCCCTTCTGTCGCACTTGAAACACTTAGCCTCTCTTGCAGGACAATTCATCGAGGATGCCAGATGTTTTATGCTTCCACATTTAAAACATTTCTTTCTTTCTTCCATTACAGTTGTATTTTTGCTGATTTTCACAGAATTTACAGCTTGTACTAGTGCAGCCTCGGTATCATTTCTACTTAACTCCTTAACATACCTAGATGTGTTTTCAAAACGTTTAGCCACTGCTATGGCCTCCTCCAAAGATGGATCTTTTAAATTTAACAACTTTTCCTGAATTTTCAAACAACATGTACGATTTATTAATTGATCTCTAATAATTTCTTCATGCAAGTCTTTAAATCTACACGATTTAGCCAGCGTACGTAACGCACACACAAATTGATCGACCGATTCATGAGACTCTTGACGCATGCAAGTACATGTACGTGTAAGTTCTGTGGGTAGAGGCTTTAGAAATTTCATAGGTTTTAGCACCCCATCAATATCTTCCCAACCAATTTCACACAGATCTTTCGCTACATATGTGTTGGAAATGGCCCCTTTTGCCTTCTTACTCCTATTTGTACTGACCTGTTTTTGTTGGCTTGAGAACTCTGGGTACTTTACCATTGCTGACCCGTGCTGCAGTGCAGGTGCTATCTGTCTAAATAGTATTGTTGATTGGCTTATCCATGATTGGTATATTTGATTTGCTAATAAGCCTCTGGAAGAGTGCACTTTGTGTGTCCAGGGCCTGTAAATCAAATGCTACTACTGGGCCTGCAGCACTTATTGTTCCACCCACTTGAGTAGCCCTGTAACCATGTTTCAGACCTGCCACTGCAGTGTCTGTGTGTGTCTGTGTGTGCAATTGTGAACTGCCAGTTCGACCTGGCAACAGCATCCACTTGCCAGGCCCAAACTTTCCCTTTTACTACTTGTTAAGTCACCCCTATGGTAGGCCGGGTGTAGTGTATGTGTAGTGTAGTGTATGTAAAGGGTAGGACACATGTACTGGTGTGTGTTACATGTCCTAATAGTGAAATACTGCTATATTTTGTTTTCACTATTGTAAGGCCTATCTCTCCCGCAGGGTAACATGGGGATTGCCTTGAAATATCTTTTAAATGTACTTTCCCATTGGGAGCAGATAGCTATTTGGAGTTTGGGGTCCCTGAACTCAACTCACAATTTAAAAATACATCTGCTGGTGAAGTTAGTTTTAAAATTGTAAGTCTGAAAATGCCACTTTTAGAAAGTGGTAAATTCAATAGGACAACCCAATACTCCCTTGAGAGCATGGGTATATACACATAATATACAGGGGTGCTGACAAGGGACTTATTTGATGAAAATAGTTATCAGAGCAGATTATTTTTGGTTATATGATGTTCAAATTGTAACATCAGAAGAATCAAACAACGTCATCCATAAGCAAACAAGACGAGCAAATAAATGGCAAAAAAAACATGTGTATGAATCCATTAAATGATGTATTATTCAAAGAAAAGACATATTCAAAATGAATCAACAGGGCTAAAAATTTAGAAAACCTTCAGCTGAGCATGGGTAAGACAAGAATTATATGATCTCAATTAGAGTAACGTAAGTCACAAGTCCATGCTGGAGCAGCCCAATCAACAAGGCTCATGGAAACAACAAGTTTTTTCATCAGAGAAAGTTCCACTGTTTATGAAGAAGAGCTATGGATGAAATGGGTCTACATCGATATAATTGAATCAATCCAAAAGGAATCTTGTATCCAGAAGGCATAAATATGTCAAGATGAACTGGGGCCTCAAAGTGGAACCCGAAGGCGGACAAGAGCAAGTAGTCTCCTCGCTGTGTGCACTGTGTTCACCTTTGTCGTCTGACCATTATTCTTAATTTCAACCACAATCGTGAGGATAGTCTTTTAGAGAGTGGGCATTTTCTTGCTTAACCACTCTGTGCCTCTGCCTGTCTGCTGGAATACATGTCTGGGTCAGGATAACAGTTGGGCTGTTTGTGGATTCACTCTAGACAGTCACACAAAGTGTGTCTGCATACCCTGATGGGTCTTCCTGGGCTAAAGTGGTGGGAGGAGCTGACACTTGCACCTAAATGGGGATGTGCCTGTCCTCACACAAAGCAGTCTCCGATTCCCTAGAGTGTATCTGGGGTCAGGGCAGGAAAGGCATGGTCTTGTGCAGTACAAAGACTTTCCTATGAGGTTTCCTTCAAAGGCAGAAATGAGTATAAGTATTAGATCTCTGAGACCACATTTTTAGAACACTTCTGGACTGAGGACATTCTGCCAGGAAGAAGAGCTGGATGCTCTAGAAGGGTCTGCCACGCTGCCTGTTGCTCTGCTGTGCTTGCATGCTGCTTGCTGCTACTGTCCTGGGATTGAAAGGGCTGGACTTTGCGTTCTACATCCTGCTTTCCAAGGTTCTCCAAGGGCTTGAACTGAGCTTGCTTCCTGTTAGAAGTCTCAGGGAAAGACTTCACCTGCCAGCACCTAGACTTTCTTGCTGAGAGTCCTGACTTGCCAAGTGGTGCCAAATCTAGTCCCTGGGCCCTTGGAAGTGAGTTCTGGTAAAACCAAGAAGAAACCAAATGCATCGACTCTAGAGCGACTTCAGAACCGGCGCCCCTGTTTGACTCCATATCGCTACCTGTACCGGAGCTGTAGTCACTGCTGAGTGCAATGACCGAGACTGACACCGCAGACCTGATCCCACTGCAGCACCTCTGAAGTCCTGCCCCAGCGTTACTCCTGAGTGCCATTTCCCTGAAGTCCGGGACATCCAACTCCGTCCCCACCGCAACACCTGTGGCCCGTGGTGTGAACACGACACTGCATAGTTGACGCAGCACATCTTGACCTACTGGATCATTGATCCCACTGGATCGTCTTGCCACCAATGCTGTATCGCCTCCCCTGCAACCATAAGGAACCAATGCCTCACCTACCCTGCCTCACAGTAAGGAACCAATGCCTCACCTCCCCCGTTAGTAGTAAGGAACTGACCCAGCACCTGCTCCAGCGACGCCTCACCTCCGGGACTCCGTTCAATGTCTTTGCTTCCTCATTGTTTTCCAAGTTACTGTACCTGGGGGACCGTGCAACTCTGTGACTGGCGCACACTCCCTTGCAAGTGGCATTGGACTGTTGGGAACGACTCAGCCAACAACGTCATGATAGCCACAGTTTGAGCAGTTGCGTTTCTAAGAGCTTCACTTAGGTTTAATTTTTAAAAACAGATCTTTGCTTGTGTGGTTTGGATGTTTGCCATTTTGGTCTTGTTTTATTCAGATAAATATTGTCTATGTTTTCTAAACTGGTGTGGAGTACTTTTGTGGTGTTTTCACTGTGTTACTGTGTGTACCAATACTTTACACATTGCCTCTGACATAAGTCTGACTGCTCGTGCCGTGCTCCCAAGAATGTGAGCAGAGGTTATCTTAGGTGTGTAATTCCCTTACACTGACAAAAGTGAGGGTCCCTACTTGGACAGGGTGCAAACCACTGCCAACTAGAGACCTGGGCCCTGATTCAAGAAGCACTAGCGCCATATTATCCTCGTTTTTTTACACTAATATGGTGTTAGGCTTCAAAAATACCCACACCAGATTTACAAAGTGGCGCAATGTATGCATTGTGCCACTTTGTAACCCTTTGCGCCACCTTATGCATGCGCTACGCATAATGTTTGCAAAGAGGACATTCCCCCAATATGCGGACCGTAAAAATGGTGCAGTAGAATATAGGAGATTCCACTGCGACATTTCTTGCAGCTACTTTTAATGCCTGTTCACAGCAGGCGTTAAAAAGGGGCACACAATTGGTTACAATGGGTCCCTATGTACTATTCGGGGTTAGTGTCAACATTTTGGCACTAACCCTAAACAGTACATCAGTAGCGTCAAAAATGTTGATGTTATAGCCCCCCTACCCTGCTCCATGGTGTGCCGCATTTTAAATACAGCGCACACATGGTGATGGTATGGGGGCACTAAGGGGGTGCAAAAAAGTGCTGCAGCACTGGGTGCAGAGGCACTTTTCTTAAATCTGCCCCCCTATTTCTAACAATATGCATGATATAAAACATTTACAAATCTTCTGATCAAGTAGAATGCTCTTTTAATGTGTCCATGCGCAGAATATGAAGTCGGTGGAAGGTCACTTAGGGGGACTGATCTCTTGAATTCACTGTACCAAAGATTGTCAAATGTGTGACAGTCAGAACTCATTTTCCACACATACATAAGGTATTTTTCTACGTCTTTAAAGTCACATTCTTCTTCTGTCTCAGCAAATACTTTTGGAAACTTCACAGGTTCAGCAGTTAGAAGTCCAAGTTTTGTTCCAATTTTGCTCATACTGTCATCACCCGTAAGAATATGTGCCTTGAGAAGAACACTGGGCATCTCTGGATCAAGTTTCTCGTACAGAATATGAAGCAGGATTAAGGCACTCATTTTGACACTGGCAGTAAATGGTGCTTACCACCGTGGTGACAGCCGCCAACATACGGCGGCGGTGGCAAATATCCGTTCACCATATAATGACACAAACACACCAAACCAATAGAATACTGCTACATACACAAATCAGCCAGCCCAAAGGTCAGTGCTAAAGTGGTGGCACGAACACCGACACCATTACTCCAACAAAACAACTCCCACCATATTATGACCACACAGCGGACATTCAATGGTGGTAAACCATTGACGGTACACACCGGTGAGCTCAGAATGGCCACCCAAATATACAACAACACAACATTGGCCAATACCAGAAACATACCCTGACACTCATACACACACCACAGCCACACACCAACAGCACTTTAAAACACCCACCCACATTACACACCACTCTTTACGAATACCAAAAAGTGCCACAAGTATAACACAAAGACCACTGAGACAACACACGCACACCACAAACACCCATCCATCCGTCACGCATCCCACACCCCACCACATCACTTAGCACCCACTGCACAACACACACCACACAACACCCATGTTCCCACTGAGGCATCCCCGTTTCACTGATGAGGAGTTGCGGGTCATGGTTGAGGAAATAGTCAGGGTAGAGCCACTGCTGTTTGGAGCACAGGTACAGCAAATATCCATTGCCAGGAAGATTAAACTATGGTGGAGAATTGTGGACAGGGTGAACGCTGTGGGACAGCATTGATGAACAAGGGACAACATCAGGAAGAGGTGGAACGACCTACGGGGGAAGGTACATTCTGTGGCAGCAAGGCACCAGCTCGCCGTCCAGAGGACTGGCGTTGGACCCACACCTCCTCCCCCACAGCTCACAGCATAGGAAGAGCAAGTCTTGGCAATACTGCATCCTGAGGGACTCGCTGGAGTTGCCGGAGAACTGGACACTGGTGAGCCAATATTTACTACTTATCTCCCCCTCATACCTGCATGCCATCACACCCCTCACCCTCACTCCCATCACTCCACTAAATCCCACACACTGCACCTACACATCTGACTAACCCTAATGCCAAGCCCTGCATGCTATACCGATGCATGGACAGCCATCCCAGCCCTGCACGGACACCCATCACCAAAGCATGCACAGCATGGAGAACTAACAATCCCACAATACATCGCCATACACAAACAAATGTGGCAGGGCAACAGCAAAAATAGAGGGGAAGCAAGGGATGTACAATATGTCACAGACATGAAGTATAATTCTATAATTCATAACTTACATTCTCACAGATACCCCAGCCAATCTCAGCGGCGAGGAGGTGCCACGACTAACCAGTCCCCCAACAGAAGATGCCCCCAGTGATGACAATAACTCTCGACTTCAGGATCTGGATGAACCACCCCTACTCCTGCAGAGGGTGAACCACCCGGGAAACGTTCCCTGCGACCCATACAGAAGCCAGAGACACCTGCCAAGACCAAGACCACCGCCAGGAAATGAGACCCTCCTGAATGTCCCCCTTGTGTCCCACCTTGTCACCCTGTCCACTTTGAACTGTTTTTGCTCCCCTTCCAATGGCCCCTTGAACACTGGACCTGTGCTACAAACATACTGGAACAATACCCTAGACTTTCCTCAACCATCACCCCATTCCACTGCACTTGTTTGTCAATTATTTGCACTACAATAAACACCCTTGAACACAACCTAAGTGAAAGTGTTTTATGTGATGAAAATGTGCATATATGGAAACAGTCACATCATGTGCAAACGATCTGAACACTGTGATAGCATACATGTTATGACCTGTATCTGTCTGTAGTAACCACATCAGTTCACTGTTCATATCACCAACATCTGCAAAATGAGAAGCCATAGGGGACAGTAAATAGAGATGCAAAGGAAGTGAATGCCATTCTGCTACAGCCACACAGAAAACATCATTAATCCGAGGAATGGTCAGTTACACTGTTTCACCTGGGTGTGATAGGAAGTATTGACCTATAACTGATGTTCTGTTGTCCACATCCTCAACCTCTGCCTCCTCATCCTCACTGTCTTCAGGGTCCACTGCTGCCACAGGGGCATTTTCAGTCTCCTCCTCCTCCTGCAGATAAGGCAAATGTCGTCTGAGGGCCAGGTTGTGCAACATGCAGCATGCCACTACTATCTGGCAGACCTTCTCAGGTGAGTAGCACATAGATCCACCTGTCAGATGGAGGCATCTGAACCTAGCCTTCAGGAGGCCCGAGGTCCTTTTAATAATTCTCCTGGTTCACCCATGTGCGTCATTATGACGATTCTCACCCCTTGTCCTGGCTTTCCTCACAGGGGTCAGGAGCCACAATAGGTTTGGGTAGCCAGAGTCACCTGCAAGTATTGAGGGACAAACATTAGCCTTACACAGTGGTACAGGGTCAACACCAGAAGGCATGCAGTGACATAAATTGGGTGGGGAGTCAGGCTCACCAATTAGTCACACCCTGTGCCTCTATAGTTGTGCCATCACATTTGGGATGCCGCTATTCCTCAGGACGAAGGTGTCATGCACCGAGCCAGGATACTTACCAGTGACGTGGGAGATGTTATGGTCAGCCAGGCACACCATTTGCACATTGAGTGAGTGTAACCTCTTCCGATTCCTGAACACTTGTTCATTCTGGCAGGGGGGGGGGGCAAACGCAACATGTGTACCTTCAATCGCCCCAATAATGTGGGGTATATGTCCGATTGCATAGAATCCAGCCTTCACAGTGGCCAGATCTTTCACCTTGGGGAAAGCAATGTACCTGCACATGTGTTTCACCAGGCCAGACAAAACCCTTGCCAGCACGATTGAGAACATTGGCTGTGAAATTCCTGCTGCCAAGCCCACTGTCACTTGGAAAGAGCCAGTTGCCAGGAAATGGACCCCAGACAGAACCTGCACAAGAGGGGGGATCCCAGTGTGATGATGGATATCAGATATCAGATCAGGCTCCAATTGAGCACACAGCTCTGTGATTGTGGCTCTGTCCAGTCTATAGGTGAGTATTATGTGCCTGTGTTCCAGCGTAGCCAAGTCCACAAGGGGTCTGTACACGGGGTCTTGCCTCCTCCTCTGATTCCTCCGCAGTGGTAGGTATCTAAGGAACACAAGAGTGAGTAGGTAGGCTGTCACAATTTGAACAAGGGTAATGGTTGTATTGATAAATCTGATAACTTAGCTAGGTTGCATTCCATGTCAGACAGGGCTTAGTGACTCCCAGGAGGGGTGCAATTGGTGGTGTTTTGCTCTCATCTTGCTGTGATACCTAGCAAACATAATGCCAGTGCGATGCATGGTGTTCAATCCTGATCTCTGTGTGTGATGGTAATGTGTATGCTATCTGTGGTGTTGGTGCTCTAATTGACCCAGTGCTCCCTTTCTCTCTCTCCCCCTTTTTACTTTTGTCATCCTGTCCATGTGTGCATTAGCATCATCTGGCGGAGGAACAGGGGCACCGGTGACAGAGGGAGCTGCATCCCACAGGACCCAGGAGGCAGAGTCCACCGACGCCAAGGGGACAAGTGGGACGAAGGGCGAGGGGAGCACCACGGCGGAGACAGGAGGTGACAACACTGACTCAGATACCTCCTCCGATGGAAGCTCCCTGGTGGTGGCAGACACCCCAGCTACAGGTACAGCCGCCACCCCCGTATCAGCACCGCCCTCCCAGTAGTCCCTCACCAAGTTGCCCATGCCCGCTCACCCATGAGGGTGGCGATCTCCTTCGATCCAGGCACCTCAGGCCCTGCCCCAGTCAGCCCTGCTGCCCTAAGTGAGGAGGCTATTGACCTCCTGGGATCCATATCTGTAGGGCAGTCAACCATTGTGAATGCCATCCAGGGGCTGGCATCCCAGATGCAGCAATGCAATTCATTCCTGGAGGGCATTCACAGTGGATTGGCTGCCCAACAGAGATCATTCCAGGCTTTGGCCTCCTCTCCCATGGCAGCCATAGTCCCCCCTCCAACTACCACTTCCCAGTCCCAATCTCCCCAACCCATCCCATGCACACATACAGAAAAGCATGCACATAAAACATCACACAAGAGTGGCACTGACAAACACAGGCAGCACTCTTCAGGCCACAAGCACTCACATAAACAACAGACAGTTGCAAACACAACATCCACTGCCTCCACTGTCCCACCTCCTCCTCCTCCTCCCTCACTGTCACATTCACATTAACACCTGCATGCACTGTATCAAAAGCCACTACCACCATCACCACACCAAGCAGCACACACACCTCACTTGCAGACACCTCCACAACATCCATCCACGCATCCCCTGTGTCCTCTCCCACCATGTCTGCCCCCCCCAAGAGACACATACTCATGCACTCAGACACCCAATAGCCATCCACCTCACATCAGCACACTGCCCAGGCACCTGCACCGAAGGTCAGCAGACATACACCTCCAACAACCACTCCCTCAACCTCCACTCCCATCCCTCCTCCCTCATCCCACCCCACCATCCCTAAGAAGCTTTTCCTTGCCCAACTTGACCTCTTCCTTCCCCATGCCCCCATCCTGCACGTAAGAGCAGGGTCACAACGACCCAGCCCAACACTTCAGTCAAACATTCCACGGGGACAGTTGAGGCACCTCAGTCGTGGAGGCAGGAAAGGAAAGGATCTCACTCCACCACCCAAGAGGGGGAAGGATCCCACTCCACCACCAAAGAGAGGGAAGGATCCTACTCCACCACCCAAGGGAGGGAAGCATCTCACTTCACCACCAAAGAGAGGGAAGGATCCTACTCTACCACCCAAGAGAGGGAAGGATCCCACTACACCAGCCAGGAAAGGGAAGGTTCCCACTCTACCAACTAAGAGAGGCTAGAACCTCCCTCCAACAGCAGTGGGCAAGGATCCCTCACTTCCAGCTGGGACACAGCAGCCCTCACCTCCGGCTGGGACACAGCAGCCCTTACTTCTAGGTGGGACACAACATCCATCACCTCCAGCTGGGACACAGCAGCTCTCACCTCCAGCTGGGACACAGCAGCCCTGACCTCCAGCTGGACACAGCAGCCCTCACGTCCAACTGGGACACAGCAGCCCTCCCCTCCAGTTGGGACACAGCAGCCCTCACCATCAGCAGAGGGCAAGTAGGCCACCCTCCAGGGACTGTTGTACACGGAGCTCCCACCAGAACCAGTAGGCAGGTCCCCCAGCTCAGAGACTGTGACCTTACACTCCCCAGCTAATTGTAATGGGCATGGAACCCCCTCCAAAACCAGTGAACAAGTCCCCCAACTCAGAGACTGTGACATTGCACTGCCCAGCTAATTGAAAGGGACATGGAGCCCCTTCCAGAACCAGTGGACAAGCCCCCAACTCAGAGACTGTGACCTTGCACTCCCAAGCTTATTGTAATGGGCTTGGAGCCTCCTCCAGAACCAGTGGGCAAGTCCCCCAACTCAGAGACTGTGACCTTGCACTCCCCAGCAAATTGTAAGGGGCATGGAGCCCCCTCTAGAAACAGTGGATAAGTCCCCCTACTCAGAGACTCTGACCTTGCACTCCCCAGCAAATTGTAATGGGAATGGAGCCCCCTCCAGAATCCGTGGGCAAGTCCCCTACTTCAGCTGAGGTGCCCCCCAGGCCTCTTCACCATGAGGTGCCTGGCCATTCACAACATTATGCCCCTGTACAGTGTAGTGCGGATCACGTCAGGTAACAAGTTGGGCCTTGGACTGTGCCCTGTGGCCATGTGGGCCTTTTGTACTTTGGACTGGCCATTGGCCCTTTTGGAACAGTGACTCAAGTATTTTTTGTCACATGGACTATATGGTGGCTGTTACCATACAATTACAATATCAGTACTGCCTAACTGTTGTTATTATGACATGGGTCCTGTGACATTGTTTTTCCTCTGCAGCTATTTGTGTGTATGGTGTGTGCTGTGCATGTGTGTGTCACTCTCTTTTTCCTCTCTCCCTCCCTTTTGTGCTAGGTGGTTGTACTCACCGTCATCGTCTTCATTGGCGTTAGTGTTCCAGGTGGAGCATGGCGTAGAAGAGCTTCAGGAAGACTTAAAGTTCCGGTTCCTTGGTGGCGTTTTTCTTCTCTGTGTCTCTAATGCTGAGTCTTATGTCTTCTGTGTTGTGTTTCCGCCAGGCTTTTGATGGCATTGGTACCGCCCCGGAAATCATGGTGGTTTGCAATGTCTTAATATTGTGGCCAGTACTTCGTCTTCCGCCTAACTGTTGATAGCTACCGCTGTGGTCAGTGGTGTTAGCACCCGGGCGGTTGGTGTGGTACATTGGCTGTCTACTGGAGTTATCACTGTCATGGTCATAATTTGGCGGTAATTACTACCAGCCTGTTTGCGGTATTACCACCACTTTAAAAGTCACCGCCAATGTCATAATGACCACCTAAGTGTCTTTTCTCTCTTGTTCCATAACTTATCCATAACTCTGACAATCCTTGACTTACAAACATTGGAACAAATCTAAGTAGCACAGTAATAACAATTGTGTCATTTGACAGTACAATGACTCAATTGGTATAATTTCAAACAGCCCACTCAAAATGTAACACAACACGAAGGTCAGCTTCCTCCAATTAACTGTTAAGTTCTTGAACACTATGGCCCATACCTTTTGAAGATATCTCTGCAGCCACCAACTCCTCATTGACAATCATTCCACTTGCAATAATTGGAAATTCAGTGTTGACTGAAGCATCAGCAATGTTTTGATGAGTTAACATCTCCAAGTTCCTCTTGTTCAATGTTGATGACCAGAATGTATCAAGTTGCACAGACATAGGTTTCAAAATGTAAATGCAGGCAAGGTCAATTGTTTCACTTGTAGACATTCACATGATTCTCTCACATTCTTTGACAGATAGTTCAAGATAACTGTCTGGGTGACTCCACTGACCTCCTGGTCAGCATCTGTTGCCCTCCCCAGCTCCTCCTGCTGCTGCTGCCTCTGCCTTGGGAACTAACTGAGAGCCTGCCTGACTCTGAGTTCGAGACCCGCCTCTGCCCGCAGGCTCCTGCCTGAGCCCCATCCCTGGTGGCCTAGTAGCCATCTGCAAGTAAGTATCTTTGGTCTCTCTCTGTCTCTCCTTACTCCTGCTTTTATACTTCTGCTTTTTTACCTCAGTTTTCACTTTGTTTTCTATTTTTTCTTTTTTCTGTCTCTTCTCTTACTTTTCTGTCTCTTCTGTTACTCTCTCCCTCCCGCGTCGCTGTTGCCCCCTGCAGCCCATCTGCACCCGTCCGTGCCTGAACTGCACCCAGCACCAGGAAGCCTGAATCTCCGATATACCATTCCCTGACCACCATCCATTACGACGCCAAGACCCTCCACCACCTTAACACCGGATGTCTCAACGGCTGCTGAACCACATCTCCTAAGGACACCCACGGACCTTTTTCCTGCCGGAACCGCAACCTCAGTTTCAGCCACAACAAACAACGGAACACACTAAACCTGAAACCTCCGATGCCCACCACAACCTCATCAACTGCCTCCTTCTGAATATACGCTCCCTCCATAAGCACACCACCAAACTTTGGGACCTGATCGACTCTGCCCATCCAGACATCGTATTCCTAAACTAGACCTGGACCAACCCTACCTCCGGACCAGACATTGCCATCTCAATCACGGACGGCTAAAACATCCTAAGGAAGGACAGGCCCTCCTGTCCGGTGGAGGACTGTCCATCGTATACAAGTCTTCATTCCACATCACGGTCAACACGGAGGAACACTGCAGACTGCCCTGCCCCCGCCAAGCCTTCATCAACACCATTGTACACATCGCCACCCCCATGCCCTAGCGTCCACCGACTACCTCCTCCGGGGCGATTTGAATTTCCACTTTGAGGACCGCAACGACTGAAACACCACTTCCCTACTCGACATTCTTGCCACCCTCAGCCTCAGACAACTGATCACCGTTCCCAACCATGCTGCAGGACACACACTAGACCCCATTTTCACCTTGAGCAACCTGATTACCATCAGGAATATCTCCACCCCAGACTGGACCAACTATCACTGCCTACACTTTGCCAACACCGCACCCAACAGCTGCCTCCACATCCCCAGGGCCCCCCACAGGAAATGGAATGAAATCACCAATGAGCAACTCACCACAATGCTTGCCAAATTACCCCCGCCTCCCCACGGATGATGCCAACGCCGCAGCAGGCAACCTTAACTCATAGTTCACCAAATGCGCCAACTCCTTAGCCACGATCACCTTCGATTAAGCGCATCCTAAAAAAAGCCCGCTGGTTCACCACCGAACTCCAAGAATCCAAACTCTCCTACAGGCCCTAGAGAAGAAATGGAGAAACAGCAAAACCAGCAAAGACCTTGCCTCCTTTAGAGCTGCCACTTCCATCTATCACTAATGCATCAAGAACACAAAAAAAGCTGCATTCCGTGAATGCATCAACACCTCCCAACACAACACGAGAGAACTCTTCATGATTATCAATAAATTCACCAATCCTCCCTCCAAAGCCACAAACATCCCCCTGTTCAAGACCTCTGCAACAAATTGGCCACTTTCTTCCACCACAAGATTAAGGACATCTATAACAGCTTTCACCCGCAGAACCCACCCAGCATCAGAACTTACGACTGACCAAGCCCCCAGGAACCCACCCAAACCGTCCACAGCTGGTCCACTCTTACCACTGAAGAGACTGAAATCATCATGAGCAGCATTCATTCCGGAGCTCCCACAGACCCCTGTCCTCACCACATCTACAACATAGCCAGTGCATCCATTACCCTCGAACTCCGCAAGATGCTGAACTGCTCTATCAAAACAGCCACACAAAGCTGAAACACGCAAAGTACACCCCTCCTGTAGAAACCCACAGCCGACCCATCAGAGCTCAAGAATTTCCATCCCCTTTTGCCTCTACCCTTCCCAGCCAAAGTCCTGAAAAAATCCATAAACTCACAGCTGTGACAATTCCTCGAAGACAACTGCACTCTAGATACCTCTCAGTCTGGCTTCCCCAGCAACCACAGCACAGAAGCAGTTTTTCTTGCAGCCACTGATGACATCTGCACCCTCCTCGACCACGGCCACAATGCAGCACTCATACTCCTTGACCTCTCAGCAGCCTTCGCTATGGTCTCCCACAGCACCTTATGCACCAGACTCCACAACGCAGTAATGCACGGAAAAGCTTTGCAATGGATTCACTCCTTCCTCACCGGAAGAACACAGAGAGTCAGGCTCCCACCCTTCATATCCAAACCAACAGAAGTCAGCTGCGGAGTCCCTCAGGGATCCTCCCTGAGCCCAACGCTCTTCAACATCTATATGGTCCGCTCCCAGTCATCATCAGAGACCACGGAATGAACATCGTGTCATATGCCAATGACACAAAACTTATCATATTCCTCATTGAAGACCCAGACAAGCTAAGAGGAACTTTCACACTGGAATGAAAGCTGTCGCCACCTAGATGAGGGAGAGCTGCCTCAATCTCAACTCAGACAAGACCGACCTCATTATCTTCGGAAACTCCACTTCAGCCTGGGACCACTCCTGGTGGCCCACATCGATCAGCGCACCGCCTACTCCGACTGACCACACCTGCAACCTAGGAATTATCCTGGACTCTTCCCTATCAATGACCCAACATGTAATTGCAATCACCTCTTCCTGCTGGCACACCCTCCACCAACTTTGCAAAATCTTCAAATGGATCCTGGTCCACTGTCACAAGATAATCACCTACGTCCTAGTCACAAGCAAGCTCGACTACGGCAATGCACTCTATGCTAGCCCCACAACAAAGAACATCAGAAAACTACAACTCATCCAAAACGCTGCTGCCAGACTTGTCCTGAACCTCTGCTGCCAGGAACACATATCCCAAAACCTGAGGATCATCTATTGGCTCCCAGTGGAAAAGCTAATCAACTTCAAACTACTCACTCACACCAATAAGGCCCTTCACAACATCGGACTGGCCTACCTGAACCATCACATCCCATTCTATTACCCCCCCAGACCCCTCCCCCTCTGCCTAGCAGGGGCTAGCCACAATCCCACGCATCCGGAAAACAACCACCAGAGGAAGATCTTTCACCTACCTGGCAGCAAGAAGCTGGAACAACCTGCCCACACACCACAGACAAAGCCTATTGCACACCATCTTCAGGAAGAACCTCAAGACATGGCTCTTCGAATGAGGTCCAGACCCACCACCAGCACCTTGAGACCATCACAGGTGAGCAGATGTGCTTTATAAAAACTGATTGACTCCTTAGAGGATCCCCCAGTATTGCTCCTACGAGTCTTCTAGGGTTTGCTGGCAGCCCACGCTGCTGCAGCCCCTCAGACAAGTTTCTGCCCTCCAGCTGCTTGACCAGCTCAAGAAGGGGAAGGCACAACAAAAGATTTCCTGTGGGAGTGGGGATGCAACACCCTCTCCCTTGGAAATAGGTGTTACCTGACTTGGGAGGGAGGCTTTGAAGGGTACATTTGGTGCCTTCTTTGCATAATCCAGTTTGCAACAGTCCAGGGACCCCCGGTCCCTGCTCTGGCGCAAAACTACACAAAGGAAAGGAGAGTGGCCACTCCCCTGTCCATCACCACCCCAGGGGTGGAGCACAGAGGTCCTCCAGGTGGCCACTTGATTCTGCCATCATAGAAACAAGATGTGCATAGGCCCCTGTGAGCATCTGGTTGGTCAGGACAGGTTACTGACGTCAGTGATCCCCTCTGATAGGTGGTCACACTGCAGAGTGACTAAGCCCCATGTTATTGCTATTTAAGGACTCTCTTGTGCGTGGGTCCCCAGGTTCAGCAGACAAGACTCCACCAGGTCTCCTCTGCATTGAACTCTTCAGCTCGTGGCCACAGAAACCACTACAGGACTTTACAGGAACCAAACAGGCCTCCAACTCCCGAGATGACTTTGCCTTGCAACATTGTTTCCCCAGCTCCTTCCAGCAATTTTAACATTTCCATGGCTGTGCATCCTCTGGGGGTCACAAATTTTTCAGCTGCACCAAAGAAGCAAGAAGGAATCTCCTTTGGAGTGAAGGAGTTTCTCCCCTGCATCCGCAGGCACCTAAGGCTGCTGGGATCTGCTCTCCACAGGAACTGCATGGATCCACCAACACAGGCAGTCATTTTGAGTGGTCCTCTTGGTCCTCTCTGCCTTCTGACTGACTTGGAAGATGGTAAGCCCTTGCCTCTCCTTGCAGGACAGAACCCCTGTGCACCGTAACTCTTGCAGCAACCAAGGCTTGTTGACTCCTGCTCCGAGGGATCTTCAGGCTCCAAGTAGCCCTGGCCTCCAGCACTTCATCCTTGCAAGAACAGTCTCTCCTCTACTGCTCCAGCGACATTGGACTCCTTTCTAGGTGTGCTGACTGGGCCTCGCTGCAACTTATCTTGCCTGCTGCCAATGGATTTCCTGTGGGGGTTATCACTGCTTCTGCTGGCTTCTCCTGAAAGCTAAGGGTCAGCCTGGACTCCCCCCAAGATTGAATCCCCTGGACTTTGCTGGTCCTCTTCTCCCATGGAAATCCTCTTCTATCCAGATTTGCATTTGCCAAGGCTTGTTGGTCGTCCTCCTGACCACTGACCCAACTGTGAGCTGGCGACTGGCATAGGGCAGCTTCTGCTTGACTTCAGGGATTCCTCTTCAGCTTCTGGGCTCCACAGCTGGTCTTCATCATCCAGCGTTGACCCAGATCTTCATCCACAGAAGGGTGGGTAGTGGCTCCTGCCCCACCTGAACACTGCTGGGTGGACTGGACTCTGACCCCTGATTTTTTCAGGTCCTCGTCTACAGGAATCTACCATTGGGTTCCACTGGTCTGGTCCTGATCTTGCAAATTTACTTTTCCACGTCCCCTTGTTAGAATCTGGGAAGACCAGGTAACTTACCTCTACTCTCCTGGTCACTGGGGTTCATCTAGGCACTCACCTCACGGGGTATTGAGTTCTCCCAGCTCCCTCCTAATTATTCCACATCCTTGGGTGGGGGACCTAACTTCGCAATCCACTATTTTAGCATATGGTTTGTCCCCCATATAGTGCCCTATCTATTTTCTGCTATTTCTTGCTAATGCTTGTTGTTTTTCTATCCCAATTCCTAATACTTACTGTGTGTGTATATATAGTGTGTACTTACCTCCAGTTGGGGGACTGCCTATAAGTAATCCAATTCAGAGTTACTGTAATAAAGTACCTTTATGTTTCACCATTGTGTGGTTCCTTTCATGTGAGATAAGTTACTGTGTGACTACTGTGGCCTTGCAAGCGCTTTAAACTCCTCCTAGATCCATCTTGGCTGCTCACCACAGCTACCACTAGAGAGCCCTGGCTTCCTGGACACTTTTTCACTAACTAGTAGGAGTCGCCTGGACATGGTATAAGGTGCAAACACCATAGGTGTTCACCACACACCGACAAGCTTCCTACCAATGGCTTGTAGTGATTTTGCACACATTGACAAGGCAGCTTTGTTTGTTTGTGCCTATCGCTGACACAGCTTGTTTTCCAGCATCTACTTCATTGTACAGTCTTGAAAAAGCAACATGGCAGTGTCATGTGTGCTGGAATGTTCCAAAGAAAAGCAGTCTTCCAAATCAAAAATATCAAGAGCAGCAATTGTAAACCCTTTACTGGTAAAGTGACTTGGAAGTGGTGTGCTGTCAGATACACAAGATTTTACAGCATGAGCTGCTTAACAAGTTCCTACTACATAAAAACAAGTTGATACACCAATCCTATTAATTGAAGTGATTAGCTCTCTACTTTTACACTTGTCATAGGTGGGCAGCCATCATATGTAACAGAGTTTTTATTTTGCCGTGATGTAATTCATAAAACATGATTTGGAAAAGACAGTACATTTGCAGAGCATGAGCCTGTCGGTTCATGGGATTCTTCGCTTATATTTTCAAAGCCATCATCAATGTTGTCGGCTTCTGTTCCGATGAGAGGGATCAGGTTTTATCAATAAATTAGAGTCTTAGAAGTAGCATATGACAGCTAATAAATCTGTATTTTGAGAGGCCTAACAGAGAAAATAATGTGGAAATTAAAATGTACACGTTTAAACTATGATGGACATTTGTGCCTACCATTCGTATTTTGACACAATGTTTAACATGGAAATATTGTACATTCTTAAATGTGTGAATTATTAATGAATATTAATATGAAAGTACTTTTTTAGGTAGAAACAGTAGAAATAAAAAATATTATGAGTATTAAATGAATATGAATTAAACACACTTGTATTGAAATAAATGAAATCCATTAATGTGAAAAAATGTATATGTTTTAAATTGCTTTGACATAACATGAATAATGTTTGAAATTAAATAATTTGCTCTGCATATTTGATTTGAACTATAAGGTGTGAAATAGGTTTATTAATGTATTAAATGTATTAATGTGCATAAAGGTTTCCTTAACTTGACTAGGCCTGAAGAAGAAAATTCATTTTGTAAGCAGCAATGGAAAATCACTTATGTATTCTGTCTCATCTGAGCTGAATTCTTTCCCTAGGCTGCTAATGTAATGTTGAATGTTCTATTGTATTGCAGGAGAAGAGCATGTTTCAAATTTAGTTAATGTAACACTATTTGTTCTAGCTGTTGAATCGAACAGGAAATTGCAGTATTCATGTGAAAGAATATTAGTTTAGTTTATTGTGGATCGTGTGAAAGGAACTGCAAGTAGCTAATCATTAGAAAATGTAATCTTTTGGCAGAACTGCATTATTTAATGAAGCAAACAATGCACTTTTGCTGAGAAGATTCTTAAAATTATCACAACTTGGTGGTGCCATCTGCAATGATTGGATGCAGAACTTGACGACCAGAGTGTGCCCACTTGAAGGACCAATCAAATGGATTTTGGTTATAATATTTAGTGAAAAACTTTGGAATGGAAGTCAGTTCCCTGTTGAACCTTCTTGAAGTAATCCGTCTTGAGATCTTCTTAGAGTCAGTTCCATGTTTGCTTGAGTCTGCACTCACATCTCTTCTCTGAATTTCCATATGAGTTTCCTTATAGTCTTAACTGCCCTATTCTGTTATGTGGCTCAGTACTAATAAGGCCAACTAATTCTGATCTGGTGTTCTGCACCATTCTGATGCTGCTGTCATATGACACCAGAAGAAGGTGACCCTTCCTGTGGAATCATCCTGTCTGCTGTCCCATGAGGAGAGGTATAACTAAATGTGGTTTCTAGTTTCCTTTTTGGCTTAGTCACTTACACCAACATATATTTGGAATTAGTTGCCCTAGTTAGATGTTTTAGAAATTATTTTTGTCTTCTTTTATTTGTGCTTTGCCCACATGTTTTAGCCCATTCCGCATGTGCAAGTCCAAATTCTGGTTAGTGTTAGGGATGGCCCGGCACTGAAATTAATTGTCAAAATTGCAATTTGATGATTTACTGATGTCACCATCATCTTCTTTGAGTGTTAATAATCATGTGCATATTCAATCAATCAATCAATCAAGGATTATAGAGCGCACTAATCACCCGTTAGGGTGTCACGGCGCTGGGGGGGGGGGAGCTACTGGTCATAGAGCCATGTCTTGAGGTGTTTCCTAAATGTCAAGAGGTCTTGGGTCTGGCGAAGGTGGAGCAGTAGGGAGTTCCAGGTCTTGGCGGCTAGGTGAGAGAAGGATCTTTCTCCGGCGGTGGTGCAGCAGATGCGGGGGATGGAGGCGAGGGCAAGGCTGGCGGAGCGAAGATTGCGGGAGGGGGTGTGGAAGGTGAGTCTGTCATTGAGGTAGGCTGGGCCTGTGTCGTGGAGGGCCTTGTGTGCGTGGATGAGGAGTTTGAAGGTGATCCTCTTTGATACTGGTAGCCAGCGAAGGTCTCTGAGGTGGGGGGAAATGTGGTCATGGCGTGGGATATCCAGAATGAGGCGGGTGGATGCGTTCTGGATTCTTTGCAGCTTTGTTAGGAGTTTGGTTGTTATTCCTGCGTATATAGGGCGTTTCTGTAGTCCAATCGGCTGCTGACCAGGGCGTGGGTGAAAGTTTTCCTGGTTTCGACGGGAATCCACTTGAAGATTTTGCAGAGCATGCGGAGAGTGTTGTAGCAGGAGAGGAGATGGCATTGACCTGCTGAGTCATGCTGAGTGTGGAGTCCAAGATGAAGCCTAGGTTGCGTGCGTGGGTGAGGGTGCGGTTCCTAGGGAGGTGGGCCACCAGGAGTCATTCCAAGTTGAGGGTCACTAAGCGTGCCGTAAGTGTGCTCTCCCGTCTTTTCGGGAGAGCACGTCAGGGTAGGTTCCCCTGCAGACTGCCGTCATCCACAAATAGTGACCGCTTTCGGCATGCTACTTCCCAAGGGGCCCCCCATGTACCAAGGGATGGGCGACCATTAGAGGTTTCTGACAATTAGTGAACTTCAATGTAAGTGACTATATGATTTGTTTGACATTTTTACAAACTTTCGGTAATATAGACAGGAGAAGTCTTATTATGTATTGGTCCTGAAGAAGCGTCATAGGATCTTGTTAGACCACTGTACGCGAAACATGTTGACCATGTCCTAGGAGCCCGACGATAATCTCCTTAAGCTCCAGCACCATGCAGAAAGTGGTTGAGCATTATTCCTCATTTTACACTTTCCTTTTGTTTTTAATCTTGGTCCCGGTCTTATTCCATTGATTAATTAAATTGACTCGCTCCTATTAAGACTGGGAACCAATTTTAGCTTTCACTCTCCTGCCAGGATTAGCACCTGACCGCAACACCAGGTCTTGTAGTGTCCGCTACCACGGCTGCTACCTAAAAGATCTCAGGCAAAGAGCCCCCTTACGGGGAGCCCGTCAGACATTGCAGCGCCGGTCTGACGAGGAGCTACCCGATGATGAAGCATGACATCCTCTCGGATGTGTGAGGGCTCTTGCTCCTGAACTTTAATGTTCCCCTAGTGATTATGGGGGTCATTCAGACCTTGGCGGACGGCGGAGGCCGTCCGCCAAGGTACCGCCGACAAATGACCGCACCGCGGTCAAAAGACCGCGGCGGCCATTCAAACATTTCCGCTGGGCCGGCGGAAATGCCCCTGCAACGAGGACGCCGGCTCAGAATTGAGCAGGCGTAGTTGCAGGGGTGCGACGGGTGCAGTTGCACCCGTCGCGTATTTCAGTGTCTGCAAAGCAGACACTGAAATACTTTGTGGGGCCCTCTTACGGGGGCCCCTGCAGTGCCCATGCCATTGGCCCCCAGGGGCCCCGCGGCACCCCCTACCGCCATCCTGTTCATGGCGGGTTTCCCGCCATGAACAGGATGGCGATAGGGGGTGTCTGAATCCCCATGGCGGCGGAGCGTGCTCCGCCGCCATGGAGGATTCAATGGGGCAGCGGTAAACCGGCGGGAGACCGCCGGTTTACCCTTTCTGACCGCGGCTGAACCGCCGCGGTCAGAATGCCCTTGGGAGCACCGCCAGCCTGTTGGCGGTGCTCCCGTGGTCGGTGACCCTGGCGGTCACCGGCCGCCAGGGTCAGAATGACCCCCTATATTTTTCCATTTGGAACAGTGTACACCTTTTTTGTATGTTCAGTTAATTGGGAGACCGTACACTGGACCAACTAATCCCTCCCTTTGTTGATAGTTTTGATTTAGTGCTCAATTGTTCATGGTTTTAAATATTGTTTATGGTTTAATGTCAATGATTTACGATTGTGTGATTCTGACTACTACCTCCATCACCAAGTCCAAAGATTTTGTTGACCTTTGAGGGTGAGCTTGGTGATGGTGTCTCACCTCCCGAGCACTAGTGGTGGTTGAGCCCAAGAGCTGGAGAGTAGGAATTTTCTGGGGCCCCACGAAAACAGGCATTCTTGTCGACTCCCATGATTTGCCAAGCTCTGTGGCATCACAAAATTTGTGATTAAGTCCAAAATCTAAATCTTTTGGGACTTTTCGCATTTCCAGAGCTCGTAGTGAAATACTACAGATATTTTAAGTAAGTGTTAATTGTTAAACTGCATGTACCAGGATGCAAAGGGGCAAACTTGACTGGAATGTGAGGCAGTGTGCTCCCAATTTGACTTCCAGTTTAAAAGTCTCCCTAGAGCCATTGAGCTGACGAGCTCTGGAAATGCACCTGTGAGCCTAGGAGTGGTACTAAACCTGAGACAATTTCGGTGGCATTTCCAGCAACCCCAGATATTTTTTGTGATTCTTTGGTCTCTACTGATGAAGGGCACTAACCCAGAAACACGTGTCTAGAGATGAACAGTACTGTCTGCACTAACTTTAGTGAAATACTACAGACATTTTAAGTAAGTGTAATTGTTAAACTGCACGTACCAGGATGCAAAGGGGCGAACTTCACTGCAATGTGAGGCAGTGTGCTTCCAATCTGACTTCGCATTCATAAATCACTCTGCCCTGTGGCAGGGTGCCACACACAATGTACCATGCACAGGGCTGCTCTTTTTCCTGCTGTGCACGTTTGAAAATTCACACAGGCCAATGTAGGGGAGGCTGCCACCCTTCCTGTGGTGCAGCAGATTATGACAATGATGTTACACACAGCGCAGGTTCCGACAGCAATCCATTGAGTCTTTGTGCCTTTACGTTACCTGCTATTGTTCTGTGATCTTGGACCTAGCAGTGGCATAACCTCTGTGTTTACAGAAAACATGAAAACCCTCCCACTTTCTGTGGAACATGTCAGTTTACAGTGCTTTTGAGGTGCACACACTCCCTTCCGCCTCCTCACCCCATTGCTCTTTTGTTGCATCCACAGCTGACTGTGTCCACCTAATCTTCAGCTGAGAGTGCTGGCCAACGAGAGCACCTGCCTTGAGGGGCAGTCACTCTAACGTTGATGGTAAATTTCTGGGAAAATGTTTGGGTCGCCCTAAGTTGCGGGCACTGTGCGACTGCACAGTTTGCATACCCCTAAGGCTACTACTGCCCTCATTGTGAAAAGAGCTAGCTCCTTGCTATCTTCCAAACAGGATGAAAATTACCCTTGCTTCATAAAGAGATTGAGGGATGCACCTTCAACCAACTAATCTCTTGTATTAATGGTGAACACTTGCTTGCAGAGTATAAATTTAGCTGCTTATCTGGCTGCACCATTGAAGAAGTCACTTTGAAAACACTCGTGATAACTATTGGGTGAAGGCAACTCTTGTGTTCTCATTTTGCTCACCATTTTGGTGACTTTCGATAGAGTTGCTTACTGCAGGGAACTATCGCTCTTGGAAAATTGTATAGGGTATTGTGGTCCAGCCTTGACCTGGGTCATTTTCTTCCAGGGTAATCATTAACAATAATGTAGACAGGAGAGCACATCTCAAAAACATCAACAATGCCTTGTAGTATGCCTTTATTCACACTCATAGCTTCTACTCTGTTTACTTTCAAGAGTCACTAAATTTGCTGTTCAATGGATTTGGACCCTAATGAACGTGACCTAACATTCATTCATGATATCTCAAATTTTGGTTGTGTTTTTTGAACCTCCAAAATTTGATGTCAGGGTGCTTCCTGATTCTGAACCAGCTTTTCAAGAACGTGAAAATGGAAGGTTTCTGCACCTTATGTTGTATTCTCTGCAAATTCCCTTTGATTTAGGCTTGGTTCCGATCTCTCGGTCACTCAACAGATCAGCACAGTTGATCAGTTTTTACCTCGGTTCTCTGAAAAAATAAAAAACGCAGCTCATGCTGCATTATTTTCTCACTAGGACTTTGGCAATTCCTTACTTGCTAGTATCTTGCCAAACTCACTTGTCTTTGTGATGGATGTTCTTCCTTAGCTACACTCATCTCCTCCACAAGAAAATGTGATCATACAACTCATATCTTATGAGACCTTCTACTGCTTCCCATGGAACCTTGGATTAAATTCTGCTGCTTAGCATACAAAGCTAGTCAACTATTTAAAACTGTGTAACAACTCACCAGACTGGGTGGACTATAAGGCCCGAGGAGTAAGAATTTACTCCTACAGATATCTCAAACATTCAAATTGTTCGGCACTTTACAAGTCTTTCACGTGAGCTGCAAATACCCTATGGGACTCTATGCCAACCTGCTGTTCTTTCTTTAACAACCTTCCAAAGACTCTTTGCCATAACCTTTGGAACTAAAATTGGAGTCTGTTGAAAATTTGCCAATTTCCCTAAAATATCTCTTACTTCTCTTTGGCCCGGATGATTCAAAAGACAGGTTGCAAAAGTCGCAGCAAAGTGCTCACAAACTTTACGATAACATCTATTTACTAATAGGTTGCATTGCAAAAAATCCAGATACAGGTTTGCGGAATAGCCTGTCTAATGAATATTAATTTGGCAGATCACCATTTTGCAGTCCTCTGTAACTAAAATCACAGGGATGGTGAGCTGTAAACAACAAAAGTCATCCTTGTGTTTGCATTCTAAAACAGGAAATTTTAAAGCAGCAGGTGTCCCTAAAAGGAACAGATGCTCCTTTAAAAAAAAAAAATCATCTTTGGGAAAACATCAGGGCAGCAGGCAGTGGTCTGCTAGATCACTGCCTACTCTCCCATGGGGCAATGAACACCATTTGCAAAAGGGGCGTTGTCCGAAGATTGAGAATCAGCTACCCCACCTTTGAGGTGTCAGTAAATGAGTAATTGTAATCACATAATTAGAATAAGATGTTGATTTGCATCCAGTGCTTGCCATATTGTATTGCTTACAAGTGTGATGGTCTTGCCTGTCTAAATTAAACTCAATAAGATATTTGATCACCAGTGAAATTCAGCATTTCTACATGGGTGTACGTTTTTATTCACAACTCTTGTGTACTTGACACTTTATTGACAATAAATAATAGTGCAAACCAGCAATTAGAAAAGATACATATTGTAACAGGAAAAATACTATGGTAAAACAATTGGCGAGAGAGAAAGTGACCAGGAGAAAAAAAAAAGCAGACAGAAATGTATCAGGAAAAATATTGTGCCTCAAATTAGAGAAAGAAGGGAAATGATTGTGAGGAGAAAAGGGAAACAACAACAAATATAACGACATCATATCAGAATAAAACAGTTCTGCTGGGATGCATTTTGTGGCAATAAATAACGAAATTATGTATTTTGAGACTTTTTGTGGCATATGTTAGAAAGATATGCAAGTCTGATTTATCCCACTACACAAAAAATTATTTGGGGGGCGGGTATTTTCAGTTCCTGGCCTCACTGGAATTAGGAGGGCTCTGGTGTGGAGCTCATGTGTAGTTAGACTCCAAACATCACGTTTCTCATGCTGTTTCGTTGAATGTTTGACCTTTATTGATTGTCCATCTGTTAATGGTAGCCAGCAAAGGTTAAGCCACCCTTCGACCTACTGATATCACTGACAATACGAAGTGATAACCGCACCTGTGGAAGTGAGATGCTAACATGCTCAAACCTGTTTGCCACTGATACAGATGACAGGCTCGGGCCAGTTTTCGTGTTATCCAGTACCCCCTGCACCTCCACATATTTTCTGCTTTAAATAGTATTTTTTAGTCTAGTCCTTAACTGAAAGGCTTAAAGATGCAGAGAATTACATATTTTTTCTCTGTTTCATTTCACCTAGAAAACTATTTTTAAAACTGCACAACCGGACATCGGCCATGTAAAATAAGCACAGCGTTCCACCAGTTATTTTGTGCATTTTTTTCTTTTTTTTTTTTTACAAATATTGGTTTAAAATGGCCTGTGAGCTCAAACTGTTGGACAACTACGTGTAAAGTACAATATCTTTAAATAACGTTGTACTCATTGGACAACTTTGCTCCTTTTACACAGTTAAAACAGGCCTCCCATGCAGCGAATTTTGAGAAAGATCCTAATTTAATTATTTAAATTATTAATGATCCTTCTCATTCCATGTCAAATATTTTTTTAATAAATTTTGTTTTTCCGCATAAGAAACAGCTAGTTTGCTCTACAGACAAAAGTGGCTGTTTTAGATGCATTAATCGTCTCTATTCCAACGTGGGTACATAGATGGCAGCATCTGGACATGCCATGTGTCCTAGTCAAATACTGCATCAATCAGTTTCTATTCTTTTGAGAAAACACATTTGTTGGAAATGTGGAAGAGTGGTCTTTTACGTGCTTTATTTGTTATGAATTGGCTACTTCGTGTTAGAATATGCTTATATGGTATATTTCTAAAATATTGTATGTCATTTAGTGACTGTGCAGTGCCTTAAAACTGATTCTTTAAAATAATTTGGCACTGTATTGAAAAATCGAACCAACCATATCAAATAAGTCGATGCCTTCGATATTATGTTTGAGCTTGAATTTTAACATTTTATTTTGGTACACAATGATATGCTTCCCACCTACCCCGATATCTAATCTGTTGTTGCCATCACTTCTCCCTGTTTCACATCAAGATGTTACCCAGGGTATTAATTGCGTCTTGGTATCTCTCTAGTTGTTATAAACTTATAACATTGCTGGCATGACATCACAACGGTACTGTTGTGACAATTATGACAGAGCAGTATGATCATAAAAGCACTGCTGCGGGACCATTACAATACCCTCCCTGTAGTACCTTAATGAGGTAACCCGCAGACCCTATAGATTCTAATGGAACTTGGGATCAATTGTTACAACTTGTGATGGGTAAGTGCCGAAGGATGAAATTTGTCCCTCTAGTTTTAATAAAAAAATACAGAGAAAAGTAAAGGAAATGTTCTTTGAAACTTAATTTCCATTGCATTTACTAAGAAATTAATAGTGAATAGATATTAATGAAACGCAACAATATTTGAATATTATTGGCCGGTTTATTCATAGGCAGCTGTATTCTCTGGAAAAAAAAATACAAACACTATAAGGAAGAGCCTTATAGGTAAGCAGTGGACCCTGAGTTCCTGGTACGAAACACTAAAGACAGTAGCTTTGATAAGTATTCTGGTTGTCTGTTTTTTGTTTCTAGAGGATAGGGAAGAAAGACAAACAGAACAAAACGAATTCACTACATTCTGAAAAGTTTGTTTAAATTATTTTTATTTAAATAGCTGACCGCTACATAATTAGTCTTGCGGGTTGGCCTCTGCCAGCCTGCCACATCCCCGCCTGTACCACCAGGTCGGTTGGACCCGCCGGGCCAGAGATCAGCATCTCCGACCTGGGGTCCAATGAAGACCGCCAGTGGTATTTGGAGCCGGCTTTCCACCAGGGTTTCCACTGCAGTAGCACCACCATGAAAACCCTGGCAGAAAGGCTACAAGTTGCAAGAATTTTTTTTCTTGTCACCGGCAGATGACTCCCCCACCCTCCCCAGCAAGCCCAATACCTCCATACCAGAACCCCCAACCCCCCTTCTAGTACAGTGCCCCCAACCCCGCATGTACGGACACAGACTCCCACATGCACTCCGCATACACTCATTCACACACCTCGCATACACTCATACACCTACACTGACATACATGCATTCACTCACAAGCATCCATACACGCATACACTCACAAGCATCCATACACGCATTCACCTCCACATTCCTACAGGCATTCAACCACGCATATACACATACATTGACGCACTCATACACACATGTATATGCACACACATTCAATACACTCATACACACAGGCATTCAATACACTCATACACAAACGCATACACACATGCATACACACTTACATTCACACATGCAGACAACACCCACTCGCACACGCACACAACACCCCCCACCCACCCCCCGTGGGACGCTCAACTTACCATGTTCGGTGAGGAGGTCATCCGGCAGGGAACGGGCACTTCCACCACCAACAGTGCCCCACCATCAGGACACTGCCAGGCTGTATTATAGGTCGTAATATGACCTATAACTGAAAGCACTGTGATTCCTGAAGAGGGACATTATGATTTGAGCAATCCTCGTCACTTTGCCACCCCCTTTAAACTGACGAGCTTTTTCATGTGTTGCATTAATGTAGAGTAGTGTAGCTTAGTGAGTGATATTCGAGGTAGTGGCAGGGGTTTGTGAGAAGGAGGTTTCCAACTCTGCAAACTATCCTAATAAGAAAGAATTTCATCCAACAATAGCTAGCTAGTTGCTGAATATCCAGCATCGGGAGGACAGAGGTTTTTTGTTTCTTAAAGGAGTTGAATGGGGACTTTTTAAAAATTAATCATCACCTTCAAATCTATCCGTTCATTTTGTGTTGTACAGGAAGAGCTTGATAACAGCCAGCAAAAGACTGGCAAATTGGTTACAAATATTGGAAAGTGACACCTATAGTGACTGGTACCTGTACTCAGGGATACTGAAATTATGTGCCAAGGGAGCACCATATTATGCAGCAGGGTTGACCAAATTATGCGTCAAGAGAAAACAAAATATGTGTCATAATGTGACACTTTTTTGATAGTATTACTTCATTTTTTTGTAATTTTTTTTGCATGGTAGTACTATCTTGGCAAAGGTTCATCTGATTAGTACCTGTTTATGAACAAAATACATAATAAACAACTGAAAGAAGACAGTTAACCACCTTTGCGAATGGCCTTCCAACACGTGTGAACACATATTGCCAAATTTAGTAACCATTGATCCATTTGAGCCAGAAACAAATTTATTTTGTTAAAATCAGCAGATTGTGGGTTATGTAGCTAATCCTTAATTTCGCAGAAAAGAAGCTGGAGCTACAGTGGCCCTCTGTACTTTATAGATTCCAAGACACTTAGACTACCTATAAAGATATGTGCATGCTACACTGATAAAGACTTCCATAGGTTCCAGTGCTGAAAAGACAGGTATGTGGGCAAATGCACATGCTACACAACACAAATGTCTGTAATATGTGTGTTTGTGTGTGTGTGTTTGTATGTGTGTACGTGAAACACACCAGAATGCATTTTGTGATAATTGACATCCAGCATGAACCTAACTCCAAGGGGCAGTACACTGCTTTTTAGATTTTCAAAGAAAATTTATGTTCTACCTGAAGCATCTCAAGCTCGAGGTGCCATCCATAAAACAACATATTCTACATGTGGAGGCTAAAATCAAAGAATGATAAAGAGGTGGAGGATAGATACAACATAGGAATCAGAGGGTTATTTGCATTCTACATGGTCTATCACTCAGCTCTCCAACGATGGGAAAAGGTGTCTTCTATTATTTGACACTTTTTTTAAATAAAAGCTAATATAGACATGCACGTTTCAGTTAGAGACTTGAAACCTATGATTACCATGCTAGAAAAAGAGCTAGGAAATATGAACAGATATGTGTGAGGATCTAAGTTTTGTTACATTCACCACTTTCTGATATAAAACATAAAATTACAAGAGGGCTGTTGTGTACTTTTGTCATACTTATTCACTCCACATTTCTCTCCTGTCCAAAATACAGACTACTTATTATTGGTACCTACCCTGCTAGCTCCTTTTCCATCATGGCAAAGAGGTTTTGACATTGTCCAATACACAGAGTTATACCTTGAAATGATACTCTGGATAAAAATATGTGAGAACCATCAAATGTTAGCACCGATTAATAATTACCATTGTTAACCTTTGCCATGAAGTGTTTGAGACAGAGAGAAGGGCTGATCTAAATAAGTGTGTTCTAATTTCAAAGGAACAAGCAGCTTATCTCATAACTTGAACAACATGCATTATGGAAGGACTCCCTTCAGGGGTGGCTGCTCCGCAATGGCAGAGGAGCCATACACGCATACACTCACAAGCATCCATACACGCATTCACCTCCACATTCATACAGGCATTCAACCACGCATAAACACATACATTGACGCACGCATACACACATGTATACGCACACATTCAATACACTCATACACACAGGCATTCAATACACTCATACACAAACGCATACACACATGCATACACACTTACATTCACACACACAGACAACACCCACTTGCACACGCACACAACACCCCTCAACCCACCCCCCTCCCCCCTCCCCTGTGGGACACCTGACTTACCATGTTCGGTGAGGAGGTCATCTGGCAGGGAACGGGCACTTTCACCACCAACAGTGCCCCACCATCAGGACACTGCCAGGCTGTGTTATACGTCGTTATACGACCTATAACTGAAAGCACTGTGATTCCTGAAAAGGGACATTATGATTTGAGCAATCCTTGTCACTTTGCCGCCCCCTTTAATCTGATGAGCTTGTGAGCTTTTTCATATGTTGCCCCCCTGGCTAAGAGCCAGCCACAGAAAAATAAATCTATACTTCATTATCGTTTTATTTTTCTGATGCTGGCACAGCCAGCATGTGACTAGAGGGATGAAGCTGGGCCATGGGAGGAGGAAGGAACAATGGAGTGCACTAAGTGTGCATGTGTGTTTGGCTGGCCGTCTTAGGCTGGCCAAACACTCATGTGCACTTAGGTTTCTCCAACTCATCTGTGTTGCACAGCCAGGTTGGAGAAACTGCACAGACCCCAGGGCAGTGTCTGAGCGGCAGTCCGAGCCACTCAGACCAATCCTGCGCTGCTCTCAAGCTAGGCTTAGCATGAGAGCAGCACCAGGATTGCTGTGGAGCCGGTGCTGGGGTCCCAGTGAATGCTGGGTCACGTGACCAGCAGAGGAGAGAGGCAGCAGGATACAATGGCAGCACAAAAGATTAAGGCCCTCATTCCAAGTTTGGCGGGCGGTGGTTGCCGCCCGCCAAGGGGGAACCGCCAATTGGCCGCTCCGCGGTCAAAAGACCGCAGGCCATTCTGACTTTCCCGCTGGGCCGGCGGGCGCCCGGCAAGGGAGCGCCCGCCGGCCCAGCGGGAAAGGGCCTGCAACACAGAAGCCGGCTCCGAATGGGGCCGGCGGTGTTGCAGGTGTGCGACGGGTGAAGTTGCACCCGTCGCGCTTTTCTCTGTCTGCTAGGCAGACAGTGAAAAGCATACTGGGGCCCTGTTAGGGGGCCCCTGCACTGCCCATGCCACTGGCATGGGCAGTGCAGGGGCCCCCAGGGGCCCCAGGACACCCGTTCCCGCCATCCTGTTTCTGGCGGTGAAAACCGCAAGAAACAGGCTGGCGGGAAGGGGGTCGGAATCCCCATGGCGGCGCTGCTTGCATCGCCGCCATGGAGGATTCGCCCAGCCTTGGCTAATCCGGCGGGAAACCGCCAGACCCGATTTTCGGACCGTGGCTTTACAGCCGCGGTCGGAATGGGCACTGAAGCACCGCCAGCCTGTTGGCGGTGCTACCGTTGCCCGCGGCCCTGGCGGTCTTTGACCGCCAGGGTCGGAATGAGGGCCTAAGTGTTTTTTTTTTTATTATTTGTTCCCCCACCCCCGTTGTCCCCTGTCCCACCACCCTTCCCTCCCTTGACATTTGCAGCAGCCGCCGCTGACTCCCATGCCATTTCTGTTGCAGGGTTAATGAGGATCTTAGTAGAATTAAAACATTCCTACTTCCTCACCACCAATGAATGACTAACAATGGCACCAGATTAGAACGACACAATGATGATCACATCTATCAACCAGAAATATTAATGTTTTCTTTGCTTTTTTACTCACAATACCTAATAAAAAGATGTTAAAAAAAACTAAATGCCACCAGCAGAACAACATATCCTCTCTGACCCACACGACTGAACATTAGGTAAAAAGTACCTTTGAGACCTTTCTGACCACTAATGCCTTCATAATAAAAACTAACCTGATGAGCACTACTCCTCGCCCTTTTCATTTGAAGAACTTTGAAAAGTAAATTGACAAATACCCACCAGCACTGAGATGAGTGGTAAACTCATCAAAAACATTACTGGCTTTTCAATCATTTCACAATGGGAACTATGAAAATGAAAACTGTTGTATCACATGGCACCACTTTCTGAGCACTTGATGCGTGGAGCATCAAACAACCTCCATCTTTTCTCTATTGGTTATGGGAAATAAGAATATAGTGCGCAACCCAAACCATCATGGGAGAACAAGCGGTAACAGCACAGCACAAGTGACTCTCTGAACCCACACCCTTGGGGTGGTGTTTGATTAATCGGTAGTTTTTCTTCCACATGCCGTTAGAGGATTTCCATATTCTCATTATTAAGGCCACATTCAACGAAATGTCAATAATGTCCCAGGCAGCCACCTGCATCCTTTTATCACTAAGCAGGGTTAAACATAACGCCATTACAAGGGCTAACATTCAATTGTCACTTATCACGAAATACACGAAATACACAGTGACTAACGACCTGATCTGTCTGCTCACACCATCACCTTCAAACTCTCTGGATAGGGGAAGGCCCATGTAAGGGTGCTCTTCTGTCATGTGAAAGTACATTGAAGAGTTAGGGAACTCTGTTTGCCTCCTAGTCATGCACAAAGCAATATGAAAAACACGCAGTTTGTAGTCACCCACTGTGGTTCTTGTGAAGATTTCTTCCGAACATTGGGACAAGTACATCCTCCTGCCAGTGGCAGGACATGTTCTTCCTCCAGGGAGACAGTGAGAAGATTATGTGCATCGTGACCTCCGTCTTCCTACTGTGTAGTTAGGATAACATAGGTTCAGATGAATAAAACCCTTACACTGTGCTTAATTTGTAAAAGAATTAGTGCTGGTGCCCAAATCGCTTCTCAGAAGCCTGCGGTTGATGCAATTAAATGTCAGCACATCCCATACCCAAGTTTTCTAGTCTTCAGTTCACTACAGGCTTCTTTAATCCACTACCAGACTGGTGCCCCTTTATCTCACTTTTGCAGTTTTCAGCTTTCTCCTTTGGTGAGGGTTTTCTGTCTTTCCATCTTTTTCTTCGTTCATCTTTTCCAATCTGTGTGTTTCTCCCTCTCTTGCTATGGTTAAATGTCTAATGCCGCAAAGCAAGAGCTAGTCCCAAAAATAAGTGCCAGTGGCCACACCGGCAGCCCACAGCTCCAATTAAGCACTGCCCCTACCTTTCCTTAGCTGAAGAAGGGGTTATGGAACTGTCTCTGCCCCAATACCCTCTCATCAGGGAATGGAATAGAAGTATTCAAATGTCGACTGTCTTCATATATTTATAGAGCATATTTGTGTGTGATTTCTGCTTGCCTTAAAGATGCCTTATACACTCAGAGATCATTAATTAGCATAGGGTGTAATCAAACTGCCGTTATTACATTACTCATGCTTTGTTTTTGAACTTTGACAGTACTCCTCCATTTACTTGATACATGAAAGTGACGTGTGCATGGTTAATTTAAGGGTGACCATGCCTGTGATGCACCTGTATATCATAAAAACATATATATTTGTAGGGAACTCAATGGCTATTTTCTGTATTGACTTCACACATGCCAGTCTCTTTCGCTCCATAGTTCTAAAATGGTTGAGGAGAAGACATTACAGTGGCTAGTTCGCTAGAGCAAATCACTCTCAGAGTTGTCTCTCTTTTCGGAGTGAATGAGTCAACAGATGATATGGTAGTTTTGCTGCATGCACCTCATAAGTTACGTCTATTTTGTGCTTTGTAGGTTCATGCACAGTCACGCCTCTGAATGTCTTTATTTCTGGCACAGTGTGGCATGTTGGCACGCTGCCCCTGTGTTAACCTCACACATCACTTGTCAAGTGCAAGTAACCCTGCAGCCATTTGGATTGCATCCATCATTGGCACAGCAGATGGTTATCGCAGTTCACGATTTGAACAGTGTCCTGGGGAAGTGGATTGATAAATATTTCTTGGAGTGAGAATGTTAGTTTGTATTTCTGTGTGTGTTCCTGTCATCGTGTTGTTTTGTTTCAACTTGTGCTGTACGTTTGTTGAATGTTTTTGGAATGTGATGTGATTTGGAATGGTGTGTGCGGTCCTGTTTGATTTCTCTGCAGATTTTTTGTCTTGTAGGGTATTGCTTTTGCACTTTTGAACTGTTGTCTTTCTTACTCCAAAGATGCGGATTATTTTTGTGTTGCACATTTGCGTCTCATTCTCGCTGCATTCGGTATCTCTCACAAACCTTGTTGGACTACAGCCAGAATATGAAATATTAAGACTTCGCCTGTTTTCGTACGTGGGGATATCGTGTGAGATGTGGGGATGTTATGTATTGCTGGTTTGAAACCCTTCACCCTAATTTGCTGATTCTGCACCTCCTTTTTTGACGCATGTCATGTGTGTCCTAATTTCTCAGCACATTACTTGTGTAACAGAAATAATGTGACCTTGGCTCAGCTGCTCATTTGCTGAAAGAATTCCTATGCACCTGATCACACAACCCTGTTTTCTTAAACTGCTCAGAGTATTTAAAGTGGATTGTTGTCTGTTTGGTATTTAGTGCTATACAAATCTATGCTGCCTTGGTTTATGTTTGTTTAGGTATCTTTGATAGTCTCAGGATTGCTCGCTACCTCATCCCTAGAATTAAATAATGTTTCAGAGTGACTTTTCTAGAAGAAGGATTATTTCTGTGCCATCACTCCTAGTTCCTTTTAAGCTCCCATCCATATCACCACCTCCTTTTCATACACATCAGTGACACATTAGGGACTCAGATGCCCACTGTTTTTTAGCGCATGCATTTACGGATGTTTGCATTGAAGCTTAAAAAGATGCTGCTGCTGCTTCTAAGCTCGGCTCCCCTTCATTAATTGCTTCATGTTAAGAATTTGCAGTGTTTAGAATTGGTAGTTTGCTCTGCAGTTGTCAAGTGTCAGATTTATAAGTGACAAATATTTGGATGAAAATGGGGTAGTACCATAATTTACCTTCACGGGCTTAATCAATGCTATAACAAAATTAACAAAAAATCGAATTCCTTTGATGAGAGAGTCTTTCTGATCAATGTCAACTGCTTCTCTAAAACTGCCTCTTTTGCTTTCATTCTATAGATAGTTACCGGACAAAATAAGAAAATATATATTAACCTTAAACATAATGCAGTACTGACCAGCAGTATATTATCAATTGTGCTAAAAGAAATCTATTCCAGTCTCAGGAAAAATGCTTAATTCGTTACTACCCTAAAAATATTTAAAAAAAATATTCTCACTTTTCCCCAACAAACCCTAGTACATTTAATCTATGTAATAATTGAATATGTAGCGACATCCAATTTTCCCTTTTTCCATTAATATTGTGTACATTGTGTAATAGATGTAATCAATCGGATGCTCTTGCCCTATTCCCTAATTGATAGAAGCCAATCAAATTAACATTCAGGTCTCAAAGTGCATTATGAGACATAAACTATTAAAACTTCATCACAAAAAAAGTGCATTTCCAAGTGCATTCCCCGAATGTTTTATAATTCAAACCAGCAGTGCATATTATAAATATGTTCTCTTAATATCCTTTAAAGTGCATTTTGCAATTCACTACATAGTCTCTAACAAATTAGCTTCCTTATAAAGCTAACAGTTTTCCCCATGGCAAGAACGATCCTTTATATTTCCTATAACATTTCTAGACCTTTAGCAACTTTCTACTACCTCCAATTCTTTTAGCATAGACATTTTCCCACTTATAATTAGTACTTTGTCAAGCCAAATATGGAAGCTAGGTGGTTCACTAGATTTCCACTTACTTGTAGTTAATGGTCTAGCTATTAACTTTGCTATGAACCCACGAAGTTCTCAGGATTCTTGCACTAAGACCTAAATGTCTGGAACTGCCCAGTAGGATTGCCTTTGAGACTGAAAATATTGACATTGCATAAAGTAAAGAGCTTTCTGCCAGAATTCCTGCAATCTCTCCCCACTCCAAAACATGTGCTCCCATGTTCCTACCTCACCACATGAAGGACACTTATCAACTAGATTTGCATTCCAACCGTCAAGCTTTTGAGGTGCCGGGTATAGTAGCCACTGAACATACTTCTGCATGTGGTGCAAATTGGCCCCTCTCAGTAACCTTAGCAACACAAAAGGATGATGGACGGAGTGCTGAACAATGCAAACACTCACCCCCAGTCACAGATCTGGGTTTAATCCATCGTTCTTTTGCTCACCATGCCACCCCAGGTTGGACCCAGCCATATGCAAATCAGTCTTGACCCTGTCCCTCATGGGAAAAAGTCAAGCCAGAACTGCCAAGCCAGGTCCTCACTGGACCGGAAACAAGCATCCTGGGACCGGTTTCAGGATTTCACCCTTCATCAGCCAGGCTAGCTTGAATCCAGTGGCACAGTGAGCAAGGGACCCACGTCTGGGCATACCCTTCCTACTTGGGGCAACTTTAGCAACACAAAAGGATGATGAACGGAGGGCTGAACAATGCAAACACTCACCCCCAGTCACAGATCTGGGTTTAATACATCATTGTTTTGCTCACCTTGCCACCCCAATTTGGACCCAGTCATACTCAAATCAGTCTTGACCCTGTCTCTCATGGGAACAGTCCAGCCCGAACTGCCAAGCCCGGTCCTCACTGAACCGGAAAAATGCATCCCAGGACCGCTCTCAGGGTTTAACCCTTCATCAGCCAGGCTAGCTTGAATCCAGTGGCACAGTGAGCAAGGGACCCACGTCTGGGCATACCCTTCCCACTTGGGGCAACTTTAGCAACACAAAAGGATGATGGACGGAGTGCTGAACAATGCAAACACTCACCCCAAGGAGGACCTGGCTGGACTGTTCCGATGGGGAACAGTGTCAAAACTGATTTGCATATTGCTGGGCCCAAACTGGAATGGCATGTGTGGCAAAAAAAGATGGATTTAGGCCCAGATCTCTGTACTAGGGATGAATGTTTGACATTGTTCAGCATTCCGTCCATCACTTGTTCTTTTTGCATTTGTTGCCCCAAGTGGGAAGGGTATGCCCAGACGTGGGTCCCTTGCTCCCCCATGCCACTGGAGTCAAGCTAGCCTGGCTGATGAAGGGTGATACCTGGAAACCGGTCCTAAGAGGCTTGTTTCCAGTCCAGGGAGGACCTGGCCTGGCAGTTCGAGCTGGACTGTTCCCATGGGGAACAGGGTCAAGACTGATTTGCCTATGGCTGGGCCCAAACTGGAATGACATGGGTGCAAAAAAACGATGGATTTAGGCCCAGATCTCTGTACTAGGGGTGAATGTTTGACATTGTTCAGCATTCTGTCCATCACTTGTTCTTTTTGCCCCTCTCAGTAACTGATAGTTAAAAATGAATACTTCTTTCCACTTCTCTTTGGCAAGATTTATCCCCGTCTCCTTCATCAATCGTTTTTGTGTGAAGTGGCAGAATTTAACCTTAGAGTTACTACGATCTTTTAACATCTTACCCAATAGCCAATCTTCCTTGTCCTCCTCTGAGATTGAGACAATTCTGTCGCAATTTCTCTTGTAGATTCTCTTAAGAGAGACTAAATTGTCATTAGGCTAGCATGGATGTGCAAGAAAGGTATGATCTTCTCTGATTGAACTAGGAACAGCTTTTCCTTAAGACACTCACATGTAATTACCTTGTTATTACATTTCACCATCTTAACTTTTTCCCCTGTACCTTGAAATTCTGGTGAATATAAAACATTTAGGGAGAGTTTCTGCATCGATTGAGGGGACATTAAGGAATTGCAGTAATTGCATTCGCTTTTGGTTTAAAATAACAATAATCCTATACATAACCAATTTAGGCTTGCTGTAAAGTGGTCTCTAGTGTATAGAAAAGAGGTTTTAAGCATTTTTGTTTAATAAAAATTATCAAAGGTTCACACATATATAAGATTATGAACTCTAGCATATGTAATTAGAGAAGCAGTCAAATACTAGGCTTTCCAGTCAGGCAGAGCCAGCTCGATCTCTTTTAGACAGAGATTTATTTTTTAAGCTTATCCTAGGTGTTCTCTTATTCCAAATAAAGCTTTATATTTTCGTATTCAGAGTAGAAAGAATGTGGCAGGTAAGTGCAGCAAAATTGTGTAAAACAAAAAATCCAGTTAAAATAATATATGCATTTTAATAATTGACCCCCTTCTTACATTTGTGATATGAATATTATGTCATCCGGCTTTCATAGAGTCTATCATTTCCAATTAGAGTGATATAATTAGCCTATATAGATCTTCCAAGTTTTCTGAGGCTATAATCCCCAAGTATATAACTGTATATTTATGATCAAATAACTGCAGATAATTAGGCAACAACTGCACATCCATGTTGAACAGTACATTTTCGGTATTTAAAATTATGCAAGAATTGTGAAGAGATGTTTAACTGTATGTACATTCAGGTGTAAATATAGAGCACGATCATCTGCATAGAGTTTAAATCTGGGAGACTCCAGAATGTGTACTTTAAGTAGCTCTGATCTCCTCAACGCGTAGATGAATGCATCTATAAAAAATGCAAACAATAAGGGTGATAAAGGGCATCCCCACGTGGTGCCCCATGTGATCCTAATTTTGGCAGTATCCCTCAAATTCAAACAAAGCATGTCATGAGAGGCTTGATATACATGAGTGACTGACTTAGTGAACTAGGATGGAAATGTCATCACCTCAAGGACTTTCAACTAGAACTTCTAGCCCACCAAATCATGCGCTTTCTCTGGGTGTAAATATAGAACGGCATCCGGCACCATATTCGCAGTGAAATACTCTATGGCTTCCAGCAGAAAGTGCGAAAGTACCTCTATCAAATTTAGGATTACCCCAGATATCGTTAAGGCTCAAATTTTATTAAAACATTTTATAATCAAAAATTAATAAGGTAGTAGGATGGAAAATATTCACATCTGCTGGATTTTCATACTTTTTAAGAAAGCGTATCAAGACCCCTTTCGTAAATGAGAGTGGCGGGTTCCCACCCTTAAAGATATGATTAAAGAGCTCAGTAAAAGGCTTACTAATTATTTTAACAGGTGTTGATACCACTCGAAAAGGAAACTGTCCTCCCCTTCACTTTAACTACCTTCTTTTGTTCAACTGGGTCAATGAGATTGGCAGCCTCCCCCAAGATTAATGAAGGCAAGTGTAGGGTCAGGATGTTTGAAATTTCCTCCTCAGAGGAATTCAGATTTTCTTCATATATCTTTTCACAGCAGTCCGAGAACATTTCTCCAGTTGCTTGACTTCCTAACTCCATAGCCCTTGTTTTGGAATTATTAATCTTAAGGAGGGTGTTAGACCTGACATCCTTGGAATGGTTTCCCCTGACTTTTTACCTGTTTTGCTGACTCAGTTTTGTCTGGCCTTAGGATTCTGCACACTTTACCACTGCTAACCAGTGCTAAAGTGCTTGTGCTCTTTCCCTAAAATGTGGTAACATTACCTTATTCCCAATTTATTTCACTTAAAAGTCTCTAGTAGAATGTACTACTTGTGCCCATGGCCTGTAAATTAAATGCTACTAGTGGGCCAGAACATTGATTGCGCCACCCACTTAGGTAGCCCTTTAAACCTGTCAGGCCTGCCACTGCAGCGCCTGTGTCTGCAGTTTTAAACTACCATGTCAACCTGGCAAAATAAGCCTTCTGCCAGACCAAAACCTTCCTTTTTAATACACGTCACCCCTAAGGAAGGCCCTATGCAACCCCAAGAGCAGAGTGCAGTGTAAATAAAACGCTGGGCATGTGCTTTTAATTTTTAAATGTCCTGGTGGGAAAAAAACTGTTCCATTTGTTTTTCACCACTGCTATCTCTCCTATAGGTTAACACTGGGATAACTTTATTAAACCTTATAAGTGTAATCACAGTCTGGATGAGTTAGACTATTCAAAATTGGTGTCTCTGTAATCGCAATTCAAAACCACAACTTGAAGTTGGCTTTTTGAATTCAAATTATGAAAATGCCACTTTTAGGAAGTTGACATTTTCTTGCCTAAGTCATTTGGTGCATGCTGCCTGTCTCTGATCACATGTCTGGGGTGGGGAATGGCTGCGTGTTGTGTATTTCCCCTAGACAGTCAAACACAAAGACTGCTTAGGTGTGTCTCAATGGACAATCCATGGCAGGATTAGAAGGAGGAGATGGGCACAGCCACCCTTACATCTGAATAGGATATGTACTGTTCACACACACAGGGCTGCATACTCCTCTATAGTACACCTGGAGCCAGGGCAGGAAGGGCAGGGGATCTATGCCCTTCAAAGGCATCTCTTTTAAGTTTACCCACTTTAAAACCACCACTGGTTATAAGAACTGGACCCCAGATACCACCAACGAGGTACACATCTAGACCTGTGGATACTTTGCCAGGAAGAATCACAGCTGTGCTGCTCAAGGTCTGCCACTGTGCTGGACTACTGTTTGTTGGACTCCTGCTTTGCTGTGCTGACCTGTGCCTGCTGACCTCTTGCCTGGGAGTGAGATGGACTGGATTTGAATCTCTCCTACCCAGAACTTCAAGGGCTAGTTGGCTGGCCTCCTGATCTGAAGTCTTGGGTACATAACAGACTTCCAACCATCCTGCTCCTGCTCCTGGACTATGCAGTTGTGAGTCTTTCCGGCCTAGTGGTACCCCAGTCCTGGATCCTTGAAATTGGGCCTTACATGCCTGCTCCAGTGGACCTGTGCTGTGTGAGCAGAATCGATGCATTGCCGCTGTTGTGTGGAGAAAATTAACGCATCACTCCTACTGCGTAAGTCAGAACCAGCGCAATCAGACTCACATCGCCACTGTACCTTGTATCTTGAAACCAGCGCATCGTCTTTGAAACTGACATTCTGGCGCTCTTCTTGGAGCAAGGTCCTCACATCCCCATCAACGGCAGCCTTGACAATGACACTGAAATTCTGCATTGTAGCTTCTGCACTCAGCGGAACTTATGCATCGCCTAAACAGCCCAATGCATCCTCAACACTATCTGGGTCCTCAACATTGAGAAATCAGGAACTCACACTGAAGCCTCACCGTAGCTCAGAATTGACTCATTGCTGCTGTTGCGTGGAGAAAATCGACGCATCCCCTCTACTGCGTGGTTCGGAATCGACGCATCGCTCTGCAAACCGGATTAAAGGTACTTTGGCTCAGCAGGCCCAATTGGGTCTCTGTAGACAGCGAGCGCTCCATCGCAGTCGGCCTGAACTTTTGACTTTGTCCTAGTCCTGCGCTTTTGGCTTCTAAGCACTATTTTACAGTTTGTTCTTTAAAAAATCATAACTCAAGTTCTACTTATTGGCTTTTTATCATTTCGATCTTGTTTTATTTATGAAATTAAGTTTTATTCCTAACCTATATCTAACCTCTTTTTGTGTACTGCTTTCACTGTTTTACTATTTGAAGTCTGACTGCTCTGTGCCAAGCTACCGGAATTGTGGCTGCTGCTTTACCAGGGTTCACACCCCTGTCAAAAAGCAACCCAATTTCTCACTGATGGTATTTCTAATAGTTCTCACCTGAGTCTTCCAAGCTAGTAACGTACAGCTATATCTTCCTTCCTCATAAGGTTGTTGATCAAAGGTCTGGGAAGGTATTATTTCTTTTTCTAACAAGAGGGTCTGAATTATTATTTTTTGCAGTCTCCATGTCCCAGTGGCGATGCCTTTCCTATAAATACAACCTGGCCTCTGCAAGCTCAAGGGCTGCCATCAGGTCCTCAATCCATCTATTCTCAATCTTATTAAATGCCTCCAAGATATTTTTGGAAGAGGAGGTACCCTTGTTTTACTAAAAAAAAGGCAGGTCCTACAGCCCATTTCTCCAGGAATATTTCTTCTGATAAAATTGATCTGTTTAATAACCACCACACCAGTATGATGGGCCAAGCACTCCTGACAAGGGGAATACTAGTCATACAACATTATGGTCCAAGAAACAATTAGGAATATGTAGCACCATACCTTGAATTAAGGAAGTACTATATTTTCTGTATGCTTGTTAAGCCATCTGAAAATTGCCTTCTTTTTAAAAAAATGTTTAAACCATTAGTGTTTGAAGAAATAACCTTTACCTTTGACATCTTTATGTACATCTTTACATAAATTTCCTTTAAGTATGTACATTTCCTCTGATTTCTTACAGCCTCTCTCTATCCATGCCACTGGAAAGCCTGAAGTGTTTATTCTGGAAATGTTCCTTTTCACATGTGACAGCCAGTCACCCTGGTGGCCAGCATCTCCCCCTTCACACTTGAGAAGTGGAAACCCACCCCCCTGCCCCTGATCTCTTCCTCTTCCATTTTCCTCCCAATCCCATTACTATTTCTGGGTCCCATCACAATCCATGCCCCTACCTCCTTAAGCCCACCCGGTCATCTTGTAGATCCTTTCCCCTCAACCAAATGGATGTAATGTCATGCACCATACCAAGAACATGGATGGTTGCCCTTTCCCCCACCTCTTACCACCACCAAATAGCATGTTAGTAAATGTTTGAAAAATACTTACAAATCAGTCCAGTATATCCACATCCCCCACCACCAAGTATTCAAGTCAGGATTTTAAATTCATGCTATCAGTGCCACAGTTACAGTCGAATGGGGCTTCACTTTCTAATCAGAGATGTTTTATATATATTTTAATAAAATTGTGAGCGTCACCTTGATCTGAAAAGTCCTGGAAAACACCTCTTCAGTTGATCCTAAGATTTAAATCTCAAATAGAGGTTGTCATTGCAGGACCCTTATATTCGGGAAGCAAAGCTCTAAATTCTCTCTGTCTCCATTCTGTTTCCTGTGCTAGAGCTGGTAAAATGGAAAAAGAGAAACCCCTTTCAGAAATAAGATTCCTTTTCTGTCTACTAACACTCAGGATAGTTTCTTTGATCCACAAACCCTGGAACTATGCAATGATTGCTTGTGGCCTTGATTATAGGGGTACCTCCTAGGGTCCGGTGCCCTTAAAGATTGACACATCCTGAGTGGATATTCCTTTTACCTCTCTATCCAGAATTTTCATTAGCATTTGTGTTACCCATTTCACCATATCAGACTGAGCAATCTAGGAGCCCTCTGGAGCTCCAACTATGTGAATTTGAGCGACAAGATCGATTCTCCAAGTCATCACCTTTTCTTCCCAGCAGTCTAATTTGTTGGTCCAACATACTGGTATTGGTCTTTGTTTGCTCCTCCAAAAGTATCTTGCTGGCTTGATATCAAGCATCTCATTTTCTCATCTAGAGCGCCAAATAATTTGGTCAAATGTTCCATCCTTGGTGCTTGCTCCAGTTCAGTTCTTTTCATCATCTTAATTTCCTTCAGAATACATTTAAATATCTGCTTGGTCCAATGGCAGGAGGAGTATGGGGCCTGCAAACTATCAGAGTCTAGGGGGTTTTCTGAGTCTGCAGTACCCCATCTAGAGCCAGTAGAATTACCCTCCTTAGTTTTTAACTTAATTGGTAGCAGTTAAGCAGTTGTTGGTTTTAGCCTTGTAGCTTCAGCAGCCCCAGACAGTGCTGCAAAATGATTTCTGCTCCAAATTCTGCCCAGCAAAGATCACGTGCTTCCATCATATTTAGTAATACACATATTCAAACATATCCCTCTGTGTAGCCTCTAGCACAGTTTCTAATGTAGCAAATGAGAGACTATGAACACCTAAATAATTCTCTATTGCTTCTGTAAAGGTGGTCAGGCCTGTATGTGGGCCTGACAGAGAAGGGGAATCAGGCCTAGTTTCACGGTTTATCCAGTACAAAAAGAGAAGACACCACTGGTTTGCTCTCCTGAGTGTCTCCTGTGGTACTCTGCTGCTTTGTGGAGCCCCCTTTATGCTTATCTACTATTTTAGTTCCAGTGCTTTCTACAGTTTGAAGGTGTAGACTGCTGCCAGTGCGGACTCTAGCAGGGGTCTTGAGTTGCCTGATTCTTATGCTCCCAAAGGGTTAGAGTTTAGTCTACCTGAAGTAACTGCAGCTGGCTCTGTTCACCCTCTGCTCTTACCTCTGTTCACTTGACCAGGCTCGGCACCTGAAGAGGCTTTGAGACAACCTTTCCCCCTGCTGGTCTGCCAGCTCTCTCCTGGACTTAAATTCGACCACCATTATCTTAGATTTAGTTTCCCCTACCTTGCTCAGGCACTGCAATGGACTTTATTGTGGAGGACATGGTCCAGTGGCTGTGAAGCAAGCCAACAGTCAGTAAGCCATAGAATGCACAGTAACCCACACTCATTCATTTTGCTTAGTTCATTAACTTAGGTCCTAGAAAATTTGAGAATACGGCATCCATTAAAATGCTCATGAGTGACTGCTCTGCTTAGAGCACCTGACGCCTTCTGCCCATTCCTCACAGTGCAGCTGACACTCTTACCAAGGCTTTCACAGGAAAGCTGTAACTGAGGTCCTCCGTCCCTGTGGATGCTTCATCTTTGTTGGTGCTTTGGTTTTTCGTCACACTGGCTCATGCACCGGCTTGTTCCTCTCTCTCAGAGAGGGGGAGAATGAACTGTGTGGAATCTGGGCCCTTCTCTCCTCCGGTCCGCTGCCTCCACTCCCAGTTGCTACTGTGCTGATGGAGAGCCGTGCTTCTCTTATTTGTGTGCTTCTCATTGGCCAGCACGTTGTGTGCTTTCACCTCCTGCTCTCTTCTCTGCTATTCATGTTGTTATGTTGCTTTGGGACAAATTACTACTTTCAGTCACTTGCCATTGGCTACAGGCCACTGTCCTTGTTCTGGCAATGACACTGAAGGTACTTCTTTATTTTTCATTTCTTATCAAGCACTTATCCACGCTGCATGTTGTCTTCTTTCTTCACTGCATGCTGTCCAATGTCTCTACCTTAAGCCAGGTGGTCTTATTGGTCTGCATTAAAGTGCAGCATTTTCCACTCATTTATCCCATAAATCTGTCAAGGGAAATTCCTCATAAGAATACATTACAGCGTTGTCCAGCATTGTCCATTTTTGCTCAGTTATACTCGCCAAATGTATTTAGAACCACCACTTGCCATGGAATTTCCCGCACGTGTACCGTCCCGGTTCACCAAAACAGTAATTTTTCAATGTGGTCCTCTTTTTATTAATTATTTACATTTTTTACTCCGGTCAATCTTTTTTGTCCCACTACAATGCTGGCAATATACTCTGTATGAGAGGGTACAATGACGTCAAAGGTGGCTGCTGTAGAACTTCCCATCAGGGTTGTTTTATTTTGAATAATAAGGTACCATCATGGTTGCTACATTTAATAAGAAATGTATTTGCAGGCACTTCTCAGTTACTGAATGCAACCATTGGGAATGTTAACCCCGTTGGTTCACTTGAAGCAGAACTACAAATCCCAGGATGCATTAGGTTGTTAAGTAAAAATAATTGATCAAAAGAGGGAGTTCCACATACTAATCCCAAGAGCACACATTTAAAAGCAATGCTTACCAATGCATAAAATGCATGTCGCACATTATTTATCTAAATATTTCACACGCATAATGAGAAACAGACACAGAAAGTCCACCACAACACTGTGACAGCAGCTCTGAGACCCACAAAGCAATGACTAGCATTGCCTCTTTAACAAGTCCCTCAAAACTGCCCCTAGCTTCCATGTTTGCATCAGAAATTATGAATGGAGGAAATCCATGTTGTAACAAAGATTCTTCAGTCCTTCTCCTTCTTTTTGTGTTTTCTCCCCTTTTCTTTTCCTCCTCTCTATTCTCTCCCCTCTGTTTGCACCCCCATTTCTACCTACCCATAAACAAAACCAAATATTCAAAAAAACACGACCGGAGGGGCCCAGGCATGAAAGGGGCTGCCTAAAAACAAGAAGGAGTCTTACTGGGTAATGGCTGGTCAGTCTGTCATCACCCAGGTCAGGAAAAAGGAGGTGAACAGCCCTCTGCAGGAGAAAGGTAAGCAACCCTGCTGTGGGGTTGGTGTAGAATGGTATGTAAAGGTGTAAGTGACCACTCCTCCCCTCCCTCCTAGCACAGATGGCTGACCAGATAATGCAGACTACACCCCAGCTCCCTTTGTGTCACTGTCTAGAGAGAGGTGCAAACAGCCCAACGGTCAAACTGACCCAGACAGGGAATCCACAAACAGGCAGAGTCACAGAAATGGTTTAAGCAAGAAAATGCCCACTTTCTAAAAGTTGCTATTTCAAACACACAATCTTAAAAACAACTTTACTAAAAGATGTATTTCCACCATGTTAACCTATGGGAGAGACAGGCCTTTCAACAGTGAAAACCGAATTTGGCAGTATTTCACTCTCAGGACATATAAAACACATTAGTATATGCCCTACCTTAAACATACACTGCACCGTGGCCATGGGGCTACCTAGGGCCTACCTTAGGGGTGTCTTACATGTAAGAAAACGGAAGGTTTAGGCCTGGCAAGTGGGTACACGTGGCAAGTCAAATTGGCAGTTTAAAACCGCACACACAGACACTGCAGTGGCAGGTCTGAGCCATGTTTACAGAGCTACTGTAGGAGGCTGGCCTGGCTTGTAGTGGGTACGAAGTGGTACTTACACTCTGTACCAGGTCCAGTTATCCCTTATTAGTGTAGAAGAGGTGTTTCTAGCAGTTTAGGCTGATAGAAGATAGCTATAGCAGAGCAGCTTAGGCTGAACTAGGAGACATGCAAAGCTCCTACTATACCACTGGTGTCATATGCACAATATCATAAGAAAACACAATACACAGATATACTAAAAATAAAGGTACTTTATTTTTATGACAATATGCCAAAAGTATCTCAGTGAGTACCATCAGTATGAGGATGCCAAATATACACAAGATATATGTACACAATACCAAAAATATGCAGTCATAGCAAAAGGAAGTAATGCAAGCAATGTAGTTACAGTGAATTGCAATAGAAGCACATAGGCATAGGGGCAACACAAACCATATACTCCAAAAGTGGAATGCGAACCACGAATGGACCACAAACCTATGTGAGCTTGTAGAGGGTCGCTGGGACTGTAAAAAAACAGTGAGGGTTAGAAAAATAGCCCACCCCAAGACCCTGAAAAGTAGGTGTAAAGTGCACCTATATTCCCCAGAGAGCACAGAAGTCGTGATAGGGGAATTCTGCAAGGAAGACCAACACCAGCAATGCAACCAAAGTGGATTTCCGGACGAGAGTACCTGTGGAACAAGGGGACCAAGTCCAAGAGTCACGACAAAGTCGAGATTGGGCAGATGCCCAGGAAATGCCAGCTGAGGGTGCAAAGAAGCTGCCACTGGATGGTAGAAGCTGTGGATTCTGCAAGAACGTAGAGGGCTAGAAACTTCCTCTTTGAAGGATGGATGTCCCACGTCGTGAAGAAGCTTGCAGAGGTGTTCCCATGCAGAAAGACCGCAAACAAGCCTTGCTATCTGCAAGGGTCGCGGTTAGGGTTTTTGGATGCTGCTGTGGCCCAGGAGGGACCAGGATGTTGCCTTTTGGATGAGGAGACAGAGGGGGCGCCCAGCAAGTCAGGGAGCCCTCACAGAAGCAGGCAGCACCCGCAGAAGTGCCAGAACAGGCACTACAAAGAGGAGTGAACCAGAGCTCACCTGAAGACACAAAAGGGAGTTCCACGACGCCAGAGGACAACTCAGGAGGTTGTGCACTGCAGGTTAGAGTGTCGGGGACCCAGACTTGGCTGTGCACGAAGGAAATCCTGGAAGAGTGCACAGGAGCCGGAGCAGCTGCAAATCACGCGGTACCCAGCAATGCAGTCTAGCGTGGGGAGGCAAGGACTTACCTCCACCAAACTTGGATTGAAGAGTCACTGGACTGTGGGAGTAGCTTGGACAGAGTTGCTGAGTTCCAGGGACCACGCTCGTCGTGCTGAGAGGGGACCCAGAGGACCGGTGATGCAGGCTTTTGTTGCCTGCGGTTGCAGGGGGAAGATTCCGTCGACCCACTGGAGATTTTTTCAGAGCTCCTAGTGCAGAGAGGAGGCAGGCTACCCCCACAGCATGCACCACCAGGAAAACAGTCGAGAAGGCGGCAGGATCAGCGATACAAGGTTGCAGTAGTCGTCTTTGCTACTTTGTTGCGGTTTTGCAGGCGTCCTGAGCAGTCAGCGGTCGATCCTTTGGCAGAAGGTGAAGAGAGAGATGCAGAGGAACTCTGATGAGCTCTTGCATTCGTTATCTAAAGAATGCCCCAAAGCAGAGAACCTAAATAGCCAGAAAAGGAGGTTTGGCTACCTAGGAAGGAGGATAGGCTAGCAACATAGGTAAGAGCCTATCAGAAGGAGTCTCTGACGTCACCTGCTGGCACTGGCCACTCAGAGCAGTCCAGTGTGCCAGCAACACCTCTGTTTCCAAGATGGCAGAGGTCTGGAGCACACTGGAGGAGCTCTGGGCACCTCCCTTGGGAGGTGCAGGTCAGGGGAGTGGTCACTCCCCTTTCCTTTGTCCAGTTTCGCGCCAGAGCAGGGCTGGGGGATCCCTAAACCGGTGTAGACTGGCTTATGCAGAGATGGGCAGCATCTGTGCCCATCAAAGCATTTCCGGAGGCTGGAGGAGGCTACTCCTCCCCAGCCTTCACACCTATTTCCAAAGGGAGAGGGTGTCACACCCTCTCTCAGAGGAAATCCTTTGTTCTGCCTTCCTGGGCCAGGGCTGCCTGGACCCCAGGGGGGCAGAAACCTATGTGAGGGGTTGGCAGCAGCAGCAGCTGCAGTGCAAACCCTGAAAAGGCAGTTTGGCAGTACCCAGGTCCTGTGCTAGAGACTCAGGGGATCATGGAATTGTTTCCCCAATGCCACAATTCCATGATCTTAGACATGTTACATGGCCATGTTCGGAGTTACCATTGTGACGCTATACATAGGTAGTGACCTATGTATAGTGCACGCATGTAATGGTGTCCCCGCACTCGCAAAGTCCGGGGAATTTGCCCTGAACGATGTGGGGGCACCTTGGCTAGTGCCAGGGTGCCCACACACTAAGTAACGTAGCACCCAACCTTTACCAGGTAAAGGTTAGACATATAGGTGACTTATAAGTTACTTAAGTGCAGTGGTAAATGGCTGTGAAATAACGTGGACGTTATTTCACTCAGGCTGCAGTGGCAGGCCTGTGTAAGAATTGTCAGAGCTCCCTATGGGTGGCAAAAGAAATGCTGCAGCCCATAGGGATCTCCTGGAACCCCAATACCCTGGGTACCTCAGTACCATATACTAGGGAATTATAAGGGTGTTCCAGTATGCCAATGTGAATTGGTGAAATTGGTCACTAGCCTGTTAGTGACAATTTGTAAAGCAGAGAGAGCATAACCACTGAGGTTCTGGTTAGCAGAGCCTCAGTGAGACAGTTAGGCATCACACAGGGAACACATGCATATAGGCCACAAACTTATGAGCACTGGGGTCCTGGCTAGCAGGGTCCCAGTGACACATAACAAACATACTGACAACATAGGGTTTTCACTATGAGCACTGGGCCCTAGCTAGCAGGATCCCAGTGAGACAGTGAAAACACCCTGACATATACTCACAAACAGGCCAAAGGTGGGGGTAACAAGGCTAGAAAGAGGCTACTTTCTCACACAACCAACCCCCAAACGAAGGACAATAAGGCTAACCTTGGCCAGTTGAGACTTTATTGTCTAAGTGGTGATAAGTGGAGAGTAGCTCTGCAATAGAGTTGTTACTCCCTTTATCATCCACTATATGGTTACTTCCCTGTGGGGATGTAAACCACCCTGTTTGAAGTTTTTTAGCTAACCAACAATGTGAAGATATATTTTCAGAGTTTCTATCAGTAAGTTTTAGTTTAGAACAGTGGGAATTGTCCACTGGACCTATTTCTAGTGATGAGAATGCCAGACAGGGATGCTGTCTCAGTAAAGCCATAGCTGGGCAAAATCTTTGTCCATATGGCTGGAAGAGAGAACAGGGATGCTGTTTCTCTTGAGTTGGAGCAGGGCAGGGATGCTGTCCTATGAGCTCCACACTAGGGCAGGGCTGCTGTCCTAAGTGTTGTGAGGCAGTGCAGGGTTTCTGCACTAAAGTTTCTCTGGGAGGGTTGGAGGGATGCTCCATTTTAACTAAAATGGTGCTCTTTTTCTCACCAATATTAGTTATCCCACAGGGAGGTACTTCCACCTCAGGGAGTACAGCTATGCCAGCTGATGATTCCCTTGGAACAGGTGCCACACCAGGAGAGGTTTCTCCCACCACAGGAATGGTATCCTGAATGGCAGGGTGAGTAGGGGATACTGTGATACCCTTTTTACCTGTTGTTGGAGAGGGATCCTGAGTTTTCAGGCCTTTTTCTCTCCTTTGCTTTTTCATTTCAGTAGAAATGAGAGGGAACAATTCCTCAGGGATACCCAGCATGGCTGCATGGGTATAAATGCCTACCTCAGCCCAACCTGAGGTCTCTAGGTCATTACCTAAGAGACAGTCTACAGGTAAGCTAGGTGATACTACCACCTCCTTAGGGCCAGTAACTCCACCCCAACTAAGCTGAACTATAGCTAAGGGAAGAAACTTAGTGGAGTTATGGACATCAATAATCTTGTACTGTTGTCCAATGATGTGTTGTTCAGGAGGCACTAGGTTTTCAGTTACCAAAGTGATACTGGCACCTGTGTCCCTGTAGGCCTGGGCCTCAACACCATTTATTGAAACTGTCTGCCTGTACTTATCCATTGTAAGGGGACAAGCAGCCAGTGTCGCAAGGCCAATGCCACTAGGTTTGACAGAAACTGTCTTGGGACTGACTACCTCAGTTTCTATGATGGGCCCATAAGTGAACCGAACTACACCCTTAATTTGACTGTTGCCAGCAGTCCCACCACTATTACCACTACTGATAGGGGCACTAGAGCTTGATGTATTAGTGGTGGTAGGCTCAGGGGGTTTACCTGGACAGGACTTATCCCCTGGCCTATGGCCTCTGTTTTTACACACAAAGCACCAAGGCTTTTTAATCTGTGCAGGTTGTGAAGAAGAGGAAGAATTTGTTTTATCCCCACCCCCTGAAGAGTGTTTAGGATTTGAAGAAGGATCTTTGGTTTTACCCTTATCCCCATGCTTATTCTGGGATTTCTCACTATCTTTCTTCTTGCCATCCTTGTCACCACCTGTATGAACTTTTCTGTTCACTCTTATTCTGACCCATTTGTCTGCCTTCTTTCCCAATTCTTGGGGAGAGGTCAGATCTGAGTCCACTAGATATTGGTGTAACAAATCAGACACACAGTTATTCAGAATATGCTCTCTCAGGATTAGATTATACAGGCTTTCATAGTCAGAAACTTTACTGCCATGTAACCAGCCCTCCAAGGCCTTCACTGAATAGTCAACAAAGTCTACCCAGTCTTGTGAGGACTCTTTTCTGGTTTCTCTGAACTTAATCCTGTATTGTTCAGTGGTTAAGCCAAATCCATCCAAGAGTGCATTCTTCAAAACTGTAAAATTATTGGCATCACTTTCCTTCACAGTAAGGAGCCTATCCCTACCCTTTCCACTGAAAGATAGCCATAGGATAGCAGCCCACTGCCTTTGAGGGACCCCCTGTACAACACAGGCCCTCTCAAGTGCAGCAAACCACTTGTTAATGTCATCCCCCTCCTTGTAAGGGGGAACTATCTTATTCAGATTCCTAGAATCATGCTCTTTCACAGGATTACTATCTGTAATACTGCTGCTGCCACCATGGGGTCCAAACCCCAACCTCTGTCTTTCTTTTTCTAAGTCTAAAGATTCCCTGTCTAGAGACAGCTGTTGCTGTTTAAGCTTCAGCCTGGACTCTTCCACTCTCAATCTATTGAGATCCCTTTCTAACATTCTGTCATCAGGGTGGGTGGGTTGGGCATGCTTTGACACAGAAGACTGATGTGAATGAACAGAGGGTGAATTGTCCCTAACAGTTGGCACTCTAACAACCTGGCCTGCAGGAATGACATCCCTACTGTGATGAGAGCTCACATTCGTACCAGTTATTCTAGGTGGTCTGCTAACGGGCAGGTTGGGAAGGATACCATCTAACATTCTTACTGGGGGTGCCCCAGAATCAGAGTGTGAACCATCTCCTAACTTCTCAACTGATGTGCCAGCTAAGGCCTTATCATTTTCAATAAACATGTTATTTAACAATTCTCTAGAGGGATTCTTCCCTACCCCTAAACCTCTATCAATGCAGAGACTCCTCAAACCTTTCCAGCTAAGGTGGTCATAAGCTGTGCTGACCAGATCAAGAGTAGGACCTGTGCCAGACATGATAGAAAAAGGTTTAGGGACAGATAAAAGAAAGAAAAAGTTTCTGGACATTTTAAGGAAACAGAAAAGAATAACTTTTTCAACTTTTTAGAAACTTTTTGAAAGTTTAGAGGTACTTTTCAGCACTTAGCAAATAGAGTAAGAGAAGAAAAGCAAAGCTTTTTGGTTAGGTGTACATACACTGAACTTGTTTTGTATATTATTCTCTTATGAAAAGTACACAATGACACAGTGGTAAGTAGTTGCAAGTACTTATCCCACCGCTGCACAACCAATGTAGGAGGCTGGCCTGGCTTGTAGTGGGTACCAAGGGGTACTTACACTCTGTACCAGGTCCAGTTATCCCTTATTAGTGTAGAAGAGGTGTTTCTAGCAGCTTAGGCTGATAGAAGGTAGCTATAGCAGAGCAGCTTAGGCTGAACTAGGAGACATGCAAAGCTCCTACTATACCACTGGTGTCATATGCACAATGTCATAAGAAAACACAATACACAGATATACTAAAAATAAAGGTACTTTATTTTTATGACAATTTGCCAAAAGTATCTCAGTGAGTACCCTCAGTATGAGGATGCCAAATATACACAAGATATATGTACACAATACCAAAAATATGCAGTCATAGCAAAAGGAAGTAATGCAAGCAATGTAAAGTTACAGTGAATTGCAATAGGAGCACATAGGCATAGGGGCAACACAAACCATATACTCCAAAAGTGGAATGCGAACCACGAATGGACCCCAAACCTATGTGAGCTTGTAGAGGGTCGCTGGGACTGTAAGAAAACAGTGAGGGTTAGAAAAATAGCCCACCCCAAGACCCTGAAAAGTAGGTGTAAAGTGCACCTATATTCCCCAGAGAGCACAGAAGTCGTGATAGGGGAATTCTGCAAGGAAGACCAACACCAGCAATGCAACCAAAGTGGATTTCCGGACGAGAGTATCTGTGGAACAAGGGGACCAAGTCCAAGAGTCGCAACAAAGTCGAGATTGGGCAGATGCCCAGGAAATGCCAGCTGAGGGTGCAAAGAAGCTGCCACTGGATGGTAGAAGCTGTGGATTCTGCAAGAACAAAGAGGGCTAGAAACTTCCCCTTTGGAGGATAGAAGTCGCACGTCGTGAAGAAGCTTGCAGAGGTGTTCCCACGCAGAAAGACTGCAAACAAGCCTTGCTAGCTGCAAGGGTTCTGGTTAGGGTTTTTGGATGCTGCTGTGGCCCAGGAGGGACCAGGATGTCGCCACTTGGATGAGGAGACAGAGGAAGCGCCCAGCAAGTCAGGGAGCCCTCACAGAAGCAGGCTGCACCCGCAGAAGGGCCAGAACAGGCACTACAAAGAGGAGTGAACCAGAGCTCACCCGAAGAAACAAAAGGGAGTCCCACGATGCCGGAGGACAACTCAGGAGGTTGTGCACTGCAGGTTAGAGTGTCAGGGACCCAGGCTTGGCTGTGCATGAAGGAAATCCTGGAAGAGTGCACAGGAGCCGGAGCAGCTGCAAATCATGCAGTACCCAGCAATGCAGTCTAGCGTGGTGAGGCAAGGACTTACCTCCACCAAACTTGGACTGAAGAGTCACTGGACTGTGGGAGTCACTTGGACAGAGTTGCTGAGTTCCAGGGACCACGCTTGTCATGCTGAGAGGGGACCCAGAGGACCGGTGATGCAGTCTTTTGGTGCCTGCGGTTGCAGGGGGAAGATTCCGTCGACCCACGGGAGATTTCTTCAGAGCTCCTAGTGCAGAGAGGAGGCAGGCTACCCCCACAGCATGCACCACCAGGAAAACAGTCGAGAAGGCGGCAGGATCAGCGATACAAGGTTGCAGTAGTCGTCTTTGCTACTTTGTTGTGGTTTTGGAGGTGTCCTGAGCAGTCAGCAGCCGATCCTTTGGCAGAAGGTGAAGAGAGAGATGCAGAAGAACTCTGATGAGCTCTTGCATTCGTTATCTAAAGAATTCCCCAAAGCAGAGACCCTAAATAGCCAGAAAAGGAGGTTTGGCTACCTAGGAAGGAGGATAGGCTAGCAACATAGGTAAGAGCCTATCAGAAGGAGTCTCTGACGTCATCTGCTGGCACTGGCCACTCAGAGCAGACCAGTGTGCCAGCAACACCTCTGTTTCCAAGATGGCAGAGGTCTGGAGCACACTGGAGGAGCTCTGGGCACCTCCCCTGGGAGGTGCAGGTCAGGGGAGTCGTCACTCCCCTTTCCTTTGTCCAGTTTCGCGCCAGTGCAGGGCTGCGGGATCCCTAAACCGGTGTAGACTGGCTTATGCAGAGATGGGCAGCATCTGTGCCCATCCAAGCATTTCCGGAGGCTGGAGGAGGCTACTCCCCCCCAGCCTTCACACCTATTTCCAAAGGGAGAAGGTGTCACACCCTCTCTCAGAGGAAATCCTTTGTTCTGCCTTCCTGGGCCAGGGCTGCCTGGACCCCAGGGGGCAGAAACCTATCTGAGGGGTTGGCAGCAGCAGCAGCTGCAGTGCAAACCCTGAAAAGGCGGTTTGGCAGTACCCGGGTTCTGTGCTAGAGACTCGGGGGATCATGGAATTGTCTCCCCAATGCCAGAATGGCATTGGGGTGACAATTCCATGATCTTAGACATGTTACATGGCCATATTTGGAGTTACCATTGTGACACTATACATAGGTAGTGACCTATGTATAGTGCACATGTGTAATGGTGTCCCTGCACTCACAAAGTCCGGGGAATTTGCCCTGAACGATGTGGGGGCACCTTGGCTAGTGCCAGGGTGCCCACACCCTAAGTAACTTAGCACCCAACCTTTACCAGGTAAAGGTTAGACATATAGGTGACTTATAAGTTACTTAAGTGCAGTGGTAAATGGCTGTGAAATAACGTGGATGTTATTTCACTCAGGCTGCAGTGGCAGGCCTGTGTAAGAATTGTCAGAGCTCCCTATGGGTGGCAAAAGAAATGCTGGCTGCAGCCCATAGGGATCTCCTGGAACCCCAATACCCTGGGTACCTCAGTACCATATACTAGGGAATTATAAGGGTGTTCCAGTATGCTAATGTGAATTGGTGAAATTGGTCACTAGCCTGTTAGTGACAATTTGTAAAGCAGAGAGAGCATAACCACTGAGGTTCTGGTTAGCAGAGCCTCAGTGAGACAGTTAGGCATCACAAAAGGAACACATACATATAGGCCACAAACGTATGAGCACTGGGGTCCTGGCTAGCAGGGTCCCAGTGACAAATAACAACATACTGACAACATAGGGTTTTCACTATGAGCACTGGGCCCTGGCTAGCAGGATCCCAGTGAGACAGTGAAAACACCCTGACATATACTCACAAACAGGCCAAAAGTGGGGGTAACAAGGCTACTTTCTCACAGCTACTAATGTGGGTGGCACAATCAGTGCTGCAGGCCCACTAGTATCATTTGATTTACAGGCCCTGGGCACCTCTAGTGCACTGTACTAGGGACTTACCAGTAAATCAAATATGCCAATCATGGAAAGTCAATTACATACGCATTTTATACAGGAACACTTGATAGCAGTGGTAAAGTGCCCAGATTAACAAAAACAGCAAAACCAGGGTCCAGCACACATCAACAACCTGGGAAACAGAGGCAAAAAGTTAGGGGAAACCACGCGAACAATGAAAAGTCTAACAACTGGGGGAAAATACATTGCCATGACATAGCGGTGAATTAAACAGAGGAGTGCATCAGCATTTACATTATTTACAACTGTGAAATCGCGAGAGAGGAGTAATGCAGAGGTGCGCAAGCTGATTTAGCATTTTATAGTGTGTCACAAGAAACAGTATGAACTTCATCCAATTGTAAATACCCATTGTGTGGGGTTGTTCATCTCAAAGGTAGCTGAAGGGCTATGTGTACAGAGTGGAATTTGGAGGAGGAACATACAACAGGAAGAGGAGCAATCACGTCACAGAGCACATTTGTAGTGCCTGCGCTGACATCTGTGGCAATTTTTGAAGTGGTTAAGGAGTGTGCTACTTATCAGAGGATCAGAGTCAGTACACCAGAGGAGATGAAGAGAGCAGTGACACTCTCACCTGGAAATTGTTGTTGGCGCAGGTGTGTTTGTACCGCTTTTGATTAATGCAGTCTTCGCAAGAAGATTTTCAAGCGTGTTTCACAGCAGTGATACGCACACCATTTGAAGTGGACAGTTTAAAACAGCTGTGATACTCACACCAGTAAGTCCTACCTTTATTTGAGTGGATAGAGAGGTTATTCTCACATTACAGGGGAGACAGCATATCTACTTATTGAAAGTGCAAATTGACATTTGTAATGGTGAAAAAAAGAAAAATGACAAGGATCGTGTGGGTATTGTTACTTGTGTACATTTTATAATATTATATATATTTATAATATTAAGCATAGGCAGCACAGGTATTCATGCTAACACCACCAATACCATTCTTACCAGAACTAGGAGAGCCGTGCATGAAGTGGCAAGAGTGGAAGGATTATTTTACAAACTATGGGCCTGATTTATGAAAAGTGGCGCAGCACCCAGTGCTGCTCCAATTTTCTTGCTCCCCTTAATGCCGCCCTAAAGCCACCATGTTTGCGCCATATCTAACATACAGCACACCATGACGGTAGTTAGGGGAACTAGCATCCACATTTTTTACACTAGTTCAGAGCTTTGCAGGATTAGTGTAAAAAAAGTTGATGCTAATCCTGCAAAGCCCATTGAAGCCCATTGCAAACAATCTGCTGCTTTGAGCAGGCGTTAAAAGTGCCAAACAAATGACACCAGGAAATCTCTTAGAATCTTTGCACCCTTTGTTCAGCCCCCCTAACTGGTGAACGCCCCCTTTCAATACATTATGCCTGGTGCAGGCATAATGTAGCGCAAAGGGTTACAAAGTGGCATAATGCATGCCTTGCGCCACTTTGTAAATATAGTGCAGCGATTTTGGCCTCGTAAGGCCACATGAGTGTCAAAATAAATGATGCTAATGTGGTGCAAGGAGGCACGAGGGGCTCTTAAATCTGCCCCTATATGTCCACCATTGATAATGAAATGCTGAAACCTAAAATAAAGAAAGGAATTGTGTTGCATTCATTTTGGCCTGATGGTATTAGGTAATATAAGCGAATGGAGAAGAAATAAAGAAGTGCAGGTGAGTCTAATGTATATGAGAATGCTTTAGATGATTTAGAAAAATATTATTCACCTACTGTTTGCGTAGCCATTGATAGGTATAAGTTCTTCCACCATGAACAAGAGCAAAAAGAGACAATAGATGACTATGTATCTGCATTCAAAAAGTGGCTATTCCATGCAGATGTGGATGGATATAGGAAGAGTTACTAAGGGACCAGATCATTATGCATACAAATAATAAAAGGGTTCAAGAGAGGCTGTCGCCCATTGGGGATGATACATTGAAAGAGGTATTGGCTGTTATGAGAAAGGCAGAGATTTCTAACAGGTGTGCTAAGGCAGCATTGGAGGAAAACAAAGAAAACAAAGAAATTTGTGCTGTAAGTGGCAAGAAAGGTAGTACGCCTAGCAAAAACTATTCAGACAGCAAAAAGACTTAAGGAAATAAGGATTCTAAGGTAACTGATTCATAAGTCAGAAACATGAGTAAGGAGAATAAACAGAGTACATTAATGTGTTACAGGTGTGGCAGTCATGAACATCTTGCAAATAGTAAAAAGTGCAGAGCAAGAGACCAATAATACTCCATATGTGAGTTAGTGGGTCTTTGTGCAAGAATGTGTAGAAGGAGGGACAGGAAGGATAAGGTCTAGTGTGTATCACATTCACAAAGGGAGACAATGTCTGATGAAGATCAGTCTGGTTATGATGATTGCATCCTAATAGTGAACGGGGAAGTGTTAGATATGGACACCAGAAGTGAGCCGAAATGTGAAGTGGTGGTAGCGGGGATTCGGGTAATATTGGTGGCAGAGTCAGTATCGCCTTGGATGATTATAAATCAGGTCATGTGGAGAAACAAGTTTAAAAGTGTTATTGGGAAGAAATTAAAGAATGCTGATATACGACGTGTTTTACAGGGTAAGCCATACCCATGGTGGGATATAAAGATGTGTCATTCAAGTTTAAGGGTTGTGAGTCAAATAGAAAGATGTATGTGGCAGAATATGGTCCTTGTGTGTAGGTTTGAAGACACCAGAGAAGTCTGAACATAATTTTAAATCCTGATAGTAAAGAGCAGGTATTATTAAAGGAGGAGAGTGACGATGTGGGGAAAATGGTGTGCAAGGACTTTCCATATGTTTTCTCAGGAAAAGATTGGAACATTAAAAGGATTTAAACATTGCATGGTGCTCAAGAAAAATGCAGTTACAGTGGACTACAAGGGGAGAAATGTAGTTGGAAAAATCTGGGATTATTCAGCGCATTCAATCTTCAGATTGGATGTCTTTAGTTGTGGTTGCACGGAAACTTAATGGCAAGATTTGTTTATGTATAGACCTCAGGGGGGAAAACAAACAATCCAGATTGACATGTAGTCTTTGTCAAAGATAAATGAGTTGCTATCAAACGCAAAAAATATGAGGTTGTTTTTTAATGTAGACCTTATTTCTGCATGCCACCAAGTACCATTATATGAGAAAAGCAGGAAAATCACAGCATTTGTAACCCCTTATGGATATTCTCAGTTTATTACAATGCCCTTTGGACTGGCATCTGCTGCATCAGTTTTTCAGAGATTGATGGGAGAGGTTTTGAAAGAAATAGATGGAGTGCTGTATTTTCAGGATAAAGTTCTAATAAAGGGAAACAAAAGACAGGACAATGATGAGAGGCTAAGGTGTGTTTTAAAGATGTTACAGTGCTAAGGTTTAACTGCTGAGTATGCAAAATGTAAGTTTGCAAGAGATAAGGTTACATATCTGAGTCATGTAATTGATGGTGATGGCATTTCACATAAAAATGAATTGATAAAAGCAATAAGGGAGGCTCCAGTACCAACAAACTAGGACGAGTTTTGATAATTTTTGGGACTGGCAGAATATTACTCCAAATTTGTCAGGAATTTTGCAGGAAAAAACATACACTTTGAGACAATTATTGAAGTGTAAGTGTAAATTTGAATGAAGTGAGGAGTGTGAGAAGCAGTTTGAGAACATAAAAGAGGAGTTGTCCACACCAGCATCAATTCATAGCTTTGTTCTAGGTTTGAGTACTATTATCACAGTGGATGCAAGCACAAAAGGTCTGGGTATGGTGCTAACACAAAAAGATGGTTATGGCAAAGATTGAGTAATTGATTTTGCATTCCGAAGTTTAGCGCCGGCTAAGGAAGCATATTCTTTCATTGAGAGGGTTGCTCTAGTATGTGTATGGTGCATGGAACATTTTAGATCTTTTGTATGGGGCACAGAGTTCCTGGCAACGACAGACCTCAAGTCTTTAGTTAAGTTGTCAACAACTTAAGGGTTTTTGAAAGCATCTGCAAGGATTGCATGATTTTTTATGAGGCTGCAGGATTTCAGTTACCATATACATTATGCAATTGGTGTGAAATATAAGGTGGCTGACTGTTTGAGTCACATACCCTTACCCACTACAGAGCTTCCATGGAGTGAGTGGGATGATTACCAGATTGCTTTTACGGGTGAGAATGATGTCAGTTCCATTGGTAAAGATGGATGGGAAGAAGGGTATTGCAAGGATGAACTTTTGAGTAAAGTGAAACTGAGCATACATGATGGATGGGGGGGAACAAGAAAAAGTGCCCTGGGGAGTTAAGGGTATTCTGGGAGGTCAGGAATGAGTTGACAGTGGAATCAGATTTTGTAATAAGAAGGGGTAATATGTTGCTCCCTCAAAGGTTGAAAAAGAAGGTGTTGGAGTTGTGCCATGAAGGACATCTTGGAGTAGTTTTGAGTAAGAGAAGAGAAGAGTGAAATCGTAGTATTGGTGGCAAGGAATGGATACTAAAATAGAGAGGATGGTGAGGGAAAGTTTGCAGTGTGCAAATTCTGGTAACAGTTTTAAAACAAGTAAGATTAACCTTATGCCCCATGCAGTGTCCAACAATGGTTTGGGAATGTTGTCAATTGATTTAGTAGGTCCTGTCCAAGGTGAGTTTGGAGACAGTAAGTAGATTAATGTACTATTTGAATATTTCAGCAAATGGGTGGAACTGCAGGTCGTGCAGAAGACATATGCAGAAACTATGGTGAAATGTTTAGACGTGATATTTATGAGGGAAGGCTTACCAAAAAGATTATTGAGTGACAAATGGCCCACAGTTTATGTCAGTGTTTGGTTGAAGAATGTTTGTGAAGAAATGGTGAGCACATGTACAAACATCATTATATCATCCTGTGGGCAATGGTGCTGTGGAATGCATTAACCGTATGATTAAGGGTACTATTCAAGTGGAAGAAAATGGGACGTTGATGTCAAGAAAATGTTGTGGGCATATAATTAACACCTTCGTTTACAGGATGTAGTCTGTTTGTGTTGATTTGAGGAAGATAACCATATACTAAAGATAACCTTGGATGGATGGATGAGGTAAGTAAGGTAGAGTGGTCTCCAGTGACAGTAAGAGACAACTTTTAACGCAGAGAGTATATAAGGAATACTTTGATAAGTAGAAGTGAGAAAAGGAAGAGAAATTGGAAGAAGGAAAATGGGTGAAAGTCAAGAAGGCAAATAAAGTGTTCAAGGGAGAAAGTGTGTATTCTGAACAATTTGGAGCGATTGAGTGTTTGAAAAATATAGCAAGACTGAGTGATGATAGAGTTTGGCATATGTGTCCGGCATAGCAAGAAGTAAAGAAGGAATGGAAGTGGAAAGAAAATGTGAAGATGAAGATAAGTTGGATGATGATTGGCTATAGAGTAATGAGGTGAGTTTGGAACAGAAAACTCCCAGTGTTGAAATGGAAGGGGTTCCATGAAATAATGAGGGTGGGTTTGTGGAAAGAACTGGAAGATTGGGTAAAATAATTTGCACACCTGCCAAAGTGAAAGACCATACATTAAAGTAATAGCTTCTATGATTATTCCTTATGAGATATTATGAAGATAAGTATAAATATAGTATGTACTATTATTCTATCTAGATAAAGTAGAGGCAGGGTATATAGTACGAGTTATAATCAACATTTTAAGTCTTATATTTAATATTTATCATTATAGTTGTATGTATAGGTATTTGTACTTTTGTGTACACAAAGGGGGGAGATGTGTGGTGTTGGTGTGGAATGGAATGGAGAGGGCATGCAGGGAAATATGAAATTATGAGGTAGTAGAGAATGTGGGGAAGTGAAAGTTCTGGGAGGATGGTTGGAGTTGGGTCTGAAAGAAGCTATACAGCCATTCTGGTTTCTGTGTACTGTGACAGAGTTGAGACTAAAGGATCTATTATACAATATAATGCAGTGGTATCCTTTACTACACCTTTACCTACCAACTATAGGGGGGCTCTTTTTCACACACCCACCAGACCCCCAATCAGTCCTCCTATGTAGCAACATTAACAGCTCATTTTCCAACAAGGCCCCCTGAGAACAGGGATCCAATTTTAATTTTTTTTTAATTTCTTTTTTTAATTCATTTGAGAGGTGGTGATGCGTATAGCTTTAATGCCTTTGCCCTCATGTAGCTCTTAATTTGTCCTATGTTAGGTTTCTTGGGTGTTCTTTGTCTTACGTGATTTGTAGTTCACTATGTGTACTTTAGAACAACACTACTTAGATCCAGAATGCAAATGGGGCCAGAGTGCACAGTTCCCATTTTAAATGGGGCAACCTGGGAGTCCTGCTTTTTTTTGGGGGGGGGGCAGCTGGTTACGTGGCCACATCAATGCATTTCCCCTGCCTGTAACACAGGCATAACAGAGATATTTCTTCAGTTGTTTCTGGAAATCTATGACATTTGTTTTTATGATTAATATGTTGCAAAATGCCCATGTATGTACTTTTTAGGGTTTGCCTGCATGCACGTGCTCTTTAGCCATGCCACCCAACTAACAAGCACACACGACCACTACTTACAAAACAACTCACTACACCTTTTCAAACTCACTTTCACGATTCTAACCCATTCCCTAAACTCTACTGAACACACACAAAATTACCAGCACAATCCTCTTTACTGTAAGTCATGTGGCACAGAAACCCACGGTGCTGTACAACTATGCCAATGCTTGTTTTCTTTGAGAAGGTGAATGTCCCTCTCTTCACTCCCACACTTGTCCTTTCTGCAATGTTTAAATTATTCAGTCCCTTATCATGCAACCTATAGTAAAAAAACATGCACCATTTGTTAGCGGATCTCTGCACTGCCACACCGTTTTCCTGATAGAAATATGTCCCTCAGAACTGGACAGAGCACTAAACTAAACCCTAGCTTCAATGTGTACATGGGTGAATTAAAAAAAATCAAAAAGTGGGTTAATGTTCGCCTTTATATTTAGTTTAATATTAGAAAACATTTTCACTCGTATACAATTGGATACCGTTTGCCTAGATTTAGAAAGTAAAAAACATGTGTACAATATGATTCTCCAACGGTAGATGTTGTAATAGTGTTTTTACACTGTAATGGAGGGAAACGCCCCTTTGAATGAAGAAGATTGCATCTATTTTTGGCTGAAATTATTTAACAAAGATTTTTATCATGCCAGATTTCTGAGAAATACAATAATGCAGTAGACACTTTTGTTTTCAGAGATAGAGCCAAATTAGTACCTACACAAATGAGGTACAACAGAATTTTATATATTGTATACAATGCGTTGATTGTTATGGTTTTTATTGACTAAACAATAAAGATTACTACTACTACTACTACTACTACTAACTGAATCGATGTAAGCAGTTAAATTACTAGGTAAAATTAATTTAAAGAAAATTGTCACTAGCCGATTACAAGGGACAGGGAAAATATAAAGGTAAGGGAGACAATGCGACCTGGGATAATGAAAAAGGCTGTAAAGAAACCATCGAAAAAACATCATTGGGAGGCTGGCATTTAAAAATATCCTTTGTCTAAGGGGAGTTATATAGTGTTGAAAACCCGTAGGATTACCTAACCCCCAAGAGACAACAGGGTCAACAATGCATCATAAGAGGACTGCCTATCGACTTCCCTTAATGCCAGACAATTTCAGTCTTGCAGGTTTATGCCAGGATGTCATCCCTTCCAACTCACTAAAGCACTTTAAACAAAAAGACGACTTCCTTCTCGAGTCCTTTTTTCCGCAACAATGACAACACAAAACATAGCAGCTATTAAAATTACAAAAACGGTGTATCTGCTGTTCACATAAATGAAATCCTAGTTCTAACTGAAGAGTGGAGCAAAGATCTTACTAAAGGTATCACGTGGTCCTTGCTTTAAGTCCGTGAAGCGATTCTTGCAGAGAAGTTTCTTTGGAGGTGATCCCCAAGCACATAGTTTGAGTTTTAAAAATGGCCTTAACTGTGCGGAGAATTAGTCAGATTTCTGAGTCATTCAGGAAAAAACAGTTGTTGCTGCATCACGATGATGCATACCTTCAGGTAGGCTACTCAAGAAATTTATCAAAGGCACCTCTGTCCATCTGCAGGACCAAAACCTTGAATAAAAAATGTCCCACTTAGTGTACCCCACAATGAACAGATGGAGGCGAATTGTTGCTTCCTATTGCATAATTTTCTCCAAAATTGAATATTTGTAATGCTTCCATTTTCTTGCCATAATGGCATTACTCCTAGTCCTACTCCCTCGCCTTCCTTTTAAACCAATGAGTCCTCCCGCCTCCCCCCTAGACCCTCCCTTCCCCTTTTAAACCTCCCCCTACCCTTACCCCCTCCTGTACAAAAACCAAGCCCAAGCAGCAACTCGGACACTCCGTACCGGGAGGGCGGGAGGGAACAGAAAGGAAGGCGAGGGAGTAGGACTAGGAGTAATGCCATTATCGCAAGAAAATGGAAGCATTACCTCCCGTCCCTCCCTCGCCTTCCTTTTAAACCAATGAGACATAGCAAGAAAAACACAGGAGACGGACACTGAGTTGCAAGAACTTTATTAATATCCTGCACCAAGGCCACCAAAAACCCTACCCCTATTATCTCATAGAGGATAAGACTCGGTGACCTAATACCGACTCCAAACTACCCAAGTCCGACAGCCTATAATGTCGAACAAACGTCGAAGGAGAAGCCCAAGTGGCGGCCCTGCAAATTTCCACCACGGAAGTCCCCTGAAGCTCTGCCTTGAGGAGGAACCACCCCTTTCAAGGAATAGGCCAACAGAATCAATGATCTCACCCACCGACTCAAGGAAGCCGTGGAAGGCTTCTCACCTTTACGTGCCGGACCGAAATTAACCAAAAGCGAATCACCCTTACGAAAAGGAGCCACCACCCGCAGGTACTCCAACAAAGCCCTGGTTACATCCAACAAATGCAAACGGACCTCCTCCCCTGAGGAGGGATTCAGCAAAAATGAAGGAAGGATGACCTCCTGGCGAGCATGGAACGAAGAATTGACTTTCGGAACAAAGGAAGGGACCGGAACAAGAACCACCAGATCCTGAAAAACCTTACAAAAAGGAAAAGAACAGGCCAAGGCCCCCAATTCCCCTAAACGACGAGCCGAAGTAATGGCTACCAAAAAGAATGTCTTCAAGGACAGATGGCGCAAATCACAGTCCCCCAATGGTTCAAAAGGGGCATCCGTCAAAACATCCAAAATCAAAGAAAGATCCCATGAAGGAAAAGAACGTACAGGGCGAGGAAACAAATTAATAAGCCCTTGAAAAAATCTAGGCATCAAGCGCCCTTCATCCGGAAGATTACACCATGGATCTCTAAAGGCCTGAATAGCCGCCCACTGTACCCGCAGAGATGCCACCGACAACCCCAACTGCGCACCGTCCTGCAGGAACTGCATCACCTCAAAGATAGATGCGCAGGTAGGATCCAATTCATGACTCAAGCACCAAGAAGAAAAAACCTTCCACTGTCTACCATAGGAAAGTAAAGTGGAACGCTGCCTGGAAGCCAGTAAGGTAGAACTCAAAGCCACAGGCACCCCCAGACCCGTCAAGCCCCGTCGTTCAACTTCCAGGCCGTCAAGTGTAATCTTCTCAATGACCCCAACGGGAGGCAGGGAAACTCCAGGGGAGACGGACAAAGAGGCAGAGGCCACATCCTCCCGGCTGCCATCAGCCGCAACAACGGGAACCAATTCACCCGCGGCCAAAAGTGGCGCAATCAGGATAACCCTGGACCCCAGATCCCTCACCCGCAACAGAAAAGACCTGAGTAGCTGAAACGGTGGGAACGCATACAAAAGGCCCCTCGGCCAAGGACATGACATCCCGTCCACCTCCCAGGCTTGGGGACACCGAAACCAGGAGCAGAAGCGATCCAACTTCGCGTTTTCTGCGGATGCAAACACATCCAGCACTGGAAGCCCCCAAAGCCGAACCAGATGCAGAAACAGAGACTTCCGGAGGGAGAAAAGTTGAGAGGAAGGAATCACCCTGCTCAGCAGATCCGCCCGAACATTGACCACCCCCCGAATGTACGTAGCTCTGAGAGAAGGAACCCACTCCTGAGCCCACACAAAAATCTTCCTGGCTAGACCGAACAGAGCCCTTGAACTGGTCCCCCCCTGCGGGTTGACATAAGCCTTGGCCACTAAGTTGTCCGTCCGAACAAGAACCGCTGCACCCCTCAGGGACACCTGGAAATGGACCAGAGCCAATAAGACAGCTCTCAATTCGCGCCAATTAGACGACCGACTCGCCTCCAGAGGGGACCAGAACCCCTGAATCTGAGCCGACCCCATCCACGCACCCCAACCGGAGAGGCTGGCATCCGTAGTCACCACCACGGGTCTCAGAGGCGACAAAGAAACCCCTACCCGAAGATGATCTGCATCCAACCACCATTTCAACTCCCTGCGAATCAATCCAGACCCCTTCACCCTGTCCCTCAGAGAACCGGACCCCGGTGCCCACCTTCTCAAGAACCATGTCATCAAGCATAGGAGATGGAACCGCGCCCAAGGGATCAGAAATATTACCGACGCCAAATGACCCTGCAGACGTAACCATAGAAGAGCTTGGGGGGCAGTCTGTAACACCACCTTCCCACCAAGGACTGGAGTACCCCTAACCTCCTTTCTGACACTGTCACCAAGCCCAGAAGAGTCCGAAATCGAGCCCCTAAAAAAAACAGATCCTGGGACGGAACTAAATCGGACTTTTCCCAGTTGATTAAAAACCCGTGATTTTGCATGACCACCAGAACTTGGGCCACCTGCCTCTGTAACAGGACCCGCGAGGGGACATGAATCAAGATGTCATCCAGATATGGATGAATAAACACCCCTTCTGAATGTAGCAAAGCCACCAGGGGGGCCAGCACCTTCGTAAAAATTCGAGGAGAAGACTTGAGACCGAAAGGTAGAACGCAAAACTGATAGTGTTCCTGATCCACAGCAAACCTCAGGAACCTCTGTGAAGACCTTGCCACAGACACGTGCAGATAAGCATCCTGCAGATCCAGCGACACCAGAAAGTCCCCTTGCCTGACCAATGGAAAGATAGTCTGAATAGACAGCATGCGGAAATGTAGCGTCCTGATCCAAGCATTCACCTCCTTCAGATTGAGCACCGGTCGAAATCCCCCTGAAACTTTCTGAACAAGAAACAAGACCGAATAAGTGCCCTGACCCCTTTCGTCCAGCGGAATGCGGGAAATGGCCCCCTTGACCAGCAAGTCCCGGACTCCGTCCAATAATGCCCTTCTCCGTGACCCTCCTGAAGGCAGAGGGGTGGGACGTACCCCTGAATCTGGAGGCACCACCCCAAAATCGATTACATAACCATTGGCCACATTGTCTAGCACCCAACGATCGTTGACACTCTCCTCCCAAGTTGAAATAAAGTGTCTCAGCCTTCCCACAACCGGCCCTATGCCAGGCCCACAGTGATTGTCAGGACTCCTTTTTGAACCCACCCCGGTTCGAAGGAGCAGACTTCTTAGGAGAAAAACGCGGCTGAAAACGCTGTTTCCTAAATGAAAAGGATTTGGCATCCATTTTAGGAGAAGAGCGGGAATGTTTCTTCCACCCTTTACCGAAGTAAATCCCCCTTTATAAGGCAAGGCATGCTTCCGCTCCTTAAATGCTTTGGAAAGCATGGATGGCAATTGATCCCCAAACAAGCTACGACCCTCAAAAGGCAGTCTCAGCAAGGCCGCCTTTTCCCCCGGGTCGGCTTTCCAGGAACGTAACCAGAGGGACCTACGAGCCCCAATCAAAGCACCAGAGGCCAGAGCCGAAGTATGGACCACATCCGAAGACACATCTGCCAACAATCTGGCCTGCTGCTCCATACCAGCCAGGAGCTCCGAACATTCCGCCCCTTCTTGAACAGCCACCGCCAGCTTATCAAAGTCCTGCACCAACGACTGGGCCGCATAAGCAGAATATATACCTGCCCTTAGCGCCAGATTCTTAGCTGCAAAAGCTCTTTTAAGACCTGAATCCACTTTACGGTCCAATCCTCAGGATTGACTGCTGTTTTGCCAATCAGGGTAGCTAAAATTGAATCCAGGCGGACCGAAGGAGGCAATACCTCCTCACCCTCAAGTAAATACAGTTTCTGCAGGAATCGTGGAACTTGAGCCTTATCCACATCCTTCCATTCGCGAAACACCATATCCTTCACAGGTCCCTGAAAAGGCATGGCAAACTTAGAAGGCGTCTGATATTGTGGAAATAAGTGAGATTTCGAGTTTGAAGGTTGAAACACTGGAAAACCCAAATTGTCCCGAACATGTGCCATCACCTCCCACATTTCTTCTCTGGAGACATATTTACCCCCAGAGGACGTAGATGGGGCCTCTTCACCCTCACTATCTGAGGAGGACTTCCTTGCAGATGCCGAAGTATGGGTAATGTTAGACTGACCAGGCCTGGCCAATTGAAGAGTCCTGGCAACAGCCCCCTCGATCATCTCCTGCACCTCCTCCCTGGACATGAGGGGTGTATCCCCACCCTCCTGTAACTGGGAGCCCCCAGGGGCGGAAACGCCAGCAGCACCCTCCTCCTCGGAGGAGGAAGAAGAGACAATCCTACGTCTCTTAGCCAGAACCTTAGGCATGATAATAATCCAAAACACACTGCCCTCCACCTAAAAGCACTACCAATATATAGCGACCTGGACCTCCCACAACAGGTATCCACCAATCCCTAAAAAGGTCAAAACTAAATGCAATGTCCATAAAACTGCGGGCAGAACGCCCGTCCTACCTTCCAGAAACCAAAAGCAGCACTCCGGCATCTCCCCGCGGCTCCGCGGCGCGGAAAACCAGAAGCCGACGCCCCAGCCACAGAGGGCCGGCTGACCCCGTCAGCCGCCTCCCAGTACGCGCCTCCTGAGCAGCTCGGCTGCTCGGCAAAGCCGCGCCCTGGCCGTAGCAATCCTCGCTGAGCTCCGCGTCCCGAGGAGTGCCTCCAACGATGACCCCCAGGCCCCGCCGTGCAGGTAAGGAAAGGAAAAACGTCTAGCGTGGGCTAGACAAAAGAACAGGAGGGGGTAAGGGTGGGGGGGGGTTTAAAAGGGGAAGGGAGGGTCTAGGGGGGAGGCGGGAGGCCTCATTGGTTTAAAAGGAAGGCGAGGGAGGGACGGGAGGTAATGATTTATTAAAGAGTGAGTTAGCAGAAGGCTTTTTCCAAAAGGTGCCAGATCCAGACTTTCTACTGAGAGTTGGATATCAAGCCCAACAATACAGCATCATTAACTAAGAACTGTGATAGAGGGCCCAGTGGTTGTTGTCAGGCGCTCAGGGCTCAAGTCTGGAGAAGCAGAGGTAGATTTCATGCCAGAGATCCTGCAAAGATATTTTCTCTGGAACCTGATTAAAGCAAACACTCTGATTACCAGATGGGTGGTGGACCTACAAGGAGACATACATGACTGCAAGCTGTCGTAGCTGATGTTATTGTTTATTTTTTATGACAGCACAAAAGCAAGAGATTCCCTGATAAGGTAATACATGTTATGTATTTTTATCTCATGTGAGTATTTTTGTACAGCTCACAGTGCAACTAAATTGCACCACATAAAACAATATTTGGTAAATTAAGATGTTATGGGATGTTATCATGCAATGCTATGGTGTGTTGTGCTATCTTACAGTGTATTAAGTTATGTCACATTACTTGCTTATGCTACTGGTGAGGCCTCTTTCAGTGTTTGTGGGCGGTGCAGGACTTTACTTTTAGTTTCATGGAGCTGGAGTAGCGTAGTTAGGCCTATATTTATACTTTTTTATATAATAAATTATATTTTGTAAGTTTGCAACGCTTTTGCGTCAAAAAATGACACAAATGCAGAGCAAAAAAAGTATAAATATGGGCCTTAGTGCATCTGAGAGTAAATGTGCAGGGCATGCATGTTTTATGCAGGTGGCAATGAACAACATGTCCTCACTGTGTTTACACATTACATGCCATGGAAACAGAGATTGAAGGGAGAGGTAGTACAGCCTCACCTCGAATATTGTGATCAGTGACTCAGTACTCACCAAATAAATGTGTCAGCAATGTCCATGCACTTGCTACCCTAAGTTCTGAATGCTACTGCCCTTTTGTGAAGTCTTCAGATTTTTTTACCCCTGAGACGTATTAATAATTTAATTTCTGTTTCTGTTATGGGGTTTGGGTCTTACTTAGAGCTAAAGCTAATCTGTCCTTCAGTGTAGTTTTGGACTTTTATGCAGGTTGTGCTTCATTCCGAAGAAGCATAAATGCTGACGACCTACTGGTATGCCTGCTCTCTGGGCATCAGCAGATAATGTTACCAAACATTTCCAATGTGCCTCCTGAATATTAAAACCTAAATATCGATGGGACCTAAGACAGAGGACAGAACATCAAAAATAAAATGCCGCCAGGTATGTAAGCCTAGATTTTCTATACCTAATTCAACATATATGGATCTAAGCAGTACATATATTTTGAAGCTACATAGATGTGTATTTAGGAATATTATACCTCTACTTCCCAACACGCACTCACCTTTCGATATTTTGTATCTCAGTATTCAGTCCTCGATATTCTTGTACCACAATATTGTTCGTATCAGTATTCAGCAGTACAATCAACTTTCCCAAAGTAATCTAGCCGGAGACAAAATGCTTGTGTGTGGGGACTGCAAGGGGTTGGAAGGTAAGACAGGTTGTAGGGTAGGAGCAGAAAGCCACTTTTACCTTTTTCCACTCACCTGAATGCAAACAAAGGCATCCATGTGGACATTCCTTCAGAAAAGGTGCTGCCACTCTCAACACTATGGAGAATTTTGGGGGTTTCTCATTTCATGTGTTCTATAATGCAAGTCTGTGTTAGTTCCCGATTATTTCCTTCCCACACCTCTCCATCTTGTGTCACGAGATACGTGTCCTCAGTTAAACTTTTTTTCAGTCTTTGTACACAGCCACAGAGCTGGGATCTTGTGACTCATTTTTGGAAATGTGTGTGCTGTAATCCACAATCAGATCATAAATTGCCACAAATCTGGTACTGGTGTCTTAAAAAAGCATCACATCTCAGAAAACAACCTACAAATGTGAAGGTATTTAAAAAGAGCTACACAAAGGAACAAAGACAAATAGTCACCAAACGATTCAGCTACCTACCTGCTACCATTCACTTTACAATGGATAATTTCCTTCCTCATTCAATGCAATAATATTTGTTATTTACAAAGGTAATTGGCCTAAGGGTTTGAGTGCTCGAGAGATCACCATGAATAAATAAATACAAATTCAAAGTATCACGAGCCAGGCTGGTGATTGCTGATGCCCCTGCCATATTATTATATCACATGAAAAATATTGAATCCTAGAAATAGACCTAACCACTACATCACAAGCTACGCCTATATAAGAGGGGGAGCTTAGAATTGTATTTACTCACATTGACAATGTAACAATAGACTTCGCAGGGGATGCAATATTTTTTACCAGTATATAGTCTCATCAAAACGATGTCAGCCTAGGGCCACTAGAGCATAAGGAGATGTATGCTGTGTGACACACCCTGGCTATCATTACCTATCTTTTGCAGGGACTAGTCATTCTGGAAATCTCTAAATCATCAGCTTGTTCATTTTTGCAACTATGTTATTGTTCTCCTGAAGAATTAAAATGATTTACAAGTTTAACAAAGTGTCTGCATCCCAGTTTGTGAAGATTCTTGCAAGAACTTGGTGCTTGAGACACCCTTTCTCTTTCAAAGTATGTGCACATCTCAACAATCTAAAGAGAATACCTAGAAGAGTATTTTTTTGAAGTTTTGAATCTTTTTGCCCCCAAACCAATGTCGCAAGGAAAGAATTTGATTCTGAAAGGGTTACAGTTAAAAGTGTTTTTTTAGTGAAATGTTAGTAGCAGAAAGACAACTGTTAGACCTGACAGCCTTAGGGTAGTCACCCCTAACTTTTTGCCTGCCTCCCTCCACTTTGTGGATACTGTTTTTGCTGGTTTTTAGACTCTGCGCACTTTACCACTGCTAACCAGTGCTAAAGTGCATATGCTCTCTCTCTGTAAACATGGTAACTTTGGATCATACCTGATTGAACTATTTAATCTACTTATAAGTCCCCAGTAATGTGCACTCCAGGTGCCTAGGGCCTATAGATTAAATGCTACTAGTGGACCTGCAGCACGGATTGTGCCACCCACTGAAGTAGCCCCTTTTCCTTGTCTCAGGCCTACCATTGCTAGGCCTGTGTGGGCAGTTTCACTGCCACCTCGACTTGGCATTTAAAAGTACCTGCCAAGCATAGAGCTCCCCTTTTTCTACATATAAGTCACCCTTAATGTGTGCCCTGGGTATCCCCTAGAGCAGGGTGCTGTGTAGGTAAAAGGCAGGACATGTACCTGTGTAGTTATATGTCCTGGTAGTGTAAAAAAACCCTCAATTCGTTTTTGCACTGCTGTGAGACCTGCTCCCTTCATAGGCTAACATTGGGGCTGCCCTCATTGTAGGAGGCTGGACTGGCTTGTAGTGAGTACCAAGGGGTACTTGCACCTTGCACCAGGCCCAGTTATCCCTTATTAGTGTATAGGGTGTCTAGCAGCTTAGGCTGATAGATAATGGTAGCTTAGCAAAGCAGCTCAGGCTGAACTAGGAGACGTGTGAAGCTACTACAGTACCACTTAGTGTCATATGCACAATATCATAAGAAAACACAATACACAGTTATACTAAAAATAAAGGTACTTTATTTTTATGACAATATGCCAAAGTATCTTAGAGTGTACCCTCAGTGAGAGGATAGGAAATATACACAAGATATATATACACAATAGCAAAAATATGCAGTATAGTCTTAGAAAACAGTGCAAACAATGTATAGTTACAATAGGATGCAATGGGGAAACATAGGGATAGGGGCAACACAAACCATATACTCCAGAAGTGGAATGCGAACCACGAATGGACCCCAAACCTATGTGACCTTGTAGAGGGTCGCTGGGACTATTAGAAAATAGTGAGAGTTAGCAAAATAACCCTCCCCAAGACCCTGAAAAGTGAGTGCAAAGTGCACCAAAGTTCCCCTAAAGACAAAATAGTCGTGTTAGAGGGAGAATGCAAGGAAAACACAAATCAGCAATGCAACAACGATGGATTCCTGTCTGAAGGTACCTGTGGAACAAGGGGACCAAGTCCAAAAGTCACAAGCAGCTCGGAGATGGGCAGATGCCCAAGAAATGCCAGCGGTTGGTGCAAAGAAGCTCTTTCTAGGCTGAAGAACTGTGAATACTGCAGGAATGACAAGGGCTAGAGACTTCCCCTTTGGAGGATGGATCCCCCACGCCTTGGAGAGTCGTGCAGAAGTGTTTTCCCGCCGGATGGACGCCAACAAGCCTTGCTACACGCAAATCGTGCGTTTGGCGTTTTTGGACGCTGCTGGGGCCCAGGAGGGACCAGAAGGTCGCAAATTGGACCTGCAGAGAGAGGGGACGTCGAGCAAGACAAAGAGCCCTCACTGAAGCAGGTAGCACCCGGAGAAGTGCCAGAAACAGGCACTACGAGGATGCGTGAAACGGTGCTCGCCGAAGTTGCACAAAGGAGTCCCACGTCGCCGGAGACCAACTTAGAAAGTCGTGCAATGCAGGTTAGAGTGCCGTGGACCCAGGCTTGGCTGTGCACACAGGATTTCCGCCGGAAGTGCACAGGGGCCGGAGAAGCTTGCAAAGTCGCGGTTCCCAGCAATGCAGCCCAGCGAGGTGAGGCAAGGACTTACCTCCACCAAACTTGGGCTGAAGAGTCACTGGACTGTGGGGGTCACTTGGACGGTGTCGCTGGATTCGAGGGACCTCGCTCGTCGTGCTGAGAGGAGACCCAAGGGACCGGAGATGCAGCTTTTTGGTGCCTGCGGTTGCAGGGGGAAGATTCCGTCGACCCACGGGAGATTTCTTCGGAGCTTCTGGTGCAGAGAGGAGGCAGACTACCCCCACAGCATGCACAAGCAGGAAAACAGTCGAGAAGGCGGCAGGATCAGCGTTACAGAGTTGCAGTAGTCGTCTTTGCTACTATGTTGCAGGTTTGCAGGCTTCCAGCGCGGTCAGCGGTCGATTCCTTATCAGAAGGTGAAGAGGGAGATGCAGAGGAACTCGGCTGAGCTCATGCATTCGTTATCTAAAGTTTCCCCAGAGACAGAGACCCTAAATAGCCAGAAAAGAGGGTTTGGCTACCTAGGAGAGAGGAAAGGCTACTAACACCTGAAGGAGCCTATCACAAGGAGTCTCTGACGTCACCTGGTGGCACTGGCCACTCAGAGCAGTCCAGTGTGCCAGCAGCACCTCTGTTTCCAAGATGGCAGAGGTCTGGAGCACACTGGAGGAGCTCTGGACACCTCCCAGGGGAGGTGCAGGTCAGGGGAGTGGTCACTCCCCTTTCCTTTGTCCAGTTTCGCGCCAGAGCAGGGGCTAAGGGGTCCCTGAACCGGTGTAGACTGGCTTATGCAGAATTGGGCACCTCTGTGCCCAACAAAGCATTTCCAGAGGCTGGGGGAGGCTACTCCTCCCCTGCCTTCACACCATTTTCCAAAGGGAGAGGGTGTCACACCCTCTCTCAGAGGAAGTTCTTTGTTCTGCCATCCTGGGCCAGGCCTGGCTGGACCCCAGGAGGGCAGATGCCTGTCTGAGGGGTTGGCAGCAGCAGCAGCTGCAGTGAAACCCCAGGAAGGGCAGTTTGGCAGTACCAGGGTCTGTGCTACAGACCACTGGGATCATGGAATTGTACCAACAATGCCAGGATGGCATAGAGGGGGCAATTCCATGATCATAGACATGTTACATGGCCATATTCGGAGTTACCATGGTGAAGCTACATATAGGTAGTGACCTATATGTAGTGCACGCGTGTAATGGTGTCCCCGCACTCACAAAGTTCAGGGAATTGGCTCTGAACAATGTGGGGGCACCTTGGCTAGTGCCAGGGTGCCCTCACACTAAGTAACTTTGCACCTAACCTTTACCAGGTAAAGGTTAGACATATAGGTGACTTATAAGTTACTTAAGTGCAGTGTAAAATGGCTGTGAAATAACGTGGACGTTATTTCACTCAGGCTGCAGTGGCAGGCCTGTGTAAGAATTGTCAGAGCTCCCTATGGGTGGCAAAAGAAATGCTGCAGCCCATAGGGATCTCCTGGAACCCCAATACCCTGGGTACCTCAGTACCATATACTAGGGAATTATAAGGGTGTTCCAGTAAGCCAATGTAAATTGGTAAAAATGGTCACTAGCCTGTTAGTGACAATTTGAAAGTAATGAGAGAGCATAACCACTGAGGTTCTGGTTAGCAGAGCCTCAGTGAGACAGTTAGGCACCACACAGGGAACATATACATGCACACCTATGAGCACTGGGGCCCTGTGTGACAGGGTCCCAGTGACACATACATATAGGCCACAAACCTATGAGCACTGGGGTCCTGACCAGCAGGATCCCAGTGACACATAACAAACATACTGAAACCATAGTGTTTTCACTATGAGCACTGAGGCCTGGCTATCAGGATCCCAGTGAGACAGTGAAAACAGTGACAAACACCCTGACATACAGTCACAAACAGGCCAAAAGTGGGGGTAACAAGGCTAGAAAGAGGCTACCTTCTCACACAACCCCCCCCCAAACGAAGGACAATAAGGCTAACCTTGGCCAGTTGAGACTTTATTGTCTAAGTGGTGATAAGTAGAGAGTAGCTCTGCAATAGACTGGTTACTCCCTTTATCATCCACTATATGGTTACTTCCCTGTGGGGATGTAAACCACCCTGTTTGAAGTTTTTTAGCTAAGCAACAATGTGAAGATGTATTTTCAGAGTTTTTCTCAGTAAGTTTTAGTTTAGAGCAGTGGGAATTGTCCACTGAACCTATTTGTAGTGATGGAAATGCCAGACAGGGATGCTGTCTCAGAAAAGCCATAGCTGGGCAAAAACTTTGTCCATCTGGCTGGAAGAGAGAACAGGGATGCTGTTTCTCTTGAGTTGGAGCAGGGCAGGGATGCTGTCCTATGAGCTCCACACTAGGGCAGGGATGCTGTCCTAAGTGTTGTGAGGTAGTGCAGGGTTTCTGCACTAAAGTTTCTCTGGGAGGGTTGGAGGGATGCTCCATGTTAACTAAAATGGTGCTGTTTTTCTCACCAATGTTAGTTATCCCACAGAGAGGTACTTCCACCTCAGGGAGTCCAGCTTTGCCAGCTGATGATTCCCTTGGAACAGGTGCCACCCCAGGAGAGGTTTCTCCCACCACAGGAATGGTATCCTGAATGGTAGGGTGGTTAGGGGATACTGTGATACCCTTTTTACCTGTTGATGGAGAGGGATCCTGAGTTTTCAGGCCTTCTCTCCTTTGCTTTTTCATTTCAGTAGAAATGAGAGGGAACAATTCCTCAGGGATGCCCAGCATGGCTGCATGGGCATAAAACTCTACATCAGCCCAAACTGAGGCCTCTAGGTCATTACCTAAGAGACAGTCTACAGGTAAGCTAGGTGATACCACCACCTGCTTAGGGCCAGTAACTCCACCCCAACTAAACTGAATTATAGCTAAGGGAAGAAACTTAGTGGAGTTATGGACATCAATAATCTTATACTGTTGTCCAATGATGTGTTGTTCAGGAGGCACTAGGTTTTCAGTCACCAAAGTGAAACTGGCACCTGTGTCCCTGTAGGCCAAGGCCTCAACACCATTTATTGAAACTGTCTGCTTGTACTTATCCATTGTAAGGGGACAAGCAGCCAGTGTGGCAAGGCCAATGCCACCAGGTGTGACAGAAACTGTCTTGGGACTGATTACATCAGTTTCCACTATGGACCCATAAGTGAACCCAACTACACCCTTTGCTTGACTGTTGCCAGCAGTCCCACCACTAGTACCACTACTGCTAGGGGCACTAGAGCTTGATGTATTAGTGGTGGTAGGCTCAGGGGGTTTACCTGGACAGGACTTATCCCCTGGCCTATGGCCTCTGTTTTTACACACAAAGCACCAAGGCTTTTTAATGTGTGCAGGTTGGGAAGAAGAGGAAGAATTTGTTTTATCCCCACCCTCTGAAGAGTGTTTAAGATTTGAAGTGGGATCTTTGGTTTTACCCTTATCCCCATGCTTATCTTGAGATTTTTCACCATCTTTCTTCTTATTGCCATCTTTGTCACCCCCTGTATGAACTTTTCTGTTCACCCTTGTTCTGACCCATTTGTCTGCCTTCTTTCCCAATTCTTGGGGAGAGGTCAGATCAGAGTCTACCAGGTACTGGTGCAACAAATCAGACACACAATTATTAAGTATATGCTCTCTCAGGATTGTGTTATACAGGCTTTCATAATCAGTAACTTTACTGCCATGTAACCACCCCTCCAAGGCCTTCACTGAATGGTCAATGAAATCAACCCAGTCTTGTGAAGACTCCTTTTTGGTCTCTCTGAACTTTATCCTGTACTGTTCAGTGGTTAAGCCATAACCATCCAGGAGTGCATTCTTAAGAACTGTAAAATTATTGGCATCATTTTCTTTCACAGTAAGGAGCCTATCCCTACCTTTTCCACTAAATGATAGCCATAGGATAGCAGCCCACTGCCTTTGAGGGACATCCTGTACAACACAGGCCCTCTCAAGTGCAGCAAACCACTTGTTAATGTCATCCCCCTCCTTATAAGGGGGAACTATCTTGTGCAGATTCCTGGAATCATGCTCTTTTGCAGGATGACTATGGGGAATACTACTGCTGCCACCATGGGTATCTAAACCCAACTTCTGTCTTTCCCTCTCTAATTCTAAAGACTGTCTATCCAAATCCAACTGTTGCTTCTTGAGCTTCAGTCTGGTTTGTTCCACTCTCAATCTATTGAGCTCCCTTTCTAACAATCTGTCATCAGGGTGGGTGGGAGGGGCATTTCTAGATACAGAGGTATGATGGGAATGAACAGAAGGAGACCTGTCCCTTACAGAGGGCACCCTAACAGCTTGGCTACCAGCATAATGTGAGAGCACACCATCAGTATGGTGTGATTCAACCTCTGTACCAACTATGCTAGACTGTCTAGTAATGGGCAGGCTGAGAAGTTTCTTTCCTGAACCTTTTCCTGGGGGAGTCCCTGGATCAGATTGAGAACCATTAGCTACTTTTTCTACAGATTGGCCACTTATGGCCTTATCCTGTACTCTAAGCATATTAATTAACAGTTCTAAGGAAGGATTCTTCCCTACACTCAAACCTCTCTCTATGCAGAGACTCCTTGCTCCTTTCCAGCTAAGGTGATCATATGCAAGTTTGGACAGTTCAACTTTTTGGCCTGTGCCAGACATTTTTTAGAGAGAGTTAAAGTGATAGACAAAGAGAAAAAAGTTTTCAGAATTTTTTTGGAAAGACAGAAAAAACTTTTTAAACTTTTAAGAACTTTTTGAAAGTTTAGAAGTACTTTTCAGCACTTAGAAAAGAGTGAAAAGAGGAAATGCAAAACTTTTTGGCTATGTGTATATACACTGACCTTGTTTTGTATATTTTTCTCTTATGAAAAGTACAATGACAAGAGTGGTAAGTAGTCTCAAAGCACTTATCCCACCGCTGCACAATGTAGGAGGCTGGACTGGCTTGTAGTGAGTACCAAGGGGTACTTGCACCTTGCACCAGGCCCAGTTATCCCTTATTAGTGTATAGGGTGTCTAGCAGCTTAGGCTGATAGATAATGGTAGCTTAGCAAAGCAGCTCAGGCTGAACTAGGAGACGTGTGAAGCTACTACAGTACCACTTAGTGTCATATGCACAATATCATAAGAAAACACAATACACAGTTATACTAAAAATAAAGGTACTTTATTTTTATGACAATATGCCAAAGTATCTTAGAGTGTACCCTCAGTGAGAGGATAGGAAATATACACAAGATATATATACACAATAGCAAAAATATGCAGTATAGTCTTAGAAAACAGTGCAAACAATGTATAGTTACAATAGGATGCAATGGGGAAACATAGGGATAGGGGCAACACAAACCATATACTCCAGAAGTGGAATGCGAACCACGAATGGACCCCAAACCTATGTGACCTTGTAGAGGGTCGCTGGGACTATTAGAAAATAGTGAGAGTTAGCAAAATAACCCTCCCCAAGACCCTGAAAAGTGAGTGCAAAGTGCACCAAAGTTCCCCTAAAGACAAAATAGTCGTGTTAGAGGGAGAATGCAAGGAAAACACAAATCAGCAATGCAACAACGATGGATTCCTGTCTGAAGGTACCTGTGGAACAAGGGGACCAAGTCCAAAAGTCACAAGCAGCTCGGAGATGGGCAGATGCCCAAGAAATGCCAGCGGTTGGTGCAAAGAAGCTCTTTCTAGGCTGAAGAACTGTGAATACTGCAGGAATGACAAGGGCTAGAGACTTCCCCTTTGGAGGATGGATCCCCCACGCCTTGGAGAGTCGTGCAGAAGTGTTTTCCCGCCGGATGGACGCCAACAAGCCTTGCTACACGCAAATCGTGCGTTTGGCGTTTTTGGACGCTGCTGGGGCCCAGGAGGGACCAGAAGGTCGCAAATTGGACCTGCAGAGAGAGGGGACGTCGAGCAAGACAAAGAGCCCTCACTGAAGCAAGTAGCACCCGGAGAAGTGCCAGAAACAGGCACTATGAGGATGCGTGAAACGGTGCTCGCCGAAGTTGCACAAAGGAGTCCCACGTCGCCGGAGACCAACTTAGAAAGTCGTGCAATGCAGGTTAGAGTGCCGTGGACCCAGGCTTGGCTGTGCACACAGGATTTCCGCCGGAAGTGCACAGGGGCCGGAGAAGCTTGCAAAGTCGCGGTTCCCAGCAATGCAGCCCAGCGAGGTGAGGCAAGGACTTACCTCCACCAAACTTGGGCTGAAGAGTCACTGGACTGTGGGGGTCACTTGGACGGTGTCGCTGGATTCGAGGGACCTCGCTCGTCGTGCTGAGAGGAGACCCAAGGGACCGGAGATGCAGCTTTTTGGTGCCTGCGGTTGCAGGGGGAAGATTCCGTCGACCCACGGGAGATTTCTTCGGAGCTTCTGGTGCAGAGAGGAGGCAGACTACCCCCACAGCATGCACAAGCAGGAAAACAGTCGAGAAGGCGGCAGGATCAGCGTTACAGAGTTGCAGTAGTCGTCTTTGCTACTATGTTGCAGGTTTGCAGGCTTCCAGCGCGGTCAGCGGTCGATTCCTTATCAGAAGGTGAAGAGGGAGATGCAGAGGAACTCGGCTGAGCTCATGCATTCGTTATCTAAAGTTTCCCCAGAGACAGAGACCCTAAATAGCCAGAAAAGAGGGTTTGGCTACCTAGGAGAGAGGAAAGGCTACTAACACCTGAAGGAGCCTATCACAAGGAGTCTCTGACGTCACCTGGTGGCACTGGCCACTCAGAGCAGTCCAGTGTGCCAGCAGCACCTCTGTTTCCAAGATGGCAGAGGTCTGGAGCACACTGGAGGAGCTCTGGACACCTCCCAGGGGAAGTGCAGGTCAGGGGAGTGGTCACTCCCCTTTCCTTTGTCCAGTTTCGCGCCAGAGCAGGGGCTAAGGGGTCCCTGAACCGGTGTAGACTGGCTTATGCAGAATTGGGCACCTCTGTGCCCAACAAAGCATTTCCAGAGGCTGGGGGAGGCTACTCCTCCCCTGCCTTCACACCATTTTCCAAAGGGAGAGGGTGTCACACCCTCTCTCAGAGGAAGTTCTTTGTTCTGCCATCCTGGGCCAGGCCTGGCTGGACCCCAGGAGGGCAGATGCCTGTCTGAGGGGTTGGCAGCAGCAGCAGCTGCAGTGAAACCCCAGGAAGGGCAGTTTGGCAGTACCAGGGTCTGTGCTACAGACCACTGGGATCATGGAATTGTACCAACAATGCCAGGATGGCATAGAGGGGGCAATTCCATGATCATAGACATGTTACATGGCCATATTCGGAGTTACCATGGTGAAGCTACATATAGGTAGTGACCTATATGTAGTGCACGCGTGTAATGGTGTCCCCGCACTCACAAAGTTCAGGGAATTGGCTCTGAACAATGTGGGGGCACCTTGGCTAGTGCCAGGGTGCCCTCACACTAAGTAACTTTGCACCTAACCTTTACCAGGTAAAGGTTAGACATATAGGTGACTTATAAGTTACTTAAGTGCAGTGTAAAATGGCTGTGAAATAACGTGGACGTTATTTCACTCAGGCTGCAGTGGCAGGCCTGTGTAAGAATTGTCAGAGCTCCCTATGGGTGGCAAAAGAAATGCTGCAGCCCATAGGGATCTCCTGGAACCCCAATACCCTGGGTACCTCAGTACCATATACTAGGGAATTATAAGGGTGTTCCAGTAAGCCAATGTAAATTGGTAAAAATGGTCACTAGCCTGTTAGTGACAATTTGAAAGTAATGAGAGAGCATAACCACTGAGGTTCTGGTTAGCAGAGCCTCAGTGAGACAGTTAGGCACCACACAGGGAACATATACATGCACACCTATGAGCACTGGGGCCCTGTGTGACAGGGTCCCAGTGACACATACATATAGGCCACAAACCTATGAGCACTGGGGTCCTGACCAGCAGGATCCCAGTGACACATAACAAACATACTGAAACCATAGTGTTTTCACTATGAGCACTGAGGCCTGGCTATCAGGATCCCAGTGAGACAGTGAAAACAGTGACAAACACCCTGACATACAGTCACAAACAGGCCAAAAGTGGGGGTAACAAGGCTAGAAAGAGGCTACCTTCTCACACTCATACACTGTTGAAGTGGCAGCTGCTGATCTGAAAGGAGCAGGGAGGTCATATTTAGTATGGCCAGAATGGTAATACAAAATCCTACTGACTGGTGAAGTCGGATTTAATATTACTATTCTAGAAATGCCACTTTTAGAAAGTGAGCATTTCTTTGCACTTAAATCCTTCTGTGCCTTACAATCCACGTCTGGCTAGGTTTAGTTGACAGCTCCTTGTGCATTCACTCAGACACACCCCAAACACAGGGTACTCAGCCTCACTTGCATACATCTGCATTTTGAATGGGTCTTCCTGGGCTGGGAGGGTGGAGGGCCTACCCTCACACAAAGGACTGCCACACCCCCTACTGGGACCCTGGCAGACAGGATTGAACTGAAAGGGAACCTGGTGCACTTCTTAGCCACTCTTTGAAGTCTCCCCCACTTCAAAGGCACATTTGGGTATAAAACAGGGCCTCTGCCCTACCTCATCAGACACTTGCTGGAGAAGAAATCGGAACCAGAAACTACATCCTGCCAAGAAGAACTGCCTGGCTGCTCAAAGGACTCACCTGTCTGCTTTCTACAAAGGACTGCTGTCTTGCTGTTGCCCTGCTGCATTGCTGAACTCTTGTCTGGCTGTGAAAGTGCTCTCCAAGGGCTTGGATAGAGCTTGCCTCCTGTTCCTTGAAGTCTCAGGACCAAAAAGACTTCTTCCTTTCACTTGGACGCTCCGTGCGCCGAAAATTTCGACGCACAGCTTGTTTCGCGGCGAGAAAAACGCCGCACACCGACGCTGATCGACGCGACGCCCTCGGGACGATCGAGACTTCGACGCACAACCTCGCAAGGACAAAGCCGCCCGACTTTCCAGGAGAAATCGACGCGACGCCTACCGTGAGTGCGAAACTTTGACGCACGGCCTCGCAAGGACAACGCCGCCCGACTTCCAAGGAGAAATCGACGCGACGCCTGCCGTGAGACCAAACTTTCGACGCACGGCCTCGCAAGGACAACGCCGCCCGACTTCCAAGGAGAAATCGACGCGACGCCTACCGTGAGATCGAAACTTCGACGCGCAGCCCCGCAGAACGACGCGCAGCCGGAAAACAAGCAGGAGAATCCACGCACAGACCCGGGACATCTGGTAATCCCCGCGATCCACAAAAAGAGACTGTCTGCGCGCCGGAAAACGACGCCCGACTTCCCGGCGTGGAAAAGAACGACGCAAGTCTTTGTGTGCTGAGGAGAAATCGACGAACACACCCTTTTTCCACGCATCCCTTTTCCTGTGGCCCTCTGAGGAGATTTTCCACCAGAAACCAGGTACTTTGTGCTTGAAAGACACTGTATTGCATTCTAAAGACTTAAGACACTTTATATCACTTTCCTGTGATAGTTCTACAATTTTCCATTGCATCTTTATTCTTTTTGACCTACAATTATCCTGATAAATATTATATATTTTTCTAAACACTGTGTGGTGTATTTTTGTGGTGTTATATGGTGGTATTGTATGACTTATTGCACAAATACTTTACACATTGCCTTCTAAGTTAAGCCTGACTGCTCGTGCCAAGCTACCAGAGGGTGGGCACAGGATAATCTTGGATAGTGTGTGACTTACCCTGACTAGAGTGAGGGCTTTTGCTTGGACAGAGGGTAACCTGACTGCCAACCAAAAACCCCATTTCTAACATTGGTGATCAGCGGTGAGGATAGGACTTGTATTTGTGCAGTGACATACAGTAGCTAAGTATTTCACTACCTACCCACAGTTGAAGGTCAACTTGGTTTTTATCTCTTTTTGAAAATCCGTTTGTTCCTGACAATTTTCAAAAACTAAATCCTCACTCAACATGTCTCTGACTGGGTCTCAGACAGGGGACTTTGACCTAGTCCAGTTGGATACATACACGGTCAAACAACTAAGAGGATTCTGCAGGGCATTAAGGGTACCCACCCAAGGGGCCTCCAGAAAGGAGGACTTTCAAGTGGCGCTGAGGGCCTGGGCAGAAGCCCATTTAGAGGATGATGAGGAAGAGGAGCCAGAAAATGGCCCCTCAGAAGGATTTTCACTATCTATGGATGGTGTTACCACTGCAATTGTGCACCCTTCCAGACCAGGGAGCAGTGTCTCCATGCAAAGCCTGACCGCAGAGGAAAGGAGAGAGGAAAGGGAGTTCCAATTGCAAATGGCAAAACTGAAAATTGAGGCACAACAGGAGGAGAGGAGGGCAGAAAGAGAAGCCAAACAAGCTGAGGCTGAAAGAGCAGCCAAACAGATTGAAGCTGAAAGGACAGCCAAACAGATTCAAGCAGAAGCTGAAAGGGCAGCCAAACAAGCAGAAGCTGAAAGAGCAGCCAAACAAGTGGAAGCTGAAAGAGCTTTGGCTGAAAAGAAACTATTGTTAGCTCATGAACTGAGTCTCAAGGAGCTGGAGATCAAGGCAAGACAGTCTGAATCCAGCAATAATGGTGGCAGCATACAGACAGGACCTGCTGGAGAAAAGAAGGTTCGTATACCCAAAAATGTGGTGCCCAGTTTTGTGGTGGGAGATGACATAGATAAATGGTTAGCTGCTTATGAAGTTGCACTAAGGTCTCATGAGGTTCCTGAAGGGCAATGGGGGGTAGCTATGTGGGGTTATGTGCCGCCATTGGGGAGGGACACACTTCTCACATTGGATCCACCGGATCAAAACACATACCCACTCCAGAAAGCCACTTTACTTGCCAAGTTTGGGCTGACCCCTGAGGGATACCGTCAGAGGTTCAGGGACAGCACCAAACAAACCACACAAACATGGGTAGATTTCTTTGATTTCTCTAGTAAGGCACTGAATGGATGGGTGCGGGGCAACAAAGTAGCAGATTATAAAGGTTTATATGACTTGATCCTGAGAGAGCATATGCTTAATGTTACTTATACAGATTTGCGCCAGCACCTAGTGGATAGTAAGCTGACTGATCCCAGGAAGCTTGCTGAGGAGGCGGACCTCTGGGTTAGCACCAGAGTGTCCAAAAAGGTACCTGGGGGGGACTCCCACAAAGGTGGTCAGAGTTCCCAACAGAAGAAAGAGGGGGGAGATAAACTTACAGATAAGGAACTCTCTAAAGGCCCCCAAAAGAATTCCCAGGGAGGGGGTGGCAACCCTTCCTTTTCCAAATTTGGGAAAAAGCCAGGGACATTTGACAGGTCAGGAAAATCTAGCCCCAAATGCATGGAGTGTTACCAATATGGTCACTACAAAGGCGATCCACAGTGCCCCAAGAGGGCACCGTCCACTACCGGACAGGCACCTGGGTTGACTAGTGTAGCACTCGGGGGGGAGATGGACCCAACTAGCTTTGGGGAGCAGGTAGAGATTTCCCTAGTGTCCCTGGGAGAAGGAGAAATGGTGCCCAAGGCCCACATGCCCAGAAATACTTCCAAGTACCGGCAGTGGGTCACCATTGATGGGCAGAGGGTGGAGGCTCTGCGTGACACAGGAGCCAGTATGACTACTATCAAGAGTCAGCTGGTGTCAGCAGAGCAGATAGTACCTAATGCATTCCACCAGGTCAGAGTCGCTGACAATCGCGAGAGTCACCTACCGGTGGCTCTGGTTCCCTTTGAGTGGGGGGGGTCTCTGGTACTCTGAAAGTAGCTGTGAGTCCTGCCATGCCTGTAGATTGTCTGTTAGGCAATGACCTTGAGCACACTGCCTGGAAAGAAGTAGAGCTCAGGTCTCACCTGGAGATGTTAGGGTTACCTGAGTGGGTCTGCATGACCACACGGTCCATGGCTGACCGAGAGGGAAGTCAAGGGCATCTGGAGCCTGGAACGATGGCCCAGAGAGCTGCCAGGAGGAGGGACCAGGGGTGCGGGAAACCGGCCCCCGCTGTTCCCACAGTGGCTGACGGGGCTCCTGAGGAGGAGGCTTCCGAGCCAACTGGGGAAGACATCGCCGCCCTAGGTGACTTACCTGAGCTTGCTGGCTGGCAAGTTGAGGGTGGACCCACCAGGGAGGAATTCTGCAAGGCGCAGAAAGAATGTCCCACTCTAGAAGGTTTGAGGAAACAAGCCTCAAACCAGGCAGCCGGCGACGCCTCTGGCGATCACCACCTATATTGGGAGAATGATCTCCTCTACAGTGAGCCTAAGGTTCCGGGCTTTGGGGCAGCACGTATGCTGGTGGTCCCCCAATGTTACCGAACCTTCCTACTGGGTCTGGCTCACGACATTCCCCTGGCAGGACATTTGGGGCAGGGCAAGACCTTTAACAGGCTTGTCACCCACTTTTATTGGCCCAAAATGAGGACACACTCAGACAAATTCTGCAGATCCTGTCCTACCTGCCAGGCCAGTGGTAAAGCAGGAAAAAGGATTAAAACCCCCCTGATTCCACTTCCTGTCGTTGGCACCCCCTTTGAAAGGGTGGGCATCGACATTGTTGGTCCCTTGGACCCCAAAACTGCCTTAGGCAACAGGTTCATCCTGGTTTTGGTGGACCATGCCACCCGTTACCCAGAGGCAATCCCTCTAAGGACAGTAACTGCACCGGTGGTGGCCAGAACCCTGATGGGGATATTTACCCGTGTGGGATTCCCCAAGGAAATAGTGTCTGACAGAGGCACTAACTTCATGTCTGCATACATGAAGTCTCTGTGGGATGCGTGTGGGGTAACTTACAAGTTCACCACACCCTATCACCCCCAGACGAACGGTCTTGTGGAGAGATTCAACAAGACCCTGAAAGGCATGATTGGTGGCCTTCCTGAGGCCATGAGACGTAAGTGGGACGTCCTCTTACCATGCCTTCTCTTTGCTTACAGAGAGGTCCCCCAGAGAGGGGTAGGGTTCAGTTCCTTTGAACTTCTCTATGGGTACCCTGTCAGGGGACCCTTAAGCATTGTCCAGGAGGGATTGGAGAAAGCTCCAAAGACACCACCTCAGGATGTGGTCAGCTATATGTTGGCCCTCCGCAACCAGATGACCCGCTTCTGGAAAGAAGCCCAAGATAACCTTGAGGCCTGTCAAGAGGTGATGAAACAATGGTATGACCAGAAGGCCACCCTGGTAGAGTTTCAACCTGGAGACAAAGTGTGGGTAATGGAGCCAGTAGAGCCCAGAGCTCTCCAGGACCGCTGGTCTGGCCCATTTGAAATAAAGGAGCGGAAAGGGGAGGCCACTTACCTAGTGGACCTCAAAACCCCTAGGAATCCCCTAAGGGTGCTCCATGTGAACCGACTAAAAGCTCATTGTGAGAGGTCGGAGATCAACATGCTTCTGGTTACAGATGAAGGAACGGAAGAGGAGAATGAACCTCTCCCCGACCTCCTCTCTGCCCAAGAAGGTGATGGGTCAGTAAGCGGGGTCATTCTGTCTGACTCCCTGACTCTAAATCAGAAAGGAGACTGTTATGAGCTGTTGGAGCAGTTCTCCCCCCTGTTCTCCCTTACTCCTGGGCTGACCCACCTCTGTGTTCATGATATTGACACCGGTGACAGTCTCCCTGTGAAAAACAAAATTTACAGGTTGTCGGATAAGGTGAAGGCCAGCATCAAGGAGGAGGTCTCCAAAATGTTGACTCTAGGGGTCATTGAGAAATCCAGTAGTCCCTGGGCCAGCCCAGTGGTATTGGTCCCTAAGGCTACTACCCCAGGTGCGAAGCCAGAACTCCGGTTCTGTGTGGACTACCGGGGTCTCAACTCAGTCACACGGACTGATGCTCACCCCATCCCCCGAGCTGATGAGCTCGTGGACAGGCTAGGCGCTGCCAAGTTCCTGAGTACGTTTGATCTTACTTCAGGGTACTGGCAGATCGGTCTAACTGAGGGGGCCAAGGAAAGATCCGCATTTTCAACCCCGGATGGCCATTACCAGTTCCGGGTGATGCCGTTTGGGTTGAAAAATGCCCCCGCTACCTTCCAACGGTTGGTTAACGGGGTCCTAGCTGGCAAGGATGCCTTCTGTGCAGCCTACCTGGATGACATAGCTGTCTACAGTTCCAGCTGGGAGGAACACCTGCTTCACCTCAAGGAGGTGCTTCAGGCCCTGCAACAGGCAGGCCTGACCATCAAGGCCAGTAAGTGCCAGATTGGGCAGGGTTCCGTGGTGTACTTAGGACACCTAGTGGGTGGTGGCAAGGTGCAGCCACTCCAGGCCAAGATTGAAACTATCAAGGCCTGGCAACCACCCCGAACACAGACGGAGGTGAGAGCCTTTCTAGGCCTCACAGGATACTACCGCCGATTTGTCAAGGGCTATGGTACCATTGCAACACCCTTGACAGAACTCACTTCCAAGAAGCAACCTAGGTTGGTGAATTGGACAGAGGCTTGTCAGAAAGCCTTTGACGCCCTGAAGGAAGCCATGTGCACGGCCCCCGTGCTCAAGGCCCCTGACTACTCCCAGGAATTTATCGTGCAGACAGACGCTTCAGAGCATGGCATAGGGGCAGTTCTAGCACAGCTAAATGAGGAGGGCAGAGATCAACCGGTAGTCTTTATTAGCAGAAGACTATTACCACGGGAACAGAGGTGGAGTGCTATTGAAAGAGAAGCTTTTGCTGTGGTCTGGGCACTGAAGAAGCTGAGACCCTACCTGTTTGGGACTCACTTCCTAGTTCAGACAGACCACAGGCCCCTCAGATGGCTCATGCAGATGAGGGGTGAGAATCCAAAACTCTTGAGGTGGTCCATTTCCCTACAGGGGATGGACTTTACGGTGGAACATCGCCCAGGGGTTGACCACGCCAATGCTGATGGTCTCTCCAGGTACTTCCGCCTTAGCGATGAGAGCTCCCAAGAGGTCGGGTAGCTCTCCCCACTTTCAGCTGGGGGGGACACATGTTAGACCTGACAGCCTTAGGGTAGTCACCCCTAACTTTTTGCCTGCCTCCCTCCACTTTGTGGATACTGTTTTTGCTGGTTTTTAGACTCTGCGCACTTTACCACTGCTAACCAGTGCTAAAGTGCATATGCTCTCTCTCTGTAAACATGGTAACTTTGGATCATACCTGATTGAACTATTTAATCTACTTATAAGTCCCCAGTAATGTGCACTCCAGGTGCCTAGGGCCTATAGATTAAATGCTACTAGTGGACCTGCAGCACGGATTGTGCCACCCACTGAAGTAGCCCCTTTTCCTTGTCTCAGGCCTACCATTGCTAGGCCTGTGTGGGCAGTTTCACTGCCACCTCGACTTGGCATTTAAAAGTACCTGCCAAGCATAGAGCTCCCCTTTTTCTACATATAAGTCACCCTTAATGTGTGCCCTGGGTATTCCCTAGAGCAGGGTGCTGTGTAGGTAAAAGGCAGGACATGTACCTGTGTAGTTATATGTCCTGGTAGTGTAAAAAAACCCTCAATTCGTTTTTGCACTGCTGTGAGACCTGCTCCCTTCATAGGCTAACATTGGGGCTGCCCTCATACACTGTTGAAGTGGCAGCTGCTGATCTGAAAGGAGCAGGGAGGTCATATTTAGTATGGCCAGAATGGTAATACAAAATCCTACTGACTGGTGAAGTCGGATTTAATATTACTATTCTAGAAATGCCACTTTTAGAAAGTGAGCATTTCTTTGCACTTAAATCCTTCTGTGCCTTACAATCCACGTCTGGCTAGGTTTAGTTGACAGCTCCTTGTGCATTCACTCAGACACACCCCAAACACAGGGTACTCAGCCTCACTTGCATACATCTGCATTTTGAATGGGTCTTCCTGGGCTGGGAGGGTGGAGGGCCTACCCTCACACAAAGGACTGCCACACCCCCTACTGGGACCCTGGCAGACAGGATTGAACTGAAAGGGAACCTGGTGCACTTCTTAGCCACTCTTTGAAGTCTCCCCCACTTCAAAGGCACATTTGGGTATAAAACAGGGCCTCTGCCCTACCTCATCAGACACTTGCTGGAGAAGAAACCGGAACCAGAAACTACATCCTGCCAAGAAGAACTGCCTGGCTGCTCAAAGGACTCACCTGTCTGCTTTCTACAAAGGACTGCTGTCTTGCTGTTGCCCTGCTGCCTTGCTGAACTCTTGTCTGGCTGTGAAAGTGCTCTCCAAGGGCTTGGATAGAGCTTGCCTCCTGTTCCTTGAAGTCTCAGGACCAAAAAGACTTCTTCCTTTCACTTGGACGCTCCGTGCGCCGAAAATTTCGACGCACAGCTTGTTTCGCGGCGAGAAAAACGCCGCACACCGACGCTGATCGACGCGACGCCCTCGGGACGATCGAGACTTCGACGCACAACCTCGCAAGGACAAAGCCGCCCGACTTTCCAGGAGAAATCGACGCGACGCCTACCGTGAGTGCGAAACTTTGACGCACGGCCTCGCAAGGACAACGCCGCCCGACTTCCAAGGAGAAATCGACGCGACGCCTGCCGTGAGACCAAACTTTCGACGCACGGCCTCGCAAGGACAACGCCGCCCGACTTCCAAGGAGAAATCGACGCGACGCCTACCGTGAGATCGAAACTTCGACGCGCAGCCCCGCAGAACGACGCGCAGCCGGAAAACAAGCAGGAGAATCCACGCACAGACCCGGGACATCTGGTAATCCCCGCGATCCACAAAAAGAGACTGTCTGCGCGCCGGAAAACGACGCCCGACTTCCCCGCGTGGAAAAGAACGACGCAAGTCTTTGTGTGCTGAGGAGAAATCGACGCACACACCCTTTTTCCACGCATCCCTTTTCCTGTGGCCCTCTGAGGAGATTTTCCACCAGAAACCAGGTACTTTGTGCTTGAAAGACACTGTATTGCATTCTAAAGACTTAAGACACTTTATATCACTTTCCTGTGATAGTTCTACAATTTTCCATTGCATCTTTATTCTTTTTGACCTACAATTATCCTGATAAATATTATATATTTTTCTAAACACTGTGTGGTGTATTTTTGTGGTGTTATATGGTGGTATTGTATGACTTATTGCACAAATACTTTACACATTGCCTTCTAAGTTAAGCCTGACTGCTCGTGCCAAGCTACCAGAGGGTGGGCACAGGATAATCTTGGATAGTGTGTGACTTACCCTGACTAGAGTGAGGGCTTTTGCTTGGACAGAGGGTAACCTGACTGCCAACCAAAAACCCCATTTCTAACAACAACTATTAGAGAAGCATAGCAACAGAGCCTAAGAGGCACAATCATGTGTCAAAGGCCAGGACAGCTCTTCGCTACCTCCAGTCAAAGCCAAAATAAATTTTCAAATCATGTGCTTGATTCATAAATGACTTTCCAGAGATGTACTTGGACATATGGTGTATGAAACTGTGTTTTTTGGTTGAGGAGTGGTGGAAGCCCCATTCAGACAAACCTTGTCTGGATGACCCACAAAAATCACTGAATTAACCTGTGCTTAACCCTCTGGTAGCTTTGCACAAAGCAGCCAGGCTTAACTTAGAGGTACTGTGTAAAGTATTTATGCAGCACACAACCAGTAAGAAAGTGAAAACACAACACAGGAAAGCCCCCATTTCAATTTAGAAAAACAGAGTGCATTTTAATAAACAAAATTATACCAGAATGACAAAAATCCAATCAGTAGGACCGAAAATATGGAATTTTAACTTTTTTAGAGTAAATAGCTCCTATAAGTACAAACTGCCACCTGCAGTCATCTGGTTGTGCTTGACTGGGAGGAAGTCACAAATTCAGGCCATCCCTGATGGAGGATAGGTCGGATACAGGGGCCAGGTTAGACCCACTGAAAAAGCTTCTTTCTCAAATTCTGGTGTAATGACTTCTGTTTGTGGTGGAGAAGATGGAAGGAGCAGGAAGAATGTCATGGACTGTCACTGTAGTGCAAAGAGCACGTGGGTGGCACAGGCTGTCACTGCTGTGACACAAAGAGCCAGTGGGATGCCTTGGACAATCGTTGCTGGAGATTTATGCTGGAGGTCACCATAGGTTTCTGCAGCCCGAATTGCAGATCTTGTGTTATCAGTCGTCACTGGCTGTCATCGTGGCATGAAGAGCAGGTCTTCACCAGAGCTTCAGGTTAGCATTCATCACAGGAAGTGGAGTTTTGCAGTAAAGGGTCCAGTTTGCTTTCACGAAGAATCCAAAGTTAAGGATTTTACATTTTCTTCTAGGGTCCACGACCTGGAGGGCACCTCTTGGAGTTCAGGAACTGACTTCAGCAGCGGCCAGCAGTTCTCAGGAAGGTCTATGCAGGTCCAGTTGCAGTAGGTCTGCTGGGCAGTAGCAGGGAGGCCTCTGGAGTTTATGATGTCCCTGTGGCTCAAACAGGAGGTTAGACAGCTGACCCTTAGAGTCACTAAGCTTAGCCTGGGATGAAGGTAAGCAAATTCAGTCTTTCTTCTCAGACAGCAAGGCAGTCTTCTAGTATTAGGCAGTCCTTCCACTGTAATGTCCAGAGGTCCAGGAGTGTTCTGAAGAGTGACTCTGGAGGTCCAATATTTACATGTGGTGCCTGCCTTTGTGTGTGGGGGGGACACAATGTCCTATCCTCATATCTGGTTCTGGAAAGGTTTCTCCTTTTCCCGTCAAGGCTCCAAGAAGTCTTGAGTGACAAAAGGCTGGTGTTGAGTTCAATTGCGTGTGATGGAGTCAAGCTCCTTCACACTGTAAATGGGGCAGGTTGTAGCTCTGCCTCAGTCAATCTGCCCACATCTAATCCAATTTGTGTCACTGCCTGGGAGGAGTACACAAAGCCTAACAACAAAGCCATTCACAGTCATGTGACCTGGACACTGACAGAAGGCACAAATGATTAGGTCAAGAAAATGCCAACTTTCTAAAAGTGACATTTTCAGAATTGTGGCATCTGACTTTACCATTAAAGAGGGGTTTAAATTATAATTCATTTGAGTCCAAACAGCATATATCCACCTGCTCCCAATCCAAAGTTAACACTTATTAAATGTAATAAGGTAACCAAATGTTAGTCAATGGGAGAGAAAGACCTTACAACAGTGGAAAACAACGACTTTAGGAGTTTTTCACTGCCAGGGATGTAAAATGTAGGTACATATGTCCTACCTTTTAAATACATGCACCCTGCCCTGTGGGCCTTTAGGGACTGCCTTAGGGGAGAATTATAAGTATTAATAAAGAAGGTTTAGGTTTGCCAAAAGGTTTATTTTGCCAGGTAAAAAATGCCGATTTAAAACTGCACTCCTGCTGCAGTGCAGCCAGAGGCAAGTTTTGAAGTTATACGTTAGTGGGTGGCACAATGAGCGCTGCAGATCCACTTTTAGCATTACATGTACATATAGAACCATATACTAGGGATGCACAAGTAATTTAAATGTGCAAATCAGATTTAAGGATATTTTACTATGTTTTAAGGAGTGGGCAGAAGCAATTTAGCACTGGTTAGCAGCGGTAAAGTGTCCAAAGTACTAAAGCCAACGGATACAAATACAGCAAAACAGGAGAGGTGAAGACAAAGGGTTTGGAGGAATACCATGGCAAGGATATTAAGTCTAACAAATGGTAAGAAACATCAGGCCATACACCCAAAATAGGGCACCTCAAAACACCCACATGATGATGAATTCAAGCTTCGTACTGTAGGACATTCAAGGGTAGGACACGTGAGTGCCTGGTGGTGAAATTCTTCTGTAGCCCAAAACAACTTCCACATACTAAATCTAAAGCTAAAATCCATGGCCTTCTGACCTATGTTAGGATGTTAGGATTTACTAACTCAGGTGCTAAAAACAATATAATAGTAGAAGTAATAATAATAATAATATTAATAATACATACATACATACATACATACATACATACATAAATACATACATACATATTGAGTTGAGGATGGGAGCCCAGAAAGAGACACCTGTATAGCCTGAAGCAGATGGCCTCAAATTTAAGCTCTTGATTCTCGGAGTTCGATTTTACAGGAAACGGAAAATCCTCTGATTTCTGGAGAATTATCTACAGCCAAAAGAGATCCCAATAGAACAATTACTGTTGTCCTTCCTATGGTCAAGGAAATTTCACCAGTGGAATTTCTTCGAGATTATGCACTTTCTCGAAATCCAGAGGGTTTTACATTAACACACCCAGCTTTAAAGCAGGCCTAAGACATATGGAACAAAACTAATTAAGGGTGCCCATCTTTATTTTTTAAAAACATGGCATATTGTTGTAAATCCACCGTCACACATCCATGTACCTATAATATTCAGTAAAGAGCAGAAGCCCTGTTTCAATTATCTCTCTCAACTCATCTCACAACAAAAATGCTCAACCCTATCAAATACTTGAGATTTAACTATATAGTCGATATTCTGAAAAACAGCTTCCCATAGCATAGTAGGACCCCCTAGCATCACAAGACCGGTAGCGACCCAAGTTACACCCTGTGCATCGATGGTGGAATCCTTCATGTATTTCTCTGCATCAAGTTGTTCGGTGCAGTGCAGCGCTGCTGCTAGAAACATGGCCTGAGCTTAGGGTGACCAGACGTCCCGGATTTCCCCAGACAGTCCCGGTTTTCAGAGGACTGTCCCGGTGTCCGACTTCTTTTAATTTCAAACAAATGTCCCGGTTTTTGGGACAAAGGTCAAAATATTACATAAATGTCCCGGTTTCTGGGACAAAGGTCAGATTATCTAGGGAAGCATAAAATAAAGGTGTGCTCTCCTACAAAGTATGCAATAATTAAGTAATTTATCTATTACTGTCACACAACACAGTCCCCTGTCTGCTCCCAGCAGATAGGAGTGGGGGGGGGGGGGGGGCAGAGAGAGGTGGGTGGGGGTGGGTTGGGGCTGCTGGGTGGGAGGTCAAGCCAGAGCTAAATTTATATGTATAGTCTTGTAAATGTGTGTGCGTGTGTTTTTATAGAAATATATCACATATATAGGCACACATTCACAAAGCTACGCACAAAAACGGGACAGGCCAGATATAAAAGTGAGTGTAAAAGTCGTTAGTCCTTCTTTTATGTCTGACCTGTCCCGGTTTTTGCTCCTCAAAATCTGGTCACCCTACCTAATCTCAAAAATCTCATTTAAAATAAACCGTGACAGCTGCTTGTCTCTGAATATTTGAAGTGGCAGCAGATGCGGAAGGAAAGGTGTGTGGGGTGGTTGCTTTTGCATTCAGCTTCTTCTGGCTGTTCTCTCTTGTGGCGAGGTCAGTCATGAGTAGACGTCAAGCGTTGCGCAGCTCTGCCGCCGCGCTGTCTGAAGGAAGTCTCCGTGCAACCGTACCTCTCCTCGCGCCTATTCCCTCGGCAGCACTGGCGAGCTGCGATTCCAGCTGTAAATTATTAATCTGTGTATCGCAGCTATCTTATCTGGGGCTGGATACGAAGAACTCTGTTTGACTACATCACCTGGGAGCTGAAAACTTTGCTTGTTTTCGTTGCTCTGCAGCGCTACAGCCAGAGTACAGGATGTCTGCCCTGGAGATACTAAAATTCCAATTTGGAAAGCCAAACATATTAATATCGTGGAAATAAAGATACAGAAACCGGCAAAATCCAGTTAATGAGTAAAACAAGGTACAACAACTAGGAAATAATTACAGGTTTATTAATAGCTGCTATTCAGATATGTGGTATGTAGTACACAGAGCCTGTTTATCTGTGAATAAATGGAAGACTTGGGGAATGCATGACCGTTAAAGCCTGCCGTTCCAGAGCAGGAAAATAGCTTGGAAAAATGAGGTACCTCGGTAACACCAAAAGTGGAAAAGGTTAATGGAACACCAGAAAAACATCATTGTAGGTCTTCTCAAAGATGTGGATATATTCAGGACCACTGGAATTTTGCGGCAGGGGAAGGCAAGTTTGGTGTAAGTATGCAGCAAGAAAAGACAATTATGTGGCATGATGCAGGACATTTCTCTTAGTATTACTTCGATAGTTTGCCGTTTTTACACGTTAACATTTTTTGGGCAATGGTTTCACCTTATTAGTAGCAGTTTGACACCCAAATACAGAAATAAGCAACAGAAAGGTAAGCAGCGAATCTTTGCAAAGGGCCTTACAAGTGCAACAAAAAGTGCTGCTGAGTTTTTAGTAATTTGTGATCTGCTTGGGCTAGGCACTTTTTTTGCTAATGTCTGGATTAAGCAGCAGATAAAGGTTTATGAGGCAAATCAACAACTATGTGGAAAATGCAACGCCTGCAAAATCGCATGATTCTAATGTTCTTGGGTATATTGCAATGAAGCATTCACCAGTTATGGAGAGACTGCCACCAAATGATGTATACATGAGGTTAAAAACTGAGAAGAAATAATACCATAAAAGTGAAGGCTATGAATTTACCTGTTGAACCTTTCAATGTTTAAGGTTCAACATCTTTAAATTACACATAATGATTTGATGGCATCATTTTATTTTCCGAAATGGAAAATCAGAGTTGGAAGGATAAAATCTGAAGTCCTTCTGGGCCTCAATAAAAAATTATGTGATGACCACTTTTCAAAAAAAGACTGTGACAGTAGGCATGCTTCACTAAAAAACACCACAGTGAAAGCATGCCCTGCTAAGAGAAAACTGAAACACTAGGCAGGTCGCAAGTAGGTAGTTATAGTTAGGACCATGTTTCCATATAAGAAGCATTTTTGGACTTGCCCATATCTTTGGCTCCATTTGACGAATCTTCACAAGATTTTGCAAAACAAAAGTGTTCTGAGAATCTTGTTGCACATGGAACATTTTGGGGTAATCGATCAAGCAGGGGCCGAGAAAAAGAGGGGTTTTGAAAATGACTACAGTCCGAACTGCTGGACAGAATTATACCAAATTTGACAGAAAGGTGGCTTTTGGTCCAGAAAGATGCCTTGATGTTGTTTAGGATAAATCCGTTCAGTAGTTTTTGAGATAGAAAAGGAGAAGAGAAAGAAAAATAAATTTAGATGTCTAGAGGCACGAAGGCTTAGCAAATACTCCCGATCTTGTGCTGAGATCTGATTGGCTGGCAACACTTCAACTAGGAAGTGTTGGCTTGGGACTCGACTTAAGCTGAGTCTCAGAAAAAATATAAAAATTAAGAAAAGGGGCCAAGGCAAAAAAAGCACTTTTTGAAGAAAAATGTTGCCACAAATTCACAATGGAATCGCAAATTTGCTGCAACAATTAAAAAAAACAAAAAAATAAATAAAAAAACATACACAGTATCCTTGAATCTTTTGCTGTTATTCAGCATCAGTATTTTGTGGTGGAATACTTGATTGTTGCTGTTTGTTTCAAATTCACAATTGACAGGTAGTTTGTGAGTACACAAACATAATATTCAACGTTTTCCCTCGTATTTGTCTTCCTTAAGTAGAACTAGAAAAAATACATAACTGTATTTATTTTATGACCACACCTAATTTCATTTTCAACTGTTTAACTGCATATTTGAAGATGTTCAGGTATAAATCGGAGGTATTTGGTATTTCAGGCAACAACGTGAATTGCTTTGTCACTGCCTAAACAGTTCTTGAGCAAATATAATTTTGGCCAATGGGTACATGCTCTCCCCCTCTAGTAACTCAGCACAGGCTAGAAACACTTCATACCATGCACCCCATTCTATTGTGCGTTTCCAACGAGCATGTTAGTAAAAGAGTGGACTGGGCATTTTAAACACAGTTTCACTTGTAATAAGGGAATAAAACAAACTAAAATAAAATGTGTAGTCACCGTTGTCAACGTGCACAGCAGGACCTGTGTATGATAAAGTGTAAGTAGTCACTCTTGGTACAAACGTATGTCTATAGGTGATAGGACAAAAAGGTGCAGCGGCGAACTGCCACAATACCACACAGCCTCCAGGTAAGTGTCATTAAATCAAGATGTAATTGTAATCATAGAGCAGCAATCCGCCTCAGAGATGGTCCAATAACCGCCGCCCACCCTAATTTGCAGTCCCATTCAAAGGTTTCCCCACATTCTAGTAACATTAGTCATCCTGAACAATGGAACATTGACAGCAATCCCACTTGTATATCACTGATATTTTTGTCCTCGATATTTATTCTATATTTAGTCTGGGCGATATTTCACAGACAATACGCAGGCAGGATCTGTGTCTGTGCAGCACTCACGTCTGGCCTTGTGTGATGTGCTGTTCCTGCAGTGCAGGAACAGCAGCGAAGAGCGCGAGGTTAGCGCTTCTGGGGATTTCTTCCATTAGAGTTAAATGAGAATAAACCCGCATATGTGTGAAACTAGCATCGCAAGTAAGCTATGCTTCTCCGTCCAGTATACTCTGGACAAGATTAGCAGCGCCATGTAGGTAATATGCCAATATTCACGTGCAGCACACACACACTGCCACCCACACCCATGTACACATGCAGCACCCAAAGACGAACATGCCCCTACAATACCCTTAAACATACGTATCTCCAGACACCACTTGTCAACTTCTAACAAAGATGCCTTCACATTTACACCTCCTCGCAGGTTTATGTCATCACTTTGACCCCGGCTGGGAGAAGAATGTATTATGCCTGGGTACTAAAGCAAAGTAAAGAACTTTGGCCTTGGCCAAGGCACCTATTTCGCCCAAGGCATGGGGCGATGTAAATACTTCACCCCTTCTCAACGGAGCAGAACGATATTTTCAGCTGAACATGGAATGAATAGTTCCAGTCTGTGCCTGCTATGCTTTCTTCTTTCTTTTATTATTATAGTTTTCCATTTTATTTTCATTTTTTACTGTTTTCTACTCTTAAAATTTACTAAATATTTCACGCACGCAGCAACTTTTCATTCAAGTTGAGCACGTCATAATTTTTTGATGTTTCTGTTTTTGTTTGAGATGGATGGATGAAAGAATGGATGGATGGATATATAGGTGAATGGATTGATGGAGGAGTAGGTGAATGGATTGATGGGTTGAAATACTTATGGATAGGTACGTGGATGGATCAATGAGTGGAGAATCTGTCAATGAATGGAGAAGATGTAGATGAATGGCTGGATGGATAGATGGCTGCCTTGGTTGGGAATAGAGATGTTTTCAGTTTTGAGCACAACATTGTTACCGAATTTGTACCATCTGAATTTCTGTATAGCTCAACCACAAGCAAAGATATAATTTCTAGTGACAGAATATTGCTGCGCAACGTCTTTCAAAGCTCAGCATGTAAATGATTCAGTCTGTTATTCCTATCTAATTTTTTGAGTCAACATTGCTACCAAACCGTACTCACATTCACAGTCCCTAATGCAGGCACCGAAGGACACAGGGTTGCAAAGGAACATTCATCAGCATATCTTTAACACTTCTGATGAAATGCAGAGTGTAAATGAAGCATAGAGGACAGACAGACACACAGACTAAATTGGTAAAAAGCTCGTTAATTTTTTGAAGAGAGTGAACAGTACTCACACACACCCTGACAGACCCATATTACCACTAACAATACCACTCATAGACCCACAGAGAGGCTCATTCACCCACTAATTGACCTACACAGCCACTCACACATCAACTCACACACCCATAGCAACACTCACAAACCCAATCTAAGACGCACACAGACTCATAACCACTCACAGACCAACTGAGACAAAAACACACCCACTCACACACCCATTGAGGCATTCACACACTCGCTCACACACCCACTGAGACACTCATACACTCACAGATCACAGTTAGGAAATAACATAAAAAAACTCTAGAAATTCAAGTAAAAAAACAAAGGTTACAGCCATGTTATAGTTAGGTCATAGAATACAAAAAAACATGGAAATATATTCACAGAAAAAATCAAAGGTTACAGGGACATTATAGTTAAGAAATGGAATTATAAAAACTAAAAGAAAATCAATGAACCAAAGTTTACAGGGACGTTATAGTTAGGGTCACATTTCACACATACAAAAACATAGAAATTCAGCAGTTATAGTTACCTGAGCTAACTATATCTTGCACCCCTGTAATGCACTGCTTATGACTTCACATATCACATCACTCATGGCAGGGTCTCTGACATCACTGATAACATCATTGACAGTGTCATCCAGTGAATGTAAGTGGTTGTATGGATGTGTGAATGGGTGTGCGAGTGGCTGTATGGGTGAGTAAGTGGTTGTGTCAGTTCCCCTATGGGATAGTGAATGGCTGTGTAAGTAGCTGTATGGGTGAGCGAGTGGGTGTGTGAGTAGCTGCATTGGTTGAGTAACCCAACCCCCTATAACCACTCAACCCCACACCACGCACAGCCTTCAGCTATGCAAGGCGGGGGTTGGCTGCTGGGTCAGGCCTCCAGCCAGGCACTATAGTATTTATAGCGGTGTGCTGAGGGCGTCCCTTCCTAATATCGAATCAGAAAGACATGTACAAATGTTTTGTGACCAAAATGCGGTCACGTTACCCCCTGTCCAAGCAAGGACCCTCACTCCAGGCAGAGTAAGTCACACACAATCCAAATTATCATGTGCCCACCCTCTGGTAGCTTGGCACTGAGGAGACAGGCTTAACTTAGAAGGCAATGTGTGAAGTAATTGTGCAATTAATCATGCAATAACACAGTATAACACCAAAAAATACACCACACAGTTTTTAGAAAAATATATAATATTTATCTTGTTAAATGCAGGTCAAAACGATCAAGATTTGATAAGTACACATTGAGTTGTCACTGTAGGAAATAATAAAAGAAGTGTTTAGTCTTTAAACAGCCACAAATAACTCTTGCGAGCACAAAGTACCTGGTTTGCATTCTCCGCAAGGGGCCGCAGAGGAGGAGATGCGTGGAAAACAGGGAGGTGTGTGTTGATTTTTCTGGCACACACAGACAATGTGTCATTGAGATTTCATGCAGTGTCAATTTCCAGCACGTAGACTGGGATCCTCTTTGGGTTGCAGGGCTTTTGGACGCCCCGCGGATGATTTGTTGAAATCCTGGGTGTGCAGGACGAAGTCACAGGAGTTGCGTTGATCCGGTGGGCGATGCTTGGAAATTTCAACTGCACGGCTGGTGCTTGCATCGATTCCTCTCAGGAAGTCAGGCTGCGTCATTCTGGCTCAGCTATGTGTCAATTCTCTGGGCCGTGCGTTGAAGTTCCAGTTGCAACGCTAGCGCTGCGTCAATCTCCACTTCGGGCAGCCAAGCTGCTTCGTTCCAGTTCGGCGTGCGGTGATTTTCTCACGGGGATGCAGGCTGTGCGTCGTTTTTTGCAGGCTGTGCATCGAATTTTCGCTGCACAATGAGTTCCTTGCAGAATGAAGTATTTTTGGTCCTGAGACTTCAAGGAACAGGAGGCAAGCTCTATCCAAGCCCTTGGAGAGCACTTCTCAGCAGAGCCAGAGGGCAGCAAGGCAGCAGGGCAGCAGTCCTTTGCAGAAAAGCAGTCAGGTGAGTCCTTTGGTCAGCCAGGCAGTTCTTCTTCGCAGGTTGCAGGTTCTGGTTCAGGGATTCTTCTCCAGTGATATCTTGTCTAGAAGTGTCTGAGTTGATAGGGTCAGAGACCCTGCTTAAATACCCAAATGTGCCTTTGAAGTGGGGGAGACTTCAAAGAGTGGCTTAGAAGTGCACAAGGTCCCCTTTCAGTTCCATCCTGTCTACCAGGGTCCCAATAGGGAGTGTGGCATTTCTGTGAGGGAGGGTAGGCCACTGTCCTTTGACATGTAAGTGTCAGGCCCTCAACCCTCCCAGCCCAGGAAGACCCATTCAATATGCAGATGTGTGCAAGTGTGACTGATCATCCTGTGTTTGGAGCTGTCTGAGTGAATGCACAAGGGAGCTTGCAACTAAACCTATCCAGATGTGGATTGTAAAGCACAGAAGGATTTAAGGGCAGAGAAATGTTCACTTTCTAAAAGTTGCATTTCTTAAACAGTAATATTAAATCCAACTTCACCAGTCAGCAGGATGTTGTATTGCCGTTCTGGCCATACTAAATATGACCTTGTTAGCCCTTTCAGATCAGAATCTACCACTCAAACAGTATTTGAGGGTAGCCCTAATGTGAGCCTATGAAAGGAGCAGGTCTCACAGCAGTGTAGAACAAATTTAGGAGTTATACACTACCAGGACATTTAAACTACATAGGTACATGTCCAGCCTTTTATCTACATAACACCCTGCCCCATGGGTTACCTAGGGCCTACCTCAGCGGTGACTTATATGCAGAAAAAGGGGAGTTTAAGGCTTGGCAAGTACTTTTTAAATGCCAAGTGAAAGTGGCAGTGATACTGCACACACAGGCCTTGCAATGGCAGGCTTGAGGCATGGTTAAGGGGCTACTTAGGTGGGTGGCACAATCAGTCCTCCTGGCCCACAAGTAGCATTTAATCTACAGGCCCTGGGCACATGTAGCGCACTTTACTGGGGACTTATAAATAGATTAAGTAAGCCACTTGGGTATAAACCAATGTCACCATGTTTTAAGGGAGAGGGCATATGCACTTTAGCACTGGTGAGCAGTGGTAAAGTGGCAGAGTCCTAAACCCAGCAAAAACAGTGTCCAAAAAGTGGATGGAGGCAGGCAAAAAGTTAGGGTTGACCTCCCTAAGGCTGGCAGGTCTAACACAAAGCATTCACAATTTGCCACAAATTAAAAGCTGGAGGTAACACATTTGTAAATGGGAAAGGGTCCCTCTGAGAATTGTGGGGGAAATATGTTTTAAGAGCAGACAGTGGTCCTAGTGCCCTCTGCCTACTCTTAAAGAAATGAAACTTCACAGTTTCCTTTTTTCCTTTTTAAACTTATTCTGTTTTCTCATAAACTCTTACCTTCTGGGCCATTTCATCCATCAAGGAATCCATGCCAAATTTGTGTCCTTGTATTCAATCATGATGGAGATTCTAAAGGTACACAGGGATTGTAGATTTGCCTGTAGGGAACAGAGAAAATAGGACAAAACATAGCAACATTTTGAGTTATTTTTAGAAAAATAGGGAAACGGTGCTCCAAAAAAAAGTGTTTCATTAGTTTTTTCCCCAAAAATGGCATCAACAAATGGTTTGCTGTACTAAAGTTACCATCTTCCCAGCTTTTAGGAACATGCAGAGCTGAATCAAAAAAACTAATTTTGTATCATAGTTTTGACACCTTTCAAAGAGGTAGCCCATTTTTCCTATATACTGTGCTCTCAACCTACTACCAGTTTGTGGTGGAAGCCAGTTTGAAACCCACGGGTGATCCAGGAAAACTATAAGAAAATACCTGTTCAAATAAAGAAATATTTAAAAGGGGTAGGGGAAAATAGCTAGTTGTGACAACATTTTCACCTGTAACTTTTTGTCATGATGGCCCTTTTTAAAAAACAATATATCATTACGTCCACTAGAACATTCTAGTTGTGGCGATGTATAGGGTTTTGTAAGGTCTCCAAGAACCCAAGGTATCCAATGCCAACAATTGAGCTGCACTGTACAATGGTTTTTCATTGAGTACCTCATATAGACCAATTCATATAGTGGAATAGACAGACTGAAAAATGGGTCTCAAGGAAACCTATGTATTTCTGAAATGGGAAAAAGATATGGAATTTAGGAGCAGTGGTTATTTGTACATCTCTGAATTTATGGGTACCCATACTAGTGCATGATTTAGAGAGTATTTTTCAAAAATCTTCCTTCCGGCACACAGGCTCAAATTTGAAAAGCACAAATGCAGCACAATCCAATTGGTAATAACAAATTCTATGCTTCCACATGTCGTCCGATAAAAATGGTACCTCACTTGTGTGGGTAGCGTTGGTGCCCACAACAGAAACTGATCAAACCAAGGCTAACGGGAGTCCCCTTGCATGAGCTCCCAATGACCATGGTTTCAGTCCTTCCTGTAGCAGGCACTAGGCCCAGCCATAGAAGTGGGACAGCATTTTTATTGGCACAAGTGGAGTAAGGCAAAGTGGTAGGAATTTTGTGGATTCCTGCGGATTCCGGAAATTTCCATCAAAAAATGGAAGGAAAATATGTGATTTCAGTCAGAGTTTGAGGTTTGAAGAGCATTGTGGGTAAGAAAACCTCACGGGACCCATGGAAGGCACACCACCCCAGACTCCCTTGTTTGTCTAGTTTTCAAAAATGTCTGTGTTTCATAGGTTTGCATAGCTGGTGTCACAGCACAGCCCCAAATAATGTTCCTACTGCTTACCTCTGCACATAGCGATTTAGGACCTTTGTGTCATTTTCTCTTAGGCCACTGAGAGACATGGCATCCTTGGGTGGTCTTACCCCAAACATTTTGCCATTTGCTGCCTGTTTTGTTGCTACATCTTTTTGTTGGTCTTTGGCCTCTAAGCACTTTATCACTGTTAGCCAGTGCTAAAGTGCATGTGCTTCTCTCCTAAACATGATAACATTGGTGTATCCACAATTGGCATATTTAATTTACTTGTAATTCCCTTGTAACATGATACATCATATACCCAGGGCTGGTAAATTAAATGCTACTAGCAGGCCTGCAGAACTGATTGTGCCACACGTTACAGTAGTCATGTAAACATGTCTCAGGCCTGCCACTGCGGGGCCTGTATGTGTAGTTTCACTGCTACTTTCACTTGGCATTTAAATCCTCTTATCAAACCTTAAACTCCCCTTTTCTTGCATACAAGTCACCCCTAAGGTAGATCCTAGGTTACCCATAGGGTAGGGTGCCATGTGAGTAAAAGGCAGGACATATACTTTTAAGTTTTACATGTCCTGGTAGTGAAAAACTCCCAAAGTTGGTTTTTCATTACTGTGAGGCCTGCTCCTCTCATAGGCCAGCATTGGGAATTCCTTTATATACTTTTAAGCTGTAATTCCTAATCACACAGGAGTAGCTCCATCATTTTTCAAATCATTGGAATGGTAATGATTAATCCTCTTTACTGGTAAAGTCGGATTTACTGCTATTTTAGAAATGTAACTGTTAGAAAATGGGCTATTCTCTGCTCTCACTGTTCTGCGTGCCTGACAGCATGTCTCTATTACACTTCTGGTCTGGGCTCAGTGACAACTACATTTGTGCATTCCCTCCAGACACCCACAGCACAGGACACTTAACTGCATCTGCATTCATCATCTCTGCATACTGATGGGTCTTCCTGGGGAGGGAGGCTGGGAAGGGATCACACTTATACTTCAAAGGGTAGTGGCCTGAACACACACAAAGGGCTGGTTAGCTCCAACAGCTAGTCTGGAGCCAGAGCTGGAATGAAACGGAACCTGTGCACTTCAGAGAGATCCTTTGAAGTCATTCCCCACATCCAAGGCACTTTTGGGTATAAGTACTGGGGCTCTGACGCACTGAAATCAGATCACTACTGGACTTGGGAAGAACTCTTCTGGAGTAAAGACTGCTATGTTGTAAGGATTGTCATTCTGCCTTGATTGACTGTTTCCCTGCATTGCTGAGTGTCCCTACTGCTTGCTGCTCTCTGCCCTGCTGGGGACAAGGACTGGACCCATTCTGCTGAATGAGAGTGTCTCCAAGAGTTTGCTGGCTTGCCCTCTGTTCTTCTGCAGCCTTAGCTCCAAGACTGCTTTCAACTCTCCTGGTGCTGCTGCACTCTGCCATCTGTGAGTCCTTCCCTTGCCTGAAGTGCCACTCTCCAGTCCTGGGCCTCAGAAGTGGATTCTGCAGCTGATTCCTGCAACAAACGACACACTGCCCGAGTGCATGTAAAATGTTACAGCATCCCTTCTTCAATGTCGACGCAGCGGCTGCTCGATGACAACGGATTCAGTGCCTTCCTGATTAGACGACATCATGCTCTGCACGGCCCGAAGACGATGCATCCCATTCACTTCAACAGAGATTGACATGGGGCCTGACTGCAAGGATCGGAACTGACGCATCTTGTCCTCGATATCAATGCTTTAGCCCATCAAAGGTACTGTTTCAGCGGACCCCTGTATGGGTTCTGTAGCCAGCCTACCCTCCATTGTGGTCGGCCTGAACTTTGGATATGCACTGGTGCCACACAACCTCAAGTAACCTTTTGACCACTAGTGACTTCTAAGCACTATTTTACATTTAATCTTTAAAAATTCATATCACGACTTCTACTGAATGGATTTTTTTCATTATGGTCTTGTACTCAGATAAATATTCTCTATTTTTCTATTTTTCACAACTGGTGTGGAGTCCTTTCTGTGGTGTTTTCACTGTGTTACTAAGTGTATGTGTGTTGCACAAATACTTTATACATGGCCTCTTAAACCTGACTGCTCTGTGCCAAGCTACCAGAGGGTGAGCACAGGTTAATTTAGGGAGTGTAACTCACTTACCCTGACTAGGATTGTGGTCTCTTCTTGGATGGGGTGCAAACCACTTCCAACTAGAGACCCAGTTCCTAACAGCTACCCAGATTGGTGGGGTAATGTACTTATTAAGAGACTTGTTGGAACTCAGGGTAGCAGGTAATCTGTGGATCCTCACAGAGTCCATGTCTTTTCATCACAGAAATGTGATGAAAATGTGTCTTCCTTATCAAGGTTTGATGTTTGTAAGGGCTGGTGTGTAATATTGTCTAGTGAGAGCCACACAAGTAATGCACCCAAGGACTCCACTGCTTGTCTAATTTTAAAAAATGTGCAGGTTTGCCTATGTGCTGGTTGAGCTATGGCCCAAAATCCATAGCTACCCATCATGAGAAAAAAACAAGGAGTTCTTAGTAAGGGCCATTTTACAACCACAGGTATATATCTGGTACTACATTTTTAAAGCTAGTCCACCACTTACACTGGTTGGTTTTAGCACCTCCAGTAATGCTGTCTTCAAAGCACAAATACTTATCAAAAGTATCTGAATATTGAAAGCAAGACTTCTGATTGTGAGCCATAAAACCATGTCAAGGCGCCAGCTGCTTTATCGTGCATTCACACAACACACAAGGCTTTAATACTGCTGGCCACAGGCCCAATCCAATTGATCAGTGCACTCAGATCACCATACCGTCACCATGCAAGGGCCCATCACATTGATGCCACAGGATGGAATGAGTTTGACTACATTTTACCACCTGTCAAGCAACTGCCTCTTTCTCTCTGAATATTACTGAATGCATGCCAAATGAAACTTTACTAATCGACTCTATAATAGCCACATGAAGCACAGGAAGATATCCTTGTATGCGTCTTTAGCCCACTCACTGTGGTAAATCCAACTCCTTCCTGTTTTTGGATGCAAGTTGGGGGATTCAGAGTATGCCTCCAAGGCATCATTGCTCGACCTGAGTGAGCATATCCACCCTTAAAACTAAGGCAAACATGCTGGGGAATACTTACAAAAAAAATCATAAACTATCAAGAAAAGTGTTTTTTTACACACAGGGTAGTCCATGAGAATGTAGCATATGTCCCATCCTCCATTATGTGCAGTGCTGTGACTATAATGCACTTATCATACATCAAACTGAACATCTACGAAGTTCTGATAGAGAATGAACATGGCACACAGGTCAAGCATTTACTGATATGTATAGCGTTGGGTGTGGAGTTCTTTGTAATAGTATGATTTTGTTTTGAAAAACGCCCTATCACCCAAGACGGCATCCTGTTGTTGATGCAAGAGCAGTCAGGGGTGATCCATACAATAACCTAGTTGAAGAGCCAAATGTTCCACTTTTTGCAAAATGCACTCATTTTAGAAATGGTGTATATGGGGAAAGGGAAGTCATTCCACCCTTTTGGAGCCAATTAGAAGTCTATTCCCCTTCCTCTGTTGCTGCCTGTGCTGAGCAAAGGTGTCTGGAAGGTTTCTAAAATCAAAGGCTGTCTTGAGGTATGCTGGACCAATGCTGTACAAGACTTTGAATATTTGTTTGAGGAGGTTAAAAAGATCTGTGGATTGGGAGACAGTGAAGCTGTTTCATGTGCTGGTTGTGTGTGTGCTGGGATGTTGAGGGAGTTTTGGAGTCATTTGCTTAGTTGCATGAAGAAGTAATTCAGTATTGGGGCAAGTGTGGCACCAATGGGTTTAAATTTGTAGGTGAAGATGAAGTAGATGATACTACCTTTACTATCTGCCTTCTACCTATGCAATATCCCAGTGAAAGCAACCTACAGTAAGCTTTTCTTGGCCGTTTATGTCCTCATCAATCCTGACTAATTCTGTATACTTGCCAAGTGAACCTATAATAATGCCTTCCGTCCCTAGCTACTTGAAGCTTATGAAAACATGTCTTTCATAAACCTACAGTACACTTACTGTGCTAAATTCAGCTCCTTACTGTTTGTGGATGCAAATTGGGTCATCTGAGTATGCCTCCTGAGGCCTCATTCCTCAAACTGAGCAAGCATATTTACCATTGAAACTAAGGCGAATATGCTGGGGAATACTGCCTAAGTTCCCTAAAGTAATACGCCAAACAAATGTCCAGTCAGACTCATTCACCAACACTTCTATTTTTGCTCTGAATGTGTGAAAACACAAACACTAACTGATGTCATGCCCAATGTCTTTGAAAAAGGGTACAGCACACAATTTCTTGTATGATGATGGTTTTCACATCTTCAGTAGAAGGACAATATACATTTCATTTTGTATCTAAATTAGAGCATACAAAGCAGGGCTCAGACAGTGAACAAGTATTTATACGACATAGAACAAGACATTGAACAGATCCAAAGGCTGCTGGGCATTTGCTAATATAAAAGTAATTCCTCAAAGCTAAAAATCTACCTTTAATCTCAATATCAATATATATGTCCCACCAAAGAGGTTTGACTCATTGGCTGGGGGTCAACACCCTACCTACAATCAGGGCCAGCTTTAGGGTGGTGTGACCAGTGCAGCTGCACTGGGCACTGACCCGGAGGGGAAACTGACCTCAGGTGGGGCACTGTGTTAAGCATAACTTACGGTTTAAAAGCACCTGCTGCAGAGTTCTTTGGGCGTCCATCTTTCAGGCAGCAATAATAATGTAAAGATAACTCCTATGAGTAATGTTCCTGCTAGAGAGAGAGAGATCATTTGGCTAGTGGAAGTTTTGACTCCACATAAAGTAGCACAGAGGGCTAATATTCCGGCTGCAAAGAACAGATCTGTATTTTATGTGGATAGGTTAGTGTATTAGTAAAGCCAGCCTCTACCAGCACTTTAAATCAAATGAAATTAATGTGAGAGAAGGGCTATGGAGCGATCAGGGGCACTTTGCTGGGTGCTAGTGAGGGAATTTGAAGAGAAGGTCATTGGTGGCGAGGGTGCCAAAAAAGATGTTTGAGCTGGGCTCCACCATTGCTAAGCCTGGTCCTAAATGTGTGGTTCCCTTGGGAGCTGATTGTGGCCCCTAGGGGACCCAAATAAATTAGAGGCCCACAGGGGGTCGCCCATATCCAAGAGGGCTGAACCCTTGACAATTTCATTTTTTAATGTTTTAAATGTTTACAAATGTATTGCCCCAGGTTGGGGGCTGGCCCCACTACACATCCCTAGTGCCTAATGGGTTTTCCTGGCTGTGGATCATGACGCAGCCGCGACCCACAGCCAGGAAACCAACTGAGGAAGCCTTGTTTGTAGGGGCAGACTTGACCCTTTCAAACAAGGCCTCCCTAAAATGTGGAAAGCCTTTCTGGGCCTCAATTCCCCACCAAAGTGGAGAGCAGGATTACCTTCTCCTTCCTCAGCTCCAGTGGGAAAAACTGTAATGTCAGCGTGTCTCGTGATGCCCTGACGTCACAGATTGGTGGGAGGAATCCTCTGGTGCAAAGCACCGGAGGATCCTTTTAAGCCCTCCCTGGTGTCCGCCAGTGTCATGCAGACACACCGGGGAGAGTGTGCATCTGTCGGCTATTGGCCCACAGATGCAAAAAGTGGGTTAAGGAAAACGGGCTGCATTTAAAAAAATTATTGCTTTATTTAAAACCAGTCACTGACATGCTAGTGTCCTGACCCACAAAGTCCACCATCCCTGTGATGGCTGAGATTCCTCATAGGTTGCAAACTGCTCCTTACTATGAATCACAAATGAAACTCAAAAACGTTTCATACATTAGAAATAGCAATTTCTTTATTGCAATTCGCAGGAAATTGCAATTAGAAAATCGCTATTTATAATCTTCGTACACATAGACCATTGTCTTTGTGTTGGTGTATTTCAGACTGTATCAAAGCATAGGAGATAACGTTCATTTTTTTGATAGGCTCATGTACAGTTGTTAGGGGCAGCTTTATTTTGTGGAGAGGATTTTGCATTTATGAGGCCATCAATCCACTTTGACTACTGTTAAGCTATGAGTGGTTTCAGAGCTGTGGAACAACTATTTAAGTTTCATAATGGATCGTTTTGTTGGAATTAAGTTGTTTTGTGAACCAGGGTACTGGTAGTTTATGTTTTATGTGAGGCTATGTGTTTGTCTTTTATGGCCTGAAGAGAAATATTAAAGTTGGTAAGGAGTGAGTTGGTGTTAGTGCCTGTATGTCTGGCAAGGAACTAGACAGATCATGGATTGGAGTGTCCAAAGTGCAACGTTGAGCATGTTGCCTTTGAATATATGATAAGAGTTGCAAGTGTGGTGAGCTAAGTGCAGAGCCAATGCTTTCAAAGGCATCACTCACTACTTTGTCTCAGTTTCACCGGGACGTTGACATCCCAGGGCTGGAAAAGGAACTTTAGAGACTTTGAGATGATGTTTTTATTTTAGCCCTGTGGTCTGTATGCCAGCTTGATGGTAATGTTCATAGAGCATGTGAGAGAGTTGTGCCTGTGCATGGATCTTTAAATGAAGCACAGTGACTAGTGAGATGCTGGGTTGATCTGTGTATGACATTAAATCTCCACCATTGCACATTAAAGAGTGTCCTAAAGAGGGAGAGAGATAGCTTTCATAATGGTCAGACTGTCCAATTGTGCTAAGCGCAGACTGGTACACAAAAGTAATACAATATGTGCATGAACATAAAGTGATGTGGATTAGGTTCAGTGAAGTAGCGGGTGCTTTGTGGTGCTTGGCACGAAGGTGCTTGTGTAAATCATAGATGAAAGAAAGTGGGGAGGTTGAGATGGTGGGAGACATGATTTGCTTTGTGTGGGAAGGCAGTGTAGATCACTTAGATGCAACAGGGAGAGTGCAATTCGCTCAGATCCAAGGTAGATGGCACTGATCATTCAAACACACAGTCGATCAGCTGAAAGCTGTAAACATAGGTCACTCAAATGCAACAACGAGCATACAGTTCACTCAAATGCAGGATATCATATTCAAGGTGGAGCAAGTAGAGCACTCAAATGGAGGATGGTTTTCAAAGTGCACTCAAATGAAGAGTGCATCAATGACAAGGTGAATTACATAATGCACCCAAATACAATATGGAAATACAGTTCACTCCAGAGGCTTTTATTGATCCAAAATTATCAAAGGGCCACAATAACGAAGATAAAATATCGAAATAATATTGACAGTTAAGTATAGATTTTCTATACATAACTCCACATATATGCACCTACACGGTACCGATATCTTCAATGTACGTCGATGGAGAGTGAGGAACAGGAAATCGCCACATACCTTAACATTTTGTCCTTGATATTCTTGTGTCACGATATTCTAGAGGCCGAAATTTAGCTGCACAATCCTGGCCATTGGCTGCTCGAATCAAAAGTCTGATTGGGGGCCTTAAGAACAGAGCTTCCTGGAATCGTGGAGGAGTTTCTATTTCACGTCTTGGTTCTCGACATGAGAAGGTATTGATTAGCTTGCTCTTTTCCCTTTCTCATGATCTCATACTCCCGCACCTGTAAAGTCACTTGTTTTACACACAAGAATGAGATTTCGAAACAATTTTTCAATAACATTTATCCTATGTCCCCTCATGTCCTTGCGCACCCTCAGAGCATTCATAGTAGTAGTGGTCGGTGTTTCTTGCTCCAGAAAGAATATTTGATTTATTTCAGTGTGTGATTTTTAGTGGACTACAAGTCTGGGGTACAGGGCATTTTTTCTTTCTCCCAACGGATTTCCTTCAACTTTGTTTCATTTACAAACTGTTGGTAATAAACCTGTGGGGAAAGGTGCTCCTGCTTGATACACATTGGAAAGTGTTTTATTGAATACGTGGTGATCTGGGAATAGAGCTCCTGCTTGATACATTTTGGAAACCGTGGTTAATGAACTTGCAGTTAGTAGGAAACATTTTTTAATGGGTCTCCCCCTTGCTACAATTTGGAAGCTGTTGCTTTGTTGTGAGGCTGATGCTGATCAGGGAAGCATCTGGATGGAATTCATGCTCTGCAAAGATTAAAAAGTGAATGAGAAAAAAATGTTCCAGGGATGGCACAAACACAAGAATACGGAGAAAATAGATTCAATAAAGAGCAGGGACTGAGACAGACAACAAAAACATCCAATCGAGAGCAAGGGGCTGATCCAAAGCTCACTCATTCAGGTATTGTCTAAAAAACCTTCTGTAACATAATGCAGTAACAATCTACTTTGTCTTTTAGAAAGCAGCTACACTGCAGTCATCTATTGATTGTGCCTTTGCCTTTGCCCCTGTACAGTGTCCCACTGCCTTTCAGCAATGTATGTCCTACATAAATTATTAGGTATTTACATATAGCTGGAGCACACTGTAATACGACAGAAATCCTCCTGGATGGGACAAACTCAAGAATAGAGAAAAAAAGCAACCAAAAAAGAGCAAACACTTGAAACAGATAACAAGGCCATCCCGTTATGTGCAAGGGGCTGACTCAAAATTAAGCTCAGTGTATGTGCCATACTGAAAACAAAAGGTCTGCCAACAGACAGCTAAAATTGTCTAGAGAGAACTAAAAATGAGGAAAATCAGCAAAAATATGCATTTTGCCCTTCCAAATGTAACTTTATAAAAAGAAATACTAGACAGAATAACTAAAATATATTTTAGAGTAGTCTAAGCTATTCCCAAAGGATCGCTAAAGCAAACATATTAAGAAAAGCAAAGACAAAACACAGCCTAAAGAACTATAAGCTAATTCTTATTAATTTATCAGCACATGGCCTTTAAAAACTGTAAAATTATTACAAACCAGCCAGTTTTTTTTCCCTGTAAGAAATGTGGCAAAACGACTTATTAAGTAAAGAATTAGCAGTGAATACCGAAAGGTCCCCCATTTACTGCTAGTCACTATAATGGTGTACTCCATTTTCGCTTTGAATTGAACATTTGTCAGCAAGACATGGTAGATTTGGATGAATATCAGCGGGCATATAGTTTGCAAACTTGAATTCAAAGCATTTTGAGGTCATTGGGAAGAGCGTTGTAGTTATGTAGGTATCACTGAGTGGAATAACAACATGCGGCAAGTCACTCTTATGATAATGTCCACTAAAACCAGAAACAATGGTGCTGTCTTTCAACCAGTACTTTTGAGCTACATTGCAGTCACTAAATGATCACACATCAGATATATGACACTCTACTGGGCCCTCCAGTGCCACGCTACTCAAAAAATATATGATGTACCTGATGAGCAATAATACGGTTGCAATTACAAGCATCAAGCGTTTGTTTTTCTTAGGATTTTGCTTCAACGCGGTTGGCAACCCAGATATTTACTTCGGGTAAACAATTAGTGAGCCTACACGTTTCACCCAGAATCTTGAGATATAGCTTTGCTTTATTGACACAATGATAGCAAATCAATGGCTCAATATACACTTCCAGGAACAGGTCATGCGGAGTTCAAATGGAGTGCAAACCATCATAGCCTTCATTTATCCAGCACAGAGGAAGTGGTGTCCACTGAATTTTAAATTAAAACGTGTCAATTTTAAATCAAAACGTGCATAATTATGTAAATTATATCACGTATGTTTGTGGACCTCAAGAATCAAGGTACCTATCCTCTAACCCTGATTTACAACGCTTTGATTTAACTGAATGAAGCAGGCTAATCCACTTAAGCTCAGAGTCCCGGAAAAATGTAAAAATCCACATTTCAGTTTTAACTTCATTGCGGTGCAAATTTCCAACTTTTTGGAATTTCCAAAAACCAAAAATTGCTACACCACAAAAGATACACCTGTCACAACTTTACTAGGTTAAATCATAAATTTTTAAGAATTCCATTTACTTGTACAGAAATGTAAATGCTAAAATTTATATTTTCACATTTAAAAGAGCAAATGCAAAGACACATGGAAAATATTTTCCAGATGAAGAAATCACTTCCACTCAGTGCTTAATTTGAGACCGTTGCCTGTGGAGGCCACTAGCACATGTTTTGGGGACCAGCACTCATTTTTCTTGATTAGACATTTCCTGATAACAAGAGATAGAAAACCAAACAAAGGAGAAAGAACAAGGAAGTGAAAGATAGAAAACCTGTCAGAAAGGGAGAAAGTGCGATCCTGCAAGAGTGAGATAAAGGGGAAAGGAGTGTCTGGTAGTGGATTAGAGAGTCATGAGGTTGAATGAAGGCTACACTGTCTTACTATTCGGTGCGCTGACACTTAAAAGGCCACAGGCATCTGAGCAGAGCTTTGGCCACTGGCACTGATACATTTACAAATCAAGCAAAGCTTCCAGTGCACAGCCACCCTTGCTTGGGGTGTTCCCATTGCCTTCCCTCCCTGGAATGGCATTTGCTTACAAGTTTGACAGTAGTACATTTCCAAACATTTCCATGGTCTCGAAGTGAAAGAGTGTAAAGAGGAGTTTGTGAAGCCCCACAAATGTGCAAAGTTTGTGGGTGGTTGCAAATGTACAGGTAGTTTCCACAGTAGGAGATCGGGGTGAGTAGATTCATTCATGACTATAAAACTGACTTTTCTGACTTCCAAAGTTTTCAATTTGTAACTGAAGCAATCTCTGCGTGTAAATTAAACTCACAATGGAAACAAGTTTGTGAATCTGGCCTAATGCCAGATTCACTGAGAAATAAGTAAAACTACACTCAGAGGTCTTCACTGTTGCATGGGAGTAGTTCTAAGAATTACAGAAGTTCATAATGCTTTCCGGTTACACCCAGGGGCGGAGCTTCAAGAGGGGTATTTGGGGTGATACACTCCCCTAATAAATGTATTTAGTGATAAATAGTCGGGTGCAGGTACTTTCAGTTGGGTATGGTGGGTTCTGTTGGACTTCACCAGGGATTTTTGCACACAGACACACACACTCTCTCCCTCTTTCTGTTTGTCGAAAGACTTGAAAAATGTTGGTTATTTCACAAAATAATGGGCTTTCTCTCACTTAGTACCCATACCAATCCACATTATTCTACTTTTATGCTGCCCCTTAAGCCCCTCTTGTGCTTGTCGTATAACGTATTTTAACATTATGGGCCAGCGTGATTGTTGGGAAATCTGAAGTTCACCCCCACAATCTTACTGGTTTAACCCCTGGTTACACCTAGAGAAGCTTCATTAGTCACAGCCTCTCGGGTATAACCTTGGGATAGTTTTGTTAATTCACTTTTTTTCTTTGGCATTTCCGAAATGTATAGTCGTACACACTATCTAAATAGCCGTTTAAATTTGTTTCTGAATACCACAAAGTTTCATATGTTTGAGTGTTCACAAACAATGAAGGTTAACCACACCTTCGAGCTCCAACTCCCTGCCATTTGATTGTGATCTACACCTGCGTAATATTGCACATCCATGGGATAATGTATGCTGGAGTGACAAGATGTCTGGCTGCAAGACGACCTTTGCAAATTTCTTGGAGTCTTACTCCAAGTTACTACCCAAAGTGCATGTCTTCAAAAGTGGCTGAATCTTGCTGCATCATGTCTAATTCAGTCTTCCATGCAATCGTTATATCCTGTCAGTAGTCGTATTCTGCATTAATTTTAGTGTCCAAGTATACTTGTAATGTCAACATTTGATTAGAGAAATTCATAGCTTCTCCTGGGTGTAGAGAGGTATTGTTTAATAAAAGCAACCAGCCTCGACTAAGCATAAAATAAGGCTGCCTTAAGTGTTATTTCTGATGTCACATTTGGTCAGGAAAAAATGACCAAATGAATTAATCTTTTGTAAGGTTATCAAAAGTTTTCAGTTTAAAGGCTTATAAGGCATAGGGTCACATAAGCATATGTGTGCAATATGAAGATAAGCGTGTAAGAGATTGAATAAGCAGTGTGGACAGCTATCAGTAGTGGAGTGGTCATGCACAGTTCTTCATAGGGTCAAGGTGGCTCTGCCATCCTCAAGAGGGTAGGCCATGAAAGTAAGTAAGAGTATATTGAGTAAAGCTCTCTAGCTGTAGGTCCCTGCAGAAGACAATTCCATATGTGATCGCTCTGTACCTTACAAAGCGTCTTGAACAGTATTTCTTGCAAGAAGAGCCAAAGAGAATGTAGGATTTCTACTCTGAATGTCATGCTTATGGCGGAAGCTCTGAAGGACTTTCCTTTGGCTGCTCAAGAGAACATGCCTGAATGGCTCCCCTGCCACAGATTAAGAAGGCATCACTGGATCTCACTGGATGGTCTACAAGGTACACAAGACTTTGCTGGCTGAGGAAATTACCCTAGCTCTTACTAGATACTGTGGTGTGCTTGGGTCATGGTGGACCAGGATCATCATCTAGTGCCAATTACATCTCCACTCTAGTAATTTTTAAAACCTACACCAACCGCATGCAGCACAAATTGCTGTGTAAGAATTTGAGGATCTAGCATTGCATCCATCAATTGTATTTTCATTGAGAACATATTCTGCCATTTGCTGCTGTTTGCTGTGACGCTCTGCCTGACCTTGATGTTTGTACTTGGTTTTCACTTATTAACCAGCATTTGCAATGCAATAGGTCTCGCATTTGTTTGAGTTAGAGCTATTGGCATTGTAAATGCATAACAGGACTTTTCTTGCACCATAAATTGGTCCGCCCTGCCCCATAATTTGGCCCCCTCTGCCACATAATTCCAGTAGCACTGCATATAACAAAAGCACTTCCATTTACCTTCTTCCTCTATCTGCAGCAAAAAAAGAAAATATTGCCATTATTTATTATACTTATTTGTATTATTATTTTGAGATCCCCCAACCTAGTGTGGGGACTCCGAGATTACCTAGACAGTCTAACAAAATAAGGATGAATTGAGGTTGATATACAAAAAACATAACATTTACAAACTTTCAAACCGTTCTGTTGAGACTATTTAAAGCAGTGTGCCGTTATGGTGCCTAAAAGTTACAACACAAGCAAGTGGAAAGGAGGAGATGTACTTCTAGTGGCTAAACTGCATGTATGTAACTTGAAAATCGGAGTTCTACCTGTTGCTTGTCCATATTTTGTTAGAAGTCAATTAATTACTTTACTTAATTGTGATGCATTTCCTGTATAATCAGATTTGAGAGCGCTTTCAAATACCGCTCTTTCATATGCTTATTAAACTTTGCTGCTGCTAAACTACCTACAAAGACCTACAAATTGCATTTCGCCACTATGAGGGCTCAACAGCTAGGTATATAGGTCAGAGGAAATTACATCACTTGCTAAGGGATCCGGATCAAAAAAAGGACCATGTGGTTTCTGACCTAAAGAAGTCAGTCTTAGGTCATAGGTGATTGACTTTTGTGCACACTGGTCATTTTTAGTCTCAGTAACACATCTCCTCATCAACAACGGTGAGGTTCAGAATACACTCAGAGGCATGGATGTCGAACTCAAAAAGGCTTTTACGTACTTCCATCTTTTACCAAGATTGTGCTTCTTAGCTTCAGTGAAGTGACCCTGCTGCTTTTGAGCAGGCTCAGCTCCCTGAGTAGAAGAACAATTACCAACAAGTCTCGAAAGCTCTTCAGTTCTCCAAAAGGCACCCCTCACGTTCTTTGCCATAGTTACTGACTGACATCACAGCACTCACTCCAGGAGTGTGTTTGCGGGTCTAGAGATGTGCCACTGATATCTAAGGATTGCCATCACTTAACCTGTATCATGATATACTTATTTCTCACGGTGCCAATGCAGTGGAGGTCACATGTTCCTATCCTAAGATGCACGTAACTTGATTTTCTGTGATTTTATCATTATGACAATTAGAGGATAAAAACTAGAGAACTCCGACCTCTTTTTGGTCTCAGACCACAGGTTCAATCCGTAGGGTGTACTTCTACCGAAATGCAGAAGCCTGCTTCCTAAACCAGTAAGGATGTCCTTTAATTTAATTAAGAACATGCTTTGAGACAACAGGTAAGGATTTTGGAAAAAATACCAACCAGGCTCACAGACGTCATTCAGAATAGTGACGGAACAGAGGAAACTGGAGCATAGACTTCCGAGGATAACACTGCTTCTTTAAGTGCTCCTAATTGGTCATTGATCAATGCCAGCTCAATTTGCTTGGAATTCATCCGGTCGTGCAGAGAAGGAAACTATTGTATCTTTTAATCCATTGGCTGGAAGTATTTGTGTAGCAGAAACCACATCCATTTAAACCAGAGACAGATGGCAGAATGCAATAAAAATGTCCTTTGGTGAATAGGTGAGTAAGTCGCTAGTTTGCGTGGGGGCAGAGTCAAGGCTCTACTATCGCTTTCCCTTACTGAGGCAGAGGAGTAGTAATGGTATCCGCTAGAAACATAATAACCTTAGTGATTGGAGAGGGAAGTGAGGCTGTCATTAAAGGTGGAATGGGGCTGTGACTTCCAGTTCAATAATCCATGGCAATTTGTCCTATTCAAGATATGAGCAGCTCATTCAGGCCTAGATCTATTTCCATTTTGACAGCTGTTCTGTTTATGTGCATCCATAGCGGAAAACACATACTGCAATGACCAGCTGAACAGGAGACAGCAGGCCGGGACCAGCACCTCAGGCTGGATATGGAACAGCAGGAGGGAGCAGTAAGCAAGGCTGGCAATGAGACCTCTCACATGCTCTCAGTGCATGGTCAACACCAGACGAGGAATGACACAACATAAGTTCTAACCATAATTGCATAGCAAGTAAATCAAATGAGAGAAAACCATGCACTGTAAGGTCCAGCATAAAAAGAGGCGTTCTTCGTCCCTCCTCCACTGGGAGAAGGGGCCATCACACACTGTATCAGGAAGAAACGTGACATAGTGTGATAGCCAACAAAAATGTTCTCTTAGTGAAATCATCTGGGAGGCAACTAAGTACAAAAGAAGGGACATTTGACAAAACGCACCAATACAAAAGAAGCATTTAAGACAAGCACAACAAAGAAAAAAATAAAAAAATTCCATGCACCTTGTGTCGCTTTGTCTAAGATCTGTATGTCCGCACTCTTACCATTAGGTGGGTCCAGTCCTTTTTCATAAATAGATCTCAACGTCTATGCCTTATCTTCTTCCTTCAGCTCCAGTTCTGACTCTCTCACTTGTCCTATTCAACATTTATGTGGGGCTTTTATTGGGAAATTCAATGACAAACCAGTGTTCATCCAGTCCTTTGAAGACGATAGCCCTGTAAGTCATCTTGTCCTACAATTTGAATCCTCTACTAGGCCTTCTAACCTGTTTCAATAAGAATTAGGGAAGGACGCAGGAGAACTTAGATTAAATAGCTCAAAAAATCAGCTCACGATCTTAGATATATGTACAAATATCCATGTTACAAATACCATGAACAAAATGTAATCACAATGAAAACAAACTAAAAAATACAGTTTTATTATTGGATATTAATATATTTGTTAGAATAAAAAAACCTGTAAATACATTGTTTTACCTAATCCCTACTCTTTAAAATATCATTTTTGAAACTCACTGCACTTGTCCCTGCTCTTTCTTTACCCTTTCTCATACACTGAGCGGTAGTGCAGCTCCCCCATTCCCTATCCCATAATTATATGGTTGGAAAGCTCCATATCGCCTGCTTTGATTTCTTGCAATACACAGCAACTTTGAAATGGCCCCTGTAGACACCTAGCATGCGTTGCATCCCTATACGATGGGCAGAGATGCATGCTTAATGCAAGGTCTGCTTCATGCAGCATGCCACTCCAGCACCAGCCGTTCTGACATTCTGATCATTTTCTGATCATTTCCTGCCATTTGGTTATACTCAGAGGGCCATTTTTGTCCCACCAGTCCCCAAAAGCCCTATCTTCTTCTCTACTTCACAATTACAGTAATGATGGTGTCAGTCTTAGAATGGACTTGTTGCCCTTTGTTAAAAATAATAATGCTATATTAAAAGTGCGGTTTTATTATAATTGTCATGCTTTCAGTTTACAGCAATATTGTTTCGTTTAGTTATTTGGAAATCATCCATCATATTTGTCACCAAAGAGTACAAATTATCCCTAAACTGGTATTTATCCACATGCACAACATCAAGATCACTGGTAAAGCCAATTAGTGTCACTTTTTGACCTATTGACTTTGCCTTTGCCTTTGCCTTATGCTATGCAGCACCAGTAAAAAAAAGATTTAGACGTGCAATAATGGGAAGACATGCATGCGTATGTGTCATGACACTGTTGATGACTGTGTTTATTCTCTATGCACACACCTGTGTCATATTGTATGCGAATGCCTGCGTAACCACATGAGCATGCATACAGAAGTATTAGAGTGCCATTTTATTTATTTTTATTTACCATTTCCAAAATGGTGGTCGCCACTTCTAACAGTAAATATTAAGAATTTTTTTTTACTTGCAGGAAAGCAAATAGCAGCTTTCAGCCCCTCAAAAAATAAAATAAAAAATAATTTGCATCTAAACAGCAAGGATTGTGGAGCAACAAAGGGGTGGGTTAGAGATATCAAAATGGGGTGTGAGGAAGAGGAATTAGACGGCTTGAATTGGGGAAGTTTGGGGGAGGAGTGGCATTTGTGTGGGGGGAAGCAGCACATGAGGGAGAGAGCAAGTGCAATCTCATGGCATGTTTAAAGGAAAAGAAACAAAATAGTTCCCTGAATGTGAGTAGTCAAAGGATATGAGTAATTCAACCAAAAGGGTGGTAAATGAGCTGTGCTCCAACTGAAGGTCATACACAAAAAGAGGAAGGGAAGATATTGAATGAGAAGCAAGCAAATGAGAGTGACAAGAAAGCCAATCATGATTAAGCAAAGTGCTTGCTCTAAGCCCACTATATGTTTTTGGTATGGTCCAGAAGAGATCTTTAAATAACAGACCTAAAAAGCATGGCTTTGCTTAAGTGGGTATCTTAGTCATGCAAGCTTAAGAAAGTGAGAAAAATGATGTCACTTCAGTTTGTGCAGCACAAACATGTTTTCACCTCAGCTACTATTCATGGATAAATATTGCAAACACATTATGTACAGCCTTGACAGGCACACAGGTAAAAAAAAACCTACAACAGGTTCAGAATCGTGTTGTCCTCTTGGTCTATGATCTAAACAGATGAGATCAAAGAATGAAGGCAGGAGATTCTTGCACTAGTGTACATTAGCCACATTAGCTACTTTCTAAAATAAATAAGTAAGCAAGTGCAGGCACCCAAAGTTTTTCTTAGGAGCCTGCTCTGGCTTTGCCAAATGCCAGGGTTACCGAATACCAAGGCTGATTGGCCTTCATGCAACCTCATGTCAGTTCCTTCCATCACACTAATTTGTATGCCTCTTTCACTCCCTCTTTTCTCGTGGCTCCTCTCTCCCTTTGTCACTGTTTTCTTTTACCTTTCTTCCTCTTTCCTTTGCCTTTTTCAGATGTTCTCTTTCTTGCTTTAGCTCAAAGTCTGCTGATGGGAAAGACGTCCTGGTTCTAAAAACAGGGTCAGACTGGAAGCCAAAATTAGCCCAGGCAAACATTGCGAAACCAGTTCCACACCTCTGGATATCATGATTGGAATGGGGCTGCAGGGACACCTTTGGCACATGACAGCCCATGCTGCTCTCAAAGCAGTCCCTAGCCTGCAGACAACCAGTAAAATGCTAAAGTGGCAGAATAGTCAATCCGGCACTGCAATAAAAAGTGTGCTGCTGCCCACCACCTGCAACCAGTAGCACAAATTAGGTACCGTAGCAGGCTGTTGGGAAAGCCAAAGATATATCAGTTTGTAGCTGTGTTAATTAACAAATAATGCAGCAGCAAAAGAAATAAAAAAACAACATTTGAGACTCTAAATAATAGAGCCTGTAAAAGTTGGAGACAGGTACATCTGTTATCAAATTGATTCATTTTCGAAATGGTAATAAAAGGTGTTCAATTAATAAAGGCAAATGCAATATTCACAAAAAAGGGTTGATGGACCGCCAACCATCGTTGAGGGTGTGCGTGCTGAAATTATTACTGATAAATATTTCATGTATTCTGTAGTTTGAATCTGCATAGAAAATGAAATTAACATAGAAAATAATGCCCACTTGAATGGCCGCCACCTACTATGTAATGTTTTACTAAAAGCGTAATAATGTTTATTCAGAACATATATGAATGTGAAATTTGGAGTAGTGTGTTATGCTTACAATCAAATGTTATGTATTTGCTTAAATTAACTGTAGACCTCAAGTTAGCGAGGTCTAGACCTTAGTAATGCACAGCCTCTTATTAAAAATGTCATGTCACAATAAAATATGATCTCATGTTTAGTGAATAATAAAGATGTATTGTTCTAACTGAAGGTTGACCAAATCATAGCAGTAGCAAAATGTTTTCTTGTGAGGAAATGTGTGCAGAAACCTGTATGTTCTAAACTGTTACAAATGTTAACTTGCAGTGTGAGAAAGCAATGTTCCCAGGAACTAACAATGGATGTACTGACGGAAGGACGGAAGGATATTAAAAAGTGTTTCTTGACGAGTCGAACGATATGTGCAGAAGAAGGGGAGCCAGTCATCAACATGTGAAAGACTGTTTAGTTATGTCTTAGGTTTGAAATACTAATTTTATTGGACTAATGGCTATCGCACGATTCTTTGACCAATGACAACGTGGCATGAGTTAAACTTAACTGGACTGCACTGAGAAGTGTGTGCTCATTATAGCGTTTTAATGCCGATTTCATTACTGATGAGGTGTACGCGCCTTTGATTCTCTTACTTAGAGAATTTTAATCTTTAACTCTAATTTGCTTAGACTTCTGCTGCTAAATGCTGCCTACCTTGGACATTTCTTTCTAAAGGTTTGGAGAGATTAGAGTCCCGATTCTGAACCATTACCCCTTCACATGTCCCATTGCTGATCAAACTGATGTCTGCCTGACGAAGATTATCACAGCTTGCTGGTCCATAAGGAAAGGTACATCAAATTGCTAATGTCTTTATTGTTGATTTTTGATAGAGGCATAGTTAGATGTTTTCCAAATTCATGTTGACTAAATCTTTTGCATGAAGCCCAAACATGTTGATGCTAACCTGAAGTTAGTGAGGTTTCCTCCATCCAATTACATTTCTATTTGATGTTACTCAATTGCTGAATTCAATTGTATGGTATTTCCATTGCACAATTACTCTTATTGTTTATTTGTACTTTGGCTTTAGAGGGATTAGTTATAAATGCTTTAGTCAAATAGAGATTATTTAGAAGAGTCGGTCAAACAGTGTTATTTTGATACTTATATCATGTGGTTTTGAGACTAATTTACGTGATACTAACATTGCTAATCTAGAAAAATAAACATTCTAACTTATATAAAAGGTGTGTTTATTCGTGATCAAATAGGTCATGGTGTGTGAAAGTTACTGCCTCTAAGAATGTTATTGTTTGATTTGATGATATCTATGCCCTGTATGGGCTTAGGGTGTGAAAATCTTAAATGAGTCAAAAGGTCCATCGAACCTCTAACATGTCCCCTTATCAACTAACATTAAAAATCCAAATAAGGTCAGACGCGCTTGCAGGTGCAACCGTTCTGTAGAGAGCAGATAGAAAAATAAAGTTGATTTTGCAGAGATAGTTGAAATGCTAAGGCCAGACAAGGCAGCAAGTCTCTGAGGGTCACAAAGGCTATAATTTCTGTGGACCCATGAAATACAATGACTGTACAGTGTGCAGTGAATTATCTCTTCTATAAGTAAATGTGGATTTCAGGGAAGTAACACAGGTTCGTGCAGCCCCTGCAGCGCAGGGTTACCCTCAAGCCTTCAGGGCCCCCAACCCTTCGGAACGACCCCATTCCGCCAAACACCAATTAATATTTGTGAGATATTGAAGACTAAGGGGTCACGCTTCATCTTCTGCAGGGTAGACCCATCATCTTATGTTAAGCCACTGGTGGGGTCGTGTTAAGGTACAAAAAGGCAACTGTACCTCCCAGGTATTTAAGTACTGTCACACCTCCCTAACACAGATACATTTCTATGAGAGGCAATAAACCTACAAATTCGCAACTCATTTCTAGAAGTCTATTGTGATGGAATTTGTTTTGTAGGGGCATGTGGCTGATCAGAAAATTGTGCAGAAAAAGGTGTCTAACTGTGTTTTGCAAAGAACCAACAAATGGCTCCATACAGTGCATCAACATCCATGAAGCACACACTTCTCTACTGCTTACTGTTGAAAGTGTTCTGTGTGTTTAAGGTCATTTTTCACTCCTGCTGCCCGTGCTGCACCCATTCTGTGTGTGAGAGTAATTTGGAACGGTGTAGCTTGTGCTGTAAATACGCTGTACCCACTCCGTGTATCATGGCCTTCCTGTGCTATGCACCAGAGAAGCTTCCACTCCTGCTACCAATCCTGTGATTTGTGTGTTAGTGAAGCTTGGTTGAGCCTTTTCACTATATAAAAGCCAAAAGGTTCAGTGTTTTCTTACCTACTATGCAAGCGACATTGCCATGCAGTCGGCTGAGATGATCACAATTAGAATTCACTTAAATGCCATAATCACCCAAGAATGGATTGTTAATGATAAGTGCAAGTCAACCAACTACCAAGCATACAAACGTTTCCCATACCAGTTGATGAAGAGTCAATGCAGTGCAAAAAAAGTGGTCTTTCATCAATCCTCATTAATAAGAACCTATCTCTGTATGTGCTGCTTTTGCATCAAAAAAATGCCACAAATGCGGAGCTAAAAAGTATAAATCAGGCCTAAGTTTTGTTAGTTTACGCCACTTTTGTGTCAAAAAATGACACAAATGTGGCGCAAAAAAGTATAAATCAGGGCCATAGTGTGCTTGGTTGTTTGGACACAAAAGATCCCATGCATGGCTCTGAAAAATGTGCACATGTGCCTCAGTTTTCCTTTAGTAAGATTTATTGGTTTTGAATATTAGTATCAACACTCATGACACTCATATATCTGTGCTCCTAGCTTTCTGTGACACATAATGCAACCCAGAGGCCTGCTCTGTGGTCAGGAGGGGCACATCATGAGCACCATCTTGTACTGAGTGTGACTACCATCAACTCACCGGGCTGGGGAGGATGGAGAGTGGTGGTAGCAACAGATAATAGTGACAGAACATGCATTTTTACCTGTTGCCTGCCAGGGAAAGATGCCTACTGACCTCTCCTGTGTATTGGGCATTTCTGAGTAAATTAGTTCAATAATACAGACAAATAAATATATTAATTGTAGTAAGCCTTTGAGGGTAGTTAAAAAATAAGAATTCTCCTTATGGCTCAGAGTTGGAGACACCACTTTTTGGTCTCTACTTCAATCTGAGAAAGAATGGATAGTGGTGATTCAAATTTCAAGCCGGATTCTTTACTAGTGTGACAGGAGTCGGCTGTAAACCTAAAGTGAAAAGCATAATGATGTATAATGAGTAGTAGGAGAATCTCCTTTTTATCTTATTTAGTGTTTTGCTAATATAACATATGTAGGCATCTACCGTTAGCATGAAGGTTTCCAAAATGGAGGTTGCTGCTCTCCTAGCCCTTCTCATTTGCAGCAGGACTAAGGGGGTCATTCTTACCCGGGCGGGCGGCGGATGCCGCCCGCCTGGCGGGAACCACCAAATGGCCGCTCCGCGGTCAAAAGACCGCGGAGGCCATTCTGACTTTCCAGCTGGGCCGGCGGGCGCCCGCCAAAGGAGCGCCCGCCGGCCCAGCGGGAAAGGCCCTGTAACACAGAGGCCGGCTCCGAATGGAGCCGGCGGTGTTGCAGGGGTGCGACGGGTGCAGTTGCACCCGTCGCGATTTTCACTGTCTGCTGTGCAGACAGTGAAAATCATGCTGGGGCCCTGTTAGGGGGCCCCTGCACTGCCCATGCCAGTGGCATGGGCAGTGCAGGGTCCCCCAGGGGCCCCACGACACCCGTTCCCGCCATCCTGTTCCTGGTGGTCAAAACCGCCAGAAACAGGCTGGCGGGAAGGGGGTCGGAATCCCCATGGCGGTGCTTCAAGGAAATCCGGCAGGAAACCGCCGGATCCCCTTTTCTGACCGCGGCTTTACCGCCGTGGTCAGAATGGGCACTGAAGCACTGCCAGCCTGTTGGCGGTGCTTCCGTTGCCCGCGGCCCTGGCGGTCTTAGACCGCCAGGGTCAGAATGAAGGCCTAAGTGTCAATGGAATATATGTTAATCTTGACTTGAAGGACTTTACTATTTATGACACGGGCACATGGCAATATTGATGTTAGTTTCATGTCAATTGCTAGTAGCCTGATTGGGGGGAAAAACAGGAATGGTAAAAGTAAGGGGCTGGGGTCATTTGAGCGGTGAGATTTTTCGTTTCACGTACCATATTTCACAGTCATTAATGGGCATTGCATTTCAAAAGGTAGATCTGAAGTGCTCGTCCATTTTGTTACTTCTTTAATAGAGTGACTACGACATAACATAAAGTACACCCTGAGTCATCGATGTCTGTATATTTTCTACTTCGTGCAGAGTCCTCTTAAAGTTAATGTATGAAGTAGATATAAGCATGTATGTTTGCATGTTAATGAAACGTTGGTGCATTGTAACATGTTTTGACCAACAGCTTTCACCATTTTAGGGGTCTTGTTTAGTGAACGTCTCAGTCTCAAATGGGTATTTGTTGGCTGATCATTTTGTTTTTGAGTCGTCATCAATCACTTGAAACACCATTAACAGTAGAACATTGAATACCTATTTCTTGAGGACAAGTATCCCATGTCATACTGAATTTTGTAATATTCTCTTATTAACAGACAGTTAATTAAAGGGTATATGTGTTGCATGTTGTGTAGAATTTTCCACCTGGTATTTGAGTATAAACTCTGAAAAACTTTACAGTTTCACATCGCCCAAAATTCCCATACTGTTAAAGTGTATATGTGTAGTAGTTCTTCGGGTACTAATGATCTTCATGTTTTCTGATCATCATGCTCTGAATAGTCATGTTTGTATTTCTCAAGGGCCTCTGTTGATAAGGATTAGCTGGTTTCATTTGCCCATTTTATCACATTGCTGGATTTGTCTTTCTAGTTGTAATCAGTGTTTGGTGTTTGCAGAACATCAGAGTTAACAGTTGGTTGCTGATGTGGTCAAATAAATATTTAAGCCATGAGTTTTCCTTAGATAATTGTGGACCATTGACCACGACTCTCCCTACTTTTTAGTAGTTAATTAACTCTGCATACACACTTTCATGTTTAATGCTTACCTGAAGCTCAACAAAACCAAGGCAAAATTCCTTGTAGTTTTCCATATGAATGGTGGTAATGCCTTCCAGGCTTTATGTTGGCACCCTTTAGGGGCATGCTACACACCACAGCATATCTCATCCAGTGCCTGAAGAAATATGATCACATCACCCCCCTCATCGTAATAGAACTCCAATGTCTCCCTTTGCCAGCCCATACCATCTTCAAAATCAGCTGCATCATTTACTAAGTCATCACAAACAGTACGACTCACAACTTGGCTTGGTGTGAATGATTGGACCTGCATCTGTTGTACGCAGGACTCCAAAGTGACTCTAAAGGCTATATGGCTGGCCTCCTGACTAGAGTCTCAGAGGCAGAAGGCTCCAAGAACCTTCAACCCATCACCTGGATGCTGCCACCTGTGAGTCCTATCCTGTTAAGTGTTGCCAGCCCTGGACCCTTGGAAGTGGGCCTGACGGTGCTCTGCCAGCACATTTGTGTGGATCCAGAAGAGTCAATGCCTCTTCTCTGCTGAGTGGCACAAAACAGAGCAAAACCCACGCATCACCTCTGGTGGTAGTTCTCCTGTTGCAAAGGACTTCACATCGACCCTGCAGCTCCATCAGAACAACACCGGTTCCCACATTGCAGCCTCACAACGCAATTTATCCTCAATGCCGGACTTCACATTCCAAACCCTCGTTGACTTGATCTTGGACATTGACTCTGAATCTCGCATCCCAAGTTTGTAGCACATCAGAACCAATGCATCGCTTTTGCTGTGCAACATACCTTTGACATAGCAACACCCCAAAACTAGGTTTTAAGTTACTTTGTTCAGCGGCCCTACCTGGTTCCCTGTAGCTGACCCACGCTCCATTGCGGTTGGCCTGAACCTGTGACTTTGCTCCAGTCCACAGCGGCCAGATATCCACAGTTGCTGCTTTGTGTTTTTTGCCGCTATTTTCACTGAAATCTTTGAAATTGTATATCTCTGGTTCTACTGATTGGATATTTGTTATTGTGGTCTTGTTGTCTTATTAAAAAGTATTCTATTTTTCTAAACCTGTTGTGGGATTCTTTTTTTGTGTGTTTTCAGAGTAATGCGGTATAAGTCCCGCACAAATACCTTACACATTGCCTCTGAGTTAAGCCAGACTGCTCTTTGATAGGCTACCCAAGGGTTGAGCACAGCTTAATTTATTGATTTTGTTTTTGCAGTTGCAAGTGAGCTACTGGTTATGTGTACAGTCTTAAAGTTTATATAGGGAAGCAATCTACAACAAATCCTGCAGGTTGTCCATCCATGTTAGGAGTTATTGAGAAGATTGTTTGGGGGTTTGCCTTATCTTTCCTTCATTAAGGTCATTACATTTAAGAAGATAACTTCTATACAGGAGATCAGCTGTTTAGTGAACTATACAAAGCTGGTACTGTGACTTGTGCTACCCTTAGAATGTCCTGCAAATTATTCCCTCAGGAGCTTGCTTTTAAGAAGCTCCAAAAAGGCCACAGCAGTGCTTTGAGTTGGAATGAACAGTTTGCTATCAAATTCTCGAAACAGGTGGGAAGTATATGTTCTCACTACACTTCACGATGAGAGCACTTCTCCTGTCACAGTTTGGGAACAGTTTTGAAATTCCACAAGCCCACCTATATACTTGACTGCAACAAGTACATGGGTGGAGTGGATACAAATGACCAAGTTATTCAACCATAAAATGCTAGTTGTAAAACTTGCACAGGATATAAGAAGTTAGCTAGCCTCCTGATTCGGTTGGCTACATACAATGCATAAGTTGTCTGTTGGCAGACCACCACAGGAAGGCTGATGTCCTTCCTTGACCTTCAGTTGGCTGTTATTGAAAGCCTTACTGTTTTAAAAGTAGTAGCTTCATGTGTTGTGGAAGATGTTGCAAGGCTGCAGTGATGATTCACTTTTGCCAACCACATTCCTGCAACAGAGAAAAAGAGTCACCAATATCTCTGGCTTAGAGTTTATGCTTGGCAAAAATAAAGGAAGGAGAATAGATATTACTGCCCCAGTGCCCATCTCAGCCTGATCTGTGTTTTCCAACTTGCTTCACTGTGTACCACATAAAACTGATGTTCTGGGAAACTGCCTGCAATGGAGTACATAGATTAGGAGTTACTATGTGCCCCTCTTGGCTGTTCATGGATACACGCCTTCCATGGGCCATTACTAGAGTAGTTGTGTAGCTTTTTGAACTTCTTCCATCTACCTCTGAAAGAACTGTAATCTAAGATGTTTTCAACTTAGGTTGGATTTGGCCTACTATTTCTTTACTGACTCCACTAAAGAGGCACACGTTGGTCTTGCTTTTGGTTGCTTGCCACCTTCACCCTCCATTAAACTGTGGCTGATGTTATGTCCACCATATTACAAATTCATTTCAGCCAATGCAATGCACAAAAAAACCAGTGGACAGGACGTCCCTTATGTTTAACTGAGTACACAGTCCACCAAATCCTAGGGCCATTAGCCTTTACAGAAGTGCTCTTCAGAGAACTTGACTGATCTTGTTGAGGAGTGGGCCCCAAATATATTCTCAGACTCTCCCAGCTTACTTTCACCCACAGAAACGCTTAGAGCAGTGAGTGTGTTAGAAGTGCCTGGAAGACAAGCCTCCCTGAGTCCAAGCAGACTTCCACTGGGAGGTGTTGGTAAAGGTGCACATGGCACACTAGTGTTCTTAGGATTCAAGTGAGAGACAGATGTGAAGAGGTATCCAACATTTAGCCTACCTTTGTTTTCACAGTGGTCTTGGGTCATAGACAGTTGGTCAAAGCAGCAATAATATACAGATCACTGTACTCATATGTCACATATGTCATACTTGTGGACATCCTTTATCAGAATATGGTAGCTATGCCACTTGTGGTATGTTTAGCACCTTCATCTTCTGTCAGAACATGGCAGATATTCAACCTGCTTTACTACTAGTGCTTTTTAGTCAATGCACTGCGCATAATGGTGGACAGGACATGTGCCATGTTTGGTTGAATACCCTGTCCACCAAATCCTAAGGCTATTAGTCTTTATTGAAGAAATCTTTAGCCAACTTAGTAAAGTTTGGCCTAGCATATTTAGCCCGGTTTCAATATGTAGATTTGTTCACACTGACTAAGAAATGGACCCCAAGTGCATTCTCAGACACCTCCAACTTACTTCCACATGCTGTAATGAGTTGGATTTAGTGCAGTGATTGCTCTGAAAGTGCATGAAACATAGAAGTCTTTCTGAGGCAAAGCAGAATGCCATGATGAGGTGTTAGTAAAGGTGCACCTGGCAAGGTATTAAGACCCCGGTAAGATAGACATATGCAGGCAGTCAAAGCTTAGTCTAGGTTTGTTTTCATCGGTGTGGGTGGAAGGCAGAATTTCAAGGATGAAGTGAAACTGCTGTCAAGGCACTAATCCAACAGTGGCTGGTGGCAAGTTTGTTTAGTGGCAATTGTCTACCTTTTGGTTGGCAGAATGTGTGGCTATCGGCTGATGGAATGTGTGACTGTTGCTGATAGAATGTCTGTATTGGTTTGCTATAGGTATGTTTGTATCATAAGTTGGCTGGTGATCGGTTAAGTGGCAGTGTGACTGATGCTTCAATCCTGTTGACGTAAGAATGTGGTAGGCCCTTGAATGGTGGTAGTTTGTTGATGTGAATGTTGTATGTGTTGGGCCCGTGGCTGGAGGTGTGAATAGCTCGGTAAACATGAAAGGTGTGTGAATGGATCATAAAGTGGTTGGTGCCTTGACATGGCTTTACAGGTTACTACCACTAAGTGATGGGATCAATATTTTAATACTGTATTTTCTCTCTGATCTTATTACTAAAGGTAGTGCAAAAACCAACCATTATGAATCTATACTTAAACTGTGGGTGGACTTCAAAGGAACAATAACAGCCCCTCAAATGTTTGAAAACTGAACATCCAGAGGTATCCAGGGTGGTATAACTTGCATTGATCCCATTCATTTATCCACAATGCCCTACAAAATTCAAAATTTCAAACATTGCCTAAATTGCTAGAATTAAATATTTTACTCACATTTATGTGACAGACACTTCCACAATATGTGGATATCCATTTTACCATTTACCATTTTACCATTTATTTAATTAATTGTTATTAGCCTATCCGGCCTTAACAATAATCACACAATAGATATCAATCCCTCGAACTCAATAAAAATCACATTAAGATAAAAACATCTCAATAAAAGGAACTATGCTTGAATTTTTGATTTAACATGTGCCAAAATGTATCCAATTTACCATGCATTATCGTAAAACCTGATTTGACCATAATTTACATAAAAACTTAACTTATTCTAGAAAAACATTATGAATCTAATATTTAAAATGTCTTATTATGGGACGAGTCATTTGGGGCCTTGCATTGCCTTCCAGCCATTTAATAAAAGACCGAGGCCTAACCCAGTTTACATTGCCCTGCACCGATTTCCCAAGCTAAGTAGGTACGGGATAACATAGGCTATTGTGCCTGTGCCAACTGTAGGTGCATTGATAGACGTAATTTCCATGCTTCCAAGATATAAGTTGAGACCTTTGTCACAATGTATTTCTCATCTGAACGCATACATAGCGCTTCCGCCTCCTTGCACTTCCTAACTCCGAAAGTTCTGAAAAGTGGACGAAGGTACAATTTACGGAGTCTGAGCGTAAAGTGACATAGTAAAAGGAAATGGGAAAGTGTTTCCGGACCACCATGAAGACATGGACAACATTCTAAACTACCCGGAGGAGCGGATTGCCATCTGTTGACCACCGCTGTCACTGGTAGTGTGCCCATACGGAATTTAAAGTAGAGAGCCCTTTTTTCCTCCGGATAAATACTGTCTATGAATATTGCTGGTTTAAGCTCTTGGTTAAACAAAATATACCGCTTGAATAAAGGGCTAAATGACTCGCACATAATCTCTGTCTTTCGCTCCCAATATGCCTTTTTTATGACAGCAAGACTAGGCCTTCCGATTTTTTCAGGATGGAGCCAAAAGCCATCCTGGCCAATAGCAGCCAGGATAGTTGAAATATGTTTGAACCAGGGCAGTTTCCGATGGTTTTGCAGCTTCATGATATCCTTAAGTACGTCTCTGAATGGTTTGAGAGCCTCTTTTGTCCAAATACGGATCCAGTATCTTACTGGAGCCAGAGCGATGTAGTCCTCAACCTTTCTCATCTGTAGATCAATTCTTATTGCGTTCATTGGTGTAGCATTACCTAGACAAAGTAATTGGCGTAAGAATTTGTTCTCGGTTACTTGTATTGATGGAATCTTTCTGAATCCCCAGATCTCTGCGCTGTAAAGTGCTGCGGCTCTTGCTTTTGTTTTGTATGCAAGCAGCGCGGAGCTCACAGAGTGATTGCCTGTAGCCTTTGCAAATCTGAGTACTGCTCCGGCTTGTTGGGCCAAGGAAATTCTGCTTTTGTAGATTTGTGGTTTCCATGTCTGTTTTTCATCTAATCTGCATCCCAGGTAATCATAGGAGGCCACTCGGGCCAAAGGCTTATTATTTACCCTAAAAGTCGATTGCAACGTCTGTTTTTGGTTGAGAATCATAAACTTTGTTTTCCCCTCATTGATTACCATGCTCCTTGAGGTACAGAAAGATTCGAAGCCCCTAAGTAGACCATGCATTGCTATCTCTGTTCTTGCCAGTAATACGGCGTCATCAGCAAAGAGCAAGATAGGTATACTTTCATTGGCTAGTTTTGGCACGTCCAGATTTAATTCCTTCAAAACTTGACTTACTTTATTTATATAACAATTGAATAAGGTTGGGGCCAAAACGCAGCCTTGTTTTACACCTTGCTCAATTGGAATTTTGGCCGTATAATCATTTCTCGTAGAATATCTGACCCTGGCAGTGTTTCCTGTATGCAATAGAATTAGCAGCCTTAAGATTTTTCCCTGTATGCCCATGTCCGACAATAGCTGCCATAATGTTTGGCGATTTACGCTGTCAAAGGCTGTTTGGAGATCCACAAAGACCAGGTATAATGGACTGTTTTTAAGGGTGGCGTATTTAGCACAGATCATGTTTAGCTTAAAAAGTTGGTCTGTTGTACTTTGGCCTCTCCTAAAACCAGCTTGGTGTGTTGATATTAAATCTCCGTCCTCTAGCCATTGGTCTAGACGCGACTGAATCAATTTGGCAAAAATCTTTCCAACACTATCAAGCAGTGAGATAGGTCTATAATTGCTCACCATGTCCCGAGGCCCTTTTTTGTGAATTGGAACGATTATTGATTCCTTCCAAGAAGGAGGGATTACCTCGTAATGCCAAACACTGTTGAATAGACGGGCTAGAGCAGGTAACCATAATGTTAGCTGGTTACGGTAAGCATCTGAAGGGATGCCATCTGGGCCTGCAGCCTTATGCGGCTTTTGAAGGAGGATAACTTGTTTAATCTCTTTTTCACTAAATTCCGGTATTAACTTCATTGCACGTGGAATGACGTGGGCTACTTGCGTGGAATTTGTGCTGGAAAATTCGTTATAGACTAGTACATTCTGGGTTCCGTTTACCAATCTAAAAAGACAATTTGAAGATGCTGCGTAGGTCTTTTGAAGAGGAAATACTTTGCTTGATCTTTGATTTCTGCCTCCCAGCCCTTGAGTGAGGATGTTTGAGTTAATGGTCATCCCTGGTTCTGTCTTGGCCACTTCCTGATACAAGGCAGTAAAGTGCTTTACCCAAAGTTGAGGGTTAATATTCAGTTCTAGGTTTTTCGGGGGGCCTTCGCATCCCCACCTGACTATCTCCCAAAACTTTTTGGAGTTCCCTGCCGTTATTGCTTGCAGTAAAGTTTTCCAAAGTTTATGTGGAAATATCTTCCTTTTGTATCTTAATAATTTTTTGTACTGTTGCCTACATCCATGAAAATGTTGCTCGTTGGAATCATTCAAGTGCCGGTTCTTCAGTGCTTGTGATAAGGTCTTTTTTAGCTTTAAACACTCTTCATCGAACCAGCCCTCCATAATTTTAGGATTGATTTGAGGATGCTTGATCTTTTCCTTTTTTGTTTGCAGTAGCAAATTATTAAAGTTATGCAGGGGGGGTATAGCGTCATTATCTGATGGGTTTAAGAACGTGCTAAGTGATGACAACCAGGTTTGGCTGGGAACACTCATATAAGGTTCATCCTCATTTGACCTTAATATGTTTTTCCTGTTTGGTCTCATAGTTATTGTTAGGCTATTTCCGTTGAATGGAGACTCCGCCTTCCCTGGGCTCGTGTCCGGATGGACTATCTCCATTAGCAGTGGGTCGTGATCACTCTCGATTCTGTCCCTTATTTCCATATCGATGACGTAATGCCAGGCTTCGATGTTTATTGCCATATAGTCAATTATGCTTTGCCTTTTTCCAGTTCGAAAGGTAGATTTAAAGGTTTTATCTGACTTTGTTCTCCCATTTAATGTGCGAAGTCCTCCTTCTATTAATGCTTCAAAGATTAATTCTCCTTTCTTGGAGTCATTACAACGTTGGATAAGAGGCGTTGGGATATTCCAAGCATAATCTTCCTCTGCTACTTGTTCGTCCCAGAGGATAGAATGAGGTTTAGTGTTGAAGTCACCACATATCAATAAAAAGGTTTTACAAGGTTGGAGAGAGCGATTGTTCATGTGACCTGGTACTGGGTTCCTCCGATCCATAGTTCTTTTGTTTAGGATATGTTCTTTAAGGAGCCGCACCCCTGGCGTAACTTGAGCCCGGCTGATAGGTGGGAAGTACACATTTACTATTTCAAGTGACCATTCCTCGTATTTGACTGCGAGCGTCTGGATTCCCTTGCTTTGTACGGTGTGAGTTACTACGGAGTTCCTCAGTAATGAAGTTCTAATCCAAATACTCAGACCTCCCGAGGGTCTTCCTTTTTTTTGCTTAATTGCAGGTGAGTGGAAGGTGGCGAACCCATCTAGGTCAATAGCATGTGTAGACCAAGTTTCTTGGAAGCAGCTGATGTCTTGTTTTTTAATGAATTCAACCCAGTCTTTATCTTCCATTTTGTTTTTTAAACCTGCTATGTTCCAGCTTAGAATTTTTAATATGGGACTGGTTTTATTTTTTATGTTCGAGTTATCCATTTTTTGCTACGAGCTTTTAAATGATTGCTCTTTGCAATTCTGTAACTGTGGGGAATTACCCCTACTGTTTCTAGGGGAATTAGCTACCAGGCAGAACCTCATGTTACTCAAGTTTATTCGTTCAGGGAGTTGTTGTTTGGAGCTGATTGCTCCCTGAAGTATCGAGCCGAAATTGCCTTTTGCCTCTTGCCTACGCATCATGTTTCGGTCTGTAGCTTTCATGTTTCGGTCTGTAGCCTTGACATGGCTTTACAGGTTACTACCACTAAGTGATGGGATCAATATTTTAATACTGTATTTTCTCTCTGATCTTATTACTAAAGGTAGTGCAAAAACCAACCATTATGAATCTATACTTAAACTGTGGGTGGACTTCAAAGGAACAATAACAGCCCCTCAAATGTTTGAAAACTGAACATCCAGAGGTATCCAGGGTGGTATAACTTGCATTGATCCCATTCATTTATCCACAATGCCCTACAAATTTCAAAATTTCAAACATTGCCTAAATTGCTAGAATTAAATATTTTACTCACATTTATGTGACAGACACTTCCACAATATGTGGATATCCACAAAAGTCACATTACACAGTGTTTCCACACTTAACCTTATAAAAAATGATTTCCCACTTGGATGGCTCGGAATACATCTGGTCCAAATACCAAACGTGAAGACATTGGTGATGTGAGTAGCAGTGGAATTTGGGCTTGGTCTTGGCTGCCAAACAAAGAAACCTACTAAATCCTGACAGATTTCTGAAAATGACTACCAGTGGAGTCCGTGGTGGTGTGACTTGCATGGTTTCTTTTGCTCCATCAGGAAGGTACACTACCATGCCAGAATTCACACTTTTGGCCTGCTATTCCCTTTCACTGAGAAGTCTCTCCATATATTCTGTTTTCTCAGGTGTTCCTGATGAGACCCCATATCATATAGAGGGTCAAAACATCATCAAAAGTGCCAAACAAACTTTCTGACTCAACCCTTTTATTGTCAAAAGGGTCTGATTGATATACATTTATATATTTCCAGGACGTTTGCTGTAATTTTGGAAACCTGTTTTGTTGTGTCCTCTATGTCTATTTAAATAATTGCATGATTGTTTCTCTGTATTTCAGATTCAGTCTTACAGGGGACTCTAGGCACTTTATGCATGTATATATGAGAATATACACTAAATCATATAAAAAATCATTTCTTGGGCTGGTAATATTGTTTGTGAAGGACTTCTTTGTGTGACTTTATCAACATCCTACTACAGTTTTATTGTTGGGATTGTGCTTATGTTTTATTAGGTATACACATATAATTCATTTTTTTATAATACCTGCAGATCGGGAGCAGATAGAGATATCCTATTTGTACTCAAATTAACCTCAATTTAAAATCTTCTCTTATGGTAAAGTCAGATTTTAGATTACAAGCCTGTTAATGGTTCCCCCGATCGGCTTGTCGCACTACAGCAACAATTTTCTGTGACGCTCGACCTTCTCCTTGTGGCGAAAGCCTTCTCCTTGTGGCCTCCTCCAACACGAATGGAACTCTGCATCATACATGAGAAGGTAACTCTTCAGCACGACTAACCTTGTCCTGGTGTCCATCCTGTTCACCATCATGGTTGGCCTGAACCTGTGACTTTCTCCCAGGCTTGTGCAACCAGAGAACTGTGAGTGGCGCTTTCTGGTTCTTGGCACTATTTTCACTAAACACTAGAACATTCAAAAGCTGCTCTTCTACTGGTTGGATTTTTGTAGTTCTGGTATCATTTGTTCTATTTTTCTAAGTTGGTTTGGGATTTTTCTTGTGTTGTGATTTCACTTTATTACTGTTGGTGTTCTGCATAAATACTTTACACATTACCTAAAAGTTAAAGCTGACTTTGTTTGTGCCAAGCTATCAGGGGGTTAACCACAAGTTATTTTAGTGACTTCTGTGTTTCACTCCGACGATTGTGGTTGTTGCTTCAGTGGGGCTTCCACTGTCCTCAACCAAGAACCCAATCTTGTACATACACATTGCTCATTCTTTATACTTTACCATTTGCATTGCTATATACTCCGGACAGAATGAAAAAACATTGTAAGGTGCAGCTCATTTGTTTGTTCTGGGTATTGCATGATTTTGGAGAACTTGCAAACCACATGTGTCCTTGAGACCAGAAGGGTCTATCAGATGTAACAGTATATTGTTTCTGTAAATTGACCAACATGACCAGTAAGTACAGATACAAATGATGCCTTAGTTGGCTGTCTTTTCCTGCTTCCTTTTATTATCTGCTTCATTTAAACAGTTTCTTTGGGAAAAATCCTTGAGGGATCTACACAAATTAGTTATTGCTGCATTCTGAATGTTATAAACTTTTCCAGAAATGTATAGCTTACCAGAATCACCCAGTGGTTTCACACCTGTTTCTACCACATGCAAGTAGGCAGAAACCACAAAATCTAAGATGGCTACCTCTCAGAAAAATGCCAAAACTGTAGTAAAAATTGTTTTTCATACAGCGCTGCTTGTTCCTGAAAGTTGGGAAAATGATGATCTTAGCACAACAAATAGTTTGTTGATGTCATTTTTAGGGGAAAAAAACATATCCTTCTTGCACAGCACTTTTGCCCCTTTTTTAAAAAAAGGAAACCCCCAAACTGTACATATATTTGGGTTACTTTCTCGAATATCTGGAGGGGAATCTACAAACTCTGGTTACTTTAAGAAACCTCCGGATGTTGGAAAAAGCCGGGTGCAAAAAAGTTATACATAGGCATACCCGTGAATAACCCCAAATGTTAATAAAGGGCTCAGCACAAGGGATGGAAAACCTTCAGCAATTAAGGGGTTAACTGGATTTCCTAAATGTCCCTGCGTCTCTAACTGTCTCACCACCAGCATGAGCCTGTTAAGCAAGTACTAGCTACCAGAAGGCCACATTTCTAGACGTTTTCTTAATTTCCTTCATCCCTCAACAATGAACCTCTGCACCACAAACTGTCATCTTTCCACAGTAGGCACATCCTCTATTATTCAAGATTGCACTCACCATCCGGTACAACAGCTACATCTCCACACAAAACATAATCTGAAGGGAGGACAGAGACAAATATGTCTGAGGTAGAACAACTACAGGGGCATTGCCTGGGGGGGTGAGAGGGTGATCGCCTAGCAGAAGAGGGGGGCAGAAAGTCATATGCTAGATGTATACATGCGCTTGAAGGGAAAGGTGATAGAGTCTAAGGGGTATCCAAGCAATGGGGTAGAGATAGACACAACTGAGGCCTCTGTATGAGGCAAAGTCACCATGGAACTGAAATGCAGGTAATCAGAGGAAAGGCAGGACTGATGGAGTGATGAGTGATGGATCTCCCATGTGCCCAAAATAGAGGTGCTAGACAGAAATGAGTTTGATGTCACAGACCAATATAATGATAAGTGCAGTCACAGGGGCAATATGAGACAGGTGGTGGCTCCAACCAGACAGGATCCCAGGAAGCATATCAAGTTTATTGTAAAACATATGTTGGCTTTGCATAAATGAATATTGAGGTTCATGTAATGTTTATGGTTAGAGTAGACTTTTTTGCAATTGATGAACCCTAAAGGAAGCAGGAAACTGCTGACAATATAAAGGTCTTCTCTTTTTTGTGTTGTACAGGGTGAGCTAACATAGCCTGGCTCTTAGGGTTTGAATGGATTGGAGGCTTCTCATATATCAGATGATTGCGAGATGCTGATTGTTTCAGCTGTAACTCTCTGTAGGGGCTAAGTGGCATAGCAGGCTAAGGTGCATAGCTATTTGGTCTCTGCATTTAAGACATAAATCATTGTTCGTTTTTTTTTTTTTTAGATGAGGTGTAGGGGGTTCTAGATGCTGTACTTGGCACTTCTAAATTCATTTTCAGTCCATTACTGGTGGATGGACTTTTGTCAGAAACTCTTTTTCCTCTTTGTTCCCCTAATCTTGAGGTTTTGCATGAGTACGCACAGAAGGCATGAGGTCTTCTTGCAGATTCTCTGCATTGACATTGCCCACGGCATACAGATACTTCCATACTAAGGGTTAATTCTGGGGTTAAAGGTATGGGTTTCCTAGTTGTTGTAAGTCAGTGTTTCTGAGTGTACACCATCTTGTTACCTGTAATGCTCTGACAGTAGTGAGGGAAATGTTGCCAATCATAAATTATGCCCCTCCTTGTTTTTGCTCTTTCAAATGGTCCATGCATGTTAATACTGCATTTTAGCTTTCACTCGCTTTGTTCAGGTCACAGACACGATTTCGTACATCGATCCTTGAGATGTTGTGACACGTTTTTTTTTCTAAAATGACTATTTGGTGAGTTTCTAAAACATTCTATTGTACATTTTAGATTTGTTAGATGGCCAACTGAAGTGACTGTTTTCTGATATTATTGTTGTCCTGTACCTTCAATGGTGAAAAAAGCACTTTGGTCTCCCATTATCTCTCTGAAGACCTTGTAACCTGCATCTTCTGGGCCGTTTGATTGAGGTGTACTTATCTTTCAAAATGCAAACTTTATCATCGTTATTTTTTGTGGTTCGGTTGGGCCCTGCCTGGTTTTATTTTGACTGATTGATTAGCATGTAGTTTAAGTAAAGTCTTCATTTTCACACTTTGTCTTTTGATTGTTGCCTTTTTTGCTATCTTTATAGCGGGAAACAACAAAATGACCACTCCACTTTGGGTTTTGGCAGTCTTGTTGGGAGCCTTTAAATGAGCTATCAACTTAAAAAATGTATGTTTACTCGCTGTTGCATCCCGCCCCCTATACAAAGAACAAAGTATGATGATCATAAATCATACATAATTCAAATGAAGTGGTTATAACTAGCTGAGGACGGCCTACTCTGTGACTGTAGAACGGTAATACGACAACAAAAATGTTATTAAAACCAATGTAGTGCTGAAATTCTATATGTCGGAAAATTCAATGACAGATTTGGTTCAACAATAATTGGGGTAGTCATTTTTTTACTACTTTTTCTACTTTTGTAGATCTTTCACAATAAGCGTTCATTATTTACATATTATGTATATATGAATATTATAAAAACCCATGTTCATATCGTGTACGTGAGCTGAAGGTGTGAGCTGGATAGTATAGTGTAAATTAATAGTACACATCCTTGACACATAACATTTGCTGAAAACCAATGACTGTTAAATAAAACATACTGGTAAATCCCCATATGCTTGTATAGTAAAACATCGCATACATTAAATAACTTACTATACGGTCAAGACAAACAAGTAATTCTTCATTCAGGGCAGACTATATTTGAATTATAAAACACCTACACGCTAAATAATGAAAACTTTCACTATGCATGAATATAAATACATGAAGTACATGCGTGTCAAACTGCTAGAGGCAAAGAGGACGAAGAGGGTTACAGAGCAGTGCTTAATTTCTGCCAATGGTCGGAGGTGGTGGGCACCTGCACACATTTTAGGGACCAGACCTTATTTTTGATTCTCAGACTTTGAATCAGGGAAAGTGGAAGAAAGGCACAAAGGGTAGAACGAAGGAAGAAGTGAAAAATAGGAAAACAGCAACAAAGAGAGAAAGCATGTGTGCAAAAGACAGAGCAAGGGTGAGATAAATAAACAGAAAGGGGAAGGCGGTAGAATAAATAGGCACGAGGTGGAATCAAGACAGCCTGGTGTTCTGCAGTCTAAGCATTCTGCATCACCAGTGGTGAGCTCCTAAGAAAAACGATGGGCACCTACACGCATTTTTAACAAATTAAAGACTAATACAGTGTAAGTAAAGCAGATTAATTTATGGAAGAAAGTAGTAGCAGTGGTACACTCTTTTCTTCATAATAAAGGCATAATGATTTAAGAACCATATATACATCATGGCCCTGAGGCATTCTCAGGGCCCTGAGCGAATCCCTTCAGTTTTGAAGGCATGGTTTCAGAGGTAGGTAAAAGAATGATCGAAGCCTGTGATTAACCTGTTTTAACCCCCTCCAACCAAGAATTGAGGACCACTGAAAGAGGGGGGGGGGGCATTCTCAAGTTACTGAAGGCATAGTGTAACAAGATAACGAGCTGGTGACATAAACTCCTGACATGACCATTTGTGTTGAAGTCTCTTTATTGCTGACATTTATTCTCAAACTAGTAAAAAATAAGTTCATCAACAATATGGGATGCAGACATAATTGAAGAGGTCTATAGAAGTTTTGCCAAACGTACCATACAGTAATATAATTCTGTTCCACATAAACAAAATAGCTTACTACAAGGCCCAGAGTAACGTTCCCTTTTCATGCAGGCCAACTTTGAGACATGGATCAAAATATATAATGAATATTCCATTTTCAGCTATGCAGTTATTGAAAACCATAATGTGCGTGTGTGTCAAACTACCAGAGGCAACGAGGGAAACAACGTAAGTGGAGTGAAGCAATTTAAATAACATTAGAGGGAGTGATCTTTCCCAGTCCACTCTTGTTTTATCAATTAGGATATAATCGTTTAAGAATTTTAAAATGCGTGGACATCAGAGTACCAGTTGAAGATGTCATTGTTCATAAGAAGGTAAGAGGATGTCAGACTTAAGGAAAGCTGTTTTCCATACCCCTAAGAACTGAAGACAAAGAAAGGAAGGGGAAATGTAGTCATTTTCTTAGTACAGGTGGGCTGGTGAAATAGGTCAAAAAGTTGTGAAGAACGAATTAGTGGAAATGCCTAGTTATAGCTTTTTTCAGCCAATTGTTCTGGAAAAATCAGTAAACGGTAACCATTAAAAAGAGTTGCATCTCAACATAATTTAAAAGAATCGTGGCATAAGCAATAGAAAACTGCCAAGCCCTATCATGGGCTTTCAAGTTTTTAATTCACCAGAATTAAATATTTGAACAGTGAAATGGTCTTGTTGAATGCTTCTACAGAATAATGACTCCTATATTAGAGATGATAGTGGGGCACCTACTGGGACAGTAATACTTTTTGTGTGGTGATAAAACGAATGAACGAAGGATTACACAAACGGGCTTTAACACAAGCAACTCCCTGAAAAGTCTTGAATGTGCAATTGTATTGAGAAACACTTGTTGGCTCGACTATAAAAATTTAGAGCAGCTTGTTAACCAAAACTGATAACACACACAAAACAATCAAAATTGCCTTTTCTAAAAAAAAAAATGGAAAGAGACAATTTTAGCTTCATAAAACAAATCTGGGTATGAAATCAGCGTCAGCCAACATAAATTACAAGTGGTGCGACAGGTGGGCCCTTACCTGGTACCGACAGACTTCTCACGCTCCTCTGCTTCCTGGTCCCAGACGTCCCTGGTACAGCAGGAAAGACTCCCTGTGCAATACCCCCGCTGCTCTCATGCTATTACCTAGCATGAGAGCAACGTGAGGATTGGCCTGAAAGGGCTGGTTTGCTGCTCACTCAGGCCAGGGAGTCTGTGCTGTTTCTCCAACCTGGCGGGCATATACAGAAACCTAACTGAGCTTTTTCAGTTGGCTGGCCTAGAATGGCTTGGTAAACAGATCTTCACAGTTAAGGGCACACTCCACTCTCCCCCCCCCTCCCTTTGCCCATCTTCATCCCTCCCTGCACCCGCTGGCTCAGCCATCAGCAAAAAAATAATACAATATTTCTTGCTTTGAGCCAGAGGGGCATCGCTCCTCCACCATTGAGGAGGAGTCACTGCTGTATGAAATCTAACACCAGCAGGCAATTAGTCATTGCACTTCTGAAACTTCACTGGGAATTAATCTGCTCTTTGAGATGGAGTTGTGAACTCTGTCGTTTAGAACGCTACTTTATTTGTTATGTGTCAGTATGTATGAGGTATCTGAGGGTTACAAGTTTGTATCCAATAATGATTTACTGTTCGGATCCTCTTCTCTGCTTCTCTTTCTACTAATATCTGGATCTACCTATGCATACTTGGGTGCTCTGGCACGGTTAGGAAACTACTGGTATATCATTCACAATGATGTAGTCTTTGGGAACTAACACAGAACTGTCAGGGATTGATATCAATCCAGGGCCAGGATAGCACTGACATGTCAAAGGTATACTAACTCAAACTGCTCATGTGCTGTGTAGAAGACCCAAAATGAAAGAGTCCTATACCATAGACATGGGCCTACTGTGGGAAAGATCAAGATACTGGGTCCTCTACGGAATATTGAAGGTAGGCCGACAATGAAAAGGAGGATTAAAGCTCCTTGCTGTTATGGCCAGAGTATCCATGATTCTTTGTTAAATACAGATGTGTTTTCAAGCCCTAAAATCTTGTTTTGCCCCTGTCACATCAGGGAGATGAAATAAGTTAGGATGGGGATGACGTGTTACAGGCGTTGCACCAATTGTAGAAACGATTTAAAAGGAAATTGGAAGACTGCACAACAAACAGTCACAAACATCAAGCAGGTATTGGGGAAAACCCCAAATCAAGATAACCACCAAATGCTTGCAAGATCACTCCCTATGACAATGGGGTCATTACGAGTTTGGCAGACTCAGGACCGACATGTCGACGGTGGCAGCCGTACCTCCAACAGGCTGGCAGAGAAAACGGGCAAATTATGACCATGGTGGCATTCACAACAGAATACATCCGAGACCACCACGGTCACCAGTAGCCACCTGCAGGCCGGCGGAGATCATGTTCTCATTGGACATATTACGAGGCTGCACACCGCCAAGGCTTCCCCTGCGGTCGCACCACCACGGAAACCCTTTGCGGAAACCAACAGTATAAATGGAGACACTCACCTTTATGAAGCCATACCCATCTGGAGCTGCCATGGAACCAGAACTACACATCTTCTTGCTGCTCCAGCTTGCACAATGACAAATCAGCAACGACGACAGCACTCGTGATACACTCACTTACCTGTCACTGTTGCAAAATGTCAAAGTACCTACTCACACAAAGACACCAATCGGGAACAGGTGACTAGGGTGACACACACACATAACCTCACACTGACACGTTCACTCACAAACAGCCACATGCACACCCACACATACCTAGCACACACACTACGGCCATCACACACACACACGTGCCAAAAACCCACACCAACCCCCAGATACACAGTAAAGTCAAACACAACAACACACAACACCACCAAATGACACACCAACTCCACAACCGCAACACCACCAAAGCACCGTTAAGCACCCACAATACACAACACCACTTGAATAATCATACATACAACACTACGTAACAACACCAGAGAATTAACACACACAATCACAAATCCAAACAATGAGGCATACGTCATAACCTGCAAACACACCTCACAACGGATCTGACATACCAATCCCCATACACACTCACACACACAGTATAACCACACAAAGGCACACCACACTGCAAATAACACATGTCAACACAAACACCACACAATACCCACACAATACCCACACAATACCAACACAATAACATGTCCCCAACATACACATGCCCAACACACAATATACACCCATCACTGGGGGACAGACAAATGCTATTCACACAAACACACATGCTGCACAGACACAACTGGTAGCCCAACCACCACTCACACAAAACTTACTCACACACAAACAAAATCAGCCAAGACCAAAACTGTCCTAAGAAAATACAAGCGGGACAAAGATATAACCTTTGAACCAACAACTGGTTGGCCGTGATATATGTAAATAAATAAATATAAATAGATATATAGAAATCAAAATGTACAAAGAATAAGGCCATAGGCCAGTCCATATAGACAAGTGCCACTTGCACACATGGCAATTGTAAGTGCCCAACTTGACTCCTGACTGTCATAAACCTGCACAAGTAGGGGCATCAAGGGGGCAGGCAGGCACTTCAGGGTTCGGGCTTAGAGTTGGGAGGGGGGACCCTTGGGCTTGACTTTGGGAGGGGGGACTTAGGTCAAGGCTTAGGGGAGGGTTGGGAAAACTTAGGGGGTAGACCTCTTTGCAGGGGCATGAGTTCTTGCATGGGGCAGGGGAGGTGGTGGAGGTGGAAGGGCTGGGCTTGAGGAGAGACACAGAACATTTGGGGTCACAGAGGGTGGGAGAGGAGTAGGGAAAAGGTTCAGCTCCAAGAAGAGACATTTCTTAGACACATAGGGATGGTCAGGGCAAAGGGATTTGGGTGTAAAGGGAGAGGAAGTGGTTGTCTGAGGTGTTCTGGTGGATGTCTTGGGTGCATTTATGTGTCTTGGGAGGAGTGTGGTGGAGGTGCTGGGAGATCATGTGGTGGGTGGGTGACTGTCTGTTGGGGTGGTGACTGCAGGCATGGTGGATGTGCTGCATGTAGGCATGTCTGTGATTGTGGTGGATGGAGATGTGGTGAGTGGTGTGGATGTCTGAGGGTCTCCTGCCATGATGTCTGTGGGTAAGATAGGTGTAGTAGTTGTATCAGTGTATGTTGATGTGGTGACTGCAGATGATCCCGGGAAGTGTATGTGATGCTGGGGGTGGTGGGGGTGCTGGGGCAGGATGTGACTGTTGATGTGGTTGCAGGTGGATTTTGCTTGTGTGCATGCAGGTGGCGGGTCTTGTGGTGCTTGTGTTTGTCAGAGCTACCCTTGGATGTGGAGGTGGATGCATGCTTGTTTGTTTGTGTGCTTTGGCTGGGTTGGGGAAGAAGGGTTTGGGATTGGGAAGAGGAGGATGGAGGGGGGTGAAGACAAAGGGTGACTGGCTGCCATCAGTGTGGAGGCCAGAGCCTGAAAGGATCACATTACTCTGCTGGACTTGAGTTGCCAGTCCCTGGGTGGCATTCACAATGGTTGACTGACCCACAGAGATCAACCTCAGGAGGTCAATAGCCTCCTCACTGAGGGCAGCAGGGCTGGCAGCGGCAGGGACAGAGGTGTCTGCAGCAAAAGTGATGCCCACCCTCCTGGATGAGGGGGCATGGACAACTGGGTGGGCAGCTACAGAGAGGGCGATGGTGGTAAGGGGGATGTCAGACAAAGATGGTGGGGTGGTCCCAGATGGGTCCGCCACCACCAGGGAGTGTCCACTGGAGAAGGATTCTGAAGATGATGTGCTGGATCCAGTCTCTCCCATTTCACTCCCCTCGCCCTCCAGCCACTGGGCCCTTCATTGTCGGTAGTATCAGCACTCCGGGTCCCATGGCAGGCAGCATCCCCAGTAGCCTGTGCCCTGTCTCTTTCACCTGCCGATGCTGATGCACACAAGCACAGAGAGAGAGGGAGGGAGAGATAGAGAGGTAGAGAGAGTGTCATCACATTCTTCAAATACGCACATTACAACATGCACAAGTGTAGGTATACATCTCCTGGATAGTGAATCCGATGTAGAAAACCACAGATTCCACATCATGTCAAAACATGTTACTTCTATCCACCCCTTATTGTCATCTCTCTCACCGACATCGTTATCCATGTAAGGTAGCACAATTAGAGCATTCCATCAAACCACCTGTAAACCTATGTCACCATGCTCATCATGCCCTGGCTAAAGCTCACATCCGTCCTAATCCAGGTCATAACTCTCCCTAATCTTATCACCTTTTAGAATTGCAGTTGACTGATAACATCATATCATGCATGTTCAGAATCAACACCTGACCGGTCCTTGTCCATAAGTCATGTTCCATGCAAGTAAAGACAACTCTATTCAGAAATGACACAGCACCTGTCATTGCAATCACATGCCTAGCTGATCCCTCTTTACTTGTATAACACAAGAGATACAATCTCTGATAAAGACACAACATGTAGTAGTTCCATACAGGTGCCATCACATTTTTACATTCCATTTCTGGAAAACAGCTGTGTCACTACATTTACCAAATGTTAGAGGAATAGCTCACTATTTACAGATACTCTATATCACACCATACATGCATGTACAGCTACAGTGGCCTAGCTAGCACACATGAGACATCCACTCACTATCACAGAGAGCAGTGTTACAACAACTAAACAAAGGTCAGCCTACTAATTCCTAATAGGGCACATCACATAGCACCTGACATGCAGATACAGAGCCACAACATGACAACATGAGCACACCAACATCACTCACACCATTCCTGATATGTGATTTCCAGTATTTAAGTCCAGACAACACACATATCCCACTGAAAAGAGATGAACACATGATGTACACATGGACTTACATGACTGCCAAAGCTCTGCCAACATATCCCACAACAACAACACCTGTATGATAAACAGTAATACAGCTAAACCATGACATCTCAAAATATGAAGTGAGCCAAAACAAATTCCTGTCCAAACTGGCCACATCAGCTAGGCTAAGGGTAGCAATGATTGTCTCACTCAACAAGATCTGCCCCTAAGTAACCATTATGCCATGATGTAGGTAGCTAATACCATATGTCGCACAATTACTGGTAGGGCATTGGCACACATAGCATGGACATTGCACATTGTCAAAGGCTAGGACTGCCTACCACTTACCTCCTCTAAAACAAAGGCATTGGGATAATAGAGATGTGCCCACATTTCAATAGCATGGAAATGCATGGTAAGGGTATATAGACAAAATCAGATACCCATAGTTGGATGTCTTTCCGTTACAACCTTCACATACCCCATTGCATGAATATGAAGGGACAATGTGGACACCTCCACAAACACATAAGAACAGTCCAATACTGGTCCCACCTATTGACTGAATGAGATGCAAGCCTCACATGTAGTCATAACATATACCAGGGCAAAAGGTAACTAGGCCCTGTAACAAATATGTCAGGCACTATGTAGCAAATGCAGTTGATCTTCACAGATGGGAGTGGTCAGAGACCTTACAGCTACATATACATATATTCAGAAAAATGATCCTGGAAATACTAGATGGGTAGGATGATACAGCAGCTTACATACACATATATGGCTGGGTGGAGTCACACATGTGGCCCTGTGAGTTGTGCTTCTCCACATGGAGTCAGAGAAATTCCTTGACACAGGTGATCTAAACGTACACATGTGCAACCCTAAGGTCAGATCTCCATCATTTTGTCAGGCAACTTGATTATTATGTATTCCCAGTAGTCAGCATATATGCAGCACCTACTACAGTGTCATAGCTGCTAAAGTGTGACAGTAAACACCTATCTACCAGAGTAAAGTGCATGGAGTCAGTCAGTACTTACCCCCTTGTGGCTGCTGTGCTGCCCTCAAACACCTATCCACCCCAGGGTAGGCCACTGACAAAATGCCGGCCATTAGGGGGGGTCATGGTCCCCTCCCTCATTGGGAGAACATCTCCAGCTGGGCCTCAGCGTTCTTCCGGGCCCAGCATCTCAGGTCCTCCTACTGCTTTCTGAAATGGGTGCTCTGCATGCTGTGGAACCTGTGGATCCACACTTGCTTGGTGATGGCACACCAAATCCCCTTCTTCTGATGGGCGTTGACATGCATGGATGACACAGACAAAAGGAGAAAGTCATGTACACATGCGCCAAACAAATAGAAATGGTCAGTACACATCAGTCACAGCAAGTAGGCACATGTACCCATCGTCTCTGCACACACGCCTTCACAGAATGCCATCTGCATGCATCAACACCCTCACAAGTTCACATGCCTGATGAAAAGTCACACAGAATACCTATCACATATGGCTAGGACACTGGACACACCTGCTCCTCTGGTGCCCTATATAGCTGTTCATACAGGGGTAGGACCTTCTCCACTAGCCTCTCTAGCTCTTCTGAGGTGAAGGCAGGGGCCCTATCACCTGCAAGACGTGGCTTGATGGCTCCCAGAGGCAGTACACAGCAGCTCACATTGTGGACATCTTGCTAGCAACAGTGTCAGGAGTCAAGTGAGCAATAGTGCAGCCACGTACATGACCGTCACCACCGGCAGACATCGCCACTGGCCCAAGTCTGCCAAAGGCAGCAATGTTTACCAATGGCAAGTTAAACGGTGGTTGCGACCACCTACCCCCATAACGACTTCCGCCGGCGGAATTAGGTCACTTTCACCTGTCCAGTATAGTAGGTCAGGCACCTGCCATTTTGTGCACTTTACATAGATGGCAGTGTATACTAATCTGCGTCATTCACTTACTCCCCTAATATGCTGTATATCTGTCTGTACTGCCAACATGTTTGTGTAACATATTGTGCAAATGTGAAGTAAAAGTTGTGTTGAGTGAGTAAATATGATGACAACTTTGTACAGGTACTCAGGGGTTCATAGTCCAAGGGAAGATACTGATCTGTTCCAAGATATATGTGTGATTACTGCAGCACAGCTAAGTCTTCCAAACATATTCTCTAACATTAGTATCATATGTACAATCCCATTGTCATAGTTGGCAAAGTGCACCAAAGAGGGTGTAATCTGTGCATATCTGTAGGCTGTAATGTGTATGTCAGATGTGCTAGGCATCCTCTATAGATGTTAGGTGTGAGATAATAAATAAAGTGCACATGATGTGTGCCTACTGTATAACTCATTGTATTTTAATTTCTGCCAAAATAGTTATGATGCCTTGAGGAGAATGAGGCAACCACCAGTATACCGTCCACTATTAGACCTGGACACCACGGAGGAAAAGCATGTCATCCAGACAAATAGTCTTAATCATCATACCATCATGGATCTTTGTACTCAGTTGGAGCCAGATACAATGCCTGCCATTCGCAATCCCTATGGCATACCTCCCATTGTTCAGGTCTTGTCAGTGCTACACTTCCTGGCCACAGGCTCCTTTCAGAATATAGTGGCTTTAACAGCAGGGAAGTCTCAGCCTATGTTCAGTCTGGGTTGGAAGGATATACTGTGTGCATTGTTGAGACACCTGGACAACTACATCAGGTTTCCCTACCGATGGATTTGACCTATGTGAAGTCAGAGCTTTATGAGATGGGACACATTCCACATGTGGTAGGAGTCATTGATGACACCCATGTAGCCTTGGTCCCTCACAATGCCAATGAACGGTATAGGAATAGGAAGAACTACCACTCAATCAATGTTCAAGTGGTGTGTCTGGCAGACCAGTACATCTCAGAAGTCACAGCCAAGTATCCAGGATCTGTGCATGATTCCTAAATCATGTGAAACCACAATGTCCCACAGATAATGGCACAACTCCAAAGAAAGAGGGCCTGGATGATTGGTAAGTTTCCATTGTATTGTGTGTTTGTGAGTTATGTCTTCGGTCATCACAATACAGCCAGTACCACATATTTTTGTTGTTGTTCAATCATTGAGTTTACAGGTCTCTCAGGCTATCCAAACTGTCATGTAGGCTCTCATTATTCTAATGAGACTACTGTATTTTGAGCAGCAAGATCGTCCACGGTGTGGGAGACTGAGTCTGACCCACTATGGGTGACACTTGTCGCTCTAAATCCGGATTTTGCTATGGCAAGCTAGCAGTGCCTCGTCTCTCTCACAAGGTAGAGATGATTGGGCAGCCATGCGCATGACATTCTATACTTCTCAGGGAAGTCGTGGTCACTCAGGTCGCATCTGGTTCTCTCATTCACAATTCAGTCTCATATATAAATGACAATAAGAAGCAGTATGAGTTTTAAAGACTGGTTTAATAAAATGACTGCATTTTAGATAGCAAAGCGTGAGCTGCAATAACTATGATGACACAACATGACAATATTAAAATGGTAACGAGGAGAGTGAAGCATAAGAATAACGCTATCATATTGCCACTAGAATCTATGGACTATTTCCTATCTAAATCATAATCTGAGCACAGCATGTTAAGCTCTAATTCTGCCTTTCAGGTTCCCCCGGGAGGACATCAACCCTCATACTTGAGCAAAGGCCTGTAGTTTGCGTTAGCATCTGCAGCAAAGCATTCAGCAATCAGCATACAGTCGTGGTCCCCTGGCTGGAATCACCCTCTTGACGTGTAATGGGACTAAGAAGTGTTTTATACTAACACAGCTGATGTTCTCAGAAAATGGCCCTACGTAAGGATGTGTATTTTTTACAAATGTCGGAGACTAAACTTCTACCACGTTCACCGGCAATGTACCAAACTGTAGCCTTGACTGAAGCACAAAGTGATCAAGAATGTCTTGTTTGAGAACACAGTGCTGGGCTAAGCAAAAACAGTTAGATAGATGAAATTAAAACAAGACCGTAAAACTGGTTATTGTAAAAATAACAATGTGAAGCCGAATAAAATATATCTCGGTCAAAGTGCACAGCGGCCTAGTATGTTAAACTAACGTGCATGGAGCCATAACTAAAATGGCTACGCAACAAAACCATCCTTGGCTGTTGACACCAGTGAGGTACCCAACCACGCCAGGGGAACTCCGTTATAATGAGGGCCATGGGAGAACAAAGCATGTAATCAAGTGAACATTTGGGCTCCTGAAGGCAAGATTCAGGAGCCTGGACCTATCTGGAGGAGCCCTTTTCTAATCGCACTACAAGGTATGCCAAATTATCATTGTCTGCTGAATGCTCCACAATCTAGCCCTGAGATGTCAGATACCATTGATAGGAGATGAGAAGGAGGCAGCTGGACCAGTGGCTGGAAATTCTGATATGGCAAGAAATGCAGAGCCTGAGGAAGAAGGACCAGGTGACTCTAGGGCAGATCACATCAATCAGTACTTCAACTGACATAAAGGTATGTGAAACGGACCTCTTGTTGTGATGAATGTGCACAACTTGAAGTAGATGGCTGACATTATATCCCCCTTCTTGCTTCATGAGTGGGGGTGTCATGAGCTCCAATGCCTATGTATGAGTTGTAGATGCAGACTAATAGTTTGTAATGTATACTGGACAGTAAGTTCTGCTTTTTCATGTATTGTTACAACAGATGCTAACATACACTTCTGGTAGAGACATCTCAGATTTGAGGTATGTTTTGTGCACTCTCCTATCCTTTTTCCTTCCACTCACTGATTTAGCTATGTCATGTTTGGCTCTGCAACCTAGGCTTGAGGTATTCATTGTCAGTAGCCAATGGTAATTGCCGACAGACATGAGAGGTTTACCTGACAGATACCTGGTTAAATGAGTTTAGTTTCACTGTGGTGGTACCTTGGTAGCTTATAGTCCATACAAGTGAGGTGGTAAATGCTTGATCCTTTTCATTTACCTGTGGGGTTTAGGAGGATTTAAAATGGTGTATGACATGCCAATTGAAGTTTGTGGCATATGTGTGAAGGTTGGATCATGGCCTCTCACTTCACAATGGGTGGAGTACTTACTGATGGCCATGGGACCTAGCTGTGTTTGTGTTCTAACTCTGCTGTCCAAGGTGCATGTAACTGTATACTGACATAGGTGATTGACAATCCTACAGGTATGGGGCCTATGTTAGTGTATGTTTTGAGTACTGGGTTCCTCGGTCGTGTTCTTTGTGTGTTCCATGGGATATGTGAATTTGTAACTATGGTATGGGTAAGTGAATAGCCTCTACCTAGTGATATGGAGGACCTATATGTGTGCCCCTGCTTTGTAGGTTGTTTAGCATGAGCTCTACAAAAACCTGTATACGTGCATTGTTTTATCACCATGGATTACTTCCTGATGGTACTCTCTATCATGCTCTATTAGCACATTGGAATATTGACTTTACAATTCTGTTGACCTAGATTTGAACCCCTCTGACATCTGTCCTGTGACATTTCTGTTGTAATGTATCTCCTGCTGAGGAGGGCCTCCGTCTGATAACCATAACCTGGCTGTTCAATACAGGGGTGCATGACCAGACCACAGTTGGCAAGCATGGCACATAATACATGTGTTATAAAGGACATATACACAGTAGCTGTGTTTAAGTGTGATTTATTGTGCATATCAAAAGACTATCAGTAATAATTAAAGTGCATAAATGAAAATAAAAGTGAGGAGTGAAGTCATGGTTCATGTATTCATCAGGGTATCTGGTACACCAGTTGGTTACACAAGTCCTGTTTCCTTGTACGATGGGAAAATTGAGTTTTGTTTCTGAACAGTCAACAGGGTGTATCTGTGGCACACAAAGGTGACAAATCAGGAGGTTTACTTCACTTCCTAGCAGTGGGATTGGTCTTGGCATCTGCTCCAGCTGGATGTCTGAGTGGACGTCCAAGTTTGTGGCGGGTTCTTCAGCTACAGAGGGAAGGGTGTCTGAGGCATGAGGTTCCCCTGGCAGGGCCTCCATTCCACTAGCTTCTGCAGATGTAGAAGGGGAATTGTAACATTGCTAGTGGAAGTGGCCTGATGTTGTGTGGAGAAGGTCATCAGGGTCGTATTGATGTCCCTTAGTACCCCTACAATGGTAGCCATGTGGACATTGTGTGCTTGCCACTGCTGCATGACTTCCTGGTGGTGTTCCCTCTGCAGCCTTTGAGTTTCCCCCAACATGGTGATGATTTGGCCCATCCTGTCTTGGGAACTTTGGTATGCTCCCAAGACTTGGGAGATGGTTTCCTGGTCAGATGTGTCCCTTTGAGGCCCCACACTGTGGCCCACAGCATCCCTCCTACGCACCCTACCCCATGTGCCTTTGCCCTTGGCACAATGTGCCCACACCCAGTGGTTGCAGGTCCCTCATTGTCAGGGGTGTCCTTGGGACACATGTTTGGGGGCGAATGGTTGCCTGTGATGTTGAGGCAACAGGGGTGGGAGGGGTTGAGGCGGGCATGGTGAAGCTGAAAGTCATAGATTGGCCAGGTGTCCCAGATGGGCCAGGTTGTTTGTCAGTGTTCAGACATCCAGAGGTGTTGTCTTCACTGGGGCAGTGTCAGGTATCCTCTCCATGGTGGCAATGGCAGGGTTACCTAAGGAGGGAGTGAGACATAGAGTTCAGGCTAATATGTGTGTTTGGATGCTTATTTGAGAGATGCAGACAGTGGCTTTACATGATTTCCTGCAATGACATTGACAGATGCAGCACAGCATATCTTAGTTGTACATACTACTCTGTGACTTGGTTTCCTTAATCCATGTTGTGAGCTATCATACTAATTGGGTACAGATTTTTGTGCTGAAGCAATCTGATTATGTCTAATATATGACATGACTGTTCAGCTCTGTTACCTAGTGAATAGTCAAGCTTGCTAGTTGTCTCACATTAGAGCTGCACAATGCACCATGGTGTCCTAGTGGGTACATAATATGTGACTATGCAGGGGAAAACTAGATGTTGTGCATGGAGTTTACCATCTTACTTTCCAAACCAGGTCTGTCTATTTCAGGTTTGGGATATTTGATCTGTGGCCATTGGGAATAGTAAATGAGCTGTAGCTGTGTTTTGCTTTGGTTGCTATTGTGTGTGTGCCATTGCATTCATGTCATTGCATGCCATTGCCATGTACTCGTCCTCAGTAGAACAATCCTGGTTCTACTAGTGCATTAGGTGTAGCTAGTACATTAGTCATGCATGCATGAAATGTTATGTGATGTGCATAAACCACTTTTCATTTTTTTAACATTTATTTTTGGGACTGGGCTGAATCTGAGTCTCAAAACGTCTGCCAACACTTCCTGGTTAAAGTGTTGCCAGCCAAACAGCTCTCACGGGTAGTTGCGAACTCGTCGCTACCCTGGATATACATATTTGGGTTTCCTTTAATATCTCAAAAACTACTGAATGGATTTACATCAAATAACAAAAAGTATGATCGATGGACCAAAATCTTCGGGGTGCTGAGAAAAAGGGGAAGGGTCAAAAAATGTGTGTTTCTCATGTTATTTTCCATGGAGATGTTAGACACGACTACAGCCCGAACTGCTGAATGGAATTACATCAAATTTGGCAGAAAGCTAGAACTTGGTCTAGAAGGAGCCCTTATCCAATAGATCTCCAGTTCAACCAGGAAGTGCTGGCAGCCATCTTGTGACTTGGACACAGTAAAAAAAACAACAAAAAAAACAGAAGGGGTGAGGGTAGGAATTCCCTTACCCCCAGGGACTGGTGGTGGTGACCCAAACGGACCACGTCGGAGGCCATTTTTTTTTTTTTTTTTCTGTGAAATCGCAGTGGACCTGCAAAAACCAAGGCAACAATTAAAAAAAAACAGCCAAGCTTTGCCCATGCTTTTTCCCCCATTTTTGTGTGCCCTCTCCTTGCTTTTTCCTCGTATTCACTACTTTCTTCTTGCTTTTTCCCTTGTTTTTTTGTGCCCCTCCTTGCTTTTCCCTCATTTTCACTGCTTTCTCCTTGCTTTTTCCCCATTTTATGAGTGCCTCCTCCTTGCTTCTCCCTCGTTTTTATTGCTTTCTCCTTCTTTTCCCCACATTTTTGAGTGCCTTCTTCTTGCTTTCTCTAATTTTCATTGCTTTGTCCTTGCTTTTTCCCTTGTTTTGTTGTGTGCCTTTTAAGTTTCAAAAAAGATTCGGCTCTCCCTGTGGTGCTGCAATGCTCTTGCTTCTTTTAACTGCTTTCTCCTTGCTTTTACCCTGTTTTCTGTGTGCCTTCTCCTTCCATTTCCCTCCTTACCAATGCTTTCTCTTTGCTTTTTCCTCTGTTTTTTTGTTCGCTATCTTCCTTCTTTTCTCTTGTTTTCACTGCTTTGTCCTTACTTTCCCCCTTTTTGTGGTGCTTTCTGCTGTTTGTAAAGTTTTGGGGTGATTCATCACGGGTGTCTGAGAACACATCTTCCCATATGATTTTAAGACACACACTACTGAATGGAATCACACCAAATTTGGCAGAAAGCTTGATCTTGGTCCAAAAAGATTTATTTGAGTAATTTCCTGTAAATCCATTCAGTAGCTTTGGAGTTATTAAAAGAAAACGATTTACATATATATCTAGAGACGTGAGGGTCAAAGTATCCGACAGATCTCAAAATGCTTTCCAACTGGCTACTGTAACTTCAACCAGGAAGTGATGGCGGCCATCTTGGGAGCAGGACTCGGCAGAGTTTCAAGAAAAAACGCAGAAAAAAACATAATGGGGCAGGGTAGGAATACCCTGACTGCTAGGCCTTGTGGTGGCGCCTCAAAGGGACCTCGCCAGGAACCAAAAACATTTTTTTTTTAAATGTTGCCATAGATCCACGGCTCCTGAGCAACATTAAAAAATAAAAAAACAAGCTGTGCTTGATTTTATGCTCCCCCAAATTGGCCTGGGAGAGGGGGCCGCGTGTCCCCCTCCAAATTATCTATGAGGCTGGGGGGCCATATGTCCCCTCCAACTATTGCCCCCCATCTCCGGAACATCATCAGCAGCTCGTTCTCATCAGCCACCTTCCCCGAGAGCTGGAAACATGCGGAAGTCAACGCCCTCCTGAAAAAACCCACGGCTGAGATCAATGACCTGAAGAACTTCCGACCCATCTCTCTTCTCCCCTTCCCGGACAAGGTCATCGAGAAGACCGTCAACAAGCAGCTGACCGCTTTTCTTGAAGCCAACAACTCACCGAACCCTTCACAAACAGGATTTCGAACCAACCATAGCACAGAAACCGCCCTCATCGCAGTCACCGACGACATCAGAACTCTGATGGACAACGGAGAAACATCCGCCCTCATCCTCCTGGACCTCTCGGCTGCCTTCGACACCGTGTGCCATCGCACCCTAATAACCTGCCTCCGCACCACTGGAATCCTAGGACAGGCCCTTGACTGGATCATCTCTTTCATCTCCGACAGAACCCAGAGAGTCCACCTCCCTCCCTTCCGCTCAGAACCCACCGAGATCATCTGCGGCGTACCCCAAGGTTCCTCGCTCAGCCCAACTCTCTTCAATATCTACATGAGCCCCCTCGCCGCCATCGCACGCAAACACAACATCAACATCATCTCCTACGCCAACGACGACACCCAGCGGATACTCTCCTCATCAAAGACCCAACCTCCGCCAAAATCAACCTACAGGAAGGAAAGAAAAACGTCGCGGAATGGATGAAGCTCAGCCGCCTAAAACTGAACTCAGACAAGACGGAGGTCCTCATCCTCGGATAATCCCCTTCCGCCTGGGACGACTCGTGGTGGCCCACGGCTCTGGGCACCGCACCAACCCCCTCAGATCACGCACGCAACCTCGGATTCATCTTGGACCCCCTTCTCACTATGACCAAGCAAGTCAACGTCGTCTCGTCATCTTGCTTCAACACCCTACGCATGCTCCGAAAAATCTTCCGATGGATCCCCGCCGAAACCAGAAAGACAGTCACCCATGCCCTCGTCACAAGCCGACTGGACTACGGAAACACCCTATACGCAGGTACCACCGCAAAGCTTCAGAAACTTCTACAACGCATACAGAACGCCTCAGCACGCCTCATCCTCGACATCCCTCGCCACAGCCACATATCCGCCCACCTGAAACACCTACACTGGCTCCCCGTCAACAAGAGGATCACCTTCAGGCTCCTCACCCACACACACAAAGCACTCCACAGCAGGGGCCCCGAATACCTCAACAGCCGCCGCTCGTTCTACTCGCCCACCCGTCAGCTCCGCTCAGCCAGCCTCGCCCTCACCACCGTCCCGCGCATCCGCAGAACCACCGCCGGAGAAAGATCTTTCACCTACCTGGCAGCCAAAGCATGGAACTCCCTCCCCGCACACCTAAGAACTACCCAGGACCATCTCGCCTTCAGGAAGCGCCTCAAGACATGGCCCTTCGAGCAGCAGTAACCCACCCCCCCCCCCAAGCGCCTTGAGACCCTCTCGGGTGAGTAATACGCTCTATAAATGCATTGATTGATTGATTGAACTTATCTATGATGCCGAGCCCCATGGGATAGAGCTCTTGGGATGATTTCAGGCCACATTGCCCCCTTTAATAAGTGACTGGACCCCAGGAGATGGAGTACATAGGGCCGAAATCAGTCCAGGGAGGAGGGCCATGTGGCTCTCCACCTTTACCCATTGGCCAGGGCCTTGGTGACGGGGTCTCCAGGGCTGGATGCTGCCCGTGTAGGGGGTCTGTGTGCCCCTTCACCCCTATTAAATTTTGCCAGGCCCCTGGAGGTAGGGTCCCTGCAGCCAAAATTGGCCCAGGAGGAGGGCCATGTGTCTGTTTCACATTTCAGAAAGGCCAGGCACAGAGGATTGGCTCCCTGGGACTAAAATCAGCCTGGGTTTGGGGGCAGAGTGCCCTCTCCTTCATAAGTGACCATGAGGGATGGGGTCCCTAGGATAAAAAAAAGGCCCGGGGAGGGGGCCACATAACTCCCTAAAACAATACACTGGGATCCAGGGGATGGGGTCCCCAGATCAAATTCAGGCCAGGAAGGGGCGGGCGTGAATTATAGTTACCCTAGGGCATGAGTTATAGTTTCTTGAGATAAGTATGACTATAACTGGTAAATTTCAATGGTTTTGTGTGTGTAACATCTGAACCTAACTATAATGTCCCTGTAACCTTTGTTTTTTTAGTGGATAGATAGATAGATAGATAGATAGATAGATAGATAGATAGATAGATAGATAGATAGATAGATTCTCTGAAAGCATATGAAATCTATCATTTCTTGTACAAAAATAAATATACTTTTCAAGTTTCATGCAAACATGGATGAAAAAGACCACAAGGAACTTCTGTTCCAGCCACTAAATACACTGTACGTGCAACGTGCATATTAACTCCATGGCAGAAGAGACAGGCCTTGCCCGGCGCCTTCACTCACACCACAAGGTGGATAATGTTTCGACTGAATGTCTTTGCCCTGGGCGTGTTACATGCTATTTTGTGAAGCCGATACGTACGCTGTTTACATAAGGAACCTATGGAGAGACTGTATGTTTTTCAGTCACAGCCATTGGAACGCGTGCACTTCAGCAAACCGCTTATGTCAGCCCGAGATTATTAGTATTATTTTCGGAAGACAGTGTAAGACTTTGAGTTAGACATTAAAAGCATTTTACGCAGTTGGGCACAATTCAAAACAGTTTCATTGAAGCAACCTCCCTATATAACAGACAGAAACACCACGAGAGTGCAATTGATGTTACTTATCTCTTGTGTCTGTGTTATTTACCCAAATCTACATTTTCAAAACAGGAGAATACGGCAGGTGAGTAGGAAAAAACACATAACGGTTCTTTCATGAACATGAAAAGATTATTGACATCAGACCTGATTCTCAGAGCATCACCAATTCTCTGAAATCTGATGAGCCATCAATAATTAATAACCTCGGGGATGCTTGGGCTCGTCTATGTCAGTGTTAAATATTATTTACCTATTTGTGGTCACTTGTTTTGTTAATGCCTGAAGCAGATGCTGCTTAATTCCTTGGTATAGTTCTTTCTCATATTCTTAGATAGATAGATAGATAGATAGATAGATAGATAGATAGATAGATAGATAGATAGATAGATAGATAGATAGATAGATAGATAGATTGATTATGGGTGTATTCTTTGGGTTGCATGCATGTCATTATTGTCTTTGTGGTTTGCGGATTCAATCTGTGTGAACGTAACCTGTAGCATGTACGCCGTTGGACACTTTTTTCTGTAGCTTGCCCGATAGTGTTTTTCTATCGCTCTCTCGCTTGCTCTTTCTCTCACTTCTCTCGATAGATAAATAGATAGATTGGTGTGGAGACTGCCTGTTTCCTTGCACATATTCAGACACTTTGGACATTTAACAGACTTTAAATGACAGTTATCAAATATTTACAAAGTGCAGTTGCCATCTAGATAACGAGAGAACTATTGCAAGCTGACACCAGCGGCGGAGCAAGGACATTTTTAATTGCAAGGTCGGGCATCTTCATTCACCAGTAAATTACAGGTCAACTAAACTGCTCGCCTACCTCTCCCACCTCTTAATTCAACACACTGCTAAGTCCCATAACACAATAACTTCATCTCGGTTGTCATCACGCATGACACTTCCCACATAGGATAATCACGCACCCTACATGGCATAGTATGCTACACAGCTGTCCAGGCTTTTCCGCAACCGACAAAGGCACTATATTATTGTAACAATATAATTCAGTGCAACACTATAAATGCGCAAAGGAGAACTCCTCCCTGTTGAGCTTTGAAGTAAAGTCTGACAGATCAAAGCCCTATTCCTGGGCCTCTTGGTGGCGATGAATGGTAATGAGCAGACAATGCTCATATATAAATATTTGCATATATAGGCACTTTTTTTAAGGAAGAAGAATCAGTGTCCTGTGGGTTTCATTTAATTTAGCAGCAGCATAGATGTATCAATTTCGTTTTTTACCATATTACACCACTTTAAAACTTCTAGTTCTGGCTGTGTTCGGCCTAAACCTGTATGGAAATTGTTTACTTTTTTTTTAGATCACGTTGACATTTTTAGTAGATCCCCTTTAGGTGCATGTGTCTCCCTTAGGGATAGGAATGCACAACTTCTTCTGCTTCTTTCTCTGATACCAATTTTAAAACTACTCTTTTCACCATTCTGTATTATCCTTATAGGTCCAGGTCTCAATTACTCAGGCCACACATTCTTAGACCTTAAATAGGGTCTTACAAACCGAGGCTTTACATAGGCATGTCTTAAATATGCAAGCCTCACATGCTGGGGCTTTTCTCACCTAGACCTCTTACACACAGACCCTGCAAACACACATCTTATGCTCTAAAGCCTTACATACCTATGTCTTACATAGTCAGATCTTAAATGTTTAGACTTTTCCTTCTCATACTTTACGTACTCAAACCCTGCATACTTACACTGTGCACTCTCTGGCCCTAAATGCTTCAACTTTTCATCCTTGAGCCTTGTGTCGTTAGACCTCTCCTAACATGAAGACGGCTATTGGGATCCACCCTATCCACTTAAATTCCAATATTAAAGGTTTGAATGATGTGAGAAATAGGTAGATAAATTGGTTTGTGTGTGGTATCATTTCAGATCCTGTGGGCAAAGCCCCTGCCTCTCATAGTGTTAACACATCAAACCTTCGGATGCTGCACACAAAATAGTTTTGACCTCTCTGGTGAGTAAACATGGTGCTTTTTAAAGCTGTAAATACAATTACAAACATCGTAGAACATAAGAACATGTATCAAAAAGGCCATTCTGAAGAAAATAAATACTATACATATATATAGGAGGTAGGTCTTATAACCCTAAAATCTTGGAGTGAAGCACACAAGTGAGGCATTGGACATGTTACACAAAAAAGGGAATTATGAGATGTGTATGGGTCGGTTTTCTGGTGAGCAGGGCACTTAACTCGTGCAAAAACTAGATGCTAAGAGACTGAAAAGTAGATTTGAGCAGTGTCTGGCTATGGAGAATGGTGTATAAACTTTATAAACAAGCATTGGTAAAGCCAGTACATTTCACCTTAGTGACCTATTGGTATGTTTACTTAGCGATGTTGTACAGTACCTTCAATGCTGGGCAGCATAGCTAAATAAAAAAAAGCCTAAAGTAATTTTGTAGGCACTGAGACCACATATGCATGCTCCTACAAAATGATGATGCTGCGTTTTTTTTTCTTTTTCTTTTCCTATTGTACTCAGATCGGCACATAAATAGGAAAAAAAAACATGAAAGTGTTTTTGTTGGAATGCGCATGGGGAAAGCCACACGGGTGGGGTTGTGGAAGCAACATGGGGTAAGGTGGGTGGGGGAACAACATGGACAGGGGCACGGAAGCAACACAGGGGTAGGTGGGGGCTGAGCAACATGGGCATTCAGAAGCAACATGGAGAACAAAGGTAGGGAAAGCAACACAGAGGACGCTAAGAGAGCAAAATGATGATAGGAAAAGCAATGTGGGGCAAGTAGGATGGGGAATATGAGCAAATGGGCAACAAGAGAACATCTGGAGCTGCATTGGGTAGAGGCATCTAGCCGAGAAAGTAACATGGGTGAGTTGAGCACACAAGTGCAAGCACATCACAGTGCGGGGAAGCACACATTCAAGATAGATCAGGGTGGAGAGGTGCATAGGAGCAGACTAAGGAGACAGCTGGAAAACAGATGCAATTTCCTAGAGTATAGAAGTAAAGAGTAGCACCTGAGAAAGCGAGCAATGTAAGGACACAGTAATACTTCCATGGCAGGGACAAGCACAAGAAGACAAAGGAAAGCATACATATGCTTATGAATTGCAAGCAAGCAAATGTGAGAGACAATTAAGTCAACCAAAGGTAAGCAATGAGTAGGCTCTAAGCCCACTATAAGCTAATAATAGGTCTTGCAACAGACAGCGCAAGCACTGGCTACTAGTTAAGTTATAAAAAGTGCTCTCATGGATACCACAGGGTTTGTAATCTGATAGAGTCGTGTAGGCAACAGGTAGAGATCTGGCATCTGTATGACAGGACATAAAGTCATTAAAAAGGACAATCAAAAAGCAAGGTAGACTGAGTTAGTGTGACCTCGCTTGTAATAGAAAAAAGTGAATTATCTGGTACCTGTAAAGTCAGGAATGCAGCAGTAAACGAAAACAGAGGTAAAAAAAGGGCCTTAGTCTACGTCCAGATTAGTATAAAGCTTTACACAAGAGTCAAGATGGATTGTTCCCAAAGAAAGGCTCCATGTCTTCATTAGGGAGCAAAACCTCATGCAGTTTGGTGACGATGGGAGAGGGGCTAGGGGCAGGTGGTGACATGTGGTCTAAAGATGTCCTGTCCAAGGCGATGAGGGCCACCTATTTAAGTAAGTCAGGTGCACCCCCAGAGCACATCTGATGCAGAGCTGGATGTGTTGACTCATGGGATGTGGGCCACCATAATTGAGGAGGATGTCTTCAATAAGAGGACATCATATACATGCATTTGATAGAGGAAAGTGTAAATGCAGAAGATATTGGAACTAGGAGTCAAGCATGCACATGTATGTGCAAAAATGTACAAAAATATATACTATCCTTGTTTATTAGTGGAGCAAAACAATTTGATGCATGAATGTTTGCTAAAATTGGTATCAAATTCAGTACCAATGTGGCCGCAATATTGGAGAGGTAAGCCCACCTAGAGATAGAATATAATAAATTTTCCTATTTTTTTTTAATAGCAATTAGGGTCTGAGGGAACACCAGGAAACATCATAAAAGTGTCTGTTAGTGGTAAAAACTTGTTGGTGGTAAATTCAAGCAGTCTAGAGTATTAGCAAGTTATTTATAAATTATCTGAAGTCATGAGCCAGGTGGCATGATGATATTATATTGTGTGTGACGCTTCTAAGTTGGATGTAATTTGCACCCTGGAGCATCAAGAAACAGCACTGTTTCACCCTAAAACGTTTGATGTAAACATCAAAACAACTGGTGTGGTAACATAGTGGCATTTGACATACCTTATAAATCATATATCATTATTTCATTCATTAATGTTTTCCTTTTAATGATATAACCTCTATAAGCCAATGCTGCTGTATAATAAAGGACCATTCTTCAAACTTATTATGATGAAATTCATATTATAGTTTTTGGTGACCACCAAAGAACTCCACATCAGGTTAGAACAATAGATTGTGATTTTATAAACAAATCAAGAACAAAACATCAAACATCCAATAAATAGAAGTCGATATGTGAATTTAAAAAAAAAAAAAAGTATCTGTAGCACTTAGGAGCAATAAGCACTAATGGGTGATTATCTGATCCCGCTGGACTAGGGCAAAGTCAAGAGCTCAGGCCAACCATATTGGAGCACAGGCCAGATACAGGAGACATGCAGGCACTGAACACAGTACATTGATCCTGACAACAACAGTGAGATGGGGGTGTGCAGCCAAAGGATGCATTGGTGTTGATCGCGCAGTCGAGGTGATGCATTTGAGAGAGCGTAGCTTATATAATCTATATTAACATGAAATGTTTATGAATTAATGTGTGATAATGCCGCATAGAAACTGTAGTAATTATTTTTTTGCTTAAATGTGCACTTGAAATGTGACCACGGGGAGTGGCCGCCAATGTATACATGGACTAATAAAAATGACTAACGTTATGAACTGATATAAAGAATAAGTTTATACTAATTATTAATGATTGTGTTATTGAATTTGTGCTGAAATCCTTGTAGTCCTTAAGTTAGCATAAGCCGAAGCTTAGCTGCCTGGCTCTCATATTAAATGTATTTTTCCTATCTTGCAGTGTGCTGAGTCGCAAATGGACATGACCCCTTGTTTTTTTTTTCTTCTTCAAACTAGAAGCTGAATGTAACCATAGTAGATCCGTTCTCCGTTGCTTGTAGAAATGTTAGTCAAAATGCAACAGTGTAGATTAATGTAATGTACAAGGTCGTTTAAACCAGTGAAGACAATGGAGCTACTGACCAAAAGATGTGCAAAGAATTACAGAAGGATGAAATCATACCGGACGTGCTACCTCTGAAGACGTCAATCATGTGGACCAATAAAAAGCCTGTAAAATAATATGGGGTGAAAGATTAATGACATAATCCATTTCCTAATTGGGTAAAGATAGTGGGGTATAACTAAGATCCAATAACATTTTAGGGGAATGTACAACAAAAAAAGGATAAAAACCCATGACACAGAGAACCATTAGAATTAGGTTGGGAATGCTATTGATTTTATCCAGAAACTGTGTCACTCTGTTTAGTGACTTACTTTGGTTTTACTTAAACCATCCTTTTCTTAGATGCCCATTTTACACTTTACCTCCATATGAGGGAAGTGCCCTTTTTGCCACGGAGCTGAGTTTTGACTGATGGCGATTTGACTGGTGTCCTGAGGACGAAGACTGAACCTGAGTGCTGACCTAAATCTTGGAGAGTAACTATGACAATGAAACTGTGATGTATCTGTTTGCTTTTCCTTTCTAGGTACCAACTGCTTACTTTTGACAGGGACCATAGTTAGATGTTTTCCAAATTGGTTTTCTAAATTGTTTTGCATTAAGCCCAACATGCCAATGCTAATTAGTGGTTAGGACAGGTGTTCACTAAATTGACGCAAATAGACAAACGACTGAATCTATGCTTTGTTGAACTGACGCGTTAATGACACTCTGTTAACTGATCTATGTTCACGCCGTGTTATGTTTTGATGTTTGTGATTCTTGCTTTAATGAAATCTTATCAAACTTGCCATATCGTGACAATGCTATTATGTTTCTTGGTTTTAAGATTAACACATCTAGTTTTAGAATTGTAACTAATAGGGAATAAAACTCTACTAAACTGTTGTGGTTATTCATGACTGCAAGGTCATGGTAGTGTCTTGAATTGGTTAATGACTTTGACTAAAGTGAAATGTATTGTTGTGATAAATATTGATGACATTATTGACGTATTGATTGACATATTGATTAGCTATCTCGTCCTAAGGTGTCTCTCAACTGGGTCAAAAGATTCATTGGCCTAAAACGAGTCCTGATGTGTGATAAATTATCACAAAGCGACACGTTACCACATTGATTTTCTTCACTCAGTGACAGCGATGCATTCTGTTCTGAGTGTGATACACTGATTCTGCTCCCGCGACAGCGGCAATGCATCAGTTCTGCTTCCATCAAACAGGAGATTCGTTGGTTCAACTGGAGCAACCACCTGGGTCTACCTCCAGTGGGCCAGGCAGAGGAGCAAGTGATGAGACTTAGATATCCCTGAGTCCCTAGCAACCGGAGGCAAGCCGACAAGCCCTTGGTGATCTCTCTGGGTTCAAGGCAGAGTCCAGATTTCCCTGAGTATGGTCAGAGAGCAGCCGGGGGTGGGACAGCACAGCAGAAAAGCAGTTCTTCCGTAGCAGAAATCTGGCAGCATGACATTCCTTGTAGTAGCACAGGAGTGCCTCTGAAGTGGGGAACGACTTCAAAGAAGGGTCTTTGAAGTGCATAGAGGTCCTTTATTCCTGGCCCTGACTCAAGACTCACTACGAGAGAAATCAGCACTTTGTATGAAGACAGAACGCTGCCCTTTCAGGTGTAAGTGTCAGCTGCTCCCTCCCATCCTGTCCATGAGGAGCCATTAGGATTCATATGGGCACTCAGACACACTTACCCTTCCTTTGTGTGTGGCTATCTGGGAATGCACAAAGTCAACCTGTCACCTACCACAGACGTGTATGGGAGACAGAGTACAGACACACACAGCTTTAAGAGCAGAGAAATACCAGCTTTCTAAAAGTGGCATTTCTAAAACAGTAATGCTAAATCCAACTTTGCCAGCAGAGAGGACTTATCCTTGTCATTCCAATTATATGAAACATGTAAGAATTACTCCTTTTCAATCAGGAATTACAGCTTAAAAGTGTACTAAGGAATCCCCAATTTTAACGTATGAGAGGAGTAGGCCTCATAGCACTGAAAAAAAAAAGTAGGTGTTTTTTTACTACCAGGACATGCCAGGCTGAAAAGTACATGTCCTACCCTTTCCTTATACAGCACTCTGCCCTACGGGCTACCTAGGGCTTACCTTGGGATGACGTTTATGTAATAAAATTAGGTTTTACTTGCCAAGTCCACATGGCAGTAAAACTGCACGCATAGGCCCTGCAGTGGCAGGCCTAAGATGTGTTTCAGGGCTACTTGAGAGGGTGGCACAAACAGTGCTGCAGTCACACTCATAGAATTTAATTTACAGGCTCTGGGCACATGAACAGCACTTACTAGGGACTTATAAGTAAATTCAATATGTCAATTAGGTATATACCAATCAAATCGTGTTTTGGGGGGAGAACACATGCACTTTAGCACTTGTTAGCAGTGGTAAAGTGCTTAGAGTCCTAAGGCCAAGATAAACAAATTCATTAAAAAGTGGAGGGAAAAGGCAAAACGATTTGGGGGTTACCCTGCAGGGAGGGCCATTTCCAACAGTGAGCAATTCCGCGTGTACTAAATTAGAATCAACTGTGACCACTTGTCAAGCCTTTCTTTATTTCCATGATTTTGAACTTTTTAAAAATGCTAGTCTTTTTTATTTCCACTTTTTGATCTATTTTTAAATGTTTCTAGCCATTTCGTCTCCAGATTGGTCGATGCCATCTGGCCAGACTTGTTTCGACTTCTATGCTTTGTCCTTTTTATCACATGCTCCAATTGTCTCTGCATTTTGCATCTTTGCCTTATTACACCTTCTCTGGGTTGTATGTTAATGTTGAAGAACATCACATTTCTATTTTTTTTAATTCCATGTTTTGAGCTGTTTTTAACGTTTTTATTTATTTTGTCTCCAAATTGGTCGGTGGCACATGGCCCAACCAGCTTTGCCTTCTTCACTTTATCCTTTCGGGCACATGCTTTGACTGTTGCTGCATTTGACTCTTTCCATTATGTTGCCTTTTCGGAGTTATGTTTTAATGAGGGAGAACATGACATCTCTATGCTTAGGATCTTCTGGCTTGGGTTAGAACCTGTCACTTTTAGTCCTGGGATGCTGGGATGGCCAGGTAATGCATTTTCTCCTAAGCCATCTTTTCCCCTAAACACCTCAGCAAGTGAGAAAGTGTGTGAGAGTTTGTCAAAGTGGCTAAATGATGCATCCTGCATCCTAAAGAATACTTTAACAAATGCATTGCTAAAAACATCAATTTGTATATTTTGCAAGAGGTTTTTAAGGCTTTGATCATAGGGATAAAGGAAAGTAAAGTAAATAAAATATTAGGCTTTAAATGTACAATTGGTCAAGTGTTGTAGTCAAACCCCAATATATTTCAAATGCCTCTCTTTAAAGGTTTTAAGGGACTTTCCACCATTATTATTTTAAATTATATTTATTATGGCACTAGGTTAAAGAGGCTTTAACTGTCTGCCAGATGTATGCCAACATGTTTGCCTCTAGAAGGCATTGCACAATTTACAATACACAAATCAAAACTGAGTTATATCAGAGTAAAGGGCTATGAAGATCAGAAGTTAATGACCAACTAGCAACCTTCATTGGTTGATATGGACTTGAATGATCACAAGCACTATGTGTATTGGCTACCCGCAGGAGTGGGACTTACTACACTATAGAGACTGTTAGAAATAGGGTCGCTAGTTGGCAGTAGGTTTGTACCCTGTGCAAGTAGGGACCCTCACTATAGTCAGGATAAGGGAAATACCGGCTCAGATAACCCCTGCTCACCCCCTTGGTAGCTTGGCACGAGCAGTCAGGATTATCTCAGAAGCAATGTGTAAAGTATTTGCACATAACACACAGTAACACAATGAAAACACTACAAAAGGACACCACACCAGTTTTAGAAAAATAGCCAATATTTATCAATATAAAACAAGACCCAATACAATAACAATTCACCATACAGTAATAAATATATGTATGCTACAAGATTTACTCAAAATTATACTTCCTTGAAGTCGATAGCTCGACCTTGTGACATCACAGTGTTGTGATCAACAAAACCAACAGTTCAGGCCAGCCACAGCATCACGGGTCAGCTACGGTGTCAGGAAGACCAGCAAACAGTACCTTTGGAATTGCAGGGTGTGATGATCCTCGCAGTGAGTTCCGGAGAGTCGCATCACTGGCATTGCGGTGTTGGTTCTGGAGTCGGTGCGGGAGTCGTCGGGCTCTTGAAGTCATATGCCTTGCGGATCGAACTCCGGGCTGATGAAGTCAGGAGCGCTGGCGCGGATGGCATTGGGGCTGCGGTGCGAAGCGGGACGTTGCGATGTGCGGTGCCCACAGGTCATGGCGCAGGCAGCAGCTCGGAACGGTGTCCAGCGGTGTTGGTAAGACCAGAGCTGCTTTGTGAAGCGGGGCAGTGTGACGTGCAGTGTCACCAGGTCACTGTGCAGGCAGCGGCGTCATCATTGCTGAAGCGCTGTGGTCGGTAGGCCCAAGCCAGCGGTGCGGGATGGGACGGTGCTTCGTGACCCTCACAAGCGGTGTCCACAGGCCACAGTGCAGGCAGTAGTGCCAGTGTCAGCAGGAGCAGCGTCGTTTGGGGTTGCCAAGGCTGCAGTGTGAGCAGGCGATGCCGGAGCACGGGACCCACAGGTCGCGGTGCGAGCAGCGGCTCTGTGAAGTCGTCCCATGACTGCGTCGGTAAGACGAGGACGGCAGTGCAAAGTGGGGCAATGCGACTCCATGCGGCATCAGCAGGTCACGGTGCAAGCCAGCGGCTTCGTTGGTGGCATTGCAGTGGTTTCTCCTCTTGAACAGCACAAAACACACAGTTCCCAGTGCTGCAGGTCGAGGAAACTGAAGTCTTTGGTGTCCCTGAGATTTCCAACAGGAGGCAAGCTCTAGGAGAACTTTCTCAAGCAGGACACACAGCAAAGTTCACCCTTTGCACTCTTTTCAGGCAGAAGCAGCATCTACAGGCCAGTCCAGGAAAGCAACACAGCAAAGGGACAGTATTCCTCCTACACCTCTTCAGCTCTTCTCCTTGGCAGATGTTTCTCTTGATTCCAGAAAGATTCTAAAAATCTTGGGTTTTGGCTCTTTTTCTTATACCCCTTTCTGCCTTTGAAGTTGGCAAACTTCAAAGCAAAGTCTCAAATGTTTGCAAGGTCCTTTCTTGTCCAGGCCCAGCCCCAGACACACACCAGGGGGTTGGAGACTGCATTGTATGAGGGCAGGCACAGTCCTTTCAGGTGTAAGCGACCACTCCTCCCTCCACTCTAGCTCAAATGGCCCATCAGGATATGCAGGCTACATGCCAGACCCCTTTGTGTCACTGTCTAGAGGGAAGTCACAACAGACCAACTGTCAAACTACCCCAGATGGGGAATCCACAAACAGGCAGAGTCATAGAATGGTTTAAGGAAGAAAATGCCTACTTTCTAAAATTGACGTTGTCAAACCCACAATCTAAAATCTAACTTCACTAAAAGATGTATTTTTCAATTGTGAGTTAAGAGACCCCAAACTCCACATTTCTATCTGCCCTCAAAGAGAATCTGCACTTCAGCGTTATTTAAAGGCAACCCAATGTTAAGCTATGAGGGAGATAGGCCTTGCAACAGTGAAACCCAAATTTGGCAGTATTTCACTGTTAGGGCATGTACAACACACCAGTACATGTCCTACCTTTTAAATACACTGCACCCTGCTCATGGGGTTACCTAGGGCCTACCTTAGGGAGTCTTTACATGTACCAAAAGGGAAGGTTTGAGCCTGGCAAGTGGGTACACTTGCCAGGTAGAGTTAGCAGTTTGAAACTGCACACAAAGCCACTGCTGTGGCAGGCCTGAGCCATGTTTACAGGGCTACGTATGTGGGTGACACAATTATTACTGCAGGCCCACTAGTAGCATTTGATTTACAGGCCCTTAGCACCTCTGGTGCACTTTACCAGGGACTTACCAGTAAATCAAATATGCCAATTATGGATAACCCAATCAACAGTACAATTTAACCAGAAAGCACTTGGACTTTAGCACTGATCAGCAGTGGTAAAGTGCGCAGAAACAATAAATCAGCCAAAACAGAGTGCAGTAAACCATAAAAACAGGAGGTCAGAAGGCAAAAAGACTGGGGAGCCACGCCAAAAAGCTGCCAGGTCTAACAGAGACAATGACAGGTGGTTATTTATTAAAAAGTTATATCATGTTCCCTAGTTGACATTGTTCTTTCAGATCTGGAAGCTTGGAAAAAATGTTCCAGATTTACTTGGATTTTCATGGTCTCAAACATTCTGATTCAGTATTTGCAACTGTTAAAATGTTTTTAAAACATTAAAGCCATTTTAGGAGTTGGTAAAGATTTACCAACTTCAAAAATGGCTTTGCGCCTGAATACACAAATTGTAAGAGCTGTCTTGCAGACATTCCTTCCAAGTTGTAAAACAATATGTGACATACCAATGTTTATCGACCGAAATCCGCTCACAAAACATTGAAAAATGATTGACCCCCAAATTGGGATGGCAATGGCTTCACACAAGCATCGTCTTGTAACCTACTCCCCTTTGTGAATCTTTAAAAAAAATATTTGGCTATACATAGGGGTCTAGGGACCACTATCAATTCTTAAACAAACTTTAAAAAAATGTATTTTTAAGTGCACCCTTGTGTCCTTTAGGGAAAATGGGCTGCATTTTTTTTTTTTTTTTAAAAAGCTTTTCCTTATTGAGAGGCAAAAACACAGACATGGTGGTCTGCTGACCCTTGCAGGCAGCCATCCAAGTGATGTCCTTCAATCAGAATGAGTTGCAATTTGTGACCTGCCTCGTAAATATTAAAGATGTAGGTCGGCTTGCTACCCACTCTGATTCCTTTTTAACTAACCTATTCATACAAAGGTTGTTCCGAACAAATATTTGCAATCAGAGAGTATGTACCTCTGGCCCTAAATTCAGTTCTCTTACGAATTAATTATAATTTTTGCTTGGAGTATAAGAAATAAAACCAGTTATCTGTATGTCAATCTTCGGAACAATGTTAAAAAAGAGTTTTCGCTTTTTCCTACCCACCTACCTTGCTAGAGGTCTGCAGGCCTTAAGAGGGTTTATGGGAACACGATTTATGGTAACCTCTGATGAATCCATGCTAGAGAAATTCTGTCAGGGCAGAGATCAGTCCATGTTAGCTGTAATAAGATGAAGTGATGAGTGTATAAAAGCTACCCCTTCCTTCATTCCGAGAAGTATTGGAACTCTAATTTTGTTAGAAAATTCTTGGTGGGTGTACTACATAGTTTCTTTACCTTGCTCTGCTGCTCTCCAGTTTATACCTATATCCCAGGGTCAGAGTTAAGTCTGCATCTCTAATAGAAGAGTCTGAATGAATCTCTCATACCCTATCTCCCTGAAGAAAGGCGAGGAGCTACATAATTATGTCAATGGCGAATTCACAATTCCTGAATTATACGTCTAGGATGGGGAAAAAAGTAAGGCCACCTCCTTTTGACAAATGTTACACTCCTCCTCCCTAACCTTTACTAGCATTTGTACGTTTTCATAATGAAGACACATTGATGGATGGGTAAAATGTACCACTTACCATAAAACAGTGAGGAATATTGAGCTTTTTTCTTATCATCTATACATTTCTCTTTTGGATGAGTTTATGATCACAACAACAGACTAATGAGCTTTAGGCTTTTATCCATGAGAACACTGTTTTACAATTCCACTATTATATTCACTCTGCCTAATCCGTCTGCAAACGTATCTAAATGAATGCTTACTGTACACTGAACAGATTGTTCGCAAATGTTTGCTTTGTAATTTGTATTACTTTCGTGGTGATTCCATTTGGTTGCGTTGAATAAATACATTTCTTAAATACACAAGAGTGAAAAGGTCTGCTGATACATTGACTGAGACTGGATCAGAGAGACCTACCTATAAAAAAGAGGTTCAGCTCTCCCCCCCACCAAGTCCCCTCGACACCATGGTGACCTCCTGCCTACAGTTGGACCTGGGTGCAGCCCATTGCTCAGCTAAGGAAATACTAGTTAATTCTACAAAGATGGCTCTGTGGCTCCACTCTGTAGAGTAGTTTCTTATTGAAACCTTACCTTTTGTGTTACAAGCACTTCCAGTACAAATAAGTGATTGAAGAAAACACACTGTAAAGGCACCTGTAAAGAACTGGAGAACATGATACATTACACACCACGACAAATACATCTACCTCAGACACAACCCTACACACATTATCAAGTATATGTAGTGTCATGCAAACATCGCAACTTCTGCCAATAACAAAAAAACAAAAAAGCAAACTACAATGAGCTAACAGTAATGCATCCACATCAATGACATGTTTTACTGCTTTAATTCACAAACATAAGTCATATAAAAGCTCATATTTTGCATAGAATTTTGAAATATGGAAATAATTTCACTGTTCCCTGTGAAATGTTGATTTCATCATCATAACGAAAGACACTAAACCACTCTGCTGAACTTTACTATTGTCAGGGCTAGTAGGATTATGCAGCATAGAAGACCTCAGTTTTTTCTTAAGGTTTTCTAAATTATGCACAAAAATGCAACTGAATGTGCATATTCTCAATCAGTCTGGAAATTATGTGGGGAATTATGTGCCAAGCGTGCTCAACTTATAATTATAGGGTAAATGCTGCAGCAACTGAATCATCTACATATAATGGCCCTTACCATAGTCTATTAGTTTCTCAACAATTTTTTTCATGAATGGTAAAAACAAAACAACTAAACATTCTCTTTACAATCAGTATCCATTGGTTGCATCTCTTTCAATAAAATAGCATTTTCAAGTAAATGACTTCAAAACATCTACAATTTAAAAAAAACATATTTGGGGACTTTGGGGGAGTGGACTGTAAGGAAGTTTCCTCCCCGGAGGAATTTGGGGAGTGGTGCAGTCCTTGGGCTGCTGTGGACTCCCTTTGGGCTACGTTTGGGCTATTTTGCGGCACAACATATAGCCAGCCATTTTAAGGAAGGTCACCATTTTAGAATTGGTGATCCAGTGGCTGATTGTAGGTTAAAGCATTAAACAGTTTAGGTATTGTGGTTTGTAAAGTTGAGCGTCATTAGCATAGTGGTATCAAATTAATTGGTTGTTATAATCGGTTAATTGGTTAAAATAGTGCTTCTCATCATGTCTGAGGAGAAGGTCCAAAAAGCGTTACAGCTTCTAGAAGAGGCAGGCTGTGGTGACCTAACGGCCTGCTTTGTCACGCAGGAGCACAGGCGGCCTTCTCGTAGGTTGGCTGGAGGTGTGGTAGCCTGCCAGCCTAAGAAAAATATGTGGTGAAGAGCAGCCTCGATAAGTTGGCAGGGCTGCCCCAGGGGAAAAAGAGTAGCCTCGCAATAAATGTTAGTGGTGCAACGGTGTCAGTGGCCCACGGTATGATGAGGATGATGCAGGGCCCGCTAAGGAGCATTTCAGTGACATTTTACTGTTTTCAGGGCTGAGCACTGAGCGAGGCAGGCTGTGAAGAGAGCGGCAGGAGATATGGTGGCTCGTGGCAGCACTGCAGTGAACGTGTGCGCTTCGAGCAGAAAGGGGCGGGTCGAGGTGGGCCTTGATTATTATCCGCGTAAGCAGCAGAGATTCCAGGCTTCCTTCGGAGGTAAAAGAAAGGAGGCAAGAAATGGGAAAACTGAGCCATGGGTGGTGCCTTAGAATGGGAAGAGGAGTTTAGTTCTGGAAGCGAATGGGGAGGCAGGGAAACAGATGACAAACTGTGCAGAGGGAAGAATAAAGGGAGCAACAGGTTGAGTGTAGGATTGGATTCAACAGTTTCATATTTGAGTCCATGGATAGAGTAGAGGGTGAAGAGGGTTAAAGAAAGTAGTCGAGATACTGAGCAGATGGAGAGGCAAGGTGAAGCTTGGTGGGAAGAGTATTGTAATGATGGTAATCAGGCGTCAGTATCAGGGTTGGTGGCACAATAGGCTCGGTGGTACGACAGCACTTATTGATTTAGTACATCTGGAATGAAGTGAGGAGGAAGGGATGAGTGAAGAGGAGGTAGAAGTGCAGTTTTTGGAACTCAAAAGACCGCTTAAGGTCAATCGTAAAGGAGTTGGTGGTGCAGGGATCCAGTATAGACAGGCGGGTGAAGAGGTGAGGACACAGCTGGTTGGGGAACTTATAAAAGAGTTGGGTAGGCAGGTCTACGAGAGTGGTAGGACTAAAGGGCAGTCAGTGGACTTTGCCAGCATGCCAGGCAATTTCTCGTCCATGCAGAGCAAGGAGGCATGGGACACAGCAGACTCGGGGGAGCTTCATTTGTCTCCTCAGCCCCTGGAGAAGAGAGGGTGTGGCCCCGGACAGCCAGCCTGGTGGCAGCGAGGGACCTGACAGTGGGTCACATACATGACGGGGCAATTGGGGCACCCCCTGACAACATTAGACACAAGACTAGGCGTCCTGCAGCGTGGGAGCGACAACGGAGGTCATGAGCGGCCTCTCACAGTAGTGCAAAAGGTATCACGCTGGTGCACCCAGGGGTAACAGCGCAGGTAAGGGCGCATGTTGGTTCCTCATGGGGAGGTGATTACATAGTTGAAGACGTAAATGTTTTGGAGTATGATGAGGAGAGCATGGAAGAAGGGGAAATCAGAGAGGAGGACGTCCAATATAAAGAGGAGCAGTTGTGGTGTGCAGGAGTGGGGGGAAGAAAGGGGAGGCTTCTCATGTTGTTTCTTATATGTTTCAGCATGATTTGGCTCGTGCTTCAAAGGTTGGTTGGGAGGACGCTTCTAGGCAGAGACGACCAGCAAGGTGAACTGCTCAGGAGAGGGCATGTTAAAAAAGACGCATGTTAAAAAAGTCTCCGCTGGTGTGGAGGTGAAATGGTTGCCTGAACGCAGGGAGGCCCACTTGCAAAAAGGGCTGTATGTGCTGGACACTTGAGTGGCCACAGAGGACGAGGAAGGGGGACAAGAAGCAGAGGGGCAGTCAAAAGGGGTAGGCTTAAAAAGGCAGACAGTCGTAGCTCAAAGAACAAACAAGGGTGAGACAACAGTGTCAGAGGATAAGTTAGAGAGCAGAGAGATTAAAGTGAAGAAACTTCCCTATACGGGTACTTCCAAGCCTTTGGGGGCACATTTATGGTTTCAACAAAAGAAAAGATTTGTAAAGGGGAGTACGTCGAAATGTTGAAGTTGTTGCATAGGGAAGTAATGGCAAAAGAGGGGAGGAACATGAGCTGGCGAAAAGACCCAAGGTCCAGTTACGATAGAGAATTGGATGGCGGCATTTCTTATATATGCCAGTGTCTACTGCGGGAAGTATCCTGAACACTCTGTTGCATTGTTTAAATATATGGATGTACATACATCAACTAGGGAGGGTATGCTTGGATGCAATATGACGAGTAGTTTAGAGCAAGTATGGCAGTGGATCCTGAGGTGCAGTGGGGGAAGATTGATACTGATTTGTGGCAGCATACAATGGACCATATTTTACGGCTAGCTTTTTGCCGATAGGATATCGGCCCTTTCACGATCATCCCACTTGTCGTGGAGTGGGGTCAGCAGCAAAGCCACAGTCTTGCTCAACCAACGTGGCCGCTGCTCACATCAGAGCATGTTGGGACTTTAATAAAGGAGCATGTACCAGGGAATATTGTAAGCTCCGTCACAATTGCTCCAAGTGTGGGGGGAGACACGTGTTGGTCAACTGCTTTGACAATTCCGATGGAGCGTCATCAGGTCATCAGGCAGGTACAGCAGGGTGGGTTCAGCTCACAATCAGGTCAAAGGAGTAGCTTCAGGGGAGGGCGAGGCAGACACAGTACTAGGGGAAGGGCTCCTACCCCAATTGAAATTGACAGGCTTATGTTCTTGTTGGATTTTTATGACATGAAGGACAATGCTAGATTGCTGAGAGACTGATCCCTGTGGGGTTTTAAATTGGGATACCAAGGTCCCAGGACATGTAGGTGGGCAACAAATCTAAAATCCACAAGTCAGCATAGGCTCGTGGAGTGTGACAAGTTGGCCGAGAAAGTTCGGGATGGAAGAATGGCAGGTCTTTTCTCAGACTGGCCGTTGGATGACCTAATTGTTTCACTGATTTGGGTCATTCCTAAAAAAGAGAAAGGGGAATTCCAGCTAATGCAGCACATAGTCCTGGCCAGAGAGCTCTTCAGTTAACAACTTAATCCTGCTTGACTTGGTGTCAGTGTCCTATTCATCTGTGGACGCAGCCATGGAAATGGTTGAGCAGGTCGGACAGGGGGCATTTTGGGCAAAGAGTGATGTGAAATCAGCCTTCCGCTTATTGCAGGTACACCCTACTGATTTCCAGCTACTTGGGATACAGGTCAAAGGATGCTGGTATGTGGACAAGGCTCTTCCAATGGGTTTTTCCATTTCTTGTGCATTATTTGTGTGTTTCACTACATTTTTGAAGTGGCTGTTCACTTATGTAACTGGTCACGCTTGCATCAGATATTACCTGGATGACTTTTTAATTGTGGGCAGGCCGGGATCTCAGGAATGCCATGACATGTTAGAGAGCTTTCAAGCGATAATAGCAGGTGTTGGGGTGCCTCTTGAGCCAGAGAAAACGGTGGGCCCCGCTCAGCAATTGTCATTTCTGGGTACTGAAATTGATTCAACAGCAATTCTAGCACAATTGCCTGAGGACAAAGAAGTAGTGATGCGCATACTAATTGATGATATGTTGAAGAAGCAGAAGGTAATGGTGAAGGAGATACAGATTTTGCTTGGCCACCATAATTTTGCTTGCAGAGTGGTCCAGACGGGATGAGTTTGCTGTAGAAGATTGGGACTCGCCATGCACAGAAAATACGTACCTTACCATCATGTTTGCCTGTTGGCAGGGGTGAAGGAAGATTTGAGGATGTGGCACTTCTTTTTAGAATCCTTTAATGGCATTCCACTGTGCACGTGGCAGGATCTGCAGTGGGAGGCACAATTATTTTCAGATGAGCCGGAGGATGCAGCTTTGGCTTATATTGGCAAGGGAAGTGGTAAAGAATGGCCCCCAGAGTGGGCACATGGTGGTTGCAGCATAACATGTTTGTAACTATTTCCTGTGGTAGTGGCATTGATATTATGGGGGCAGGTTCGACTCACAAACTAGTACTATTTCAGGTTGACAATTTGGCTGTGGTACAGGTTATCAATAGACAATCCGTTAGGGATCCCCAAGTCCTGAAATTATTGAGGGGTTTTGTTTTGGGTTGTCTCAGGAATGGCATTGCATTTCGTGCTTTAAATGTGCCAGGTGTGGACAATTACATTGCAGACGCTTTGTCTCATTCACAGTGGAAGAGATTCCTTGGGCTGTCCACGGATGCAGATCTGGTTCGGACGCAAAGGTGAATAGAGCTGTGGAGGATAGGAGACAGCAGATGTTACAACTGGTTTGGAATTCCAGTGTCTACCAGCTCAGCATATGCTCAGGTATGGGCGGAATTCCTTGATTGCGGGGAGCATCGTAGGCAGCAAGTATGTAATATGGAGGAAGATGTTGTTCAATACATACAGGTGCTGTTTGGAAAAGAACAATCAAGGGTCACCATTTTGGGGAAATTAGCAGGTATCGCCTTTATGGGGAAACTGCTGTGGGGTTACCCTCCTTCGGCCGAAGAACTGGGTAAAAGAATACTAGAAGGTTGGGCTATAGAGTAAGGAGTGTCAGAGTAGAAATGAGAACCGATATCGTTTGTACAAATGCAGCAGAGGCATTATTGTTTAGTACACTCATGTTCTGGATGTTGTTTGGGGCTTATAGGGTTTCCGAATTGTTAGGGAACAAGAATGCAATTGGCTTGACCTGGCAAGACGTTCAGTTCAGTAGGCAGGGCTTAAGGTTATGGGTTCAAAGGTCAAGAATGGACCAGCAAGGCAAGGGAATAACAGTATGTTTGAGACCTTATCCAGACCCTAGAATATGCCCACTCCAGTTGGGTGGCAGCTTCAAGCCACTCAGGGTCAGGTAGATTTGGGTTTTTTGTGCATAGCCATGGGAGCACAGTGACAGCATACCAATTTCTGGCAGTGATATGTAAAGCTCTGAAGAGAATTGGTAAAGATGGGTCGCGATTTGGGACACATTCTTTTCATATAAGTATGGCTACGGAAGCAGGCCGGCAGGGGTGGGAAAGGTAGAGAATCATGCAGACGAGCATATGGGCATCAGAGTGTTTTCGCAGATATGTTAGGACAATAAATAATGAGTGCTGAACTGGTCAACCCACCAAGAGAATGTTTTTGCTTGTTTTATAGGTTCGGTGCCAGGCCCTGTTATGGTGGCCTTGGAAATCTGGATTGTGGGGCATTCTTTATTAAGAGGGTGGACAGGCACCAGAGGTACATTTTGGACTGCAATTAGGTTTGGACAGCCAGTTTTACTGCCTGCTATGGCATGGAAAAGGTGGTATCAATCAATCAATCAATCAGAGTTTATAAAGCGCAGCTACTCACCTGTTGGGGTCTCAAGGCGTGGGGGGGGTGTAGCGTGTACTGTAGGTGGATTAAAAATGACATGTCTTCAGTTCCTTAGTGAAGCTGGGGATGGAGGTAGTTTGTCTGATGTGGATTGGTAGGGCGTTCAAGGTGGTGGCAGCGAGGTAGGCAGCCTCCTGTTCTGGTTTTCCTGATGGTATGTTATGGAAAGATTTGATCCCTTGCCTGAACAGTTTATTGAGGAGGGGGACATGCCCCGATGTGTTACTACTACATTTAGGGGAAAATGACTTAGTAATGTCAAAAGGCCTAGCAGTGATTAAACAAATGAAAAGGGACTTAAAAGATATTCTGACCTTGTGGTACGGTTGCCATGTTATATGGACAGCGTTCACGCCTAGGGGAGCCTGGCATGGGCTATTCGCTCAGCTGGTATTGAAAAGGCAAAACGGAAGCTCAATAAGGAAATGTGCATATTTTAGGAAAAAGCGGATTGAGAACATGCAGACATTAAATTCGAAGGCATTCTACAGGGTGATGGAGTGCATTTGTCCTTTACGAGCATGGGCCTCTATTTACTACAGGTAAGGTGTCCTGGAGGTTAGAGGATATGTTCATGTCTAGTGAGGTTTCTAGTTTTGTAAGGCTAAGGCCAGGTTGTATTTAGGTGATTAAGCAAGCCAATAAAAGCGGCATTTTACACACAACTACTTGCAGTATTCATTGAGTGCATCCTATTCCCCAATTGGGGACTCTGGGGGGGAGCGGACTGTAAGGAAGTCCTACCCGGGGGTACCTGGGGAGTGGTGCAGTCCTTGGGCTGTTGCGGGCTCACTTTGGGCTACGTTTTGTGGCACAATATAAAGTCAGCCATTTTAAGGTGGGTCACCACTTGAGAATTGGTAATCCGGCTGCTGGTTGTAGGTTAGAGCATTAAACCCCTCCGTCTCTCCCTCTTTACATAGGGATATTGGCCTGTGGGTTTCGGGTGAGAATCTGGTTTAATGGTACAAACTGAGTGTTATTTAGGTGGTTTAGGTGCACCAGGGTGTGAATGTTTGTACAGGCATTGTCGCTTTTGGCAGGTGTACAGCTGGTGGAGGACAGGTTATCCTCATTTTGTTCAGTTCATGATTGGGCTTGGGGAAGGGCAGGCTGGAGAGACTGGGGATCATAGGACCAAACACAGACAGGACAGCCTGGATGCAAATGTCATGCATCCAGCGGTTTACAGGTTTAAAATCTCAAAGTGCTGTTATGATTGAAATGAGTTTAGAGCAAATGCGGGAAATTTACATTGCTGATGGTTGGAACAGGGAGGGCACTTTAGAGGAAGGGTGGAGGTTATAGGGTAGTTCATTTCTGGTGATGTTTCTAGTTTTGGAAGGCTAAAGCCAGGTTGTGCTTATGTGATTGCACTCCTAAGCCAATAAAAGTGGCCTTTTACACACAACTACTTGCAGGATTCACTGAGTGCACCCTATTTCTCAACAGGTAACTTGTGTAATATGGTTCTATATTGCCATCAGTGGGTTCTGGTCACACTTACAATAAACCACTCAGCTAGCTTTCAGCCTTGTGGGCACCAGATCACCCTATCTATATATTTATCCATCTAAAGAGAGAGAGAGTGAGAGAGCGAAAAAATGGTGTAAAGGAATCTTAAAGATTTCTTACCACCATGTTTTTCTGCATTTGCAATGCCTGCACAAAGCAGGCATTAAAATGAGGCTCCTATTGGTTTCAATGGACCTCTAGGTGCTTTGCAGGATTAGCGTCAACATTTTTTACGTTAATTCTGCAAAGTTCTAAACTATCATCAAAAATTCTGACGCTAGTTCCCTAACTTCCACCATGGTGCCCCATATGTTAAATATGGTGCCCACATGATGGCTTTGGGGGGTGCAAAGGGGTGCTAAGGGGTGCAGGAAATGTGGCGCTGCATATGATGCAGCGTCTCTTTTCTTAAATTTGGCCCTATGTGATTTATAAAGTAATGTACATATACTAAGCACTGTGCAGTCAGATAAGTAAACATGGTAACTTTACAAAGAAAGAACCATGCCAAGAACACTTTAAACATACAGCACCCTGGTTCCCCATGTATGTGCAGAGGGGCTCTTTAGTGCAGAGACGTACTGGCTGTGCAAATGCTTGTTACAGTTTGCATCCAGGTTGTTAGCATTTTTTCTCTCAAAACAACTTCAATCTTTATTGCTGGTGTTACTTGCCGGGAAAAAAAGTAGTGACTATAGATCCACCATGCTATAGCACTTGTGTTTATCCTAAGCAGAAAACCAAAGCAGAGATCTTTTTTTAATAGAACAAAACGGGTGACCCTCGTGTGCTGGGAGCTTTCTGTCAGCTCATGAGGGTGTTTTGTGGAATTTTCCGTCAGTGACCGGCACGGCTAACATAGTAGTCAGAGACTGGAAAGAAGTGAATGCAAATGGCGTCAGAATGGCGACCCTAAATAGGGGGGCCCTTCACTACCATTCCTTCCCATGCTGCCTCTGCCACAGGGGATTTCCAACAGATCTGCTATCAACTGCTAATCTGTGAGTAAAAAAAGTAAAACATTGTCCCCTTACCTCTAAATGAAGAAGTGGCACCGAGAAGGCCAGCAAGACATCGGTCAATTAGCCCCTTAATGTTTACCATTAAGAAAACCTACATTTTAATGGATATAGCAGGACTCATCAGACGTGTTTAAACCTCTAACATTAAGGGGGTCATTCTGACCTTGGCGGTCCATGACCGCCATGGCGGAGTGCGGCGGAAGCACCGCCAACAGGCTGGCGGTGCTTCCTGGGCGATTCTGACCGCGGCGGTAAAGCCGCGGTCGGAAAAGGGGAGCCGGCGGTTTCCCGCCGGTTTCCCGCTGCCCCAGGGAACCCGCCATGGCGGCGCTGCTTGCAGCACCGCCATGGGGATTCCGACCCCCTTACCGCCAGCCTGTTTCTGGCGGTGTCTACCGCCGGAACCAGGATGGCGGGAACGGGTGCTGTGGGGCCCCTGGGGGCCCCTGCACTGCCCATGCCACTGGCAGGGGCCGCCTAACAGGGCCCCACAAAGATTTTCACTGTCTGCTTAGCAGAAAGTGAAATTCGCGACGGGTGCCACTGCACCCGTCGCACCCCTTCAACTCCGCCGGCTCCATTCCGAGCCGGCTTCATTGTTGAAGGGGCTGGGCCGGCCGGCGGTCTTCTGGCGGTCGCCCGCCGGCCCAGCGGGAAAGCCGGAATGACCGCCGCGGTCTTTTGACCGCGGTGCGGTCTTTCGGCGGGAACCGCTTGGCGGGCGGCGACCGCCGACCGCCGCGGTCAGAATGACCGCCTGAGTTTCACTGTTATTAATCCAGGCTGTACAATGCGCCAGAAACTACATCCACATGTATTACACCTGCTTGGGTCAAACGTAGGTGAGACGTCAGAGCACAATACAGCATTAGGAAGGCAAATATATTGAACAATTATTTGTTTTAAGACTTACATAGGTTCCACAGTGCACTTCCAGGAATGTCTCTCTGTCACAAAGCCATGATTTCTGGCTCTCCCTCTCTTGCATCATAATTGAGCCAGAAAGGTGTACTTTGAAATAAGTTCGATCATATGTGCCTATGCTAGCCGAAAAATAACTTGCATATTGCTTACTCACTGAGGAGGTAAGATCATGATATTTAATGACACACAGGGCTTTGCAGCCAACGCCTTTGGCTTAACTCCAGCGCCTTCTCTTTACAAGTTAAAGCAAGTGGTTTCCTCAATGTAATTTGTACATTGATATTGATGACAGATAAGAACCGCCAAGCTCCTAAACAGTTTCTTCTTTTCACTGTTTTAATACTAAACACCGAAGACTCGTCTTTGCTTTTGCACAATAATTACTTCTCTTTTGCAGAAACGTATTGTGAAAAGCCCTACCTGACGAACCTTAAACTCAGCGGATAACTACATTGATGAATTACTTAGTAGCCCTGGTTTCTCTGTTCGAAACACCTTCCCATGTATTAGTATGTCAGTATGTGGCACTAAGGCGTGCAGGGACAGGTACAAATCATAGCTTGTAAGCAGATGGAAACATAATCACGGGACACCCTTATGTGTGCACATGCACTGGTAAATGACATCTTATATCATGATTCATGACTAGAACGCGCGCTCCACATGGATCTTCAAGTGAAGGAACCCCATCAAAGTGAGGCACACACCAAAAAGGCTCATGCTTAGCTATTGGGGTAGCATACTCTGCTTTTTATGTTCATAAAGGTTGAAATGTGATACAGAGGAGGCTTGTAACCTGTCTCACTGGCCACAGGGGAAAGCTCATTCAATGTATAAACACAGCCGTGACACACATGGGGAACATACGACAGTCATTCAGAAAACATGTATCTGACCTCACATATTCTCCCCTTTGAGGCTCTCACTGTGTGAGGGGTTGCCTTCTCTGTGTCCCTAAAAGTCCATTGAAATCAAGGTTTATCTAGAAATGTCCAGCTAGAACACAGCTAAGGGCCATTGTCTGATGTGTAGGGGAGAGCCAACATGATGGACAATTCTGCAGAGTCCCACCTGGTGCCTATCTCAACTGATGTTGTTGGTGACATGCAGTGCATCACCCACTTACTGCCACTTTGGAGGCCCTGGCCTTGGAGTCCAGGTTCCTACCAACTCCTCATAGATTGTGTCTCTACAGAAATGGTCTGGGTGTAGGCTGTATGCAGGGAATCTACCCATCTGAGGCTTGACACTGGCCTAGGACCACTGACTTGGATCCTTGAAAGCCCTGCCCACCCACTAATACAGTCCCACCACTTCTTGGGCATTCTTGAAGGAGACCTTTATTCCCCTCAAGCCCATGACTATAGAAGCAACGCTTGAACTCCAGAGAGTTATTCTGCCTGCCAGGCTGCTGGCTCTAAACTCCAGCAGCTGTCAGGCTGCAACTTCGAAAATATTCTTAACTTCATTACAGTCTGACATGCGTCTGCAGGTTGTCATTCAATCATGCACCCGCTATTACTCATCAAGCAACATTCAGCCCAAACATAACCAGTAGTAATTACCTCAATCTTCCTTCCTGGCAAAGGTACAATGTCGGTTGTTGAGGCATACCAGGTGTTGAAGCCCCTTAGGGTTTACTGGAGCACTGCACCAACACGTCTAGTGTAAAAATATCCTGATGCTCTTGCATTTGCTTCAGTGGTAAGAATTATATGGTAAAACAACAGTTTATAAACGAAGCAGAAGAGGTTGCATTGGCAAGTAAAAATAAGCATTGACCAAGCCAATAAGTCTTGCCTAGAAGACATATTGGCTTTGTTAATGTTTTTATAATGTTTTTTAGCCATTACTATCCAGCATCCCAGCTGCTGTGAAGCATGAATATATTTATTACCTACTACCGGCCACCAGTCAGTAATTATAGTTAGGACCATGTTTCCATAGAAAAAGTTTATTTTGACTTGCCTATATCTTTGGCACCGTTTGATGAATCTTCACGAAGTTTTCCAAAGAAAGTGCCCCAGTGATTCTTAATGCACACGGAAAGTTTTGGGGCGATTCATCAACCGGGGGCCAAGATAAAAGGGGAAGGTAAAAAAAACTTGCATTTCCCATGTTAATTCCTGTAGGAGCTTTGAACACGACTACAGCCAGAACCACTGGACGGAATTACACCAAATTTGGCAGAAAGCTAACTGTCGGTACGCAGAGTGTGCTTTTGCTTATTTGGTGTAAATCTGTTAAGTAGTTTTTGAGGTATTACAGGAAATCCAAATTTGTATATCTCTGGCCACAACAACTTTGCGAATAATGACGAGCTCATGCGGGAAATGCACAGCTCTGATTGGCTGCCAACATGTCAACCAGGAAGTGTTGGCAGCCATCTTGGGACTTGGCTTCAGCCGAGTCCCAACAAAAAACACACAAAAAAGCAAAAGGGGCCAGGGTAGGGACACCCTGACCCCTTAGCTCTGGTGTTGGGGTCCCAGTGGGACTCCAACAGAGAAAAAACATATATTTTTTTAATTGTTGCACAAATCTGAATCTGCTAATTCATGGCAAAAATTAAAACAAACAAGTGTGCTTGTTTTTTTAACGCCCCTGTGAGGGCCAGGTCCTGGGGGCATTTGAAAAAAAATAAGAGGGGGCTCATGGGGCCACTCTCCTGAGCTTAAAGTAACTATAACTGGAGCCCTCACCATGCACTGTTAAATACCCCACAATATCAATGTAATCTTTGCAGTAAAGGTTTTGACATAAAAAGCTGTGGATGGCGGGGGCTCGAGTGATAGTTACCTTAGGGCACGAGTTATAGTTACTTGAGATAACTCTAACTATAACATGTGAATTCCTATGATTTTGTACATTTAAAATTTGAGTCTAACTATAACGTCCCTGTAACCTTTGGTTCAATCATTGTGCTGCTTAAAATAGCATTATAGGCACTACAGGTACAATAGAACAGTGTCCTTGATTTCAAAGTTGTTTCCCATGTTACTCTCACCGCAAGGAGATCCCAAAACAGCTAGAAGGGAGATATAATACCTCCCTTCCATATCTTGCACACCTTCGTGTAACATCCTGTCTTTGATAAATGCCATAGTTCTCCCAGGGGCAAGTAGGTCTGGCATCTTTAATAAAACGTCTGCAACACAAGCTCCGTGTAGGGGCCCCAACCATTGCAGTTCAGCCTCAGCACAAGGGCAAAGCATCCCGTCTTCATATAAACACAACAACGTAGGCTGAAGCACCTGTTTTAGAGTACCACTCAAGCGCTTTATTCAAGAGTGAACAACAGCTCTTTTGTTTTCCTGTCGCGTTTCGGCTCCACCATGCACTGCTAATTACCCCACAAATTACAGCACTCATGACATCTTTGATAACATCATTGATAATATCAATGTCATATTTGCAGTAAACTTTTTCACGAAAAAACTGTGCACCGCGGGGGCTCAAGTTATAGTTACCTTAGGGCACGAGTTAGAGTTACTTGAGATAACTCTTACTATAACACATGCATTTCTATGGTTTTGTACTTTCAAAGTGTGTACCTAACTACAACCCCCCTGCAACCTTTGGCTTTATTAAGTGAAAAAATATATATATATATATATATATATCACCTATTACCTAGTGGCAGTTACCACTAGGTGGTTATAGTTAGGGACCTGTTTCTATAGAAAAAGTGATTTTTGGTTTGCCCATATCTTTGGGGCAGGTTGACGAATCTTCACAAGCTTTTCCAAAAAAAGTATGCCGGTGTTTCTTGTTGCACCCAGAAAGTTTCGGGGTGATCCATCAAGCAGGGGCAGAGAAATGGGGGGTTAAAAAAAGTTGCGCTTCCTATGTTAATTCCCATAGGACCTTTGAACACGACTACAGCCTGAACCACTGGATGGAATTACACCAAATTTGGCAGAAAGCTAGATCTCGTTACGCAGATTGTGCTTTTCCTTATTTGGTGAAAATCCGTTCATTAGGTTTTGAGGAATTTAGGGAAATCCAAATTTGTATATCTCTGGCTGCGGCGACTTCGCAAATATTTCGCTGAAATAAGTGAATTTTTGTGAATGCGCGTGCGAAAAGAAGTGCTGAAATTGGCTGACCGCAACTTGACTATAAATTTGCGGCCACCATTTTATTTTATGGGACATGGTCCCCAAGGGTGAAAATCCTAATTGAAAATGGCATAAAGGGTCAGGGTGATGGTATCCTGATCCCAGGGGTGTAATATAGGTGTGTTTTAAGGGCAAACTATGGGTTCAAAATAATTTTGCATCACCATGTGCAATATTCGTAAACATTCACTAATTTTTGTGAATTATTCTCAAAATATTCACAAATGTGAAACAATTTGAAAGAAAAACGAATAACTCGCACCTTCGCCATGCACAGCTAATTACTCCACATATTATATCATTGATGACATCTTCTATGGTATCTTTGATATTATTACTGCAACATTTGCAATAAAATTATTGATAAGAAAACTGTGCATGGCAAGGTCGCAAATTATAATTACAGTTGGAAAATTGCCCTCTCTGAATGGTCACCCCAAAATTTTTGTCTGTCTCCCTCCATTTCTCTGACACTGTTTTTGCTGGTTTTAGGACTCTGTTCACTTTGCCACTGCTGACCAGTGCTAAAGTGCATGTGCTCTCTCCCCTAAACATGGTAACATTGGTTTCTACCCAATTGGCATATTTAATTTACTTGTAAGTCCCTAGTAAAAGCGCACTAGAGGTTCCCAGGGCCTGTAAATTGATGCTACTAGTGGGACTGCAGCACCGATTGTGCCACCCAAATAAGTACTCCCTTAACCATGTCTCAGGCCTGGTGTTGCAAAGCCTGTGTGTGCAGTTCCACTGTCACTTTGACTTGGCATTTAAAACTACTTGCCAAGCCTTACACTACCCTGTTTCTACATATAAGTCACTCCTGAGTTAGGTGCTAGGTAACCAAAAGGGCAGGGTACTATGTAAGCAGGACATGTACTTATATGTTTTACATGCCCTTATAGTGAAAAACTCACCCATTCGTTTTCCACTAATGTGAGGCCTGCTCCTCTCATAGACTACCATTAGAACTTCCCTCATATACTTTTAAGTGGTAGATTTTGATCTGGAAGGCGTAGCCCTGTCAAGTTTAGTATGGCCAGAATGGTAATAGAAAATCCTGCTTACTGGTGAAAATGGATTTAATATTACAATTTTAGGAATTACAATTTTAGAAAGTGGGTGTTTTTCTGCACTTACTGCCATCTGTGCTGTAAGCTGTGTCTCCAAACCACGCCTTGTCTGTGCTGGTTGACAGCTTGTGCGTTCCACCCAGGCAGACATAAACACAAGACACTCAGTCACATCTGAATTCATTTGCATACTGAATGGGGCTCCCTGGGCAGGAAAGGTGGAGAGGCTCTCTCACACTTCAAAGGACTGATACACCCCCACAGGGATCCTGGCAGACAGGACTGGGCTGAAAGTGGAACTTATGCACTTCAAAACCACTCTTTGAATTTTCTCACACTTCAAAGGCACTTTTCGGTGTTTATATACTGGGTCTCTGACCCCACCAAACTAGACACTTCTGGATCTACACCTGGACTCTGTCAGAGGGGCTGCCTAGCCACCCAAAGGACTCATGTGGACTGCTTTGCTGAGAAGGACTGCTGCCCTGCTTGTTGCCCTGCTGCTTGATGGCCTCTGACTCTGCTGGAAGGACTCTGCCTTCCCCAGAAGTGCTCTACAAGGGCTTGGATTGAGATTGCCTCCTGTTCTGAAGTCTCAGGGCCACAAAGACTTCACCAAAAAGAAGCTCCTGTAAATTGACGCATCACCTTGTAGCGTGGAAAGAACGGACACTTTGTTTGCGTCACGCCGGAAAATCTGTCGCACCTCCTTTTTTTAACGCATTTCTTCCCCTGTGGCCCTGTGCGTTGTTATTTTTTATGCATCCCTGGTACTGTGTGTTACAAGAATATAGCCACTGATTCTTAGTGATTGAGACTCATTTAAACCTTAAAAATTGATATCTCAACTTGTGCAAATTGGATTTTTGTCGTTTTTGTCAACTATAACTCTCGCCCTAAGGTAACTATAACTCGCGCCTTCGCCATGCATAGCTAATTACTCCACATATTATGTCATTGATGAGATCTTGTATGGCATCTTTAATATCACTGCAATGTTTGCAATAACATTATTGATAAGAAAACTGTGCATGGCACGGGTTCAAGTTATAGTTACTTGAAAGAACTCTAACTATAACTGCTGAATTTCAATGGTTTTGTATGAGTAAATTCAGAACCTAACTATAATGTCCCTGTAACCTTTGTTTTTTTCAGTGTATATATATATATATATATATATATATATATATATATATATATAAATATATATAAATATATATATATTTATATATATATATTATATATATATATATGTAATACTGTACACCACACTCCACTCTACAAAAATCAAATCATCTAGACTGTATGGAACTCTACTCTACTGTGGTCTACATCACTTTCCAATACTATACGACTCCCCATTATACTTACAACACAGTACTCCAATTTTTTCAAGTACATGCTACGCCATTCTACTGCACTCAACGCAACTATGGTCTTCGACACGTTAGGGCACTCTATGCCACTTGTTTTTACTCTATACTACCCCACTAGAGTGTACTTCAATCCACTATGCTCCACTCTATAACACTTTGTCCCACTCTATGTCACTGTACTTTACTCGGCTCTATGCCACTCCACTATCCGACACTCTACTCCACTGTATGTAACCACCCTCTACAACACCATACTCCACTCTATGTCACTCTGTGACACTCTACTCCGCTCTACACCCATCCCTTCTACGCCACTGTACTACACTGTATGACACTTGAGGACAAACTACTCAACTTCTCTCTACGATACAACACTCCACTATATGACACAGCACCCCACTCTAGGACACTGTCCTCCGCTGTACTCTACAAAAATTCTACTTGACGATGATCCACTCTATGACACTCTAAGTTACCCACTCTACTCTAAAACACTCTACTCCACTCTATGACTGTCTGTGACACCCTGCTCCACTGTTTGACATGCCATTCCACCGTACAATTCACTGCTTCAGTCTATGATACTTGACTCCACTATATGAAACACCATGCCGCTACACTACATAACACCTTACTACACTGTACAAGATGCTACTACACTCTACTCTGCTCCATTTGATTCCAATCTACAATATTCCAGTCTATGACAGTATACTTTGCAATACTCTCCTCCACATTAACAACTTTCCATTTGCAAAACTGGATGCTACAATTTGAAACACATCTTTATCAATTTTTTTTTTTTTTAAACATCAAAATTCAATGAGAATTTTTTTTTTTAAAGCTTAGTCATGATTAGGAAAACTTTTTTCCCTATGCAAACCAAGTGTAAACTTAAAAATTCTATATAGTTATAACTTTAATTTACAATTTATCCACCACCTTCAAATTATTGTAAGTAGCAGACCGTGTTACACACTCTTTTCACGTCGCTAACCAGACAACACTAGCTAAAAAGTGGGTGCATGATTGAATAACAGCCTGCCGAGGCATATCAGAGTCTAATGAAGGTAAGAATATTTTGGAAGGTAGTGTCTGACTGCTGCTGGAGTTCAGAGCCTGCAGTGTGGCACCCAGAAGAGTTCTCTGGATCTTAAGAGCTCTTACTAAAGTCGTGGGGTTGAGGGAAAGAATGGTCTCCTTCAAGAGCACCCAAGCAGTGATAGGACTGTCTTTGTGGCGTTCTTGCTGAATTTTCAAGAGACCGCACGTCTGAATACCTGGGCATTGGCCGATTAACGCGGTCGTCTGAAGGACACAAGAGTGTTCTCGACCACAAGTAGATATCGGGAGCACCATACCTTAGGCGCTTCCTGGCTATACATAGCCTACGGATTGTTCTAGTTGTTCTAATCTCCTGAACACTGGACTCAAGCAACATTTGTCTTATCCAAATAACAAGAGCCATCTGACTGACACCAAATAACAGACTCCTGGGACTACGACTCCTGGAGACCCCAGCCATTGTGTGTCATTTTCCCCACATTGGAGCATAGGTGCTTCCATTGTAATCATCCCTGTCCTGAAGATGACCCCATCCTGATTTGCCTGCATACTGGGTCGAAACGTCAACATATTTCTAAAAGAGTGGATGTGAAAAACATAAAAGAAATTTAATGATACTCCAGGGCCTCCTGGATTGTAGGAGCCACTGGAAGATAATTTTATACAACCACACTCTGCACTACTTGTATATATCACCGTCACTCACTTGTACTTCTGCACTTTCACTGTTCTTTTAGGAGCACCTACCTTTGCTTATAAATAATATGACAATTTGTTATTAGAATTATATGTTAGCATAAGATTCATATGGAGATAACGCCTGAAAGTATTAATAAATCTTGTTTGTTTTACATTTATGTTATAGAGAGATTTTATTAAGCTGTTTATATTCCGTGGAAGTCTAGGCTACTTTCCCCTTGCACTGACCTTTATTGTTATTATTGTCTTTGTGGGTGGGCAGGACTTTCAAGGATCCTAGTCAGTGATCTTAGGCTAGTGTCAAGCCCCAGATTGGTAGATTCCTGTAGGAAAGTACCATCTTGCCTGGTATGTTACCCCCATTTTTCACTGTATATATGTTGTTTTAGTTGTATGTGTCACTGGGACCCTGCCAGCCAGGGCCCCAGTGCTCATAAGTGTGCCTGAATGTGTTACCTGTGTTATGACTAACTGTCTCACTGAGGCTCTGCTAATCAGAACCTCAGTGGTTCTGCTCTCTCATTTCTTTCAAATTGTCACTAACAGGCTAGTGACCAATTTTACCAATTTACATTGGCATACTGGAACACCCTTATAATTCCCTAGTATATGGTACTGAGGTACCCAGGGTATTGGGGTTCCAGGAGATCCCTATGGGCTGCAGCATTTCTTTTGCCACCCATAGGGAGCTCTGACAATTCTTACACAGGCCTGCCACTGCAGCCTGAGTGAAATAACGTCCACGTTATTTCACAGCCATTTTACACTGCACTTAAGTAACTTATAAGTCACCTATATGTCTAACCTTTACCTAGTAAAGGTGGGCTGCTAAGTTACTTAGTGTGTGGGCACCCTGGCACTAGCCAAGGTGCCCCCACATTGTTCAGGGCCAATTCCCCGGTTTTTGTGAGTGCGGGGACACCATTACACGCGTGCACTAAATATAGGTCACTACCTATGTGTAGCTTCACAATGGTAACTCCGAATATGGCCATGTAACATGTCTAAGATCATGGAATTGCCCCCTCTATGCCATCCTGGCATTGTTGGTGCAATCCCATGATCCCACGTGTCTCTAGCACAGACCCTGGCACTGCCAAACTGCCTTTCCCGGGGTTTCACTGCAGCTGCTGCTGCTGCCAACCCCTCAGACAGGTTTCTGCCCTCCTGGGGTCCAGCCAGGCCTGGCCCAGGAAGGCAGAACAAAGGACTTCCTCAGAGAGAGGGTGTTACACCCTCTCCCTTTGGAAAATGGCGTTAGGGCTGGGGAGGAGTAGCCTACCCCAGCCTCTGGAAATGCTTTCATGGGCACAGATGGTGCCCATTTCTGCATAAGCCAGTCTACACCGGTTCAGGGACCCCTCAGCCCTGCTCTGGCACGAAACTGGACAAAGGAAAGGGGAGTGACCACTCCCCTGACCTGCACCTCCCCTGGGAGGTGCCCAGAGCTCCTCCAGTGTGCTCCAGACCTCTGCCATCTTGGAAACAGAGGTGCTGCTGGCACACTGGACTGCTCTGAGTGGCCAGTGCCAGCAGGTGACGTCAGAGACTCCTTCTGATAGGCTCCTTCAGGTGTTGCTAGCCTATCTTCTCTCCTAAGTAGCCAAACCCTCTTTTCTGGCTATTTAGGGTCTCTGCTTTGGGGATTTCCTTAGAAAACGAATGCAAGAGCTCATCTGAGTTCCTCTGCATCTCTCTCTTCACCTTCTGCCAAGGAATCGACTGCTGACCGCGCTGGAAGCCTGCAAAATTGCAACAAAGTAGCGAAGACGACTACTGCAACTCTGTAACGCTGATCCTGCCGCCTTCTCGACTGTTTTCCTGGTGGTGCATGCTGTGGGGGTAGTCTGCCACCTCTCTGCACTAGAAGCTCCGAAGAAATCTCCCGTGGGTCGACGGAATCGTCCCCCTGCAACCGCAGGCACCAAAGAACTGCATCACTGGTCCCCTGGGTCTCCTCTCAGCACAACGAGCGAGGTCACTTGAATCCAGCAACTCTGTCCAAGTGACTCCCACAGTCCAGTGACTCTTCAGTCCAAGTTTGGTGGAGGTAAGTCCTTGCCTCCCCTCACCAGACTGCATTGCTGGGAACCGCGTCTTTTGCAGCTACTCCGGCCTCTGTGCACTTCCGGTGGAAATCCTTTGTGCACAGCCAAGCCTGGGTCCACGGCACTCTAACCTGCATTGCACAACTTCCTAAGTTGTCCTCCGGCGACGTGGGACTCCTTTGTGTGACTTCGGGTGAACACCATTTCACTCCACTTTGTAGTGTCTGTTCTGGCACTTCTGCAGATGCTGCCTGCTTCTGAGAGGGCTTCTTGTCTTTCTCGACGCCCCCTCTGTCCCCAGACACAATTGGAGACATCCTGGTTCCTCCTGGGCCACAGCAGCATCCAAAAACCCTAACCGCATGACTTGCAGCTAGCAAGGCTTGTTTGCGGTCTTTCTTCAGGAAAACACTTTTGCATGACTCTCCACGGCGTGAGGGATCCGTCCTCCAAAGGGGAAGTCTCTAGCCCTTGTCGTTCCTGCAGAATCCTCAGCTTCTACTGTCCAGTAGCAGCTTCTTTGCATCCACAGCGGGCATTTCCTGGGCATCTGCCCATCTCCGACTTGCTTGTGACTTTTGGACTTGGTCCCCTTGTTCCACAGGTACCCTCGACTGGAAATCCATCGTTGTTGCATTGCTGGTTTGTGTCTTTCCTGCAGAATTCCCCTATCACGACTTCTGTGCTCTTTGGGGAACTTTAGTGCACTTTGCACTCACTTTTCAGGGTCTTGGGGTGGGCTATTTTTCTAACCCTCAGTGTTTTCTTACAGTCCCAGCGACCCTCTACAAGGTCACATAGGTTTGGGGTCCATTCATGGTTCGCATTCCACTTTTGAAGTATATGGTTTGTGTTGCCCCTATCCCTATGTGTCCCCATTGCATCCTATTGTAACTATACATTGTTTGCACTGTTTTCTAATACTATACTGCATATTTTTGGTATTGTGTACGCATATCTTGTGTATATTTGCTATCCTCATACTGAGGGTACTCACTGAGATACTTTTGGCATATTGTCATAAAAATAAAGTACCTTTATTTTTAGTATATCTGTGTATTGTGTTTTTTCATGATATTGTGCATATGACACTAGTGGTACTGTAGGAGCTTCACTCGTCTCCTAGTTCAGCCTAAGCTGCTCTGCTAAGCTACCATTATCTATCAGCCTAAGCTGCTAGACACCCTATACACTAATAAGGGATAACTGGGTCTGGTGCAAGGTGTAAGTACCCCTTGGTACTCACTACAAGCCAGTCCAGCCTCCTACAATTCCCTACATACACTTTACTTCCAGACAATTTCTATATATACATAAGCTATGAGGAGTTGGTAGGAAGCTGGACTTCCAGACCAGGGACTCCAAAGTGGCAGTATGTGGGTGATGCACTGCATGTCACTCTAATAGTTCCCTAAAAGTGAGCAGAAGAAGCTTAGTAGCCATTAATTCAAGAGATGACAAAGAAACTATGCTCCATGAGAAAGACAAATTAAAGATTGACTAAAAGCTATCAAGTTGGGAGAGCCAACTGATAGTGACAGGAAAGCCAACCAATGGTAAATAATGGGGTGGTCTCAAAGCCCCTCTGTGTTCTTGGTAAGTCCAAGATAAGACTTTCATAATCAGGCAGCTTAGACTCAACCTAAAAACAAGTGTACAGTAGTCTGTATTTCATTTCTCCCTTTACTCTAAGAACAAGGTGTGGCAGAAGAGAAAGGAAGGAACATTGTTAAAGAACATTAGACAGTGAAAACGTGAGTGGAAATAAGAAATGGAGACAAGCATGGCAATTCTAGGAGGGTATGAAGGGATAACCAAGGAGCAGGTTCATGCATATAATTTAAAAGAGGAAAAACTCTAACGTTCTTCGACGGGTTCAAGTTATAGTTGCTTCATCAAGACTGGGTAAGCAAGAGTTATATATTTCCACTGTTTCTGTCTATGAGCCTCCCGTATTACTTCTTTATTGATCAGGTACACCACAGAAGTGTCATGTTGCACATTGGGCTTACTAGAACAAAAGCCCTGGTTGGTCATCTTTGAAACAACATAGGCGACAAATGAAGAGCTTTCTGCTGCTGTGCATCCCAGTAACTTTCATTTTTGCTGTTTTCAAACAGAGGGCGGCACTATCTTAGTCCTTTACATCATTCTATGTCTATTGTTACTTATATCTTAAAAAGCAGCTTAAATTATTTTGCTAAATGAGCTACACTGCATGCATACTATGAATAACAGTATGGTTGTATAGTTTGATTATAACATTATACTGCAGGGAACTGCTCCCCCACCAAAAAGCTGCAGGTGGTCCCTTGTGCAGATGAACAGGGAACATATATCTGTTATGCGTGCAACAGCTAGTTTCAACCCCATTTTACACAACTTACATTTAAACTGAATGAACAAAGATACATTTTTGTGGAGATTTTGAAAATTAGAATTTATAGCCCTATCTTGAAGTGCTGGAGAAGATCAACTCATGTTCAAGGAAAGGACGTTTCTGACACAAGAGTTTAACCTTAGAAGGTCTGTCTTTTTGTCCTTGTTTTTGATCTTTGTGGATCAGCTTGCCTGGTATGGAGCCACTCTGTTTAGTGTGTAGGGAGTCAGCTTTGTGTGGAACTGGTTCTCAGCAAAGAAATATGGGCTAATCACTGTTGATGACTTTTAAGGTGATGCAAAACATTGAACTAGATGAAAGTGGGAGATCGCTGTAAGTGAGTCCAAGATAAATGTTTTGAGGAAGGAGGAAAGTATTGCAGTATTGTCACAGGAGGTGCCTTTCAGTGAGTTGATGATGCAGCCAATGACATGAACGTTCAGAGGTTTGAATAAATGATAGCTGTAGTTGTCACAGTGGGACTTTGAGTTCTCAGTTGGAGTGTTTGTGAGGTTTCATTTGTGTTTGATTATGTTAATAGCTTGTCAAATGAGTACATGATATAAGTTGATGTTTGAGGTATGGAATACACAGGCAAGTCAGATGATGTATTGCTTGATGGCTTTGAAAGAGGAATTGCTTAACCTATAAGCATAGAGTGAAGTGTTGATGTAGAATTCAGATTTGACTTTGTTAGTGTACTATTTGTGTGCTGTTGTGAGAGTAAACATTTCTTGAGAGTGCTCTGTTTAAGCCGTTTTAAAGTTGTCAATTTGTTATTTGTTTGTCTCACGAGAGAAAGAATGACAAGGTACAAATGGGTTGGGGTGGGGGGTTAACTGATGGATGATACATGAAGGTTGGTGATGGTGTCAACAGTTACAAAGGCGTATTCGCAGGACAGACGTATTATTTAATATTGTGGCACTCTTGATGGGGTTAAAAAAAATATATATAGGTAGTTGGGGCTGCTACAGGGATGCAATGTGTCCTAGTAGCCTAATTAAAATTATGAGTAGTGTTAGGTCAACACTACTAACACTACTTAAAATTTTATTAAGGCTACTAGGACACATTGCATCCCTATCGCAGCCCCAACTACCTACATGTGTTTTTAACCATGTCAAGTGAGCCACAATATTAAAGGATATAGGGGGGTCCTCTTAGACGGTTTTAACTACACTTTTTTGTCCTTAGTTACATAGATTTCCCTCATTTAGTCCCGCCCCCATTTGGACACCCTCACACTGACCACTTTCATTATACAGCATCAACTAAAAGATCACTGCCAAAGTGACCTTTCAGGGGCCCGTAGGACATTGCAGCCCCGGTCCTATGAGGAGCATGACTATGATGAAGCATGACTTCCCTATGGGGTGTGTGAGGGTACCACAAAATAACCTATAGGGTTCAGTTTTGAGTTTATGTCTCTTGTCCCACCTGCTGTCTTTTCTTCTATAGGAACAGTACCTTTCTTTGTGTTACACATCAATTATGAGACATATTTTTGTGATGAAAACATATGCCTACTCTGCCCTTGGGCTCAAGGGCTTACCCGAGGGGTGACTTAAAGTGTCAGAGTGACAGGCCTATGATATAAGGCAACCCTTATATCTGAAGTGAAAGGTGCATGCACCATGTCACACAGGCTGCAATGGCTGACCTGTAGTCACAGTTTGCACGGGCCGCCATGGGTGGCACAATACATGCTGCAGCCCATGAGGGACCCCTGGTGTACCAATGACCTGGGTACCTAAGTACCATATACTAGAGACTGACATGGGTGCACTAGTATCCCAATTGTGGGGTTCACAACTTACCTTACATCTAAACTTTGAGAGAGTACTGACACTTGGGTCCTGGCTAGGAGGATCCCAGGGTACTACAGTCTAAACACACTGACATCAGGCAAAACGTGGGGAGTCACTATGACAGAAAGATGTTACTTTCCTACAGAAATGAGGCTCACCTGGGTGTGGCACACATCTGGGGGAAAGCCACAACTGGCTGAAGATCGTCCCTTTGTTCTCTTAGTTGTCCTCCCATATAGACAGTCACTGTCTGTAACTTGGTATGGTCGACTCCACTCCAGCATGAGAGGTCTCTCTCTTCTGCATGCTTGGCCATACTTGCATGTAACCACTTTTGTGAAACCGACTCGTCATTTAGATTAGATAGGGCGCCCATACCCTGCTCGCGCACCCTGCTAAAACAGAGAATGCACGTCATATGATTTTATTGTCTGCAGAAAAAAAAGAAAACAGATTAAAAGTGTAGATTTACCTGATATTCAAAGCGATCATATATACGTCTTTTAACTTTTTTGAGATTGTGTTTACTTGTGCTGTGCCAGATCAGATATACATTTTCAAGGTTTTCATTAAGGGTACTAATATGAAATTTCTGTTCCGCGAATGCCTGACCGTGGAAATACCTCTCAGCTGCGAAATGTCTAACGATTTGTGACGTGGCCAAAGAGCTGCCTGGACCAAAAAAATGAGGTAATTTGAGAGAATAGTTCCGCATTTCTTGAATGAAGAAAATATCACTTTAAACAGACAGCGCAGCGAAACCAGGCTTTTCTCTTTATTTTTAAATTGCTCTCTTTACATGCTTCTTTCTCACAATAGCTGGCTTGTCCTCAAATTAGTCTTCATCAGAAAATGCTTGGAGTCCAAAGTCAAAAGGAGGTGAGCTGTCTGCCAAAGTGAGATCAAATCATCCATGAGCCCACCGTACCTTCCTGAAGGTCTGATCAAGTAAACAATAATTACAGATGGAGATCCGGAATACTTTTGGGTTTCCGGGACACATAATCCCATGATTTCCCAGCCGCTAATACATATAATAAAGGACGTTTTTAGCAACTGTAATGTGATAGCCACGAGGCGTGTGATTTTATTTAAATTATAGGAATCGGAATGACATGGTACAGAGGAACGGTATATCTCAGTCGCCTGAGCTCTCACCACTGTCTGTATCTGGGGCCATATTCCTCATCCACACCTCCGGTAGACACATTTAAGGACAGGTGTTTACTGTTAAAAAACACTGACAACATCAGTAGGTCTCGGGCTTTGCTGATACTTTATAGGGACACTACCATCGACAGAAAGAAATTTAAATGGTTATTGCCGATGCTGAACAGCGGTGGCAAAAAAAGCACAATGGGATAAATGTGCATGCATTTTCAAGAATGCACGTGGATGTGTCACTACGCAACAGCGGCCCAAGCGTGATGCAGCATTGGCATGATGCTGTGACAAATGTGTTGTTTGTTGTAATTTACTGCTCGTAGATGGTAGATGTAAGGTTGCTGGCCTGCTGGCGGCATAGGCCTACGGGCATTTAGTATACAATGCAGAGACGTGTTAAGTATATAGTGGGCGCAGATAAGACTGCTCAGCCCCGCCCCTGTACGAGTTATTGCTTACACCAGCGTAACACTGGACTAGACTAAAACCTCCAAGCACTAACGATCACCCCGCCCTAAGTGGCGAGGTGGTACAGTGCATTCCTCTCCAACTTTAACAATTGTGACAACAATCAATACATAATATGTTACTTGGACAAATTGTCAAGTTATCACACCACTGGTTGCGACCATCTGCATGTGGTCTCTGTTAGTGCACCTGACCTTTAATAAGTAAACTTACAAGAGTACGCAAATAGGACGATGAAGCTTTTGACTCTCAATTAAGATGTTTTTACCATAGCTCCAGTACATAATCAATAATCAATACACAATAATCAATAATCATCAATAACAGTAATAATCAATGGAGTGAGTAATTGTCACGACCCATGACCTTTCAGTCATGAATAACCACACCTTTAGTAAGAGTTAGAATATTTATTTCCCTATATTAACAATGCTAAAGTCATGTAGATTAATCTCAATATCAAATGAAACACATACAGAAACAATACTGGCTGTCCAAAGCGGCGGAAGAAACGTAATCTAATCAAAGTTCGAAGTACAACACATTCTAACATTATGGTGCAAATTAGTAACAAAGTCAACTGCTTCAAAGTAATCACATACATTAAGTTTAGCAGAGAAATTCATCAAGCATTAATCCCCATTAGCATGATTTTATTAATGAAGATCCTTAACGAACACCAGATTAGCATCAGCATGTTGGGCTTCATGCAAAACAATTTAGTAACACAAATTTGGACAAACATCCAACTATGGCTCTATCAAGCATTGTGCTTTTTTTGCCACCGCTGTTCAGCATCGGCAATAACCATTTAAATTTCTTTCTGTCGATGGTAGTGTCCCTATAAAGTATCAGCAAAGCCCGAGACCTACTGATGTTGTCAGTGTTTTTTAACAGTAAACACCTGTCCTTAATGTGTCTACCGGAGGTGTGGATGAGGAATATGGCCCCAGATACAGACAGTGGTTAGAGCTCAGGCGACTGAGATATACCGTTCCTCTGTACCATGTCATTCCGATTCCTATCTTGCGGTGTTGGATGCCCCAGGATTTAAGGTAGTCCACAAAACCTTGGCTGTGAAAAGGGGAGTCCAATATCCACCCTCAGTACTTTCATCATACCATGGGTGATGATATTCTTCTCCATATTTGCAATAACCTCTGGGGCTGTTTGTAATCCCACTAATTCAACTTCTGGGTACTTAGTGTAATCATCTATGATAACTAAGGCATATCTTCCATCAGTTAGGTGGCCAAAATCTAGACTTGGGTGCTCCTATGGCATGTGGGGGCCTTCTTCTGTGATCACTGGTGGAGGGGTCTCTGGAGAGCCGACTTCCCGACACCACTGCCACGATCCTACTACATTTTCCACCATTTTGTCCATGCCGGGGAAACCAGACCTAGGTGCAGAGTCTATTGATTGTTTTGGCAACTCCTTGATGGCTGTGGGGGGCTAATTGTACTGCTTGGAGGGTGAGGCTAGCAGGGATGACCAGTCTAGATCCTTGGAGTAAGCATCCACTGGCGTCCATCGATAATTCTTAGTGGACATGGAACAGAGACCCCAATACTTTCTTTGCCTCTTGGGTTTTTGTGACCGGTGTATTTTTAGAGTTCTCCAATTGCTTGATGGGATCTTTGCTAGTGCTAGCTGCAGGCACTTATCCTCCTTTGTGGCATATTGAAGAGTCTTCAAGGTTAGGGGGAGTCGAGGATATTGCTCTGCAACATATCGCACTTATGGCTCAGTCGCTTCTGCTCTCTCCATTTCCTTGGGGGTCGCTGCCCTGGGGCGACAGAAGAGATAGTCTGCCTGATTGGTGGAGCCAGGTCGAAACTCAATGCAGCAGTCCTATTCTTGTACCTGTATCTTCCACTTCTTGATGCGGGGAGGAGGGTTGGATGCAGATCCTTGGAAGGCTGGTACCAATGGTTTGTGGTTGGTGGTGACAACAAATGGATGGCAATAATCATACAAATGGAAGTGTTTGCAAGCCCAGTGTATGGCGATAGCCTTGTGCTCAATTTGTGAATATCTCTGTTCAGTTTCGGTGAGCAACCTGCTTGCATATGCGAGCGGGGTCCATCCTCTGTGTTGTTGCTGCTGCGTAAGCACCATCCATTAGCCGTTCAGGCGAGAGTCCACCAGGATTGTTGGTTTGTTTTGTGGGACTGAAGTAGGACAGGGTGGTGTCTGCCAACAGTGCTTCTTTGGTCTTTTAAAAGGCTGTCTCTTGTTTGGGACAGCAGACCCAGGGTGTTCTTGCTTTTGTGAGTTCTCAGAGGGGTTGTGTGAGGCCTGTTAGGTCAGAGGTAAATTGCTTGCAGAAGCTGATCATGCCTAAGACACTCCTTACTTCTGATATGTTGGTGGGTGCTGGGCATCTTGGACATCTCGCACCTTTTCCAGATCTGGCACTATTCCCTCTACTGAGAATGTATACTCAAAGAAACTGATTTTCTGTTTAGGAACCCGCTTATTTCCTGGTGCAGGGTGAGTCCTAAGTCTTTGATTCTCTGAAGGACTCTGCAGAGGTACTCATAGTGTTCTTTCATGGATTTGGCATAGATGAGTATGTTATCACTAACTTTGATGACTGCTTGCAGGCATCTGAGTATCTCCCAGGTGGTATTTTGGAACACTTCAGCGGTCCTGGATATGCAACATTTAAGATGGAGATATCTTTAAAGTCCTACCTCCATTGAGAAAGTGGTTATGTGCCATGACTCGGGGTGGAACGGCAGCTGGTAGTATCCTGTGCGAAGGTCTAATTCAGAAAACCACTTGGCGCAACTGAGTTCTCCTAGGATGTCATCCACCGTGGGGGGGGTCAGGTGTTGTTCTCTTTTGATGGCAACATTGGAGAGTCTGATGTCCACACAGATGCGGATTTCCCTGGCTGTTTCTGTTTTTTCGTGACTGCAATCGGCAAAGCACATGGGGTGAGTCCTGTCACCTTCTTAACGATGCCGGCATGTTCTCGTTTCTCCAGCTCTTCTTCAACTTTCGGCTGGAGATGAAAGACTAAGCGCTGGTGTTGCAGAGCCACAGGTTGGTAGACTGGTCAATGTGAAGTTTGATCTCTTTACCTCTTAGACAGCCGATGCATTTGAAGATGTCTGCAAATTCTTCTAGCATAGCAGATATTTCTCCTTCATATATTCCAAGGGCAAAATATATAAATTTCAGGGGTTCTGCAGTTTTACCGCTGACCAGCATGCTGTGTCTTTCCTTCGCTACACAGACAGTAGTGTGGACGCTGGCTCTTCTGTGTGACACTGATGATTTGAAATGCCCTTGCAGAGGTATCGGTTGCATTTGTCCATACGTAAGTACTCATATTTTTGCTCTTTCCAATGCAGAGGGTTTGTTGAAGGCGTTGTAGGTCCTCGCCGACATTAGCTCGATGGAAGCCCCTGTGACAATGATGGCTGTGATTTGATGAATTCCCACTTTGATTTGGCATGGTGGGCGTGGGTGACGCGTGGATCTGGCTGCTCCTATGGCAAAGACTGTGTGGACGATGCATTCTTTGGTGTCATTGTGCATGTCCTCCAGCTTGTTGGGAGAGCTTATTGCTGCTGCACTGTTTCTTTTTAGATGTTGTATTTGGAAGAGTGTCAGACTTTTGTAAAGTAGTTATATTTCTCACTCGCAAATCATTGTTTTCTTTTTTCTGGGCATTCGCTCATTTTTTGAGGTGGTCCTCCACTGTAGCCTCAGTCTTTACACTTTTCTTAGGGGCGTTTTTAAGTTGCTGGATTTGTTCACACTTAAACAGCATTTATCTGTTCAGTTTTGATTGGTCGGTGAAGGGCAGCTTCCATATGGGATGCTCCGGCCTCCAATAGTTCATTTGACCACTCTATGGCCAAGATGCCTATGGAGTGATTTTTCAGGCTTCTGGAGGACTGTTTCTTTTATTTTCGCTGATGAACATTATTGTATTATTTGGCTGCATATATCCTCCTGTTCATCATGAAATCCGCATCTGCTTGCTAGCTCTTTCAGTCACCCATGGAATGTGTCAAAGGATTCTTCGGGCTCTTGATGTGCTTGTCAAAACATGAACCGTTCGTAATCTCTGTTTGCCATTGGTTCGAAGTGTTCATTGAGGACTCTGAGCAGCGTGGCATATGACTTGGGTGTTTCCTCTACCAAGGTTTTGTATATTTTGTGGATGTCCTCCCCACCCAAGTGCAATAGGAGGGCTCTGCACCTTTCTGCTGCAATGTTTGCACCTTCAAAGTATAGTTGGAGGCGTTCTACCCAATTTTTCCATTTTGGCGCCAATGGTGCTCCATTGGTAATGAACAGGTCTATTGCAAGGATGGATGACATGGTTGTAGTGTAGTGCCGGCCCTAGGGCTGTATATCTGCCACTTTCCCCACAGGACATTAAAGCTCTTTCTGGGTGAGGGGTCACCTCGCAGTACAAGCACTGTCACCCGTCGGACCAAGGGATTGCTACTTGCAGTATCTTCTACTGGGGCCTTTTTTCTTGTGGACAGCCTGGCCCCTCTCCCACCCAGCCTTGTGCTATGGAGGGTGCTTGAGGGTGAGTCGTAAGTGGAGTGGGGGCTTCGGTGGCCAGGTGTCTCTTTTATTTTCGAACTGTACTCTGTGAGCTTTAGGGTGGAGTTCATGAGTTCAGCCGCCAGTGCAGCACTACTGGTCTGTAGCGAACTGGACTCCAGTGTCCTTATACTGAGAGTGCACTTGGTGCCCAACATGCGTAGTGCCGCAGGCAGCTAGCCTGTGCCCTGTGGCCAGTTTGTGGAGAATGGGCAAAAAGTAGGACAGTTTATACGGCGGGGCTGCTCAGTTTTAATTTTTTTGTTAATGTGAGGATCCGGGCACTGCTCAGGGTGGCCGGTTGCGGCAGATCCGGTCATTCTCACCACTAAACTTGAAGGCCGCTGCAGAAGCTGGGCCCCATGTGTGATGTCAATGGCTGCGGGCCATACTGCACCTGAAGAGGGACCCTCTGCTCCAAAGCAGTAGGAGACGGATCTCAGCATTGCGTTTCTCCTTGGGCAGAGTGTGGGTCAAGCACCCACCTTCGTCACCAGTGTAAGGTTGCTGGACTGCTGACGGCATGAGCTATGGGCATTTAGTATAAATTACAGGGAAACGTAATTGGTCTATGGCTCACAAGAGGCTGACTGCTCAGCCCCTCTCCTACATTCTTTACTGCTTATTGCTCACACCAGCGTAACCTTCGACTAGACCAAACCTGCATACACACGGGGAACTTGTCTAACGACCACCCACCCTAAGTGGTGAGTTGGTACAATACAGAAGACACCCATCTTGGAATAGTAAAAAAATATATATATAAAACGTATGCCAAAGTGTTTCTTTTTAAAGAAAATAATAGCCCAGCAAAAAAATTGAAAAAAACAAGACAGTGGAGCAAACAGGGCAGATTAAGTAAGCACAACTAAACAGCATGGGAAAGCAATGGAGGAGCTTTGTGTTCAGTGCATAAATAAACAACAGTTGGGAGGAGAGGAGAAGCAACAGACAAGCTAGGGGATGGGGAGCAACACGGAGAGTACAGTGCAGGAATTTGAATTGGTAAGAAACACATGAGACGGGGCATTAAAACACATCCACAGAATCTTGAATGAAAAAGAATAAAGTAGTTCTCTAATTATAAGTAATGGAAGAATATAAGTCATCCTTTCAAAATGATAGTACAGAAGCTATGCTCCCCAGGGTTGACAAACAAAAGTAGAAGAAAGAAAGCCATTGGATAAGAAGTAAGCAAATTAAATTGACAAGTATACCAACCAATGGTAAGCGGTGGGCTGGTGGTATTGATGGTATTGACCACAGAAGGTCTTTGGAAACAAACAGCTAAACACATCGACATTTAAAGTTATGGATTTGCACACAGATCTGCTTGGCTGAGATAAGATTGTATTGTTCATGTTGAAATTACCATGGACCCTAATGCAAGCAAGAAAAATTAACCCCACCTCCAGGACTCTGGACTGGTAGTAAAAACACAGCCACAATTGTGGTGGAGTCTTCACACTTCTCCACCTTGGTGCTACTGCATTTGGTGCACCATTGATAGATACTCCTCTGCCAGAACTCAATCACCCCCCCACTCCACTTGAAGATGACACCGCTAATATTGAGTGGTAGCATGCAATAAATATAGCCTTAAGTAATTTATATGTATGCGGAAATTAGCACAGTTCCACAGTTCCTCAAGTGTCTCCTCATTTACACAGCTGTCATGGGTCCCACTCTGGATGTTAAGCCTCCATCCACTTCTAGCTTGTGAGCTCTCCACACTTTTCATGGTTAGACTAGCAGGACTAGACATACTGAGTAAATCAGCTGCCACCAGATTGGTAGATAGTCCAACCTGGCCAGCAGATACTCAAAATGCATCAAAATTCAGCTTATGACCCAGGGCTCGCGTAGTCTTCCCACTCTGAACCATCGTTCCAAATGCCTGAATAAGACCATTGATAAAACATGTAGATGGTGTCACTGTGATCAAGAATCTATAATGCGTCTGTCCTGCATGGCTGGCCGAGCACAGGCTCCTGCTGCGCCCATACTTTTTTAGGGGCGAGTGTGCAGTCGTAGACAATCTGTCACTTAGTGCTGTAACTGGCTCAACCCCAGACTTAACCCCCACTCATCACATTTTTAGTAATCACAGTAAAAATACTTTTATGTATAACACCGCTTAGTACAAAAACGATTTAGATAGGACACACACAATCACACATGCACTTTCATCATAAGCATTGGCACATCTTCACTTTAATGAAAAATTGAAGATTTTAAGCAAAACAATCACTATAATGGAATATGTTTTGCACTGCATGGTTTTAGCTTGCATTTTAAATTTGTGTGTGTTGCCTAGCAAAGGGTTTCAGTTAACCAATCAATAAAAATGCATTTGACATTTACTGAGTAAATCGAAACCTATAATTTCCAAAACGCAAAGTGCTGTGAGTTAAAAAGCCAGAACTGGTTGATGGTGTCACAAAGGACTTGGGACTGCTAGGTAGCCATGTGAGATTCATAATACTACCCACAATCAAATATGTGGGATGGATCACGGATCTGACATACTGAAAAAAAAGAGTTCACCAAAAGTGCTGCTCTCCTTCCTGGGCACTCTGTAGACCTACCAGCAAGAATCTGTGGTTATAACGTTTAACTAAGTTCTCACGTTCTCTAATTTTAACTTGCTGCACTACAGTGCTTATAGAAAAGTAACCTGCTTGTTCTATCATTACCCTTTGTGTGGTTTAGGACCTTACCCTATTTGTGAAAGGGGAAAGGGGAAAATGCATTGGTGGAGTTCAGCATGCTCCATCTAAGTTGTGCTGCCAGCACTGGGACTCATCATGAGACAAGACTTGTTAGACAGAGGACCCAGAGCAAAACAAGGAGGCTCGCCTTCACATGAAGAGCATGGGAACTCCTTTTGCAGAACGAATGAAAAGAAAAAAAAACACAGTAAAACAATTCCACAAAAATGTGCAAAGTCAAATTGATTAGGTAATTAAGCTGAAAAGGATTAACGCGCTGATTATGAAGCGTGTTATTTAGTTGTGACATATGTCTGTGCCACAATGAGTAGTGTACATACCTGTTTAGCGGTACTCGGTTACTACACACCGAGTGCTCTTTATTCTTATGTCAATATTACAGTCATAGTGAGAGCAAATAAAAGTTTGGAATCAAATGAGAAATAGGCTTTTGCTGTGCGCATCTGCCATGCCTTCTGCATAGTACCACTACGTTTCTGTTGTTTACGTTTCACAAAAAACGATTCCTGGTGTCCATAAGGCATTTCAGGCTCATGAAGGATGGGGGAAGATCAAGATGTAACACGTCCCATTTGATCCCTAAGAGGAGTGGAAACGCATATGATAGGTAAAACCCAAGACGGAGATGCACACCTTATGTCAGGATATCCCAGGGACGTTTTACAACATGGGCAAATTGGGCTCTGGCCCAAAGCCCCCACCCTGTCAGCACCCCCTGCCCCCCTCCAAGCTAGCTCTGTTCTGCAGAGACTTGGCACTGATGAACTTCAATCATTCTTAAACAGCGCTGTTAAAAATAGTTTTCCTTGAATTTATTTTTGATGTGGGTGATGTGTGAGAGTCTATTACGGATATTTTTCAGAGAAATGTTGTGTCTATGTTTCATGTAACATCAATAAAACATTTATTTTAGGTCAAAACAGGGGACCAGACATATGAGAAGTTTGAGGGCGTCACAGATAATTTGCAGTAATATTTGCTGCTGCTTTGTTAGAATATTAACATAACATGTCACTATCCCTGAATTTTAGATGTAAACACATTGAGAACGTCCATGTGCCTGTGGACTGTCAGCGACCTGTCCAAAGAGGGCATGAAAGAGCTAAAATTGGATCATAACTACAAAGCTGTTCAGAACAAGTGCCCCCAAAATACGTTTGGCCTAGGGCCCCTAAAATTCTTAAGATGTCCCTGGGATATCTGTCACCCTACTCAATTTCTGTTCCTTGAAATGATCCCTGGTGTCCAGGGCACATTCTGGTTCCTCAAGTGAGGCACATTTGAGCCAAATAGCAGATGGTGAGTAGAAGAAAAAAGAGACTCATTGTGCCAAGACATCCAGCTTTCCATTTTATTGATTATTTTTGTTTCCTGAAAAGTTACCTGTGGTCCATGGTGGATTTAAACTCTCCTAACGGAGGCAGATTGGTGGTAACAATATTACTCCACTAAAGCCGAAAAGAGGAGTCTAGATGCCCGACAGACACACACTCTGTGCCCGGTGCCTCACTCTAATTTTGTGTTTTTTCCTCTGACAATAAACAATTTCTGTTTTCCAGTGGGCATTTCAGGTCCCCTGAGGAGAACATGCAGAGGAGTAATACCACTCTAGGGGGAAGTCCAATCTATAGGGCAGAGTGGCCGCAGTTGGGGGAAGAACTATGGATTTCGACCAATTAATACTTGGGCCAAAGTAGTATTCATAGCAGATATATTCCTTTATAACTTTGGCAAGTGGGTGCACGGGTCACAGACATAAAGCACCGTATCATTGGCATACAACGATATGGCAAGCGGGGGTGCTGTCGAAAGCAAAAATGCAGTCTCAGTATGCCACTGTCTGATTAAGCATTCCAGCAGTTCCAATGCCAGCGCAAATAAAATGGGGAGAACGGGCAGCCCTGATACATGCCCCTAAAGGCGTTCACTGGTATAGATGTGTGATCATCATACCATACCCATGACACTGGGACTGAATATAACAGGTGCACCCACAGAAAAAAGGGCTGTGATATGCCCATGCGGAACATCAGTACAGTTAACCTCTAAGTCCATTCTATAGCGTTGAAGCCTTTAGTGGCATCCAATAGGACGGTTGCAGCCTCTATGGAGGGATCCAGATAATGTAGGCGAACAGGATACACAAATTGTGTGTTGTCGACTGGGTGGGTATAAATCCAGATTGGTCTGGCAGGACCAGGTTAGGCAGTAAGTGGTAGAGTATAGTGGTCAAAATCTTGGCCAGTATTTTAGCGTTGATATTTATTGAAGAGAACAGCCTATCAGATTCTCATTTATCGGGCAGTTTATCAGGTTCAAGCAGGACGATGATGAGGGCCTCCCTAAGGGAAGGGGGCAGAGCCACCTTGCATGTGCTTTCTTGTACATGGTGTGTAAATGTGGCGCCAGGAGCTCAGCAAATTCTTTGTAGAATTTACCATCAAATCCATCCACCCCTGTGGCGTTCAGTAGAGTGCACATGGCTTCTGTATGTTCTTCCGTGGTGATGGGGCACTCTAAATACTCCCTGCTGTACAAGAGAGAGCCAAGCTAACACAATATATTCTAGGTAGTCAACTATCTTAGCTTCAGAGGCTGATGTATGTGTTTCATATTATTATGCATAAGAATCTGTAATGGTGGTAAAAATATGTGGGGTACTATGACACAGCGTATCAACAGGTGCAGCAATATGTGTATGCGCTCTTGATTCTGCCAGCTTGGTTGCTAGACTACGACCTGGACAGCAACCTTCCCCATATGATTGCGCCACATGGTGCTTCGAGAGAAAAAGCACTTCACATGCTGCCTCCTCTTTACATTCCGTCACCTGATCCTTAATAGCGACCACAATACGTGAGTCAAATGTGGTGTCGTATTCAACTTCTAGGGTCCTAATGTTTTGTTCTAGAATCTTCAACTCTTTGTGTATGGCCTTCAGCACACCTGTCTGGGTACCTATACAGAATCCTCAGATGGTAACCGTAAAGGCTTCCTTAAGAGTGTCAGCTTCCTCTACCAAACCCTCGTTATAATCAAAGTATACTGTAATTGCTGTACACAGGTCATCTCTAAAGAAGGGATCTAGCAGAGTTGTGGGCCGGAACCTCCAGGTGAATGGAGTCAGAGTATGAGCAGGCATTTCTACCACCAGTTTCATTGGAGCGTGGTCTGACATTGTTTGTGGCAAATTACATATGTCTGCCTCCCAGTTAGTAACTTCCTGGGATCCCAAATAGTAATCCAGTCTGGACCATGTACCAAGGAGGCAAACATGCCCTCCCTGTCAGTGGAGTGCCTCAGGTGCCACAAGTCCACCATCCCGTGGTCCTCCTTCCCTTTTCGGGTCACCTGTGCAGCATGTTTTACCCCACCTCTCACCAGAGACAGATCTATCCAGAGTTGAGGCAAGATATGTATTCAAATCTCCCCCGCCAGAGCATGACTGCTGGTCGGGCTACATACATGCGACACCACACTTGTGTAAAGAATTCAGGATCGTCAACGTTCGGCCCATATGTGTTCACCAGAACAATGGGCACACCACACAGTGTGCCCTGTACTGCTACCCAGCGCCCCTGGTCACCATGTCAGATTGAGTGAGAGTAAATGGCATTTCCTTCTGAACCAATAACAACACCTCTCAGGGGTATATGGGGTAGGAGGAGACTGTTCTAGTGCCCACCCAGTGTGTCCCGATGGCCTCCTCAGTGAGTCTGGTGAGGTGAATCTCCTGCAGTAGGACGAATGGAACATGATGCCTCTCTAAATATGTCAGTACATGTCTCGTTTTGTGAGAATTATTAAGCCCTTGTACGTTCCATGATAAGAGTATAATGTGCCCTGTACTAGAGGCTGTGGTTTCTGAGAAAAGACGTGCCTAGTGAATTTCTAATGTCAGGTGACTCACAACTCAATGCATACAAACTGTAAATAGCAGAACAGTGGTGATATAACTTCATCAAACATAAATCCTCACCCACTTCAGAATTCCAATCATGTCAAAGACATTCACATCTTCAAACATCAACAGTGGACATGTGGCCATAGAAACAACAGTGTATTGCAAAACAACTAGCATTACACAAGAAAGCAATAGAAATTGGAGTGTACCCATGTGGGGGACAGCTAGGAGCACCAGTAACCTCTTGGTGAGCAGAGGTGGCTGAGAGCTAATGTGCCTCTGGTTATGTAACATCACGGGAAGTCCTCCTGCACCAAGGGGGCCTACATCACCCCACAAACCAGCTAAACAGAACCTCATTAAGGCCTCCATTCATTAATCATCCATGCAAGTTGCATAAAGGAGTTATGAACCAATCACTGGGTACAAGGGGCATAAATTGATTTCCAGCATGTACAATCAGTAAGCGTCCAAGGCAGCTGTGGAAGCAAGTTGCTAAGCTAATCACCAATTTCATCAAGCTCAGACTTAGGTGACTTCTGACATTTTGATGCAAATGTTTTCACAAAATCTACTGCTGCCTTTGATGTAGCCAAGATTAGCTGCGATCCTCTCTGGTTTATTCGCTGCCAGGCTGGGTACAGCATGGCCTATGGGATGTCCAGCTGTAACAGCCTCTTTTTTTACAGGGAGGTATTCTTTACATGCCGCCTGCACCGCTGCTGTAAAGTCTGGAAAGAAAGCAACCTCATTGTCTTGATACTTGATGGTCTTTTTCTCCCAGGCAGGCGGAGTATTGTGTCCCGACAGTTAAAGAGCCTAACTATAATGGGGCCCTGCGGTGCCCCCAGAGGGGGTCGGGCCATTAGTGATCTATGTGCCCTCTCCATCACCAGCATGGATGACATGTTTTCTAGACCGACTAATTCAAGAGTTCCATTTTACCACTATTGGTGGACTCTGGTACCCCTTTAATCCTCAGGTTGTTCCACCTCGACTGCGCTTCCAAGTCCTCATTCCTGGCTTGAATCACCGCAAGGACCTTTTCCATGTTAAGGCACTTTGATGTCACCACTTGTAGTTCATCTTCAGATGTGGAAATACTTTGTTCTTCCTCACTTATCTGTGTGCTCTTCTTGTCCAGCTTGGGAGCCTTATGGTCAATGCGAATGTAGAGAGTATCTATTTTCCCATCTAGATTGCAGACTTTGTTGCATAGCAAGCAGTGTGGTCTCCAGCTCAGTCATCCCCTGGGAAGATGGGTCTCGTTCAGGGTCAGATACAGGGTGTGATTGAGACCCTGACACCAGACTTCAAAGGTAAGGGGTGATTGGTGTTTATATCTCTTCCCCATTGCGGCACAAAGGCACCGGTCAGGTCCAGCAAGGAATAGGGCCAGGGTTCCAGTGCATATGTTGCACAACAGCGAGGGGAGACCAGTGGCAGGAATGGGCAAGTGGCTCTCAAAGTGTGTCGATCACACCACATGATCTACTTCACATGGCTATCCGCCTTAGACTGCCACCACTAGCTACAGAAGAGAAGGTCTGGTGGTTGGCAAGGCACTGTCCTGCACAGGCCCCGCTGATGGTTGCTCCCCTGGGTTGCCCCAACTCCACCAAACTCAGGTGCCCATGTATATCCTAGATGCTGCACGGACCTGGAGCAACAATGTCCTAGGCCCCCGGCACAGAACGGTCCTCTTCCTGCCAGCAAGTCTGTCCTGGTGTGTGGGGTATACCACTACCACCTGGGCTGTGGCTCCTTCTGCAGTCTCGCCACCAGTCCCACTCAGCAAATCAATACATGGCCCGTGTGTAAAAATAGTGGTTCAGCACGTACTTGGTGCCCCAAGCCCTAGCATTGTCTCATGCTCTGGGGAGGAATAAGGGTGCTGTGGGCTGAACAATGCTGCCAGTCTAGGCAGCGGGCCTGGGCTGGCAAAAGACCACACTCACCTGGCAGGCTGAACACAGCTCAGCGTATGTCACAAGCTCTGCCAGCTCTCTCAGTTCATCACTCTCATCACCTCTTGGCCTCTCGGTTACAGCCCTGAAATACAATTCAGGAAGGGTCCACGTTCCCAGGTCCACAGGGCGTGCACCTGACCTCCCGACCACAGTCAACAAAGGCCACTGGCACACAACAGCATCCAACACCATGCGCTCTGAGTAAGTACTGCAGCGTCCGCCAGCTCCACCATAGCCCCTGCTCTCAGGTCAGACCATCGTTCCCCAGCTGGGGCTCTGTGGTCCACCTCTGATATCACAGCAGGCAGGCACCACCGGGAGCCAGCCACGACCAGCACCTCTCACACGGCCACCACCTTAGGCCTCGCTTAGCAGTGCCATATGGAGTGATGCAGGATTAGCCTTAGCCCCCTGTTACTCCGATCTTCGTGCTTCTTGGAGGGGCAAGTGAGGTAACCAGAGCCCTGCGCATTGGCCCAGCAGTTTACGGTGTGTATGTTTGCTGGTTTACAGGATAATGGGCGATGTTGAGTCCCAGCCGGCAAAGCTGCACTAGAGTGAAGTCATCTTGCTATTGGCTCACTAGCGCATCCCTCCCCCCTCGAGTGCCTGACCTTTGACTCTATTTTTTATTTTTTATTTTTGCTTGAAAACAATGGTTAATGGAATCCAAGATGCTTTCCACGTCCTCAGATGAGGGTGGGTAAATCGTGGTTAATATTCATAATCTGCTCAGCCATTTCAAACATGGAACTCCCAGAAGAATTTGTGCTCTAGGAGTGCAGCAGAATTGAGATCCCTGGACAAGAATTGTTTTGTGAACGCAGTGGTACCATAGTCCATAAGTAGGAATTTATTTACAGGGGATAATATTAAAGGAGTTTTTTTTTCAGGCTTTACTGCTGTTTTTGAGTTTTCCTTTGTTTAATTGTAGGGAACTACTGACTGACTCTAGAAGTGATTTTTGGGGTAGGACGTGTGAAGCTTATGTGCCCTTTATTAGGCTGTTTATCTTTGTCCTTTTAAAGTCTGTTGATCATCTTGTTCACTAATTCTGTGGGGTTGACAATACGGGTCTGCCATTTTCCCACTGAGATGTGCCCGCTAGTGATAGACATCTTGTATGGTTGGCATGCTAGTTGCTTCTACAGCTAGCCACACGCGCAGGAACCCAAATTTAATTCAATACACAAATCATTCACATTCCAAAAAGTAAGCAAATGAATTGCATGTTTCCAGAACTGTGTTGCTATTTTTGAATTTGCCATTGTTTTATTTTGAGAAACTATTGATTGACTCTGTGAGCAATTACTGGGGATGCTGGGATATTATTCCTTGGCCATGTTGCAGTAACTCCTCTTGCTCACATGCTAAATCTCACTTTGAGGCTTGTGGACACTTTTAGTGGTCTCTAAACTTTTGTATTTTTAAGAATGTTGCTGTTGATTGTCACTACTTCAGAGGGGTCAAACACCCGACCAGTGGGTGTGCAATTTTTCCTACACTTAATCGCTCACTAGCAGCAACCACCTTGTGCAGTTGGCAAGCTTGTTGTTTTTACTGCTGGTCACATGTGCAGCAGTGGGCGCTTATTTCAGATCACTATGCATCCAGGTTATAAAAACAAGCATTGGCTATGACAATAGGTGTCGCCTATGTGAAAGCTATTGATTTTGCCAATGTATTTTAGACATGTTGTACCGCAGTGTGGCTGCTGTTCAGCATGGCTAAAAGTTAGCTGAGTGGCACAGAGTAGAGTGGCATAGAGGAGAGCGGAGTAGAGAGGCACAGAATGGAGTTGGGTAGAGTGGCGTGGAGTGGAGTGGCGCATAGTAGCATAGACTAGTGTAGAGTGGAGTGGCATAGAGTGCAGTGGAGTGGACTAGAGTGAAGTGGCATACTGCAGAGTTGCATAGAGTATAGTAGCAAAGAGTGGAGTGGTGTAGAGTAGAATGGCATGCAGTAGAGTGCATACAGTAGAGTGGCATAGAGTGGAATGGAATGGTGTAGAGAAGAAAGGCTTACAGTGGATTAGAGTACAGCTGAGTAGCAACGAGTTGAGTGGCATAGGGTAGAGTGGCATAGAGTAGAGTATAGTGGCATAGAGTAGAGTGGTGTATAAAAGTGTGTGCTTTAGAATGTCACAGAGTGGCACTGATTGATGGAGTGGCGTGACTTAGTGTGGGGCAGCTTAAAGTAGAGTGACATAGAGTACAGTGGCATAGACTGGAGTGGAGTGGCAAAGAGTAGTTAGAGTAGAGTAACAGAGTAGATTGGTACAGAGTAGAGTGGTGTGGCATGGAGTAGAGTGGTGGTGGTGTAAAGTGGCATGGAGTAGAGTGCCATGAAGTGGCATAGAATTGAGCAGTGTGGAGTAGAGTAGAGTGGAACAGAGTGGAGTAAAATGGCATAAAATGCTGTAAAGTGGCATTGTGTGAAGTAGAGTGGCACAGTGTATAGTGGAGTGGTGTTGAGTAGAGTGGATTGGATTGGAGTCAGGTAGAACAGAGTGGTGAAGAGTAGAATGGTGTAGAGTGGAGTGGAGTACAGTGGTTTAGAGTAGAGTGGAGTGGCATAGAGCAGAGTGGTGTGGAGTAGAGTGGAGTGGTGTAGAGTGGCATAGAATGGAAAAGAGTACAGTGGCATGAAGTGGAGTAGGGTAGGGTAAAGTATAGTGAAATAGAGTTGTTAAGTAGAGTGGTATAGAACAGACTGGCATAAAGTGAAGTGGAGTGGTGCAAAGGGGCATAGAGTAGAGTGGCTCAGAGTAGTGTTGCATAGTGCAGAGTGGTATAGAGCAGAGTGGCACAGAGTGGGGTGGCCTACAGAACAGTAGAGTGGCATTGTGTTGAGTGGAGAAGAGTGGCACAGAGTAGAGTGTGTAGAGTAGAGTGGCATAGAGTAGAGTTGAGTGGCATAGAGTAGAGTGGCTCAGAATAGAGTGGCATAAAGTAAAGTGGAGTAGACTGGGGTGGAGTGGCATAAAGTGGTATAGAGTTGAGTGGTGTATAGTATACTGGTATAGAGTGGAGTGGTGTAAAGTTGCATAGAGTATGGTGGCCTAGAGTAAATTGGCATTGGTGGCATAGAGTTGTTTGGAGTAGAGTAGCATGGACTTGTGTAGGATAAAGTGGCATGGCATAGAGTGGAGTAGAGTGACATAGACCGGAGTAGAGTAGAATGGCAAAGAGTGGCATGGAGTAGCTAGAATAGAGTGACGTGGTTTTACGTAGAGTGGCATAGATTGACACAGAGTAGAGTGCCATAGTATAGAGTGGCATAGAGTGAAGTGGCTTAAAGAGGAGTGGCGTAGAGTGTCATAGAGTCATATAGAATGGCATAGAGTGGAATGGAGTGGCATAGACTGTAGTGGCATAGAGTGCAATGGTATAAAGTGGCATGGAGTGGAGTGGTGTAGGGTAGAGTAGAGTGGTATAGAGTAGAGTGACAAAGTTTGGTGGAGTGGAGTACAGTGGTGTGGAGTTGAGTGGCATGGAGTAGAGTGGCACAGAATAGTGTGGTGTGGAGCAGACATCTCAAAGAAGAATAGCATAGAGTAGAGTGGTGTGGAGTAGAGTAGAGTAGTACAGAGTAGGGTGGCTTAGAGTAGAGCAGAATGGCAGACAGTGGCAGAAAGTGGTGTTGAATGCCATAGAGTGCCATTGCGTGAAGTAGTGTAGAGTAGAGTGAAGTGGTGTAGAGTTGAGTACAGTGTTAGAGAAGAGTGGCATAGAGTAGAATGGTATAGAGTAAAGTGATGTAGAATGGAGTGACATAGAGTAGCATAGAGTAGATTGGAGTGACGTAGAGTAGAGTGCAGTGGCATAGAGTGGCAAATAGTGTGTGAAGTGGGGGACAGCGGTGTGGAGCAGAGTGGGTTAGAGTGGTATGGAGTGGCAGGGAGTTGCATGGGTGGAGTGGCATAGAGTGGCACAGAACAGAGTGCTGTACAGTTAAGCGGAGTGGCATAGAATGGTGTGGAGCAGAGTGGTGTTGAGTAGGGTTTAGTGGCATTCATTAGAGTAGAGTAGAGTGGATAGAAAGGTGAAAAGTAGATTAGAATAGCGTAGAGTGGAGTGGAGTAGAGCATAGTGGTGTATAATAGAATGGAGTGGTGTAGAGTTACAAAGAGTATTTTGTCATATAGTAAACAGGCATTAGTGGCATATAGCAGAAAGGCTTGGAGTAAAGTAGTATGGACTGGTGGAGGATAGAGTGGCATGCCATAGAGTGGATTTGAGTGGCGTAGAATGGAGTAGAATAGAGTGGCATAGAGTGGCATGGAGTGGCATAGAGTAGAGCGGAATGGCATAGAGTAGAATGATGTAAAGTGAAGTGGAGTGGCATAGATTAGAGTGGCTTAAAGTGGAGTGGCGTAGAGCGCCATAAAGTGGTATAGAGTGGTGTAGAGTGGAATGGAGTGGCATAGAATAGAGTGGCATAAAGTGCAATGGTGTAAAGTGGTGTAGAGTGGAGTGGGGTAGAGTGATGTAGAGTAGAGTGGCATAGAGTAGAGTGACTGAGTGTTGTGAAGTGGAGTACAATAGTTTGGAGTTCAGTGGCATGGAGTAGAGTGGCACAGAATCGAGTGGTGTGGAGTAGAGTGGCATAGAGTAGAGTGGTGCCGAGTAGAGTGAAGTGGCGTGGATTGTAGGGTGTAGAGTAGAATGGCAAAGTATAGAGTGGAGTAGAGTGGTATATAGACGAGTGAAATGGCAGACAGTGGCATTGAATGGTGGAGAGTGTCATAGAGTGTCATTGTGTGGAGTAGTGTAGAGTGGAGTGGTGAAGAGTTGAGTGCAGTGGCATAGAGAAGAGTGGTGGAGAATAAAATGCCACAGAGTAGAGTGGTGTAATATGGAGTGACACAGAGAAGAGTAGCATAGAGTAGATTGGAGTGACATAGAGTGGAGTGGCATAGAATGTCAAAGAGTGAGGTGAAGTCGAGGACAGTGGTGTAGAAGAGAGAGGTGTAGAGTGGATTGGAGTAGAGTGGCATAGAGTGGTGGGGAGAGGCATCAGTGTACCTGAAACCTAACAAGCATAGGAAATTGGATTTTTCGGACACTGTGCTGATGTTTTTAAGTTTACCATTGTTTACTAAGTGGGACTACTGATTGACTGTAGTCTATAGGTGGGGTAGACTGGGCCATTATTCAGTTGCAATAACTTCTATTGCTTAAATGTTATATCTCACTTTCAGGCTTCCATGAACTTTTAAATGTTTTTTGTATTTGTGTTTATTTTTCACCTTCTACTTGGTCAAAAACCCAGGTTCACAATTTTTCACAGTCAGCTACAGCAATCTTGTGCAGTTGGCAAGCAAGTTGCTTCTATAGCTAGTCACATGAGCAGGGGCTTGTATTTAATTCAACCTCTTTTAAGAAGTAAAAAAAGGAAATTGAATTTTTCCGCCAATGTACTGCTGATTGTGAGTTTGCCACTGTCTTATTAGTGGGTACTATTTATTTATTGTGTGGGCTATCACTGATGGAGGCTGGGCAATTACGTCTTGGGCATGTTGCAATAATGTCTCATGTTTGCATATTAAATCTCACTTTGAGGCTTATGTGCACTTTGTAATGGTCTTTATCTTTTGGGCTTGTCAATGTCCATTTTAATTATTTTTCACTATTTCAGAGTGGTCGGCCACCTGACTACAAGGTCTGCTGTTTTTCCCACTCAGAAGTGCCAAATAGGAGCAACCATCTTGTGCGGTTGGTGCTAACCGCTTCTCTAGCTAGTCACATGAGCACTGGTGAGTATTTAAAAAAACCTCGCAGCATGTTCAAGCAGCCAGTACACTAAGGGTGTGTGTGCCAGAGGCAAGTCCGTATAAACTCATCTGCACCTCGAATGAAACAAGCACTTTAGACCCTGACTCACAGTTTTTTTATTCGACCAGAATTCCGTATTCAGCTAAAGACTTTCTTGCTTTCAGTCAAAAAGGTAAGACCTCTAAAATTGCTACCCTGCCTCCCATGGCAATAGAAGCCTTTTTCCTCTCTATTTCCTACTAAAGAAAGTGGTCCTTCATCTCAAATTAATAAACCTTTTGACACACATGAAACGCCGACTCTTCCAAGGCTCACTATTTCTCTCAAGTTATCTTTCTGACTGTCGCCTGATTAATTGTTTTTTTTATCAATGTAATATAACAACCTAAACACCAGGCAACCATCTTTGACCTCATAATTTTCAATAGTCTTGATGTTTTTTTTCTTACTGAAATGCAGCATCTTCAACCCCTGATACTGCCTCCGGCATTGCTACTACATCATACACAAAAACTGTCAGCGTTAACTAGAGGGTAAAGTAGTCCTCATCTATCCTTCCACCATTAAATGCTGTCTCATTCAAGCCTCTGCCTTTACCATGGGGGAAATTAAGCTTTTAACGCTTAATCCCAGCTACTACATTATAACTCGGTGAGTCTAAACTAAGTCTTTGCTCTGTCTTAAGCGAATTCTAATCCCTTCAATAACTAGTAGTTTCCTCGTGTTAAATACTCTTAATGTCTAGATGACACACCCAATGACTATGCTATCACTTTTTCAGACACCAGAATATCCCTAGGACTAGTAAAGATTGTCCTTCAACGAACATGTATGTCAAAGCTCCTGTTCAAACATATTTTTGCTAGTCTAAATGGAAACAGAGCTTTCAAACCTCTTCCACTACTGCGGACCAACCATTTCGCAGTCCCTTTCTTGCTACCTTATGCTATCAAGGAAAAAACATGGGTATGAGAGCGACTGTGTCTCCATCTAGAAGCTAGCCTTTCTTTTTTTAACCAATTCTGATATTTTCATGTCAGCAGACTAATTCGGTAATTTCCACTACTCTAGATTATTTTGCTTCTCTTAAAATCTTTACTTCCCACCATGCCAAATAATACATGCCTTGGGATTCGGGGGAATGTTAAGTTGCTACGTGACAATGCAAAACTCTTAAAAAGAAATGGCGTCTAGCACGTCTTTGAGGCCAAAACGCCCTACAAAGTCACTATCAAGAAATATCAACATTTAGTACAGAATACTTGTAATGCTGTCTATGACCAAAGGATTGAGTCCTCCTCTAACTCTGTTCGCATGGGATTCTCCATTGTAAAAGTTATTTTACAGAGTCATGTGGTAAACTCATCCTCCACTCGCAAGCACTGTGTGACAGCCTTGACACTTTCTTTCACAAGAAGATTGCCTTCATTCAAGCTAGCTTTCTCCTTCAAGAAACATATGACTCTGCATTGTCTGGTATGGAATCCTTAGGTTCATCAAGCACTATACACTATCAGAATTTAAAGATTTCTCTCTTAATGAGCCAAATTTTCTCTCTTTCATTAACCCCTTCACTGCCAGGCCTTTTCCCCTTCAGGTGCGACGCCTTTTTTTGGCTATTGGTGGCAGTTCGTGCTTAGGCCCTCATAACTTTTTGTCCACATAAGCTACCCATACCAAATGTGCGTCCTTTTTCCCCAACATCTTACGCATTCTAGAGGTACCCAGAGTTTGTGGGTTCCCCTGAAGGAGACCAAGAAATTAGCCAAAACAGAGCGAAAAGTTTGTTTAAAAAAAAAAAGGGAAAAAAGGGCTGCAGAAGAAAGCTTGTGGGTTTTCCCCTGAACATGGCATCAACAAAGAGTTTGCGGTGCTAAAATCACAAGCTTCCCATCTTTGAGGTACAGGCAGACTTGAATCAGAAAACCACATTTTTCAACACAATTTTGGCATTTTACTGAGACATACCACATTTTTACTATTTTTTGTGCTTTTAGCCTCCTTCCAGTTAGTGTCAGAAATGGGTGTGAAACCAATGCTGGATCCTGCAAAGCTAAATATTTCTGAAAAGTAGACAAAATTCTGAATTCACCAAGGGGTAATTTGTGTAGATCCTACAAGGTTTTCCTACAGAAAATAACAGCTGAAATTGAGGTGAAAAAAACAGCAATTTTTCTCCACGTTTTACTCTGTATCTTTTTCCTGCAATGTCAGACTTTTTAAAACAATGTACCGTTACATCTGCTGGACGTTTCTAGTTTCGGGGATATATAGGGCTTGTAGGTTCATCAAGAGCCCTAGGTACTCAGAGCCAATAAATAAGCTGCACCCTGCAATGGGTTTTCATTCTATACCGGGTATACAGCAATTCATTTGGTGAAATATAAAGAGTCAAAAATAGGTATCAGGAAAACCTTTGTATTTCCAAAATGGGCACAAGATAAGGTGTTGAGAAGCAGTGGTTATTTGCACATCTCTGAATCCCGAGGTCCCCATACTAGCATGTGAATTACAGGGCATTTCTCAAATAGACGTCTTTTTTACACACTGTCTTACATTGCAGAGAAAGACAAGGGGCAATAGCACTTGTTCTGCTATTCTGTGTTCCCCCACGTCTCCTGACAAAAATGGTACCTCACTCGTATGAGTAGTCCTAACGTCCGCGACAGAAAACACAACAAAGACACATCACATTTTTACATTGAAAACTGACGTGTTTTTTGGGAAAGTGGCTAGCTGTGGATTTTGATCTCTAGCTCAGCCGGCACCTAGGGTAACCTACCAAACCTGTGCATTTTTAAAAACTACACACCTAGGGGAATCCAGGATAGGGTTACTTGTGGGGCTCTCACCAGGTTCTGTTACCCAGAATCCCTTGCAAACCTCAATATTTGGCCAGAAAAGCACTTTTTCCTCACACTTCGGTGACAGAAAGTTCTGGAATCTGAGAGGATCCACAAATTTCCTTCCACTCAGCAGTCCCCTAAGTCTCCCGATAAAAATGGTACCTCACTTGTGTGGGTAGGCCTAGTGCCCGCAACAGGAAATGCCCCAAAACACAACATGGACACATCACATTTTCCCAAAGAAAACAGAGCAGTTTTTTGGAAAGTGCCGAGCTGTGGATTTTGGCCTCTAGCTCAGCCGGCACCTAAGGAAACCTACCAAACCTGTGCATTTTTGATAACTAGACACCTAGGTGAATCCAAGATGGGGTGACTTGTGGGGCTCTCACCAGGTTCTGTTACCCAGAATCCTTTGCAAACCTCAATATTTGGCCAAAAAACACTTTTTCCTCACGTTTCGGTGACAGAAAAGTTCTGGAATCTGATAGGAGCCACAAATTTCCTTCCACCCAGCATTTCCCCAAGTCTCCCGATAAAAATGGTACCTCACTTGTGTGGGTAGGCCTAGTGCCGCAAAAGGAAATGCCCCAAAACACTATCTGGACACATCAAAATTATCAAATACAAAACTACCTGTTTTTGTGGGGGGCACCTGCATTTTTGGTCATGGGGTCAGCGGCCATACAGGAAACCCTGCCAAGCCCAGAAATTTCTGAAAACTAGACACCGAGGGAGTGCAGGGATCTGTGACTTGCGTGGATCCTCCGGTTTTTTCTTACCCAGAATCCTCAGCATACCTCACATTTAGCTAATAAATCACATTTTTCCAACATTTCTGTGTGGGATCACTGCACCGGGAAAAATGTCCTACCACCCCACACTCCCCTCAGTTTCCTGGTTAAAATGAGACCTCAATTGTGTAGGTGGGTCAAGTGCTTGTGACAGGGAAGAGCCAAAAACATGTCAAAATTGAGGGTGAACCAAAGCGGGTCCAAAAGGACAGTTTGAAAAAAAAAAAAATAGGCAGACAAGTGGGGCAGAATTTTTATCGGTATAGTTGAGACAATGCTAGGTGGTAGGAATTTTGTGGATTCCTGCAGATTCCGGAAGGTTCCATCACAAAAATGTGGAAAAAAAGGGAGATTTTAAGGAAAGTTGGAGGTTTGCAGGGCATTGTGGGTAACAAAATGGTGTGGGGTGCATGTGAAGCACACCACCCTGGACTCACCCAGATGTTTAGTTTTCAGATGTGTCTAGGTCTTGAGGATTTTTCTACATTGCAGTGTCCCAAAGTCCAAAAAGTGCAGCCCTCACCAATCCTAGTGGGACGGTTTTGAGAGTTAGGCAAGCTCTCATGGCCCAAATGTAAAACCAAAACCCCAAATAATCAAATGTCCTCTTGCTTGCCGTGGGATAAGATGTTTTAGTGTGCGGGGGAGAGCTGAAAGACTATTTCCCCCTCCAGTTGTGGTGGGGGCATAGCCATGCCCATACTGGTTGGTAGCCGCCACAACACTATATTTTTTTATTCTCTGGCATCTAGTAGACTTTCTGCCCCCCTGGGGTGTAGATCAGGGGTAACTGACCCATGTTCCCACTGGTGGGAAGAACAAATTTGGCCCTATTTATTTGGGGTGGGGGTATAGCTATACCCCTATCCTCCTAAGACAATCTTCCCTGGTCTCTGGTGGGCTTTCTGCTCCCCTTTAGGCAGATGGGCCTTCCAAAAATAGGCCGACATGGCCCCAAGGGGGCTAACAGTAATGTGCCACCATGGGGAGCGACACTTGCCCAGGGGGCTGCCCTCCCCAAACAAAACACACACATACACACACACCAATCCCTGGTGGCCAGTGGTTTCTGTCCCCTCGGGGACAGATTGTCCTAATAAAAATAGACCGATCTGCCCCAAGGGGGGCAGAAACAGCCTAAAGATAATTTTGCCCCCAGGGGAGCGACCCTTGCCTAAGGGGTCGCACCCCACATTTGAAAAAAAAAATCCCTGGTGCCTAGAGGTTTCTGCCCCCCCCCCTGGGGGCAGATCGGCCCAAGGGTGCAGAAATGGACTAAAACACATTTTTGCCCCCCAGGGGAGTGGCCCTTGCCTAAGGGGTCGCTCCCATCATGTGAAACTGACAACAAGAAAAAAAAATCCCTGGTGTCTAGTGTTTTTTGCCACCCTTGGGAGCAGATTGGCCTCATAAAAATAGGCCGATCTGCCCCCAACCTGGGCAGAAACGGCCTAGAATTAATTTTGCTCCCAGGGGAGCAACCCTTGCCTAAGTGGTCGCTCCCCACATATTAAAAAAAAACCTCCACATGATCGGAAAAGAAATGCTTTTGCATTTCTCCTCCGATCCGCAGTGGAAGCTGAGCTTCCAGTGCAGAGGGGTAGGCCTCTGATGAGGTCAGCACGCAATCGCGCGCTGACCTCATCAGATGCCACAGGGGGTCAGGGTGGAAGGGGAAGCGATTTCCCTTCCATCGCTGCCCAGGGGAGGGTGTGCTTGGCTCTTGGGGGGAGCGCTAGCGCTCCCCCGAGGGCCCATAGCAGGACAAGCTGGTCTCTGCACCGGACAACCGTAGCCGAGGGCAAGACCAGCTCATCCTGGGCACCCAAGGAGTTAAATCTGCAGTTCCATTGTCCCCTGTGGCTAGTTGCTCTAACTCCTGAAATAATGGTACACATTTTTATGCAGGGGTACAATTAGTCCATTCGCTCTGCTTTATTCCCTAATAGCTGGAAAGATATCCTAGTGACTCCCCTTCTTAAAACCCCTCAGCCGATCTTTTTTTGCTGATGAATTTTTGAACCCATTTCGAAAACGCTACACATAAACAACTGTAATTTATCTGGAAACCACCAACGTGCTGGACTCTTCCAAGTCTAGTGATCATCCTGACCGTACTACTGAAACCTCCATGGCATCCATCACAGGCAATCTCAGACTTCCTCTTGACCGAGGCGACTCAGCCACTTTTATTCTTTAAGATCTATCTGTCACCTACAAAATAGTTTCAGACTCCAACCGTCTAAATCGACTATTATGATTGGGGATCTGCAATAGGCACTCAAATGGATTGACTTATTTCTCTCCTGCAGAACTAAGAATTTTTTATCTCTTTTTCTATTCTGGACTTACCATTCCTAATTGCAGCCTTGTCCATGATTATTTGGCATTGATAATGTTTTTTTACGCTGAGGACACTGAGATAATCATCTCCATCTCTAGAGGTCCAGCATTGGCAAAAGTCAACTTTTACTTATGCACGCGGGCCTTGGCCACTTGGATAAGGGAACACTGTCTCAAACTTCACAATGATAACACTGAGGTAGTCTTGTTTGGCCAACAACCTATGAGCAGGAATTCCCTTGGTGGCCGAAAGAACTAGATCCTCTTCCGGTGCCAGCTCAATCCGCAAAAGATATGGATTTCATCATTGATCACAACCAGTCTTTTGCCGTACAGATCAATCAGATTACTGGATAGTGTTTTGTTCTGTTATACAGCAGATAATGCGTAGGATAATCATTCTCCTGCTTCCTGTCTCATCAAGGAAAACAACCAAGCAATCAATCAGCAAATATTTTCAAAGTGAGGGTATCTTGGGGCTGGGCGTAAGTCGAAAGGCCAGGATTTGAGTCGCTTCCTGGAGTCCATCAGCAAGGGTGAAGTTCAGAAATCGAGAGACAGAGCATTTGAGGACTTGGCGGTGAGGTGGGAGAAGGGAGGCCTCAGCTGTGGCTACAGATGTGATGAGTCTGAGCAAGGGCAAGGGAGGCAGAGCAAAGGTTTTTGGATGGTTGGTGGACGTTCAGGCAGTGTTTCATGTATACTCGTCCTTGGTCGTGGAGGGCTTTGTAGGCATGTCAGAAGTTTGAATCAGCAATTTTTCTGGACGGGAAGCCAGTGGAGGTCCCTCGGGTGCTGGGTGATTTGAGTACATTTGGTCAGTTTGAGGATCGGTCTAGTCACTGAATTCTGTAACATCTGGAGTCTTCCCGTGAGTTTGGTGGTGGTTCCTACCTACAGTGCATTGCTGTAGACCAGGCGGCTGGTGATTAGGGCTTGCATGACTGTTTTTCTTGTGCCAATAGGTAGCCATTTGAAGATTCTTTGGAGCATGCAGAGGGTGAGGAAGCAGGCGGAGGATACTACGTTGATCAGTTGTTTCATAATGAGCTTGCTGTCCACAAAGATGCAGAGGTTGTGGGTTGGTTTGTCAGTGAGGGAGTGGGTCAGAGTTCAGCAAGTCATTAGGTGTCATTCTAGGGGGAGGTATAGTTGCCAAAGATCAACACTTTGGTCTTGTCCATGTTGAGCTTTAGGCTGCTGTCCTTCATTCAGGCTGGGATATCCTTCATGAAGTTGTGGAAGTTGGTCTTGGTGGTGGTGGGGTCTGCTGAAAGCGAGAGGATGATTTGGGTGTTGTCATCATAGGATAAGATGTTGATATCGTGGGTTCTGATGATGTTAGCTATAGGAGTTGAAGAGGGTGGGGCTGAGGGGTCAGCCTTGAGGGATACCGCAGATGGTTCTTATGGGTTCCGAGGTGAAGGGGGAGGCAGATTCTCTGCGTGCAACCCATGATGAATGATGTTATCCATCTGAGTGTGTCTCCCTTTATTCTGATCTGGTGCAGTCTCTTGATGAGTGTGTGGTGGGAAAGGGTGTTGAAGGCTGTGGAGAGGCCAGAAGGATAAGGGTGGCCAATTCTCCTCTATCAAGTAGGGAGCGGATGTCAACTGTGGCAGTGATCAGGCAGTTTTGGAGCTGTGGTTGGCTTGGAAACCAGATTGCGAGGCATCCAGGAGATTGCTTTTCTCCCGGTGTTTGGTGAGCTGTCAGTTGATGGCCTTCTTCAGGAAGGAAGCAGCATGATGGGGTAGTAGTTCTGGACTTCGCTGGGGACGGCAGAGAGTTTCTTGAGAAGAGGTCTGATCTCTGCATATTTCCATGAGTCGGGAAATGTGGCTGTGGTGATGGATGCATTGAGAATGGTGGTGAGTTGGTGGCTGATGTTGTTGCGTCCTAGGTTAAAGAGGCTGTGAGTGTGGGGTCCATGCGCACTCCTCAGTGGATGGAGTTCATGATGGCTGTGGTGTCCAGTGTGGTTAGCTGTTCCAATGTAGTGAGATGCTGGTCATGGGAGGCTTCTGTTGGAGTGAGGCATCTGAGGAGGTCAGTAGGTTGGGGTTCGAGGTTCTTGTAGATGGTGGATATCTTGTTGTGGAAGTGATTCACTAGAGCATTGCAGAGGTCCTGTGAGAGACAGATTGTGATCTCAGTGTCTGCTGGGCATGAGAACTCTCTGACAATGGTAAAGAGTTCCTTAGTGTGGTTGGTACTAGCCTCGATGTGGTCTGTAAGAGTGTCTGTTTTCACATCTTTGAGTCATTGGTGGTAGTTGTTGAGGGCTGACTTGAAGGTGGCTCGGTCTGTATTGTCTCTGCTTGTGCGCTATTTTCTCTCCAATTGTTTGCAGTTTCATTGAGTTCTGGTGTGTACCAGCTGGCTTGTTTGGTGGATCTGCAGGTTTTGGCTAGTTTGATAGGGGCAACTTGGTTGACGATGTTGGTGATCCAGATGTTGAAGTTCTTGACTGCCTGTTTCAGGTCAGTTGGGGTGTCTGATTTGGTTGTGTTGAGGGTGTCCAACCATTGGTTCTGTGTCACTTTGCTCCTGCTGTGGAAGGAGGTGCTGGGAGGATTGGGGTTGGTGCGAGGTGATCCTGTGATGGTGAGTGGACAATGCAGTGGTCGGTCTAGGTGAGTTCTGTGGTAAGACTGTATTCAGCTCTGTTGCTGAATGTGAAAATAGGGTCCAGTTTGTGTTTTGCTTTGTGTGTAGGGTCAGTAACCAGCTGGGTGAGGCCGATGTTGTCCATATGTTCCAAGAGGCTGGCGGAGCTCATGTCTGCATGGTCCTCCAGGTGGAAGTTGAGGTCTTTGAGGAAGATGCAGTGCTTGGATTCAATGGCAAGCGGGGAGATGAAGTCTGTGATGACATCGCAAAGGTCAGTGTGTGGTCCTGGGGGTCTGTAGGCGAGGGTACCTTTGATGGTTGTTTTGTCATCAGTGTCCAGCATTGGCAAAAGTCAACTTTTACTTATGCACGCGGGCCTTGGCCACTTGGATAAGGGAACACTGTCTCAAACTTCACAATGATAACACTGAGGTAGTCTTGTTTGGCCAACAACCTATGAGCTGGAATGCCCTTGGTGGCCGAAAGAACTAGATCCTCTTCCGGTGCCAGCTCAATCCGCAAAAGATATGGATTTCATCATTGATCACAACCAGTCTTTTTCCATACAGATCAATCAGATTACTGGATAGTGTTTTGTTCTGTTATACAGCAGATAATGCGTGGGATAATCATTCTCCTGCTTCCTGTCTCATCAAGGAAAACAATCAAGCAATCAATCAGCAAATATTTTCAAAGTGAGACATATTACCTGTGAGGGTATCTTGAGGCTGGGCGTAAGTCGAAAGGCCATGATTTGAGTCGCTTCCTGGAGTCCATCAGCAAGGGTGAAGTTCAGAAATCGAGAGAGAGAGCATTTGAGGTCTTGGCGGTGAGGTGGAAGAAGGGAGGCCTCAGCTGTGGCTACAGATGTGATGAGTGTGAGCAAGGGCAAGGGAGGCAGAGCAAAGGTTTTTGGATGGTTGGTGGACGTTCAGGCAGTGTTTCATGTATGCTGGTCCTTGGTCGTGGAGGGCTTTGTAGGCATGTCAGAAGTTTGAATCAGCAATTTTTCTGGACGGGAAGCCAGTGGAGGTCCCTCGGGTGCTGGGTGATTTGAGTACATTTGGGCAGGTTGGGGATCGGTCTAGTCACTGAATTCTGTAACATCTGGAGTCTTCCCGTGAGTTTGGTGGTGGTTCCTACCTACAGTGCATTGCTGTAGACCAGGCGGCTGGTGATTAGGGCTTGCATGACTGTTTTTCTTGTGCCAATAGGTAGCCATTTGAAGATTCTTTGGAGCATGCAGAGGGCGAGGAAGCAGGCGGAGGATACTACGTTGATCAGTTGTTTCATAATGAGCTTGCTGTCCACAAAGATGCAGAGGTTGTGGGTTGGTTTGTCAGTGAGGGAGTGGGTCAGAGTTCAGCAAGTCATTAGGTGTCATTCTAGGGGGAGGTATAGTTGCCAAAGATCAACACTTTGGTCTTGTCCATGTTGAGCTTTAGGCTGCTGTCCTTCATTCAGGCTGGGATATCCTTCATACAGTTGTGGAAGTTGGTCTTGGTGGTGGTGGGGTCTGCTGAAAGCGAGAGGATGATTTGGGTGTTGTCATCATAGGATAAGATGTTGATATCGTGGGTTCTGATGATGTTAGCTATAGGAGTTGAAGAGGGTGGGGCTGAGGGGTCAGCCTTGAGTGATACCGCAGATGGTTCTTATGGGTTCCGAGGTGAAGGGGGGAGGCAGATTCTCTGCGTGCAACCCATGATGAATGATGTTATCCATCTGAGTGTGTCTCCCTTTATTCTGATCTGGTGCAGTCTCTTGATGAGTGTGTGGTGGGAAAGGGTGTTGAAGGCTGTGGAGAGGCCAGAAGGATAAGGGTGGCCAATTCTCCTCTATCAAGTAGGGAGCAGATGTCAACTGTGGCAGTGATCAGGCAGTTTTGGAGCTGTGGTTGACTTGGAAACCAGATTGCGAGGCATCCAGGAGATTGCTTCTCTCCCGGTGTTCGGTGAGCTGTCAGTTGATGGCCTTCTTCAGGAAGGAAGCAGCATGATGGGGTAGTAGTTCTGGACTTCGCTGGGGACGGCAGAAAGTTTCTTGAGAAGAGGTCTGATCTCTGCATATTTCCATGAGTCGGGAAATGTGGTTGTGGTGATGGATGCATTGAGAATGGTGGTGAGTTGGTGGCTGATGTTGTTGCGTCCTAGGTTAAAGAGGCTGTGAGTGTGGGGTCCATGCGCACTCCTCAGTGGATGGAGTTCATGATGGCTGTGGTGTCCAGTGTGGTTAGCTGTTCCAATGTAGTGAGATGCTGGTCATGGGAGGCTTCTGTTGGAGTGAGGCATCTGAGGAGGTCAGTAGGTTGGGGTTCGAGGTTCTTGTAGATGGTGGATATCTTGTTGTGGAAGTGATTCACTAGAGCATTGCAGAGGTCCTGTGAGAGACAGATTGTGATCTCAGTGTCTGTTGGGCATGAGAACTCTCTGACAATGGTAAAGAGTTCCTTGGTGTGGTTGGTACTAGCCTCGATGTGGTCTGTAAGGGTGTCTGTTTTCACATCTTTGAGTCATTGGTGGTAGTTGTTGAGGGCTGACTTGAAGGTGGCTCGGTCTGTATTGTCTCTGCTTGTGCGCTATTTTCTCTCCAATTGTTTGCAGTTTCATTGAGTTCTGGTGTGTACCAGCTGGCTTGTTTGGTGGATCTGCAGGTTTTGGCTAGTTTGATAGGGGCAACTTGGTTGACGATGTTGGTGATCCAGATGTTGAAGTTCTTGACTGCCTGTTTCAGGTCAGTTGGGGTGTCTGATTTGGTTGTGTTGAGGGTGTCCAACCATTGGTTCTGTGTCACTTTGCTCCTGCTGTGGAAGGAGGTGCTGGGAGGATTGGGGTTGGTGCGAGATGATCCTGTGATGGTGAGTGGACAATGTAGTGGTCGGTCTAGGTGAGTTCCGTGGTAAGACTGTATTCAACTCTGTTGCTGAATGTGAAAATAGGGTCCAGTTTGTGTCTTGCTTTGTGTGTAGGGTCAGTAACCAGCTGGGTGATGCCGATGTTGTCCATACGTTCCAAGAGGCTGGCGGAGCTCATGTCTGCATGGTCCTCCAGGTGGAAGTTGAGGTCTCTGAGGAAGATGCAGTGCTTGGATTCAATGGCAAGAGGGGAGATGAAGTCTGTGATGACATCGCAAAGGTCAGTGTGTGGTCCTGGGGGTCTGTAGGCGAGGGTACCTTTGATGGTTGTTTTGTCATCAGTGTGTAGATGGGAATTCATGTGTTCTATTATTGGTATGGTGTTGTCTTCGGTGGTGGTGCAGCAAATTGATTCTTTGTAGATGATGGCGATGCCATCTCTGTGCTTGTTGGTGCGGTCCCAGTGTGCCATCTTGTAGCCATTTGACGTCACAGTGGCGATGGTGGGGGCAGGGGACAGTGTGTCATTCCCTCAATGCTTCTCACGTAGTTCACAGGAGCTAACTACATCTCAGCACCCTGTACTGTTTCTCTACTATTTGCAAGATATACAAAACTCTGCCTTCTGCCTGGTTCTTAATGGTCCTATCACCTTTTCTCGTTCAGCTATCTTGAGTCAACGTCATTGCCTCCCTAACAAAAATTGTGCACCATTCAAATCTTTGTATGTAGTTCAAAGCTAAGTTTGCAACTTGAGCCCCTTCTGCCGAATCTACAAACCTCCAGGTTCTATACACTCCTCGACTGCCACCTTGCTCATGATTCTCAAAATAAGGAATTTGAGAGGCTGTAGTCACTCTTTCTGATACTTAGTGGCCATGATTTGGAATGAACTCTCGGTTTCTGTTAGGCAGTGCTTAGTTCGCCAAAAAAGAGGTGCCAGGGCCCAAATATTTCTTAGATGACTACTACAGCTTGTCCCACCCACTTCCCCTACCAGCTCTGCCAAATGAGAGTACAAACATTACCTACTAACCCTCACAATCCTACAAATGTGACAATTTGGACTATTCCAGGTCATCCAAAAAGGTAATAATGGCCTGGAACACATAGTAATATTGTGGTGAGCTGTCATAAATAAGTTCTGTTTTTTTTAGAATTAAGTACTGGTGTCAAGTACCAGCAAACACCACACCAAATTAGGCACTATGCCAGGAAAGATTTTGTGGCCTGATTTGTTCAGGAAAAAGCTTAAAACATGTTTTTATATCTATGCCCAAGGGCTAAACTTGGTATTATTTTGTTTATAGTGCCTGGACAAACTTTAGGGTAGTGCTGTACTAAAATTATTAACACGATCATATCTCTCCTTTGCAAGTACAGCCCTTTTCTTTGAAGTTGATTGGAGCCAAAAGAATCCTGGTCTCAAGTGGACTTTGATTTCCTCGCACAAAGAGCAGATCATGGACTAACCCCTGACTGGGTGTAGCTGAAAGTGTCATGCAAAACTCATGCCCCAAATCCGGTAGGAAATGAGAGTAAAGAGTCTTGTATCGTCCCGGGATTGTGAATGAACTGAAACCTACTGAAATTATTTCCATTAAAATCTAGGGGCTTTCGAAGGGGGAAGTAACTCCTTTTAAAGGCCCTGTTTTGTCCAAATCTCAACTCAAAAAAACATTTGATTGCCCTGGGAAGACAATTGGTGGCTTACTTCTAGTCTTCAGCTCTCACTGTCATCCCCACAGGTGAGAGGAAAGGCCACCAAGCAGCTGAGATTTGTGCTGCCTTTCTGCCCAAAATAAAAAAGTAAATTCCTCAGAAACTGAGCGGAAGTGTCTCCTTTCCTATGGCACCCCTCCCAAAACAATTCCAGTTTGGCAGTTGTTCCGGAGTCAGGAGGGGGCACAGACAACCTTTGTAAAAACATTACATTTCTGCTCAGGGATCATGATCTTGCATTGAATACTTGCATGTGTGTACAGAGCAATCTGTGAAGTGTGGTATCAATCCACTTGGTACTAGGGCCTCTCGGTTGTCCGCCTCATTTACAAATGGGCAGACCATAAACTTTCAGTCAACTGAAACTCTGTTGGCTCTCTCAAATGAAAGCTTCTTCCCACACCCCAACAGAGTAGGGGCCGCCGCAGAAAGAGCATTACACTGCTTGCCCTATTTAGAGTGGAAAGTGTAATGTCCTTTTCTAGGTTGAGCCTGAAGGCAGCACGAATGCGCTGTCGCTATGGCAATGATTTTTTGTGTTTTAAAAAAAAGCTTTACTAAAAGGAGATTTTAACCCACCCTTCACCTACCATTCGCTGCCATCATAACCACTCTTCTTTGCTGCATTCTAATGTGGAAACGCTCACCATAGGTAACTACCTCCATCACTTCCTGCTCGATGTGTGGAGCATCGCCGAAGTACAGATTAATTCAACTATATTAATGTACCTCTGCTGCTTGTGCTGCGATTGAGGTACTATTTGCGATTGACGGAAAAAAATAATTTGTTCGATTGGTTTTATTTTTTACTTTTTTTTTCTACTCGTCCAATATCCTTCTCCTGTTGGATTGCACTTTTGTTGTGTATCATCTCTATAGTTTTCAGGTACTCGCAATTACTTTATTTCCTGAACTGTAAAGTTGTGATTGAATTAGCATAGCTTTCAGCATCCCATCTTTTTTTTAAATTATATTCAGGCTGTAAAGCTTAATTCTTTGTTTATTCCCATAGTGTACTTTTTTTTAAAACGTCAATGTATTTTGTGGTCGTGTTGATGCTGATAACCTTTTGCTTGGAAATGACGCATTGTAAGCATTTTAGGGACACACTATCCAGTTCTCGAGCTCCTATTCATACATCTGCATTTTCAGCATGTGGGGGCACGGTAAAGGAATCCTAAAGGAACTGCGTTCCTCTTTCATCACAGACAGTCGCTGGCAGGAGAAGGGCACTCAGATGAGAGTGCAATTTCAAATGTAAAGCAGCAGCTTTGTGCAGCATGCCATACTTGATAACTTTGCCGAGAACTGCAAATTAGAGCATGGCTTCTCCCTGCTCAAGAACCATCTATCCTCCAGGGCTCTCACAACCCCGTATTAGCACACGGCCACAACTGAAAATCAGGAGGCGCTAAAGAGAGTTTTCAAGTTTACAAAAATGTGTTCTCATAATTAATCCCACTCTCCTAACAAGAGAGCTTCAGATGGTTTTACAAGAACACATGATTCAAAATAAGGGCAAATGTATCACACCTACCTAATTGTTTCTAGAAAACAGAAGCATTTTTTCCACTCACAACATTACGTGTTACAATGCTTTTGTGGTCTGTATTTTCTGGGCAGCTAGGCTGTCTTAAACTCATTTTGGCAATGCAAGTATTGCTGCGAATTTCACTCCCTTGTTTTATTCGGAAAAAACTCCCTCATGTGCAAAAGAAAATCCCCATGAATATAAAATGGATTGGTCTTCCTTTGTAACAATTATTTTAGCTTGCTCAAATGTGTGGTATTATGGAGTATTTGTCTTTTCAGGTCTCACCTTTCACATGGCATGCGCTCTCGCTTGTAAGAGATAAAGCAGGTGTTCTGTTGTAAAGCGTGGCTAAAAACATTACCAAAGCCAATAGTATCAACTAGACCTATAGGCTTTGCCAATGATTGTTCTGTCTGCTCTGTGTGAGGTACAGAAAAAAACAAATATTAATCCCCGGCTCCTGAGAGAAAACTACTAGGGTGGTAGGGTGATTATTTCATTTTTATTTTTTTTGTTTTTTAGAAACAAACTCCTATTTTGTGAGTTTGGTTCTGAAATAAAAAAACTTTAACATTTTTGTGAATGCCTGGCAAACCAATAGTGGCCATCCCCAAAACTTATTGTACCTTCGAGCGAACTGCCATGACAGCAGTTCTTTTTAAGGTATGGAGATGACCGCTGGGCTGGCAGTCAGTTCTAAATATAGTGAATGGTAGTCTGACAGGGTCTTTGAGGTAATGTAGTCGGCCAACCTGATGGACAATGCACTACCACCCAGGCCTAAATTAGGCCCTAAAATACCCCCTAAGGTGTACATGTTGCAAATAGGCCCGACACATACCAAGTAGTTTCTCTGAGGAAATTACCATTTGTTTAAAGGCTACTTAATACAGACAAACTGCAAACAAAGAGTTGACTTGAACTAAGTAGACAGGTGTCCACTGCAAACGATATCTACAATTACACTGGCAATGTTTTAGGTGACTATAAATCTCTACTGTGTACATAGTGGCTTGCACACGACCCCCAGCCCGTATTCAACCTAGTCTGAAACCCAAGATATGTATTTCTTTGCCATTTCACAAGTTTTAGGGAGAAGGTCGAGCAATGTTTAACCTACGGCATTTGTAAATTCTTGTTGGGTTACGCTTTGGGGCATTCTTTATGGTAAGGAAATCTCACTTTCTTAACAAGGTCGTATCATTGAACTGCCATTGTCTGCAAGGCATGGCCGTTCAAGGATAGGGAATCATTTGTTGGATTGCGGGAGCGAGACATGTCTTTGTACTGAGGTTACAGTGGGGAAGTAAATGTTTGGTGCAACTTTTCTCTTGTGTAGATGATCTGTAAAGGTGTGGTGTCTGTTGACACTTATAGCTTTCGCAATGATTGTAGAAATCATTGTATAAAGATCCATTTTTGCATGTTTCTAAAATGCAGGTGTTAAAAAATATTCTAGAAAGCCTTCTGATGACTGAAGGCGCTCACCATGGGTAGGCCAGAACATTAATGTTTGGGAATTATTCCGTACTGCCCAAAACTGCTCAGCTTTCAATTTCAGCAATAATTCAATTAATGTTACATATCTAGCCCGACTGCATTAAAACCAGTGCTGAGGCCAAATATGCATGCGTCATTCATTGCTAAAAATACAGGACAGCCACCTCTTCCGGAGAAAGGTGTGATCAAATCAAGCTGATCTTTTGTACTTGGTGGTGTAGGCCAATGGAATGTGTGGAATGACAAGATATTCCCTCATTAGCACATATCATCCACCACCTCAGCTGCCAAACTAACCTTATGATGTCTGGCACTAAACCTGCCTCTGAATATGCAATACTCCTGAAGAACACCACAAAGGCAATTTGTAAGGTGAAATTGTTGTCTTCAGAATTTTTATCTGGTGTGCTACCACCTCTTTACACAGATACAAAGAGACAACAGCTAAGGGAACCAAAGAAAGCTGCCACTTCCCAATCTCACTAAATAAAGACAATGCATTGACTGTATAAAATATTCTGAGCCTTTGATGATTATGCTGGGCTGTATACCAGTCCATCGTTTTTTGCTCACTGAGAGGGACTAAGCATGTGAAAATCATCATTGGCTCAAACCCAACCGCGGTGGTTCAGCCTCAAATGTCTGCCCACAAACAGACCCAGACAGGTTTCGATTTACCAGTGGGCAACAATACCCAGCCTTCATGACCAAGAATAATAAAATGTTGCCTGAATTTTTTTTTTCCAATCCAATACCTTCCTTGAGTCCAACAAAGGCATTTACTGGAAAAGTGCTGTTATCCAGGAGAGGACATCCACCAGCCAGTTACCACAAACAAACGTCTCCCTTTGCACCAAACAGTGCACATAATTGCATAGCTTATGCCCTGTGCGGCAATAATGACCCCTGGCCATAAGTCACTTCCAGCATGATCAACATGTTGCTCTCAGATGTGCAGGAGCATCCCAATGTACAGTCACTGATTAAAATACCTGTTTCAAGTCGACTTCCAGTGAAGGCATAGTCTCTATGATGACCAGGTGCTAACCACGTAAAGCAAATTATGGGTGGAGAAAAAGCCCACTAAAATGAGTGTCTGTGGCAACGAAGGTTGGAAAAATCTAGTACATCAGAGGCGGGAAATTGAAATCTTTCGCGTTAAGCAGAAAAAGTAACTGATGAGTGTTAGGGTGTGAGTACCCTTCTCAAGTAATAGCCACAACCCTTGTCAGGGTGAATCCCTATTTCACATAGCAGATAGGATAACGTAAAGGCAATGTGTGAAGTATTATGCACTACTAAAACAGTAATGAATTCAAAACACAACATAAGAGAAACCCCAAACTAATTTAGAAAGATGGAATAATGATTGATAAATAAACTTATACCACAATGTCAAAATTCCTATAAAGTAATCCAGAGTTATGAAGTTTTATAGTTTAAATTTCAAAATTGTGCCAAAATGCATTAAGAACCAACTGTGGTCCTCTGGTTGTGCTTGACTGCTACCTATGTGCAAGTTAAGGCCGACCTCAATGTAGCACTGGCCGGATACAGAAATCAGTTTTGACCAGGTCAGAAGTTTTACCTTCAGATTTAGGGCTTGATTTACAGTTTAGTGGACAATGATGTACCAGGGCACTGGGGAGGATACTCCCCAAATTTACAGATGTTGACCAGCCCAGCGAATATCTCCTGCATTTCTAGGAACCATCCGTTCCTGTAAATGCATTGACATTTTGATGGATGCCTCTGTCAATGTAATGGAGCCATACAGCAAACTTTTTTATTTTGAAAAACAAAATTTTATAGTAGGATTTTGTTTTCGAAAATTAATAACACAATTACCCTGTCACCTGGTAATTCTTTCCCTTGAAGTGGGGTAATTTGGCAGTTTTTACTGCCCTTTACTGCTCGGCTTTACCTGGCAGAGATAGACAGTAAAAACGTGCCATTCTTCTGCCCCACTCTACATAAGGTCAGCAGACAAATGACCAAATAGCTGATACCTATTACTATGTCAGGCAATCAGAGGTGTATAATGGCAGTGGAATTTCTGTGGAGTAGTCTGAGCTGTCAATATTTTCAAGATCTGTCTGACTCTAAATGAGGCATGCGGGCCTTAGCAGAGAGGGCAACTTCTTTTTGTCGCGATAGAGTACCATCTCTGCCAAACTCTAAATAAGGCCCTCAGTCTCTGAAACAGAAGTTAAGAATCCTCAGCGGGCAAGGCAGCATGCTGTGGACAAAAAGGGCTCCTTGAAATTGAATAGTAGCTTGATGAGGCCTTTCTGAAGTTGTTGAATTTTTTTACAGGAAAACGCTAAGCTCAAGAAATTTGAATATTGGGCCCAAGGATAGTGCTTCACAGGCCAGATACTTTTTATGCCTTCGTCTAGTGAAGATTTCTACTTTGGACTTATTCATTTATTTGGAGCTTTGATTGTTCCAGTTAGACAAGGCTGCAGGCTGTAGCCAAAGAGGGCTCCATTAGGCTAGATACCTTCTCTGTGGGGGTCCCAGTGAATTGGATTTGCTGCTGCAGAAAAGGTCAATGTCAGAGCAACCTGAATCTTTAGACCAGCAGCAATGCATCTTCATTGGATAGGCTTGGGAGATTGGTTACAGTCCTCCAGAGGTTCTTGAAGCCAAAACGTTTCTAAGTCCCAGGTTTCAGAAGATGATATGAGGAATAACCTTTGACATCAGCCAAGAGTTCAGGACTTTGGAGGCAGTATTTGGGGATCACAACTCACTCCAGCAGAGAGCAGCATCATGGTCCAGTGCAATTCGAGTTGAAACTGGTCAGCTGCACAGCTGCAGAAAGCACTTCTTGTAGCTTGTAGGGCTCTGTAGTTTGAACAATAGGTCCACCTTATGACCCCTGGAGTTTAGTTGTTTGTCCTGGGTACAAGATACAGAGCAGGTCCAGTATTCAAGGCTCTTCCTAGGTCACAGAGAGCAGGTTCAGTCCTTTTCTGTTCTTCCACAAGTCCAGAAAGTATTCTGAGGAGGATACTGTGGAGGCAACATTTATGTCTGGCACCAGCCTAGGGGTGGGGGTGACTCTTACCCCCTCCCTAACAAATAGGGTAAGGATTCCCAGGCACAACTGTGCCTACTTTTGCAGTACTTCCCATGTGCCCTTCTGCAAACAAACTCAGTGTCCCTGCCTGTCCAAATCCAAGATGGTGAAACCATTCTCCCTTTGTGCAGAGCATGTGTATCCACTCCCATGGTATGACTAGGAAAATAAGCAATCTCACTTTTGTGGTCACTCTACACCCATTCTGGGGGCAGCTCCTATCCCATAGGGATTGGTGCCTTACTGCCTGCCTAATGTTCATATCTCATCAAAGGGACTATTTACCTGCAAGGTGACTCACAAAGCTCATGCAAATGAACCTCCAGAGACTGCAGATAGGGAAAAGGTAAGTTTCTAAAAGTATATTTTCCAAAAAATGTATTACAATTCTGACTTCAGTGAATTGGTTTAAAAACATTTTTTTTTAAAGTTCCAGTAATGAAATCTGTAGCTGTAACTTAGCTGCAGATAACATTATTACATTTAAAATTGAATCCCAATGCTTTCCTATGGAATAGCCAGCCTTGTTACAGTGAACGGGGGTTTTGCTGCTGTCTCACTGTAAGGACATATTTATCATTAATCTTTTTCATGTCACACTTTTACATACCACGCGCCTTGCCTTACGGGCAGTAATACTTACTTAGGGATGATTTATTAATTTTTAAAAGGAAAGTTTATTCCTGGCAAAAGGGGTTATTTTGACAGGTGGAAAATGCATTTTAAACTGCAGTTAGGTTAGAGATGGTAGGCCTACAGTCATGTTTACGCTGCTACTTTAGGGCATGGCAGAATGGGTACTGAAGTCCCCTTGTGAAATTTAACTTACTTACCCTGGGTACACTTTTTACCATCGACTAGGCACTTATTGGTAAGTTAAATATGGCAATTAAAAGTGTGCCAAGTTCATTATTTTGAAAGGAAGAACACAGGAATGTTATCACAGGTTATTAGGGGTAAAGCACACAGAGTTCTAAAGCCAGCAAAAAAGACAAAAGTATCCATGGTGACTTTGCAGAAATTGCAATTTTCCTACAGTGAGGTATACTTGTGAAGCAACTGCTTTCTAGGGTCTGGAAATGGCACAATAGAAAGAAATGAATGCACTGTGTAGGATTTCTATTTCCTCAGGTACAAGCCCTCAAAGAGCTGATGTGTTTTTCAGAATGCCTAGCTGACCATGACAGCTGGCAGAAGCGTCACTGGAAAACTATGCAATAATTTGCAGAAATAGATTTCTTCTTTTGAGATATATTTCTACATCTTCCAAGCCCTATCAAATCTCATTAGCTGGCGGCATTTGGTCTTTAGCAGTCAACAAAGTATTTCCTCTGCTAGTTGTTTTTTTTTACCACAAATAAGTAATTTCTCTCTAAATGAGGCCGGACAGACATTACTCGTTTCTCTAGTCTCATAACAACAAATAATGTAAACAAAGTAAAAGACAATTTCCACCGAGTCAAATAGTAAAAAGGAAAAAGGAGAGCGCTTTTATTTGCCTTTTTCTTCCCCTGCAGAAATGTAAACTTTCATAATTAAACTTTTCACCTTTCCAAGTAGCTGTCTCTGTATCCCTGCACAGTGGGTGGCATCTCTGCAGACATATTGACTTGGAATAATATACAAAGCCAAAATCCACAAATGGAATTTACAGCTAAATTTACCCATGTATATCGCTTTCACCACTCGTGCATATTTTTTGATTAAAATTTGCATGTCTTTGTCTTTCAACATTAGGAAAAAGCACACGTTACAATAAAGTAAATGCAGGAAGCAGACTGCGTTGTCAGCTGGAAACAAAATATGAGATTTGAAACTCGAATTTCCATATTTCTGCGATGTGGAAGGTAAAAGGAAATCGCCGTATGAAAATCCCTTCTGCTGCTCTGTTGAGATTTTGAGAAGAGTACACAAAGCACGAAGGAGGAACTCTTTAGATGAGGCACATGTTTTCAGAAGTAAATCCTTTGGTGTGTTGGAATACTGCCATACAGCTCTGTTATACCTTCTTGTTCTTTCAGTGCATAGCAGAGGCAAAACTGCTATAGTGCACAGTTACTGCAGAAGAGGGTTTGACAGAAAATTGTAGTTTAATTCCAGCAAAATGCAAGGATTTGGGCCGAATGACAGACAGACAACACATGTTGCACATAAGGCGATATGTATTGGGTTACTCTCTCTTTATGTCTGCTCCAGTTTTATACCCCCGATATAAGATTACCACATGCACCATATTGTCTACTGCCCACACTTTCATGAAGGTGAATTTCGGCAAGTCTGATTTTTTTAGTCCCATGTCAACATTAAGGGGGTCATTCTGACCCTGGCGGTAGGCTACCGCCAGGCCAACGACCGCGGATGCACCGCCAACAGGCTGGCGGTGCATCCATGGGCATTCTGACCGCGCCGGTACCGCCGCGGTCAGAAACGGAAAACCGGCGGTGTCCCGCCGGTTTCCCGCTGCCCTGGGGAATCCTCCATGGCGGCGCTGCAGGCAGCGCCGCCATGGGGATTCCGACCCCCTTACCGCCAGCCTGGCTCTGGCGGTTTTGACCGCCAGAACCTGGATGGCGGTAACGGGTGTCGCGGGGCCCCTGGGGGCCCCTGCAGTGCCCATGCCATTGGCATGGGCACTGCAGGGGCCCCCTAACAGGGCCCCACCAAGATTTTCAGTGTCTGCCAAGCAGACACTGAAAATCGCGACGGGTGCAACTGCACCCGTCGCACCCCTTCCACTCCGCCGGCTCCATTCGGAGCCGGCATCCTCATGGAAGGGGGTTTCCCGCTGGGCTGGCGGGCGGCCTTCTGGCGGTCGCCCGCCAGCCCAGCGGGAAAATCAGAATTACCGCAGCGGTCTTTTGACCGCGCAGCGGTATTCTGACGGCGGTACTTTGGCGGGCGGCCTCCGCCGCCCGCCAAAGTCAGAATGACCCCCTAAGTCATATATCTGGGTGACAGCAGTGCCAATGGACTGTTTATGCTTCAAAGCGTATGTTTCTGACCTGCCACAGTGCAGCCAAGTTTCCCAATAAAATTACACAGCTGGGAAATTGAAAAAAAAAGAAATTTATGACATGTCTTTACCAGCATCCACGACTTGGTCTTAAGAAATGAAGAATATGTGGCTAGTTACACATACACAAAAGGAGAAACATTAACATTTGTTTCAAGTAGCTTGTCTAAACTTACAATAGAAAAATAGGAGAATGTAAACAAACTACCTTTCTTAGAATGCAAGGCAAAGAAAGTTACAGAATAAATGATCAATAGAAATCCACCGGAATCTGTAAAGCAACCAACTATGTCCACCAAGACCTCTTTCCTTGTCCGAGTGAACAGCGAGCTCAAGTTTAATAGATGAGGGTACGTCAACAGGAACATGGCCAACAGTGTAGTTGCTCAGAGTAATAGAAGCAAATGCATTCTCAAATAGAGCCCAGTCTTCGGGAAGTGGGAACTGCTGAGGATAAATATATTGAAAAACAAACTTACTTAGGTAGAGAACGCCTTTAGAAAGCGTAACAAAGGTTAAATAAGGTAAGAAAGTGTGCGATTCGTAGCAAACCTTGAAACTTCGATTGTGCTTGCAAAATGCCAACTGTAAAACAAGGGTAAGACTCCAGTTTGCCATCAAAGGTAGAGGAAGTCAAATCTGTGGACAGTGCTGGTGGGTAGCAGGGAGAGAGGCGGTTGTGAGTTTGCAACAAAAGAGAACACACATCCCTTGACTCTGATCTTATAAAGGTAGCTAGGACACGCCCAGCTGCGGCCCGTCCATTGGGGCGGAGGGGCCATGCCCCCCCACCTTTTGCCCCTCATGAAGAGTGTCTGTCAGGCTGAACAAAGGTCAGCCTGGCAGACACTCTTCATCTTCAGGTCAGGCAGCCTGGAGCTAGACCTGTGCGATTTGTGCAGGTTCCTGGCTGCCTGAGCTGACCTTCGCTGGGCTGAAGAGGTGACAGCTCCTATGGGCATGACATCCTCAGCTCAGCAAAGGCGCCTCGAGGCCCTCGCCCTCAGTGATGAGGGGAAGCGTCACCCATTGACTCCAACCTGGGTGCTTCAGGTTTAAACCCTGAAGCGCCCAGGGCGAGTGTCAATCAGTGACACCTCGTCACACAGTGGGGTGGGGTCAGAAGTCTCACTGACCCCATCCCACTCTGTGACGAAGCTGGGACTGCTGCCTTCCCTAAGGTCAGCCAATGAGAGAAGGCAGCAGTCCAAACCCTCCAGGGACCTCTGAGGCAGAGCTGAAGGTAAGTGTGCGTGTTTTTTAAAATTAATGTTTGTTCCGTGCATGTATGTTTGCAATATTTGATAATGAGTGCTTTGAATGGATGTCTGTGTGTGTGTGCGCACGCGCGTGCGCACACATGTACGTGTGTGTGTGTGTGCGCATGTGTGTGTGAGTGTGTGTATGAATGAATGGAGTGATTGTGCATGTGTGTCCCGCCCTCCTCCCCACTAAATTTACCATCCGCCACTGGACACGCCCACTGCTGCCCCCACCAGTGCCTGCTGAAACAGATACCTGCATCTGCCAGAAGCTGCCATATGGCTGCCACAGAAGAGGCCACAGTTAAGTTCAGGCTCAGACTCTGTTATTACCGTTGACTTCTCTCATTCGTTGGGTGCCTGGTTGCAATTGTGCTTGTCAAACAGGGAGGGAGGCACCAATTAGCAATAAAAGGTCAACAATATCAACTCTGTGGACCAGTCATTTTGCATAAGGATTGATGTGAGCACCAGTGAGACAAGGTATAGAGGTTATCGGTGCCCGGAAACAATATGTAGACAAAGTAATGCCAGGTTAGACCCAAGACACCACCCTGATTCTGAATTTAAATTGTGCCATCAATGCTGATGATGCAGCCACGCATTTTTATTAAACAAAATGGTGAAGTGGCCCCTTGTCGAGTATGGCTTTAGTCATAAATTCTTTGAAAGATGGGATTTTTAGAGTATACTTATGATGGTTAAAACAATAGTAGAAATCACAAAATGAAAATGCTAAATGCTGTTGGATGAAGGTGGCATGCATGACATGAGGCTGCCTGGCATGTATGCATAACATGCAGTGGCACCAGAGACTTAAGGTGGGGGTGGTTTCAACCTGCCCCCAAACATGGCATAGATTGGTGGGTAGAAATTGTCACCCAGGGCATTGCAAATTTAGTCTAGAAACATCAAACTAGACAACTCAGTACAAGGCAAATAAGACAGAAATAGCGACAACGAAATTAAATATATCATTTGAAAAATAATGACGCTAATGAAATACTTTCCTGTACCTAAGAATGCACTTTCTGGTCACTGGGGATGCTTTTCTAGAGCGCCCCCCCAAAATGGGGGGAGCGCAGCCCCTTAGGACTCGGGGCCGCCGTGGCGCGAAACCTCGCTCACTAGTCGTGGGTTGGGCTGGCCGTAGGCACTTCCGTCCTTACACCTCTCGAGGTGTGGGGGCTGAAGTGATCCCCTGGAGGTACGCGGGGGCTGCGTCACATCCGGGCCCGGCCACCGCACATTGGAGGGGGGCTATTTAAGCGCCACCCCAGAAAGGCTCTGCCTTTATTTTTGCAGTGGCGGGAGCACCCGGGAACAACGTTATCTCACCGCCCACTCCGGATGTACTAAAGACACCATAACCAACAGAGGGGTCCCTAAGGCTGTGGCCCCTGGATAACACCAGAGGTAGGATCCTGAAGTCCTAAACCAACCTGCGGATGTACACACCAGCTTCGGGGTAGGGCGCCCAGATTGCTGGGGTGACCATGGGGCTCCCGCTCCTGGCCGCCCCGTTACAACCCCTTGGCAGATTGGTGTTTGGGTAGGGGGTGGGACCCAGAGCATGAGGACAAGGAACAATGAAGTTGGGGGAGCCGCCCCCCCAGGGATACAGGTGAGGTACGGTTCACCTGTGTGGTCCAAAGGAGGTTCAGGACAGGAAGGGAAGCTGTCACATTGATTTATGGTTTGATTAATAATCCTTATTGAAATGTTTTAAAGATGTTTTTGGGCTTATGTTTTTAAAGATGTTTTTGATTTATTATATTATTTTTCAGGTGAAATATTACTGCTGGTGTTTATGAGATAATGGTCAAATATACAAATAAAATTCCTTCCAACAAATAAGCTCTATCGGTCTGCGTGTGGCAGGTGTTGGGGTGAGGGCTCTCTGGTGGCCTTTGGTTCTAATAAGTTTTGTACCATGGTATATTACCTAAAAGTTGTTTCTGAATTTCTTCTATGCTATCTGAATCACATCCGTCATTTCAAGTTTAGAAGAATAGTCATTTCTAGGAATTAAGTCACTTCTAATATCACTTTTGTACATTATAATGTGTGGCTGTAGCCCTCTACTGCCTGAGAAAAACTAGGTCACTTCTTTTGGTGGAATAGATTTTGAGTCACAAATATCACATGCAAACCTACATACAGAAATCCATGTATAATTCAGCAGTTAGCATTGCCAAATCATTGCTATTACTAAACAAGCACTAATGGCCATACTAGACCAGTCAGAGAAGACACCACTCAGTCAAAACTACTGATGCAAGATTACCCTAAATCCAATTAAACACACACTTGGGGGACATTCCGGGGTCCCAAAAAAGGATTCAGAGCCTTTCAGCCCACATCTACATCAAGGGTCGCTGACAGAAACAGGGATTTGAGCTGCATGTCCCCAGCCACACATTGAAAATTGATAGTATTGTAATTAATAACCTTCAATAGTCTTTAATTGCAAAGTTCTCCAAATACAAATTTATAAAAGTGCAGCACTACACCACAATCTCATTGCAAAAAATCTATAAAAGGCCTACATGTCCAAAAGGAGAGAGAAACAGTACACCTTACACATTTATTAACAGTTAACATACACTTACTATCAAACTAGGTAAATTCCTTCAAAAAGTGGAAAAGGAGGTTGGACTGTGTGCGAGTGCAGATCACACCAGATGTAGGATTATGCGGGGAGAGCAAGGATGCAGATTAATAATTAAGAGCCAGTGTTATACACTGTATCCACGTGAATCCCTAGAGAATTTTAAGAGGCATAGACTCGCCATCCTCCATGAGATCATCACAGAGACAGCTTCCATTCCTATGCATTTAGCCTAGAAATCAATGTTATCAGGTGTGGTAGTCTAATTACATCAATGGACACAAACCAAGACTTGTCCACTCATGTTGCATTTGGTAGTCACATAAAGTCCAAGAACTGGAAATAGTGTCCATGGAGACACAACTTGAGGTGGGCACCCTTAGGTAACATCACTTCGAGCTGCAGTGGTGTTGACCCGGAACCAGATTGCTCCCATTTCTAATAGTGATCAAAATGTCTTGTGTTCAGACAGGAAGTTGTCCTGCCAACAAGGCCAGCCTATCTGGGCTACTCCCTTATTGGGTAGCGTTGTTTCTGTTTACTGGGAACACAGAAAATATGGACCTGACCTTGTACCAACTTTTTTCCACCTAAATTTCACAGGTTAAAAGATCTGCCATTCTAAAATTGCATTTATGCTGTTGTAAACTCAAGCAACAGTTAACAGTCCACAAGGAGATACAAGTTGACATGTCTTTTTACAATGCAACATCATTTCCTCTGGCTGTGGTTACCTGGTGACATTATGTCATCAGGGATATCATTGTGCAACCTAAGCACTCAATAAACAAAGTAATGCTTTCTGAAAAGTGCAGTAACAGTTCAACTAACCGGAACAAATGGCTTAACCTCCGGATTACAAATGTTTGGAAAACAAACTGAAAAATGTTCCCAATAGCCAGGAGTCATCTGTTGCCATTAGGTCTTGGGAGGTGTCTTTGGTGCCCCCCCATGACAAACGGTTACTTGCTAGCTTCAGTTGTGGAAGTAAGCATTTGTGCAGAGGACAAAGCCTTTCCATTTCAGGAGTGCCCCTTAGCAACTCATGTATTTCTAAGGTGACAGTCCAATAGGTTCAATTTAACTGAACCAAGAATGTTAGTCCTAGATTTCATTGATTTGGCAAATAAAGCCTAGGACAGGAAACGTGGGGTCACGTGGGTAGGTCCCACAGAGTCAAATAAAGTTATTCTTTCTGTCCATTATTTCCTAACTTAAGCATACTCTAGCGCTAAAATATTTCTAAAATGTAGTAAAGTGGATAGACTGTGTTAACCTATAATAAATATTTTAAAAGTGTCAACATGCTTCCTTCTCCCTTTGTTTTTCTTTCTCCATATCCGAGTATGGAAGCCGAATGGGCTGTACTTAATATTGGACAATGGTAAAGATGCGTATTTAGCATTTCAGGGCAGGCTTGACACACAAGTTGCACTACTTTGCTGTACCACTGGAGGACAATGATCTGCAAGATGGGCTCTTTCACCAGTCCTCAGATAGAAAGGTCTTGCATAAGGACCAGAATGATTCCCACTAACCCTCCATGCCCTTGAGTGATGCATTCAAACTGTAGATGATCCTGCTAGCCACCACAAAAGGTATGCATTTGTTTTCTAGAGCACATGGAACTGTCGAAGAGGGGGTGTGGTATGTTTGTGTGCTTGTACATCCTTCTCTGCACTTTGCACAAGTTCCTGAGGTCCCCCCATAAGGGGTGTGCAGCCTGGGATTGCACACACCATTGCTGAACAACCAGAGCTCGGACACTGGTCAGGGGAAGCCATATTGGAGCATTGTGGCTGAGATGTAGTCCTTTATCATGCCAGCAGTTTTCACTGTATTTTCAATGTATTTATTTTCAATTTGAATAACGTTACCAGATGGCTCTCAAACATTGACAGATGGCTCTCAAAGCAGTCCTATTGACTCCCCAGTGCCCAACACATGGTGATTAGGTTAGTGGTAACTGAGTCAGCAGTAATAAGGCACACCACCATCTTGTTTGGTGGTAGTTACTGCCTACTTTCTGCTATCATTTTAACTCAACTTGAAGCCTCAGATTGATGAGAATCGAACATTTAATGGCATGTTGGTGGGATGGCATGGAAGATGTTTTGAAATTTAGTTCCTTTATTACATAGTATAAATTGAGCCCTTGATACAAGATTGTCTCTCATGAACATATGTGCTTTAATCCTCAGTAAAAATTCGAACTACTGAACAGCTATACAGACTGTTCTCACCTGTCTCTAGTTCGAGGACATGCAAACCTCAAGTAAGAACCACGATCTTGGATAGAGGATGTGCCAGCCCTCACACTCCAACCTCTTTTAACAGCATCAGTAGTCAAAACTACTGGGTGAGGAGGCCATAGGTCCAAACACATCTGAGATGCACCTTCATCAATCACTGGAGGTGAAAACCTGACACTGATAGGAACAAGAATCAGAGCCTCATAACACCTAGATAAAACTCCTAAGAACTCAGGATCCCTAATAATCTTCCATATTCTGGTCATTATTTCTGTGGTGAAATCTGCAATGAGACAGGAAAAACTCCAGGAATAACACTGTGAATGTAGGTCCTGGCGAATGCAAGTCCCATCCATTTTCACTAGCCACCATAAATGGATTGGTAGGCATGCCATCCTCCTGTTCCTTTTCCCGTCTGTGACTGAGATGAGGATCTGAGAGGAATACTGAGGCTAAACACTTTGTGGGTGGAGATGGAATAGGTCCCCGTTATAATAAAGTACGATTCGGCTTACCAAGTGGCACTGGAGTTGTTTAAGATGTTACTGGTTTTGGTTGTCAGAACCTGGTAAAAGCTATGATACTTTATCCTTTGGCATATTTTACCTCTCTTATTTGTCTTGGGGCATTCAGAGTGGTGTAGAGAAAAGGTTTTTGCTAGCAGTAGTTGTGCTTTTTCACGCATGCTCACTTTGGGGAAAAATGTGTCAAGTGTACGTGAGCATGGGTTTGGTTCACCAGAGAGGAGGAGGCTCTGGTATATAATGCTCAGCAGAATCGACAGCTAAGTGTTGTGCAGCGGCTTTCAATTTCCTGCAGTGTTGTTGATCATTTTAAATATTCTTGGTCTCATAAGATTTCATCTGAAAATCCCTGTCAGCTACAGCAGTCAAGGATCTTAGAGGACAAGTTTATTTTACTGCTAGTCAAAATCTAGGTATTCTTTCCCTGAAAATTAAAATAGATGGGAATTGGTGGATGAAGGATTAAGAAGAATTGTCATAGAAACTATTGTTGCTATGAAGTAAAAAATCTCAGCAAGAGGTTTCACATGAATATTGTCATGAAACCCCTGAAAGATGGAATATCCCAGTTTGACATGTGAGGAAAATATGTCTTGTCCAGAAGAACAAAGAGGAAAATATACTGGAAAAGGCATGTTGTCATTAGTTATGCCATGTATACAGAAAAATGGGAATTCCAGCTCCTGAAAATCCAGATATTTCTACTAAGAATCTACTCATCAGTTTCATTGTTTGCTTCAAATTCATCCCCATGTGATGGTTGTCATTTTAAGGGAGATGAAAGCTTCAAATAGGATTAATCTTCTCAGATTTAAGGCCAGGCTATACTTCTTAGAAGAGATGGACACTAAGGGTCTGATTTAGAACTTGGCGAATGGGTTACTCTGTCACCACGGTGATGGATATCCTGTCCACCAAAATCTAAATACCACAGAACATAATGGGATTTAGATATCAGCGGATGAGATATCCGTCACCACTGTGATGGAGTAACCCCTCCGTCGAGTTCTAAATCAGGCCCTAAATTACCAAACTCTATGACCGTTGAATCTTTAGTTGGGAGTCTAGTGTGGTGAAATTCAATGTCAGATGAGGGCACTGTGAAAGACTGTACAGATGAGAAAGTTAATTCATGTCTAAAAGGGCGTAGTCTGGGCCCATTTAGCACTAAGAGAGGACATTTATTGTGCTTATACAGAACAGTCTTTGATCTCAGATTTCAAACATTTAACTAAAGCAATTGAAGAAGGAACTGAATGTTCTTCTCTTCAAGGAGAGATGAAGAGACAAATAGAATTTTTGTCTGTGTGCTGTTTGATGTCATGCAAACATGAGCATTGGCAAAAGAAGCAGCTACATTAGCTTGCAGAAACTAGTTATCAAAGGACTGCCATGCACCTGTTTCTCAGACATCAGCAACATTGCATACGCAATTTTAAAAGATCCTTCTCTTTGGTCCTGAATTAGAAGAAAGGATGGTATTTTTAACTAGAAGAAACATTCCTTCTCAACAACATTTATCATCCAAGGAGTTCACGAGCGGCAGCAACAACAGACTTCGTACGGGGAGCTACATTGATAGACTTGTCAATCCAACGGATTTGATCACTAATATTAAGTCACTATTTTTCCAAATAGAGGGAGCTGACAGCAGTATTTAGAGCTCTGAACTGCTTCTGTTTTCAAGTGAAAAGGAAATGTGTAGAGGTAGGCTAGCCACTGAAAGCTTAAACCAGGTTTGAGCCAGATGCATGATTCAGCCTGAGGTCATCTTTGCACTTCGAACCACAAACAAGCCAAGCCTTGGTGTGGCTTCTGCTGTCCACCCTCTTAGATCAACCACTACAGCCCCATGGGCCACAACTGCTGCAGCAGATGAGTTTCTGCCCTGTGCTGCACCCTGTTTGGTCTGCAAGTGGGGTGATATTGAAGATGATGCAGAGTGCTGTGATAGTGCTCACAGATATAAGTTACACTAACACTTTTTCGCCAAGCACGTTCACATTACTCCGCAGGATCTTGATTGTCAGACCACCTAACATGCTTCCCTCACCTCAGAAAGTAATGAAAAATACAAAAAGCACAATGTGGGCTCTTTGCGACGTCTGCTGGAAGCCTAGCCCTGCAATTCATTTGTGTCATACACGAAGACCTGCAATTCTGCGAGCTGTCCTACACCTTTGTGATGTTAATGCATGTAATTGTCTCACTGAAGGTGTTAAGCCTTCCCAGAACTCGGGCTCTCTATTAAGGGCCTGATTTAGTTCTCAGGGGAGGGGTTACTCCATCATAACGGTAACGGTTAACCGATCAGCCGAATTCTAAATCTCATTGTTTCCTATGAGATTTAGATTTCGGTTGATGGGATAGCCGTCACCGTTGTGATGGAATAACCCCTCAGCCGAAATCTAAATCAGCCCTAAGTCATTGGAAAAAGGTTCATTCAGTATTAAAACGAAGTACCAATCCTGCCCTTAACTTTATTTTTTCTAGAACTACACATTGTTTCAAGTTGATTAAAAATGCAATACATGTATTTATTTAACTCTGCATACCACTGTAGCATCTCAAAGAATTAAAGGCAAAGTATTAACCTTTGATGTAAAACAGGAAAAAGAAAAAGATACCCATCTAGCAAGCCAATTGCACAAGATGAAACCAGGAAACCTGGACTCTATCCCGACTTCCCCACTTAACGAAATGTTGTGGTCTTAGGCATGGTCTCTGGAATTATGCGGCAGGATAGGGCCAAATTACTTGGTAGGGTTGAGCAAATTATAAGGAAAGAAAACGCAAGTTTGGGGGTAAAATGCGGCACATTTTGTGATAGTATTACTTCATTATTTTGGCATTTTTAAACTTAGAAACACTTTTTGGCCATAGGTTGCAACTCATTAGTTTCAGATTAATACCCAAATCTAGAAATAAGTAACAGAAAGGAGACCAGTACAGCTTTGGAAAGGGCCTTCCACTGCTCTGCAACATCTATCAAACTATCAAGTCTGATTAATGCCACTCAATGCAGTGATACAATCTAAAATAATAAAAGTGAAACACACGTTTATGAATTTTGAATACTTTATCTTATTTTAATGTTTTCTGTTGCATGATGTATAGTCCAAATGTGTTTAGCTAAACCAGACCCTTCGCTCGGATCTGGCTAGCTCCCCCCATTAATTTGTTGGCTTGCCCACCTCTAGTTATAAGATAGGACAATGTGGTAACTGTGTTTGTTTTAAATCAACAAGGAGTGGCTTGATTCAGGTCTGTGGATCTGGTAGCACTTCAATTGAGTACCTCAGTGGAAAGTCATATTCTGCTGCTAAAAGCAACACACATCAGTGGATAGACAATATCATTTCAGGCCATCTGTGCAATCTATTTTCATTATCTCAGGATCTATATCTGACTCCATCCTTTTTTCAGACAACTTGCAGGAAGTTTAGGACTTGTTTCCTGGATCTATTTGCATACCAATGCAATGTGCAAATGCCAAGGATTTGCTCTCACTATGAAGTTAAATGAGGATGTGAAGCTGATGCTCTAACAATGGAATGGCCCAAAGAGCTCATTTGTGCCTTGCCTCCAATTCATTTAATCCACAAACAATTGTAACAGATCAGGGAGGAGGATCACAAAGTAATTGTAGTGCTTGCCATTTGACCTTTGATATATTTTGTTCCCTCTGGAGAGGCATCTAGCAATCCTGCCACCATTGCTTATGCTGCTGGACTTTTCTCCTCTACAACAAATGTTCCATCCTCCATCAAAACATTTGCCCTTTCAGTTTGGCAATAAAAAGGGGATGATTAGAAAAGAAAGCTAGCCATCGTCATCTTGTAGACCTTCCACATTAAAATCCTAAGTTCATTGTTGGGGAGCATTCCAAATGCATTGTGGGTCAAACTCAATTTCCTGTTTTGACTGTTATTTCTATTGTTTTTGCAATTCCTTTTGCATGAGCTTTCTATGACTCTTTTCATTTCAGCCCTTTGAACTTAGTGAGCAAGCAGCTATTCAAGCCTTCATAGAGCTGTGGAACAATCTGGAAGATGAGCAACGTCTAGAATTCTGTCTTTCAAAGAGTTTTACTTTGACTCGTCCAGTGGTCCATCCTAGAGACCCTTCATGGGATTTCCCATTGGTCTGATAAGCTCTATAAAAGCATTCCTTTGAGCAGCTGGAATATCTGTAAATTATCATCTTAATGATGAAGTTAACTAACTTGGTATCAATAATCTCAGCAACAATTAGAGCACTATGAGCATTATTATGTTGCAATTCTTTACTCAAATGGATACTTCTAACCCCAGATTCCTTACCTAAAGAATATCACCAGGTGCCCGACTGAATCCTGAAGATTTAAACTACATATTGGCAGGGAGTTGCTGATGTCCCAAGAATACAAAACTCCTCTGACCCAACATATCTATGTTAATGGCAAGGCCTGAGACCAGTTCTTTGGGTTAGGGGTTCTAAGGCCCCCTGCTGTATTTATTACACATATACACAATTTCTGCCATTAAACTTTTGCACAGTAACCATATTATTTACAACTTGAGACCTAGCCTTAGTAGAGATTCTATTACAAGGGAGCTACCTAACCATAACTAGTTTGTTCTTTTGCCACTAACAAAAACATAACTGTTTCAATTGAGATAGTGACTGGTCATGTGGTCCTTCCTCTTTAACCCCCACATCCAAAAAGCATATGGATGGGTCCCTCCTTATGGAAGGACCCCACCTTCTGTCTCGCGTACCAGCAGCTCTTGTGCTGGGGGTCTGGCTTCCTTTAGGATACCTACCCTGGACACTCTCTACACCCACATTCCTTGTCCCCCAAGGGCCTGTGTTAGCTTGCGCCAACTGCACTGTGGTGGTGGTTGACAGGTAAGGACCATGTGTCAGCAATCATCCCCTAAACCTCGCTCCACTTCAACCTCCTTTCAACTTGCTGCCAGCACCTCTTGGAGGGTCCAGTGACCCCACTGTTATTTTGATATAAAATGATGCTGTACATTGACCCCGAAAGTTCCCACCAATCATGGCCTCACCTTCTACAGACCAACATAGTTCACTTACTATCTGCAACTCCCTCAAACCCCCCATATGGTGGGTGTTGAACCAACAAGGCCAGCAAATTCTCAAGAAACATTGCATTACCTTCCCGTGACAAGTGGACCCCATCCTGTAAGAAAAACTGCTCACTTTTGATGCACCCGTGAGCTATAGATGATAACCAAACCATCCTAAAAAAGTTACCAACTTTCCTGTTAAACCACTTAACAGCCTTGTGGAGAGCTCTGACCGACTTACCACCTCTCCAATTCAACCTAGGGATAATGTTGGACCACACAATCATGGTCTCAGGTAACGTTTTTGTGAGGCAACCCATCATGGCCAACAGGCTGGCAGTGCTTCCTAGCCCATTCTGACCACGGCGGTAAAGCCGCGGTCAGAAAACCGGGGCCGGCGGTTTCCCGCCGGTTTACCCCCGGCTGGGCGAATCCGCCAGATTGGTTTTCACCGCCAGGAAGAGGCTGGCGGGAACGGGTGTCCTGGGGCCCCCCTGCACTGCCCATGCCACTGGCATGGGCAGTGCAGGGGTCCCCTAACAGGGCCCAGGGTGGCTTTTCCCTGTCTGCTTCGCAGACAGTGAAAAGCACGATGGGTGCAACTGCACCCGTCGCACCGCCGCAACACCGCCGGCTCCATTCGGAGCCGGCTCCTGTGTTGCGGCCCTCATTCCCGCTGGGCCGGCGGGCGCTAACTTGCTTAGCGCCCGCCGGCCCAGCGGGAATGTTAGAATGCGGGAAGCGGTATTTTGGCCGCGTGGCGGCCAAATGGCGCCGCCCGCCAGAGTTAGAATGAGGGCCATAATCTGTTCTGTATTGAACACTACTAGCTGCTTTGTTGGAGCAGTTGGCATTAGTGTGGTGCTTCAATGGCATCCACGGTCTTCTGAGTATGTGCAAGCCTTTCTGATCGACATGCAATATGATGGATCTTGCCTGTTTGGAAGAAGGCCAATTCAGCTTTGGAATGCTTTAAAGAGAGCTTGGTCATGATGCATTTCCTAGCCCCCTCTAGCCCCTGCAAAAGTATAATCAACATTTTCGACCCAGTTGATGGTACTCCAGAGGCTTGGCATGCTGCCAACAAGAACACCAAGCCACACCAACCACACCAACAAGCGCCTTTCTGGGTCAGGGATGAAGCAGATAACATCCAAGCCATAAATGGCAATTAATTTCTCAATCCCCTGCCTCTACAGCAACAGCCCATAAACCGCTTTAGTTTGCCCTTAATGGCAACCACCCTGTGGGAAGCAGGATCAGATATTTCATGCCTTTTGCAGTTCAAGTTGGACAAGGAGCATTTCCAACTTACTGTATTCCCCTTTATCCATGTTAGTGCCCCTCAGGTTTTCACAAAAATTATGGTAGTGGTTAGAGCACACATTTGAATGTTGTATATTCCAGTTTTCTCCTACCCCAATGACTGGCACTTGAAGGCAGGCTGGCACAGTCAGTCATAACCAACTCCAGATGACGGTGAAACCCTGACATCGATGGGGTTTACTGTCAAAGTGCCGAAGTCACATTTCATTCTTTCGCAGAGCATCCCTTTCTTTGGAGCTATTAAGGGTATAGTGCAGTTTTAGCCTTCCTCCCACCATAAGCCTAGGACATTTGGGTTGTGTTCCTGATGTTACCGCCTCAGCCCTAGTTGTCAGTGAGAGTGGCTCTGCGGGCATGTGCCTTCTGGCATTCTGCAACCACCTTGCTGACTATGCAGGCGGCAAATGCCGGCTCTTCAGTAGTGCGTGAAATCTTAGTGGGCCTAGCACCAAGTGAACCCGATGGATTTCACCGAGGTTTTGGAGGAGCCTGCAGAAGACCTGCAGTGATGGCTCACTGTGGTTTGACTAGCAGTAGACCCCTCTCTCTGCAACACCCGGAGCAGATGGTGCTGACAGATACATTACTTCAGGGATGAGGAGGTCATCTGGAAGAGGTGGAGATCTGAGGACTCTGACCTCCGGAGAAGATCCATCTCCACAAAGACCTAATGGGGTTGTGGGCCATTTGCCTGGTGTTGTACATCAAAGAGAGGCTGGTTCAGGTTCTCATGAACAAGACCACCTACATGTGGTGCTGCAACAAGCAGGGCGAGTTGGGGTCCTATGTCAGGAGGAAGTTCATCTCTGGAGTTAGGTGGAGTGCCAGGGCATTTCTATGGTCATGAACCCCCTGGTTGGATCTTTGAATGCCATGGTAGACAAACAGTGGCAACTGGCTGATTATAAATGGCAGTTACACTCCACGGTGGCTCAGTGCATCATCATCAAAGGGGACTACCCTAGCTAGGTCTTTTTTGACACCACCGATAATAAGCAATGTCAAAACATTGTGTGCTGGAGTTTCCAGAAAGGCTTTCACTCAGAGATGCATTCCTGATAGTGTAGATCACAAAATTCCTGTGCCATCTGCTGCCATCTCTCCTGTCCATAGTTCTGAAGAAGATCAGGAACAACCAGGCCCAGGCCATAGTAGCGGATTCGGAATGGGCAAGGGGAAAGTGGTACCCAGAACTCTGGGGCAAGAGCATCTTTACTCTGATCAGGTACTGCTTTGGGAGGATCTCCTGTCACAGTACCAGGGCAGGGTTCTGCACCCTAATCTGCACAATCTGCAACTCCATGTATGGAGATTGAGCAATGACAGTTGACTCTGTTAAATCTTTGTCCTGAGGTTGTAGATGTCATCCTGTCTGCTAGGTGTCCTTCTACAAAGTCTGTCTACACTGTTTCTGGTTTTGGTGTCTTTTCCTCGTCACATGACTCAACTCCAGCCTCTCTTGGTGCAGCTGCCTCACACCACCTTTTTCCCAGAGAAAGTTGTGTTGAGGAGCAATGTTGCCTTTTTGCCAAAAGTACTGACAGTTTTTCAAGTTGGGTAATTCATAATACTCCCAACATTCTTTGCCTGCCTCACCACTTTGAAGAGGAGGAGAGACTCCATCGGCCTAACCCAAAAAAAGCTTTAAGCTTTTAAATCCATGGCACCAAAGACCATTTGGTGAATGATCATCTTTTGTGGGGTTCTCTGGAGCACAGAAAGGCTCTGCAGTGCGGAAAATAACTTTTCAAATGTGGATAGTCCTCTGCATCAAGATCTGCTATACACTGCTCAATAAGCAGTCTCAGGAGTGATTTTATCAAGGCCAACATTGCTAACACTGCGCTTGCACATGGAATGCCCGCTTGCCTTTCACATCTGTCAAGCCACTACGTGGGCATCAGAACACATGTTCATGTAGCACTTTTGCCTTGTCATTCATGTCAGACAGAAGGGGTATTTTGCCTGTTCAGTTCTGCAGGACCTTTCAGTATCATCCATTCCACAAAACCACCACTTTGGAAAGTATTCCAAAGGTGAAGAATTTTGGTTTGACGTATCCATCAGAAGAACAAGTTACTTACTAATGGTAATACTCTTTTTGATGAACACTCCATCTAAATGCAAATTCCACACCAGCCTCTCCGCTCTCCGTTCTGTGGAATGGTCTCTGTTTGCCATTTTAAAAAGTCCTAAACTGGAGTTCTGCATGCTGGAGCCTCTGATTCTTGATGTGCTCCATGTCCGAGGGTGCAAGCAATGTCAACAAAGAAAGTGATGTTGACTAGCCGGGGAGGTGTATAATTACGGCTCCATTGTCACTTCTGGGGTGCAGCAAAGACAACACAGAGCTCAACCGCACCACCTTCCACCCTGTGCGAGCAATGCTGTTTAAATCTATTGTATCCAGTCTGGCGTTGGGGGTATTCTGAAGGTGAGAAATCTGCACTTAAAGTAACTTGTTCTTTTTGTCTATTCTGGATGATAAAGTGATTAATTTCCCAAATCTGATTTTCTTTCAGGTTACCACACCTTCCAATAGAGCACACGTTTTTTGCCAGTTTTCTTTCCCTCTCAAACTTCTCATGAGGAAGACTTGTTATATCTCTTAGATGTGAACAGAGCACATTTCATATTGTCTATTAAGACATTTCGATCATCTTTTGTGGCTGCAGGTCAGAGAAAAAAGGTTTCTTCCATTGCCATTAGCAGATGGATGTGATCTACAAAAGCCTTAGCCTTTTCTATGTCTGACATTCCCCTTCTGAATGGGGCCAAGGGAGTTCCAATAGGGGGTTGGTGGCATCTCGTGCAGAAGTTAGAGGGGTACTTTGGGCTGAGATTTGTAGAAGTGCTAATTGGGCATCTCGAAATACTCATGTTCACCACTACACACTTGAAGGCTTTGACAGCGAGAAGAAGAGTTTTGTTGAAGAGGGATTACTATTAGGTTGAATTCTCTTATAATTTGGTTACATTTCTTTTTTCATTGAAATTCAAATGTAATGCATGAAACTTTATGTATTTTATCTGTTCTTATTGTGTAATGCAGTCTGATCTTGCTTGGGTAACCCTCACAAGTAATGACAGGGATGAGGGCGAAAGATGTAGAGGTATTGGCCTAATTACTTACTGGTAATCTTCATTAATCTTAGTCCTAATTGTTTTTTTACGAGTCATGATGAACTATTCACTTCTTCTGTCAGGATGCTGGAAATGCCAGTCCATTTATGGTGCCCATTAAGAAGGGGTGATTCTTACATTCACAACATTTTCCTGGAGTGTTTCTTCCTGTTTCGAGGTGATTTTCACCTCACAAGTAATTACTGATATGTGGACGAATAGGAAAGATTCCCAGTAAGTAATTCAACCATTAGTTCCTGCACCATGTCATGGTGATTTATGGACACACCCATAGCAGGCAAAGGCAATAGCTGCAGAGACAGCCAATCACATGGGCCCAAGCCATGCTGTAATTGTGATCCTTATAGTCGGAAAGTAAGGCCGGCATAAACAAGTACAAAAAGCATAGAACAACACGCTTACCCTGTAAGTAGCAGTGCGTAGCTGTGACTCCACTCGTGTATCATCTCTGTGTTACACAACCGCACTTGAGTACTAAGAATTTTGGGGCATGCTTATAGCGATAAAAATAAAACAAAGGGCCCCAGGGGGCAAAGTAGTAAAAAGTTGGCAAAATATAATAATTTCTGCAAGCTTTGAGAAATCACATACAAGGGTACGGGATGGAATTTAAATGCGAAAGCGTTTTGCACTGTTTCTTCTACGCACAACATTACTAATCAGCATGTTCTGACAACAGTTTGCATCTCTGCCTCTCCCATTAGCCTCCCCCTGGGTCTATTTACATGCGGCATTGCTGCTAATTAGCTTCAGGTGGAGCGGAGTCCGCTCAGAATCTGTCCCTTCCTGCTCCTCTCACCATGAGGCGGCTAGGCACACACCTAGCAAATTAATCCACCTTTTACTCATTACCTTCAGCAAACAATGTCTTTGCAGCCAATGGCCAACTGCTGGGCGCACAGTCACTACTCTGGAACGAATGTTTTAGAAGTCTGTAGATTCTAATTAGAAGCTTTCATTAATCTTCCCGCCAAAATGCGCTATACCCGACCCATAGTATACCTTTAGTGTGCAGCTTTAGTGGCAACTAATAACAAAATCACGCACATGGGTTCTGTGGCTATGCCAGGGGGCATGAATTCGTTATAAAGTTGTTTGTTTTTCTTTTTTCGAACTGTATGGTCGCTCACATTGGGGATGAACGCAGCAGAACGATTCCTTAATTTGAGAATTTTTAGCGATAGCTCTGGAAGCCCAGTCTGCCTTTTTAGCCGTCAATGCTCGATTTGTGGAGTTTTTTAATCCTACACGACCTATTTGATGTATTACATATGACAAGACGCATAAATGTCAGACTTTCCTTTGCAACCAACAGCTCGTTATATGTGTGGAGGGTTGTACCAATGCCCAGTGTTACAGTTGAAACTACCAGTCCCGGCAGTGGCAGCAAAGGCCCCCGCAGCCTCCGCGGAGCGGGGAGGAACCCCGACCTCCCTGGGGTCCTCTCAGCACAGTACACTGTGCAGGGGCGGCAGGCCCCTCACTAGGTCCAGGGGGTAGGGGGTTTGCAGGAGCACCCCTCAATTTTCGTTACGCCACTGAATCCCAGAATGCAACATGCTGTGGAACAAAAGACTAGCATTGGCTTAATATATCACAGGTGACAGGGTGACTATTTAGAACAAGCCTTAAGAAATAATAAACTACAACTCCCAGAATGTAAATGCGGTTGGCTAAAATTTTCAAACTAGACGGAGGTGTAACTGATGCACTGGTGCCGTATGACACAAACGAGAGGCAGCAAGCTACCCTGCCTTTGGTTCTAAGATCGTCGGGCTCGTTTACTTGAGGTTTGCACTGCAGCGACAATGGTGCAATTACTTTTAGTTGTATTTGGATGCCACAAAGTTTCTCATAGGTACACAAACATTTCACACTTTTTAGATGGCTCACATAATAAATTAAACAAACTGCTTTTTGTCTCCCAAAGAGTCGTTCGATTACTTTTGGAAAGAGGAGAACAACTGTACTGAACGAATTGATTCTGTTTGGGCAGGAAGAAAAGATTTACAGAGTTTGACCCCAAATGTCATGTATATAATCCCTTGCAAAGAGTGAAAATAAATACTCCTCATTTTTAAAGGAAATGTTGTTTGACAGTTTGTTTTTATGTTGTACCCTTATGCATTCCAATTTGTTAAAGAGTTGGTGGGGGGGGGATGTAATAGTGCAAATAAAAATGCATGGTGTGGCACTGTATTTAAGCACTGCGTGTCAAGAAATGGACTTCAGGGTGTGCAGAATGTCTGCCATCCAGACCCAATGAGCAGAGGACTCTTAAGTGTTTACAATTAGTTTTTTTATTCATGTTTTTTTCCAAATGTTCCCAGTTTGCAACATTATGAAAAATACACAGTTCTCAACTTTGCAATTATTAACTCCATCATGACCGTAAACACTGCTACAAGGGACTACGTATCCCAGACTGCTTTGTGGCCCCAGGAGGTGACCATTTTCAACATCACCTGTTCCCATTTGCCATTTCCAACAAGCGCTATAAAGAGCAAGGGGGCACACCGCTGCACGGTAAGCACACAGGGCGCACCCGGGCAGAGCCCGGACCAAGGGCAGGCCCATCTACGCCCATCAGAGCACGAAGGAGGGTGGGCCTGCCTTCTTGGTTTTGGCTCCCACCTAATTTTATCATTAATGTCTTGTGAGGTATAAGCAAATAGGTGGGCCTGCCCTCCCCATAAACTCATTCTTATTTATATAGAGGTGTATTGAGGCTTTTAGAGCCCTAGGGTCACAATATGGGAAGACACAAACTGCAGGAGAGTAAGGGAGCATCCCCAAAACCTCAAAAGGGATCTACAGTTGACTCCTTCCTAACCCGGGCTATGGGTGTGATTGCAAAAGAAATCGATTTGGCTGAAAGGAGGTGATTTTTTGGAGCCGGGGAGGGCCCAAGTGGCGGACCACTTGAAGATTCTTCCACAGTCCTATGTTCCCTCCACTACTCCATAGGGTCCTTGGATATTTTTCCCTTGGGAACCCCTGATGACACCCACCCAAGAGAGGTAGTAACTGGGAGGGAGTACTTGGTGGACTCTTTTGTCCTGACCCCACCTATAACCAAAAAGAGTGCTCCACCAGCAAAAAAGGGAAGCAACAGCCCAAGCAACCAGAGAGAAGAGGTTTTATGAGCAGCAAGGTGGGGGTCCCAGATGGTAGCCAGGAGTGGGATCATGTACTAGATAAATTTAAAAACATTGTTGAGCAGTGTCTGGCTCCAGTCCTAGAAAGGTTATCCAAATTGGAGACATTGATCTCCACTTTGAATAGGCCTGATCCCGCGTTGACCACCCATGGGTCCCCTGTGCTGGGAAAGAAGATGTGAGGATAGTCGCTTGCAGGGAGAAGCCGTTAGTAATCCAGGGTTTAGGGAGGGGGGCCGTCCTTTCTCAGGAGTTCTGACTTCAGCTCTTTCTAATGTTCAACCCTCACAATCTCGTGCTGCGGGCTTCTCATTAGGTATTATAAGGGGCACCTTGTTTCGTGAAGTTGGGAGCGAAATGGTGACTCAGAGGCAATCCATATAGGGGGTCCCAAGAAATAACAGGGGTAAGGATGCTCGATTTGCGCCATCCAGAAGACTGCCCCATCTGAATCTGCAGTCTGAGTGCTGCCCATACGTGGCAGTCTTAGCTGGTGTCCTGCCCTTGAGTTTCCCCATGGTGAGTCAACTGAAAACCATCAGAATAAGGTTTGTCACACACTTTTCACCCCATGGAATCTAGGAATATACTATTTGCGCAAAGAGCTGAGTGGACTGGACCTACAAATAAGTCCACGGAGGGTGAGTGAGAGATGATTAAGTGTAGCACCCTGGCTATGGCGGGGAGGTTGATTTTTACTGCCAGGCAACCTTCTATGATGGGACCTGGCATCAGGATTTTACCATTAGGATTTTTCTATAAGCCCACCACCCCGTTGGTAGCTAGGGATTTCAAGTATCCAGAGGAGAGATTAGGGATGTGCTCCATTCCCACAATACCCACCAGAAATAGGTTCACCTCCTGTCTGATCTTGGTGAATTAGATTGACAAACTATCACTGTGCCTATGGGGGTTCCGGCTGGGGTTAAGCCAGATGTTTGCAGCCCTCAGGAGGGTATTCCCACATGTGCACCCAGGGAACTAAGATTCCTTTCATGGAACTGTGCGGGTCTGGGGAATAAAATCTCCGACCCTCAGTGGATTACATTAATCTCCCAGTATGACATCATATTACTTCAAGAAACATGGGCATAGGAGCTGGTTTCTGTAGAGGGCTTTGAGACCCATGTTGTATTAGTAACTCCTTCACAAGGGTCAAGAGCTAGTGGTGGTTTGGCTCTATTATTCTGAGCAACTGCACAGCTGCGAATTGTTCCAATCCCTCTTAGGCACAGTGGTATACAGATATCTTGGGTTGTGGTTTCGGAAAAGTTTCGTTTCTTTGTTGTAAATTTTTATAACTCAGTTTGTTACTTGGGGGTCAGATCAGGTCTCTATTCCACGCACTTCTGATCTTGGAAGAGAGGGTGGCCCCTAAGTTGGGTTGTTTTAATGTCCTTTTAGCAGGAGACTTTAATGCCAAGATAGGAACAGCCCCTCTGGGGGTAGAACCACTCCTTATGGAAGAATGGGTATTGCACGCAGAACCCCCGGACCCTAGAGGAAAGCTGCTGGTGACTGAAGTGAGACATGCCAGTCTCTTAATATGCTGGAGAGAGTGGCAAGCTGTGACTTACTCAAACCCACTTTTGTTGAGTGGGGAAACGGACTATAATTGATCGTAATTTTATTCTTAATAGTTTTTCTGAGTGTTTTACCCGGGGCTGATTCACGACCAACTGTTTAGTGACCATAATGCCATTGAAGCTAGAATGGTTCCTCCCGCTACTGGGACTGTGAACTTGACTCCAGGTGTGTTTGGGCTGATTCTAAAAGGCCAAAGTAGGAGGCTCAGCTGGCGGAAAGTTTCGATCCCCATTCTATTGGTGGAGGTTGTTAAGAGATGCAGGAATGTGTTTTCTAGTTCCCTCTTACCATTTGAGGCCCCACCAGTGGCTATTCTGGCTGATTTTCAGTCTCTGAATAGCAGCCTCAGATCATTATGTTGAACTTTCAAAGACCATAAAAATGGATGGTTTGGTAAGAATTGCCGTACTGCCAGTAAATGCCTCCACAAAGTCCTTAAGGACCACCAAAGGAACCCCCGCTCTATCAGTGAAGCTAGGGCTGCTTACATGGAGGCAATAAAACTCAGGAAGCAATGTCTCAAATAAGAGAGGTGGGAGCAGTTTGTGGGTTCTTGCAAGCTCAGGAATGTGAGGTCCTTCTGGCGTATAGTGAATGGGAAGCCTGATTATCAAGCTTCACCTGACATTGTAGGGACTACCTTACCTGCCCAAAAATGGGTTGCCTGCTTCGAGAGGGTCTACTCACTGGATAGTGTAGAACAATTGGTGGAGGTGGGCGTGGCTGTTCTCTCTCCATTGTGCTTAAACTTTAAATCAGAGGAAGTTCAGGTTGCCAATAAAGCCCCTAGCCTGGATGGTGTCCCTATGGACTTATATCAGGAAAACACTGCTCTGTGGGCTCCGCTATTGACAAATGTTCTTAATGCTGCATCACAAATCGGTATCCCTAGCTCATGGAAGTCAGCAGTAATAGTGCCGTTTTAAAAAAAAGGGTGTAGACAGGACTCAGTGTGTTACCACCCCACCTCCTTGCTGGACTCCATGGTTAAGATAGTGGGATGTATTGCCCTCCTTTGATTTCAAGAATGGATCCAAGCAAATAATACTATCTGCCTGGCCCAATGTGGTTTTAGAAAGGACATACGGACAATGTGACAGTGCCTTAATCTTAATCTATTGGTGAGTAAATATGTGGTGGACAAGAAGGGTGCTGTCTACCTGGCCTTTATGGACCTGAGCTGTGCCTTTGATAGGGTTGTTTGATCAAAGCTGTGGTCAATCCTGGAAGTTCTTGGGCTGCCCCAACCTTTGGGAAATTTCCTTCTGGCACTCCACCAAGATGTTAAAACCTCAGTTAGATTTGGGAGGCAGGAGGATGCTCTGATTTATTTAAACTAGCCAGAGGAGTCAGTCAGGGGTGCGTTATGGCTCCAATCCTAGTTTTATTATTTATCAATGGCCTGAATTCACATCTAGTTATCCATGGCAAAGATTTTTTAAAAGTCAAAAATAATCCTGTCCCTTCTTTAGTATATGCAGATGACGCTGTCATCCTTTCTCGCACACTGAATGGTCTTAAAGTTCTGGTGGATCTGTTTTATGATTTAATGGGCAACCTGCAACTGGATGTTAACACCTCTAAGACACATTTTATGGTTTGTGGGAAGCGGAACCCGAAACTTAGACCGATCTTAATTAAGGATCAGGTGATAACAAGGGTAACTTCCTTGTCATATCTGGGTGTCACCTTTGATGAGCACTGTACGTGGACCAAATGTCTCGCAAACCGCTGTCTGCGCTTTGACCAGTCATGTGGGGCGCTTTTTAGATTTGCTCTTTTAGTTGGGAGCAAGCCTGTTTTACAGTACAATTGCTGCAGATCTACAAGATTAGATGTTTACCTGTACTATTATATGGCACTGGAATTTGGGGGTACTCTAACTGTATATCTATTCAGCGCGAAGAAAATTGTTTTTGCAGAAAGCTATTAGGGGTGGGACTGGGTAGTCCAAGCCAGTTTATGCATGAGGAGTTGGGTCTGGTCTTTGCTGCAGATTATGCAAAAATTGCGCCTAAGTTGTTGTGGATATCTGTCTGGAGTGGGGAAATGGCAACTTTTGACAGGGAAGTCATTGAGGACTGCTTCAGTTGTGATTTGGGCCTTAAAATCCCATGGCTTAACTATATTAGATCTTTAGCTTTATCAGAGGGGTGCCCATAATTATTATTTAATCCTGAAGTGTTGAAACAGGCTCACAAAAGACCGTGAAGGAACTGCTACTAACGCAACTCAGTGAAAGTAAAGAAAAAGCGGCCTTGGGTAGAAAGTCAGCCAGGGAGTTTATGATATTAAATACTACTCTCGGCCCAGAACCCTATCTTTCCTTTGTCAGAAACCCATGGGAAAGAGTCCTTCCCTCCAGGTTCAGACTAGGTTCTATCCGTTGCAGTTTATGCTTCCCGCCTGGTCAATATGAGCCCGCTGCAATAAAAATCTGCCCCTGTGACAACGCTTCGCTCCAGACCTTAGAACACTTGGTCTTGTTCTGTAATTTTTTTGATTCATTTAGAAGAAGATTTCTTCTGCCCATTCTTAAAACCAAAGGATTTTATCAATATCACCCTGCTTTTTCATATTTACAACTGCTGAATGATTCCATGGTTGCAGTGGCAGTTTTTAACTTTTTAAAAAAATGCCTTGCTTTGGAAAAAGATTATGAACTTTGGGCCTTAGTTTTTTATGGCTTCTGGAGATAGAATATATGATTTTTTTATTTAAGAACCCATGGTCGTGATATGGACATGTTTTTTTTAAATGTTTTATGTTTTTTTTAACATGTCCAATTGTCATCATATGAATTATGTAAATTGTAATGCTTTGTATTTTTATGATTATTTTTTATAATCGAAATAAAGACAATTCAATCAATCAATCACACCATCATGACAAATTTTCTGCAACAATTCTACATTTCTGCCATTTCACATCTGGGCCAAAACCCCTAGGGCCCCAACCCACTAGGGCCCCCACCCACCCACCACCACCACACATGTAACAGGGTACCCTGCACTGAAAGTCAGTCTCTAGAGCCCATTGCCTCATCAACGAACTGCTCACGACTGAGCCCACCTCTTGGCAGCAAACACTGGGTTAAAATACTCCATTACTTCTGTTAGTGTTTCAAAAGATTAATTGCTGACCAAAATTATATTGCCCAGTTCTCCCTTTCAGCGACCCTACCTGGTAATTGTAACGTACCTAGCAATGATAACAGACTACTCCTCTCCTACCCCAACCAAATAATCAAATAAATCCTCACCAACCAAACTTAAAAGCTGGAAGAGAGGGACAGCAAAGTGGTGTTGAGGGGGCTCTTCTTTCCAGCGCTCAAAGGAAAAAATGCCAGGGTCAGACTCATTTGTACACAATCAGTGCTTTACTTGGGCTGGTACTGTCTGGTACTGAGTCCCAGCACTTTTTTATTTTGAGAGGGAGAGTACCTGCACTTTTTAGGAAAAATGTAATACTTTAAATTAGAGAGTAACAGCACTTCTCAGAAACAAGCAGGCACTCATGTAAAGAGTACCTGCACTTCTGTTTTTTCCATTTTAGCACTGTACACAATCTATTGTTTACTTCCCAACTAGCTCTCCTACTCCGAACTCCACAGAGAATGTTAGCAAATATGAAGTAGCAAACAGTTTCTTATGCTGTGGGACAAATGCTGAGTACACGTACTAATAGATAACGTAACGTCCAACATCCAGATGCCTTTTGAGGTCACTCTTCTTACTAGCTAACTTGGACCACCCCAGCAATGCTCCTTTTGTTAAACTCTTGGCATGCAGTCAGGTCTTCCTGCCAGTTTGGCAAAGAATTTTACTACTGACATATACACCCTGGCAAAGCTGACTACCCTCCACTGAATGTGGAGTTCTTCTACATAAATGTTCCACAGAACCCCACCTTGCTGTGGAGAAAAGTGTTGTGTGGCCCAAATGTCCTCTCATAGGTGCAGCACAACTTTGGCAATAAAGATGCAGTAATTAGTCCGGCACAGCCGGGCACCAAGCATCCATAGTTGTTCAGAGATCTCCATCATGTGTGATCCACCCAAGGATGGTATCTTCTGAAGTTCTGTACTTACAGTGAGATAAAGAAACAAGAGTGTTAATAAGCACACCTGTGTTATGCTTGGCCATTAACATGATGTTATCCTTGACGCAGTTAAAAACTAGTCTTTTCAGCAGCATGAGACCATTCTGTATGGTGTGCTGTTTGTTTATGACCTCCACTAATGACATATTGTCAGAAAAGAAACCACCCTTCCGTTCCTGAAATGCTCTGACTCGATTGTTATTGCTACCAAAATGGACAATACTTTGAAGAACTCTGTTTTCTTTACTAAGAAATACTCAGTCCATGCCTGAGGCCATACCCATACTTCCAGCCACACCTGAAAAGCATCATATCCCTTAGACTGGTTGGGGGGGGTTGTATGACCACCAATAAATTACAAGAAATTGCACCATATGCACAAGTCGTCCCTCACCTCAGAGGTAAGCCTCATGCAATGATGTATCTTTTGAAAACCTTTTGTACCCCTGGCTATAGAACATGAGAAGAGGCGATCCATGGGAATCAACTTCAATGCAAAATTCATATGTCCTACCAATATTTAGAGCAGATATAAATTAACATTGAGAGCCACCAAGCAGGCCTCTATTGACTGTAAGAATTATTGAATCTTGTCAGCTGGCAACCTGCACATCCTTGCTTGCGTTTCTATCTCAATCCATAGGAACACAATGGATGAGGTTGGAGCTGTGGTCATTATACTAACCATGGCAACCACAACGCTCTTATGGGCAACATGAATCATTGAGATAGTGAATGACCCTGTCTGACCAAGATATCTGCCTGAAGACCCACTCCAAGAAGGAGCTAAACAACGCAAAGTAGGAGTAGTGATGGGTATAGGGGGTAAGAAGAGATGGGATTTGGAAGAAGGAAAGTGTCTGAAAAGGCTCCTTGGCTTCCCTACCTCGACCATGCCACAAGCAATTAGAAGAGAGACAGGTTTATTAGGGTGGACAGAAACTGCTTGAACAGAGATGTTAAAATTCTGGATAAGAATTGATAGTGTAGAAATATAAAAAATCTCCAATTTATGAAAAAAGGACATAATGCAAAGTGAATTAACATGGGCACGCGGGTAAGAGGAAGAATTCTGACCTTATATTATTAAATATACAGGTAACAAGGGGGATGGATGAGATGGGTGTGAGTGAAGCAGAGTTTAAAAGCCTATTAAAACAGGCCTACAGAGCTGAGGATCTCTTGTATGTGAGCAATAAACCATCTGTTTCTCACTTGCTAACTTCCTGGGAGAGTGATGGAATCTTCCCCTATTTGGAACAGATTCCAAACATTAAGATGCATCACAGAATTTTAAGGTTTCACTCTGGAATAAATGTAGTCTTTATGTCAGGCAACCAGGAAGGTCTGCAAAATTAACAGAAAATTTGTCATATTCTCATCGACTCTGTTTTTTTTAATCATTGGTAGATGAGGCCTTCCCCTCCTTATCCTAGAGTGTCTTGGCCAATGCTCGCCAACAAACCAACACCCCCAGAATTGTTTGTGTTGTTGTCCATGACCTTACCTTTGTCCACGCTGATGGGGGGAGGAGACTGCACGCTTGGTGACGGAGTGTCACCCGAGGCTACAGTACCAGCAACCGGTGGCCCATTAATGCGCGCTTCTGCAATCGCTGAGATCTGGTGATTGAGTTCCGCCAAAGTATTTTTAACAGTATCTGTAGGGGCCCACGGGGCAGTTGTTGGGACAGAGGCAGACGTGGTATCCAGGCTAGACAACAGCTGCACCACTGAGAGCAACGCCTGCACGGTCGCATCCTGTGTAGGTGTCCAACCAGTGGAGGGCATGAGAAGGGATGAACTGCCCTGCACTTGGAATGCGGGAGTAAGGACTGGTTGCTCTGTAGCCTTCACCCCTTGAGTAGCAGAGGGTGTTGTTAGAGTTGACAATGCCTGCCTTATATCAGTTAAAAAAGACATGACCCCTTGATCGGGCGCAGAAATTTCCCTCACTTCTACTGGGGTACCTCCAGGGTATTGGATTGAGGCTGGGCCCTCCCCAAATTATCCCCTTGTGGTGACTGCACTGGATTATCTGGGACTGCAGGAACAGTGGAAACATGCTGCACCGCACTCGCAGTCCCTTCCACAGGAATGGCTGGGACCTGTTTCCTTGCTATGTGCTTTACAGGGGAGAAAGCAGCGCCCGGGGAGGACACGCAAACACATAAGGCGGTCTCCCTCTGCCCCAGTATCTTCCCTATCCGATGCAGAGTCCCCACTGTCAGATTCCCCTTCACCTTATGTGGCCAGGACTAATTTTAGCAATTTCGACAATTCAGGATCCTTCCCTTTTCTCTTTCCGACCCTACTGTGCCCTGAAGCCATGACCTCAAATGCACGGACTACAATTGTGTTACACCAATGAATCAATTATGCACAGACTACTATTATATCTCAACAATGCATAAATTATAAAAAAAAACACGATAATAACTTTCTCCCTCCCGCAAATGTACACTTACTCCAGATCCTGAAGTGCGTTCCTGGCCCGGACCTGGCCGACGTTGTTTGCAAAAAAACAATGCTGGTGGGCCACCCAGCCAGGTCAGGAAGGCAAGGGGGGGAAGGTAATCTAGGTATCTCTTTAACCTTAAGGAGCAAGGGAGGGGCAGAAGGGGAAAGCCCAGATAAGGCCTCCAACAATGTCCCTGATCCAGAAGGGGCACGTGCACAGAAGGTGACCAAGGGGGGGCTCTCTGCCAAAATCACTCCGTTCAGTGGCCTTGGGGCTGTGAAGAATGTCGGGGTCAGGCAGTGATTCCAATTGAGTTGCCCCTTTCCTGCGCTGGCAAAAGCAGGTGATGAGGGGGGTTCAGATGGGGACCTCCGAGTGGCCGACAAAAAGGCCCCATGAGGCGAGAGGGCGGAAGTGCTCAAGGCCAGCCAATGTCCGACTAGTGCATAGGGCTCAGGCCACGGTGGCCCAGGGCTCTAAGAGCCGCACCCTCTCATTTGGGGGGCGTTCTACCAGAAAATGTGTCAATGCGGTATTAATGGGAAAATTAATTCAGTCCATATCCTGATTGATTGTTTGTGGTTCTTACCCCAACGAAAAAAGTACTTAAAACCTATTTTAAAAAAATATGGTTTTAGAGAAAGAGGACAAGCGATCGACCTTTTAATGGACCTGAGATTTTTAGATGTGACATGTACGCTGGGTCGCTTTTTAATCACCAGGGATATAACGTTGAGAGATAATAATGTGGGTTGATTACTAGGTTGAGGAAGGAGAATTACCTTATATAGTAGGGTGTATTTATTAGTTAGGACACGTTTTATTATAAGTATAATCTAGTGTTTAATTGTGTACAGTGGATTTTTATGTGATTAGGTCTTTTATTAATGTTTTAAAAGGTTATGGCCTAAATAAACATGTTTTTTTTTGCTGTTAAATTCATTCTAATGGTATATATAGTGCAGACCACGAAAACATCTGCTGTGCAGTAATTAGTCTCATTAGATGTTCTCAAAATACAAGAAAAGATATAGATTTCTTATTTATAACAGACTGTGGCCTGGTGATAGTTTTTATTTTTTCACCATGACAACTTACAGAATATGTAGAAGAATAACGTGACTGTTTTATTTGATCTATGACTGTTTTAATTGATTATGAACAATTGGCAAGTCTTATCATCTTAGATTCTCAGTGTTAATTTTTATTTGTTGTTTATAGTTGGTAAATGTACTTTGATATAAATGTACTTTTATGGCATTACTGCCGGATAAAGTAAAGTTTTGACTGAGAAACTCAAAGTAGGAACATGAAATAGCACAATCAATGGGCATTCATCTGACATGATATAAAGAACCCTCAAACTCAAAGCTCAAAGACAAGAATCAACTCAATGTCCGCCATGACCGTGCTTAAGCAGATCAGCTTCTCCAGAAAGTTGTCTAATATTGCATAGCAAACGGAGCATAGCAGCTGGTCAATGGCATCTTTTACTTATGTTCCCACTGGGGCAAAAAGACTGTCAATTGACCAAAAATGTTCTAGTTCCTTCTTTGTCGCAACCCCCAGAATGGGGTACACAAAATGCTCAAATGGAGGAGGTCTGTCAAGACACTCCAAAGCTAACTCCTTCTGGATTGTTTTCTCTCACCACATTTGGGTTCCTAAACACCGAGGTCTGATTCTTGTAACTAATTTCACTCACTACTCCAAAGGCTAATATCCTAAAACCTTCATAAAAACAAAGTACAAGGATTTAGCAGCCTCATAGTTATGATAGCAATTAAGCCACAATAAAAGGAATTCCAGCTAGCTTTATTGGAGAAGGGAGTAACTTGCCCTGAACACTATTGCCTTGACTTTGAAGAGTCCTTGTCTTTGACTTTATCTTTGGCCTTTTTTGCACCTATTTACTTGGATAGAATGCAATTACACACAAGGAGCAAGTATGCTTAGACATACAAGTCCCAGTTGGTATGGGACACACTGCCTCTTTGAAGGTCCAGTAAGCTCCCTTTCTCTTGATCTCCACCTGATGAGACCAAAAGGAATGCTGCCTATAAACTGAATTCCTGCCCGAGGCAAAATCCAGCCAGACCATCACACCCATTTGATCCAAAGCTATGTCAAGATTGTCTATGGTAGCCTACCTGATATTCCTGTCATAGTCCAGCCATGCTGATCCCCTACAAACTCTGCACACCTTCAAGATTATGTTAGCATATTACACAAGTTCACCCGCCAGCTGTTTTCCACGAACACAGTTTGATACACATTGAAACCAAACAAGTAATTGGTAATGTGACCCTCAACTTTGGGTTTTTGTACCTTTTAACAACTCTTTGGACTACTTTCTTTTGCCTCCCTTTTTTTGCGCTTGCTAGTGGGATATTAACAAATGGGCCCAAGAGAATGACTAGTCCTTGTTGTGCAAACTCTGCTGGGGTGGAAAGCTAAAGCTGTTGATGGAATTTCTACCAGTTGCAGATGTGGTGGCTGTGAAGACAGATATGCAGCAGCCTCTGCAGATTTTCCGGACCAAAGTGGAGCAACCTGGTTATTATTATCTGCTTCTGTACTTGGTAAGGCTTTGTTAGATGCTGGGCCTAACACTATAGGGGAACTGGTAGCATGGCTACACTTGTAGGGCTGGAGAAGCAGCTGAGGGAGCAGCGCTACATGACTGACTGGGCACCACCTGTCCAATATCATTCCGAAGAGATCTGGGATGTAGTTTCATGTTCATATTTGAGAGGGCCAGAAACACCCTACCAAGCCTTTGTTCTATAGGCCTTACTGCCTCGTCCACATAGAACTGGCAATGCCTTCAGTCAGTCCCACTATGATGTCATCTTCCAATGCAAGAGCATGACCCATACTAGATGCAGGCAGACTCCTCCAGGGACTGTAGCCCAGTGAGAGGCCCAGCTCTATGGTCCCACTCCCTACAGTACCCATTAAAGAATGCAACTCCCCCAAGATGCTCAGCTGTTCGACGATCTCAGCCTTGATCTCAAAAACGTATTTGTCCTGTAGATTATTCCCCAGGTGTTAAGATTAGCATTGGCCTTTCTGGGCCAAATGTGGGTCAGACGATTTGCACTTGTTTGTCCATGTTGACCAGAGAGGTAGTTTAGCAATTGTGGCTAATATAAACCCCTGCTGTGCAATTCACTCTTCTGCTATTGTTCTCATAGCCAAAATATAGCTGAAAACCCAAACCACAGTGCTGCAATCAAGTCACCCATCAAAATGTTCAATAAATACTTCTTAAATGTCTATCATTGCACCACATCCACAAGTTTAACAGTATAATTATGAAGACTCTCTTCACTAGAAACAGACATTTTTGCTATCAGTTTAAAAATTATAGTGCAATAAGGGTACTCTTGCACCATTTCCCTGTCCCCAAATTATCTTACACATTTTCAACACCACTCAGGGAGAGGGCATGCATTCATGCCGGCTGCCAATGTCATTAGAAGTCACCACATACCACAGTCCCTGCTCAACTCCTCACCTCAGCAAAGGGGATTCTCCACAAAGACATCAAGGCCCTAACAGAATGGAGCAAAGCCCCCTAGGCAGCTCTTGACCACCAATAAAAAAAAGAGGGAGTGTCTAGTCCTCAGCAGAGCACAGCAGCTAGGCTCCAGCCACTCCATCCTGTCCCAGGCTGCACCTGCTGATACGGGATCATTGATGGAGGAAGGTGAGGGCTCAAGGGGGAGAGAGGTCCGTGGCAGCAACACATAGGCTGCATGACAGTGACAATAAGGCTTCCCTGTAGAGATTAGGTTGGTACCTGCATCTAGAATTCAGAAGTAAAATGCCCATCTAAATTGCCCTTGACCATTTAAAGTCACCTGATCACACACCCCACCGAGGAATGTCATCACCAAATTATGGCGGTCATTCTGACCGCGGCGGGCGGCAGTCGCCGCCCGCCATGCGGTTACCGCCGAATGACCGCACCGCAGTCAAAAGACCGTGGCGGTCATTCCAACTTTCCCGCTGGGCCGGCGGGCGACCGCCAAAAGGCCGTCCGCCGGCCCAGTGGGAAAGCCCCTGCAACGAGGAAGCCGGCTCCGAATGGAGCCGGCGGAGTTGCAGGGGTGCGACGGGTGCAGTGGCACCCGTCGCGATTTTCACTGTCTGCAAACCAGACAGTGAAAATCTTTGTGGAGCCCTGTTAGGGGGCCCCTGCACTGCCCATGCCAGTGGCATGGGCAGTGCAGGGGCCCCCAGGGGCCCCACAGCACCCATTCCCGCCATCCTGGTTCTGGCAGTGGACACCGCCAGAAACAGGCTGGCGGGAAGGGGGTCGGAATCCCCATGGCGGTGCTGCAAGCAGCGCCGCCATGGCGGATTCCCTGGGCCAGGGGAAAACCGGCGGGAAACCGCCGGTTCCCCTTTTCTGACCGCGGCTTTACCGCCGCGGTCAGAATAGCCCAGGAAACACCGCCAGCCTGTTGGCGGTGCTTCCGCCGCCCTCCGCCATGGCGGTCATGGACCGCCAGGGTCGGAATGACCCCCTATGCCTCCTACAACCTCCAAGCCTGCATGAACCAGAAGTGATATGTGGTCCTACGGAGGAAGGTGCCTGGCAGCCATCAGGTTTGGAGGAGTCTCAGCCCTGCCTAACTGGCACTGCCATCTAACAAAGGTAATGCTTTGACATACAAGATGGATATATTTGACTCCAGCAGCTGCGATTGCCCTTTGTAAATGCTAAACTTTGTCTCAGTGTAAATGCAGCCTACTGGAACTTCTATATGTGTATGTGTGTAGATATATATAAATATATATATATGTGTATTAGGTGTTGAAATGAGATAAAAACTAACATTTAAAAACCAAAAAAATGAAATTTACCAGTTATAGTGTACTGAGCTAACTATAATTTGAGCCCACCCCCCCCCCAAAAATGAAATTTCCAGTTTGAGTGTACTGAGCTAACTATAATTTGAGCCCCTGTAGTGTGAGACTTATGATTTCACACATTATATCACTTATGGCATGTTAAATAACATCATTGACAAAGTCTTGCTGAAAGTTGTTTGGTCTAACATTTGCCATTCTCTCATCATGTGTGAGGTAAGCTTCAAAACCACCCCTTCTTTCCAGCCAACATTACACTCACACCTTTCCTTCCAGGTGAGGCCAAGTCATTGCCTCAGATGTACAAAAATAACAGAATGCTTGAGGCGAACGAGTTCTGATGTGACACAGCTAGAATCTTGATCTGCAAGCCAAACAACTGGGGACTTCCTCTATCGAACAGACGAAATGCCATGTGGTGCCCATCGATGACTAGGATCTTCCACACTGACAGCTTCCAACCTGACCAAAGAATGCAAAACAACCCAGATCATCTTCACAACAGACGGGAACTAAAATAGAGAAAAAAGAGGAGTGTCACATAGCATGGCCTGACTAGTTACAAAAATTTATTTTGCACATTTCATTCATACAAAAATTGGATTTCCACCGACTGTTTCATATAACTGGAATGGGGCCAAGACCCAAGCCTTCTGCTGACGCTGATGCCTCTGTCTTAAAAAAAGTGTGGTGACAAATTGACAGTATTCCAACCCACTGCTGCGAAAGATGCTTTACACACTTCCAAACATTGATACTTGGACAATGCTGTTCCGTTCTCATCAATTAAAATATTGTACTGTGAAAATATTTTGTAAGCACCCCGGAGTACTACAAAAAATGCCTTTACCCGGCATGTAGGTAGGCTACGGGGGAGCGGGATAATGGCCAACTTCGCCTCTGTTGTCCTGGGCAATTTGATGTTGATCTCCTCTTAATTGACAACTAAACATCTCCTAGCTGTAAATCCCCTGCAGAGTCTGTTTTAGCGGGTGCAATGCTCTTGCTGGTGCAAAATGTCCCAAAGAAGGCCAACAATAGGCTGCTTTAAAATACAATTCTTCAATTATAGATCTACACATTTAATTATCCCGAATATGCTATTAGCTTAGTAATACATAAATCCAGATTCCCTTTCCTATTCTACCACAGTCTGCTTGATAAGGGAATTGCCAGACCATACCTTAGCCCAAGACAATTTTACAAAAAAATGTATACTTCAGAAGATGCCTACACATATATGAAATAGAAAATCCCTCGTCTCTGCCTCCGCAGGAGGGGCTTCTGGAACCCACAAAGAAACATTTTCACAAAATGTAATGGTCTCCAAAAAAGCCTCTAAATTAGTAAAAGTAGACCTGATATCGTACAGCAATAATGCACCCTTCACAGAACCTAAATTAATGTTTTTCTCTTTTAATACTTTTATGTCATGTCAATTGCCCTGGCTCGCATTCCAACACTTTCTCAACCGTATGCTGCATCCCATCTATGTTATTTCCTAGAATAGTAGGGGTCATCATTGCTTTTTTCATCACAAAAAGAGGCTTGAGGGGTGAGTGGTGTTATGGCATACCTACGCCCAGGATCTCTGCTTCTGGCTTCTTCCCAGCACTGATTTTGTGACTCAGCTTGAGTGGTTGTCTTTGTTACGGCACCAGGGCTTTTGGTAATGGCCCTGAAGACTCTATCTGTTGCTTGTCAGTTATCTTTGGGGCTATGGGCACTGGCACTCAGTAAATCTTCACTAACAGAGTACAATAGACAAGCATTTTTGCAGCCACGATGAGGGATTTGGAGCCCATGGAGGATCATGCCAGTTGTGGTCATTGGCTAGGTTAATGGAACATGTAATAGTTCACTGCAGTCTGAGTGATAGGGGTTGGTGGCCCTGGCACTTCTTTCTACTGATGTGGGGTGATAAAACTGGGGCGCACTCAAAGAAGTTAACGGAGCAGGAGCAGTCAGTTCATAGGACCTGGATACCTCCCGTCTGGCCCGCACCCAAACACAGCCCAAACAAGGCAACAACACAACTTAGATTGTGGCATTGGTGGAGCAGATTTTATTCCGGTCAAGTAAAGCGACAAGCTTAGAGGAAAAAACACACTCATGTAGAAAACATTCTTATGTCAGATCCTTGTGACACAGTGCAAGGAAATAGGCAAAAACATCACATGATGAAACAGTGGATTATGTGATCTCAGGAACAACACCAGGGCCCTTCTACAATCACAAATGCCATTGGACCACACAGGTGTAACCACCTGCATCTGTGAGAGGTGGCCCTGCCTCACTGTACCCTTGTCCTCCCCAAACAAAAAGCTGCCTGAGAGGCTGCGAGGAGGTGGCAAGGAGCTACAGCCTTGTGCTCACCTGATGATCTATGTGCCCTAGCCCCCAAACCGGTGTGTACATCCTCTTGTTGGCCCAGGACTGCTGGACACTACCTTTGCTGCTGTCCTGGGAGTTCGCTTTGGAGGACACCTGTGCTAGCTGGGGGTGAGTTTAGAAGTCGAGATCCCATGCCTAAACATCAGGTTGGTTGGGAGAGAAAATTGAAGCTGAATCGACCACCGCCGCCATGATAGTCTGCTTCTAAAAGGCAGAGGCCAGGGACTGGGTAACCTTTATACCCTCTCAGCTACTGCCGGGGCAGCCAGCAGAAGTGACGCATATTCCCCATGACCTACTACTTCCTGTCACTCCCTCGCATCTCATGAGGTGAAGCTACAGGAAGTCATCACTGTTGTTAGACCTGACAGCCTTAGGGTAGTCACCCCTAACTTTTTGCCTGCCTCCCTCCTCGTTTTGGATACTGTTTTGCTGGTTTTTAGACTCTGCGCACTTTACCACTGCTAACCAGTGATAAAGTGTATATGCTCTCTCTCTGTAAACATGGTCACTTTGGATCATACCTGATTGAACTATTTAATCTACTTATAAGTCCCCAGTCATGTGCACTCCAGGTGCCTAGGGCATATAGATTAAATGCTACTAGTGGACCTGCAGCACGGATTGTGCCACCCACTTAAGTAGCCCCTTTTCCTTGTCTCAGGCCTACCATTGCTAGGCCTGGGTGTGCAGTTTCACTGCCACCTCGACTTGGCATTTAAAAGTACTTGCCAAGCCGAGAACTCCCCTTTTTCTGCATATAAGTCACCCTTAATGTGTGCCCTGGGTATCCCCTAGAGCAGGGTGCTGTGTAGGTAAAAGGCAGGACATGTACCTGGGTAGTTATATGTCCTGGTAGTGTAAAACTCCTAAATTCGTTTTTGCACTACTGGGAGACCTGCTCCCTTCATAGGCTAACATTGGGGCTGCCCTCATACACTGTTGAAGTGGCAGCTGCTGATCTGAAAGGAGCAGGGAGGTCATATTTAGTATGGCCAGAATGGTAATACAAAATCCTACTGACTGGTGAAGTCGGATTTAATATTACTATTCTAGAAATGCCACTTTTAGGAAGTGAGCATTTCTTTGCACTTAAATCCTTCTGTGCCTTACAATCCACGTCTGGCTAGGTTTAGTTGACAGCTCCTTGTGCATTCACTCAGACACACCCCAAACACAGGGTACTCAGCCTCACTTGCATACATCTGCATTTTGAATGGGTCTTCCTGGGCTGGGAGGGTGGAGGGCCTGCCCTCACACAAAGGACTGCCACACCCCCTACTGGGACCCTGGCAGACAGGATTGAACTGAAAGGGGACCTGGTGCACTTCTTAGCCTCTCTTTGAAGTCTCCCCCACTTCAAAGGCACATTTGGGTATAAAACAGGGCCTCTGCCCTACCTCATCAGACACTTGCTGGAGAAGAAACCGGAACCAGAAACTACATCCTGCCAAGAAGAACTACCTGGCTGCCCAAAGGACTCACCTGTCTGCTTTCTACAAAGGACTGCTGTCTTGTTGTTGCCCTGCTGCCTTGCTGAACTCTTGTCTGGATGTGAAAGTGCTCTCCAAGGGCTTGGATAGAGCTTGCCTCCTGTTCCTTGAAGTCTCAGGACCAAAAAGACTTCTTCCTTTCACTTGGACGCTCCGTGCGCCGAAAATTTCGACGCACAGCTTGTTTCGCGGCGAGAAAAACGCCGCACACCGACGCTGATCGACGCGACGCCCTCGGGACGATCGAGACTTCGACGCACAACCTCGCAAGGACAAAGCCGCTCGACTTTCCAGGAGAAATCGACGCGACGCCCACCGTGAGTGCGAAACTTTGACGCACGGCCTCGCAAGGACAACGCCGCCCGACTTCCAAGGAGAAATCGACGCGACGCCTGCCGTGAGACCAAACTTTCGACGCACGGCCTCGCAAGGACAACGCCGCCCGACTTCCAAGGAGAAATCGACGCGACGCCTACCGTGAGATCGAAACTTCGACGCGCAGCCCCGCAGAACGACGCGCAGCCGGAAAACAAGCAGGAGAATCCACGCACAGACCCGGGACATCTGGTAATCCCCGCGATCCACAAAAAGAGACTGTCTGCGCGCCGGAAAACGACGCCCGACTTCCCCGCGTGGAAAAGACCGACGCAAGTCTGTGTGTGCTGAGGAGAAATCGACGCACACACCCCTTTTTCCACGCATCTCTTCTCCTGTGGCCCTCTGAGGAGATTTTCCACCAGAAACCAGGTACTTTGTGCTTGAAAGACACTGTATTGCATTCTAAAGACTTAAGACACTTTATATCACTTCCCTGTGATATTTCTACAATTTTCCATTGCAACTTTATTCTTTTTGACCTACAATTATCCTGATAAATATCATATATTTTTCTAAACACTGTGTGGTGTAGTTTTGTGGTGCTATATGGTGGTATTGTATGATTTATTGCACAAATACTTTACACATTGCCTTCTAAGTTAAGCCTGACTGCTCGTGCCAAGCTACCAGAGGGTGGGCACAGGATAATCTTGGATAGTGTGTGACTTACCCTGACTAGAGTGAGGGCTTTTGCTTGGACAGGAGGTAACCTGACTGCCAACCAAAAACCCCATTTCTAACATTGGTGATCAGCGGTGAGGATAGGACTTGTATTTGCGCAGTGACATACAGTAGCTAAGTATCTCACTACCTACCCACAGTTGAAGGTCAACTTGGTTTTTATCTCTTTTTGAAAATCCGTTTTTTCCTGACAATTTTCAAAAACTAAATCCTCACTCAACATGTCTCTGACTGGGTCTCAGACAGGGGACTTTGACCTAGTCCAGTTGGATACATACACGGTCAAACAACTAAGAGGATTCTGCAGGGCATTGAGGGTACCCACCCAAGGGGCCTCCAGAAAGGAGGACTTTCAAGTGGCGCTGAGGGCCTGGGCAGAAGCCCATTTAGAGGATGATGAGGAAGGGGAGCCAGAAAATGGCCCCTCAGAAGGATTTTCACTATCTATGGATGGTGTTACCACTGCAATTGTGAACCCTTCCAGACCAGGGAGCAGTGTCTCCATGCAAAGCCTGACCGCAGAGGAAAGGAGAGAGGAAAGGGAGTTCCAATTGCAAATGGCAAAACTGAAAATTGAGGCGCAACAGGAGGAGAGGAGGGCAGAAAGAGAAGCCAAACAAGCTGAGGCTGAAAGAGCAGCCAAACAGATTGAAGCTGAAAGGACAGCCAAACAGATTCAAGCAGAAGCTGAAAGGGCAGCCAAACAAGCAGAAGCTGAAAGAGCAGCCAAACAAGTGGAAGCTGAAAGAGCTTTGGCTGAAAAGAAACTATTGTTGGCTCATGAACTGAGTCTCAAGGAGCTGGAGATCAAGGCAAGACAGTCTGAATCCAGCAATAATGGTGGCAGCATACAGACAGGACCTGCTGGAGAAAAGAAGGTTCGTATACCCAAAAATGTGGTGCCCAGTTTTGTGGTGGGAGATGACATAGATAAATGGTTAGCTGCTTATGAAGTTGCACTAAGGGCTCATGAGGTTCCTGAAGGGCAATGGGGGGTAGCTATGTGGGGTTATGTGCCGCCATTGGGGAGGGACACACTTCTCACATTGGATCCACCGGATCAAAACACATACCCACTCCAGAAAGCCACTTTACTTGCCAAGTTTGGGCTGACCCCTGAGGGATACCGTCAGAGGTTCAGGGACAGCACCAAACAAACCACACAAACATGAGTAGATTTCTTTGATTTCTCTAGTAAGGCACTGAATGGATGGGTGCGGGGCAACAAAGTAGCAGATTATAAAAGTTTATATGATTTGATCCTGAGAGAGCATATGCTTAATGTTACTTATACAGATTTGCGCCAGCACCTAGTGGATAGTAAGCTGACTGATCCCAGGAAGCTTGCTGAGGAGGCGGACCTCTGGGTTAGCACCAGAGTGTCCAAAAAGGTACCTGGGGGGGACTCCCACAAAGGTGGTCAGGGTTCCCAACAGAAGAAAGAGGGGGGAGATAAACTTACAGATAAGGAACTCTCTAAAGGCCCCCAAAAGAATTCCCAGGGAGGGGGTGGCAACCCTTCCTTTTCCAAATTTGGGAGAAAGCCAGGGACATTTGACAAGTCAGGAAAATCTAGCCCCAAATGCATGGAATGTTACCAATATGGTCACTACAAAGGCGATCCTCAGTGCCCCAAGAGGGCACCGTCCACTACCGGACAGGCACCTGGGTTGACTAGTGTAGCACTCGGGGGGGAGATGGACCCAACTAGCTTTGGGGAACAGGTAGAGATTTCCCTAGTGTCCCTGGGAGAAGGAGAAATGGTGCCCAAGGCCCACATGCCTAGAAATACTTCCAAGTACCGGCAGTGGGTCACCATTGATGGGCAGAGGGTGGAGGCTCTGCGTGACACAGGAGCCAGTATGACTACTATCAAGAGTCAGCTGGTGTCAGCAGAGCAGATAATGCCTAATACATTCCACCAGGTCAGAGTAGCTGACAATCGCGAGAGTCACCTACCGGTGGCTCTGGTTCCCTTTGAGTGGGGGGGGGTCTCTGGTACTCTGAAAGTAGCTGTGAGTCCTGCCATGCCTGTAGATTGTCTGTTAGGCAATGACCTTGAGCACACTGCTTGGAAAGAAGTGGAGCTCAGGTCTCACCTGGAGATGTTAGGGTTACCTGAGTGGGTCTGCATGACCACACGGTCCATGGCTGACCGAGAGGGAAGTCAAGGGCATCTGGAGCCTGGAACGATGGCCCAGAGAACTGCCAGGAGGAGGGACCAGGGGTGCGGGAAACCGACCCCCGCTGTTCCCACAGTGGCTGACGGGGCTCCTGAGGAGGAGGCTTCCGAGCCAACTGGGGAAGACATCGCCGCCCTAGGTGACTTACCTGAGCTTGCTGGTTGGCAAGTTGAGGGTGGACCCACCAGGGAGGACTTCTGCAAGGCGCAGAAAGAATGTCCCACTCTAGAAGGTTTGAGGAAACAAGCCTCAAACCAGGCAGCCGGCGACGCCTCTGGCGATCACCACCTATATTGGGAGAATGATCTCCTTTACAGTGAGCCTAAGGTTCCGGGCTTTGGGGCAGCACGTGTGCTGGTGGTCCCCCAATGTTACCGAACCTTCCTACTGGGTCTGGCTCACGACATTCCCCTGGCAGGACATTTGGGGCAGGGCAAGACCTTTAACAGGCTTGTCACCCACTTTTATTGGCCCAAAATGAGGACACACTCAGACAAGTTCTGCAGATCCTGTCCTACCTGCCAGGCCAGTGGTAAAGCAGGAAAAAGGGTTAAAACCCCCCTGATTCCACTTCCTGTCGTTGGCACCCCCTTTGAAAGGGTGGGCATCGACATTGTTGGCCCCTTGGACCCCAAAACTGCCTTAGGCAACAGGTTCATCCTGGTTTTGGTGGACCATGCCACCCGTTACCCAGAGGCAATCCCTCTAAGGACAGTAACTGCACCGGTGGTGGCCAGAACCCTGATGGGGATATTTAACCGTGTGGGGTTCCCCAAGGAAATAGTGTCTGACATAGGCACTAACATCATGTCCCCCTACATAAAGTCGCTGTGGGATGCGTGTGGTGTAACTTACAAGTTCACCACACCCTATCACCCCCAGACGAACGGTCTTGTGGAGAGATTCAACAAGACCCTGAAAGGCATGATTGGTGGCCTTCCTGAGGCCATGAGGCGTAAGTGGGACGTCCTCTTACCATGCCTTCTCTTTGCTTACAGAGAGGTCCCCCAGAGAGGGGTAGGGTTCAGTCCCTTTGAACTTCTCTATGGGTACCCTGTCAGGGGACCCTTAAGCATTGTCCAGGAGGGATTGGAGAAAGCTCCAAAGGCACCCCGTCAGGATGTGGTCAGCTATATGTTGGCCCTCCGCAACCAGATGACCCGCTTCTGGAAAGAAGCCCAAGATAACCTTGAGGCCAGTCAAGAGGTGATGAAACAATGGTATGACCAGAAGGCCACCCTGGTAGAGTTTCAACCTGGAGACAAAGTGTGGGTAATGGAGCCAGTAGAGCCCAGAGCTCTCCAGGACCGCTGGTCTGGCCCATTTGAAATAAAGGAGCGGAAAGGGGAGGCCACTTACCTAGTGGACCTCAAAACCCCTAGGAATCCCCTAAGGGTGCTCCATGTGAACCGACTAAAAGCTCATTGTGAGAGGTCGGAGATCAACATGCTTCTGGTCACAGATGAAGGAACGGAAGAGGAGAGTGAACCTCTCCCCGACCTCCTCTCTGCCCAAGAAGGTGATGGGTCAGTAAGCGGGGTCATTCTGTCTGGCACCCTGACTCTAAATCAGAAAGGAGACTGTTATGAGCTGTTGGAGCAGTTCTCCCCCCTGTTCTCCCTTACTCCTGGGCTGACCCACCTCTGTGTTCATGATATTGACACCGGTGACAGTCTCCCTGTGAAAAACAAAATTTACAGGTTGTCGGATAAGGTGAAGGCCAGCATCAAGGAGGAGGTCTCCAAGATGTTGACTCTAGGGGTCATTGAGAAATCCAGTAGTCCCTGGGCCAGCCCAGTGGTATTGGTCCCTAAGGCTACTGCCCCAGGTGCGAAGCCAGAGCTCCGGTTCTGTGTGGACTACCGGGGTCTCAACTCAGTCACCCGGACTGATGCTCACCCCATCCCCCGAGCTGATGAGCTCGTGGACAGGCTAGGCGCTGCCAAGTTCCTGAGTACGTTTGATCTTACTTCAGGGTACTGGCAGATCGCCCTGACTGAGGGGGCTAAGGAAAGGTCCGCCTTTTCCACCCCTGACGGCCATTACCAGTTCCGAGTGATGCCGTTTGGATTAAAAAATGCCCCCGCTACCTTCCAACGGTTGGTTAACGGGGTCCTGGCTGGCAAGGATGCCTTCTGTGCAGCCTACCTGGATGACATAGCTGTCTACAGTTCCAGCTGGGAGGAACACCTGCTCCACCTCAAGGAGGTGCTTCAGGCCCTGCAACAGGCAGGCCTGACCATCAAGGCTAGTAAGTGCCAGATTGGGCAGGGTTCCGTGGTGTACTTGGGACACCTAGTAGGTGGTGGCAAGGTGCAGCCACTCCAGGCCAAGATCGAAACTATCAAGGCCTGGCAACCACCTCGAACCCAGACTGAGGTGAGAGCCTTTTTAGGCCTCACCGGATACTACCGCAGGTTTGTCAAGGGCTATGGTACCATTGTGTCCCCCTTGACAGAACTCACGTCCAAGAAGCAACCTAGGTTGGTGAATTGGACAGAGGCTTGTCAGAAAGCCTTTGACGCCCTAAAGGAAGCCATGTGCACGGCCCCCGTGCTCAAGGCCCCTGACTACTCCCAGGAATTTATCGTGCAGACAGACGCTTCAGAGCATGGCATAGGGGCAGTCCTAGCACAGCTAAATGAGGAGGGCCAAGATCAACCGGTAGTCTTTATTAGCAGAAGGCTATTACCACGGGAACAGAGGTGGAGTGCTATTGAAAGAGAAGCTTTTGCTGTGGTCTGGGCCCTGAAGAAGCTGAGGCCCTACCTGTTTGGGACTCACTTCCTAGTTCAGACAGACCACAGACCCCTCAGATGGCTCATGCAGATGAGGGGTGAGAATCCAAAACTTCTGAGGTGGTCCATTTCCCTACAGGGGATGGACTTTACGGTGGAACATCGCCCAGGGGTTGACCACGCCAATGCTGATGGTCTCTCCAGGTACTTCCGCCTTAGCGATGAGAGCTCCCAGGAGGTCGGGTAGCTCTCCCCACTTTCAGCTGGGGGGGACACATGTTAGATCTGACAGCCTTAGGGTAGTCACCCCTAACTTTTTGCCTGCCTCCCTCCTCGTTTTGGATACTGTTTTGCTGGTTTTTAGACTCTGCGCACTTTACCACTGCTAACCAGTGATAAAGTGTATATGCTCTCTCTCTGTAAACATGGTCACTTTGGATCATACCTGATTGAACTATTTAATCTACTTATAAGTCCCCAGTCATGTGCACTCCAGGTGCCTAGGGCATATAGATTAAATGCTACTAGTGGACCTGCAGCACGGATTGTGCCACCCACTTAAGTAGCCCCTTTTCCTTGTCTCAGGCCTACCATTGCTAGGCCTGGGTGTGCAGTTTCACTGCCACCTCGACTTGGCATTTAAAAGTACTTGCCAAGCCGAGAACTCCCCTTTTTCTGCATATAAGTCACCCTTAATGTGTGCCCTGGGTATCCCCTAGAGCAGGGTGCTGTGTAGGTAAAAGGCAGGACATGTACCTGGGTAGTTATATGTCCTGGTAGTGTAAAACTCCTAAATTCGTTTTTGCACTACTGGGAGACCTGCTCCCTTCATAGGCTAACATTGGGGCTGCCCTCATACACTGTTGAAGTGGCAGCTGCTGATCTGAAAGGAGCAGGGAGGTCATATTTAGTATGGCCAGAATGGTAATACAAAATCCTACTGACTGGTGAAGTCGGATTTAATATTACTATTCTAGAAATGCCACTTTTAGGAAGTGAGCATTTCTTTGCACTTAAATCCTTCTGTGCCTTACAATCCACGTCTGGCTAGGTTTAGTTGACAGCTCCTTGTGCATTCACTCAGACACACCCCAAACACAGGGTACTCAGCCTCACTTGCATACATCTGCATTTTGAATGGGTCTTCCTGGGCTGGGAGGGTGGAGGGCCTGCCCTCACACAAAGGACTGCCACACCCCCTACTGGGACCCTGGCAGACAGGATTGAACTGAAAGGGGACCTGGTGCACTTCTTAGCCTCTCTTTGAAGTCTCCCCCACTTCAAAGGCACATTTGGGTATAAAACAGGGCCTCTGCCCTACCTCATCAGACACTTGCTGGAGAAGAAACCGGAACCAGAAACTACATCCTGCCAAGAAGAACTACCTGGCTGCCCAAAGGACTCACCTGTCTGCTTTCTACAAAGGACTGCTGTCTTGTTGTTGCCCTGCTGCCTTGCTGAACTCTTGTCTGGATGTGAAAGTGCTCTCCAAGGGCTTGGATAGAGCTTGCCTCCTGTTCCTTGAAGTCTCAGGACCAAAAAGACTTCTTCCTTTCACTTGGACGCTCCGTGCGCCGAAAATTTCGACGCACAGCTTGTTTCGCGGCGAGAAAAACGCCGCACACCGACGCTGATCGACGCGACGCCCTCGGGACGATCGAGACTTCGACGCACAACCTCGCAAGGACAAAGCCGCTCGACTTTCCAGGAGAAATCGACGCGACGCCCACCGTGAGTGCGAAACTTTGACGCACGGCCTCGCAAGGACAACGCCGCCCGACTTCCAAGGAGAAATCGACGCGACGCCTGCCGTGAGACCAAACTTTCGACGCACGGCCTCGCAAGGACAACGCCGCCCGACTTCCAAGGAGAAATCGACGCGACGCCTACCGTGAGATCGAAACTTCGACGCGCAGCCCCGCAGAACGACGCGCAGCCGGAAAACAAGCAGGAGAATCCACGCACAGACCCGGGACATCTGGTAATCCCCGCGATCCACAAAAAGAGACTGTCTGCGCGCCGGAAAACGACGCCCGACTTCCCCGCGTGGAAAAGACCGACGCAAGTCTGTGTGTGCTGAGGAGAAATCGACGCACACACCCCTTTTTCCACGCATCTCTTCTCCTGTGGCCCTCTGAGGAGATTTTCCACCAGAAACCAGGTACTTTGTGCTTGAAAGACACTGTATTGCATTCTAAAGACTTAAGACACTTTATATCACTTCCCTGTGATATTTCTACAATTTTCCATTGCAACTTTATTCTTTTTGACCTACAATTATCCTGATAAATATCATATATTTTTCTAAACACTGTGTGGTGTAGTTTTGTGGTGCTATATGGTGGTATTGTATGATTTATTGCACAAATACTTTACACATTGCCTTCTAAGTTAAGCCTGACTGCTCGTGCCAAGCTACCAGAGGGTGGGCACAGGATAATCTTGGATAGTGTGTGACTTACCCTGACTAGAGTGAGGGCTTTTGCTTGGACAGGAGGTAACCTGACTGCCAACCAAAAACCCCATTTCTAACAACTGTCCTGCAAGTTTCCGGATCAGGGAAGGGTCCTGGCAATGGTGGTTTGTGCGCTGTAGCCCCCAAGCTGGTGTGTACATCCCCTGGAGAACCCCTATGGTAACTAGGGGTGAGTTTAGGATTCGAGATTCCTCCGCACGGGCGACCAAGGCAATGAGGTCCTTCGCCCTTCCTACCACAAATCATTCCATGGGCAAATGCCCAAATGTCCATGGTGAACAAATCAGACCAAGCCTCCCAGAGGTTGAAACCATCCTTATGTCTTTGCCCATCAGCAGTTTGTGCAGAATGTTCAAAAGGCGACCCGGGCCAGGGCACAGCCTGGACACCTCAGAGTACGGATGCCTCACGGAAGCGTTGATTGCCCTAGACTTAATTCCCTTGCCCCAATTCCGGCGTGGTACCATGAGAGATCACTAAATGACTGACTCCAGGAAAACCTTGGCCGGGTGCACAAATTCCTTCAGGATCGCCTCCTTGAGGCCCTTGCAACCCATTTTTACTAAGTCATTACCTCCAAGGTGGACAACAATGATGTGCGGGAACTGGAGTCAATCACAACCCCAGGTTACCTCAATGCAATTGTGAGATGTGGAGGCCTCCGATCCCACACCACCGGAATGAAGCATCACACAGGGTGACTGGCCTGGGCTTACGGAACAGTTGCATCCTGTAGGCCACCCGCCAGATTAGGGAATGACCAACAACCCACACAACCTTTGATGGCATTGTGTTGTAATGTTCCTATTTCTTTTAATGTTATGTTCCTAGCATGCATGCGCTAGGTCTGGAACCTCCGTGACATCAGAACTCACATTCTGGAGCCTGGTTGACACTGATGTTCCAGGCACTGTCGGCAGAGAGATTCGGTGTCGGTTGGGTCGTGGAGCAGCGGTTTCTTCCTTGGGTTGTTTATGAATAAACCCTTTTCCACCTGAACTTGATCGTCTCTCTAATCTGTACCAACAACGAACATAACACTGGCGACGAGGATTTAATGTTATGTTCCTAGCATGCATGCGCTAGGTCTGGAACCTCCGTGATACCGAATCTCTCTGCCGACAGTGCCTGGAACATCAGTGTCAACCAGGCTCCAGAATGTGAGTTCTGATGTCACGGAGGTTCCAGACCTAGCGCATGCATGCTAGGAACATAACATTAAAAGAAATAGGAACATTACAACACATTCTCCTAAAAAACAGAAAAGACACAATTGTGAACACACAAAGACAGAGTGAACACCCATGTACCAAAGTACCTTCATTGCAAGTCGGGGTGAATGTAGCACTTGTAAGACTTTGATCACCACCATCCTATGTTTTGTACCTCTTCAGGAGGCATGCCTGCTCCTGCCACAACCATGGCAGCTCCTATTCTAAAGGAGTGTGAAGAGTAACAATTGGGATTGATACCTGCCACCCTGGGGCAGCAGTCAAGACTGCCATAAACTGATAAAGCGAAAGGCAGTCTCCATTTGGGTGGTTGAATAGAGCAGATGTCACAGTGTCAGGTCCATAACCTAGGTAAGACCCCAATCAAGCCACCAGATCCAAATGGGAGCTCTGAGCTGCTCTGAGTTTGATTGCTATCCCCTTCCTCTCCTGATTAGTTTCGCGTCCTCAACAAGATCAGCAGCCACTCATCACGTAACTGCATCTCCCCCTACTGTAGGCCTCCAACAAAGTTTGTTCTGGAAGTCCCCACCAGCTCACTCACCTTAAATGCGCCGCAAAAGGCCACAGTGAAGGCCACAGCAGACAGTGTTGTCTTGTATGGAGAAGTGCACACCCTTGGCAAGCTAGACAAAAGGAGGCCCAGAAATGAACTACTCATGTCAGCTGGGCCCTTCAGTTTAGTAAACAGAATCTTACGGACGAGAGATGGGCCCGTGCGCAAAACACTGGCTTGCCCTGCTCTCTGAAGTTACCATGAAAAAGAAAAATGTCATCTGCCGTGGACATGTCAGGGATGTTACATGCTTGTAAGAAAGATCTATACAGCACAAAACACTTTCATAAGACAACCATGTGCACTTTGCAAGAGGGGCCACCACTAAATCCGGTAAGGTGGGATTCCAATCTTCCATAGATGTGATGGGAACTCTGTCATCTCCTCGACCATCTGTGGATGGAAATCCCAAAATTCCTGCAGCGTGAAGCAAGATAAGGCATCAGCAACATTACTATGAATTACAGGCACATGCTTAGCTCAAAACAAAATGTTGAACTTCAAGCACAGTAAGACGGAATGTTCTCAAGAAAAACTTGCAAGAAGCCCCCTGGCTGTTAATAGCCTCCACTACTGCCATGTTTTCAGACCAGAAGACCGCACTTATATCTCTAACAGCCTCTGCCCATATGGTCACTGCTACTATGATGGGGAACAGCTTTAAAAAGGCAACATCCCTAGTGATGCCGCAGTCATTCTAGGCTGCCAGCCAGGCCCCCCTACACCATTCAGTGCCTAATATAGCTCCAAACCCATTGATGCCTGCTATGTCTGTGAATAGGCCCATAGGCTCAGTAAGAAATCAGGCACACAGGCCAAATAACGGAGCCACTAAAATGTTGCAGAAAAGCGGACCATATCTCTAAGTCTTCCTTTTCCTCACTTGACAGCTAGGTATGCTGATATTTTTCTCTGATGCTGGAAATTGCCCTTGCAATGGACCGTGAAGAGGGGCAATCCATGGGAATGATCTATAAGGGAAAGTTCAACTTTCCAACTAGAACCTCGAGCTGATGGAGTGTTACTTTTTCAAGGCCAGCACAGCGTCAGTCAACTGCTTGAAGGCTTGAACCTTCTCAAGAGGAAGGCAGCACTCACGGGCCACAGTAACATTTTCAATACCAAGAAAGGTAAGACACGTCGATGGTCTACGGTCTTCACTGGCACTATGGGCATCCACAGTTCCTTGAAAAGGGAAGTCAGTGCATTCAGCGTTCACAAGCACACCCCAGAATCAAGCAGCCCCAAAACCAAAAAATCATCTAGATAGTGAATCTGCTCTTTGTGGCCTATGCATGAGGTGAATATCCATTGCAACAGTGAGCTGAACTGCACAAAATAAGTGCATGACACAGCACACCCCATCAGCATGCACTTATTGTAATAGTAAGAGCCAGTAAATTGGAATCTCAAAAGGTGGTAGTCCCCAGTGTGGAGTGGAACTAGCTTAAATTCAGACTCTATATCTGTTTTTGCCAGCAGGGCCTCCAGCCCAGTTCCCGCAGCATAGCTAGTGCTTGGTCTACTGATGCATATCGAACTGAGAATAATTGCAGGCTTTTGCCAGCAGGTCCCCTGACCTACTTCCCTTAGCATAGCTAGTGCTTAGTCACTGATGCATATCGAACTGAGCATAACTGTGGGCCTCATTCCATGATGAACCCTTAGTGGCCGAAAGGTTATGAATCAACCTAAACTACCCTGTTTTTTTCTTTGGGACCACACCACAAGGAGAGCACACAAAGTCCTCAAAGGGTGAAGAGGAAAAAGGGGTGGCTATACTACCCAAAGCACTCTCCTTCTTTATTTTGACACCACATCCTGATGCATACAGGCTGACAGTAAATTGTTACAGAGAGGGATGGGAGCCACTCTGAGCGCGGGGATCCTAAAGCCTGAAAAAAAAAAAAAAAAAAACGTTTTCACTGTGTATTTGCTTGGGTACAAGTTCAGTCATGGAATAAGCCTGATAGACTGGACGGGGGTCATCAACTAGCTGGGAAGCTTAACTCTCTCTTTCCCTTTATCCCTGGACTTTTTGTTGAATTTGAATTCTGGGTGGGACGAATGGCCATGAAAGGCATAGATGTGTTTATATTTGCAGGGTCCTGCCGGGCGTGTGCATACCTTCCTATTGAAAGCCCAACAGGAGTCCTTCTTATCCCCCATGTGTTGCTGTCGAAAAAGCGGCTGAGATAGGGTCTTGTTATTAACGCTGTCCAGCCATAGATTGTCCTCCGTCTGGTCCCAGCTTATATTGAGATGCTCCACCTTTACCCACCTAAAATCCTGGTGATAATCTAACCCAGCAGTACCCCCCACACACATGGTGTGCTTTCATTATCTTGTTAGAATACAATATCTGCGAGGTCGTGACCTCTGGCTTTTTCTCTCACATAACAGACATATATACATTAAACCCAAATAGCCAATTTGTTATTGTCTCTCCAAACTTGGGTTTCTTGTCCTTAGATGAAGCATCTCTAGCCTCTTTATCTTTTCGTTCACACTCCCTTCTTTTCGCTCTTATCAATAAAAATATATCAATAGAATCCCCATTCCACACTTTTTCTTTCACATCCACCGGCATGTGTGAAGCCATTTCCCAGGTCTGGATAGCAAAGTGTCTTGCCCCCCACTAGCAGAAGTAGAAGCAGAACCCACTTTCTCCCCACCCTGGGCAGCTTTCTTACCTGAATCAGCACCAGGCAGCTCCTTCACTATGGCTGGTTGGGGTTCGCCAGAACCCTTTTGTTGAGAGTCCCCAATCTGCTCAGAGCATGTATTACTGATTGCCTCCATCTGTTTCTTAAGGTCCGCAATTATATCATTATGTCATTGGATGGGGCCCGCTGAGAAAATGGCTGGGGAAGGCTACCTTGTCTGCAGGGGTGGCAAGCTTGGAAATCAATGCTTCTGTGGTGCCAACCTGTGATTTTGTCAGTTGCCCCAGCGTAAATAGGGTCAGCGGCTCCATAGAGGGCATCACAATCATTGTGGGGGAGGTGGACAGTGGTGGGGCTGCTAAAGGAGAATTCATTCTCGGGTTCTACGAATGTCTGCTGTAAGGCGCCACTGTCACTGAAGACAGGGCTGGAGCCCCTGTCTAATTTCTGCCAAAGCCACATAAAATCCTTGGGATTCAATCACTTTCGGTAACTGAGTGTTGGGTGCTTGTGTCACCTGCGAGGAGTCTGCGGGAAGAGACTGCATTTGAGAACTCTGTTGGCCCTCAGCTAGGCCAACATCACTAAGCTGTTGTGCTCGGGTGACCTGCTGTACAAAAGGGGTGGGTGCTGATGGGGTATCAGGTATGACTGGTGATGGGGCCGGTATCTCCTTTTCTGATGTTTTAAATAGGACCTGCACCTTCTTTTGGCCCTGTGTCTGGCCAGTGATAAAGCAGCCCAGGGAGAACATCAGAAAGCTGTGGGCAGTCCACCACTGCAATGTCTTCCTCCGCTCAGATTCGGACCCAGAACCACCTGCGCCCCCATCACCGCCCAACTTAGTCAAGACCAACTTCTGCAGGTGGGCTAACTTGAAATCCCTCCCTTTCCACTTTTCAACTCTCCCTTGGCAGCCATTAAGCCAAATGGAATCAACTACTCAGTAACTGGGATCAAATACGATGTATGCGTGGAGTATTTATCGCAACTCAATATACTCAAGCAGACACAAGAAGCAAGTAAACACTGACCAAAAACCCGACTGATGATACTAAACTGCACAACAGACAGGTAATCAAAATTATAGTAACAACAAACAAGACCCCCTTTTCCCTCTGCTTACCTCTAGTCCAGCCGATCCGCGTTCCTGTCCTTGCAAGGCTGGATGTCCAATCCCAAACGCAGGCACTGCAATTTCTCCCTACCAGGTCAGGAAGGAGGTCATGACAAGATGGTGAGCTAGGTGAGCTGAAACTCGTGTTGATGCAGTAGCTCACAGATTGAGGTGATAAGTAAAATTAGCGCCTTAAATGTACCCCTGTAATGTGCTATGGCTCAGGGAACAAAGGGGGAGGAAAAGGTGGGAGAAAACCACCTGGCCTCCGAGTAGCTGCAATCTTGATGCATATCGGGTTGGTAGGCAAAAGAAAGCACCAAAACAAATCAAGACTCAAAACAACCCGCTGCTTGGATTCCAAATGGTGTGATGAGAAGGAGCAAGCCCATTCCACATCTGATGTGGAATGCGCAAACAATTTTTGAAAAAAGAATTATATCGTGCGCACTATCCTGTACAGCATAAACTTATTTAAACAAAAATTAACTGATAAAGATAGAGGCATCAGGATGGGGTTTAAAAACCAGTGTGTTTAGGAAACCTACAGACCGTTACAATGTTTTTTGCTATACAGCAGTTTTCATCCTCCCTCCTTGAAGCTACATTTACCTTTTTCACATTTCATCCATAGACGTAGGATTACATCTAATGACAACACTTTTAAAACCACATTGGAGTCTTAAGCAATGAGGTATGCACAATTTGGTTATCCCACTCAAGTCATACAGAATGCAATGAACAGGACTCTTACCACAGATTGTGCCAGTCTTTTCCAACAAAAAACGTCTGCTACCTCGACTAGAGAGGTGTATGTCTCAAAGTTCTCGAAAAGGGCAGGGATGAATAAGTGCATCATCAATGAACATTGGGAAATCCTCCAATCAGAACCTGACTTAAAGGCCTTTTTCTTGAGAAACCATTGTTTGCTTTTACACAATTTAAAAATATCAAGGAGATTTTGTCTACATCCCGCAGGATTGGCAAAACTGCACATAACGGAATGCAGAAGTGTTTCAATTGTGTACGCTGTAATAATGTAATTATTGACAATATCGTAACTCATCCAACAACTGAAAAACTGGTAAAACTCAGGCATACTTCTGATTTCAACCAATGTCATCTATGTCATAAAATGTCCATGTGAGTGGTTGTATGTAGGCAAGACTGAACGGAAAGTTAAAGTCCTGTTAACTGAGCACAAGAGCATGATCCAGAACAAGAACAAAAATTTGTGCTTGGTTACACACTGGCTTGAACACAACCATTCTTGAGCACAATTGAGGTTTGTCATATTGGAAGTGGTCAACCTTAATCCAGAGGTGAACAATCACACAAGATTAGAACAACGAGAAACCTTTTGGATAAAATATTTGGATACTCTTCTTCCCAATGGTCTCAATGACGAATTAGAAATGGCATGTTTTTTGTAGGGGGATTACACATGTAAATGTGAGATTCACCAAAATCATGGTATCTTGGTGCATGTCTATGATTCTCAATGTGCATTGTGTTGGCTTTATTTTTTGTGTTTCATAACATAAATGGCATAGGTAGTTTCACTCTGTAGGATTAAAATAATCAATTATTGTCATTTTAAGTATGCAATGAGGTACTTTGTTCAATTGTCAACAGACTAGTTTTTTTTATCATACATGGTTCAGTGAATACTTTAAAATAAGTTTGTTTATATCTAATTCATTGTAATCATAACACGCATATGATGTGAGTTTATTAATTCAACATTGATTATTTTATTACTTTTCCACCTACACCACAAGCTTCTTTTAAAAACTGTTTTTTTTTCTTTTCTAGTCACCTACATCTTCTGCATGTTTCATGGGTAATTACAAGAGTTTTCGCTGTTGATGTGCATTCATTAAAGCTAAGGTATCTCCTCGGTGACTGATCAACTGACCACCGTTGTTGCATGGTCGTTCCCACGGACGTGTGATTAATGTGTTTGCTTGGTGGTTATTACTATTAGTTTAAGTTGCTTACCACGCTGTTTTTTCCTTTTTCTGTTTTGGTGGTCCACTGACATTATCTGCATGTTTGCACATTGACCAGTCACCATTGTCAGTGTTGAGGCAAAAGTACACAGCCTTGTCGTCAAAACACACTGGTGGATGCTAATGCATTTCCTTTATTTATTTCCCACCATCAATGATGCACGTTTGTTTTTATAAGCGCATGTCGTAATTCATGCGGTTTGCACTGGCTGTCATTGGAGGAGCAGCCTTCGGTAAAGCAGGACGCAGCAGGTATAAAGTACCACAATCGGGTTCTATGGGAGCATTGGTTGTGTATAATCAAGTGTATTTTGCAGGCTTCTCTATCGTTTGCATTGGACGTGACGGTATTGCATGGATGGCCGCACTAAGGCCCATATTTATACTTTTTTACCGCCGCATGTGCGTCATTTTTTGACGCAAAATAGGCGCAAACTTGCAAAATACAATTGTATTTTGTAAATTTGCGCCTTTTTTGAGTCACAAAGTGGCGCAAATGCTGCGCTAAGTGTCGCTTTTCGGTGTTTCGGAACTTCATGAGTTTATTTGCCATTTCACCTTACTGGTCAATTCTATTGCACACAATGTGTCCTTACGCAGGGTTATAAGGTAGCACACCACTGACATTTCCATTTGTGAGCTCTTATTCGGAGCAGTCTGTATGTTCACAATGGAAGCTTGTTTTAATTTTAATTTTTTGTTTGAGTCACTTATCCACGAGGCTTTGTTATGGGAGTTTTCTCATATTACGAGCGCTAACACATTCGATTTAGACTGGTGATGTGTGTAAAACAATTACCATTATGCATATTGAATTTGTGCAGCATAAACCATGTATACATATTCATAGCATGTGATTTAACAACAGTACTTTGTTTTTTTATTGTTCCTAATTTTAAATGATACTTGTAGACTGATTTGTCTATATGATACTTTTCCTTACAATTCCCCTGATGAAGGATGTTTACCCGAAATGCATTGGAATTCAACACATCTGTTTGAAAAATCAAATTTGATTTCACACCATGAGGGAATATTCATTTAGATGAATGGACTTTAGATTTAATGAAAATAAATGAGAACTCTTTCCAAAGAATTGTTAAATTGACATACGGATTGAGCCTTTCAGGCCTTCAGAGTGCATTTTGCACAATTATTTGGCTCTAGCTAGTTTTGAAAATGTGCAAAGAATGCCAGGAACCAAGTCTGAATACCGCTGCCCAAAGCCACTTCTTATGCTGCGGCCCATGCCACCATGCAGGACAAAGAATGGCGCGCTCATTAGGCCAACACGACTTGATCACGTCCAACCCGCTCTTCGGGTCAAGCTCGGCTGTAATACAGGGGAGAGATCAAAGGGGCAAAGAATGAAGACTCGCAATCCAAAAGTCCCGCCGCTCTGCACACTGCAGCGGCGATACTCGGCTTCTAAAAGGCAGAGGCCAGGGACCGGGTAACCTTTATGCCCTCCCGGCTATCGCAGCGGTGGGCAGAAGTGATTCATATTCCCCACAGCCTACATCTCATCGCCCCCGCACCTCGCGAGGTGAGTTAACAGGAAGTCACCACTGTCCGGCATGTCATCGGATCAGGGGAGGGCCCGGGCTACTTGCATTGGTTTGTCTGGGCCTTTTGGTGGGGCTCACATTGCCCCCTGCTGCCAACCATGAAACGTAAAACCTCCATGTGAATGACAAAGGGGTGACTGTGCTCAGTAAGTGACATCACAGTCATCAACCCACCTGGAAAATAAATGCCATCCCCAATGTTAGGTGAGTTATTTGGAATCCATGAAGGAGGGGTCCATCTTTCAAACCTGGTTGCCTAATGTACTGCTCCCCTTCAGGGGACCATGCTTTTCATGGCTAAAAACTTGTTACAGACGTTTTTGTAAAGTTTGCGTGAGCACCAGAGTCTCCCAGGTTGGCTTGGATGAAACTTCAGTGCTTCACAGAAAACAGTACATAGGCTGTGCCTGACATTTGCCTATATTCAGCTATATTTTTGAACTTTTCAGAATAACCATGCAGGACCCTTGATTTAAACTATCAGATATTTGTGACAGTGGTGTCTCTAGCAGTTTGTAGGAGTTATCTTTATAAGTATTGGGGCACAAGTAAATAAAATCAGGCTGAAGAACATCAGATGTTACATGGCAAATCGATAGATGACTAGAATAAGTCTTAAGACAAACACTACAGTCATGATCAACTACAATGAGACTCTTCAGGAATACTAAAGTTAATGGATGGAGTTTTCAAAGGCTTTAAAATCCCATCGGGTTCTGTTGGATAGAGAAGGGTTTGCCCCTTGGCAAGAAAAAAAAGAGATTAAACAGAGGTATCTCATAGTTCTAGTTCTGGAGCAGACATCTTAGTATTCATTCTTAAAACTGGACTTCGAATACAAAGATCATCAGGATTTTGACAAGAGACATCGAGATAGGTGGTTAAAATATAAATAATGAAGTGCCAACCTGGTTCAATAATCTGTGTGAGTTGGAGGAATATGACATGGTACCACTTATGAATGGTAAAGGAAGGATGGAGGCAACACCATCAAGTGAGTTCCTCTATCAAGTATCCTTTGATTTAGTATGTTGCAAAGTTAAACCAGCTACTTTAAAGACAAACCATATATTTATAAAATATAGGCTACAATTGATGCCAAAAAACATCAGTAAAATTAGCAAAGTCTCAAGGAAAGCATTCTGGAAGAGCCAACGTCTAGAAGAAAAGACATCATAGCCCTTTAAAAAATCCACATTCGCTCTTCAAATGATAAAACTGCAGTACATCTCTTTGACTCAGCTACCTTCCTATGACCAAACACACAATATGTTATTACATAAAACAACACCTCCTTACCTATGACCTAGCAAACTGTCCCTTAACAACCATCTCAACACATCACTTGGGTAGCAGGAAAAAGGGCTTCCAATGTGATTCTCCAATGTATGAAGGAGGAGCAGCAAAGAAGATAAGCTGTTTTCTGCATCGTCATCTATGCCCCCACCCCTGTTTAGACCCAAAGAAAATGCTGAGTTAGATCAACACTATAACTGTTGGGTACCTCCAGTCAAAAAATCTCAGAAGTTACTCATGGGATGGACTGCAGCCACTGTAAATGACTACACAATGTTGAAAACCTTACCTTTAATATGGTGCCTCACCACAACCCACAGCCTGAACCAGCCTCCTCCCCAACCAGGAAGGACAGTTTCTGTATGTATTAGCCCGGAATAGTTTTGGTCCCCTATTGAACTAAAACCCTAAAACTCTTTTCCTATGGAGAATCGTTTGCTTATAGACAGAAAACATTATTAATGTACTCTGTGTAGTTAATGCACCTACCCCAAATCCCGCAATCTCTATACTGTCATTTCTAGTGAGGCATCTCTCTGTGACCACAGCACAGGGTCAATACCGTACATCAAGTTCAAGATCATCAGTCAGCTGTTGTGTGATGACCACCCATATTTTGTTGCTGGATTGACATATAGGTGGTAGTACCCTTTGAAGAAAGCACTGCCTGATGGACTATGATAAATAATTAGGTTTGCTGGGTGGTTTAGCAAGTTGTGTTTTCTTACGAGGTGGAATGTAGGTCTTCTGTCATACAGTATCAATGCTGTTTGAGTGAATGCCACTCGAGTGTTGAGTTGCTTTCTTGCCGTTCTTTGGGGGAGTGCATGCTGGCTGTAATTCATTATCTGCTTCCACGCATTTATCTTTGTTTGAGGACTTGTTCCATGCTAGGCTGGGGTGCTCTGTGCAGGTTTTCCAAACAGAGCAGTGCACCTTGTTTATAATTCTCCATTTTATCTATCAGTGTTTGTTCCATTCTACTTGAAATTACTCAAGTGATTTGATGGTTAGGGGCAGTCCTTGATTCCAGCACCATGATTGGCGAATAGTCTCAATTCAGAGATGATCATGAACCTGCATAATCCAATCCTCAATAGACAATCCGGGCAAACAGCCTAGCTTTCATAGGTGAACCAGACAGGCTGATGAAATGAGATCTACCAATCAGTGGTGGCTCGCCCACAATGGCATTAGGACCTGCCCATTTGTTTTTTCCATTGGCTGGCTGAGAGTTTGAAACTGTGCATTACAACTTAGATTCTCAGAGTTAACAGTAAAAGAAACACACACGCAAATTGCACATTTGATGGTTTTACCGCCAGTGTGAAACTCTGAGGCTAATTAGACTCTCTCACTGTGTAAAAAGCATCCACAAACTGCACGTCTTTGGCGGAGAGGAGACCTCGTTCAGGCTGTTATGCGTAGTTGTAGAGGAATGACAGGCAGTGCTCTGTTTGAGCAGATGCAGGCCTTCGAGCACGCCTTACAGGTCTCAAATTAAGCGCTGCCTTTCGGCGCTCCAACCAGCTGCAAGGGCCCGCGATACACTTACAGTATGATTGACAGCACAGTACCAAATGAGGCCATGTGCTGCCAATTACACTGCACGTGTGTCTCCATGCCCTGCAATGGTGCGACTTCAACTTCGTAGTCCCGAAGGCGGCAATGAGAAAGTACAATGGAAATAAAACTTCTCAAATGCTTTGTGTGGGCAGGTGAGAGTATGTGAGTTTGTGCATGAGGGTGTGCAGGAGACTGAGAAAGAGTGAGAGTGTGTGAACATGTATGAATAAATATGTGTGTGTCTGTATATGTGGTACATTTTGTGGAGACACCAGTGGCCTAAATGCAAGAAATGTACTTTAAATGTACTTTCTCTCAGCAGTTCCAACCACTTTTAACGATCGCCAGCCACCACTGACTCTCACCGTCTACCCAGAAAAAATGCGGAAAAATGAAGCACAAAGTGACACTTGTCTTTGCTAACCCCAAGAAACGACAAGAAACTCCGAAACAAAAAATGTATCTGAGAACAAAACAATTGAGTGCACAACCAGGTCATTGACCCCAGCATGAAGACCAAAAGCAAAAAGGGCTAGGCCGGAGGATTCAAAGATAGGACTTCATATGCTCGATGAATTTCAGAGGTGCCAGGAACAGAGAGGATGGTATCCAGAACATAGCCACAAAAATGGGAACGCCAGATCAAGGGTGACAGGTATGGGTATCTACAAATCAGCTGTGACAAAAATGAACTCTTCCCATTCCAAAGATATTGCCAAAAAAGTGACATTCTGAAGTGTGTTTCCTATTTACAAAAGAATATCGAGTCATAATTCTTACTTCGTGTTTAGACCTTAAGGATGATGTATTACATTTCTTAATACAATACAAAGCATATAAAAACCCTCCATCCTACAACAACCAGTTATTCACATGCACACACGTAAAAATGAGTTCCTAGTTCCAGTAATATTCTACACAGTGGACAACAATTGACACCTATACTCATATTATTTGTTTGCCATCCAGTGAAGTACACATACAGATATTAAAGCTATCCTACACCCTGCACTATTCCACAGTCCCTTCATACAGGTCTGCAAGATTGCGGTGACTGTTGTCAGACTTCTTACCAAACGCTGTGTCAGGCTTCCATAATTTACCTGAAGCTTCAACCTTGTGTAAGAGCAACGTGTCCTCCTACCTTGCTAGGCTTAATCACACAGGCAATACTCCAAAGACCATGCATGCATCCAGTATTTTCTGTCCTCTTGCAAAGATAAGCTCTGCTTGCCTAGCTTTGGAAAAATGAGGCTATCAAATAATATTAAAGATTACAATGACAATAATAAGTCAGTAAAATTGGAACTGTCACCACAGAACCTCACTTGTATGTCTACACAAGTTTTCTGTTCAGCTGCTACTCTCCTGCATGGACAGAAAGAGAGAACGCCCCGTAGGTGCAATCATGCTTTCTAAACGTTTCACAATTGTTGTAGTTTCTCTGTGTCCTCACCAATCCGTGCAGTCAGTGTGCACTCATGCCCCCCAATCCCAAGGTGTGATGATGACGAGTGTCCATGGATCAGGCCAAGGCTGGACAAGGTGAGAAACATAATCATACTCCAGGCAAAAAAAAAATTACATTTTGCATGGCATCTGCTCACCCTGTAGGGATTGCACTAGAAACGATGTGCTTGAGTCTGTTAGATTCTCTGCCTCCGTCTAATTAATTTCTTCACAGGAGCGTTTCACAACAAAGTGCACCAATCAACCTTAGCCCATATTATTGATTTTGAGCTGTGACAATGAGATACCTATTTGCCGTTGCTGTGATCAGAACGGGTTAATGTGTTTAAATATGCTTACCAACCCTATAAATGTGGGAAGGGCGTGCAAAATATCCACATAAGCCATGTCATAAATAACACATAAGTGAACAATAGTCAGGAGTAATGTGAAGTTTCTTGAAGACAGGTTATCTTCTATGTTTCTCCATTAAGAGAAATAATTCTTCCAAGGTGACATTCAGAGTGATTTCTGTGGTTCATTGGAGGACACTTTATTGGGATAGTGGCACTCAGACTTATTGCGAAGATGAGCCTACCTCTTAATTGTAGCATGTCTAGCTAATATCTTTGCTATTAAAGGGATGCAAAGATTGATCAGTAGCCTGTAGGTACAAGGATAACAGGTAGTGCCCGTTTGGTAAGTGATTTCATCCAGGAATCAAAGCAGTTCCGCTACTTGTGCGGAGTATACTCCTTGAAGCCAGGACGTTCAAGTATACCAGAAACTGTGCACATAGCATATCCTGCTCTCATTATTCCCATACTGTCCCTTAGACAAGACCCATCAACAAAGATAATTTGACCATTTTCTTCCAATCGGGTGTCTGTAATATCGGGTCTCGGTTTTGTGCACAGATCAGTTACTTCAAGGCAATCGTGCTCAATATCTTCCAATTTTTCAATTTCAACATTTTCATTGGGGAGTAAGGTTGCCGGGTTAAGTACTGTACATCTTTTCAATTACACATTCAGGGACCCCAAGATGCTCATGTCATAGCGAGTCAGCCTGGCACCTGTTACGTATTGCGTCTTGGTTCGTGTAAGTAAAACTTCAATGGACCGAGGGACCATTATAGTCAGGGGATGTTCCATCACAATGCCTCCACACTGTGAGAGGCTCTGTCCAAATACAGCGACTGAATGCAAACAGCCTGGTAGAGCTGCTGCAGCTTTCATATAGTCCTGATCCAATACTAGGGGATCAGTGACTTCCTTGTGAGTTAGCTTCTGCAATTGCTTCGATTTGACTGAAAAGTTGGGAATACACTGGTGACAGTAGCCTACCATTCCCAAAAACATCCTGAAATATCTCTGTGTGGCTGGGGGACTCATTTGCAATATAGCTGTGACCCTTTCCCTGGATATTTTCCTAATTTCCTTCTCAACCTGGTGACCCAAATATTTCACTTCTTTCCGACAGTACTGTAATTTAGTTGGGGGCACTTTATGGCCATTCTTTCCTAAATGGTTCAGCAAGGCAACCGTGTCATATTTGCACTCGTCCTTAGTTTTGGATGCTATTAACAATTAATTAATGTACTGTACCAATGTCGATTGGAAAGGCATTTCCAATGACTCTAGGTTCTTTTCAACATGTGGTTGAATATAGAAGATGATTCTGAAAACCCTTGAGGAATTCTACACCAACAGTAAATTTGATCTAAAAATGTGAAACAGAAGAGAAATTGACTATCCTCGTGTAGGGGTACAGAAAAGAATGATTATGGCAAGTCTATAACAGTGAACCATTCAGCATCACATGGAATTTGAAACAAAATCACGGCTGGATTTGGCACTATGGGGCAACATTTAATCATAAATGTCATTTATCTTCCTCAAATCTTGAACAATTCGAACTTTCCCACAGGGCTTTCTCAATCCCATTATTGGTGAATTGCATGGACTGCTCAATAATTCTTTAAAAACCCCTGGGTTCACAAATTCTGCAATTATGGGAGCGACCTTTTCAATGATGTCCTGGGTCATGTGGCACTGGGGAATCTGAGGAAAAATTGTGTTTGGCTTTACTGGAACCTTAACTGTCTCAACTCCCTTTATCAGACCAATGTCTTTCCCTGTCAAATCCCACACTGTCTCTTTAGCTGTTCCTTGTAAGTCAGACCAAAGATCCTTTACTGTGAAGACTTGAAAGAAGCTAATCATGGGGTACTCCGCGTTTATTATCTCACACTCTGTCTCTGGAGCTGGGTCACCCTCATCATCATTGTTCTTCTGTATTTCAATTCCATCATTTGAGCAAGTAATCGAGCATCTTGTTTTACACAGCAAGTCCCTTCCCAGTAGGGATACTGGAATTGAATCACAGACTACAAATTTGTGCAATCCTTTAAAATTGCCAATTTGAACCTGAACTGGTTCTTTTATTGGGTTGGTCAAATACTGATATGCTACACCTACAATCTGGACTGTTTTTCTGGAAAGGGGCAGGTTTGAACTTCTGCAGTACTCACTGTAGAGAGTATAGCTCCTGTGTCACCCAAGAATGAAACTTTGTGACCCATTACTTTTCCCATCACATATGGACCCTTCTGATCTCCTTCTAAGGAAGCTGTGAGCACACATTCCTCTTCGTCCGAACTCTTGCTCATCCAATCATTGTTTATTCCATTTTCACTGTGTAATGGGAATTGGTGTACTCTGTTATTACTCTGGTTAAACCTTTGACCCGTGACCTGTTGAGGAAGCATCACCTGCTGCTGCTCCATTGGGGCTTCAGGTATTTGGATTTGCTGTCTAGGTACCATTTGAACTTGCTGTTGCATTGGTTGTGACTGTGTCATCTGCATACGTGGCATTTGTACCTGCTGCATCGGTTGTACGTTTTGCATCTGAATCACATTGCTTCGAAAATTCGGATTGTGACCCCTCATTCTAGGTCCTCTCATGTTTTGGAACAAATTGATTTCACTTGTTTGCTGAACAACACCTTCTTGTACCATCATCGGACACTCCCGCTTCCAATGTCCGATCCTTCCACAAGAGTGACCCAGCAACAATCTCTTCATTCCCTGCACATCATTCTGAACCACTACAGTACCCACATCGGGACTACGGTTCCTGTTTCCAATTCCTTCGTGACCTTTACCTCTCAACTGATTTTGGAAATAACACATTTCCCTGCTGTTGCTGTTGCTGTTGCTGCTGCTGTGGAAACTTTCCCTGCATCTCTGCTTGTGCCGCTTTAATCTGCATCACCATCGCCTTTTCTTTCAACTTTGTTTGCTTCAACTCAGTCTCGTCACTACAGTATTTTGCATACTGCAATACCTCATCAATCGGTTTTGCTTGCCAGCAAATCAAATGACTCTTAATCATCTGGCTAATTTCAGGTCTCAATCCTTCCACAAATCTGAACACGAAATTAAACATGTCCTTCGGCTCAATTGTTTCTATACCACTGTAATGCTTAAACACCTGCAACAATCTCTCATAATACACATGTATTGATTTTTTCGCTTCCTGGGCTGCCCCTGCTATTCTCTGCCAATCAATGTTTTTGGGAAAAATTCTAATTTTCAAAAATTCAATCACTTTATAGTAATATTTCATTACCCTGGGAGATGGTGCACCTGTAATCAGATCACTCTCTGGTTCCCTCGCTGGCCAATCTACGGTACTCTTGCTCTTAATCCTTAAATCTGCTGGAACTACCATCTCTAACAGGGTGTTCAAATCCTACCACAGGCATTTTGCAAGTTTCACAAACCTGTCTGTCTGCTGGTACTATTCTACTGGTTTCTCGCTGAACCTTGGATAATCATTAGTAAATGACAGAATGTCACTTCTGCATCAAGGGACATGGACAAAATTCCCTTCAGGAATCTCTCTCATTGGTAACATTTTCACAGGGTCCTCAACCTGCTGCACGTTTGCAGTAAGATTTGTGGAATCCCTTTTCCTTTTATCTCTCTTCTTTGCCCATCTGCCTTCCCACTTTTCTAATGCTCCCCATGTCTGGACGCTTTGAAGTATATCCCTAAGGTACGCCTTCATTACTGCAGATCTTAGGTGTTCGAAATCTTTTGAGTCAAAATCTAACCTGTAACTCCTCTTCAAGTGTTTTGTTTTCTCTATTTCTATTCTGTATTTCTCTGTTAAGTCTGCTAGCTTTTGATGCACATCGCCTGCTTCCCTTGTAATTTTCAGGCACGAGTACCTCAATTCTGCTTTTTCTGTTCACCCCAATAGTTCTTTCGATAAGCTCACCCGCTTCCATCCCTAGTCTAGTGTAGTTCAAGCACTCTTCTTCCCTAGGAGCACTCTGCAGGGTATTCAGCTTATCTAACCATTCAGTCAATTGTTGGGCAGTCAAGCCATGCAGTGAAACGTTGTTGGGCTGTGTTTGGCAACAGCTGTACAGCTAAATTTGGAGACTGCATGTCAGTAACTTCAGGCTATGACTGATGTTTGACACTGTTCCAGTATTCAGAGGAACTCCGAAAGGACTAAGGTCTAACAATGATCCTTTTCCATCAAAAGTCTTTCCCACAGGAGAGACTACTCTTGCATTTTCATTGAGTCCTCGCCTCATTAAATTCTGACTCAGGACTCCTTGTCAGTTTGTGCTATTATTTCCATGGGCAAACCAGGGTATGACTGTTAACTGCTGTTGGTGCCGAAGGGTTTACACTAGTGCTCGGACCGCTCTCGTGTGCTGCATATGGTGGGAGACAATTTCTCAGTAACTGTAAAATAAACTCATCATCATCTGGCTCTTCCTCAAGTGTTAGAGATCTCCTAGACTCTTTTGATCTCCGCTCCCTACTCTCAGAGGGACTTCCGTTTGTTCTTCTGGTAGATTTCCTTTCTTCTCTCTCACTGTCCTGTGTAATTGCAGGAAACAACTTAATTCCCTGTAAAGTCTCAGTTCTCCAAAACGTCTGATTGCTGTCCCACCTAGCCTCCGCTAGTGTCTTTTCTGCCTTTCTCATTCTGAGAAATTAGAGTTCAAGATAGAAATATCTCAGGAATAAGCATAATAGAATGTGGCTTCTCAGCAACAAAGTCAAGGAAAAAGTTAAGCGTGTCTCTTCTCGGGACTGTCAAGAAAAAGTGTGGAATGGCCTCTCTCCTCCCTATGCAGTCTGGCTAAGTTAGATTCCCTTAAACTACTTCACACGTTGCTATTGGTCAAAAAAATCATACCTTTACGTTTAGTCCAATTAAAGTAGAACCTAAAATCTAAGAATTTACTAAACCATGGTTCACATGTCGATGATTGGCTCCTCTTCCTCTGTTCCTATTGTGCTTGTCAGGCAACGAAATTGTATCAGCTTATTCTTCAGTCAGTACATCCATTGTAGGCTCCTGGGAAACTTGCATTTACACAGACTATGTGCTACAATGTATCCATAGCTAGTACAACATTTTTTAGCAAGCAGTTCTTATGGGAAAGAATTTCAATTACTATCATTCGGTCAACACAATGGAAAATTACACTTTAATCCTCGAAGCAGCCATTTTATGATTTGTCTACGCAATGCAACTTGACATGAGGCCATGCAACTAGGCCCAAGACCTCGCTAAATTAAGGCCTATGTTAAATAAAGCAAATACATAATCCATAACCATTAATAGGGCATACTACTACATTAATCCAAACATAAGCAAGACATTTACATTAATAAGCTGTTAATAAGTAAACTTCGTGAATATTGATGGTCACTCAAGTAGGCACATTTTCAAACTTGTCTATTAATTTTCTCTATGTTAACTCAATTTTTATGCAGATTTAACATTCAGAATATGTGAATATTCATTAGTAAGATTTCAGCCTTAACACCCATACCAAACTTGTGGTGAACAACAGCCTATATCATATTGAACTGTCATTGCTAATGTGCCAACACGTGTCAGCGTGAGTATAAATATTTACTCGTTTTTTACTTTACATTTTAGATTTTCATGAATCCACTACACAATTTAACACATCAAAAACATTTCAGAAAGTACTTGAGATGCTTAGAAGATTCAAAATTGACATTCCTTAGTAATTCTTTGATATTGTTTCCATAAAGAGTTACAGGTCAGAATTGAGTAGCCGAATCACAACCTCTAAGGCCCGTTAGACATTTTCACACAATGCTAGAAGAGACAACTAGTCATGAAGACTCCACTGTTTTCTCTTGCTTCATCCCTCGGCAGTCAGCAGAAGAACAGGGCATGGGTAGTAGCACATCACTCTTGCACTGTTGCAAGATATAGATTAGTGTGTGTGCCTACGTTTTGACATTATCATACTAATTCCTGGCACCACTGTTGTCTGAATCCATTGGTTTCTGGCCTCTTTCTGTCAATCTAAAGACCCAAAATGTTCTAACTTCTGAATTGTCTCATTTATATTTCAACAGATTCCCTATTTTGATGGCAGATTTACTTAAAATTCATGCAAAGCAATGCACTAGGGCAAGTTGCTGCACAATAATTGTGTGAATGAGAAAGAGCTGAAAAGCACCACATCTACTAAGATATGGCCTTCTTTAGCTCTCTCCCTGCACTGATGCACTTGAGTCTTCCTAACACCAGTGCAGGTACACTGTGCCTGTATCACGGGCCAAATTATATTTGTGCAGGAAGGGATACCTTCCAGCATGAAAACAATCCTTAGAGACATATTCCTATTTTTATGCGTGCTGCAGAATGCAGCAGACCTGGAAAGGAAGTAATGAGGAGAAATAAAGATATTTCTCGTTACACCTCGCTGGGGAAAGCATAGCATTTTGAGACATTCCCAGGTCTATACACTTTTGCAAACCTGGGAATGTACCAAAATCCATGGGTGCATGCACGGGAACGCCTATGCTCTACCCCTGCAACGCCTTCCTAATGAAATAAAATATAAGCCAGCACTATGTGGTGCATTGTGTTACTTTGTACTTACTAAACCACTGAAAATGGCATTGCATGGCTTAGGAAATACCAAAAAATAATTTTGCATTGAAGCTGTACCACTAACTTCTCTAAAACATGACCCAGATGATCGAGTATTCTAGTCATCTGACAACGCACTCTTGGTTTGGTACAGTTTAGGTTGTTTTAGTTTTAATAACTTAAAAGTAACAGGTGCCTGCATCTCATGGGGTGTGACACAACCCCAATGATTCTTGACACAGTTCTCCTAACTTTATTGACTCATAAACACACTGACTCCAGACTCCACTATACTCCATTGGCTCCAGTGACTCTTGACTCAACTGATTCCTGCCTCTTCTGCGCTTCACTCCACTGGCTCCATATATCCATAATTTTGCCATCCTGACACCACTCTCTTGTTTAGGGTTTGTCTGTTCGGATCAGGTTTTGCAAAAATAAATTTAAAGCACAATTGCTGCATTAAAAGTATTACTCACAGACTCCACTGATTCTTGCTGCCACTCTCCAAACTCTAAGGATTTGTGACAGCAGTGACTCCAGGCTCCACTCGTCTGCCTCTCCTGACTCCACTAGCTCCACACTCCTAGTTCCATGATTTCACAAATTTACTCACTCATAACTCAACTCTTTGGACTCCATTCTCCAGACCCCATTGGGTACTGACTCCACTCTCTTAATTCCAATGCCTTATGACTACAAGGATTTCAAATCTAACTTGCATTACTCCAACAGCTTCAGTCTCTGCACTCCACACTCATGACTCCACTGACTTCTGAGTCCCCCCACTTGATTCCCACTTGATTCCGTTGAATGTAGACGCCTTTCTCTTGATCTCTTTGATTGCAGAATTCACTCTAAAATTCACAGAGTCCTGCCTGCGCACTCATAACTCGTGCCTTTTATGGGTTTTTGCAGACATTTTAGAAGAGAAATAAACATCATGATCTGCAAAGTGTATAGTGATCATTCTTCTTCCAACGTAAAAAATCCATAAAATATTTAAAAACAACCTGCACATCAACTGGGTCAGCACTGGCAATTAATTATGTGGTATTGTGAATGGTGCAAGACACTCCATCAGCAAAGCCAAACATGTGATTAAGCTCCTGCCCTTGTAACAGTAAACAAGAGGCTCGAAAATTGTGTTTTTGTTTGGTTTAAATCTGTTTTATTAGAGTTTTAATTGAACAGTACATAAAAACCCACACTTACATCCACTGGCCAGTTGGGATCAACACGTTGCTTCTGTGGGAAAAGGGTCAGGGGAATAAGGAAAACTATAAAAGATAAGAAAAACTACTATAGAGGGCCACACTCTTCTCCCCAGGCAGAATAAGATGAAGGCAATCAGTCTCATCAATGTCAAGGCCAACTCATGAGGTGGGAGTGCTGCTCTTTGTTGATTCTTGGGTAGGTTGGGTAATGTGGGTAACACGCAAATATGCCGGACAAGTCAGCTCTCTAAATTCTTGGGAGTGATAGCAGATGCAGGTGCCCCATGTTTTGTCGAACGCAGGTAATTTTCAGTCGAGTACTGGAGTCATCTTCTACATTTACAGGAGGGCCCAGAGTTTATATAACCATTCTAATTTCCTTGGGATATTATCTGTCCCCCATTTAGGTAGGATGACTTGCTTAGCAGCATAGAGTGTGAGGGTAATTGCTTGTCCTCATACAGGGCATAGTGGGTAGGTCATGGCACTGTGAAGGCCTAGTAAAATACAGCTGGGGAAGCGAGGTATATCAGTGTTGTATATTTCATTGATTGCAGTGTTGACTTCGGATCAGTAGGGCTGAAGTGTCGGGCATGGCCACAAGATGTGTGATAATGTTCACCGTTGGCCACAGTGTCTCCAACAGTGATCATTCCAGTTCGGTTTCCACTTAGGTGGTCAAGCAGGGGTATAATACCAATAATAGGTTATTTTTAGAAGTGTTTCTCTACTCCCAACACAACAAGCAGATGTGTGTGTTCTGTATAGCATGTTCTCCCATTCTTTATGGGCAAAGAGTTGTTCAAACTATAGCTCCCACCATCTCTGTACTGCTGAAATCTGTTTAGTGGCTGGATTATTAAGAAAGACATAGATATCTGCCAGTAGGCTCTTGTCTGATACACAGGTCAGAAGTCACTTATCAAAAGGTGTAAGAGGACGGCAGGCATACTGTCTAATTTGTGGTTGGGTGACTCAATGCTTAATGGCAAAGTATTGCCAAAGGGCAGAGGAGGGAACACCGTAATCTGTTTGGAGTTGCAGAAAGTAGATGAGGCCATCCTGATCAAAGAAGTCTACCACGCTCTTGCAACCCGCAGCCTGCAACTGCATGCAGGCCATTTCTTGATGGGCAGGTGGGAAATCTGGGTTTCTAATGGTGGGTGTCTGTGGTGAGATAGATGTGGATAACTGTCTTGACACCTGTACTTTATCCAATGTACCTATTGTTGCCCGAAGCACTGGAGAAATATAGACCCCTGCCGGTCTTTGATACGGAAGCCAGGGTATCTTCCAAGTATGGATTCTGGTGATGGCAAGATCAATAAAATACAACCGCCAGGAACAGGATGGCGGGAACGGGTGTCGTGGGGCCCCTGGGGGCCCCTGCACTGCCCATGCCACAGGCAGGGCAGTGCAGGGGCCCCCTAACAGGGCCCCATAATGATTTTCAGTGTCTGCCTAGCAGACACTGAAAATCGCGACGGGTGCCACTGCACCCGTCGCACCCCTTCAACTCCGCCGGCTCCATTCGGAGCCGGCTTCATTGTTGAAGGGGCTTTCCCGCTGGGCCGGGGGGTGGCCTTCTGGCGGTCGCCCGCAGGCCCAGCGGGAAAGTCAGAATGACCGCCGCGGTCATTTGACCGCCGTATGTTCTTCTGGCGGTTCCCGCCACGCGGGCGGCTTCCGCCGCCCGCCGGGGTCAGAATGACCCCCTAAGTATTTTAAGCATGTGGCAGGGTAGTCATTAAGTACTTCCTGTCAGGGGGAGTGAGTGGTGTACATGGTAGGTAAGGCATCCGGTTATATGGGGTGAACCGCCTTGGCTGAGGCAGTAGAAGTGTAGAGTGTAGTATAGAAATACGTAAAAAACAACAACATAACAATACAACTGCGCTCACTCGTCTGGGAGCAAACCATGTCAAACAGTGGGGATTCAAGTGCATGGTAACTGGACACCTCGGTGATCAATCTTCATGACAGGTGGGGCTCTGGCGCATGGTGTTCTGCCAGACTGTTTGCAGTGGTACCTCTTCCGGGGACCCCCATAGGAGGGAGACATATGTTAGGGGAGCAAAGATGGCCATCAGAAATGGCACCGTGCAGTAGGAGTAAGTCATTTTTAGGATCGGATTCATTCCCCTGTTGCCGGAGTTGCTGGATTAGAGCTGCTCTTTCCCTATGACTTTCAGTCAAGGTAGGTTTGGCTGCAGGTTTCGTTCTGTTTCTTATGGTGACAACATGTTTCCACCGTCAGGAGGGGCAACGTGTCTGCCCCGTGATGGTGAACGTCATCCTCCGAGGAGATAGTTAAACCAAGGACTGCCTGAACCTTCTCTAGGGTGTGCACCCTGTGTGCTTCTTTATTCGAAATGAAGATGAGTCTGCAGGGGTGGCCCCAATGATATCTCACCCCCTTCTTCTGGAGGAAAGCAGTGACTGGTCCCTGAAGGGTAATGGCTGACAAGTACTGAAAGATGTTGACTTTCGCTCCCTCAAAGGTAATAGTAGTCTTATCTGTTATGACAGCCATGATAAGTTCCTTTTGTTTGTAGGAATGGAGTAACGTCAGTATATCTTGGGGGGTGCCAGGAGTCCTGGTGGGGCATCCTGCCTTGGGTGTGCGGTCCAGAGGAATGTCTTTGTTTAGTAGAGTAATTGCCACATGGTGGAATAGGCGTACCACATAGTCGTCTAGGGTTTCCAGAGTCTGCTTGCATCAGCACACCCTTAATACATATATTGGAGCGGTGTGACCTATTTTTTAAATCTTCCAGGCGGTATTACAAATCTTCATTTTTGTCACGCAGTTCCAGAAGCTTTTGCTGGTGTGCATAAAGTTCTTCCTCTTGTTGGTCACTTGCTGTCTCCAAAGTGTCTAGTCGCTGCCCCATTTTAGTCAACTCCAGTTTGATGCCATTAATGTCCACAGCCATGTCCCTCTTAAGGGCCACAATATCTTCTCTCAGAGTGCCAAAGAGAGTCTCCAAGAATGTGCGGGTGACAGGCTCAATAGTCAGCGCAGCCGCTTCAGTGTCTGGCTTAAGCAAGGAACTCCCAGGCGGTGTGGGCAGTCAGTGCTCAGATTTGTTAGGTGGTGGTTTGCTGAGCATATTATTTAAAGTTGTAACCTTTTTAAAGCGGTTGGTAGTCATTGTGCCAGCTGTAGCAATGCCTTCAAGTAGTTGCAGGGTGTGGGCCATCACCAACCAGATCACGGGTGCGCACCAACTCAGAGTTTATATTGGGTCACCACTTGTGGAACAAGAGTTATGTAGATTTGATTTGACAGTGTGGCTACAACATCGGTGTCCTGGGTGCAGGCAGGGCCACATGAATGCGTAGCGCAGTGAGAGTGCATCTGGGGTGGCAATAGAGAGTCAGCAGTGAATTAGCAGTTATGGTCCATGGTCAACCAGATAGGTCCCCCACAGTTCACAGTCAAGAGCAGGAGACCCCAGGTTTCAGAGTCCCTCACACTCGGAAGGCAGTGCGCTGCCCTGTCACCTCACTGTGTGTAGGAGAGGCTAGTCCGGTAAGCACCAATGTTCATAGAGATCGGGTCCCAACACCCCTAGTGTTTCAGTAGGGAGTGAACATGTATGCCTGATAGGTGCACTTCTGATCAGGATTGTGTATGGTGGGGGTCCAGCAATGAGAGCGCATGGGGTGGAGTCAGGGCCTTCAGATACACCAAGCCCAGCTACAAGATGCAGGAGATGCAGCTGTACCCTCAAGATGAGTCTCCATGGGCAATTGCCCTATCAAACTGCGCCATTGCATGTGGATGTATGGTGGAGGAGGAAATGCTGCCAGGCAACCCAGGTTCACAAAGATAGAAGGGCGGCAGCGCTCCATCAATCGTGACATCTCAAGCCAGGCCACCAGGTCCGTCAGAAGAGGATACACACTCCTGTGCTCTCACCTCAAGACCCGGAGTCGGTTGTGCAGTCCTGTCGTGCTCGTGGAGGGGCAGGCTGCCAGCGTCTGAGGCTGAATGCTCACCCCTGCTAGTTTGGGCAGGCAGGGTGTGGTAATTGTTTAAGGCCAGCGCATCTAAACGTCTTCAGTGGTCCGGGCGCTACTGCCATCTTGAAAGTGCTGTAACTGAGGCCAGTTGCTTCAACCACGAGGGTGCCGGTATTGGGGACATCCGCCGCTACCTCACAGTTCTCCCCACGATCACGACCAGTGCTGTGGTAGCATAGCCGCTCAGAGAGCTCCACCAGTGCTAATTACAAATTCCTTGCAGCGGGGCTCCGTGAAGTTACTGCCACTCGGACGCCATCTTAGCCAAGCCCCTAAAATGTGTGTTTTTAAAGCACTGTTTTAGGTGGAAGTCTACATAAAGGATAACTGTGCTGCTTTATTTTTGATAGTAAGTCTGCTGCTATTTTTAGTTCCCCTAGTAGCACTGACTTTGAAATATTGGGTCAACATAACCTTTTATTATTTGAATTGGAATTGATGACTGTTTTTGAGGGTCACAATACAATATTAAAATGGAGAAAAAAACTAAAATAAAATCTAATCTTGTGAAATAAAATCTAATCTTGTGAAATAAAATCTAATATTGTGATATGGCAGGCTGATTTATGTAGAGCTTTTATGGTATATGTGTTTGTCTGAAGTAGTCAGTTCATTTCTTTACATATGGATAAAGAGTCAAAAAGCCAGAACAGGGATATATTTTCTCTAAGCTGGCATATTATTCTCTTCGCCATTTAAAAAAAAAAAAAACTAGTACATTGAGTGGAAAACATATTGGTCGCAAGAGCAGTTTGGGATTGGTTTCCTGATGTTCTATCTTCACAGACATATGTTATTTAGACATTACATAGAGGCATGTGGTTTGTGACCACAATTGTTTTTAATTTGTGCCAGTGCTGGGCAGAATTGCCTGTAAGGACGTAATTATAGGGACACAGGCTTAAATGGTGCTGCATTTATTTTCCAGACAATGGCTAAGACAGCAGTACAAGAAGAATATTCCTTTTTCACAAACTGCTCTTGTTGTGCAACTGACCTGTTTATAATTGAATCAAGTCAGTGGGGATGGTATACTTAGTTTAAGTGGGTGGCTAAGGGTAGGGGTGTGGCAGGTAGATTTTGGGAGGATCCTTTTCTCAGGCAGTGTACACACATCACTGGGTGGACTGCAAAGAATAATTGGGCCTGCTATTGAGAGCAGTAGCAGGGTGGCATCGATGGTGGCCCTGTGAGGAAAAATCTGAGTCCTGGCATTTCCCATTTTTTACAAATTAAGCATTATACAATAATGGGCTTACCTAGCATCTAAGGAATATTTTCTCTGGTCGATGTGGACTTGAGACCCAAGATGCAGTATTTTGGCATAGGCTCCCCCAACTTTCTGGGCCCGAGAGCTGGGGGTTGGCGACGTGATGTGCTACCACACTGCAGTAAGGTGGATGACAATTAAGTGATTGCGAGGTTGCGGCCTGAGAAGCACTTAGAGTTCTTCCTAGTAAAGTACCCTGAACGCGTGCCAGGCCCTGGCCATAAAATAGGGCTGAGAGGCTGTGAGCGGGTCTCGTCTCCCACTCACTGCCTTGCTCAGACGCAGCTCACTCCCCCACTCAAAGAGGGGCTTTCTTTTTGTTTCTCTTTGTTTGTCTATTGTTATTTTCTCTCCTCCTGCAGGTTGATTTTCAGCTCACTCCACTCAGCACTCTGCAGGATAGCAGAAGCAGCACAGCCATCTCCTGCCTGGGAGGCCGCAACAGCCATAGCATGTCTCGCCTGACCTGGGTACCCTGTGCTCAGTGGCAGCTCCAGCAGGGACCCGCTGTTGCTGGAGGTGAGGGTGGCATTTGGGGGAGGTCAATTTGCTTTGATTACAAGGATAGCACAGTGAGTTATTGGATAGGAGTGTTAAGTTCATTGTTTGCTGTGGCAGCAGGTTATTGGTTTAACTGGGCAATTTTGGTGTTTGTCTCCGGTCAATTTTGAGCAAGGCAGTTGGGGGGTCATTTACATAGTGTGCTTATGGACAGGGTGACTTCTGCACAGAAAGAACCAGGTGCACTGGAAATTCTTCAAGGCTGTTGCCCTCTTTAAAGTGCTAGGTTTTGCCTCATTGTGTGCTTTGACATTGTGTGCTGTAGCATTGTTTGGGGGCAATTTATTTCTGTAACCAGTTTTGAGGTGGGTGTTCTGCTGCAAAGTGAGTGGTGGTGAGTTGGGTTTGCCACATTGGCGTATTTGGTTTGTAGGCGCAGGTGTAATTGTGTACCTAGATTTACTTTGGGTCACCTGGTTGGTGTTGCAACAATGTCTGATGTTCCACGGAAAGATGCTAAGCGCTCATGGTCTGAGGTGCTTCTGGAAGCTTTGCTGTGTAGATTGGACACTATGGACAAGGTGTTGGCTTTGGTGAAGTCATAGTCTCCAGCGGGCCAGGGCAGTGTGATTGCTGAGCCAGCAGAGAGACCCAGAAGGCCAGGAGTCAGTTCTAGGATGGCATTTCCCCTGGTCCCAAAGAGGGCCTGGTGGCAAGGTACATGATAGGGGGATACACTAGTACAGGTGGCAGCTAACCCTAGAAAATTGGGTGTTCCGGGCTGCATCCCAGCAGAAGCTGCACCAGTGGGTCACACCCCGGTGGTGGGTAACTCGGGTCCAGTACCATCATAGGGTAATGTCACAGCAGTAATGGACCTGCGGCTGGCGGGGGTATTGTCCACAATGGCAACAATTGTGTGACAACTGGGGTTCCACCTGCTAAAAGCTCTGGCCAGTCGGACTTGGTGGCTAATTTAGCAAGTATGTTGCCTTGGCTCTCCACAGTGGGGATGTTGGCTGCCCCCCTCGTGGGGGGGGGCCTTGCTAATGATGACCTGGAGAGTGCCAGACCATTGATAGCGCACCTTGGTGGTACGGTTGTTAGTCAGGGCACTCAGGGGAATGCTGCTTCTGTAGGGGGGAAGCTTTGCTGGGAGAAGTGAGGTCCCACTGGTGAATGGTACAGCCCTATCAGGGAGTCAGCTGATATTGGTGGGGGTTGCCCCTGCGGCAGAGGTTAGTGGGGCCCCTTAATCAGCGTGCAGGTACCTTCAGTGCTAGGCACTGCATTGGCAGGCAGTACGATCCAGAGCTCGACGGCGATGGTGACCGATCCCTCTGCTCAAAAACCCTAGAATTCAGGTACAGGAGTTTCATTAGCAGCAATTGGTTTGGGCAATGTAAAATCAGGAAGGGGTGTACGTAGTCATTTTTGAATTGCTTGTGGACAAGCCTGAAAAAGAGGGGACCAAACGCTGCAGGGAACGTTCTCACTATAGGGACAATTGTCATTGGCAGCACAAAAAGAAGGTTGAGGAAACATAGGTGAACTGGTTGAGAGGCTTCTCAATTTACCAGGGTGTTCTAGCTGAGCGTTTTACTAATTTGGCTACTCAACTCATGTGCGGTCAGAGTAGAATTTCATGCGCTTATGATGATTATGATGTTTCAGCCTGAAAGGAATAATATAAGGAGTTCAGGAGGACTAAGGCCACTAGGCCATTTTTAGCGGGGTTCAAATAGATTTCAAGTGGCTGCAGTATATGAATATATGAAAGCCTACCATGCTGATGTTACCGCTGGTGAACCCTTTCGCTTGGGCTCGGGGTTTGCTAGCAGCCTGGAGTTCGGGGCAAAGAAAGGTGGCTGTTGGGACTTTAACAGGTGGGCCTGTGCCTGCAGAGACCTGTAAATTAAAGCAATGTTGCGCCTTCTGTAGCTTGGTCTCACACCCAGACTCCAGGTGCATTAGGAAGCCCAAAGGCAAAGGTGCCAAAAAACAGGATTGAACGCCCCAAATTTGACAAGACTCCTTCACCGGTTAATTGGATGGCAATAGTGCCATGGCTTAATGTGTACAATAGTCATCTGGCAGCTCAAACATTGTATGAAGGTTTCAAGTAAGGTTTCAGGATCCCAGCGGAGGGGTATGTGGGTGTCTCTTTTGTAGAAACCATCAGTCACTCAGGTCCAATCCTGGAGTGACCAGGGAAAAGATCCTTAAGGAGATGAGTTTGGGAAGGGTGGCAGGCCCTTTCGAAGTGATCCCGCTTTAAGGTTTTTTTGCTCTCCTCTGTGAGTAATTCCTAAAAAAGAGACTAATACACAACCTATTAGCTCCCAGGGTTCAGTCAGTGAACGAGGCTATTGATGATGCATTATGCCTGGTCAAATATGCTTCCCTTTATCAAGGGATTCAGATAATATAGAAATGGAGACCTGGGACCTTGTTGGCAAAATACGACACTGTGTTTGCATTCCGCTTGCTTCCTGTACATCCGCTGGATTTCCATCTGCTGGGTTTCCAAATTGAGAGTGCATGCAAATGGGTTCCTTGGTATCTTGTTCCTACTTTGAGAAATTCAGCTTGTTCCTCGAATTTGTCTTCAGGCGGAAGTCAGGTCATCAGTACCTAAATGACTTTCTTTTTTTAGGGCCACCTGCACCAGAGGATTGCGCTGAGGCCTTACAGTCCTTCCATGCATTAATGGGGGAATATGGGGTCCGAATGGCTGAGGGAAAGAATCTGGGGCCTGTGACTACAGTTTAATTTCTCGTTATAGAGTTTGATTCGGTCTCAGGGGTCTCGAGGCTCCTCTTGCAGAAGGTTAATACCTTTTCCTAAACCTTGCAGGAATATCTGGGGGCTAGGAAGGTCACATTGCATCAGTTTCAAGCCTTGGTTGGGCATCTGAATTTTGCTCTGCGGATCATCTCCATGAGCCGTCCCTTTTCCCGTTCCATTGCCCAAGCCATGTGCGGCCTGAAAGAGAAGCACCATCACACCAGGTTATCTAGTGAGGAAGGCCGGGTATGAGGATCTGGGAGACCTTCCAGCTGGTTTTTAATGGAACAGTAGTGTGACACAGCCAGTCCAGAACCAATGAGGAGATAGGGCTCTTCACCAATGAGTCGGGCAGCGAGGGTTCTGGTGCTGCATGGTGTGCACAGCAGTGGCCCAGTGAGTGGGTGCATTCTGGGTTGGTGGCTAACATTGCTTTCCTTGAGCTGTTTCCAATTGTGGTAGCACAGTCCATTTGGCCAGAGCAATTCCACAACCAGTCAGTCAGGTTCTGGTCTGACAATTTGACAGTGCTTTAGTGCATCAATCAGCAGGCATCAAAATGCAAAATGATTCTGAGGTTATTGAAAGAGATTTTATTGCAGAGTTTGAAGTTGAATGTGCTGTTTAAAGCCAAACATGTCCCTGGCATATTAAACAATGCTGCTGATGCATTATCTCCTTTCAAGATGCAGGCTTTCAGGTTCCATCAGTCTGGAGCAGCGAAATCCCGTACAACCTTCCCTGACCATCTGTGCCAACTTGGTGCCCAAGCTTACCGGACCTTGTAGCAGCCAGTTTAGTGCACAGGACCAGGTGTGCCAATGAGGGGCATTTAACACTTATTGCAAGTTCTTGGGGCATGTGGGGTGGCAAATGTACTTTCTTCCACTTCAGTCCTGGTATTTCTGGGATCACTAAGGGACGAAGGGTGGTCAGTGCCTGTGCCAGGTGACACACGGCTGCAGTATCCTTTTTTGCAAAGATGATGTGGCACACAGACGGGACCAGATCTTTCTTGGTGCAGAGGGCCTTGAGAGGTTGGCAACGCCTAGAGGGAGCCAAGCCAGACTCTAGGTGTCACATCGACGTGGACAAGCTAGCTGCAATTCTGAGACCCCTGGTGGCCATCTGAAGGTCACCGGATGAAGTTGCCTCTTTAGGGCGGCATTTACCCTTGCTTTCCATGGGACGTCCAAGAGGGATTTTGGAGGGGGATTGCAGCTGGTGGACATTCATTGGCTGGAAGGGTCCCTGACAATTAATATCTCCCATTCTAAGGTGGATCAGGTTGGTAAAGGCAACCACATCTTATTTTCACAGGGCACCAGGTGGTGCATTTTGCCATTTGAGTAAACTTGAGTCATTTCTAACTCATCAGCCCCAGGGTATACAGGGCCCTCTCCTAATCCATGCTGATGGGACACCCTGACCAAGTTTCAGTTCTGCAGAATACTTGATGCCGCCCTGTGGGCGGAGGGGTATGATTCTGTTGAGTTTGGGTCTCACTTCTTTAGGACGGGTGTAGCCACCGTGGTACAGAAACCAGGCTTATGGGCTCAGTGGTACAAAAAATGGCAGGTGGTCTCCGGATTGCTACAAGCGCTACGTTAGATTGCACATGTTGTATCGACTACAACTAATCCTAATCCCAGTCTTCCCCCTCCCTTTCACTTTTATGTGGATGCAGTTAGTGGGCACACTGATTTAAGCCAGCTAATGGGCTTCTTGGCAACTGCTGTCAACAATGAGGTGACAGAAATCACAGAAGTGCTGGTGTAGGGCCATTCATATGTCGGCTTGCTAAGGAAGTTTACCTTGCAGGTGGTTTCACAGCCAGCGCACAGAGGACAGGTTACCACCTGTCCTTTTCTGGTAGAGAAGGGCTGCGGCTGGCACAATTGAGAGCTTCGCTGGACGTAGTGTTAGCCAGGGGGTACATGCCCCTGGGGTCATCATAGTGCATCTCGGAGGCAATGATTTGTTGCACATTGGCTGGAAGGGTCTGTTTGACCTGTAGATCAATGAGAATGGTTGGCTGGAAAAGAGGTTTCCTCAGAGTGTGCTTGCATGGTCTAACATCATCCTAAGGCTGCAGTGGAGGGGTGGTAACTCAGTCAGGGCTTTAAATGATTCAGTGAAACAAATAAAAAAATAAGGTTGGTAAGTTGTTCAAATAAACCAGGTTATTGTCCAAACATCATGGCTGCATAAAAGGATTTTACTGATAGTACAGAGTACATTGGTCAAATATTGGTAACAAAATGTTCGTAGAGAACCTACTGGCCTGGTTGATTCCACGCCTGCAGTGGCATGATTGATTGGGTGAGGCCAGATAGTAGTGGAACAATGCTGGCCTGTGGCAGTGACGTCATGATTGGTGGGACAATTTGGGTCCATAAAAGGCATACCTTTTCCCTTAGATAAACATAACAGCAGTGTCACAGGAACCTCTGAGGGGTTCTGGCAGGGAGTTGAATAGAGGATGCAGGGGTATGGGGGTTGGGAGTGATCGCTGGCATCTGGTTCTTCTGGCCAACCACCAACGCAATTGCAATGAGAGCAAAGCTATCACTGGCCCTGGAGGAGGTAATGATGGGTTTAGGGGTACCTAAGGTTGGTATCCTAGAAGGCAGGTGGGCCCCCTGCACAGGCATAGCGCTGGAGGGGATGCGGATGGGTGGGGTACACCCCTAATGAAGGACCCACCTCAGGCCCACAAGACAGGATAGGGAGGTTCTCATGGTTCATGTTTTAAAAAAATACAGCTCGGGGTTCATGACCCCTAGCCCAAAAGATGAGTGAAATATTTTTGTGCCTATCCAAGGTGGGGTGGATATGTTTTGGGAGGTTTGGACTGGTGTCACTTGGGGAGGCCTTGGTGATACTGGGCCATATTGCAAAGGCTCCCCCAACTCGGGGGAGCCGCACATATGGTGGTTCTCGTCAGGCCCGAGAGCTGAGGTTTCGCAATGCGTTGTGCTGCCACCCCACATTAAGACGGGTGGAAATTGGGTAATTGTGAGATTGCGGCCCTGGGAGCACTTAGAGTGCTTCCGGGTCACACTCCCTGAACACATGCCAGGCCCGGCCCATATAAGGGGGCTACAAGGCCATGAGCGGGTCTCTGTCTCCCACTTACTGCCTCGTGATGACACGGCCACTCCCACATGCAACAAGGGATTTTCTTTTTCCCCCCACCATCCCCCTAGCAACCAGGAGATCGATTTCTGTGATATTCCTAGGGGTGATTATTTTGTCCTTGGGTAATTGTCTTGATAATTAATCTTTTTTCTTTTAGCGTGATTGCCATGTCATATTTTATGGTGATTATGGGGGTCATTCCTAGATTGGCGGGCGGCGGTCAAAAGACCGCAGCGGTCATTCTGAGTTTCCTGCTGGGCTGGCGGGCGACTGCCAGAAGAAAGCCCGCCTGCCCAGCGGGAAACCCCCTTCCACGAGGATGCCGGCTCCAAATGGAGCCGGCGGAGTGGAAGGGGTGCGACGGGTGCAGTTGCACCCGTCGCGATTTTCAGTGTCTGCCACGCAGACACTGAAAATCTATGTGGGGCCCTGTTAGGGGGCCCCTGCAGTGCCCATGCCACCCGTTCCCGCCAGCCAGGTTCTGGCAGTGAAAACCGCCAGAACCAGGCTGGCGGGAAGGGGGTCAGAATCCCCATGGCGGCGCTGCTTGCAGCGCCGCCGTGGAGGATTCCCTGGGGCAGCGGGAAGCCGGCGGGAAACCGCCGGCTTCCTTTTTCTGACCGCGGCTTTACCGCCGCGGTCAGAATGCCCCGGAAGCACCGCCAGCCTGTTGGCGGTGCTTCCTCCGTCACCTACCCTGGCGGTCATCGACCGCCAGGGTAGGAATGACCCCCTATATGTAACCTTGTGGGATGAGGTCATGATTGGTGGGACAGTTTGGGTCCATACAAGGCATACCTTTTCACTTAGATAAACATAACAGCGGTGTCACGGACCATTCATGGGGTGCTGGCAACGAGCCGAATAGAGGATGCAGGGGTGTGGGGGGTTGGGAGTGATTGCTGACATCTGGTCCTTCTGGCCAACCACCTGCGCAGGCACAATGGGCACAAAGCTAGCACTGGCCCTTGAGGTGGTAATGATGAGTGTAGGGGGTGCCTAAGGCAGGTGTCTAGGAGGGACCCACCCCTGGTTCACTAGACGGGAAAGGGAGGTTCTGGAGCAGGAGACACCATTGGGACCAGTCATGATCTCACTCGAAGGTTTAAATTATGGATGTGCAGGAACACATTTTAGATATAGGTTAGGAAATCTAATGTATTAGTGTCTCTGTTTAGGCTAGTCATCAACACATGTACATAAAGCTGTAAATATGAAGGGTTACTGAGTATAATCATGGGAATTGTTGTGTGTTGTTTACTGCAATTTTATGTTTTAATAAAATACAGCCAGGGGTTCACGACCCCTAACCCAAAAGAAGAGTTACGTTTTTGGTGCCTACCAAGGTGGGGTAGGTGGGTATGTTGTGTGAGGTTTGGACTGGTGTCTCTTGAGTAGGCTTCGGAGCTACGAAGCCATATGGTACTGCAAGTCTGTCTAATTTACAATTTCAAATTAGAAATAAGTGCAATCCCAGTTTTATTTGACTTGTGATTTGATTACGATATGTTTACTTTGTACCCTCCTGCAACAGACTCCCAGAGCTAAGAAGATGTGACATGCAGTGTGGTACCTGACTATGCTTATCAGTACATTGCTGCCATCTATAGCTATAAACAACATTTCGAATTACCATAATTCGTAAGGATATTCTATGTTGTGAGTGGTTACTGGTATTTATTATAGAGTTACATTTAGAACCTGAGGTCGAGGTGGCTGGTAATGTAAATTTTTCTGATTCTTGGCAGATCCAGTAACCACCTCACCAGTGGGATTACAGTTTGGTAATTGCCGATGACTGAATTGCCACCAAAACTGCCGGCATAATTACTATTAGGAGAATTCGCTATGTCATTTTATAGAGGTGGTAAATCTACCATGGCTAATGCTACCAATGGTGAATTTACTGCTGCTTCCAGAATGAGGTAAATTACGCTACCACAAATCTTTATGCCAGGCAACCAAATTACTGTCATGGAATTATACCTCACAGGGAGGAACTGTACTAGTCTACAGACCGGATATTTTGGAGAGGTTGAACCAACACCTGAAATTAGCAGCTGTTATGAATCTGCATAAAAATATCATGAGAATAACGTCAAAATCTCTAGCACAGCTTTGACTAAGGGGCATATTTATACTCTGTTTGTGCCGAATGTGCGTCAAAATTTTTGACGCACAATCGGCGCAAACCCTGCCCCATATTTATACTTTGACGTCCGACCCCGCGGGCATCAAAGTTCCACCATGTTCGTCATTTTTTGGAAGGGGGAACCAGCCTTGCGTTAATTATATGCAAGGTAGGCGTTCCCTTCCAAAAAATGACTTTAAGGCCTGTGCCCCATATTTATACTCTGACGTCATTTTGACGCACAGGAGGGGGCAGGCCTTAAAAAACAGCGCCCAGCCTGATGGGCCTTTTTTTTAACGCCTGGGTCAGGGCAGGCGTTAAGGGACCTGTGGGCTCAGAAGGAGCCCAGAGGTGCCCTCCCATGCCCCCAGGGACACCCCCTGCCACCCTTGCCCACCCCAGGAGGACACCCAAGGATGGAGGGACCCATCCCAGGGAAGGAAAGGTAAGTTGGGGTAAGTATTTGTTTTCGGTTTTTTTTGTGGCATGGGGGGCCTGATTTGGGCCCCCCTACATGCCACTATGCCCAATGACCATGCCCAGGGGACATAAGTCCCCTGGGCATGGCCATTGGGCAAGGGGGCATGACTCATGTCTTTGCTAAGACAGGAGTCATGTCAATGGAGGTTGGGCGTCAAAAAAAATGGCGCAAATTGGGTTGAGGCCTGAATTTTGCCTCAGACCTGACTTGCCATATTTTTTGACGCCCAACCTCCATTTTTCCCTACGCCGGCGCTGCCTGGTGTGAGTCATTTTTTTTGACGCACACCAGTCCGCAGCGCCGGCTAACGTCATTCAATAAATAAGGCACCCGCATGGCGCTTTGGAATGGCGTTAGCCGGCGGTAAAATTTTTGATGCACAACTGCGTTGGCGCAGTTGTGCGTCAAAAAGTATAAATATGGGCCTAAGTCTCTAGAGTTTAGCGTATGAGATACTCTGTCATAAACGTTACCAGTGTATTATCGCCTATAGCACTGGTACTGGGGCAGATGGGATATCCTCCATGTTTTGACAGAGTATCCTATCTGCCAAACTCTCAGTAAGGCCCTAAATAACTAACACTAGGCGTTCTAGGAGTAGTATGCTACCTGTTGAAAAAAGCGCGTCTTCGCCTCCTCAGGAGCAGTAACCTCTACATTAGTACCAATACCAATACTATCTCCAGAGCCTGCCTCCCTGTCTTGTGACCCATTTTGATGAAGCCTTGAAATAAAGTTAATGTATGTATTCCTCCTCTGCTGTGCGGTTTGTGTCCTATCGTCTCTCTTTCTCCCCGATTTCACACTGTTGGCATAACTAGTAATCATAGGGATAACAATTTAGCCTAAATATACAACATTGATTTAATTTCTCTCTGAAACACGCTGGATCAGGCAGCACAGAACAGAGGTTTAGGTACAGCACCTCCACAGGTCACAGGGGCCGCTTTACACATTTGAACTTAATTCCAAATGACTTGTAGGCCTACCTGGACAAGAGAACATTGATGTGCTGCCCATGCATACTTGTAATGTATCACAAATGTTTTTCCACTTTGTAAAGTGAACCCACATAAGTATTATTTTATTATAATCAACACTGAGCCACGCATCGCTGACCAAGTGGCCACCTATGCACACAAGACAATGTTTTGAGGCAGGTGGAGAATTACAAAACCACTCTACCACCAAGTGTTCACTGTTTTGAACTCGGGTAGGCCATAAGCGGAATAATGAGAACACACAAGCATGAGAATAGGTTCAGAGCAATACAGTTCCCTATGCCCCGGGCCACTGGAATTATGCAGCACAGGAGAACCAAATTATGCAGACGTTTGGCTAAATTATGTGGCAAGTAAAAGCAAATGATGTGGCGTAATGTGGCAGGTTTTGTAATAGTATGATTTCATTATTTTTGTCATTTTACACTTGTTAACACTGTCTGAACAAAGATTTCACCTCATTAGTACCAGTTTAACATCCAAATATTGCAATAAGCAACAGAAAGGTGTCCAGTCAACCTTTGTGAAGGGCTTTCCTCTGTGCCGTACACATAGTACTGTATTTTTAGTAACGTTTGATCGGTTTGAGATAGAAACAACATTTTTGGTTAAAATCTGTAAATTCATACTTATGTACAGACAACACAGCAGTTGCAAAATCTTTTACTTGTGCTCATGGCTGATTTTGTACACTACTGCAGTTACAAGAAAGGCAACATCAAATTACTCCCCACATATGCCCCTACTGCACATACTCTGTGAAGTTGCTACTGCAGCCCCCTCTCCTCCCTCCTTTCTCTTATGCATCCTGCCTCACTCCGCAGTGTAAGGCGCTCTTTAAAGTCAGGGCCTTGACGTCTCTTTTTGTCAATACGGGAAACTGGCTCCCATGCCACTAGAGAAAGCTCACCACGGGAACAAAGCATTAAAAATGCATTTCTTTTCTTCACTACAGAGCTTGAAAGTGAGAGGAAATAATTTGACATCTGCAAATATCTCTTTCTGTTCCACTGCGGCGCACAGTGTCACTTTATCTTCCTTGAAGGAAGGATGCTTGACTTCTTGATAAAATAAGCCATCACCTGTGTAGCCCAAAAAAGCCATGGGGCCTTACCATGATCCGTTCTGAACTCACGAACAGGCGCAGAAGGTGACTGTGTGCTTGTTTTAGATCAAACTGCACGTTCATAGTGCTTACGTTAAGCTTGGTAATAGGGCAGCTGGAATTATGTAATTCTGCAGGCGCTGCATTTTACGCATAACTATGGATTTGCAGCATTTGCCACTTACTCCATCAACTGAAGAATAATCCAAAGACATTAACAAAAGAAAAAGGCTTGTTTCCAGCTCAATCAGATCAGAAGTTACTAAAAAGTGGCGCCGTGTGTTACACTACAGAGGAAGGGCATTGTGCAGGTTAACTGATCATCTTTCAGTTGTTTATTAACATATACGGTTGTTAAACTGCCACTAATGAGATAATATCTTAGCGCAGACAATGTTACCATTTGTAAAAACACAAAATCATGAAGTATTACTTTCGGTAAAAAGTGTTGCATTATGACGCCAATTAGCCTTATCTCGACGCATAATTTAGTCAATACTGCCACATAATTTGGTCCTCCTCTGCCGCATAGTTCCACTGGCCCTGGTAATAGTATCGTTTTGTGCAGGGACTGTAGATATACAGATCGGAAACAAGGAGTGGTTTGCATTTCCAAGTGGTGCTGTCCGGAGCTCATGCACTAACTCTTACCTTCCAATTCAAAGGTAGCCGGTAACTGCAAATGAGATTCCAGGGCTGGAGTAACCTTTTCTAGCTAGTAGCTCCACCATTAGTTGTCGGGCCCAGCATGGGGAGTGCAGGTACAGGAATTACCAGGGCCCCTAAGGCAGGCAGATCCTGATTCGAGGGACGGTAATATGGTGATAGTAACCCTGAACCACCAATTGCCATGACATATATCATTTTCTTTATGACTGAAGGCATTACATTGTTCAAAATGATATGGTGATAAACGCAGTAAATTATGCTATTAATTGAAGACACTTAAGTACGTTTCGAATACATGAATATAATTGTACTACATGGGCTAAAGTAATGGAATGTTTGAAATTACGTTGTAAAATTATAATTATCGGGTTCCCATTCAACCACTAACAGAATGTGTTATTATTGTTCCAGAATTGGCTATTGATATACATAGGACTGTGTCCTGATGGTGATCCTGAGGATGAAAACATCAACTATTTGGACCATAATTGAAAAATGTTAACGATATTTTTTAACCCACATCTTATGATGACTCGATGTACTTTACTGATATGATTACATTTTTATTCTTTTTTTGTACCCATCTGCTTTCATAATAAATCTGATGTACATCGCAGCGACTGGAGGTTTCACATTAATTAGTATCTATGATGATGTCACGAATTCAAAATAAGTAGAATGCTTATATAAGTGAATTACGCGGTAGCATAATTTGCTTTTTGCATGTCTGCACTCACTTTCTCTCAGATACTGGGTTGCCCTATTCCGTTTCATCCTCATAAGGATGATGCACAGTGTGAAAAATGGGTGATGGGGCAGTTGTGGCTTCTTTACTGCATTTGTTCAGACAGGATTGGTACAGGGAGCTACACGGGCACAGACCCAGGCATGGTTACTAATATATAAAATGGTGCAAAGGTAGTATGAGAAATATGCAAAGCCCTGCTGCCCTATTGATTGGTTGCTGTGGCGACCACCGGATATGCTGAAATTAATTCCCAGGCCTACAGGGTTTTTCCAGTTACCTGATGCCCAGTCCTGCCCTGGAACTAAATATGTTGAGTCTGAATGAGAAAGACCTTGCTTTAAAAGTTTTCAGTTTGTTACCATAGAATTTCACCTATTTCGGTACGGACTTTCAACTTTCATAGAATTCACAAAGGATCAGTCTGGGAAATCTCTGACAGTCATATATTCCCATAAGTATTCTAATGCATACAGTGTAAAGTTGGAAAATCTGCAGGCGTAAATCTAATGTCAATATGCATTTGCACATTCAGTTCTTTTTTTTGCCTCTGCACAGGGAACACATTTTACCCTAGGGTGAACCTATTCTCCTACATCTCAATTTCAATCTGAGGGTTTTTTACCCACCTTTTCTAACATGAAGCACAGGCCAACCCTTGAGAGGTTAGCTGACCTCCTGCAAGAGCAATGAGAATTTGTGTTGAACTGCCTTTACAGGAGTGTTCACGCAGAAATGGCTTGGACTCTTACCGCCTAACACTATATATGCAAGGCGGAAATTCCATCTGGTACATTTTGTATAATTAATATTCGAAAAAATCCTGGTTTGGTGACTAAGGATTGAGGATTTATATACATAAAGTAATACTTGTATGCACAGGAATTTAACTGGGGAAAACAAACTACTTAGTGAATTATGGCCACAGACTTGGAAGCCACAAAGACTGCATCTAGAGCAAGTTGATCTCCCTGGGAAGTGTAGGAGTCTCCTTCTGAAGCAGACACTTAGAAGTCTCAAATAGCATATTACATGTTAGAGGCCATGCCTGGGGAAAAATGAAAATTAATTTTTCATCGGTGGAATTCTTACATGAATTGCAGGAATATTCAGCCTGAGGCTAGTTTTGGATGCTGAAACAATCACATCTAACGGTTTAGATTTTTAGCTGGTGGATTTGATGGGGGAATAGAACGAATTAGTTTACACTTTATTAATAGGATTGGAAAAATGAATAATATAGAGAATTCAGGTTCAGATGTTGAAGTTCGAAAACGGTAATGTAGTACAATATTTTAATTTGCCAGTCCATTCTATGCAGTGTTAGCTGAGCTAAAACTGCACAAGTCTATTATTTAACATTATATGAAAGACCTGGACAATCCCTTTCTTGTCTATGGCCAAAAGAAGAAGCCATAAGCCCTACAAGAAAGGCTCAAAGGATTTTTTTTTTATAAATAATATACTGTGCTTTAAAGCCCAGAGAAGAGCCAAGATATTGAACACAATCTGCACATTTAAATCTGCAATTCATCAGTAAACGGAATAAACTAAAAGTTGTCCTGTATTGAATTTTTCCACTGCTCGAGTAGGGCAGGATTACAGAAATTTTACATCACTGAAAATACCCGAAAGTCAAAATACCAGAGCAAAACAATTTGGCACCGTTTTGCCGCTTCTGTAATGCGGCAGTGTGCAAGCAAATTTTCCCCAGTCCATATTGTAGAAAGGTTTTTGCACCAAGGCAAACATTTAAAGCAGTTTGCAGAGTCACTGTTGAAAATGTACATCACACTTTTTTTCTATATGAATCAATTTACGCAAGTCTTCGAGAGTTAAACAAGCAAAACATAACCTATACACCAAAGATTCTTTTCTAAAAGATTTTTTTTGCTCTTTCCTTCCACCTGTGCGGTTTAGCAAACACTCATGGAAAGGGATTAGTATTGTCCCTCTCATAACAACCCTTTCCCATAGAAGTAACAACAAATTTGCCATTTTCTATGCCAGACGTAAGATATTTTGTAAAATCCTTAAAGGAACATTTTGAGGCATAGGTCACTAAGAGGGCAATACTCCAATTAGGACAATGTGCTTTTCCTCCCTGACATTCTCTTTCTAACAACACAGCTATGTACCTACTATCTTAGATAAATATAATTTTGTTAAACATCAACTGGTCTATGCTGGTTTTATTGATTTTATTGATAGTGTAGAATGACCCAGTGTTTGGCACAAGTTAAGTAATTTAGGCTTCCCTGTTGGTTTAATGAAACTGCTAATCACCCTACACGCAGGCATATGGTGCTGGGTTGGACTGGACTCTGATAAAGGCCGGACTCCTCACATTATCACTCAGAATGGGTTAAAGAACGGATGCATTTTGGCACTTCTTTATTCACTTCACTTTTGCACTCTATAACTTCTTCTTATCTTTCCCAGGATTTGAAGGTTTCCACCACGCTGGGTAATAGAGATATTCTCTATCTGCTACGTGCAGATGATATCATTATTTTTGAGGTAATACTCAGTGGCCTGCATTGTGGTTTCCATACTTTGGATTAATATGCATGAACCCTCTTCTACAAGTCAATCAGGAGGTAAGTTACACATGATAGTAAGTTACCTTTGTGATTTTACTCTTACATTTATGAGTAACTCAACTACTCTTAGATATTCACAAAATCATAATGTGAAATGTTTCTTAAAAATATTGACTTACATGAATCCTGCCCCTGAAAAAGGAGGTGTAACCAAACTTCAGGGTGTAAGTTACTACTACCAAAAAACAAATAGCAGTAGTAAGTCTAGCAGCACAAAGCGTCAGGGCCTGATGCTGCAACACCCTCCCATCAACAATAATCGAGGTAGGAACTTAAGATAACCCCCACCCCACAGGAAATAATGTTAAGTTATATTATTTACTATAATAAAAAATATAAATAAAAATAATTAAATGCAAAGCAGACAGTGTGCATTCCAATGGTGCTGGGCTGGTGAAGCCCCTCAATTGACCAAGGCATGGGCATGGGCAGTGCAGGGGCAACCTTGTGGTCCCAGTATTGTATTACTGCCATCCTTTCCATGGTGGTCAGACCGCCATGGAAAGGCTGGTGGTAAGTAGAGTTGTAGTCAGCCAGGCAGCGCTGAACTCAGCGCCGCCCTTACTGAGTACATCTCAGACCGGCATCAGACCATTGTGAGCCACTCCCCCGGCAGGGTCAACTGTCCCCTGGTAGATCTGCCCCCAGGGTTGTAATATGGTGTTCAGACCGCCACCGCTGCGGCGGTCCGACCCTTACTGTGAGGCTGGCAGTCCTTGGACTGCCAACCTCCTAATGAGGCCCTAAATTAGCCTGTTTTAAATGAAAAGAGAGGTATGAATCTAAATTGCAAGATCATTCCCGTGTCACTTTTTCTTAAAACTAGGAAGCGTCAAAATAATTTTAAAAGCACTACAGGAAAGTTGGAGGGAATTTCTTTTCTCTGATCCAGTTTATCGACATGTCACAAAGGTAATCAAAAAATGAACCATGATTTATTAGTCTGTCTTACATAAAACATGGTGCACACAGTTCCTCAAGCATATGTTTCTTTGCAAGCCTGGACTGCAAAAGAAAGCTTGCAGTTGGACGTGATTGTTATAGTTTTTAAATTTTTTTAAAATCATTTTTTAAATATATATTAACTTTTTATTCTTTTCTATTTCAAGATGTTCATTCTTGTATGTATTGAACATCAGTGAACCTCGATAATAAATTAAATGAAACTGAAATTGAATTGAATTGGATTGTTTTTGTAAAATGTAAAATAAAAACATAAACAAAACAGGAAAAGTGTAGAAAATATATTTTGCCTATATCTTATTTTGCAGACAAAACACAACAATGTGAAAACAGTTTATGCCTAGTTTGACCTGGTACAAATTATGTTTGCACCATTACCCCCTCTTGGGGTTCTCCTTGTCCCAGTCCTAACAACTGAGAAGTATGCCCCTCCCACGACAGCCATACCATGTAAGTACCTTTTTTATTTCTATGAACCCCTTTTTTTTCAATAAAAGACTCCACCCCCCTCACCTCCTCCTGTTTTTGTTGCTGTGGTGGCAGTATGCACGCTCGAATCCGCAAGTAAGTAAAGTTTCACTTTATAATGGTCTTCATGGGATGCAATTTTTTGTCTCAGCTCGCTTACGTTTTACAGCATTGGCGAGCCTTGTATCGGCTTTTTGTTGTTTGCTGTATCGCTAGAGCACTGTTTGCACTGGCCTTGAATGCACTCCTTGGTCATGTGTTGAGCTGGGACAGGAAGCAGTTGCCAGCATTCTTAGCCAGGACATTTGAGAGCCATGTTGTAGGGCTTCCTGAGCTCCTGGCAGTGTCTGTTGTGTAAGCGTGTGAGTGGAAGAAGGCTGCAATTTTACTAGGTAGACCGATCTCGGGAGATGAGATCTGGTTGCCTAGTAATTGTATAAAGCATGAAGCAGAACACAGCATTAGCACATGCTTTGCTTCCTGAGTAGTGGAAAATGGCTAAACATTTGGAGAAGCGAAATAATCTTCAGCCCTACACATAGGGAAACTGAGGAATTACTGCATATTTCCAGAGGGGACCAGCAAGCCCTCATTAAGGAGGCAGGTGACAAAGCCATGAAGGAGAAGGGGCTCCCTGCAAAATGTTTTCATTTGGATGAGGATGCAGATGACACTGATGATCCAAGAGGCAGAAACATTCAATCTGATCAGCTTAAAGAGGGTTTTGTGCACATCAGAGACCTCTTGGGATTTCCCTCTCCAGTTTTTGCGGAGGAGGACGTTTTGGCACAATGTAATATAGTGAATAGAGACATTTTGCCTCTTCATTATATAATTCAGAACTTGCTGCAGAGTGGGAGGACATTAATAAATCTGCTGTTCCACACTTTTCTTTACAAAACAGTATTTGTTGAAGGGGTATGAAGATCAGTTCCCTCAAACACTGAAAGAAAATACTATTTTGGCCTCCTTGTCCTCTTCCTCATCCTTCGCCTGGGAGAATGCTGCCCTCTCTGATCCTGTGGATAAAAGGGTTGAGTCAGCCTTGACAAGGGTGTATGCTGCCTCCAATTATGGTATTACGGCAAATATATATGCTGCTTATGCTATGCAGATGCTCCTTAAAGATTTCAATGCCTTATTTGACTGTTTTCAGGCACAGGGGGATCCTATCACTCTTCTAGCCAATATGAAATTGTTGTCCAAATTTTTGTCTGATTCCATTTTCGTCAGTCTTTGGGCTTCTACATCATCAGCAGGAGCTTCCATCTCAGGGTGTAGAACTCTGTGGTTAAAATCGTGGCAGCTGGAGCCTGGTGAAAGGTCCATGATTCATAAATTACCTTTTATATGACAAACATTGTTTGGTCTTGAACTGAATGATATGGTGAAAAAGGCAGCAGAAGAAAAAACGATTTTAAAGCCCTTTAATAAATTTCAGGGTAAGAAACAATTTGGGTACCAAAAAAAACTGTTTTTCAAACAGCTGAGAGGCGCCCCTTTCCAGGGTGGGCCTGTGGTTGGGGGCCACCTTTTGTAGCAAATCCGTACCCACATCCAACCACACTGCTGATGTCCAGCAACAGAAATTACTGTATTATGGTGCGAGGTCGACTCAGTCAGTTTCTGCCATTGTGGAAGAAGGAGGTGACAGATTCCTGGGGCCTGACCATATCTCCCCATGTGCTAAAAAGATACTGGACCCACTTGTTGTTTTCTTACATTTACAATGTGTTGTTTTGTATCCTTGTCTTTATGATTGCTTGTTGACTGATCTTTCTCTTTCTGTGCATGCCAGGATGTGGATTAGGCCCCGAAAACGTTTGGTCTTCTGGTGAACCTGTCCAAGTCAAATCTCAACCCTTCTCAAGAGAAGACATTTATATGAGCTCGACTTGATACTCGGGTGGGAGCAGCTTTTTTTCAGGTGGACAGAATGAACTCTGTAGGAAAGTACCATCTTGCCTGGCATGTTACCCCCATATTTCACTGTATATATGTTGTTTTAGTTGTATGTGTCACTGGGACCCTGCCAGCCAGGGCCCCAGTGCTCATAAGTGTGCCCTGTATGTGTTACCTGTGTTATGACTAACTGTCTCACTGAGGCTCTGCTATCCAGAACCTCAGTGGTTATGCTCTCTCATTTCTTTCCAAATTGTCACTAACAGGCTAGTGACCAATTTCATCAAATTACATTGGCATACTGGAACACCCTTATAATTCCCTAAGTATATGGTACTGAGGTACCCAGGGAATTGGGGTTCCAGGAGATCCCTATGGGCTGCAGCATTTCTGGTGCCACCCATAGGGAGCTCTGACAATTCTTACACAGGCCTGCCACTGCAGCCTGAGTGAAATAACGTCCACGTTATTTCACAGCCATTTACCACTGCACTTAAGTAACTTATAAGTCACCTATATGTCTAACCTCTACCTGGTAAAGGTTGGGTGCTAAGTTACTTAGTGTGTGGGCACCCTGGCACTAGCCAAGGTGCTCCCACATTGTTCAGGGCAAATTCCCCGGACTTTGTGAGTGCGGGGACACCATTACACGTGTGCACTATACATAGGTCACTACCTATGTATAGCTTCACAATGGTAACTCTGAATATGGCCATGTAACATGTCTAAGATCATGGAATTGCCCCCCCAATGCCATCCTGGCATTGGTGAGACAATCCCATGATCCCACGGGTCTCTAGCACAGACCCGGGTACTGCCAAACTACCTTTCCCGGGGTTTCACTGCAGCTGCTGCTGCTGCCAACCCCTCAGACAGGTTTCTGCCCTCCTGGGGTCCAGCCAGGCTTGGCCCAGGAAGGCAGAACAAAGAACTTCCTCAGAGAGAGGGTGTTACACCCTCTCCCTTTGGAATAATGTGTCAGGGCTGGGGAGGAGTAGCCTCCCCCAGACTCTGGAAATGCTTTCATGGGCACGGATGGTGCCCATCTCTGCATAAGCCAGTCTACACTGGTTCAGGGATCCCCCAGCCCTGCTCTGGTGCGAAACTGGACAAAGGAAAGGGGAGTGACCACTCCCCTGACCTGCACCTCCCCTGGGAGGTGCCCAGAGCTCCTCCAGTGTGCTCCAGACCTCTGCCAATTTGGAAACAGAGGTGCTGCTGGCACACTGGACTGCTCTGAGTGGCCAGAGCCAGCAGGTGACGTGAGAGACTCCTTCTGATAGGCTCCTCCAGGTGTTGCTAGCCTATCCTCTCTCCTAAGTAGCCAAACCTCCTTTTCTGGCTATTTAGGGTCTCTGCTTTGGGGAATTCTTTAGATGACGAATGCAAGAGCTCATCAGAGTTCCTCTGCATCTCTATCTTCACCATCTGCCAAGGAATCGACTGCTGACCGCGCTGGAAGCCTGCAAAACTGCAACAAAGTAGCAAAGACGACTACTGCGACCTTGTAACGCTGCTCCTGCCGCCTTCTCGACTGTTTTCCTGGTGGTGCATGCTGTGGGGGTAGTCTGCCTCCTCTCTGCATTAGAAGCTCCGAAGAAATCTCCCGTGGGACGATGGAATCTTCCCCCTGCAACCGCAGGCACCAAAGAACTGCATCTCCGGTCCTCTGGGTCTCCTCTCAGCACAAAGAGCGAGGTCCCTTGAACTCAGCAACTCTGTCCAAGTGACTCGCCCAGTCCAGTGACTCTTCAGTCCAAGTTTGGTGGAGGTAAGTCCTTGCCTCCCCACGCTAGACTGCATTGCTGGAAACCTCGTGTTTTGCAGCTACTCCGGCTCCTGTGCACTCTTCCAGGATTTCCTTCGTGCACAGACAAGCCTGGGTCCCCGGCACTCTAACCTGTAATGCACGACCTCTTGAGTTGTCCTCCGGCGTCGTGGGACCCTCTTTTGTGACTTCGGGTGAGCTCCGGTTCACTCCACTTTGTAGTGCCTGTTCTGGCACTTCTGCGGGAGCTGCCTGCTTTTGAGTGGGCTCCTTGTCTTGCTGGGCGCCCCCTCTGTCTCCTCACGCAATTGGTGACATCCTGGTCCCTCCTGGGCCACAGCAGCATCCAAAAACCCTAACCGCAACCCTTGCAGCCACCAAGGCTTGTTTGCAGTCTTTCTGCACGGAAACACCTCTGCACAACTTTTCACGACGTGGGACAGCCATCTTCCAAAGGGTAAGTTTCTAGCCCTTGTCGTTCATGCAGAATCCACAGCTTCTACCATCCGGTGGCAGCTTCTTTGCACCCACAGCTGGAATTTCCTGGGCATCTGCCCACTCCCGACTTGATCGTGACTCTTGGACTTGGTCCACTTGTTCCACAGGTACTCTCGTCAGGAAATCCATTGTTGTTGCATTGCTGGTGTTGGTCTTCCTTGCAGAATTCCCCTATCACGACTTCTGTGCTCTCTGGGGAACTTAGGTGCACTTTGCACCCACTTTTCAGGGTCTTGGGGTGGGCTATTTTTCTAACCCTCACTGTTTTCTTACAGTCCCAGCGACCCTCTACAAGGTCACATAGGTTTGGGGTCCATTCGTGGTTCGCATTCCACTTCTCAAATGTATGGTTTGTGTTGCCCCTATCCCTATGTGCCACCATTGCATTCTATTGTGACTATACATTGTTTGCACTGTTTCCTATTGCTATTATTGCATATTTTGGTATTGTGTACATATATCTTGTGCATATTTGGCATCCTCATACTGAGGGTACTCACTGAGATACTTTTGGCATATTGTCATAAAAATAAAGTACCTTTATTTTTAGTATATCTGTGTATTGTGTTTTCTTATGATATTGTGCATATGACACTAGTGGTACTGTAGGAGCTTCACTCGTCTCCTAGTTCAGCCTAAGCTGCTCTGCTAAGCTACCTTTTCTATCAGCCTAAGCTGCTAGACACCCCTCTACACTAATAAGGGATACCTGGACCTGGTGCAAGGTGTAAGTACCCCTTGGTACCCACTACAAGCCAGGCCAGCCTCCTACATTGGTTGTGCAGCGGTGGGATAAGTACTTGCAACTACTTACCACTTTGTCATATTGTACTTTTCATAAGAGAAAAATATACAAAACAAGTTCAGTGTATGTACACCTAACCAAAAAGTTTAGCTTTTCTTCTCTTACTCTTTCTCTAAGTGCTGAAAAGTACCTCTAAAACTTTCAAAAAGTTCTTAAAACGTTTTAAAAGTTTTTTTTCTGTTCCTTAAAAAGTTCTGAAACTTTTTCTTTCTTTTTCTGTCCCTTAAACTCTTGTCTATCATGTCTGGTACAGGCCAAACTCTTGATCTGGCCAGCATAGCTTATGACAACCTTAGCTGGAAAGAAGCAAGGAGGCTCTGTGTAGATAGAGGTTCAGGGGTAGGGAAGAATCCTTCTAGAGGACCGTTGGTTAATATGCTCATTGAACATGATAAGTCCTTAGGTGGAACATCTGGTGAGAAATTAGCTTATGGTTCACACTCTGACTCTGGGGCACCCCTAGTAAAAGTGTTAGATGGAAACCTTCCCAGCCTGCCCCCTAGCAAGCCACCTAGCATGGCTGCTACTTATGTGAGTTCCCATCACAGTAGAAGTGTTACTTCTGTAGGCCAGAATGTTAGAGTGCCATCTGTTAGGGACAGGTCTCCCTCTGTCCATTCACACCATTCTTCTGTGTCAAAACATGCCCAACCCACCATCCCATAAGACAGAATGTTAGAAAGGGAACTCAATAGATTGAGAGTGGAAGAGTCCAGGCTGAAGCTTAAAAAGCAACAGCTGGATCTAGACATGGAAGCATTTGACTTGGAAAAAGAAAGACAGAGGTTGGGGTTTGGACCCCATGGTGGCAGCAGAAGTATTCCAAATAGTCATCCTGTAAAAGAGAATGATTCTAGGAATCTGCACAAGATAGTTCCCCCTTACAAGGAGGGGGATGACATTAACAAGTGGTTTGCTGCACTTGAGAGGGCCTGTGTTGTACAGGAGGTCCCTCAAAGGCAGTGGGCTGCTATCCTATGGCTATCTGTCAGTGGAAAGGGTAGGGATAGGCTCCTTACTGTTAAAGAAAGTGATGCCAATAATTTTGCAGTTCTTAAGAATGCACTCCTAGATGGTTATGGCTTAACTACTGAACAGTACAGGATCAAGTTCAGAGAAACCAAAAAGGAGTCTTCACAAGACTGGGTAGACTTTGTTGACCATTCAGTGAAGGCCTTGGAGGGGTGGTTACATGGCAGTAAAGTTCCTGACTATGAAAGCCTGTATAACGTAATCCTGAGAGAGCATATTCTTAATAATTGTGTGTCTGATTTGTTACACCAGTACGTGGTAGACTCTGATCTGACCTCTCCCCAAGAATTGGGAAAGAAGGCAGACAAATGGGTCAGAACAAGGGTGAACAGAAAAGTTCATACAGGGGGTGACAAGGATGGCAAGAAGAAGGATGGTAATTCTTCTGACAAGGGTGGGGACAAATCTAAAAATTAGTCTTCATCAGGCCCACAAAAACACTCTGGTGGGGGTGGTGGGCCCAAATCCTCTTCAAATCAAAACAAAGAAAAGAAACCATGGTGCTATTTATGTAAAATAAAAGGCCATTGGACAACAGATCCCAGTTGTCCAAAGAAAAGCACCAAGCCTCCCACTACCACAACCCCTACTGCTACAGCTAGTGCCCCTAGTAATAGCAGTGGTGGTGGGAGCAAACCTACTAATAGCCAATCCAGGGGAGTAGCTGGGCTCACTTTTGGTAATTTAGTTGGGGTTGGTCTTGTTAGGGAGACCACAGAGGTTGTGTTAGTCTCTGAAGGTGCCATTGATTTGGCCACCTTGGTTGCTTGTCCCCTTAATATGGATAAGTACAAGCAACTTCCCCTAATAAATGGTGATGAGGTTCAGGCCTACAGGGACACAGGTGCCAGTGTTACCATGGTAATAGAGAAACTGGTCCACCCTGAACAACACCTACTTGGTCACCAGTACCAAGTGACTGATGCTCATAACAACACACTTAGCCACCCCATGGCTGTTGTAAATCTCAACTGGGGGGGGGGGTTACTGGTCCAAAGAAAGTTGTGGTTGCCTCAGATTTACCTGTAGACTGTCTACTAGGGAACGATTTAGAGACATCAGCTTGGTCAGATGTGGAGTTCATGCAGCAATGCTGGGCATTCTAGGGCATATTTTTGCTTTAACCAGGGCTCAGGCCAAAAAGCAAAAAGGACAGGGTGACTTGGATCCTGGAAGAATGGACCAAGTGCTCCCTAAAGCTAGGGTTAGTAAAGGTAAAACACTACCTACTATCCCTCCCTCTACAGTGGATTCAACTTCTGAGGAAGAAGAATTTCCACCCTGTGCAGAACCTACACCAGAGGAGCTGGAAGCAGACACTTCTGAGCTTTTGGCTGAAGGGGGGCCTGCCAGGGAGGAGCTGAGTGTGGCACAGCATACCTGTCCCACACTAGAGGGTCTAAGACAGCAAGCTGTCAAACAAGCAAAAGGGGATGTCAGTGACTCTCACAGAGTTTACTGGGAGGACAACCTCTTGTATACTGAAGCAAGGGATCCAAAACCTGGAGCTGCCAGGAGATTGGTGATTCCTCAGCAATACAGAGGGTTCCTCCTAACTCTAGCCCACGACATACCCATAGCTGGACATTTGGAGCAAATGAAAACTTGGGACAGGCTTGTCCCCTTGTTTCATTGGCCTAGAATGTCAGAGGACCCAAAGGAATTTTGTAAGTCCTGTGAAACCTGTCAAGCCAGTGGCAAAACAGGTAGCACTCCAAAGGCACCCCTTATTCCACTGCCTGTGGTTGGGGTTCCCTTTGAAAGGGTAGGGGTTGACATAGTTGTCCCCCTTGACCCGCCTACTGCTTCAGGCAATAGGTTTATCTTGGTGGTAGTGGACCATGCCACCAAATACCCTGAAGCAATTCCTCTATGGACCACTACAGCTCCTGCAGTGGCAAAGGCCCTCCTGGGAATCTTTTCCAGGGTGGGCTTCCCAAAAGAGGTGGTATCAGACAGGGGAAGTAATTTCATGTCTGCTTACTTAAAGGCCATGTGGAAGGAATGTGGTGTGACATACAAGTTCACTACACCCTATCATCCACAAACAAATGGACTGGTTGAGAGGTTTAATAAAACTCTCAAAGGAATGATAATGGGACTCCCTGAAAAACTCAGCAGGAGATGGGATGTCCTGTTACCTTGCCTCCTTTTTGCTTACAGGGAGGTACCCCAAAAAGGAGTGGGCTTCAGCCCCTTTGAACTCCTATTTGGACACCCTGTGAGAGGTCCTCTAACACTTGTTAAGGAGGGTTGGGAACAACCTTTAAAAGCTCCTAAGCAACACATAGTGGACTATGTACTTGACCTAAGATCTAGGATGGCTGAGTACATGAAAAAGGCCAGTAAAAACCTTCAGGCCAGCCAAGAGCTCCAAAAGCAATGGCATGACCAGAAGGCTGTTCTGATTCAGTACCAACCAGGGCAGAAAGTGTGGGTCTTGGAGCCTGTGGCCCCAAGAGCACTCCAAGACAAATGGAGTGGACCCCACATTATTGTTGAGAAAAAGGGTGAAGTCACCTACTTAGTTGACTTAGGCACTGCCAGGAGTCCCCTTAGGGTGCTCCATGTCAATCGCCTGAAACCCTACTATGAAAGGGCTGATCTCACCCTGCTCATGGCAACAGATGAAGGACAGGAAGAAGAGAGTGACCCTCTCCCTGATCTCTTCTCTTCCACAGAACAAGATGCTCTAGTGGAAGGTGTAGTTTTGGCAGATTGTCTTACTGCTGAGCAGAAAGACCACTGCATAAATCTCCTGGGTCAGTTTTCTGAACTCTTTTCTACTATGCCAGGCACCACTTCTTGGTGTGAGCACACTATAGATACTAGAGACAGCCTGCCTGTCAAAAGTAAGATCAATAGGCAGCCTGACCATGTCAGGGACTGCATAAAACAAGAGGTTCAGAAAATGCTTGAACTGGGAGTGGTGGAGCACTCTGAAAATCCATGGGCCTCTCCTGTGATACTTGTATCAAAACCTCATTCCAAAGATGGAAAGAAGGAAATGAGATTTTGTGTTGACTACAGAGGTCTCAACCAGGTAACTAAAACTGATACTCACCCTATACCCAGGGCAGATGAGCTAATAGATACACTGGCATCTGCCAAGTATCTAAGCACCTTTGATTTGACTGCAGGGTATTGGCAGATCAAGTTATCAGAGGATGCAAAAGCAAAAACTGCATTTTCAACCATTGGAGGGCACTACCAATTCACAGTAAGGCCTTTTGGGTTGAAAAATGCACCTGCCACTTTTCAGAGGTTGGGGAATACAGTCCTGCAAGGTCTGGAGGCTTTTAGTGTAGCATATCTAGATGATATAGCTGTCTTTAGCTCCACCTGGGATGATCACCTGGTCCACCTGTGGAAAGTTTTGGAGGCCCTGCAAAAGGCAGGCCTCACTATCAAGGCTTCAAAGTGCCAGATAGGGCAGGGCAAAGTGGTTTATCTGGGACACCTGGTAGGTGGAGAACAGATTGCACCACTTCAGGGGACAATCCAAACTATTATAGATTGGGTTCCCCCTACCACTCAGACCCAGGTGAGAGCCTTGTTAGGCCTCACTGGGTATTACAGGAGGTTCATAAAGAACTATGGCTCCATTGCAGCCCCTCTTAATGACCTCACATCTAAGAAAATGCCTAAAAAGGTATTGTGGACAGCTAGCTGTCAGAAAGCTTTTGAGGAGCTGAAGCAGGCCATGTGCTCTGCACCTGTCCTGAAAAGCCCATGTTACTCCATAAAATTCATTGTCCAAACTGATGCATCTGAATTAGGGGTAGGGGCAGTCTTATCACAACTTAATTCTGAGGGCCAGGATCAACCTGTTGCTTTTATCAGCAGGAGGTTGACCCCTAGAGAAAAGCGTTGGTCTGCCATAGAGAGGGAGGCCTTTGCTGTGGTCTGGGCACTGAAGAAGTTGAGGCCATACCTGTTTGGCACTCACTTCATTGTTCAGACAGACCACAAACCTCTACTTTGGCTAAAACAAATGAAAGGTGAAAACCCTAAATTATTGAGGTGGTCCATATCTCTACAGGGGATGGACTATACAGTGGAACATAGACCTGGGAGTACCCACTCCAATGCAGATGGACTCTCCAGATATTTCCACTTAGACAATGAAGACTCATCAGGTCATGGCTAGTCTTATTGTCCTTCGTTTGGGGGTGGGGGGGTTGTGTAGGAAAGTACCATCTTGCCTGGCATGTTACCCCCATATTTCACTGTATATATGTTGTTTTAGTTGTATGTGTCACTGGGACCCTGCCCTGTATGTGTTACCTGTGTTATGACTAACTGTCTCACTGAGGCTCTGCTATCCAGAACCTCAGTGGTTATGCTCTCTCATTTCTTTCCAAATTGTCACTAACAGGCTAGTGACCAATTTCACCAATTTACATTGGCATACTGGAACACCCTTATAATTCCCTAGTATATGGTACTGAGGTACCCAGGGTATTGGGGTTCCAGGAGATCCCTATGGGCTGCAGCATTTCTGGTGCCACCCATAGGGAGCTCTGACAATTCTTACACAGGCCTGCCACTGCAGCCTGAGTGAAATAACGTCCACGTTATTTCACAGCCATTTACCACTGCACTTAAGTAACTTATAAATCACCTATATGTCTAACTGTTGGAAGGTGGGTCATTAGTTGTGTGGCCTGCACAAGTAACGAGTCCGCACACGACCACCACTGGGAACCAAACACCCCATTGTAGCGCTTGACTCATAGGGTAGCGTTGCAGAGCAGTCCAAGGCTTACTCAAGGGAGGTGGTGTGGGCTAGTAATCCGCATTCACAAGCAGGCAAGCATGACTCTTAATAAATGAATGTCCAGTCTGTGCTTTTTCTTTTGATAAAGCAAAAGTACATTTATTATTCACACACACTACTCAATACATCGTTCAGGTCTCACCCGCATGGTAAAACAATCCCAGTGCCCCCCTGTGCGACATTGGAACATTCTGACAGTATTCAACAGTACAGTGCAATGATGACACCTACATTTGTGAATAAATACTTTCATCCTGCCAAGAAGTGACTATCAGTATCATTTTTCAAATTAGCATAATCAGGGAACATAAGAGACCAAATTCTAGCATTATCACCACTGGTATTACTTTTAGATTACTTTTGGATTATTCTTACTAAACCATAAAATAACAGTAGAATACATGGGGCCATACCAATCTACACCTATGGTAGGCACCCTGGCACAAACAGGAACAAAAGTTCACTGAAGCTTGTGCTTCAAGAATCCATCTAACCCTTGAGGGGTTATCTCTCAGGTGTCCCACCACACAAAGGGTGGGGACACCAACAGATGTTGGGGGGAGGCTGCGCTGCTCCTGCAGCTCCCCCAGCCTCCTAGTTCTCCGTTGGTGGTGGCCCCCATCTCAATGGGACCACCACAGGCGTTTTGAGGGCTCAAAAAGCAGCCCCTGCCCCGCAAAGCATGCTGGGGCGGCTGCATAAATGATGAGCGGCTCTCCCGCTGTGCTGGGGAGAGCCGCGATGCCTTTTCTTTTCCTTTTGTTTTTGATTTTTATGTTGGGGGTGCCGGTCCCATACGGACACCCTGTGCCAAAAACAAGGATCCCTCGTGGGAGGGCGGCCCAGGGAGCCCACCCCTGGCCGCCCCCGCCGGCTCCCCGCACGGCCAGCACCTCCGGGTGCTGCCGCGGGAGCCGGCCAGCTGATTTGGAGTCTGCCCGCTCCAGCGGGCAGACTCGGGATGCTGGCGGCGGCCGCTGGGGCCGCGCGGGGGAGTGCAGCGGCACTCCCCCTTCCTCCCGGCATCTTCGGGGCCCCGGGATGGGGTCCAGGGCCCCTCCTCCTCAGACGGGGAGCGCGAAGGCGCTCCCAGGAGTCCTCCTGTTCTCGGGGCCCCGTTATGGGGTCCGGGGCCCCTCTCCTTTCGTAGGGGGGAGCGCGACGGCGCTCCCCCAGGCCCTCTTCTGCGCGGGGCCCCGGGATGGGGTCCGGGGCCCCTCGGCCATATTCACGGGGAGCGCGACGGCGCTCCCCGACTTCCCTTCTGCTGTGTGGTGCGCGACGGCGCCCCCCCCATTTCACCCTTTCTTCACGGGGAGCGCGACGGCGCTCCCCGGCTTGTGTTCGCCGCCGGGGGCCCCGGTATGGGGTCCGGGGTCCCCTTTCCTCAGCGGCAGGGGGGTGCGCGACGGCGCCCCCCCTTCTTGAACCTCCCATGGACCAGGCTTCACGGGGCCCCGGGATGGGGTCCGGGGTCCCTTCTTCTTCTGTGAGGGGGAGTGCGACGGCAACCCCCTTGCTCCTCTTTCTCCTGGGCAGCCCCCAGGCCCTGGCCCACCCTGGGGGCACAGTCTCAAGCAGCTGCGGAGCTCCACTCGCTTCGTAGCTGCTTTCACAAAGGTCAAAGGTCGCCATTCTTTGTCCTGTGATATCTTGGGCCCCCAAGGGCCGATTTTCTTCATTCTTGCGTTGTTCCGCTCCTGGTGACAAACCCTTGCCACCAGGAGTACTCTCCTTAGGCCTCCTGGTCTGGAAGGGTCCCAGATCTTCAGGGAGCCAGTTCCACTGACTCCTGCGCCAATCTTTCCTCTGGGTTTCCTCTTTTCCTTCTGGGCTGCGCGCTCTCCTTGCGCTAGCCCAGTCCTTCCCCCAACTAGTCCTCTGGGGGGATAAGGGGGCCAGCTTGCCTGGCCCTGGCATTCGCCTCGCTGGCCTGGGATCCTTCAGGGGCAGAGTCCCTGCCCCATGGGCAGTCAGGAGGTTCTTCCTTCCAGTTGTCCATGACGCCCGTCTGTAGTCCCAGGGTCCAGCAGTGAAGCACAGCCAAGAGAGAGAGCTCTCCCCTGTGCAGGACCTTTTAAGTGGGGGCGGAAGTGTCCAGCAGGTCTGCACCTCTGGCCTATCCAGATGTGCCACATCACTTCCTTGCTCCCATTCCCCTCCTTCTTGCACAGTCTTCTGGGATAGCTCAAGATGGCATCCTCCAGGAGTTAGTTGCCACATGTGCTCTGAAAGTCTCAGCCCCTCCTTCCTGACATTCCTCGCAGGGCTTCTCCAGCCTGCTCCTGGCACTGAATGACAGCTGGCTGATTGATGCTAGGCCCTGCTCCAGCAACTGGACAGAGCAGTAATTGGCCCTAATCCTGAGCTGAGGCAGAAAAATATGACATCCCTGGATGACCCATAAGTAGTACAACTATGCTCCTGTAACCTACTGCATCATTCTTTTCTTACAGGTTACAGTGTACTTTGGTGTGACTCTGGTCTCGGTGGACCCCAGAGAACTGGAGTTGCACCCTAGGCCCTCCTTTCACATTGACATTCAATGGAGTATCCACCAATGCAAATACCTTAAGCACCCTGACATTGGCATTGAACTGGGTGTCCCTACAGTGAAAAGACAGTAAGCACACTGACTCTCCCTCACATGTATACACCCCTCTCATGAGACCTACTCCAGGTCACCACCCACTCTGCATAGTTCCTCCTGCGCCAGGACTATCTAAGCGCAGTTCTAGGGCTGCGCGCACTAGGTATTCTCCTCCCACAGCCCTCACATGGGTGCACCTCCATGCGCACACATGATCACATGTAACCTGCCTGGGGCCTCCTGCCTTGCTGCACCACAGCAGCCTTTCCTTAGCACGGCGACACCAGCGGTAAACATGTGTAGTCCATTTTACCATGTGTTTATTGTGCGGGAGTCACCTCATAGGAGGCTTCCTCACAGTAAACAGTCAAAAACCAGGTGGTCAAAAATCGAAAAATCAGGGCAGTCCTGATGGTCAAAACCGTCCTCTAACACACGCCGCGCCCAGCTGATTCCTACGGGGAAGACGCAGCCACCATACGTGGGTAGTCTTCACCTGGTCAGCGATAACAAGTGACGAGGAGTTCTGACCAAACACCCTCCTCGCCGACTGTCCGCGACCTCTAACACTTGATGCTGGTCATCGGCCACTAGGACCACCTCCTTGGCCCAACCATGAGATCACCTTACATGATCAGGGCAACACTAGGCCTACCCTTGCCCGGGGTCACGCAACACTACGCCCCTCTCTCCGTTGGACAAGGGTACAGTGCCTCAGCACTGCGGCCTCCACCTTGAGTAGGTGTAGAGCCTACTCCACGGGCCACTGGCTGGTCCCCCTTCTGGAGTCCACCCAGTGCCCTCCTTCCTTGGGATCCCTGCATCCTGAAAAAAATGCAGACTCATCGGACCCTCTCCCTCAGCATGCAGCTGGGGTCTTTGCTGCCACCACCCTTTCGGGACGACTGCCTTCCCTCGTGGAAGAACAGCCCACTCTGAACTTCTTGGTACGTCTCCCTCACAGAGAAGCACCACTGGCCCGGGCCTGGCTCCCAGAAAAGTCACCAGTCCGTCCTTACTACCGCACGGGTAGCGTTGGAGGAGGAGCACTGTAGGTACCTCGTCAGGCAACCCCCAGGTCCCTCCTCCCCTCTTGGTAGCTCCGCATGGAACCCACCCGAGAACCTAGGCCCTACCCTTGTTCTCCTCTGTGAGAACAGGGCCTATGCCCCCGCCGTCTCTAGGGAATGAGCTCTACCCCCTAGAGCACCCTTGGAGGACCCGTGAGCCCTGGGTCAGCTTCACCCAGGCCCACTTCCTTGGGCCCTCCCACGTCTCCCAGCCTCAAGTCAGGAGACCTCCCAGGAACCCTCCAGATTCCTGTCTTGCTAGCGCCACCCTGCACGGGAGCACAGGGTCCCTTCACTTAAGATAGGCCCCACCTGGCTCCAGGTGACAGCTAACAGCACCACGGCAGGCGGACCCGCCCGTGGCACCCGGCTGAGGGGACAACCTCCCCAGCCCTTGCCACCTTACGGGACCCCAGGACGCACCCTGGGGCTGGGACACCAACGGTGTACCACGCAGGGGTCCGCTAAGTAAAGGCCTCTGCCGCCCGTCACTCATCGACAGCTCAGACGCCCCCTAACAGACGTGGCTCCCTGCCCCCTTCCCTTGTCCCGGGGCCTGACCCCACAGGACTTACCTGACTGGTCAGGCGGTTGGGCATCACCCCAACCACCACCTCAGGTTTCAACCCTACTTACTCCAGGATGACATCCTTCTGTTTCCTTGGGCAGTCTCCTACCCTACCCTGACACCTCAGGGTCCACTGCTGACTCCCCCTGACTCTTCAGGGTTAGTCACCTAGCCCACCTAGGGAACCTAGGGACTAACACCGCACTTCCTTGGGGGCCTCCCATTACCATGGGTCACCCCGGGGTCCCTCACCCTCCCCACCAGATAACCTAGGGGGATCAAGGGAATCACAACTTCCTTGCACCCTCCCACCATTATGAGAACACCTGTCTGGGTTCCCTCCTCTGGGAACTCTTCGGGGGTGTCACTACCTGTGGGTTTGAAATCTTCCGCCTCCACCCTTCCGGTGGATTTAGCCTGCGCCAATGGCAGGTAAACAAAATCTCCTCAGGAAGACTGACTAGCTGGGGCCCCCTCCCTTTGGAAACAGGTCTTATCCTCAACAAGCATAAGAATTACCTGGTAAAGGTTGGGTGCTAAGTTACTTAGTGTGTGGGCACCCTGGCACTAGCCAAGGTGCCCCCACATTGTTCAGGGCAAATTCCCCAGACTTTGTGAGTGCGGGGACACCATTACACGCGTGCACTATACATAGGTCACTATCTATGTATAGCTTCACAATGGTAACTCCGAATATGGCCATGTAACATGTCTAAGATCATGGAATTGCCCCCCCAATGCCATCCTGGCATTGGTGAGACAATCCCATGATCCCACGGGTCTCTAGCACAGACCCGGGTACTGCCAAACTACCTTTCCCGGGGTTTCACTGCAGCTGCTGCTGCTGCCAACCCCTCAGACAGGTTTCTGCCCTCCTGGGGTCCAGCCAGGCTTGGCCCAGGAAGGCAGAACAAAGAACTTCCTCAGAGAGAGGGTGTTACACCCTCTCCCTTTGGAATAAGGTGTCAGGGCTGGGAGGAGTAGCCTCCGCCAGCCTCTGGAAATGCTTTGATGGGCACAGATGGTGCCCATCTCTGCATAAGCCAGTCTACACCGGTTCAGGGATCCCCCAGCCCTGCTCTGGCGCGAAACTGGACAAAGGAAAGGGAAGTGACCACTCCCCTGACCTGCACCTCCCCTGGGAGGTGCCCAGAGCTCCTCCAGTGTGCTCCAGACCTCTGCCATCTTGGAAACAGAGGTGCTGCTGGCACACTGGACTGCTCTGAGTGGCCAGAGCCAGCAGGTGACGTGAGAGACTCCTTCTGATAGGCTCCTCCAGGTGTTGCTAGCCTATCCTCTCTCCTAAGTAGCCAAACCTCCTTTTCTGGCTATTTAGGGTCTCTGCTTTGGGGAATTCTTTAGATAACGAATGCAAGAGCTCATCAGAGTTCCTCTGCATCTCTCTCTTCACCTTCTGCCAAGGAATCGACTGGTGACCGCGCTGGAAGCCTGCAAAACTGCAACAAAGTAGCAAAGACGACTACTGCAACCTTGTAACGCTGATCCTGCCGCCTTCTCGACTGTTTTCCTGGTGGTGCATGCTGTGGGGGTAGTCTGCCTCCTCTCTGCACTAGAAGCTCAGAAGAAATCTCCAGTGGGTCGACAAAATCTTCCCCCTGCAACCGTAGGCACCAAAGAACTGCATCACCGGTCCTCTGGGTCTCCTCTCAGCATGACGAGCAAGGTCCCTTGAACTCAGCAACTCTGTCCAAGTGACTCCCACAGTCAAGTGACTCTTCAGTCCAAGTTTGGTGGAGGTAAGTCCTTGCCTCCCCACGGTAGACTGCATTGCTGGGAACCACGTGTTTTGCAGCTACTCCGGCTCCTGTGCACTCTTCCAGGATTTCCTTTGTGTACAGCCAAGCCTGGGTCCCCGGCACTCTAACCTGCAATGCACGACCTCCTGAGTTGTCCTCCGGTGCCGTGGGACCCTCTTTTGTGACTTCGGGTGAGCTCTGGTTCACTCCACTTTGTAGTGCCTGTTCCGGCACTTCTGCGGATGCTGCCTGCTTCAGAGTGGGCTCCTTGTCTTGCTGGGCGCCCCCTCTGTCTTCTCACGCAATTGGTGACATCCTGGTCCCTCCTGGGCCACAGCAGCATCCAAAAACCCTAACTGCAACCCTTGCAGCTAGCAAGGCTTGTTTGCGGTCTTTCTGCACGGAAACACCTCTGCACGACTCTTCATGACGTGGGACATCCATCCTCCAAAGGGGAAGTTTCTAGCGCTTGTCGTTCATGCAGAATCTACAGCTCCTACCATCTGGTGGCAGCTTCTTTGCACCCACAGCTGGCATTTCCTGGGCATCTGCCCACTACCGACTTGATCGTGACTCTTGGACTTGGTCCTCTTGTTCCACAGGTACTCTCGTCAGGAAATCCATTGTTGTTGCATTGCTGGTGTTGGTCTTCCTTGCAGAATTCCCCTATCACGACTTCTGTGCTCTCTGGGGAACTTAGGTGCACTTTGCACCCACTTTTCAGGGTCTTGGGTGGGCTATTTTTCTAACCCTCACTGTTTTCTTACAGTCCCAGCGACCCTCTACAAGGTCACAAACAAATTGGCAACTCACTACACAACCAAGGCAGACACATTGGACTCCTATTTAAAACAGAAGAAAACCATCAGCACCAACCCCTTTACTAAAATACCCTTTAAGAATAAACCACCCCAACCTCTACAGTCATTCAAACAAATATCCCAGGATGAATTTATCGATTTGGTCAAAGCAAGCAGACCTTCTGTTTGCCCTTCTGACCCTTGCCCACCACAAATCTTCAAGAACATCCTGCTATCTACTTCTGCTGCCACACCTGTAAGAAGAATCATCAACAACTCTTTAACTTCAGGAACCTTTCCTGCAGACCTGAAAAAGGCATACATACGACCATTATTAAAGAAAACAAACCTAGACCCGCAAGACCCCGACAACTACAGACCTATCACAAATGGACCTTTCCTGGGCAAATTGATAGAAAGAGCAGCATTCGCCCAGATGTCACAATTCATTGAAGACAATTCTATACTTTCAGACTTCCAAACTGGATTCCGCCCAAGAAGAAGCACTGAATCAGCACTCATGGCAATCTGGGACGATCTTAAAAACACAGTCGACCGAAATGGAGTTGCTGCACTACTTCTATTGGACCTCTCAGCTGCCTTTGATACGGTTGACCATGACACCCTAACTCAAAGACTCCACGAAGCCGGCATACAAGGGATTGCTCTCGACTGGATTACTTCCTATCTCCAAAAAAGAGCAAATATCATCCACTCGCCCCCCTTCTCGTCCGAACCCTACCTCACAAAAGCAGGGATCCCCCAAGGGTCAATCATCTCACCTTTGCTTTTCAACATCTACATGATATCTTTACCAGAACTGATCAATGATTTCCATCTCACATGCTACAACTATGCAGATGACACACAAATACTACTTAAATTAGAACATTGAAAACTCACAAATCTTCAGTTGCTTCAGAGCCATTGATCAGTGGATGACCTGGAGCCATCTCAAACTAAATACCTCCAAAACAGAAATACTCATATGTGGTGACTGGAAAAATTTTGACCCTCTGTGCGTCTGGCCTGACGATCTCGGACCATCTCCTCAATTATCCAAGGAAGTGAAAAACCTAGGAATCACCATGAATTCCAAGCTAACTATGAATGCCCAAGTAGACAAATTAGCACGCACAAGCTTCATCACCTTAAAGACTTTACGACGCATCTTCCCCCACCTCAGATTTCCACACAAGGTGCAAGCTACTATCTCACTTGTACTATCCAAACTGGATTATGCCAATAGCCTATACCATGGATCATCTCTATCTGTTATGAAAAAACTACAATGTATCCAGAATTCCGCAGCCAGGCTACTACTACATATAAAGCCGCAAGCCCACATCTCCCCTGCCTTGAGAGCACTACACTGGTTACCCGTTGCCAGAAGATGCGCTTTCAAGCTGCTTTGTATCACCCACAAAGCTATACATGGAAAAGGACCGCTTTTTATCAGAAAGAAAATTACCAAATACATCCAACAAAGAACCCTCCGCTCAAGACTGGCACCCCGCCTTAGAACACCACCATACAAGAAAAAGACTGTAGGTGGTACATCCTTCTCCGTCCAAGCAGCCAAACTATGGAATTCATTACCCCCAACTATAAGAGCCACAGATAACTTTCTTGTCTTCAGAAAACTACTCAAGAATTGGCTCTTTCCTTCATAACCACCTTTTTCAAACAACTATGAACTGCATATGCCTATGTGGATAATTATTATTATTTATTTTTTCAGATTATATGTATATTTCTAATTATTTATAATTTCTTTGGAAAATATGTATTGCTACTGTCATAACAATAAAATACACACACACTCTTTAAACCTGTCTGACTAAGTATTTTTTTTACCCATGATTCTAATTATGTATTGTATGTGCATATGTGTGTGTATTCCTCTGTGTCTGTGTGTGTCTGTATATATATATATATATATATATATATATGTGTATGTATGTGTATATGTTGTTTCTGTGCTTGGCATGTTCGTGGATCATTGCATGGCTCCTGGTTTTTGGGTTGTTAAACTAGATATCTATGAATTCCTGCTCTCATCTTATCACACTTATCTACTCATCACTCTTAAGTCATGTCTCTATCAAACTATCCTCCATTCTCACTCTGACTCATCCCAAATCTCTTCTACCACCTTCACCTCCTAAATATCTCTGCCTAAGCTCTTCCCTCCACCTCCACATCTAACTCACCAAACCTCACTCTACCTCTGTGACCTCCCACACAACCCTACTAAATTCTCCTGCATTCATCTCACCCTGCTACTATGCTCTACCTAACCCTTCCACATACTCTTCCCCCTCCGCCCCCCTTTATTCATCCCAAGCCTTTGGGTTGAGTAAATGAAGGATATACTCCCAATTAACACTTCTGGATTTCTTTCCTCCTCCACCCCTCCATTACTCCAGTCAATCTAACTAACAAACTCTCATATCCGCGGCTCACATTAACTCATAATAATATTAAAACTGTACTCATTATTAAACGATACTAATCCATCACTAATTCTTGTTGGGTTCCGGAGTAGCGTGCTACTCATCGAAAAGCGCTTCGACGCCTCGTCAGGGGTAGTAAGCGCTATATAAATACGATTACAATACAATACAATACAATACAATACATAGGTTTGGGGTCCATTCGTGGTTCGCATTCCACTTCTAGAGTATATGGTTTGTGTTGCCCCTATCCCTATGTGCCCCCATTGCATTCTATTGTGATTATACATTGTGTGCACTGTTTTCTATTGCTATTATTGCATATTTTGGTATTGTGTACATATATCTTGTGTATATTTGCTATCCTCATACTGAGGGTACTCACTGAGATACTTTTGGCATATTGTCATAAAAATAAAGTACCTTTATTTTTAGTATATCTGTGTATTGTGTTTTCTTATGATATTGTGCATATGACACTAGTGGTACTGTAGGAGCTTCACTCGTCTCCTAGTTCAGCCTAAGCTGCTCTGCTAAGCTACCTTTTCTATCAGCCTAAGCTGCTATACACCCCTCTACACTAATAAGGGATACCTGGACCTGGTGCAAGGTGTAAGTACCCCTTGGTACCCACTACAAGCCAGGCCAGCCTCCTACAAACTCTCTATATCTAAGTGTTAGGGCCTATTTGACACGTTCACAGAGTTCTGCAAGATGCTGGTTAATGGTGCAAGGTCTCCTGGTGGCCTCAACAGAGGTAGTCCCCAAGGCAAGGTTTAATTTGAAAACAGTTATGAATCACATGCTTAACCATTGGGACCGCAGCTCACAGAATTACAAACAATTGATTCCCCTTTCGGATCAGATTGTGCAGGATCTGTCTAAGTAGTAGGTTCAGGACAGTCTGATGAAGGGAGTTCCTTTCCAGTTGCTGACTTCTGTACTCTTGACAACAGATGCCAGCTTGTGGGGCTGGGGGAAGGTGTTGGATCACAGAGAGAAGGGTGCCCCTTAGTCTCAGTGGGAGAGTCAACAGTCCTGGATCTGGATGGAACTCTTAGCTATAAGGAAGGCACTGGTTGCCTTTCAGGACTACTTAAGAAGAAATAATGTGGTTGTCCAGAAGACAATCAAGTGGAAAGGGCATACTTAGACAGACAGGGAGCTACAAAGATCATGACGTTTAATCAGATTGCATCCCTGATTTGTCTCTGGGCAGAAGAGCATGTTATGGATCTGACAGGGGTTTACATTCAGGTGAAAATTAGTTTCTGGGCAGACAGTGTCAGCGTAAATTTGCCCTCCTCAGTGACATACCAGTTGTTTTTTCCTCAATTCCCCCTTGTCTGGCAGGAGTTCACAGTGCCGTGCCTGGATCTTTTCCCCTCCCCAGAGAATGCTCTGTGCCTGAAGTTTTGCACAGAGATCGTATCTCCCCTGGCATGAACGTTCGATGCCCCCTCATTCCCATGGCCTCAGAGATTACTGTATGTGTGAGAAATGAGGCCTCTAGTTGGCAGTGGTTTCCACCCTGTCCGAGTAGGAACCCTCACTCTAGTCGTGGTAACGGAGTCACACAGCTAGGATAACCCCTGCTCACCCACTTGGTAGCTTAGCACAAGCAGTCCGGCTTATCACAGAGGCAATGTGTAAAGTATTTGTACACACAGATTAACACAGTGAAAACACTACAAAAGGATATCACATCACTTTAGAAAAATAGCCAATAAGTGTCTGAGTAAAGCAAGACCAAAACAACAGAAATCCAACAAACACAAGTAAAGATATGAATTTTCAAAGATTGAATATAGTATAGCGTTTAGAATCACAAAAGCTCCAAACGGCTTGATGGATTCGCTTCCAACAGTCCGACACCACTTGCAAGGTAGCATGGCCGGCTACGGAGTTGTTTTACTGCCACCAGGGAAGTGAGACATTGGTTCCTTACTGCTAGGCAGGGGAGTTGAGGCGTCGGTTCCTTATGGTTGCAGAGGAGGTGATGTGGTGTTGGCAGCGAGAGGGGGGTTCCTTATGACAAGGGGGGGGGGGTCAATGTATCCAGCAGGTCAAGGCACGAGGCCTCGACTTTGTGGTGTCACGATCAAACCACGGGGCCACAGGTGCTCACTCCCAAGGGCACAGGAACTGGATTTGGCACCACTTGGCAAGTCAGGAGTGTTAGCAAGAAAGCCCAGGCACTGGCAGGTGAAGTCTTTGATGTCCCTGAACCTTCCTAACAGGGAGCAAGCTCAGTCTAAGACCTTGGAGAACCTTTAGAAGCAGGATGTAGAAAGTCAAGTCCAGTCCTTTCACTCACAGGACAGGCCAGAAGCAGCAAGCAGCAGGCCAACAAAACAAAACAACAGGCAGAGAGGCACATCCACCTCTTCTTTCTGGCAGAATTTTCTCATTGCAGAAGGATTCTAATTATGCGGTGTCAGGGGTCTAGTATTAATACCCATTTCTATCTTTGAAGTAGGCAAACTTCAAAGTGAAGTCTTTGTAGTGCACAAGACCCTGCCTTTCCCTGTCTTCGCCCCAGACACACACCACAGGGTTGGAGACTGCTTAGTGTGAGGATAGGCACAGCCCTATTTAGGTGAAAGTGTCAGCTCCTCCCACCACTCTAACTCCGGAAGACCCTTCAGCCTTGTGAGGAGCCATCAGGAAATGCAGGGCACACCTCAGCTCCCTTTGAGTGACTGTCTAGAGTGAATGCATAGACAATCCAACTGTCATCCTGAATCAGGCGGTATTCCGTAGACTGGCAGAGGCACAGAACGGTTAAGCAAGAAAGTTCCCACTTTCTAAAAGTAGCATTTTCAAACTTACAATTCAAAAACCAACTGGCCAAAAGCTGTATTTTTAGATTGTGAGTTTTGGTACGCAAACTCTATATCTCTATCTGTTCCCAATAGGAAATTACACTTAAGAGATATTTAAAGGCAATCCCTGTGTTACCCTAAGGAAGAGATAGGTCTTGCAATAATGAAAAACAAAATTAGCAGTATTACTCTATCAAGACATGTAAAACACTCCAGTACGTGTCCTACCTTTTAAATATACTGCACCATGCCCACAGGGCTGCCTTGGGCCTACCTTAGGGGTGACTTACTGGTAATAAAAGGGAAGGTTTGGGCCTTGCAAGTGAGTGCACTTGCCAGCTCGACATGGCAGTTTAAAACATCTCACACAGTCACTGTGATTGCAGGCCTGAGATATGTTTGGAGAGCTACTCATGTGGGTGGTACAATCAGTGCTACAGGCCCACTAGTAGCATTTGATTTCTAGGCCCTGGGCACACCTGGTGCACTATACTATGGACTTACTAGTAAATCAGATATGCCAATCATGGATAAACCAAGCACCAATATAATTTAGACAGGGAACACTTGCACTTTAGTCCTGGCCAGCCGTGGTAAAGTGCCCAGAGCCCTAAAACCAGAAAAAAACAGGTGAATAAAATAGGAGGAAGAAGGCAAAAAGTTTGGGGATAACACTACAAAAAGGGCCAGGTCCAACAGTATGCTTTTCCTCCGATTTCCCTCCTGCCAAGGGTCCTCAAGAAGATCAGGATTGAGAAGGTGTGGGTGATCCCGATTGCCCCTTGCTGGCCCAGGTGTCATTGGTTTCTTCTTTTTCTGGCTCTGTCCACGGATTGTTTTTTTCAACTCCCTTGCATTATCCTCTTTAATTTCCACAGCTGTCACACCAGATGGTTATAAGGTTATGTCTGATGGCTTGGAGTGAGTAGGGCTGGAGACTCTAGGTTGTTCTTCTCAAGTGGCTTTAGAGATTCAGTCATCTTGTAGGCAGCCTACCCTTTGGTCATATAAGAATCACTGTGGTGCTTTTTCAAAGTGGTGTTTTGCCCCCTGTGAGGTTCCTATGGTCATTGAGGGCCTGATTACAACTTTGGAGGACGGTGTTAAACCGTCCCAAAAGTGGAGGATATACCACCTACCGTATTACGAGTCCATTATATCCTATGGAACTCGTAATACGGTAGGTGGTATATCCGCCACTTTTGGGACGGTTTAACACCGTCCTCCAAAGTTGTAATCAGGCCCTGAGTCTTTTAAGATTCTTGATTTTATGCGAGATGAGTTTGCCAAAGGCTTGACTCCTACTACTCTTTCTGCTCAGTGGGCTGCAATAAAAGCATTTGTGTCCTTTCGGGTGACTTATCTACTCTTTCTCCACTGGTTTTGAGGTTTCTTAGGAGTTTCAGGCTGCAGAGAACCACTATCGGAAAGGAGGTTCCTTCTTGTGATTTGTCCATTAACCTAAGTGGGTTGCAAAGTGCTCCTTTTGAGCCATTGGAGGAGACAGACTTTGTCTGGTTGTCAGCTAAGGTTTTTTTCTTAGTGGCCATTATGTCTACTAGGCATCTTGGAGAGATAAGGGCTCTCATGGCAGTTTTTCCTAATGTAAATTTTCCCGGATCATTTCTTTCTTAGGCTGGATCCTAAGATCATTTCAAAGGTATCTCCTTATTTTCACTTGGCTCAGGAAGTAATTTTGCCAGTTTTGCTGGACTCATCTTCAGCTTCTCTCCCTTCTAATCTGGATGTCAGGAGGGCCATTCTCATTTATCTGGACCATTTCAGTTGTCAAACTCCTTATTTATTGCTCATGGTTCAGTGACAAAGGGTAAAAAGGTGTCTACTTAAATCCCTACTAGGTGGGTCCACCAGGCCACTGATTTTGTATATTCTGCGGTAGGGGAGCCTCTTCCACCTAATGTTCAAGGTAGATCAACTAGGGCAGTTTTCACTTTCTGGGCTGAGGCTGGGAGTTTGTCCCTCCTGGAGATTTGCTGGGCAGCCACTTGGTCTTCCCACCATACTTTTCCTAATCATTATCTTCTTTCCGTTTGTTATGATTTTCAAAGCCCATTTTAAAGCAAAGGTTTTGGCTACTGAAATGAAATGATTGATATTTCTGTTCTTTTGGTGCAAACATGTTTTTTCTGGGCCTGGTTATATCCTCCCCTGTTAGGAGTGGGACAAAGAGGACCCCTACTCAGGGTAAAGAAGATTACTGGTAAGTAACAAGTTCATTCCATATTAAAAAGAAGATGCAAAAATCGAGTAATTGCTTTTGTCATTATTGTTAGTGCCAGCCCAAAGTTTCTGTAATATTGCCTCAGTCTTTTACAGGCACCTGTCTCTGGAGAACCACACAGACTAGTCAGTCTCCATTGATTAGCTAGAAAAGAAGACTGTCTAAAGTTAAAGCCATCATCACCAAGTGACTCGCGTCCCAAAGTGAACTCAAAGGTACTAGCAAACGAATTTCTATAAACCAAATATTAATAGCAGATTGACACTGCATTAAACCATGGGTATCACTTCACTGAAATGCCAGGGGTAGCGGAAGTGACATCATGCACCTTTTGACCTAGATGTCATCACAAGGCTCACCCTTTGTAGCACCCTCAGGTCATAAAAAGCCCCCTGTTTACTACTGGGGGCTGGGGTAAAAGCAAGGGGCGGAACAGGCTGAAAGTAAACAAAGCTCTTGCAGTCCTGTTTGTTTCTGTTCCTGCAGCTGCCTTCATGACCCTTGACACCAGGGATAGCAAGGCCAATTTAAGGGGTACCAAAGAGCAGGCCGGGGGTAGCAGCTGCAACCCCTGGCTACAACTGTTCACGTCCATGTGCAAAAACACAAAACAGAAATCGGTTGAGTGTCTTACTTGCCTCCTTCTCTTTTTTTACAACTATTTTTTTTATTTTAACAATTCGAAACAAGGTGCAACAGTTACAGTAGGGGATATTCCTGATCAGTATCCGACTTGTAAATAGTACTACATCCATTAATTATGAGTCAGCCATACTTGCCTCCTTCTCACTTCTAAGCGCCTAGAAGCAAGGTTATTTGCAGGGCACATTGTATAACTTGCTTTACTAAATGTCTGGAGGTCAGAACAAGTATCTGCTATTATGGTTGCTTGCTACTGGGTCAAAAAACAGGGATTGAAAATGAGAATGTTTATATTCACGCGAGATTTCAGAGAGCATAAATGTGTAATGCGGTTTGACAAGGAGGAAACATGGCTTAGTGGATAAGCTGAAGACTGTGGAACCAGGAAGCCCGAAGTGCAATCCTGACTTCACCACTTAATCTAAATTGTTAAATCTCTTTATCTCCTTGTAGTTCCCTTATATTCTCTTACAAAATTGAAAGCACTTACAAACAGGATGCACTCCTGTTAAGTATTTGATATAAAAAATTACAATTTCTTTACAAACAAGAAGTACTTTAGTTTGAGGTCTTGTGCAGTGGTCAGCTCACTGCCTTCCCCTCCCAACTGTGTATTTCTGGATATCACGTCTGCCGGATCTGATTCTCGTTTTTCGAATAGGATCCTGGGTCAGAGGTGAATCGAGGGCCCGCTGGGTTCACTATGGGGTATTTGTTTAGAGAGGGAAGTCTCGTGTATGCTCATTTACTCGTGCCCTGTAAAAGTGATTTGCTGCTTCCCTCTTTCATCATTCATAATGAAGGCTGATCTGCCTGCCACTCTACAGCGTGGAGCAGGAAAGGCATGTGGGGCGGGCAGGGTGTACAGTTACTAGTGTTAGGCACAGCATTTTCAGTTTCACAGCCAATGAGATTTCGTTCACCACAGTAAGGGATACAAGGAAAACTGCTGACATATGAGTTGAAAGGGTTAGGTTAACTCAGATGTTTATTACTACGTGTTTGAGTTGCTAGGCAGCCAGACATGATGGCTTTTCACGCCTCGACTCTGAGCAGTCCTAATTTTGTTTTTTTTCAATGAACGCCTCTTAGATAACTACTGAAAGTAGAACGACTCAGATTTTGCTCGGGTAGAACGGGTCTTTCAAATCATTGTGGTGAAAGAGGCTTTAGGGATAGCAATGCCCTTACTGGGGGTTCTGCCTTAATTTTACTTTGTCACATATTATACTGCTGGTTCACATTTCTTGCCGTAATTGTATTGTTGAGGAGTTCGATTGTTCCTCCATCAAACATTCTCCTATCAAGTCTCCGGTTCACCCCTTCACTGAGCACATACTTCACTGCCAGGGCCAAGGCTGTTTGCTGGAGTTGCTTTAATATGTGTCAGTTTGTTGTCTCTCCAAATTGAAAGTGCTTCATCACCACCTCCATGATGTCAAGGTGGCAAGCTGCACCTCGCGTTTGCACTTTACTTGGCACTCTAAGGCAAACCAGGACTGAATTATAGATCGGGCCCACTGTCCTTGTTGGCACCAAGGTGCATCTTTCGCTTACGTTTGCCTGACACAGACCCAGGCAGTGTGCCAAATTACAGAAAAAATTATGCTGTCCTCAGTTCAGGGGCTTACTCTGACAGTTTGCGCCTTCGCTGCAGAGCGCACATTGGAGGAAGAAAGTACAGTGGTTTCAAACCAAAACTCTGTATTTCACCAGAGCCAGAATTATTTTTGTTTTAATAGAAGGAAAGGCATTGCCCCACTGGCATGTGTATTGATGAACTCACCCGGAGGAGGTTGCCTAGCCTCCTAGCCCACCACCCTACGGATGTCCTCAGGAGGCGAACTGACTGTGTGTCATGTACCCCTCAACAGCTTCTTTGCTTCTGGTCCTGCATCTGTAGTATGGCATGGATGCAAAGACAAAAATTTGCACTGGGGAACCACCCCATCGTGATTGTGCCAGCCAAAATGTGTGCAGGCACTATTAGTAATATCGATGGGATCTCACAAGCATCTGTAGCCCCTTCTACAATGCCAAAGTTCCCCAGGGTCACAAGAAGTGCATGAAAACACCTATTGACTCCCTGGGGCACTGTCATAGATAGGATGAACTATTTCTATGTCTACGTGAAGTCTGAACAAGCTTATTCTGCAAACCAAGCATCGTGTGATATCACAGAGCTGCAGCATTAACTCTCCTAGCTCTACTAGCTGTGAACATCTAATGCTGACCCCTCATCAATTTCCATGACTTTTTATGGGTTTTCCTAATAAATGCTTCACACCAGAGTACTCTGACAGAAACCAAACCTCGGGTAGCAGGTGCATATCTTCCTTATGAGAAAAACGAAAAAGGACCTTGAAAAAGATACAAAAATATAAACTTCCAAATGGTGAGGTAGCCTTGAATTCTCGCTCAGCAGTTCGAAACATGCGCGTGAGGTTAAGTAAATCAGTGGAAGGACAGAAGTACAAGCTATACACAAAAGGGCGATCAAAATGACAGTAAATGAAACTGCGTAGTGTCAACTATTATGGCGAGTACATAGCAATTTCGTGCAATTTCTTAACACCTTATGTAATATGACCCAGGAATCCCTGATAAACAACACTCCTGGGACTGACTTAGGACCAACATAGAGACGCCCTGACTCATGGTAGATGAAACAGAAGGAACATTTCCTCCAGGTGAGTTTCACTATTCATGTTCGATGCGTGAAGATAGTGTGCTGACTATTGATGACGCAGAAATAAAGGTTTTTCATTTATTAGCGCTTAAACGTAGTGCTGCAATAATCAAGAGTGACTTTAATCGAACTAATAAAGATTGTACGGGGACAAAATGTGCCCTCAGAGTAGTTTGCCAACATTTATAAGCGTGCTTTATATAACGTGATGTATTAGAATTGCACTAATCTGACATAATCGTAAACGTGTGCTATGATTTGCTTGTTTGAAATGTTTTAGCTTAGCATTACTTTAATGGAGGCTTCGGCCTAGTTGCCTTGTCTCACGATTTAGATGCTCGTATTTTTCCAATGTGCTAATAAACGTGTATACGTGTAAAAGCTGTACTTTTCCACTGAGATCGTTCACATGCTTATCTTAAGGTTTCGTGCCAGCCTGGCATTTTTCTCTTTGCTCCAAGGTCAATCTGCAGGTGCGGACAATGGAAGCTCTGAAAATGAGTTAATTGGTATAAAATGTTGCAACTTGCGTACCCGTCTCCAAGGATAATGTATGCTTAAGTAAAAGCTTGAGAACTGTTGTTTTTGATTGGATAATTTGAAGCCAACCTATGAACCCTCCAATGGAAGACCCTACTGGATTTGAACTGTTGTCTATTTAAACCAGGTGCACGAGAAGAAAGTAGCTATTACCCGACATTGCACCCATTGCGCCATTTTGCAGCTAATATGGCCCACCTTGCTGCGACGCCATTTTGAAAGAGACTTTGATGCTTTCTCTAATCGAGAGAAAGAGACTAAATGACTATTACCCTAGAGACTTTTACTTTGATTTGTCCTTTTGCATGAAGTAGTAGTTTATCTTGCCGCCGTGAGGCAACTGCCCCGTCCACCCCTGCCCCTTTGCCCCGTCCCATGCTGATCGAGAAACGGTACCTGTGAGACGAAGACTTCCTTGAATGCTGATTGTAATTGGTAAATATGAAAGGAAATTGTATGATTGCATTGTGTTTCTTTTAGGTAACCAACTGCTGAATTTTTGATAAGAGCCCTAGTTAGGAGTTTTTCTAAATTAATGTTGCTAAATTGTTTTTGCATGAAGTCCCACATGCCGATGCTAATTTGAGGTTAGATGAGGATTCCTTTTGTTGCACGATGCAATTTGAGACCTTGTTATGCTGACTAAATGTATGCAATTAGCTCATTACAGATTATAGTTTTAGTGATTTGCATTGCTATCATCGAATGCCTTGTTATTCAAATGCTGCATAGATTGCACCTGTTTCGTCGTTATGGACAGCTATTAATGTTCATTTACGTTTATCATTTGGTGTTGAGACACATCTATATTGTGCTAGCTTTGTTTATATAGGGAAATAAATTCATTAACTTTGAATAAACTGGTGTGGTTATTCATGACCGAAAGGTCATGGTTCGCCGAAATGTATTCTGGATTAATTGTTAAGTGTTATGTTGATCAGGGCATTGCTTACGTTCGTTATTGATTATTGATTTGATTAAATTGACTGATCTCGGGTGAAGAGAGTCCCACTTAGCCAAAAGATTCATCGGCCGAAAGAGCGTCCAAGTACAGGTAAATTATTAGTACGGAACGCTCTATCAGTAGATGGTAGCAGAGGACGGTTTAGACTTTTGGGACCCCACTCGAGACATACATGGTGGTGAATTAACGGTTTCGACTTTTGAGATCCCACTCGAGAAGTTGAATTAGATTTTTCTTGGGTAAAACAGATTGAGAAAATGATGATGGGCTAAGTCCACCGCGACTTTCCCGGGATCTCGGAGCTTGCGAATGAAGAGAATGGAGGTGTGAGATCAGCGTTGGCGGTACTAGTGATGGTATGAGTGAAGTTAGGATTTTGCGCTTGCACAGCTTGTTGCCGCAGATTGTGTGAAAGGGTTGCGAGGATTTTAGAGAATAGCGGAGGTGCGACTCCGAGTGTAGAAGTAGGGAAGTCGTCGAACTTAATAGAAATAGCGGAGGTGCGACTCCGAGTGTCAGAGTAGGGAAGTCGTCGAACTTCATGTGCATGTGGCGCTTCGTGCATAAAAAGGTCCACGTGGTTGTTGTTGTTGAGACGGGCCCTGCGAGGTCAAGAGACTCCGGAGTATGTTGAAAAGTGTATGAGACACTTGTTTTATGTTGTGGTCTGGTCGGTTTAGTAGGTTGATCGGGCGTGGTCAACGAGTCGGTACGTGTGTTAAGGGAGTGAAAGAAACTTTGACTTCGGGCTTTGACAAATTCTAAGTGCACTAGAATAGATCACTGACAAGTTGAGAGCAGTCTGCGGGTCAGATTTGTTTGCGAACGTGGGGACCGAGAAAGATGGAATAACTGCCGAGGCTAGTGAAAAATCCCTAAGGTCCTGAAGCGATTGTGTTACCCTTCCTGTAGTAAACCGACAGATCTGTTTTATATTTTTGGTTGCTCGCGATATATGCTAGAAGTTGATACGAGAGGAGTTGAGTGAAGGAGGACAAGCCGCGAGGCTTTGTCAGCCGCAGTGTGTGTGAGTGTGACGTCACTAGGAGCCGCGCTGGGATAGGTTGGTTGCAGAGAAGGGTCGCGCACGGATTGGACGCAGTCCGTGGGGCTCGATTGGAAGGGGAAAGGCAAGCGAAGAGTATTCCGGGAATTAAAGTCACTTATTGATTACAAACTTTGTGAAATAAAAGACGAGAAAATGAAATTTTTTAAAGCATTAAAGAGTGCGATGAAGGGGGAGTCTTACATTAAAGCGAGCGTAGGAGAGGAAACGCCGCCCGAAGGTACACCAGCTTACATTGTAATGGAGGAAAAGGGGGTAGCTCCGTGCCTTTGGCTAAAGCAATGGCACAAGCTGACAGAGAAACATGGGAGCGTAGCGTTCCCGGTCCATGGGACATTCAATATAAGGATCCTAGAGAATTTGAGATTTGCGATGTACGACATGAAGGTACCTCCAAGGCCAGCACAGTTTGAGGCTCTAGCGATTTGGGAACTAATGGCTAGACAGCAGCAGCAAAATAAGTTCGAGACTAGGTTAAGGAAGGTAGAAAAGACACTAGCGGACGCTAGGTGGGATAATGCACAGAAGGTGTGGAGGTCAGATGTATTGCAGGGGATAAAATTGTTTCCCGCAATTACTAAGGAAGAAGAGGAGACAGGTAAGAAAGCTACCTGTAAGACAAACAGGAGGTGTTCCAAGGATAGAGAGGACGAGGAAAAGTTGAGAAGAGAAGAGGAGTTAGAGGATGAGGAGTTAATCATGCAATTGCTGAACGACCGTCCACCACCTTATGCAGAGAGTGGACAAGGTCCAAGTACCAGTTCTGCCCCTCCGGCACCGGTACAGAACAGTGAAACTCAGAGTTCAGGAGCATCATCGGGACGAAAGGACCCGAGTTTACTGTTCACCCCGCAGATACCGCAGGTTAGGAGAATATATCCAGATGTGCCCATATTGAAACCAGCAGAAAATTATCAGCCGCAGGTCCCAAGGTACTACAGCAGTGACAACAGTACGGGAATGATTCTAGATCCAACCGTAATGGGAGGACAGAATGGTCACAACCCAACACTGGCACAAGCTGAATCAACCCAGTTTTTGATGCCTCAAAAGCAGATGCAGGGGGGAAACGCACATGCTCAGATGACGGGGAGTCAGATGGGCATGCCGGCAATGATGACCCATAGTGTGGGAATGAACATGTCTCAGAACATGGGAAATGGACAGAACCCAGATGCGATATCACTACCCATTACTGTAGGTCCACCGGTACCTTTGTACAGTCAGCCTAACTTGGGTATGAGCGGTCAGGGATCAATGCTGCAGAATGGGACAGAAAGGAGGTGCATAGAAAACACTCCAGGGATAACTCCGATAGCGGCTCAGCCAACTGGATCTGGGTCCTTGATGGAGTTTAGTCCCATATGTGCTCAGTCAACACTGGTGAGGTCGAGTCCCCCACTGATGATACCGCTATCATCGAACACTGAAAAGTTGCCGCAACCATCAATGGCAGTCGATGTGAATGCTACACTGATGGGGTTGAATGCGCAACAGCTGACACAGTGGTTCAACAGTCTGAATTCCACACAAAGCTCAGCCAGTGGGAAGGGAGAAGATTATCTGAATAGGGTCAGGTTGAACATGGAAGCACAAGAATTGGTGGAAGGGACTATGGGTGTGAATAGGTTAGAGTCCTACTCGGAAGAAGAGCTGAGGTATCTATGTCCCAGGATTACGAGAGAAGTGAACAAGGTACATAGAAGCTTGCAAGAAATAGCTGACAAAAACGGGGTTGATATAGACAAGACGAAACACTTGAGCAGGAGCTACAGGTTGGATTTCGGGACCACAGATTTTGAACACATGAGGTCAGCAGGCATGAAGGCGCACCTTAGAGAATTGTTGCAGAGTGCACAAGTGTGGAGGTGCTTAGACAAATGGGAAAGCAGATGGGTAAAGAGAAAGGAAAAGAGGAAAGACAGTGTCCCAGAGCTCAACGAGAAAAGACCACAGAGTAGTGATGCAGTAACCATGTTACCAATGAGGGAGACAGCAGGGGGAAAATTAATACATGTACCATGGCATAGAAGCGACATTCAGTCTTTTACGGATGATTTTCCCAAACTGAGAGAGAAACCGATTGAATGGTATCAACAAACTGATAGGTTTGTGAAGCTTGCAAAATGTCTCTGGGAAGACCTGAACACTGTCTTTGAGATTGTGGTTCCGGCAGATTTGTGGGAGGATTGCAAAAGAGCTGTAGGTTGGCCGACAAGTGAACCAGAGAGAGACAGGGATACGGGTGCACCATCACCTATGGTGATGAGCCTGTACTATAAGGTGATTGAGCATTTGAAGACGAAGGTTGCAGCAAAAAATGTGGATTGGCAGAAGATCGATCGAACTGCCCAAGAGGCTAAAGAGTCGATTCATAGTTACTATGAGAGGTTGTTGAAGGCGTTCAAGAACTACAGTGGCACGGAAACAATAGAGGCGAAGGACATGCTTCATTTTGTGTTCAGATTTGTGGAAGGGCTGAGACCAGAGATAAGTCAGATGATAAAGTCGCATTTGATTTGTTGGCAGTCGAAACCTATTGATGAGGTGTTGAATTATGCGAAATACTGTAGCGATGAAATTGAAGTGAAACAGAAAAAGTTGAAAGAGAAAGTGATGATGATGCAGCTTAAAGCAGCTCAGACAGGTCTGCAAGGGTTGCAAGGGTTCCAACAACAGGTACCGCAACCGCAGCCGCAGTTGCAGGGAAATATGACGTTTCAGCCACAGGCGAGAGGCAGAGGCAGAGGAGGTTTTGTGAATAATGGTCCGGATTTGAACACTGTTGTGACTCCGAATGGTGTGCAGGCATTGAAAAAGGTGATGCTGTGTCACGTGTGCGGAATTGTCGGTCATTGGAAACGCGAGTGCCCGATGGTGGTGCAGGAAGGTGCAGGTGTTGGTCAGCAAAACAATGATGTCAATGCATTTCAGACAATGAGGGGACCGAAAATGAGAGGTCCAAACCCAAATTTTCAGACCATAAATCAGCTGCAGGGATTACAGCCCATGCAGCCGCAGCAGATGCAGATGCCCCGTATGCAGATGACGCAAATGAAGCCAATGCAACAGCAGTTTCCCATGGTACCTAATCAGCAAATGCAAATACCTTTGGCACCAATGAGTCAGCAGCAAGTGATGGTTCCTCCACAGGTCTCGGGTCAGGTAATGAATACAAATGGCACCGTACAACAGTTCCCATTACACAGTGAGAGTGGAATAAACAATGTATGGGAGAGTGAAAGTTCAGGAGAGGAAGGAGATTGTGTGCTTGCAGCATCCTTGGAAGTTGATCAAAAGGGTCCGTACGTGGAAGGAAGAGTAATGGGTCATCGTGTCTCATTCTTGGTTGACACAGGAGCCACACGTTCAACTGTTAAGAGCATTGAAGTACCAAATTTGCCACTCTCAGGGAGAACAGTTCAAGTGGTGGGAGTAGCAAACAGGCACCTGACAAACCCAATTACAGATCCGGTACCAGTCAGCATTGGTAACTATCAAGGGTTACATAAATTTGTGGTATGTGACTCAAGCCCGATAGCACTGTTAGGGAGAGACCTATTGTGCAAATTGGGTTGTTCGATTATGTGTTCGAACGATGGAATCAAAATTCAGACGAGCAGTGATGGGGAAGAAGAGGACAGTGTAGAGGGGGATGAGATGGAAAGTGTCGATGAAGAGTATCCTCTGATTTGTCTTTTCCCGATGATAACTGAAGAAGATATTCCAGCTGAATTACGGGAAACAGTCGGAAAGGAAGTGTGGGATATGACAGGGAAAGAGGTGGGATTGATGAAAGGAGTGGAACCAGTGAAAGTGACTGTAAAGCCCAATGCAACCTTTCCCCAGACCCCACAATACCACATGGCACAAGACACCCTCATGAAAGTTGCCCAACTCATTGACGAATTTGTAAAGCAGGGAGTACTGAAAGAAGTGTTAAGCAGTCCATGTAATTCACCAATCATGGGACTAATAAAGCCGAGTGGAAAGGTCCGAATTGTACAGGACTTGAGGAAAATAAATGACATCATAATTAAATGTTGCCCTGTCGTACCAAATCCAGCTGTGATAATGTTTCAAGTCCCTTGCGATGCCGAGTGGTTCTCAGTCATCGACTTGTCACAAGCATTCTTTTCGGTGCCTCTTCATGAGGACAGTCAATTTCTCTTTTGTTTCAAATTCTTAGACAGAGTGTACAGTTGGTGTCGAATTCCTCAAGGGTTCTCTGAGTCACCGTCAATTTTCAATCAGATTCTAAAGAAAGACTTGGAAGCATTAGAATTGCCATTCGAGTCAACCCTAGTACAGTACATCGATGACTTACTGATTGCATCAAAGACAGAAAGTGGCTGCACAGCCGATACCATTGCTCTGTTGAACCATTTGGGAAGGAATGGACACAAGGTGTCTCCTTCCAAATTGCAGTTCTGTCAGAAGAAAGTGAAATACTTGGGTCACCAGATAGAGAAAGGGTCACGGAGAATAATGAAGGAAAGAATAACAAGTGTACTTCAAATGAGTCCACCAAAGACAAGGAGGGAGGTGAGGAAGTTTCTGGGAATGGTAAGCTACTGTCGTCAGTGGATTCCCAACTTCTCAACTCTAGCAAAGCCTTTACTGAAGCTGACCCAGAAGGATGCCTTGGATCAAATTGAGCTGAAAGGAGATGAGATGGATGCTTTTATTGAATTGAAAGAATGCATGTGCAGGGCTCCAGCTTTAGGTATGCCTGATTACACAAAGCCTTTCACATTGTTTTGTCATGAACGAGATGCATGTTCTTTGTCTGTCTTGACTCAAGCCCATGGTGGCATAAACAGACCAGTAGCGTATTTTTCAGCTACTTTGGATCCGGTCGCAGCAGCACTTCCAGGGTGTTTGCGCGCCGTAGCAGCAGTTGGTATCAGCCTCACTCAGAGTGAAGGAATAGTGATGGGACACCCAGTAACAGTCATGGTCCCTCACTCAGTTGAGATACTTTTGACCCGCTCCCGAACGCAACACATGACTGGAGCAAGACTCACAAGGTATGAAACGATAATTCTGGGCTCACCGAATGTGCAGCTGAAAAAGTGCACTACGTTGAATCCAGCAACCTTGCTTCCCGGTGAAAATGCTGAAGTTGAGAACGCTGAAGACGTCGAGCATGACTGCCTTCAGGTGACTGAATTTTGCACAAAACCTCGACCTGACATTAAGGATACTAAGCTTGATGAAAATGACCAAATTGTTTTCGTTGATGGTTCATGTCTAAGAGATGGGATGGGAATTTTGAAAGCAGGATATGCTGTATGTACTGTAACAGGTGTCTTGGAAGCGTCCTGGCTTCAAGGAGTCTATTCTGCACAAGTAGCAGAACTTGTAGCCCTTACAAGAGCATGTCAACTGTCTGCATTGATGAAAGTCACCATTTACACTGATAGTCAGTACGGGTTTGGAATTGTGCACGACTTTGGACAACTATGGTCACAGAGAGGTTTCCTGACTTCTTCAGGATCCCCAGTGAAAAACGGGGAGAGAATAAGGGAATTGTTACACGCCATTCAAATGCCAGCCGAAGTCGCAGTGGTAAAGTGTAGTGCTCAAACAAAAGGACAGGACTATGTTTCTCTGGGAAATGCATATGCAGATCAAGTCGCAAGATTTTGTGCCTTGAACTGTATATTACTCAGAGATGAATGGAATTCGATAAGTGAACCAGAACTCGAACCAGCTGAAGCATTTGCCTTGAAGGTTGTAGATACAATGGATGAACTAAAAGCGTTACAGAATAACGTCAGGGAGGATGAAAGAGATTCCTGGATTAAGTCACAATGTATAAAGAGACCAGATGAGTTATGGGTTTCAAATGAGGGAAAATTTGTTTTGCCAAATGGTCTCTTATCGCAGCTAGCGCGGTTCTATCATGGGCAGGCTCACCTAGGGAGAGATGCTATGATAAGATTGTTCAAAACTGATTGGTTTAACCCCAGATTTCGTCAAGCTGCAGAAGCAGTTTGCCATCGATGTGTCATTTGTCAGCAGATGAACCCAGGGAAGGGAACGGTTGTGAACGCGAGCCACATTGGTAGGGCGAGCGGCCCGTTTAGTAGAATGCAGATGGACTTCATTGAGATGCCTGTGCATGGAGGTCTGAAGTATGTGTTGGTGATTGTGTGCATTTTTAGTCACTGGATTGAGGCATACCCCACACGTAGAAATGACAGCCTTACAGTTGCAAAACTATTGTTGAGGGAGTTGATACCACGTTTCGGATTCCCGATCTCTTTAGAATCAGATAGGGGAAGTCACTTCAATAACGAGGTGATAAAGTTACTTTGCGCAGCGCTGAACATTGAGCAAAAACTGCATTGTAGCTATCGCCCTGAAGCCTCAGGACTGGTGGAACAAATGAATGGTACATTGAAATCAAGAATGGCGAAAATATGTGCATCGACAAATTTGAAGTGGCCTGACGCATTGCCCTTGGTGTTAATGTCAATGAGAAACACCCCTGATAGAAAGACTGGATTGTCTCCGCACGAAATTCTCATGGGCAGGGCTATGAGACTTCCTGCAGTTCCCGCAAACGCGCTTTTGAATATTACAGATGATATGGTGTTAGACTACTGCAAAGGTCTGGCTGATGTGGTTCGCTCTTTCTCTCACCAGGTGGAAGCGACCACCTTGCCACCGATCCAAGGTCCAGGACACACACTGAAAGCAGGTGACTGGGTCGTGGTAAAGAAGCACGTGAGAAAGTCGTGTCTGGAACCCCGTTGGAAAGGCCCTTTCCAAGTGATCCTGACGACCACTACCGCTGTGAAGTGTGCGGGAGTTCCCAACTGGATTCACGCCAGTCACACAAAGAAAGTGTTGTGTCCCACAGATGAGGAAGTTGAAGCGCTAAAACTGCCAGTGCCTGATAAAACAGTGTTGAGCGCTGAGACAGAGCAAAACGGAACTGAAAGCGAACAGGCAGGAACAGAAGAGAGAGAAATATTCTCTGAGGACGAAACAACCGACTCACTTGGGGAAGACCAAGGAGAAACCTCAGACAGCGACGAAGCAGCTGAAGGTGACAAAGAGCCTGAAGCAGCTGAGGGTAGCAAAGGGCCTGAAGCAGCTGAAGGTGACAAAGAGCCTGAAGCAGCTGAAAGTGATAAAGAGTCTGAAGAAAGTAACGGTGACGAAGGGCTCGAAAGAGGTGAAAAAGCAGGAGAGCCTGATCAGAGGAGGGCTTTCCCAGAAGCAGACGATACAGAAAAAGAAAAAGAGAACGTGATTGATTCCCCAGAAGGAGGGGACAAGGCAGAACAGAACGAAACAGTTCAAGCTTCCACAGAAAAGATCGCAGGTCCATCAAATGGACACGGTGCAAAGAGGAGACTAAGTATATCACCAATAAAGCAAAGGACTAAAGAAAACTTGAACGACGGAGAAAGGCCAAAAGTGAAAGAGAAAAGAAAGGAAGTGACTGTCGTGGTACCATCCTCAAGTGAAGGAAAAGACTTGGCCAAAGAGGAAAGTACCAGTGAGGCAGAATCGAAAAGAGAAGCAAAATTGAAAAGGAAAAGGATACCAAACAGGAGATATTCCGGTCCAGAATGGGCATATGTAGTCAATGACGATTGGACTGACGAATTTGTATCTCTTAGCCTCGAGAACGAAGAAGAAGAGATACCAATAGAAAAGAAAAGTTTTATGGACTCTGTCGATTGAAAGGGTAATAAATGATATTGCTTGCTACAATCTAACGTGATACAAACAACCAGCTGAGACATTGCTAAACCGGATAAGACACTTGCTGAACTGATAAAAGACTGAGTTATTGCCGAATTGAGACAAATGCTGCTAACCGATAAGTGACTGGCCTCTTGAAGAAAACTGTGTGAACATTGCGCTCGTTCAGCTTTGTAACTGAATTGCTAAATAGTTTCTTTATAGGTGCTTCTAGCTCTCTGATTCTATACAGATCATGACGCAAAACAGTAGAAAGAAATATTGTAAATATGTGTGTATAGGCTTGGTAATTGCATGTGTACTAATAATAATGGCAATAGTGCTTGGAATGCATGGAAAGGGTGAGAATGAGAAAATTGATGCTTCTACTTTTGCTCCTGTTACTGTCACTGAACTAACCGCATAGAAAAGACTAGAATTAGATGAGAGACACTTGCATGATAAGAAATAACTTTCGTATAATGTTTTCTATCGCTTGCTAACAGAATATGTTGAGACTATGGATGCGAAAGATTGTTATGTGTGTACACAGATACCGACATCAGTAAAGGAAGGGGTGACTTATCACCACATGCCTCTTACATACGGGATTACATGTAGTATAGTAACTTCTAGATTTTATGGTCAAACTAACATACAGTATTTTTACTCAAATTATGATGTTACCTTTGCATATGTTCCTATAATAGCGCAGCTAAGCCAGATTGCTAAAGATTGGGATGCTAAAATAATGAGGGAATTTTTCGAGCCAATGCAACCTTTTGAAACGGCTCACGCTCATAGGGAAAACCTTACCTGCTCGCTCTCTGCAGTAGAAATAAGCTTTTTAGATCGCACAGATGATAGAAGGGCACAAATGAATGCGAAATTAGAAAAAGAGCTAAGTAAGAGGACTTCAGTAGATCATTATGATTTTGCCGCAATAAAGACACAAGGGAGAATAGCTTTAGATGCTTGGCATGTAGGGAAATTTTGTATATATCGAGGTAAATCTTATTATGATAACATTTTCGTAGGAGCGAGTGAGTGTAAACATACGTTTATCTTTAAGGCCAAATGGACATTCATGATGAACGGACTTGACCCTGTCATACCAGGCGTATATTACATTTGTGGGTATAATGCCTATTATCGTCTTCCGAAGGGATGGTGGGGAAGATGTTATTTGGGTATAGTGTTCCCAAAGGTTTATCAACTGGATGACCTATCGATGATTCCAAAGACATCTGGATCCCATCGTATCCGGAAAAGAGAGACCGCAGCTGCTGTGGTAGGAGATATATTTGGAGCCATGATTCCTTCATTGGGAGTTGTGTTGAATTCCATCAAAATAAGAAAGTTGTCTACTATAGTGGATAACATGTTGACAAAGTTTTCAGGTGCTATAATGCTGATAGATGCTGAGCTTGCAGCGGAAAGAGCTATGACTCTTCAAAACAGGCTTGCCTTAGACATTCTTTTAGCAAAGGATGGCGGCGTTTGCAAAATGCTTGGTGCGCGCCACTGTTGCACGTATATTCCCGACAACAGTGTGAAAATTAAAACTATGCTTGCTAATCTAACAAAGGAGAGTGCAGACTTGAAGGAATTGAAAGAACCAGGAGTGTGGGAGAAGGTTGGAAAAGGACTTGCTTCAGTGGGAAATTGGATTGGTGGAATTTGGAATGGAATATTGCTAAAAATAATACAGGGAATACTAATAGTCCTAATTTGCATCTTTGGAATTTGGGGAATAAAAAGGGGAATAATAATGATCATGGCAAGAATTAAGAGAAGGAAGGAAGAGAAAATGATGAAAAGAATGGCAGAAGAATACAAGGCCAGAACAAGGGGAACTAAAAGGAAAAGAGAACTGACAGAATTTTAATGGAATAAAATTTGTGGGAATAGTTTGTGTGATGACAAGTAGTCATCAGAGGAGGGATTGATGACGCAGAAATAAAGGTTTTTCATTTATTAGCGCTTAAACGTAGTGCTGCAATAATCAAGAGTGACTTTAACCGAACTAATAAAGATTGTACGGGGACAAAATGTGCCCTCAGAGTAGTTTGCCAACATTTATAAGCGTGCTTTATATAACGTGATGTATTAGAATTGCACTAATCTGACATAATCGTAAACGTGTGCTATGATTTGCTTGTTTGAAATGTTTTAGCTTAGCATTACTTTAATGGAGGCTTCGGCCTAGTTGCCTTGTCTCACGATTTAGATGCTCGTATTTTTCCAATGTGCTAATAAACGTGTATTTCTGCTTGAAGCTGTACTTTTCCACTGAGATCGTTCACATGCTTATCTTAAGGTTTCGTGCCAGCCTGGCATTTTTCTCTTTGCTCCAAGGTCAATCTGCAGGTGCGGACAATGGAAGCTCTGAAAATGAGTTAATTGGTATAAAATGTTGCAACTTGCGTACCCGTCTCCAAGGATAATGTATGCTTAAGTAAAAGCTTGAGAACTGTTGTTTTTGATTGGATAATTTGAAGCCAACCTATGAACCCTCCAATGGAAGACCCTACTGGATTTGAACTGTTGTCTATTTAAACCAGGTGCACAAGAAGAAAGTAGCTATTACCCGACATTGCACCCATTGCGCCATTTTGCAGCTAATATGGCCCACCTTGCTGCGACGCCATTTTGAAAGAGACTTTGATGCTTTCTCTAATCGAGAGAAAGAGACTAAATGATTCTTACCCTAGAGACTTTAACTTTGATTTGTCCTTTTGCATGAAGTAGTAGTTTATCTTGCCGCCGTGAGGTAACTGCCCCGTCCACCCCTGCCCCTTTGCCCCGTCCCATGCTGATCGAGAAACGGTACCTGTGAGACGAAGACTTCCTTGAATGCTGATTGTAATTGGTAAATATGAAAGGAAATTGTATGATTGCATTGTGTTTCTTTTAGGTAACCAACTGCCGAATTTTTGATAAGAGCCCTAGTTAGGAGTTTTTCTAAATTAATGTTGCTAAATTGTTTTTGCATGAAGTCCCACATGCCGATGCTAATTGAGGTTAGATGAGGATTCCTTTTGTTGCACGATGCAATTTGAGACCTTGTTATGCTGACTAAATGTATGCAATTAGCTCATTACAGATTATAGTTTTAGTGATTTGCATTGCTATCATCGAATGCCTTGTTATTCAAATGCTGCATAGATTGCACCTGTTTCGTCGTTATGGACAGCTATTAATGTTCATTTACGTTTATCATTTGGTGTTGAGACACATCTATATTGTGCTAGCTTTGTTAATATAGGGAAATAAATTCATTAACTTTGAATAAACTGGTGTGGTTATTCATGACCGAAAGGTCATGGTTCGCCGAAATGTATTCTGGATTAATTGTTAAGTGTTATGTTGATCAGGGCATTGCTTACGTTCGTTATTGATTATTGATTTGATTAAATTGACTGATCTCGGGTGAAGAGAGTCCCACTTAGCCAAAAGATTCATCGGCCGAAAGAGCGTCCAAGTACAGGTAAATTATTAGTACGGAACGCTCTATCACTATCAATGATAATGTCTTTACAGAGCGAGGGACTAGGTAGGGAAACAATAGGCACATGGAAAAGACGAAAAAACCTGCTACTGCACAGACTTGAGGCACAAACCAAAAGAACAAGTATGCACCAAATCAAATGGAGAAAGCCTGTATGGAAAAAAAAAACATCCAAGACGGAAAGATTATTGCAACCGTGCACTGAGCGAAATACAAGTTTCCCATATGCCCCAATGACTCTGAATCCTACTCATGAGTACTAATGTTTGGGCGCACTGGTGATCACAGTTGGACCCTTGTACGAAAACATAATATCATATTGCAGCATTCCTATAGTACTTTCATACATCTTGGAGAGATTCCAAACACTTTCCAGTGATCATGTAAGTAGTTATTTCATCTTACTGCACGAGGAGAGAATAATGTTAATTGAGGAGGCATTAAGTAGTATTGGGAAACATCCTTTTTTACGACTTTTTTTTTACGAAGGTCGTGGTTAACGAAAGCGCAACAACGCTTTTTTTAACCACGACTTCGGTTTTTTGTGCCTTAACTACGTATGTTCTGAACAACGAACATGCGTGGTTAAGGTACAAAGAAGGGACTTGGCGAAGGTAAGTGGTGGGTTTAGGTTTTGGGGAGGGGGTGGGGGGTCAGGGGGTTTTAGGTTTTGGGGTGGGGTTGGGGGGGTGGGGCGTTTTTGGTTTTGGGGAGTGGGTGGGGGGTCAGGGGGTTTTAGGTTTTGGGGTGGGGTTGGGGGGGTGGGGCGTTTTTGGTTTTGGGGAGTGGGTGGGGGTCAGGGGTTTTTAGGTTTTAGGGTGGGGTTGGGGGGGTGGGGCGTTTTTGGTTTTGGGGAGTGGGTGGGGGGTCAGGGGGTTTTAGGTTTTGGGGTGGGGCAATTTTGGTTTTGGGGAGTGGGTGGGGGTCAGGGGGTTTTAGGTTTTGGGGTGGGGTTGGGGGGGTGGGGCGTTTTTGGTTTTGGGGAGTGGGTGGGGGGTCAAGGGGTTTTAGGTTTTGGGGTGGGGTTGGGGGGGTGGGGCGTTTTTGGTTTTGGGGAGTGGGTGGGCGGTCAGGGGGTTTTAGGTTTTGGGGTGGGGTTGGGGGGGTGGGGTGAGGGATGTAGGGTGAATGGTGCCTATTGCTAATGATTTTATCAGGAATGCCTTTACAACGAAATATCGTTGTTAAGGCATTCGTGGTAAAATCATTAGTAGTAGCAACGAGGTCGGTGTTCCGACCTCGTTGTTAAGGCAGTAGTTTTTTTTGCAGTCGTTGTTTCGTCGTATATTCATTAGTATTGTGTTTTCTCGTCATTCGTGATGGCTGAGTGCTCGCCAGACTTGGTATAGTAGCATGTATAATTATCATCTCAATGGAAGAGTAAGCACAGGGACAGTCTTGGATAGTTTTGCATACAACATGTAAGAGCAGCAGCCTGAGAGCCAAGTTGGCCCTGAATTTTTGGAGAAACCGGACCTGATTCACTTTCAGGCTGCATTCTTCGGTTTACATGTCTGTAATGAGAACAAACTTCCGCCTATGCTAATATTTTTGAAAAGGGGGAATTATCAAGAGGTGAGCCATTGTCAATGTGAGGTTTCTCATTTGGCTGTATAATCTCAGTTTGGATTGCAGGAAGGTTGGTCTTATTCCATGGACTGCTCCTTGTACTATAGAGAGGTTTTGACCCAGATGCATCTTGCTACTGGTGCCAGTATAGAGACTTCTGTGCAATAAGGTGTCTGCTAAGATTTAGGGCTTGTTAGGCTGCAACATTATGGACTCACTGTAACTTGTTGATTAGTTGTCTAGGGAGTCCACTGTGGAAATCATTTGTGTACTCTAGACATGTCATCACTAAAGCTAATGTTGTCTGCATCCTGTAAGAGAGGCCTACGGGTGAGAAGATGGGTATTCATCATGTAGAACGAGAATCCCATCATTTTGTTGATGAGGGTTTGGAGTGAAAGTGTGAGATCCATGATATGCATATGTTTTTAACCTCTATCTATGTGGTTGGCAGTAGTCGAGTCTTCAGAGGCTAGGCAAATTGTGATTTTGCCAGAATCCACAGGTAGATATTTGGGTTTCGGAGGAGTTAAGTTTCAGATGATTCTTTGGCATCCATTTTCCATTGCCAGTAGGCATTCCCCAGTCCAGATGTTAATGCTGCTTAAAGATGACCTGAGTATCATAAGTCTAATTGTAGCTGGTGAGTTTGGAAAGTTCACAAGGTCTGGAAGAGGGGACAGGTAAAGCCTAAATGCAGAGGGGGCCCAATGCCGAGCCCCGTGAAAGTTCTAAAAGACAGTTGAAAGGCAAAGAGTTGAACGGAGATATTGTAACAATTTGAATTCTATTGTTAATGTAGGATTTTATCCAGTAAAGTACTGTGCCCTTTGTCCCTGTACTGTGAGCACCGAAATTTAGCATGAATAATTATCTGAAATGTTAATCATGCCTATGTACTAAGGTGTGAAACAGGGCCTGCACATGCTTTTTATAAATAATGTACTAACATTGTAATGAAAAACATGTCTGTTTAAGAGTAAGTTTTCTGCTAAATTAAATGCTGTAATAAATGAGTATTTCTGGCTTTCTGCTGGGCCTCAAGCAGACAAGGCCACAGTGGGAAGTTATCTAACACCCGGTGTTCTTACTGTTGTTACAATTGAATATTTTCACGTTAATTGTATGACAGGCTCCATTCATTGATTCAAATATTTGTCCGAAGCTATGTTTCTAACTCATGTTTTTCTATCGAGGATACTCAGGCCTATTTTTATACTTTATTAGTGCCGCATTTGCGCCGCTTTTTGATGCAAAACCGGCGCAAACTCACAACATTTTTCTGTAACAACTGTCTCGCAGCATATTTGGAATGTGCCAAACAAAAAGGCCCACTGATCACAGTCGGAAGAAGAGGAGCACAAGATACATTTAGTATATTTTGGAGTTACGTAAAAGATGGAAAAACCCAATCAACGTTTGCCAGTTAATTTTTATGCATTGCCGATATCTAATGTTTTTGTAATTGGATGTTCTTTCTTCGCCAGATGTTTTCAACCAATAGTAAATGTTTAGCAAGTTTAATTTAATGTTTCAGGGTCAGTCATTCAAGGGTTATTCGTCTTTGAGCACAAACTGGGGCTCTTTTCTGGTGTGACCTGTCACTTTCACACTTCATGCTTTGCCAGTCAGTCTACTGACATTCCGGTGCTTTATTATTTTCTGAGTTTACTATGCATGTTCAATGCTGAACTAATGATCTGATGGGTTAGTAATCTTATAGTCCAAATTCTAAACCGTTCCACTTTCCCTGTTCCTGTACTGATGCTGGCGCTGCTATCCCCCTGACGAAGTTGAAGCTGTACTGTTGATTCCCTTGGGGATAGGTAAATGTATGATCTGTGTTTTGTTGTTTGTCTTTTGTTTTTCAGGTACCAACTCCTACTGTTTAATACTGCTGTTTTTTTTTTTATTAGCGCCATAGCTAGATGTTTTCTAAATTAATGTTGCTAAACCTTTTGCATGAAGGCCAACATGCAAATGCTAATCTGAAGTTAGTGAGGTGTTTTCTGTATACCTATGACCTGATGTTGTTTTATTGCTGAACCACTGTATGTCCTATCTCTTGCTCAAATATTGCTGTTATTAATTAGTGTTTTTGCTGTTGAAATTGTCGTTCTTATTACTTTGTTTAAAGTGAGATTTTTTAGGCAGTTTGGTCAGCCTGTAATGTCTCTTTACTTGTACCATTTGGTGTTGAGACTAATTTTTGTGGCCTTAGCGTTGTTATTATAGGGAAATAAACATTTTGACTGATACTAAAAGGTGTGGTTATTCGTGACCAAATTGGTCATGGTGCATTCTTTATTGACTCTTTGGTGATCATTATTATTTAATTCTGTTGTGTTATGTGACACCTTACAATAATAATTTAAACGAGTCAAAAGATTAATCAACCTTATAGTTGCATCCGCTTACTATTATCATGACAAATTAGATAACTCAAGGGCGCGCTAACAGTTTTGGTAGCAGAATTTGATGGTTAGGTCCCTTTAATTTGTGGAGATTTATTAATTTTTTAATTGATGCAGAAAATGAAGATGTGTCCCTAAACGCCCAAGGTGACTTTCCCTGGTCCTTGGAGTTTGCCTATGTTGGTGGGGAGTGTTCTCAGCGTTTTATTGTCAGGTTGAATAAAGTAAATTATGCGCTTGCACAGCTTTAGGTAGTTTGCAGGTGATTGAGTTGTTTGTGAGATTTTAGGGGAGTTTGCCTACTCCAAATGTTGATGAAGAAGGGGTTTGCATACTCCAAAGGATGTTATAGAAGGGGTTTGTGTACTCTGATGTGTGAAAGTAGGGAAGTCTGTGAACTTCATATGTGTGTGGCACTTGGTGCTCAAAAAAATTGCCCACGTGGTTGTTGGCATATTGGCCCTGCATGGCCTAAGACTCTGGAGTATATTAAAAGTGGATTGAGGCACTTGGTTTTTGTTGTAATTTGTCTGTTTTGTAGGTCAATCGGGCGTGGTTGGCAAGTCGAGTTTGTGAGTTGAGTGTAAGATCTTTTTGACTGAGAGTTGGTGACACCTATCTGCACCAGGACAGGCCATTTGAGAGTATAATTTGCTGGTAAAATTTTGCTTGGGAATCTGGGAAACTAAGAAAGACAAAATCGCTGTTAGAGCAAAAAAGCCATCAGTGAAAATCCATTAGGTTCCTGAAGCGATTGTACTACCCTACCTGTAGTAAATAGACAAATTGGTTTTTGTTTTTTCCTGAAGTGCTCGCAAATACTTTAGCATTTAGTTTTGAGTGTAGTTGAGTTTAGGAGGACAAGCCACAAGACTTTGTCAGCCGCTGTAAGTAAGTGTGACATCATTTTGTGCCACGCTGGGATAGGCTGGTTAGTGAGAAGGGTCGTGCACGGATTGGTGAACAACCCTGAAGAGCAATTGGTCGAGAAGGGAGACGTAGTGGATTGTGGGATTAAAAGTCACTTCCTGATTGTTGATTTTTGACATAAACTTGCGAAAATGAAATTTTTCAAATCCTTAAAAAGTGCTCTTAGAGAAGATGAATATATTCCAGCTAGGGTAGGAGAAATTCGTCCTCCAGAAGGTATCCCGGCATATATCATAATTGAAGAGAAAGGTACCGAAGCATGCCTTTGGTTGAAGCATTGGTGCAAAATCACAGGAATAGAAGGGAGCTTAGCGTTTCCTGAAAACTGAACATTTAATTTGAGAATTTTAGAGAATTTGAGACAAGTGATGTATAGTTTAAAACCTCTGCCAAGACCAGCTCAGTTCGAAGCATTAGCGATCTGGGAACTAGTAGCCAGACAACAACAAGCGTTGAAATTTGAGAGGAAAATGAGAAGAGCAGAAAAGTCACTAGTAGAGGCTAAGTGGGATAATGACCAGAGACAGTGGAGACTAGATACCTTAAATGGTATTAAGATGTTTCCTGCGATTTCAGAAGACAGTGAGAAAGAAGCAAAGAAGGCTTCTTAGAAATCAAAAGGGAGTTTAATTTCAGATGGAGAGCTGAAATCGAAAGAAGCTAAGAAGTCTCTAACTGCTGATGAGGAATCGGACGATGATGAGTTAATTTTATAGTTGTTGAGAAATCGTCCCCCAACATATGGGGCACAGGAGAATGGTCCATGTACTAGTGTGAATCCCACTGCACCGACACCGGTTAAAATAACACAGAGTCCAGTACAGAGTATCCCTAACATGGCCGAGAGTTCCGTACAGGTTAATCCTAACGTGAAGCAGAGCTCAGTACAGACTAGTCCTTTCAGGGAAATACCAATGCAGAGCAGTTTCAATCTGCCGACTGTGTCTCCAGTACAGTGTCAGTTGTCACAACCTAGTGTTCCTAGGGTTTACCCAGATGTGCCTATTATAGATGCAGCGCAAATCTAGTGGTGCCAACAGGACAAGTTTGTCAGAAACCAATGTTGGTCCAGACAGAGGCAACTCCGCTATTGCTGCCTCAAATGCAGCTACTAGCAATTCCGAAGTACACGCCTTTAACAGGCACGCAGAGAGAGATGTCTGTATTGAGGAGCCAGAATATGGGGGTAAGGCAGACTCAGAATTTTACTGCTTGACCAAGTCCAGATGCAGTGTCTGTATCAATCACTATTGGTCCAGTCATACCGTTATTTGCCCAGGTAACAATGGAACAAATAGTCAGAGAATCCTAAATCAGAGTCAACTGGGAGAAGGACGTAGTGATAATGCAAGAATAGTCTGTCCCACACTGATATTTGATGGTACAGGGCCATTGTTGGAGTTGAGGCCTCTCAGAGCTCCTTTGAATACTGAAGCATGGTCGCATATTGGCACCAACATAAGGTTACTGACACCTCAACCTCCGAGTTTAACTGTACAACAGCTACCTGGCACTCAGCCTAATAACATCTCATTACAGAGTTTGCCAGCTCAACAATTAACCCAGTGGTAAGAAAAGCTGAGTACCTCACAAGATTCTTCTAGTGGAAGGAATTTTATTAACTACACTAGGCATTCAATGGAAGCGAGTGATCTTATTGAGGGAACCATTGAAGAAGACTTGCAACACTTGTGTCCGAATATTACAAAAGAAGCAGGTTAGATACATCAACAATTAGCGGATGTAGCAGACAAAGATGGGATAGACCTTTCGAAAATGAAATATTTGAAAAGAATTTACAGGTTAGATTTGAGGCAAAGGACTTTGAACGCATGAGATCTGCAGGGATGAAAACGCACCTTAACGAGGTGCTTCAAGGCATCCAGATATGGCGGGCATTAGGCAAAAAGGTGAAGAAAAGAGACAAGCTGAAAAAAGGTCCTGCTACTTTTTCTGTAGAAGCACCACGAAATAAGGAAGCAGTAAACGTTTTATCAATGAGAGAAATTCCAGGAGGGAATTTTGTACATGTCCCTTGGAACAGAAGTGAAATTTTGTCATTCACAAATTATTACCCCAGGTTGAGGGAGAAACCAGTAGAATGGTACCAGCAAACAGATAGGTTTGTGAAGCTTGCAAAATGCCCGTGGGAGGATTTGAACATTCTTTTAGATATAGTTTTTCCAGCACATTTATGGATTGAATGCAAGAAGAGTGTAGATTGGCCAACAAGTGAGCTGTGAAGAGATCCAGCAACAGGTGCACTGTCTCCTGAAGTAATGAAAGCTTACTATAAAGTCATTGAATATCTGAAGACGAGAATTTCACCCAAAAACATTGATTGGCAGCGCATAGATAGAACAGCCCAGGAAATGAAAGAATCAATTAATTCATACTACGAGAGATTGCTAAAAGCATTTAAACATTACAGTGGTAGAGAAACAATTAAAACGAAAGACATGATTCATTTTATGTTCAGATTTGTTGAGGGACCCAGACCAGAAATTATTCAGGTGATTAAGAGCCATTTGATTTGTTGGTGAGCCAAGCCGATTGCTTTAGTGCTGCAGTATGCAAAATACTGTAGTGATGAGATTGAATTGAAACAGAAAAAGTTGAATGAAAAAGCAATGGTGATGCAGATCAAAGCTGCACATACAGTGATTCAGGGAAGTTTTCAGCCTCAGCAGCAGCAGGGAAACAGTATGTTTCAGGATCAAGGCACATTTCAGAATATAGGCAGAGGTAGAGGTAGAGGTCGTGGTGGTATGGGAAGTGTTAATCGTGGTCTTGATTTGAATACAGTGATGATACAAGGAGAGCCACGAGGAAAGAGAATGTTCCCTTGTCATGCTTGTGGGGGAATCGTGCATTGGAAATGGGAGTGTCCAATGGTAAATCAGGGAGGTGTTGTTCAGCAAGTGAATGATGTCAATTCATTTCAAAATGTGAGAGGACCAAGAATGAGAGGTCAAAATAAATTTTTTCAGAATAATGTAAACTTGATGCAAGGGTTACAACCTATGCAGCCTATGCAAATTGTACAGCCATTACAAATACGAGTGCCCCAGTTACAGCCGATGCAGCCACAGGTGCAGATTGTGCCTGCACAACAAATTCAAATGCCTAGACAACAAATTCAGATACCTCAAGCCCCTATGGATCAGCAGCAGGTGATGCTTTCTCAGATGGTCACAGGTCAAAGAGTGAATCAGAGTAATAATACTATACACCAATTGCCATTACACAGTGAGGATGGAATAAACGATGTTTGGATGTCTGAAAGTTCGGATGAAGAGGAATATGTGATGGCAGCTTCTCTAGAAGTGGATCAGAAAGGTCCATATGTTAAAGGAAAGGTGAATAGTCACGGAGTCTCATTTTTGGTTGACACTGCAGCTGCATGCTCAACAGAGAAATCTGCAGAATTTCCAGATCTGCCCTTATCAGGGAAAACAGTTCAGATTGTGGGAGTTGCTAATCAATATTTGACAAACCCAATTTCAGAACCAGTTTTGGTTAAAATTGGCAATGTTAAGGGTTTGCACAAGTTTGTGGTTTGTGATTCAAGTCCTGTGTCTTTATTGGGAAGGGATTTATTGTGCAAAACAAGATGCTCGATTACTTATTCAGAGGAAGGTATTGAAATTCAAACAAACAGTGAAGATGAAGAAGACCAGATACTTACTGTTAACAATGAGTCAGTGTCTGAAGAATTTCCTTTGATCATTTTCAATGAGCAAATGAATGAGGATGCTCCTTTGATTAGTTTCTTTCCAGTTTTTGCAGTGACTGATCTTCCTGTTGATTTACCGAAAAGTGTTGTGACCAAGGTTTGAGATCTCTCAGGAAAGGACATTGGGTTGATAAAAGGAGCAGAGCAGGCAGTGAAGCCCAATGTAGTTTTTCCTCAGACTCCACAATACTCAATGGCAAAATATGCAATTGAGGGTGTGAAACCATTGATAGGAGAGTTTGTGGAGAAAGGTATTTTAAAAGAAGTGTTGAGCAACCCACGCAATTCACATATAATGGGATTGCGCAAACCATGTGGGAAAATTCAACTTGTGCAAGATTTGAGAAAAATAAATGTCATAGTGGTCAAGTGTTGCCCAGTTGTGCCAAATCCAGCTGTGATTATGTTTCAGATCCCAGGCGATGCTGAATGGTTGACTGTGGTGGACCTATGTCAAGCATTCTTTTCCGTGCCTCTTCACGAGGACGGCAGATATCTCTTTTGTTTTAAATTCTTAAACAGGTTCTATTGTTGGTGTACAATTCCACAAGGGTTTTCAGAGTCACCATCCATTTTCAACCATATCTTGAAAAATAATTTGGAATCATTAGTGATGCCTTATCAGTCAAAATTGGTGCAATACATTGATGATCTGTTAATTGCTTCCAAAACAAAAGAAGGGTGTAAATATGATACGATTGCATTATTGAATTTCCTAGGAGACAATGGACAGAAAGTGTGCCCTGCTAAATTATGGTACTGTCAGAAAGAAGTAAAATACTTGGGTCGTTTGATCGAGAAATGATCTAGGAAAATTTCCAGAGAAAGAGTTGCAACTATTTTTCAAATGCCAGCACCAAATACACAGAAAGATGTGAGGGTGTTTTTGGGAATGGTGGGTTACCGCCGCCAATGGATCCTGAATTTTTCAGTTCTTTCTGAGCCCTTACAGAAGCTGACTCATAAAGATGTTTCTGATCCTAAAGTGTTGGATGAAGCTTGTATGAAAGCATTAACTGATTTGAAGGAGAGTTTGTGCCAAGCTCCAGCTTTGGGAATGCTTGATTACACAAAACCTTTCCTGTTGTTTTGTCATGAACGTGATGCATGTCCTTTGTCTGTTTTGATTCAAACTCCTAGCTGTTTGAATCAACCGGTGGCATTTTTTTTAGCCACTTTCGATCCGGTCGCAGCAGCTTTACCAGGTTGTTTGCAGTCAGTTGCAGCAGTTGAGGAGAGCCTCACTCAGAGTGAGAATATAGTAATAGATTATCCCCATTATTATCATAGTACCTCATTCAATTAAAATTTTGCTTACTAGATCAAAGACGTAATATCTGACCAGCTCTAGGCTGACCAGTTATGAGACCGCAATTTTGGGGTCCCCAAATGTAAATATTAAGAGATGTACAGTGCCTAACCCAGCAACTTTACTTCCAAGTGAGGATACAGACATTGATAAATTGGGTGACACAGAACACGATTGTCAGGAAATTACAGAATTATGCACAAAACCCAGAGCCGATATTAGAGATACTTGCCTGGAAGAGAATGACCAAATTATCTTTGTTGACGGTTTCGGCCTAAGAGATAATGTGGGCACATTAAGAGCAGGATATGCAGTGAGTACCATCACTAGAATACTGGAAGCTTCATGGCTTCAAGGAGTGTTCTCTGCACAAGTGGCAGAACTAGTGGCTCTTACTAGAGCATGCCACATTTCAACTCCATTGAAAGTCACTATTTACACAGACAGTCAATATGGATTCGGCACTGTGCATGGCTTTGGCCAATTGTGGTCACAGAGAGGTTTCCTGAACTCTTCTGGTTCACCAATAAGAAATGGTGAAAGGATACATGAGTTGTTAAAAGCAATTCAAATGCCTGAAAAGATTGCTGTGGTGAAATTCAGTGCACATCAGAGATCATAAGATCACGTGTCATTGGGAAATGCATATGCACATCAAGTCGCAAAGTTTTGTGCCTTGAATGGCATATTTTTCAAAGGAGAATGGGAATCGTTACCTGAAAATGATGAGATCTATGCAAACTATGTAATGCATTTTATGGATAATTTGGAGGAGTTACACATTATTTGGGATAACGTGGCTAGGGAAGAGCATAGGGAGTGGTTAAAGTCAAAATGAGTCCAAAGAAATGATGACGTGTGGATTTCGGGAGAAGGGAAAGTAGTACTGCCCAAAAGTCTACTGACTCAGATGGCCAGATAATATCATGGACAGGCTGATGTGGGGAGAGATGCCAGGGTCAGGTTGTTTAAACAATTTTGGATCAATCCAAAGTTTAGACAGGTTGCCGAAGCAGTTTGCCACAGATGAGTCATCTCACAGCAGATGAATGTGGGCAAAGGAACAGTCCTCAATATGGGACAAATAGGCATGGCTGGAGGACCATTCAGCCGAATGCAAATGGATTGCATTGAGATGCCTGTTTGTGCTGGTTTGAAATATGTGTTGGTGATTGTGTGCATTTTCAGTCATTGGATTGAGGGTTACCCTTCAAGGAGAAATGACAGTCTTACAGTGGCCACGTTACTGCTTAGGGAATTAACTCCACGTTTTGGTTTCCCGGTCTCTTTAGAATCAAATAGAGGAAGCCACTTCAACAATGAGGTAATTAAGTTGCTATGTTCAGCTTTAAGTATTGAGCAGAAATATCATTGTAGCTATCGCTCAGAAGCCTCAGGACTTGTAGAACAGATGAATGGCACTTTGAAGTCGAGACTGGAAAAAATGTGTGCATCCACAAACTTGAAATGGCCAGATGCTTTGCCTTTTGTTCTAATGTCAATGAAAAGCACCCCTGACAAGAAAACATGAGATTGACAGCTGTATCTGCAAATGTTCTTGTGAACATCACAGATAATATGGTATTGGACTACTGCAAAGGTCTAGCTGATGTGGTAAGCTGTTCCTCTCATCAGGTGGAAGCTACCACACTGCAACCATCCCAAGAGCAAAGACACAACCTTAAGGCAAGTGACTGGGTTGTGATCCGAAAACATGTTTGGAGCCACAGTGGAAGGGTCCTTTCCAGGTGGAATTGATTACTACTACAGCTGTGAAGTAGGCAGGACTTACAAACTGGATCCACGCAAGCCACACTCAGAAAGTGAATAATCCAACAGAACAATAAGAAGAGCTGTTGAGATTACTACCAGCCAGACATATTCCAGGAGAAGACAGAGGAGAAAGTCAGCTGGAGTCAGAGCCTGGACATACTCCAGTCGGTTTGCCCACTCCTGTGACAGACGAAGTGGAACTAATCCTGGAAGAGAAGGATGAAACGTCCTTAACCTCCTCAAATGAAACAGTAAAAAAAACAGTCCAAAGAGAACAAGAAAGAGAACCGGTCCAGAGAAAACCTGTTCAGAGGAGGGTGTCTTGAGAAACAGATGGTCTGACAAACCAGACTGAACAAGTGACTGCCCCTGGCGGGAAAGGAGTTGAGACAGATCTGAGCCAAAAGGATTTGACTCATCCTGAACCGGTTGCAGGAACGTCAAAAGATAAGAATTCATGTCCAATACTGAAAAGAGCATTAACAAGCGAATCTCTGATTGGTGACAACTGGCCGGAAACAAGATCAAAGACAAAGAACACAAATGTGGTGCCACCAAGTCAGGAAGAATTTGATACTTCTAGAAACGAAGATCTGAGTGATAAAGAATATGGTCAAGGTCAAAGATTAAAATGGAAGAGAATTGCCATTCGAAGATATTCAGGTCCAGATTGGGCATATGTAACTACTCAAGAATGGCAAGAAGAATTTTTTGAATTGCTATTTTGATAGAAACATTCCTGGTTTATATTTTGGCACATGAAGAAAACTGATGAGAATTTGCTGAAAAACATCGAAATTTTAGAAACTAAATGAAAAGACTTTGATAACCTGATTTTGACAAGCTGCTAAATGGATTTTGACAACTTTACTGATTTTTGACAAAAGGGTTCTGTGTGAATGAAGCTGTGAATATTATTGAAGAGAAAAAAACAAGGAGTGATTGAAGATTGAAGACTGAAGATTTGAAGACTTGGAAAATATTTGTTTTAGTTTTTTAGAAGTTTTGATTTTTGCTGCATAGTTTTATATATACATATATATACATATATATAAATATATATATATATATAGATATGTATAGGTATATACATGTATTTATATATTTGTATTTGCTATTACTTTTTGATTCTTTACAGACCATGGGTAACCACAACCAACAGATTTCTAAAAATAGATGCTGCAAATACATGGGTATTGATTTGGTGATTGTTTGTGCAATTGTATGTTTAGTATTAATTGTGGGTGTGATTGTCTTTGATAAGATTGGGACCAACCATACCATACCTGTAGAAACTACATCTTTAGAATTAGTGCCTACTCACTCAGCAAGAGATAGATTTAAAATAGATGAGAAATATTTGCATACATAGGTAAAACTTTCTTCTAATGTCTTCTATTACTTATTGCGTGAATATGTTGGTATAATGGATGCAAGAGATTGTTATGTGTGCACACAGATTCCAGCCTCAGTTGAAGAGGGAATTGCCTATCACAGTTGCCACTGACTTATGGCATAAGTTGTAGTCTTTTACTAACACGGTTCTATAACCAGGAGTATATCCTATATTTTTATTCTAATTTCGACGTTGTGTTTTCTTTTGTACCTATTATTAGGAATCTTAATAAGATAGATAAGGATAATAACCTAATAATAGTGAAGAATTTCTTTGAACCTACATTAATGTTTGGGACAGCATTCGCTCAATCTTACCTGTTTACTTTCACCCTTAGAAAATAGCTTTTTAGATTACACAGAAGAGAGGAGAAGGGCAATCAAAGCTAAGGTAGAAAAGGGATTAGTTTCACGTAGTCCTGTAATTGATTATGCACACACAGACAATACTAAACAAGGGAGACTATCCTTAGGTGCACAACACGTAGGAAAGCTTAGTACATGCAGACCACGATCTAGGGTTGATAAAATATTTGTGGGAACGAGTGAATGAAGACGTGTTTTTGTTTGAACCTAAGTGGACATTTATGTTGAATGGTCAGGATCCACCAGTGTCCGGTACCTATTACATCTGCAGGAAAAATGCGTATTACCGACTTCCTAAAGGATGGTATGGCACATGTTATTTTGGAATAGTTTTCCCGTAAATGTACCAACTTGATGACTTGAGTAAATTTCCTAAAATGACAGAATTACAACCAAAGAGACGATAGCGAGAATCAGTTTCTTGCATTGTTGGAGCCATATTTGTTCTCAGTGGGATTTGTTCTGAATTCTATTAAAATTCAACAGTTGTCTACAGTTGTGGATAACATGCTGGCAGGATATTCAGGAGCCATTATCCTTTTGGATACAGTGATGGCTGCCGTAAGAGCCATGACTCTTCATAACCGCCTTGTGTTAGACATTCTTTTAGCAAAGGGAAGCAGAGTTTGCAAATTGCTAGGTCCGCTTCATTGTTGTTCCTATATACCAACAACAATAAAGCAGTTAGAGGCTTGTCTAACAAAACAACAAAAGATTAGACTAAATTAAAAGAACTAACTGAGATCACTGTTTGGGAGAAAGCTGGCAGAGGGATGACTGCTGTGGGAAACTGGATTGGCAACCTGGGAAAAGGAATGGTTATGAAAATAATACAAGGTGTTTCAAGTGTTGAGATTCGTCTAATTGGAATTTGGGGAATATGCAAATTGTAAAAAGTGCTCAAAAGGAGAAGATTTGAAAAGAATCAGAGGACGGTAGAATTTCAATTGTAAAGATTCTATGGGAAGAATTCAAGGAGGAAAAGATTAAATAAAAATGTGAGGAAAACAACATTTTAGAAAAACTGTGCAATTAAATGAATAAATGTATTTGGGATAAGATGTGATGACATAAGTAGTCATCAGAGAAGGGATTGTGAGCCCAAAATTTAGCGTGAATAATTATCTTAGATGTTAATCATACTTATGTACTGAGGTGTGAACTGTTTTAATGACAAAACTTAATATTGACGCAAAATGTGCTTTTATTATTGGCCACCATCAAGTGCAAGGCCTGCTCATGCTTTTTTTTAAATAATGTACTAACGTTGTAAATAAAAACATGTCTCTTTAAGAGCATGTTCTCTGCTAAATTAAATGCTGAAATAACATGAGTATTTCTTCTTTTCTGCTGTGCCTCAAGCAGACAAGGCCACAGTGGGAAGTTATCTAACACCCAGTGTTCTTACTGTTGCTACAATTGTCTTTTTTCACATCCGTTGTACAACAGGCTCCATACATTGATTCGCATATTTGTCTGAACCTATGTTTCTAACTCATGTTTTTCTCTCGAGGATGTTGAGTTTTCTGTAATAACTGTCTCGCAGCATATTTGGAATGTGCCAAACAAAAGGGCCCACTGATCGAAGTCGGAAGAAGAGGCACACAAGATACATTTAATATGGTTTGGAGTTGCGTAAAAGATGAAAAAACCCAATCAACGCTTTGCCAGTTAATTTGTATGTATTGCCGATATCTAATGTTTTTGTAATTGGATGTTCTTTCTTCGCCTGATGTTTTCAACCAATAGTAAATGTTTAGCCAGTTTAATTTAATGTTTGAGGGTCAGTCATTCAGGGGACATTCTTATTTGAGAACGAACTGGTGCTCTTTTCTGGTGTGACCTACCTTTTTCACACTTCATGCTTGGCCAGTCATTCTACTGACATTCAGGTGCTTTATTATTTTCTGTTCAATTCCTGTTCAATGCTGAACTAATGATCTGATGGTTTAGTAATCTTATAGTCCAGATTCTAAACCATCCCCCTTTCCTTGATCCTGTCCTGATACTGGCACTGCTGTCCCCCTGACGAAGTTGAAGCTGTACTGTTGATTATCTTGGGGATAGGTAAATGTATGATCTGGGTATTGTTGTTTGTCTTTTGTTTTTCAGGTACCAACTCCTACTGTTTCAATATTGCTGTTATTTTTTATTAGCGCTATAGCTAGATGTTGCTAAACCTTTTTCATGAAGCCCAACATGTGAATGCTAATCTGAAGTTAGTGAGGTGTTTGCTCTATACCTATGACCTGATGTTAGCTTGGGGATAGGTAAATATATGATCTGTGTATTGTTGTTTGTCTTTTGTTTTTCAGATAGCAACTGCTACTGTTTTAATACTGCTGTTATTTCTGATAGCGTCATACCTAGAGGTTTTCTAAATTAATGTTGCTAACCCTTTTGCATGAACATGCTAATGCTAATCTGAAGTTAGTGAAGTGTTTTCTCTATACATATGACTTGATGTTGTTTTATTTCTGAACCAATGTATATCATAGCTCTTGCTCAAATATTGCTGTTAATAATTAGTGTTTTTGCGGTTGAAATTGTTGTTATAATTGCTTTGTTTAAAGTAAGATTTTTTTAGGCGATTTGGTCAGCCTGTGATGTTTCTTTACTTGTACCATTTGGTGTTAAGGATGATGTTTGTGACCTTACCATTGTTAATATAGGGAAATAAACATTTTAACTGGTACCCAAAGATGTGGTTATTCGTGACCAAATTGATCAGGGTACATTCTTTATTGGCTCTTTAGTGATTGGTATTATTTAATACTGTTGTGTTATGTGACACCTTACAATAATGATTTAAACGAGTCAAAGATTCATCAACCTTATCCTTGCATCCGCTTACTATTATCATGACTGTTAGAAATGGGGTTTTTGGTTGGCAGCCAGGTTACCCTCTGTCCAAGCAAGAACCCTCACGCTAGTCAGGGTAAGTCACACACAATCCAAAATTATCCTGTGCCCACCCTCTGGTAGCTTGGCACGAGCAGTCAGGCTTAACTTAGAAGGCAATGTGTAAAGTATTTGTGCAATAAATCATACAATAACACAATATAGCACCACAAAAATACACCACACAGTGTTTAGAAAAATATATAATATTTATCTGGATAATTGCAGGTCAAAACGAATAAAGATGCAATGTGAAATTGTAGAGATATCACTGAAAAGTTATATAAAGTGTCTTAAGTCTTTAAAAAGCAAACAAAGTCTCTTTCAAGCACAAAGTACCTGGTTTAAAGTGGAAAGTCTCCGCAAAGGGCCGCAGAAGAAGAGATACTTGGAAAAATGGTGTGTGCGACAATTTCTCCCCTGCACACACGGACTTGCGTCATTATTTTTCACGCGGGGAAGTCGTGCGTCGTTTTCCGGCGCGCGGACAGTCTCTTTCTGTGGTTCGCGGGATTACCAGATGTCCCGGGGTCTGTGCATTGATTCTTCGGCTTGTTTTCCGGCTGCGCGTCGTTCCGGGAGGCTGTGCGTCGAAGTTTCGTTCTCACGGCAGGCATCGCGTCGATTTTCCCTCTGGAAGTCAGGCGGCGTTGTCCTTGCGAGGCCGTGCGTCGAAGTTCCGGTCGCCCCGAAGGCGTCGCGTCGATCAGCATCGGTGTGCGGCGATTTTCTCGCCGCGGAGCAAGCTGTGTGTCGAAATTTTTGGCGCACGAAGAGTCCAAATGAAAAAGAGAAGTCTTTTTGGTCCTGAGACTTCAGGGAACAGGAGGCAAGCTCTATCCGAGCCCTTGGAGAGCACTTTTACAGCCAGACAAGAATTCAGCAAGGCAGCAGGCCAACAGCAAGGCAGCAGTCCTTTGTAGAAAGCAGACAGATGAGTCCTTTGGGCAGCCAGGCAGTTCTTCCTGGCAGGATGTAGTTTCTGGTTCAGGTTTCTTCTCCAGCAAGTGTCTGATGAGGTAGGGCAGAGACCCTGTTTTATACCCAAATGTGCCTTTGAAGTGGGGGAGACTTCAAAGAGTGGCTTAGAAGTGCACCAGGTACCCTTTCAGTTCAATCCTGTCTGCCAGGGTCCCAGTAGGGGGTGTGGCAGTCCTTTGTGTCAGAGCAGGCCCTCCACCCTCCCAGCCCAGGAAGACCCATTCAAAATGCAGATGTATGCAAGTGAGGCTGAGTTCCCTGTATTTGGGGTGTGTCTGAGTGAATGCACAAGGAGCTGTCAACTAAACCTAGCCAGACGTGGATTGTAAGGCACAGAAAGATTTAAGTGCAGAGAAATGCTCACTTTCTAAAAGTGGCATTTCTAAAATAGTAATATTAAATCCAACTTCACCAGTCAGCAGGATTTTGTATTACCATTCGGGCCATACTAAATATGACCTTTCTACTCCCTTCAGATCAGCAGCTGCCACTTCAACAATGTATGAGGGCAGCACCCATGTTAGCCTATGATGGGAGCAGGCCTCACAGTAGTGTAAAAACGAATTTAGGAGTTTTACACTACCAGGACATGTAACTACACAGGTACAGGTCCTGCCTTTTACCCACACAGCACCCTGCTCTAGGGGTTACCTAGGGCACACATTAGAGGTGACTTAGGTGTAGAAAAAGGGGAGCTTGCGGCTTGGCAAGTACTTTTAAATGCCAAGTTGAAGTGGCAGTGAAACTGCAGACACAGGCCTTGCAATGGCAGGCCTGGGACAAGGTAAAGGGGCTACTTAAGTGGGTGGCACAACCAGTGCTGCAGGCCCACTAGTAGCATTTAATCTACAGGCCCTAGGCACATCCAGTGCACATTACTAGGGACTTATAAGTAGATTAAATAGTCCAATTGGGTATGATCCAAGGTTACCATGTTTAAAGGGAGAGAGCATATGCACTTTAGCACTGGTTAGCAGTGGTAAAGTGTGCAGAGTCTAAGAGCCAGCAAAAACAGAGTCCAAAAAGTGGAGGGAGGCAGGCAAAAAGTTAGGGGTGACCACCCTAAAGCATGTCAGGTCTAACAATGACAAATTAGATAACTCAAGGACATGCTAACAGTACCATGCAGACTTTTGACTAGTAGTTTGTGGCCTTCAGTGTCAAAATGTCATGAGGGCCAAGAGTAAAGCACCACCTAGATTATCAACAATAAAGTTCTTAACATCGTCCTGGGATAAATAATAGTGCTGATTTAGTCTTTCTTTCAGGTCTGAATCCTCTCTGACAGTAGTTTTTTGTTTGATAAAGCTTGTGATCTGTAAGAAAGATTTCATTTGGAATAATCTACTTTTAGAACAGACCATTGGTTGTTGTTCCTTAGCTTACCAAGTCAGTTGGGTCAAGTCCCTGCTTCTTTAGGATCGGTTAGATGTTAAGATGATTTAAGGCCACTTGAGAACTCTGCAGTTAACAGGACAGATTTGATGATCACCCTCTCCGATATACTTGCAGAGGACTAAAGGAGGATGGTTTTGGTAATAGTTGGGGGCAAGTGTCTGCCAGAAAACCTGCTATGTTTATTCCATATTACTGGTTTCCTTTTCTTTTAGTAGGCTGCAGGAGCAGAGGTTAGGTTGCATGATTGAGGCAGCTGCTTTGGTGTGGTTAGCAGCGGGTGGCTGGTGCTTTCAGAGAAGAAATGAGAGTCAAGGGTATGAGTTTTTTTTTTATAGAGCACTATTCTATGGCATGGCATGATCCCTGATAATATTTTGTGCTTCTTGATGTACAGGTTTCGTTACAGATTTCAATGGAAGTATAGTGTCAGTGAACTATGATGTTAATCTCCAGTAGGTTGCATTGTTTTGGGTTACGAGTAGTAGCTCATTTCATGGAAGGCTGCAAGACGTGGCATAACCTGCCTGGTTCATAGATCAACAAAAGTGGCACAAATGAAGTGAGCCAGGGGCCAAAGATCTTATTAACAGCTGGCCAGGCAAGATACACTGAAGAAGTGAGTGACACCAACACAGTGTGAAGATCAGCATGTGGTACATGATAAAGTAAATTAAACTCTTACATGAAACACAGCAAAGCGAGAACAGCCTTGTTTGTCATTTATGTTGCAGAAACCGCTTGATGCGGAGACAAAGCAGCCTCAGTAAGAGAGGACGGTATAATATTCAGTGGAGAATATGTGGTCTCCAGGTTACCGGCACTGTGGAGCCACAAAAATATGGAGACATGTGTCAACGCAAGGGACCGTATCCTCCACCAGGCACCAATTAAGTAAACTGGGCAGCAACACATTGTGGGTCTTAGTCAGACCTTACATTCAAAGAAAGAGCAGTTCTATTCTGCCTTTTACTCCAATTGCCCCAGCAGGTAAAAAAGAAACCTTGGCAGCAGGGATGACTGCCAACAAGAAATGCCAGTCCCATGGTAAGGCAGCCTTTTCAGTTATCGTGAAGTCTGAACATCACACATAGCTCTTACCTCCTTCCCAGACAATCACTGTGTGGTACTGAAGGTCAATGCTCTCAGTACAGTATGGTCGACAGGCCCTCAACCCCTTTTCTCATGCCTAGAGTGGTAAAAAGCAGATTACAAGGACTGGGGCTTGGCAGATGCCCGTGGTCTTCCGATTTGTCTGAAGTAAGGAGTAAAGATGACAGTCTGCTCCTCAGGGACTGATGGACTATTCAATTTGCAGATGCATCAGTCCCAAAAAATCCCCAAAAAGATACACTATAAGTGAGCACTCTTACACAGTCTTGCAAAAAAGAAATCAAAAAAGTCATAAAGAAATGTATTAGGACCAAATTTGCCAAGAAAGAAGTATCAATGCACAGAGAAGCTGTGTTAAGCGGTTAATGTAATGCTTAAGATTATTGATTGGAACTATGATGTCATGGCTTTTCTTAATTTGGGATAATTCTGATGTCCCCTTTATCATAATTTAATGGTCAGACTGGAACAAACAATGGAGCAAATCCTAACTGCACCTACAAATGATTTATTTACTTGTGTGTTGTGAGGATTTGGGTGTACTTTGTGATATGGCTGTGGGGGCCTAATCCTGCAGTACACACCAAAGTTGTGGAGGGGGAACTAAGTTAAAGTGGGTGCGCTCACTTGAGGCTCAACCCAAGAAGAAAACATGCTAATAGTTCCATTAGCATTCATCTATTGACTGAAATAGCAGTAGTTTCTCCTTTTTGGAAGTGGTGGTCATCCATGCCAGTGCTCCTGACTTCATCAGCCTGGAGCTCGATCTGCAATGCATGTGACTTCAAGGGCCCGACGACCCCCGCACTGATCTCCGGAACCGACACCTGTGACTCCAGTGACACCGCTCTCTGGATCTCAGCTCGAGGATCATGATGTCCTACAATTCCAAAGGTACTGTTTGCAGGTCTTCCTGACACAGTAGCTGGCCTGCGACACTACGGTAAGCCTGAACTGTTGGTTTTGTTGATCATGACGCAGTGATAGCCCCAGGTGGAGCTATCAACTTCAAGGAACTGTATTTTTAAGTAACTCTTGTAAACTTATATCTTTATTATTGTGTGTTGGATTTTTATTGTATTTGGTCTTGTTTTATGTAGATAACTATTGGCTATTTTTCTAAAACTGGTGTGGTGTCCTTTTGTGGTGTTTTCACTGTGTTACTGTGTGTTATGTGAAAATGCTTTACACATTGCTTCTGAGATAAGCCTGACTGCTCGTGCCAAGCTACCAAGGGGGTGAGCAGGGGTTATCTGAGCGGGTATCTCCCTTATCCTGACTAGAGTGAGGGTCCCTACTTGGACAGGATGCAAACCGACTGCTAACTAGAGACCCCATTTCTAACATGCACTGGTTAGCTTCTGGGAGGACGTGTGGAGGGGTGTATTTCTCTCACCTCTCTCTCTGTATAAAACAGCCTTATCCTGCAGTAGACTCTCGAATACGATCTTGGGTCCAGTCAGATACATTTACCTAGCCTTAAGCTCAACTCTGAACAGATGTGGCTGTGAGCACTAAGGCTTAGCAAAGGACCAATGTGTATTAACAACACCAAATAGCAAAATAAATCAATAACACAGAAAAGAAAGAAGACACCAATGTATAAAATAAGATAATACTTTTATAAATTGACCTTGATGAGCAAAATCCACTGGAGGGTTCCGGAGATACAGATTTTTGAAGATATGATCACTTTTAAATGTAACCGCAAACAAGCATTGGTCAACTAAAACTTGTAAACATTTTGAAAAGTTTAAAAGAGTTAGTTCAGCTACTCTGGCTCAGGTTAGTCCATGGGTGAAATGGTACAAACCTGGCCACAGAGATCGTAGTCCTTGATGTCCTGTATGTGCAGTTGCAGGCCAGTGGATCCTGGACAACTGCTCAGCAAAATGCTTAGGTGTCCCTTGGGTGTGATGAATCCAGACTTGGATAGCACTCCTGGATCAGGCAGACTCTCGTGCAACTTTTAGCAGCCTCAGATTTGTCCTCTTGTGTGCCTGGTGACTGGTAGAACCAAAACTGCTGCGGTGGCTACCAACTTGACGATTTGGGCAACTTCAGCTCTTGTATCCATGGAGATGGTTCCAAGAGATCAGCCAACTAATACTTGGAATCACTGCTGATGTTAGATGTTGGGAATCAACTTTTCCCTGAGCCAGGAGTTGTAGGCACAGTCAAACTTTGCTAGCCCAAAGTACAGCAGGTGCAGTTTTTCCAAGAGTGCAGCCTCTCTTTATGCAGGTTCAAGGGCAGCTGGACAGTCCTTCTGTCCTCTCTCTGATAACAGCGTGATCTGGGGATCAGAGTGCCAGGGGTGCTATATTTATCTCAAGAAAGTGATTTGAGGCGACCACATGGTCATTAGTCAATGGGCTACTGGGAGCCTCCCTACCTAGTAACAAAGTTCCCATGATGTGTGGCATCTGGCTATCTCAGAATGCCAGAGTCTAATCCTTTCAGGATGGCGCACCCTTCCTTGGTCGTTAGGAGCTTGGTAGCCCACCCTACATGTGAGAATACCAGAGGGCTACATGCCCAGAAGAACCGGTTTGAGGTTAATTTTCCCTCCTTGACCCTGTCTCCACGCTGCCTGCAGTCCCGGTTTGAGGTGAGTTTTCCCTCCTTGACCCTAACTCCACTTTGTCTGCAGTAAGAAAAGGCATCCTGCTCAGGCGTGTTGGCACTACTTACATCACAAAGGTGGCTTCACCTTTAAAGCTCACCTTTTGGGCTAACACTCTGAGTGGCCATCCTGGGTTAGGAGGTGACACCTCTCTCCGTGACAACCAGGGGCGGCTCCTCTGCAATGGCAGAGGGGTGTTGCTCCCCTGGCTAAGAGCCAGGAGATGAAAAATAGCTTATTATTTTTTCATTTTTCATCTGCTAGCTCAGCAAGCAGTGCAGGGAGGGGCGGGGGTGGACCACGGGATGAGGAGAGAGTGCACCTAAGTGCGCATGAGTGTTTGGCCGGCCATCTTAGGACGGCCAAACACATATGCGAACTTAGGTTTCTCCAACCTGGCTGTGTACACAGCCGGGCTGGAGAAACTGCACAGATCCTAGGGTTGTGTGTGAGCGGCAGTCTGAGGTTGAGCATGTAAACAGTACCAGCATTGCTGGAAAGCCTTTGCTTGTGTCCCATTGAATGCTGGGACACCACAAGAAGAGGAGCGATGAGCGAGGCGCCAGGAGTCGACAGGAACAGCGGGAGAGGGAAATGTTTTTTTTCTGTTTTTTTTGTTTCTCCCGTCCCTACCCCCACCCCACCTCATTGAAATTTACGGCCGTTGGTGACACCTGCTTTTCTTACTGCTATGACATATCAAAAATCAATGTCTTAGTTAACAAAATACAGCTCCCTTCCATAGGGCTCTATAGGCCTTCCTTGGGGAGAATTACATTTAGTGCTAAGGGATAGGATGGCTTTACTATTGAAGTTAATAGCAAAGTCGAACTGGCAGTGAAAACACTGTGATTCCATTGTGCAGAGGCAGGCTGGCAGCCATTTTGTACCTTGTCACACAGAGGGTGGCACAAACAGGGCCGCCTTACATGTCCTGGGTACCATGTACTAGGGACTTATAAGTTAGTCAGTCCTTGCCAGTTGGGTGTATCTAATTCAACTTGCAACTTGTATAGGGTCCGAACACTGGCACTGCGGTCTGGTTAGCAGGCCTGAGTTCACTTTCAGAGTTAAAAAATCAGCAACATCAGTCCAAAAATGTTATGTGAACATACAAAAAGAGGCATTTCCTTATATGTGTTCATTGTTTACTTTACACAAGGACCACAGCCTGGATCAGACAATGTAGGAAAATGACTGATCCTTGGATCTATTGTTAGATATTGTTACAAGAATCCCAACACACTATAGGTATACCTGGTAGATTTCCCAAGCCGCCAAATGACACTGTGAAATCTGCAGAGAACAGAAAAACTGGCAAGTGTTTTTCATCAGTCCTACTGCGTTATGATCATATGTATTAGGGGTGTTCAAAACACGCAGCCTGTCAGAGAGTCTCTTGCTCCTGAAGGTGAAATGGAAAAGTCCACCCCTGAACTCACAAAATAAGGGCATGCACAACTGTTGATGTTTAAAGTGTTTGAAATAAATTTGTTAAATGATGGGAATAATTTAAGTAATATCATCTTATTAAGAAATACCTCAACAATTAAAAATAACATTAGATACACCGAGACATGTTTCATCATACATCCTTAATCATCAGGTTAAAATCCTTAGTTATCTAATTGCCTCTTGGAAGCACTAATTATTTCATACTGTTTGTTGCATCATGTAAAACCTGTAAGCCAGAAGGGCTCAAATTGGATCCCATTTTAGAGCATTTGACCCTCACAATAGGTCAATTTCCTTGCCCCACCTTAATTGTTTCAGGGTTTTATGTGTTTTTCATCTTAAGAGCCGATGGAGCAAACGGGGGCTTCTTGCCCTCAGAGGCAGCACTATATAACAAAGAACTGAAAAGCGTGCTCCTATTACCGGGTACATTGCACCTTGCACCAGAGCAAGCTGAAAAAGTCTGCAACTGCCATCAACACAGGAAGCAAAGAAGCCTGCTTAACTGTTGTTCAAATTCTAGTTCTAACACACTTTTGTTACTTATTCAAATGGGCAGAGATGAACTAGGTGAGCTTGCATATATGCTAATGCTAAGAACCATATAAAAGAATGCTCGCGCCTGACAAATCCTGTGACATAGCACGTTTTTGTGATCTAAGGACATGGCCGTTATCTTCATTGACACAAATACATCCATCTTCTGTATTCCCTATAGTAAGTTGTATAACAATTTTTCATTGTTTTCCACCACAGAAAATTGTCAGTCACTATTTTTCATTTTGTTGGTCTCTGACAAATATAAGCACAGATAGTGGGCCACTGATATATCTCCTATTTCAACTAAAGCCTGTAGCTTAATAATCTTTGAGCCCATGTTAACGCTCAAATCCTGATTTACTAAGATTTGCATCAGGATTGCATCACTTTTGTGGTGCAGCCCCAAACGTGAATTCTAGTTTGGAATTTACAAAGCTTGATTTGCATAGCTTGTGTTACTTTGTTCAGGTAGGTAGTATGTCAGTGGAGTATGGGCATTCCCGTCATCCCTGTGGGGGAAGGCATCTCTTCCTGCACAAAAATTATTCTGATCACAGTGCTGGCACCCTTGCTCATAGCACAAGGGTGCCTGCGTTGGTGCTAGGCAGCCAGAAGTGTGCCAGCGCTACAAGAGAGCAGAATTGTATCATGTCTCAGTAGATATGGCGCATTTCTGCTCTAAAATGGTGACACCCACCAAAAGGAATGTGAATGAGATGTAAAAAATTATGGCACATGAACATGAAAAATCGCAACAAGGAAAAAATAGCACAAATCAACGACATAGAACAGGCACCCAGTGGAGAACTCCCATGAAGACCTTGCTGCAGTTGGTGGTACAGATAGTTGCTGTTACAGAGCCAGAATTGATCAATGGAGTACAATGCTCAGGCACTGCTGTTATTGAAGAAAAACTAACACCAGGAAAGCAAGTCACAATATAGCCACACATAGCTAAGAGCCTTCATGCCCCCATGCTTATGTCTAATCTTCAGTCCAAGCCTAATTCCTTAAATTGGACCCACTCCTTCCAAACAGGCAATCCAGGAACTGAAATGGACACAAATACCATAAAGGAATAAAGCTTTCAGTGATGCCAATTACTTCTAAAATAATGCCCATAGTTATGCTAATATAAAATATTAAATATCTTTACTGGGACAGTGACGCGTCAGCAAGTGTAATTACAGTCAATGTCAGTAAACTGACAAGCAGGTGGGAGGGATCACGTTTTATTAATTAATTAGTGGCATAGAAGTAGCATATACAGCTAATTAACTTGTAGTTTAAAAACTTAGCAAAGAAATATAATGTAGAAATGAAAATGTGCAGGTTTGAATTTCAGTGAGCCATTTGTGCCTAGCAGTTGTAGTTCTGACACCACTTTAACCCAAAAGTATTTTGTATTCATATATGTGTGAATTATTCAATATTATTAACATGAAGTATTATTTTCAATTAGAATTAGTAGAAATTAAATGTATTTTAACTATTAAATTAATTTGAATTAAATGCACGTGTGATGCTTAGAAAATAAATGTATGTTTAAAATTGCTTTGACATAACATGAATAATGTTTGAAATAAAATAGTTTGTTTGCATATTTGATTTGAATCAAAAGTTGAGCAAAGACGTGTATTAATGTATTAATTGTACAAATATGCAAAAGGCTTTCTTAACTTGGCTAGGCCTGAAAGTTCATTTCGCAAGCAGCAATGTGAAATTTTATCCGTGTTTAATTTCAACCTTCACCTGAATTATTTTCGTAAAGCAGCAAATGTACTGTTGAATGTTCTATTGTATTCCAGGGGAAGAGCATGTTTCAAATCTAGCTAATGTAGCAACATTTGTTCTAGCTGCTGAGTTGTACAGGATAATTCATGAAGCTTATGTGAAAGAATGTTAGATTAGTTTATGGTGTGCCATGGAAAAACATTTACAAGTAACAGATTGTTAGAAAACGTAATATTTAAGCGGAATCATAGGAAGACATACTAGAAACAATGGACATTTGCTGAGAGAATTTCATAATGTTTCAGAAATTGGTGGTGTCATCTACAATGACTGGATGCTGAAACTGACAGCCAGTATGTGCCCACCAAATGGACCAATCAAATGGATTTGGCTACGTTAATTAGTGAAGAACTTTGGAACAGAATTTAGTTCCCCTCTGAACCTTCTTGAAGTCAGGCCATAGCCAACTTTCCTGAAAGTCAGTTCTATGTTTCTTTAGACTGCTATCCCATTCTTTTCTCTGAGTCCCCTGATGAGTTTTCTCATCATAGTATTAACTGCCCTATTCTGTTATGTGGTTCAATAATAATAAGGCCAACTAATTCTGAAGTGCTTGTGTTCTGCACTGTCCTGATGCTGCTGCCAGCCGACCCCAGAAGATGGTGAATAATCTGCATGACAAATCAACTCTGTATGCTGTCCCATGAGGAGAGGTATAAATAAATGTGGTTTCTTGTTTCCCCTTTTAGCTTACTCACTTACACCAGCATATTTTTATAGCTAGTTATTTTAGTTAGATGTTTTCCAAAATATTTTTGCCTTCTTTTAATTTGCTTTTGCCCGTATGTGTTAGCCCGCTCCCACACATGCAAGTAACAATCTTGGTAAATGTTAGGAATGGCCCAGCTCTGCAATTGATTGTTAAAACTATATTTTGACTATTTACTAATGTCACCATCATCTGCTTTGAAATCTGACAAAAAATATGCTTATTGTGTTGTTGTTAATCTACATAATTATTTTGGAGTGCTAAACTGTTTTGATGTCTAGTAGATTAAGGCCCAGATTTAAGAGGGCCTAGCACCATTCTAACAACACATTAGCATCATTGTTTTAATGCTAATGTGGCGTTAGAGGGCCAAATGCGCTGCACCATATTTGCATGCATGCATGCATTGCTCCACTTTGTAACCCTTTGTGCTACATTATGCCTGCGCCAAAGAAATCTAACAGATTTTTGTCTGCACTTTCAGCACCTACTCTGAGCAGGCATTAAAGGGGGGCTCTTATTGGTTACAATGGGCCTCTGGGTGCTTTGCAGGATTAGCATCAACATTTTTTACGCTAATCTTGCAAAGCGCCAAACTAGCATCAAAAATTCTGATGCTAGTTCCGTAACTATTGCCATGGTGCGCTGTATATTAAATATGGCTCACACATGGTGACGTTAGGGGGGTGCTAAGGAGTGCATGAAAAGTGGCACTGCACTAGGTGAAGCACCACTTTTCATAAATATCCCCTTTAATCTCTACAGACATTTCAGTCAGCCTATGGTTTTCCTGTATATTTATAAGTTGGTTTTGCGCACTAATTATGTGACATTGATTTTGGGATTGTAATAAAGCTTTGAAACTTTATTCATTTTGCAGTTTTGTTTTAGTGTTGAATTATTCATGGTGTTTAAAATTGTTTATAATATAATTTCAATGGTTTGTGAGTTTGCACGATTCTAACTACTGACTCCGTCACCAAGTTCAAAGGTTCAGTCGACCTCTGAGGGTGAGTATTTATGATGATATCTCACCTGTATACCTCTCCATCAGTTTTGGTAGCAGAGAGGCTGGTTTTGTCTTGTGGGGAGTAGAGTTGGAATCTGCCCACATCGTGAGAACGCTTTAGTGGCAGAGTTAAGGGTTTTGTCTTAGGAAAAGTAGAGTTAGGAGTGGTTATGTCTTGTGAGAAGTAGAATTAGAATTTTCCCACATTGTGAGATGTTCTTTGGTGTAGTGTAAGAGTTGATGAAATTTCCGCGTTGTCCTCCAAGTGTACTGTATGAGTTTGAGTAGGGTACTGCCTTGCAGTGCTTTGGCAAATTACGGTGAAGTGACATGTGTGAGTGAAGTAGGGAGTTTGCATACTCCAAGGAAGTTGTGTAGAGAGTTTGCATACTCGAAGGTGTGAGAGTAGGGGAGTTGGCATACTACAAGTGAATGAATGTGGTGCTTTGTGCTCAAAAATTGTCCATGTGGTTGTTGTTGTTAATGGGTCCTGCGAGGCCTAAGACTCTGGAGTATGTACAAGCATGGAGACACCTGGTTAATTTATTGTCTGCAGATAAAGGTGTTGGTCAATTCAGCCCTTTCGAAAACACCAGTAGTATTTTCCTTGAGTGTTTGTGTTGTTGGTTGGTATTAGGTGAATCCTGGGTGCACATGGAGGATCCGTACTAATTGGAGTGAGGTTTGCTGGTCAAATGTTACTTAAGTTTGTGAGAAAGCCACAGCCGGAAGAGTAGCAGTTTGTGCAAAAAGGCCACCGTCTAAATTTCCGTACCGCTTCCGAAGTGTTTGAGTCCTACCTGTAGTGAGCAGACTGGTTTTCATTTTTTGGTTTTGTGCTTTCAATACTTTGCATTATGTATTGCATGAGAAGTGTGTGAGATGGCTCTGAAGCGAGTCGCAGCTGCTAAACGGAGTGTGTGTGATGTCATTTGTTCCGCCCTGAGGTAGGTCAGTTAGTGAGAAAAGACGCTCACGGATTGTTGGACAAGACGGCGCTGCTATAGGTCGAGAACAGCTCGTGAATAGGATTGTGGGATTGAAAATTACTTCCTGGTTTCATAGATTTTGTGTTTGTGAATTAATTATGTGTACAAATTAAGTTTTTCAAAGCTTTAAAGAGTGTGTTAAGAGGAGGTGTCTTTATTCCACTTAGAGAGGGTGAGCCTGCTCCACCTGAGGGTACACCAGAATTCGAGGTAATGGAAGAGAGAGGAGTTTCAGCACGTCTTTGGGTAAATCAATGGTGCAAATTAACTGAGAAGGAGGGCACCTTAGCATTTCCTTGTTATGGAACCTTTAATTTGAGAATTTTAGCAAATCTGAGAAGGGTGATGCACGGATCAAAACCCCTTCCTATACCTGCAAAATTTGAAGCACTTGCTATATGGGAATTAGTTGTGAGTAAAAAAGAGGCTCAGAAATTTGAAAGGAGAATGAGGGAAGACGAGAAATGTTAGCGGAAGCTCGGTGAGATGCAGAGCAGAAAATGTGGAGAGCAAGTACATTGCACACAGTGAAGTTATGTCCAGCAATGATTCAGCAAGGCAAAGAAAGTGCTAAGCCCAAAGCCAAAAATAAATCAACAGTAACTAAATGAAATGACAAGAGTGATTCTGATGATGAATTTATAACTCAGTTGTTGCCGAATCGTCCCCCACCATCCAATGCAGTTGAATCAGTAAGTCAGAATGTAGTCCTGAAAGTTGCCACAGCTCCAGTTGCTCAAAGCCAGGTTCAGATAATTCCAAATGTGGCACAGGTAGCAGTGCTTTATCCAACAGTTCCAAATGTTAACCAGTTCAGAGTGTTCAAGTTCCATTTATGCCACAGTAATGACACCGCAGAATGTTGCCCTGAATCAGTCAAGTCAAGCTTTTGGTACAGTATTAACTGGCCAAAGTAAAGGATTAATGTTTCCGCCAAGACATTTGAATTTGTCAAGACCAGAAGCATTAACAGGTCTTGTAACCATAGGTCCAGTAGTCCCGTTGTATGCCCAGGGTAATAATGAGAGTGGTTGTCGCGCCGCACCGCGCAGCGTGAGCCGAGCGTTCGGCACAAGCCGGGCGTTCGGCTCGGGCCGCGCTTCGCGTCCTTAAGACGCGGCGCGCCCCGAGCCTTTCCTGCACCCTACGAGGCCCCAGATCGTACATGGGGCCTCGCTCTGCTCTTCCTCTCTGCATTTGATGGGGTCTCCTGACCCCTCTTACCTGTCCTTGCTCTTCTTCTTTCTTCTTTCTTCTTTCTTTTTTCTTGGATCTGTTATTGCACTTTCCTTTATGTCTTTTTCCCCTTCCCAGGTTACCTTTCTCTTCCCAGCATTCCTCATTCCCTATTCTCTATGGTTTCTACTCCATTCTATTCTATCTACCTTTCCCTACCTAAGATGGCGTCCTTTTTCTTCCTTTGGGGCACTTCCTGTTTTTTGGTATATAAGGGTGGGGTTTTCTTCCTTTCCTTGCGCTGCAACACTCTCTGTTCAGATGGTGTCCTCGCTCCTGATTTCCTATCCTTTTGGTTCTGGAATTCGCCAATTCTGTGTTATTCGACTTCAGTTCTTTTTGATTCCTGTTCTTGTTTTCAGGAATCTTCCTGTTGGAGGTTTTTTCCCCTTTGGTAGGTTTTTTTTCCCTCTGGTGCTATTTTCTGAAGGTCACGGTCTGTTCTTGGCGTTGTCATTGCCTACAGCACCGTGGCGACCAGAAAGAGTCGCCCCTTTTTGGGCCAAAGCCGAACGCTCAAGTTCCACGCCACTAGATCTGCAGATTCCAGGCGCAAGCAGCACGTGAGTCGTGACAGATTGCTGCGCCAAACCATCCCGACGTCTTCTAACACCATGGATGACACAGTGGTGGCTGCTGCAGATCCGGATCAATCTCTCCTGACTACGATTCAGCAACAAGCTCAAGAATTACAACAACTACGCAGTGAGAATGCTGCGTTACGACAGGCTTTGGCTTTCCGCAGTGGTGATGTTCCGACGCTCTCCGCCTCTACCCATCGATTTTCTGGTGAACCAACCAAACTGCGTGAGTTCCTTGATTCATTAACAGTGTACTTCGCCTTCCGACCCACCCAATTCTCCCATGACAGAACAAAAGTGGGTTATCTCATCAGTGCCTTATCCGGTCCTGCCTTGGCCTGGGCCACCCCGATGGTATCATCCAACGACCCGGTATTGTCGGACTATCCCGCCTTCGTGAACCGCTTCAAGCAAATGTTTAGTCGTCCGGGATTGGAGGCCTCAGCGGAAGAAGCCTTATGCGACATCCAACAAGGCTCACAAGATGTCCTTCAATACATAACACGCTTTCGTCAGCTAGCGGCAGAGACCACTTGGGTGGAACGTACTTTGGTGACTTTGTTTCGTAGAGGACTCAAAGAAGAAATAAAAGATGAATTAGTACATTCCATCAGAGTGGAAGATCTTCGTGGCCAGATGGATCAAGCCCTTTCCATCGAGTATCGCCTTCAGGAACGGAGATCGGAGAAGAGAAGGAGTAGAGGGTCTTTCCAACCAAGCACTTCACGAGTTTATCCGCATCGTTCTGAGGAATCTCGCCCCCCTGCTAGAGACATCGAAGGAGAACCCATGCAGGTGGATACTACTCGAGGCCCTCTCTCCGCTAGCGAGCGGGAAGACAGACGAAAGAAAGGGTTGTGTCTGTATTGCGGTTCTGCCGGCCACATGCTTCGTACCTGTCCAGTACGTCCATCAAGGCCATCGGGAAACACCACTTCCCGTCCTCTGTAAGAAGGGATGGGACGGGATTAGCGGCTATACCTTCCATTAGTTCCTTTAATGACAATACCACATCCTTGTTTATAGTACCAGTCATGTTACAATTTCCTGACGGCCGTCAAGAAAAGACTATGGCACTACTAGATTGTGGAGCTAGTGGTATTTATATGGATAAGAAGTGGGCCACTACACAACAAGTTCCTACACAACCTAAGGAAATTCCCGAACAAGTACACACAGTGGACGGATCCTTGATATCCTCGGGTCCGGTTGATACAACTACCCTGATGCTGAGTTTACAGATCGATAACCATCAAGAACACATCTCCTTTGATCTCATAACATCCCCCAACCATACCATTATTCTTGGAATTCCGTGGTTCATCAGACATAATCCATATGTAAACTGGGCAACCCGGACGGTCTCCTTGTCTTCACAGTTTTGCCACGAGCACTGTTATGCTTCTGACAAGTATTGGTCACCTAAGAGATCAATAATCACGGAAGGTACTACCGGTTCTACCATTAATACAGTTCAAGGAGTCCCTGAACACTATTTGGAGTTTCAAGATGTATTCCAAAAACCCTCCAGACCTGTATTACCTCCACATCGAGATTACGATTGTGCTATTCCCTTGGAACCTGGCACTATCGTTCCTTTTGGAAGGATGTATTCCCTTACGGAACCTGAAAAGGAAGTACTAAAGGAGTATTTGGAAGAAAATATACAAAGTGGTCTTATTGTTCCATCGTCTTCTCCGGCCGGGGCTCCTCTCTTTTTCGTACCCAAGAAGACAAAGGATCTTCGCCCTTGCCTAGATTTTCGAGGCCTGAATAAGATCACCATTAAAGATCGTTATCCTTTGCCTCTCATCAGGGATATTCTAGAGGCAGTCAGAGGAGCTCAACGGTTTACCAAACTGGATCTACGGGGAGCCTACCACCTTTTACGCATTAAAGAAGGAGATGAGTGGAAAACAGCCTTTAGGACTCAATTTGGTCACTTTGAATACAAGGTAATGCCTTTTGGTCTCACTAATGCCCCCGCAATCTTCCAGAGATTTATGGACTCAGTGTTTTCTGATCTTCTGAACCAGACAGTTGTAATCTACCTAGATGATATTCTTATTTATTCTAGAAATCCCGAACTCCATTCTTCCCATGTGAAACAAGTTCTTCAAAGACTCCGGGCTCATCAACTATTTTGCAAACCAGAAAAGTGTGAGTTTGACAAGACGGAAGTCAAATATTTGGGTTATCATTTAAGTCCCACCGGCGTAGCTATGGATCAAGAAAAGGTACAAGCTATTCTAGATTGGCCTTCTCCATCCTCTATTAAGGAAACACAATGTTTTCTAGGACTAGCGAACTTCTATCGGCAATTCATCTTAGACTTTGCAAAACAAACTAGCCATATAACTCACACTTTAAAGAAGGAAAATTTAACTAAAGGGTTTGTCTGGACTAAAGCGGCTGAAACAGCCTTTCAAGAATTAAAGAAGGCATTCACTCAAGCTCCTATCTTAAGACAACCAGATACCAACAAACAATTTATTGTCGTTACAGATGCTTCAGAAAAAGCCATTGGAGCCGTCCTACTTCAACAACAAGAGGATGATGGTCTAGAACATCCTGTTTTCTATTTGTCTCATATACTCTCTACTGCAGAACAACATTACTCAGTACTGGAAAGAGAATTATTGGCTCTGAAGACAGCTTGCATAGAATGGAGACAGTTTCTGATGGGTTCCAAGGAGCCTTTTGAAGTGAGAACAGACCACCGTAACTTACAATGTTTACGGAATTTCGTATGCCTGAATAGTCGTCAAGCTCGTTGGGCCTTCTTCTTCAGCCAATATGATTTCTACATTACTTATATTCCTGGCTCCCAAAACATTCTGGCTGATGCTCTGTCTCGTCGTTATCCAGATTGTACTCCTGCCCCATCTCAACATCTACTGGAACCTAACAAGATCATTGGGGTAGCTCAGTCTTTTCTGGAGGAGGTACAACTGGAATACTCCAATCTATCTGATGACGAAGTAGAGAAATTAAGGCCTCTATTACATAAGAGACAAGGATACTATTATTATCAAGACCTGTTATTCCTCCCTACTAACAGAGTTAGAGAAAAGGCATTACAAATGTGTCATGATTCACCGGTTGCTGGTCATAGAGGCATCAAGGCCACACAAGAACTTCTTTAACGATTTTTCTGGTGGCCTACCTGGAAACTGGATATTGAAAGATACGTTCAGGCTTGTCCCACATGCGCTCAAGTCAAGATTCCCCGTACCAGACCTGCAGGATTACTCCAGCCCTTGCCAGTTCCGCCAACTCCATGGCACACCATTTCTACTGATTTTATGTGTTCGCTCCCACCTTCAGCAGGAAACCGGGTAATCATGGTCACTGTGGATTCCTTTTCTAAGATGGCTCACTTCACTGCCCTGAAGAAACTACCTACATCCCAAGAACTAAGTCAGATATTCATCGACCATATCTTCCGTCTTCATGGACTTCCACATACCATCATATCTGATAGAGAACCCCAGTACATTTCCAGGTTTTGGAGATATTTTTGTAAAACACTTAATATCGATAGAGCCCTGTCATCGGGTTTCCATCCTCAGACCAATGGACAGACCGAACGTCTGAACCAAGGATTGGAGCAATACCTTCGCTGTCTTTGCAATTCTACCCAAAGCAACTGGAACACTTATCTCTCTCTTGCGGAATTCTCATACAATAATTCTGTCCATAGTGCCTCCAAGGTTACTCCTTTTTTCTGTTCCTATGGCTTTCATCCTACCTCTTTGCCTACTTCTTCTCGATCTTCCTCTCCCCTGCCCGCTATCACTTGTTTCTCCAAACGCCTTTTACAAATCCATAGACTAATTCGATCCAATCTATTACGCACCAAGAGATATATGAAGAAAGTAGCAGACAAGAAACGTAGGACCGCTCCGGACTACCATCTACAAGATAAAGTTTGGCTTTCTTCTACATTCTTACCCTCACGTCTTTCTCAGAACAAGTTCACACCTCGCTACTACGGGCCTTTCCGTATTATCCAGTTGATTAATCCTGTCACTGTCCGTCTTCACTTGCCTCACACGTGGAAGATTCATCCTGTCTTTCATGTCTCTCAGCTCAAACCTTATGTGCCGGACCCTTACTCTCGTCAGTTTTCGTGTCCTCCTCCTGTCTTAGTGGATGATGTTCCTGAATATGAGGTTCAGGAAATTTGTGACTCTCGTCTTTTTCACAAACGTCTGCAGTACCTGATTCATTGAGAGGTTATCCTCTCAGTGAATGTTCTTGGGAGGATGCATCTTCTGTTCACGCACCTCTTCTGATTCAGCGCTTTCACCGTTTATTTCCTTTCAAACCGGGGCCTTCGGGAGGGGGACCGGGCGTTCGGCTCGGGCCGCGCTTCGCGTCCTTAAGACGCAGTGCGCCCCGAGCCTTTCCTGCACCCTACGAGGCCCCAGATCTTACATGGGGCCTCGCTCTGCTCTTCCTCTCTGCATTTGATGGGGTCTCCTGACCCCTCTTACCTGTCCTTGCTCTTCTTCTTTCTTCTTTCTTTTTTCTTGGATCTGTTATTGCACTTTCCTTTATGTCTTTTTCCCCTTCCCAGGTTACCTTTCTCTTCCCAGCATTCCTCATTCCCTATTCTCTATGGTTTCTACTCCATTCTATTCTATCTACCTTTCCCTACCTAAGATGGCGTCCTTTTTCTTCCTTTGGGGCACTTCCTGTTTTTTGGTATATAAGGGTGGGGTTTTCTTCCTTTCCTTGCGCTGCAACACTCTCTGTTCAGATGGTGTCCTCGCTCCTGATTTCCTATCCTTTTGGTTCTGGAATTCGCCAATTCTGTGTTATTCGACTTCAGTTCTTTTTGATTCCTGTTCTTGTTTTCAGGAATCTTCCTGTTGGAGGTTTTTTCCCCTTTGGTAGGTTTTTTTTCCCTCTGGCGCTATTTTCTGAAGGTCACGGTCTGTTCTTGGCGTTGTCATTGCCTACAGCACCGTGGCTACCAGAACGAGTCGCCCCTTTTTGGGCCAAAGCCGAACGCTCAAGATCCACGCCACTAGATCTGCAGATTCCAGGCGCAAGCAGCACGTGAGTCGTGACAGTGGTCCCCAGATTCCAAATCCTGTATTAGCAATGAATTCACCCCTCAGACCAACTTCAGAAGTGGAGAGACTGAGCACTACTATGCCAGCAATGACCCGTATAAATTTTTTCAGTTTGAACCGGACGCATAATGGAATTGGTCCACTAGTCAAAGTGACATGTCCCCCATGCTCAATGTCATCATCGGTGATGACTCAAGAGCAAATTATGGGAGCCCAATACAGTGTTCCACAGTTTGTGCCCTGATGTAAAGGTAATAACATTCGTTTACAAAGGTTGGCAGTCCAACAATTCACTGAATGGTTAGATAATTTGAGTGGAACATCACCTTCAGTTTCAGGAAATACGCATGAGGGAGAAAAGACATTGAACATGGCCAGACGAAAATTGAAGCTAAATGAAATGATTGAGGGAACAGTTGAATTAGATAGATCAGATTTTTGCAATGGGAATGAATTGCACCTTATGTGTAAAGATGTTACTCTTAGAGCAGGTCATGATTATGAGAAATTAGCTAATGTAGCAGAGAAATATGAAATAAAAAATGGATAAATCTAAACAGTTAAAGAAGAGTTACAGATTAGAATTTGATTCAAGAGACATTGCTAACATGAGATTTCCAGGAACGAAAATTCACATTAAGGAATTGATTCAAAGCATTCAAACATGGGGAGCATTAGATAAATGGGAAGGCAGATGGAGGAAGAAAAGAGATCAGAAGAAAAAGTCAACTGCATCTTCAAATGATTTACAGCAGGCTGAGGGAGCTGTATAAATTATGCCAATGAGAGAAATTCCAGGAGGGAATTTTGTTCATGTCCCTTGGAGCAGAAGTGACCTACCATCATTTACAAATGATTACCCAAAGTTAAGGGAGAAAGCAGTGGAATTGTACAATCAAACAGAGAGGTTTGTCAAGCTTGCAAAGAGTCTGTGGGAAGATTAAAATACTTTATTTGAGATTGTGATTCCAGCAGATTTGTGGGTTGAGTGTAAGCGGACTGCTGATTGGCCAACGCATGAACTGCGAGAGATCAAGTAGTAGGTACACCCTCTGAAGAGGTGTTGAAAAACTATTACAAAGCAATTGAATTTTGAAGAGGTGTTGAAAAACTATTACAAAGTGATTGAATTTTTTTAAACTAGAGTTTCCACTAAAGACATTGATTGGCAAAGAATTGACAGGACATCTCAGGAGGCAAACGAGTCTGTTCATGCAAATTATGAGAGGCTGCTGAAAGCATTCAGACCATGCAGAGGCACAGAAATTATGGAGCCGAGAGACATGATTCATTTTGTGTTCAGATTTGTTCAAGGATTGAAGCCTGAAATTAGCAATATGATTAAGAGTCATTTGATTTGCTGGCAAAGAAAGCTGATTGATGAAGTGCTGTAATGCGAAAAATACTGTGATGAGATTGATATTAACAAGAAAACGTTGAAGAAAAAGGCAATGCTGATGCAGATTAAGTCAGCCCAAGCAGCAGGAATGCAGAGATTGCAGTATATGGTGAATGCAGGAGGAATGCAATGGATGCAACAGCAGGGCAATATGGTGGCTCAGTTCAGAAGGAGAGGTTGTGGAGTTCAGAAAGATCCAAATGTGGCTGATGTTCAGAACATGAAGAAAATGCTGCCTTGTCATCTGTATGGTGGCATCGGGCATTGGAAGAGGGAGTGTCCCTAAATTAATGTCAATATTTGGTGCAAGGTGGTAGTGGTGTGCAGACGGTCGACAACAGTCAATTTCAAAATCAGAGAGTTCAAAGGCCCTGAATCCCAAGCATGGATGTTCCTACAGGATCAGTCCAAATGAAGGTTCCCCAGCAACAAGTACAATTTACCCAACAGCAAATTCATGTCCCACAGCAAATGCAGATACCACAAGCTTCGATGTCTCATCAGGCGGTGATGGTTCCTTAGCAGAACATGAACTGAAAGGTAAATCAAAATGCCGGAAACAAGTTAATAACACAATACCCATTGATTGATTTCAGTGATGATGAAGTGAGTGAAGAATGCATGAGTGAGAGTTTGGAAGAGGAAGAATGTGTGTTGGCTGCCTCATTGGATCGTGATCCTTATGTGAAGCGAGTGTGAGGACACAGGAACAACACGTTCCACTGTCAGATTTGCAGAAGTCCCAAATGTGCCCCTTTCAGGAAGAACAGTTCAGGTGGTAGGAGTAGCAAACCAGCAAATGGTAAACCTCATTACAAAGTCCATTCCAGTTCAAGTTGGAGCCTTTGGAGGTCTACACAGATTTGAAGTTTGTGATTCGAGTCCTGTGAGTCTGTTGGGAAGAAACTTACTATGCAAATTAAAATGTTCCATTACTTCTACACAAGAAGGGATAGAAATTCAAACAAATAGCGATGATGAGACTTCCAGAAGGGATAGAAATTCAAACAGATAACCCTCATGAGACTTCCAATCAAGTTGATGAGCTATATTCTCTCATTACATTGTTTCCTGCCATGACAGTTAAAGACTTGCCTGAAGAATTGCAAGAGACAGTAACGCTGAAAGTTTGTGAGAGGTGGATTAATTCAAGGTGTTTAACCAAAGTGACAGTTAAGCCAAATTCAGTTTTGCTCAGAACGCTACATTATGATATGACTCCAAAAGTGAATGAAAGGTATTACCCCAATAATTACAGGCTATGTTGATCAGGGAGTTCTAAAAGAAGTGATGAGCAGTCTATGTATTTCTCCAATTATAGGTTTGCGAAAACCAAGTGGGAAATATCGCATTGTTCAGGATTTGAGAAAGGTGAATGAAATTGTAGAAACCTGTTGTCCTATAGTGGCAAATCCAGGAATGATTTTATTTCAAATTCCATGTGAAGCAGAATGGTTTTCACTTACTGATTTGTCACAAGCATTTTTCTCAGTGTCATTGCACGAGGATAGTCAGCTTCTCTTTTGATCTGATTCGGGAACCATATTTATTCATGGTGCCGTATTCCACAGGGTTTTTCAGAATCTCCATCCATTTTCAATCAGATCCTGAAGAAGAATTTACAGTCCTTGAACATGCCATTTAAGTCTGCTTTAGGGAAGTACATTGATGACCTGATGGTTACATCCAGTACATGAGAAGCTTTCAGACTCAATACCATAGCGTTATTGAATCATTTAGGTGTAAACTGACATTCTGTTTCCCCTGCTAAATTACAGTATTATCAAAAAGAAGTGGAGCATTTAGGTCACCAAATTGAGAAAGGAGCTAGGAACGTGTACCAAAAGAGAGTTGCAGTAATCATGCAAATGAATCCCCCAGTTACACAGAGAGATGTCAGAATGTTTTTGGGCATGGTGAGCTATTGCTGCCAATGGATCCCGAATTTGTGAGTAATTTAGAAACCATTGCAGAGATTGTCACACAAGGAAGTCACAGATCCAGTCCCCTTCGGTGAAGAGTGTATGAAAGCATTTACTGAATTGAGAGAGAGTTTGTGTGGAGCTCCAGCCTTGGGAATACCTGATTACAAGAAAGATTTTGCATTATTTTGTCATGAATGCAATGGTTGTGCTCTTTCTATTTTGACACAGTCACATGAAGGCACAAACAGGCCAGTGGTATATTTTTCCACCACATTGGATCCTGTAGCTGCTGCTTTGCCTGGCTATTTAAAGGCCGTGACCTCTGCTGGTGTAAGTATCAGCTAATGTGAAGGCATTGTGATGGGATGTCCTTTAATGTATTCGTCCCTCACTCGGTTGAGATTTTCTTGACCTAGTCTAAGACCAGTGCCCATTTTACCTAGAACGAACTAGTGATTCTTGGTTCCCCTAACATTGTGAACAAGAGATGTTCGAGTTTGAACCCTGCCACATTAATGCCTGTAAATGTTGACGATACAATGAAATGGAACATGACTGCCTCGATGTTACTGAACTGTGCACCAACCCCAGACCTGATATTCAGGATACTCCTCTAGAGGAGAATGACCAAATTGCCTTCATTGATGGCTCCTGTTTAAGGGACAGTGAAGGTACTCTGAGGGCTGCTTATACAGTTTGCACACTCTCAGGAGTGGTCGAAGCTTCATGGCTTCAAGGAGTCATTTCTGCCCAGGTAGCTGAATTGGTTGCACTTACAAGAGAATGCTGCATGTCCGAGCAGCTCAAAGTGACATTATTCACTGATAGTCAATATGGATTTGGTGTTGTGCATGACTTTAGGCAGATATGGCTCCAGCGAGGTTTCATGACCTCTCCTGGATCCCGTATTCGTAATAGTGAAAGAATTAATGCTTTGTTAAATGCATTACAATTACCTTAAAAGATTGAGGTCATGAAGTGTACCGCACATCTAAAAGCAAATGACTAAGTATCATTGGGTAATGCCTATGCTGACCAACTTGCCAGATATTGTGCACTCCATTGTATTACTTTCTATGAAGAGTGGAGTAATGAAAGTGACACCAATGAGACAAGTCAAAATTTATTGTTGTCAGTGGTTAATACCTGGGATGAAATTAAGAGATTGCAGAAAGAAGCAACAGAAGAAGAACACAAACTTGGGTAAAAGCAGGTTGTACCCAAAGAGAGGGAAATGATGTCTGTATTTCAAATGGAGGGAAAGTCGTGTTGCCAGGCTGCTTGTTGAACTCGATGACTAGATATTATCATGATCAGGTTCATCTCGGCAGAGATGTAATGATTCACACATTCAAACAGACATGGTTTAATCCCAGATTTAGATTGGTTACAGAAGTGGTTTGTCACAGATGTGTTACCTGCCAACAAATGAATGCATGGAAACACACTGTGGTTAATTTGAACAACCTAGGCAGATCGCAAGGTCCATTTAACAAAAGGCAACTTGATTTCATTGAGATGCCTGCCAGCAATGAGTTGAAGTATGTGTTAATGACTGCGTGTGTCTTTTCCAAGTGGATCGAAGCTTATCCAAGTCTCAGTGTAACTAAGCTGCTTCTCTGGTAACGAATACCCAGGTACGGATTCCCTACTACTTTGGAATCAGATCGAACAACTCATATTAATAATGAGATCACAATACTTGTGTTCAGCATGGAACAATGAGCAGACATTGCACTGCAGTTACAGAGCAGAGGCATCTGGATTGGTGGAGCAAATGAATGGAAGACTGAAAGCTTGATTGGTAAAGGTTTGTGCCTCAACAGCATTGAAATGGCCTGATGCATTGCCACTTGTTCTGATGAGCATGCGTAGCATCCCGGACAGGAAGACAGGTCTGTCCCCTCATTATTATTAATAGGTCGTGCAATGAGACTGCCAGAAGTACCTGCAAATGAACTTGAGAACATAATAGATTACTTAGTGCTAGATTATTTCAAAGATCTAGCTGATATGGTTCGCTCTTTGTCTCATCAGGGTGAAGCAGCAACAGTTCAACCAGCCTACGAACAGTGCCGCAGCCGGAAGGCTGGGGAGTGGGTATTGGTTAAAAAGTATGTGAGGAAAACTTACCCGGAGCCAAGGTGGAAAGGTCCTTATCAAACAATCCTGGTGACGATGACAGCTATGAAGTGTACTGGTCTTCCAAACTAAATTCATGCAAGCCACACATGCAAAATTCATTGTCCTCTAGAAAACACAGAGTCTGATCCTGCAAGAGCGAATGCTGATGAAGAAGGTGTTCGGCTTCACCAAGCTGTGAGGACGGAACCAGTGGCTGAAGCAGAAAACGTGCAAAGTGGTGAAAGCACAAGCGGTCTGCATGCAAATAAAGACACAGACAAGGACCTAGATAAAGATGCAGAAAAAAGTGCAATCAGCCTGCAAACAGACCAAAGTGCAGGAGAACAGAGTCAAAGTCAAAATCAACTGATTACTGCCATGTGAAAGAAGTTGCACATGGAAAAAGAACTGTGAAAGGAGACAAATAGCCTGCAGCTGCACAGCAACAGGTTGCTGATAAAACTCCCAACAGTAACAGAAGGAGCTGAAGAGTCAAATCAGAGTGAAGATTAAGATAGTGATACATTTATGAAAAAGAAAAGAATGCCAAGTTGCAGATACTCTTCACCTAAATGGATCTATCTTGTCACAAATGAATGGGAGAGCGAGTTTATGGGTTTTTGTTTTGACCATGAGAATTCAGCTGAATGATCTGTGACTTGAAATTCCATTTGAACTGAGCTTTGAAATAACCTTGCCAATTGACCAACAGAGACATTGCCCTCAAGTATTGATCTGCGGTCAACAGACTGTGTTCTATTGCAATTGCATTTCCTGCCCACCCTTCCCATTCAACATTATATTATAACTGTAGCCCACTATTAGCCAATTCCTGTCTGTTGTGCCTTTTGAAGCTTTTTTGTATTTTTCAATTGTGCACCATCCTCGAATTGTTAGTTTCGCTACTATGCCCTGAAAGTAACTACATGTTTTTACAAACGTGATTACATAATGTTGGGATGTGAGAATGCACCATCGGTGTCAGTATTAGGCCATGTGATGCCGTATATCTCTCTTTAAAAAAAACACACACATACACAGAAGACTGAGCAGGATCATAAGGTAAACACTGGCTTCCTTCTGCCATGAACAGTGAGGTGGATTGTTTACATGCAGTCTGCCTCTCATTGAAGTCACTATGTTTCTATGAGACTATTAGGCATTCTGCTTTCATTTAGCTAGCTGCACCCGAGGCCATGTTTTTCCCCAAAGCAGCACCATGTAATAAATAAATATCCTACCTCCTCTCACCAAAGAAACAAGCCTTCAAAAGTCGATTTACAAGAACAAATGTCTGCATTTAATGTCCCAAACAGATGGCAGTTTCTCCATGCCAGAGATATGTGTAGCAAGGTTTCTTTTGTCATGGCACCACCATGTGCAAAAGCTGAGCTGCTCCCATCTACCTTGACATTGTGCGATCATCAGTTTAAATATAGCTAGTTTAACATCTGTTCACAGCGAATCAAGGATTTCCACAAAGGTTATTTTACAGCCCTCGCGGAAGTTCGGTAAATTGCGCTGCTGCCAACATGCATTCTTCATTAAAAAAAATATGAATTTATATACCAAATCAGGCGAAGGGATCATATAGTGGATAAATACCTGCTCTGTTAGCACTGTAAAGGAAATGAATGTGAAAGCATCTGCATTGTTCTGCCTTTAGCCTTCCTTCTTTGGGGGGGGGGGGAATAATAATATAAATTAATATATAATAAATAAGGGTAATTTTTTTTTTTTTTACTACAGATAGAGGAAGAAGGTAAATGGAAGTGCTTTAGTTTTATGCAGGGCCACTGGAATTGTGTGGCAGAGAGGACCAAAATATGCAGCAGGGTTGACCAACTTATTTGGCAAGAAAAGTCCAGTTATGCATTTACAACACCAATAGCTCTAACTGAAGCCAATGTGAGACCTATTGCATTGCAAATGCTTGTTGGTATTTGGTGTAAATCCGTTCAGTGGTTTTTGAGAAATTGGAGAAAATCCACATGTGTATATATGGGGACCCCCAGGATTCGCGTTGATATCTGATTGGCTGCCAACACTTCACCAAGGAAGTGTTGGCAGCCATCTTGGTACTTGGGTTCAGAAAAAGAAAAAAAAAGAGGTCAGGATAGGGACACCCTGACCCCTTAGCTATGGTGCTGGGGTCTCAGAGCAAAAAAAAACACCTAAAAAATATGTTTGCAGCAAATTCACAACAAATTTGCAGCAAAAAAAACATATGGCGGAGTCCCACACTTGTTATACTAAAGCCTCTGGGTGGGCCAGGTCTCAGGGGCATGTTAAATAAAGGAGGGGGGACCACTGTTCCCCCACCTGGGGTGTTTTTATGCCCCAGGGATCGCCACCTCCCCAGGCCTTTATAAGTTTATAAGGGCAGGCCAAATTAATTATGTGTGCGGGGTGTGCAGCCCGTACAGCCCCGGGGACTGCCACCTCCCCAGGGCAAATATTTAATGAAATGCAGGGGATGTGCAGCCCCCCACATAGCCCCAGGGGCCGCCACGTACCCGGGGCTTAATACAGGCCCTGCCCGTGCCCCACGGACTGCCACCTCCCCGGGTTTAAACAAATTATGTGTGTGGGGGTGGTCCCCTCAGCCCCGGGACCACCCCCTTCCCCGGGGTCCTGTCATTATCCCGCTCTCTCTTCCACCCCATAATGGGATAGACGAGAGAGAGAGAAACATTTTTATTGTAATAGTTTCTCCATACAATAACTTCAAATTGTCACACCAGCAAGATGTTTGGTTCAGACCTTATAGTTAAGTAAAACAAAAGTCACTTCTGGCCTACTGGTTAAGCTATTGGACTGTCACTCAGTAGGTTGAAGGTTGAAGTTCTGGTATCTCATGCAGTGTGTCAGTTTATTTACTAGTGTTGTGAATGTTAACGTCATGTCTGGACGCTATATACTAAGGAGTCATCTCTACAAATCTTACTAGTGGTTAAGGTCTCTGGCCCTCACACTGACGTTGGAGGGTACCAGTCTTAGTGTGTGTCTGGTGGTTTGCCTAATTTAATTTATTTTCAACTTCAAACATTTGAGATATATACTGAAAGGTAAGCTCGCTCTTTTTACTTGAGAATTACATTTTTCTTTTCAATTTGTCCTAAAATTTATCATTCTAGCTATATCATCTATTAAAGTTTAGAAAAACTTCCTAGGCCTGTTCCGGGGACTTGGCCACAAGGCTTGGTAGGCAATAGCTGCAGAGCAAGGCCGAAGGCCAGAGGCGCCCAGGGTTGGGTGGTTGTAGGGGTTGGCCACAGGGATGGGTGGCTATAGGAGCTTGTTTGCATGGCCTGGCCACAAGCCAGGGCACTGCAGTCATCCTCTGCTGTGCATGGCCAAAGGCTGTGCACAGCAGTGGTTGGATTGATGGATAGTAATTTAAATTACTTTACGTTAAAAAAAACATAGAAATTCACTGAAAAAAAACAAAGATTACAAGGACGTTATTGTTAGGAAATAGAATTTAAAAAACCTTAGAAATTCACTTAAAAAAACAAAGGTTACAGGGATTTTATAGTTCTGAATTTACTTGCACAAAACCAGAGAAATTCAGCAGTTATAGGTAAGGAATTATTTCAAGTAACTATAACTCGTGCCATAAAGGTACCTATAACTCGCACCCTCACCATGCACTGCTAATTACCGAACAAATTACAGCACTCATGACATCTTTCATAACACCATTGAAGTGTCACTGTAACATCTGCAGTAAAATTATTGATCAGATAACTGTGCATGGCGGGGGCTCGAGTTATAGTTACCTTAGGGCACGAGTTATAATTTGCAGAGGACCTAAAGATTGCCTCTATAGTTAGCTCAAATTGGGTATTGCTTACTTTTATTAAATGTTCCCAATTACACTTGCTATCAAAAGATACCCGCAGATATATAAAAGTTTGAACACAAAGAAGTTTGGTCTGTTAATACAGTGTGATTGCAAATTGCTAGACATGCGCAAGCATACCATGTTTTTTGTCTTACCCATACTAGTTGCCTAACATAGACAAGACAAATCTATCCAATAATTTTTGAAGCCCCTCTCCAGTATATAATTTCATTCCATTATAAAAAGCATTACAACTATTTCATACCTCTATAGATAAGATCTGACCTCCTTCATTTGTTGTAATTGTGCATATTTTCAATGGAATTATTTATTTACACCTACATAATAAGATAATGGTGGTCACCGTTAGGGGAGCAGTAATTAATTTCGTTTCTGCTATCCCTTGCTGCCTTACTCAACATGCCATAATGACGCTGAAAGCTTACTCCTGCAATTCTAAAAAAAGTTTTCAAGTTTCCAAAAAACACTGACTTGTTCCTGTAGCCAGTATTTAGTGTGTAGACCCTTGATTGTAGGAGGCAGCTCACTCTCTAGCAGCAGGTTAGTGCTGGCTGGTAAAATTCCCAAGTTGGGCATACTCATGTGGCCTAACTTAAAGGTCATACCTAGCAACAGCCACACGGAATAGACCCACCTTCGGTATCAATGGAACATTCAGTTGTAGTCTCTGAAGGAGATCGTAACTGCTGCAACTGGCCATGTACTTCTACAGAAGAAGGCTGCACAGGAAAAGTGAGTGACAGTATTTGGTAAACCTTAGGAGGAGGTAAAACTAAAAAATAGTTTTAGCAGTAAGGATGCTCCTGCACTCACTTGAGCCCACAACAGGTCACTGGCATGCAATATCAGATTATCATATTAATTGCGTGTTTCAAAGTGTAGGGCTGACCTAGCCTGGGTATCACAGAGTGCACATTCTGCATTGTTGCCAGTGTATGTTGGATGCACTCCTGTTCCTCACACCACAGCATGTGAGGTTCCAAAAGTCAGGTCCTAATCAGCAAGAAGTGAAGACTGATGGCTATGGGCCAGATGTATCAAGCAAATTTGCATTCGCAAACAGTGCGAATGGCCGTTTGCGAATGCAAAAATGCCTTTCATTATGTATGAAAGGCATTTGCTAGGCAATTTTAAGGAATCGCTAAAATAGCGATTCCTTAAAATTGCGAGGCCATTTAGAGAATCGCAAATTGCGATTCTCTAAATAAGAAATCGCAAATAAGGAATCCTTATTTGCGATTTCTTAAGCACATGTATCAAGCTTTTCCTTAATGCGAATTGGGCATTAAGGAATCGCAATTACCACCAAGTAAAACTTGGTGGTAACCATGTGCAAATTTTAAAAATGCATTAAAAAAGATTTTTTTTAATTGGCATGTAACGCACACACGCCCCTTTGGATAATATCTGTTTCTATTGTTTTCCATTTCTTCCCCGCCTTTATTCTCTGCCTTTTGTCTTTTCCAGAAATGAAAAGCTTTATAAAACCCAAGTGCAAAACTATTTGCAGTTTCACAATCAATAAAGGTTTCAGGATCATCTTCACAAAACCATTTCCCAAGTTACCAAACCAAAATCCCACTTTGGAGAATCCTTCACTTATGTTTCCCAGACATTTTTCTCTTTTAGGTCACTTGAGTCATTTTTCAGAATTGTCAAATTAGATAAATAGCTCCTTAACTCCTTGCTGTTTTTAGGAATGTAAGTACAACAGTTTTGCGATTTCAAAACCTTACAGGCTCCGCCCTCCTTTGCTAAAAGAATGTCTAACACAAGGCGATTATAAAGAATCACAGACCTTGCAGTAACCATTTCTGTGTCCATTAGGAGCACTGCACCTGAAAAATCATTTGACATTTTATCTACAATTGTTGATAACTTCATTTTCTTAATGTCATTCAAGATCACTCCCACTGATGGAATAATAGCTCCAAAAATATCTCCTGTAATTTCTGAACCACTTGCTTCTCTTTTAAATCTCATTTTCGGTGTCTCTGGCTTGTCAATGTTGTGAACCTGATAAAAGTCTGGGAAGACCACTCCCAAATGGCATGTACCATACCATCCATTCAGCAGTTTGTAATAAGGGTTCTTACTACACATGCAATAGATACCAGGTACAGCGGAGTCTTGTCCATTTAGCAAAAACTTTCATACACTCTTAAACAAAAACACATGTCTGCATTCACTCGTACCTACAAACTTATTGTCAGCTTTTGATTGCAGGTTATTTCGGTGCACATATGCTGTGCCAAAAGTCAGTGTAAGCTCAAAGAAAACCACTATGTTTATGTTTCTAGCCCATGCAATACTGCTAAAATGCTGATTAATGGGAACAAAAGAGAAAACTACATCGAAGTTAGAATAAAAATACTGAATGTACTCCTGGTTGTACAAACCTGTTAATAATAGACCGCAACTAATCCCATAAGTTAGTGGCAAGCTGTGATAAGTGATTCCTTCTTGCACTGATGAAGGAATTTGTGTACACACATAACAATCACGCACATTCATCGTATCCACATACTCATACATCAAGCTATATTATACTTTAGAAAATAAATCTCCATTTGTGTCATCTAAGTGAAGCCATCCCTCATCCGTATAAAACTTACCCTGCTTAGATGTTGTCATTCCTAGCACTGAAGTTGCTGTACTTTGCACCTCTCCTTTCATTGAAACAATCATCCCTGCAGTCAATAAAATGCACTCAATCATACACACTATTATCAAACCAATACACACATATTTACACCTATTGTGTTTGCCCTGTCCAGGATTCATGGCTTCCATAGAATCAAAGAAGGAAAGAAAAAGAAAAATATAAAAGACAAAAGCGAGCAAAAATCAAAACAAAAATGTATTTTCAAAGTCTCTTGCACTATTTACAGCAGTTATCAATCTTCAAGAAAAATTATTCTTCTGGTCAGCAAAAAGTTGTCAAAATCAATTCAAATGTTCATTTTCAATAGAACACAGTCTGTTGACCACAGATCAATACTTACAGAGGGCAATGTCTCTGTTGGTCAATTGGCAAGGTTATTTCAAAGCTCAGTTCAAATGCAATTTCAAGTCCCAGATTATTCAGCTGAATTCTCATGGTCGAAACAAAAGGCCATAAACTCGCTCTCCGATTCATTTGTGACAAGGTAGATCCATTTAGGTGAAGAGTATCTGCAACTTGGCACTCTTTTTTTCCATAAATCTAATAAATGCAATATATGTACCTTCATCTTAGAAGGAAACAATGAGGCGGGTTAAGCATTTACAAAGACTACATGCAGATGCATGCCAAATACGCTACTGAGTGGGTGGATTTTACACTACAGCCAGGAAAATTTGCTTCATTTGAAACATTCTTTATCGACTCCATTTTTAACAAGCCACACAAAGCATCAAAGATTACAGTGTGTGGACACCAGCAGGATATCGGGTAGCCTTTTGCTGATTAAAGACCCATAAACCAGGAGACGACCCCACCCACAGAAGCACATGGTGCCTGGGGTAAGGAGAAAATGCACATGAGTGTGTACCTGTTAACAGCCAATGCATATTTGGGTTTGACCTTGCTATATTTTCACTTCAGACACTTTAAGCTGTTCCTTCCAACTAACGAGGGAGGTAGAGCTTTTAGCATTGCAAATACTATTTATTTTACCTACGTAAATGTATGTATATGGGGGTGGGGTCGTACCCTTCACCCTCTCCTGGTCTTTTGCAGCCCCAGGAAATGCCACTAATGATCTTGAAGTGAAGTTACAATTTGCGCGTCTCCCGAGTGTCAGCTGAGGTGGCCTGTCTGTGCCAGGGAGTGGCTAACGGGCCTGAAGTCAAGAAGGATGAATGAGGGATCGTTCTTGTCTAGTAACCCTGCCCCCTCCCAGACAACTCATATATTACTTGAAACACATACAGAAAGGTGCAGCAGCAAGAAAAAGAAGATTCATGTGTATATAAAGAGGTGAGCATGTACGTAGGAGCCTGCGCACAAAATCACATATGTGCCTTGAAACACACCGTAAGACGGGAAGGGGGAACAGACAGACACAGAAGTAAATAGGCATTTTACAGAATGCGACTCAAACATCAATTTTAAAAAATTTAAAATAGTCAGGTCCTTTAAAATGTGATTGGGACACACTCCTCCCCTCATAAATGCATAAAAAAAGACGTCCAGCTCGTAAATCATCAATACTTTTGAAACACATTTTAAGAAATCAGGCGGTTCATCAGTGGGTCAAAAGCGAGCTATTACCACTTCCATTGACCTCTTAACAAAAATGTACACTTGTGGCTTAAGGGCCAGAAGAGCTGACTTTGGAGCAGGGGAACCAAGTTTGAGTCTCAGCATTGGTTCTTGTATGCTTAGAATAAATAAATAAATGTAACCGGTTCTCTGGTGCTTGAAAAACATTTAAATAAATACAATTATTCCTGTTAGGTAAACCCATACAAGAAGTAACAACATTCTGAAATCGGAACATGAGGCAAGGTAGGCCTGTAGAACAACTTTTCAAAATCAGAACATGAGCCATGCGGGATACTACCCTCTGCTAAACTCATACCAGAAAAGGCAGGAAATAATTTTAAAAAGAGTTCCCACCTCACAACAGATAAGCAATGAAAGCGAAAGGAAACTGCACATGGCTGGTGCTCCTGAGTCAAGAACGGAAGTGAGGTATCAGAAGCCTGAACCAGTTAGGAGGTAGCAAGGAAGAGTGATGCTGCAGTCAATCAATGGTAAGCAGCAGGTGGGATCAAAGTCCTTTTGCTGAACACAGCAGGTCTTTTCAGACAGCGCATGTGCGCTGTCTAGACTTGACCTAAAAATGTCTCTTTCTGGATCAATAGCTAACTTTCTACCAAATTTGGTGAAGTTCTGTCCAGTGGTTACGCAGTATTGTTTTTAAATTTTTCCTATCTGAATTAACATTGGAAAATGCTCTAAATTTCATCCCCCACCTTTATCTCAGCCCCAGCTTCACGGATCACCCCAGAAATTTCCAGACAGCAGGTCAGGTGACTGTCGAATTGTTGCGGAGATTTTCATGAAGATTCATCAAGCAGCGCCAAAGATATAGGCAAGCAAAAAATAGCTTTTTCTATAGAAACTAGGTCCTAACTGTAACTACCTAGTGGTGACCACCACTAGGGTAGATATAAATATAGATATAGATATCTCTATATATAGCTATATATATAGAAATATACATTAATCAAAATATATATATATACACATATATGTGTGTGTATATATATATATATATATATATATATATATACATGTATACACACACACATACTATATATATATATATATATATATATATATTTTTTTTTTTTTTCATGTAGATTCCTCTCTCTGTTGTATACATAATGGTGCTTGTACTCTCATTTATTATTAAAAACAATTATATCTGTCCTCTTTTCAATCACAGTACAACAAGAGTCTTAGTATAGTAAGATTATGTAATGTAGTGCAAGAAAGTATGAATATGGTGAAAAGCATGAAGCATGACTATGATCTATCACGTACTGTGACATATTTATATGTAATATATAAGATATTGATAAAGTTTGTTGCCAGTCTTTTGATTGCTTGTTTTTTTACATTTTGAGAACAAATTAATTTTAATTGAGATACATTATCCTTTATTAACAGCCCTGAAGAAGTTCATACTTGTGGAACGACACAATGGCTGTATTTTGGATGTGTTTTGATAAAAAGAATAAAGAATCATTTTACTGATATTATAATCTGTTAGAGTATGCAATCGAGTGAAATTCAAGAACTGTGATATTTACTAAGATACTGATATACAAACTAACATTTTTTGAAAGATACACCAATCTTTCCAGAGAGGTGGGCATTTGCATTCTATATATGTTTCGGTTTGGCTAACCGATGCAGCATATGTTCCAAAACCGTTGAGCCTTTTGCTCGTAAAAAATTAATTTGATGTAGGCTGGTATTGCATTTGAATGACCTGTTGCGGGTTCAAGTGAGAGTTTGTTCATGGAGCCTTTAGTTGTGCGGAGATTATATGGACTACCCCTTAAAGAGTTTAAAAAAACAAAAATGGCACGAGTAATGGAATGCAATCATTTACGGTAAATATGATTATATAGAGTAAAGAAATATATTGAAACAATATTTATAGAACATTATTTTAAAATGCATTTTTACGTAGTACACATTACATTACAAATAAGCTACTACACACTTTGGGGCATATATATGAGCCCTTGGTGCCACCTTGCGCCACATGTGCGTAATTTTTTTTTTACGCAAATATGGCCCAAAAAGGGCAAAAACGCTGCGCCATATTTACAAAGTGGCGCAATGCATACATTGTGCCACTCTGTAACACCTTGCGCCACATTATGCCTGTGCCAGGCATAATGTATTCAAGGGAGCATTCTGCCACTAGGTGGTTCATAGAAGTGGCGCAAAGAAATCTAGGAGATTCCTTTGCGCCATTTTTATTGGCATTTTTTAACGCCTGCTAGGTGCAGCACCACTTTTCATAAGTTGCCCCTTTACTTTGATTTTACTATCTTTGCCCACGCTCTTTTAAACTAACTGAGATATTTTCAAGGACCATAAATACCATGTGTTGACATTAGCTAACTCAGCGGTGGTCACGTCATCAGCTGCATGTTAATAAAATGCTGAATCAGCCACACCAAGACTCTAACATGCGACCTGTAACTTGGAATTCTGTAGCAAATACATTCAAGTGCTGTGGTGTCATATGGGCTTAAACATAGACAAACAGAAGTACATCAGCATGTTCCTATTTCACCAGCCAATGTTGATTTTGCAAGCACAGACCCAGCAGGTGTGCCTGGAAGCTGTGAAATATATCAACATATTGCTTCACTGCACGGAACAGCAAGCTGAAAGAAAGCAGGCAGTGCCATGGAAAATGAAGGGGTTAGGAGGACCCCTTGGTTTATACCTAACTTTTGTTATATAAATTAAGATAATTTTCATTAAGTACAGTTCATAGCTGCAGACTGACCCCATAACACAGGGCTCTTTCTAGCACTCCTAGTCCTTTTTGTAGCCCAATGTGCACTGCATGCTGGGATATGTATGCCCATAAATAAACTGGAGAAATTGGATCCAAAATACACAAAACGAAAAATGCTGGTAGCTAAAATGTCATAACTAATTCGGTTTGAACATCATGCCCTGTGGCCTTTGTGGCAGCCGAAGCTCCAGAATTATTACCTTTTGGTGCTGTAGAACATGTTTTAGTTTGGGGAGGACAGCCCTCTTTCTGTAGTGCCGAAGGCCTTTTTCAAGTACCCTCCCAAAGTTCAGACATAAGCCTGATAAATTGTTTGCTTTATTTCAGAAGTGCATGTCCTCCAGCAAGAAGGTGTGTTTCGCAGCTAACCTTTCATTTGCTGCAGAAGAGACATCGCTGGCACACACTGCCAGGATTTTAGCCTTTTAACTGCAGGTTGTGTACACAAAAAGAGAGCAAGCTTGTTTGCGAACAAGGAACAAGGGCAAAGGATTTTCAAACTCTGTACTGATTGTACAGCCTTGTCCAGGTCCTAGACAGTGGGACGGAGGTGCCCATCATAATCTCTACAATAGCCCACCATAGTTTCCATTACAAAGCGCCTGTTCTGAAAAATACTTCAAATAAAAGCAAAAGGTGCAAATATAATAGCCAAAGGAGGCAAATGGTTAAAAAAGGTCTTAGCTGGACACTAAATTGATTTTTAAATGGAAGTGACTTGTTTTAAGGAGGTTTATGTATTGCTGTGCTACTGGCCACAGTTCTGTAAGGCTTACTCTAAATACATCATATACCAAGAGTAATAAAGTATTTTTCTTTTATCAGCCCCAAACGTTAGAGTCCCTCACCTTCTTTTGTTTGCTCTACTCCCATGCTTGCCATTTTGCCACTTCCCTAAAACCCTCTGTTTCCTAGCTTTTCTTGACAAATTCCAGTTCAGTGGTGTCCACAATGGTCTGCTCTAGCCAGAAGTTCAGGATACCTTTTGCCTGCATACAAGGTTCACATATCGGTGTATTATGCAGATAGATCCAATGAAGAATTCCTAAAACTCTGGCATGGATTCAGTTGTCGTGGATCAACTTTGGCCAGCCCTGACGTGCTTTTTCTGTGCATGCCTATACGACTTTGTCTTTATTTGTACAGTCTTTTGGACTAAGGAAACCACAAACAGTTTAAGACCACGTTTAGCTGTTATGTAGCTAATGTGTTAAACGTGCGAGAGGGCTGGTGTTCAAAGTATCTTTTGCACTTTTTTTTATTTTTGGAACACATTACCCATCAACAGCATTCGATGACATTCTGGTATTCTTCTGATTTGAAGTGAAGGGAGCAAGGAGAGGAAGGACATCAAAAAAATAGATACAGAAACGGGAGAAGTCGGGAAATCTCCATCTTGCTCCCATTTTTATTTTCTGTTTCTTTTCTTTCTTATTTTTTGTTTGAATGGAAGTCAGTCTGTGGCAGATCTTACTCAATTGGACTTCCAAAACATTATATTGTATTAGTAATTCACATTTAAATGAAATATGAAATCGGCTTAAAGTGGTAGAGCCGCACAACTCGTTCCACAATAGACCTGCTGGATCTTTTCTGAGATGTCTGTAGATCTGTGTGCGTTCATCAAGGGTCATGCGAGGAAGCAAATAAATGAATACACTAAGCTGCTTTTGTAGCATGGAATTATATCCGTTCGACAAAATGATTTAACCAGAGTTACACAGTGTGGCAAAGTGTGGCAAAGTGTGCAAGCTGGTATAAATCCCCCTGATTCAGAATTCAAGTTGTAAGGCTTATGGCTCAATTTACAGCTGGATTGGAAGAAAAAATCTTCAGATTTGTGGAGACAATACTATACAGCTGAGAATTAGACCTGCAGAATTTCATCTAACACTCCATACTTATGGCAAGGGAAACTTTACAGGTAAATTCTCATTACAACACAGATTCCATCAAAGAATAATAATTTATGGGAGGAATATTTAACTTCGGATCTGATTTTCCCTGTAATCCCCTATTTTTCCTAGAGGTTTCAACTATTTTCACATTTCCCATGGATCTTGTGATTCTGGATGCATCGAATAACTGTCATCATTCACATAGTTAAGTCTGGGACCTTGTAATCAGACACTGAGGCCCTCATTAAGGGCCAGATTTAAGGGAAAATGATGGTGTGTGACGTTGCCAAATTTGGCGTAACGATGCACACCGCCCTTTTCACAATGCAGGGATGTGCCGTATTTAATAGAATACGGCACACCCCTGTGTTTCCCCCTGCACCGGTGCTGAATTTGCTGCTGTGCGCCAATGCCGCAACCCTTGCATCATTGCGCAAGGATGGCTGCATTGGGGGGAGATTGTTTTCGTGCGTGAAGGAATACCTTCCTGAACAAAAACAATGTTAAATGGTGATATGCTCTTTCTATGTGTGCTGCAGAATGCATAATGCAGCACACATAGAAAGTGCCAACAACGAGGAGAAATTAAAGCATTTCTCCTTGTTGCTCCCTGCCAACGCCCCCTCGGGCTGGCGTTAGATTTTGGCACTGCCTCAGGTTTACAAAAAACTCGCAAATCTGGGGCAGCATCAAAAAGCAATGGGTGTTGCTGGGGCACACCCACAGATACACCCATTGCACACCCCTTCCACGCAAAGTGCTGGTGTGAAGGGGCCATATTTATAAGGTGGCATTAAGCCACAAAAAGTGGCTTAACACAACCTTGTAAATATGGTGCAGTGCATAGCGCTACCAGAGTGTCACTAAAGTGATGCTCCAGTGGCACTAGGGGCGCTTAAATATGCCCATAAGAGTCTGCCCCAGTGACATAGGCTGGAGTGAGACTACTCTGGCCAAGTATGTGTAGGTCAGTATTCCCACAACTGAAATTACCGGGGAATACTGGACCTGGTTGCATTTCTGCACCTGGTAAAACCAGTCAGATTTCCATTAGCATTTCCCACTTGTTCACTACAGATGTAAAAAGTCTGCATAAAGTCATAATTAAGAAGCACCTGCGGAAAAGGGCCCAATAATTCCAGGACTAGGATGTTATTTCGAATTCCGGGGACTTTAACTGGTTTCATAGGTGACGATACCAGATGGAATAATAAATTCTCTCTCCAGTGTCTCCACTCTTGATTTCCAGCCAAATCTAAGGTGGGTAGGTCAGTGGTTTAACATTAGCCCCCACAATCCTCGCTGCAGGGGGCACCTGAGCTCCAGGGGACCCCTTAACACACTGCACTGCATAAGCGGCAAGACCCTCACTGGGTTCTGGGGGGAGGGGGCTCCCTTGTTACATCACTAGGGTAGGTGGGGGGGGCTTACTGTGCAAGGCATGTGACTCCACAATAGTGGAAACTTTAGGCTTCTTAATGCCAACGTTTATAACTTTGATTGATATAATATTTAAATATTTTATGCTTTACTTTTCTGAGACCGCGCACCCAATAATAAATATTCCTCCCAAAAGATGCATTGTAGTAAGACTGTTTGCTGTACTAGGTACATAACAATGCTAAAGTGAAATGAAAAAGAGTTGTGATTTTAGATAAATCACCTCAAAATTTAGAAAAACCCAAATCCAAGACTACGATCTGGAGAACCACTTATAAAATATGTGCACCTTTTGCAGCCACTGGACTTCAGGATTCAGCGAAGGGTGCTCTTTTCTTTCCAGATCTTAAACATTTCACAGTGGTTGAGCTTTTGATTTTTTCATGCAACCTTCAGTTTTGATATCGTGCAGGTTTTACCAGTGTATGTGGTTTCACCAACGTACACACGGGCCCAGGTCATAGTGGTTCAGCACAAATTGTTGACTTTGCTAGTTTAAGAATGCAAAGGTCTTGAAATGGTATCGCAGTTTGTTGATGTCACAAGAATTGAACGGGATGAACATGGTCTTCCTTAAGTGCTGCACATTTTTTGTGCCTGATTCACAAAGCCATTTCGCCCATAGTCATACATCCACTAACGAAAATGGCATAATTTGCACCTGCCAGGAGTTCACAGTGGGATCCATGACTGATGTAAATGGCCTTAGGACTGCAGACTTCTAAGGCATACGTGAAGAGAAATCTGCACTAGTAAAATCCACACATGGGGTGGGGAATTGGCAGGTTCGGTTTGCCTTAATAAGCTGTAAATGCTTTTAAATTTAGGAATTTATTGGCATTTGCAAACTCTGATCCAGTTCCTTCCATGGAAATGGCAAAGATTTACTCCTGCAAACGACTGGATTAACGTCTCCTTCCAGAATGGTAAGGGCATCGGATCACCTAAAAATGTGGCTGGGGTGTAGGAGAAGGGATTTCTCCGTGGTAAAAATAAAATAAAAGAATGTGTATTTGATTATGGGAATATAGGGAATATGTCGTATAACATTCCCAATAAAAAGACTGGAACGTGCACCTTGTGACTGGGAATAGCTGTGTATTCTCAAAAGTAGTACTAGTGAAGTTGCAGATTTTATTTGTGAGTTGGTCCCTTTGTGTCTTTGTTACTGCACCCACAAAATTCCCTGTCCAAACTGCTTGGTGTTAAATTCTCCTTTGTGTCATATGTGAGCAGAAGTAGATTTCAGGAACAGGAATGTTGAGATAGTGAGCGCTCCATTGTCCTGCCATTCCGGCAATGGTCTTCATAGTTGAAATCAAGTAAAACTAACAAAAAAACACATCGAAATTGGCCGTTAATATTATCATCACCTCAACCATGCTAATTTACTCCAAATGTAACAAGCAAAGGCCTGGCCTTGCCAGCAATTAAATGTATTTATTTTTGAAAGTTTTGAAATAGGAATTAAAAGGAGGTGCAATTGAGGCTGGCTGCACTGAGGACAAGACCATCTTGTCTTTAGCACTTAAGTGGCTACATGTTTATACGTTTAAAAAGCTGCCTTTTAAAGGTGTCTTGATTCGAAAAGAAAAGGTAAAAACAACCAATCGCAAAAAATAAAGAAGCATTGACAAAGCCAATAGGCTTGCCCTTGCAAGATACATTCACTTTGCCAATTTTTTTGTTTTTTTGCCATGTTGCAAAGCAGCGTAGCTGAAATATTTTTTAAAAAGTGATACTACGCAGCCAGTCTTGATTGCATTATAGAGATTTTCTTTTTTACTTTCAGACGTGCCCCTGTACGACATAGCTACAAAAAAGATTAAAAAAGTCAATATATCTTGCAGGAGGGAAGACCTACTAGCTTTTGCCAATGTTTGCTTTTTTCAGACGCTGTGATTATTGAGTTCATGAGCAATACCAATGAACACCTTTTCAAAGCTCTTTCACCTATCTGTGCTAAAGAATAAAAGTCCCTCTCAGAATATCACTTATTTTACGCTCCTATTAGTTTTCTTAGCTGTTAGTAGTTTTCGCCGCTTGGTATGAAAACTAGCTGGTACAAAGATCAAACGTGGTCATAATCACAGAACAACGCTATGGGGTGAGAACCAGGAAACTAAGGCCCAAATTCAAGAAAAGTGGTGGTGCATCATGGGCAGCTCCACTTTTCTTGCACCCCTTAGAGCCCTCCTAACGCCACCATGTGTGCGCTGTATTAAACATACAGTGCACCATGGCACAGGTTAGGGACAATAGCGTCAACATTTTTGGCGCTAATCGTGCAAAGTGCATGGAGGCCCATTATAAATAATGGTGTGCCTCCTTTTAAAGCCTGCTCTGTGCAGGCGTAAAAAAATGGTGCAGTGAAATCTTTTAGATTGCACTGTGCCTTTTTTGTGGTCCTCCTTATGGGGGAACACCCCCCTTGCATACATTATGCCTGCCACAGGCATAATGTGGTGCAAGGATTTACAAAGTGGCACAATGCAAGCATTGCTCCACTTTGTAAATATGGTGCAGCATTTTTGTCACACTATTGCCGCATTAGCGTAAAAAATAATGACGCTAATGAGGTGATAGTTGGCTCTAGGTAATCTTAAATTTGGCCCTAAGAGTAAAGCCCACAGTCACAGAGCGACAAACTGAAGCCAGAGGAATGGATGCCATTCTTCTAAGCCAATAAAATAAATGTTGACCATGGGTTAAGAGGTGAGACTGCTAGACTGGCATCCTGAAATATATGCACAAAACTAGGTGAAACACTGAAAAAGATACGAGTGCTGCTCAGCATAAAGCGATTCAACGCCCTGTCATGTGTACTAAGGGCTAAATAAATGCATTTACAGTACAGTAACAATACAGAGCTGGAAGATAAATCCATTGATGGGATAGACACAAGTCTGTGAAATCAAGACTGGCTGGACCAGTAAGGGTGAAAAATACAAGGTATGGGTGGTGATTTTACTGCCATCGTCATATTCCACAGAAGCATCAGTCTGTATCATTGGCTACCTTCCTCAAGTGCTAATCAGGAACAAAGAGAGGATATATAGTTTATGGACCGAACGGTTAACCTCTGCACCGAAACACCTCTGTTCTTATCGAGGCCTTGTAATCTGACAAATAATTTCCAATGCTTGGCAAAACACTTATGTCACCTTGTAGGGGGACTTAGGCCCCATTTCTTTTCAGTGCAATAGTCAGACTTATATCGTACTGTCTGCTCATACCACACATTCCTGCCAGGGGCAAGTCCGACAAGCGATTGACGTTTGCCCAGCCCTACGGGCCTTTCCGACCCCACCGTGACACACAGGTGTCTACCAAAGTCTTTACATGTAACTGACTCTGATACTGCCATACTCAACTGCAGACATACTACTGATGGTACCCTGGTCATGTAGGTCTTTTAAGAGTAAACCTACCAATGTAACTGATATTTGTCCATCCATAGTGGCTTTCAGACCAGACTCTAACGTGACCAATTGTTACAGCCCTACATTACATTCATTCACTTGAAAATTATTATGCTACTATACTTCAGGGCTGCAGACGTGCACCTGCAGACGTTTCATTGGAGAACTTGCTATGCAACTGACACTGTCCAACCCATATGCCATTCACTGGAAACTCAGAAATATTACTGATTCTGCCACAGGCCTCTTGAAATGTCTCAGGCGAGTCCACCTCTAGCTCATAAAAATCTCTATTCACATCAACCACACTGCCCTCCTGCACCCTAGGCTTAGGACAGCAGCTCAGCAGGTATCACAAATTTCAAATTCTCAACAATCAACCAAAGAACCACAGCATTCCACCGTACATAGAAATAGCTACACTGACTGCCTGCTTTGAGGAATAGGTGACTGCAAAAACAAGCAAAACAAGTGCTATGGAGGGCGCAGTAGTAGCGGGAAGGGGAAATAAATAGTACCTGAATAATGTCAGAATCAGGGGCTGTGTCGTGGTTTTCAATGGTCTTACCCTCGTAGCTGAGAGGTGTAGGGGAACGGTCCTTGTTCCGACGGGTTCTGCTCTGGCCGAGGTAGGGGCGACCCCTTCCGGTAGCCACGGTGCTGTTTGGTATGAGCGAACCACTACAGTCCGTGCCCTCCAGAAGGAGTCCCAGAGGAAAAACCCCAGTAGGGTAAAAAAACCTCCACAGGAACTCCCTGAAACGAAAAGGAGGACACCAGGGTATTAGGACCGCAGATCAGGAAGGCAGGAAAACAAGGCAGCTCAGGAACAGACAGGATTCGCAGAAGGATATCAACTAGGAGCGTGACTATCACCAAGGAGTGTTGCAACGCAATGAACAGGCAGTTGGGATCCCCTTAAATACCCCTGGACAGGAAACAGGAAACAGGAAGTAGAACACCGCCATCTTGGATTGGGGAAGAGATAACAATAGTGAATTAGATATATGCGTAAAACAATGCATGTTGGGTAGAGAGGAAGTGGTCAGCATGCTGAGAGGAAAAGAGAAAAGTATAAAGTTCCCCAAGTGTAAGGGTTCGGTTTGTTTCTGATAACATCGGTAAGTGATTGGCAGGTATTAGTCATGCAGGAAAAATAGATGTTATGCGCAAACTGCGCTAATTGCGGCCATGCCTGAAACCCCCTTCGGGGTCTCAGGCTCTGCCGCTTCTGCCCTTATGGCAGAACTTGAAGTAGGGCCAGCGGCGAGCGCCGCGACCCATAGACTGGCTGCCAGGAGCCTTCATGGCTCTTGTCTGGGCCGCGGCAACCCCCGCGACCCGGACGTTGGCCGCGGCGCCCACCGCGACCCGAGCGCCGGCCGCGGCGCTCTCCGCGGTCCGGGCGCCGGCCGCGGTAGAATGCACTTGCCGCGGCGCGGCAACCCGAGCCCGCGGGCGCGGCGCTTGCCGCGACATAACAGTATGCCCCCCCGAGGCCCCAGGTTTGTGAGGGAAGAGCCGAAAAAAGCGGCGGAGCAACAGAGGAGCATGGACTGACGAGGCATCCTCCCAGGAACACTCACTCAAAGGATATCCCTTCCAATGAATAAGGTATTGGAGGCGCCCATGAAAAAAACGAGAGTCACAGATCTCCTGAACTTCGTACTCAGGCACATTGTCAACCAACAGAGGAGGGGGACAGGGCAACTGCCTATGAAAAAGATCAGGACGGTAAGGCTTCAGTTGCGAGACATGGAATACAGGGTGGATCTTCCATGTCCGAGGTAGGCGAAGACGCATAGATACTGGGTTGATTTTCTTGAGAATGAGAAAGGGACCATAAAAGCGGGGTTTGAATTTGTTTTGGGTGAGTCGGAGAGGTAGGAATCTAGAGGAGAGCCAGACCTTATCATGGACCGCACAGCGTCTCCTATCTGCCATTCTCTTCATGCGGGACTTAGTGGACACAAGGTTGGAATGGATAATTCGCTGTATACCCCGTAGCTGTCGAACGAAGGAGGAGATAGCGGGAAGATTGGAGTTGTCTCTCAGGGGAGTTGGGAAAGCCCTGGGATGGAAACCATAAGAGCCATAGAAAGGAGAGAGTTTAGAGGCAGTGTGTAGAGAGTTATTATAGGAGAATTCTGCAAGCGGTAAGTAGGGAGCCCAATTACTTTGTGTAGCGTTACAGAAGCTACGTAAGTACTGTTCGAGACCCTGATTGAGTCGTTCCGTTTGTCCATTAGTTTGAGGGTGGAACCCGGATGATAAGGCTACTTGGATCCCCAAGATCTTGCAGAATTGATTCCAGAAACGGGAGATATATTGAGGACCCCTGTCCGATATAATAACTTGGGGTAGCCCATGTAGCCTGAATATTTCTTGAGTAAAGACCTGACTTAACTCTTTTGCCGTAGGTAACTTTCTCAAGGCTGTGAAGTGGGCCATCTTGGTGAAGAAGTCCACAGTTACCATTATGACGTGGTTTCCCATTGAGGAAGGTAATGCGCACATAAAACCGGTGGATATGGTATGCCATGGGCCTGGGGGAACAGGTAATGGGCGGAGTAACCCCACAGGTCTGGTTCGGGGTGTCTTGGCTTGAGCACATGTAGGACAGGATAACACATATGCCTCAGTGTCAGCCTTGAGAGTTGGCCACCAGAAAGAGCGAAGCAAAAGATCTTGAGTCGCTTTCATTCCTCGATGACCTGCAATGGGGGAATCATGGCACATGCGTAAAGCTTCGATTTGCACTGTTTTAGTGGGCAAAAACAGGGCCTTATCATGATAATAGTAGTCATGATCTATGTGCAACTGTGGACGTACCCTTTTTAGTTCTGTTTCGTGTAGACGGGCATATTCAGACTTGACTTGATCTAAAAAGGTCTGTGCTACCCCTATGATATTATTGTTGTCAAATAAGTTTTGAACCGCAGAATCACCGCACCCAGGATAACGTCGGGACAGGGCATCCGCCAGAATGTTCTGAGAACCAGGGATGTAGGTGATATAGAAATCATATTGGCTGAAGAAGAAGGCCCATCGAGCCTGCCGGCTGTTTTGGCACTGGAAATTTCTTAAGCACTGTAGATTTCTGTGATCGGTCCGGGCTTTGAAGGGCTCCTTGGAGCCCATCAAAAAGTGTCTCCATTCGGTGCACGCGACCTTTAAGGCAAGTAATTCGCGTTCTAGCACGGAATAGTTTCGCTCAGAATCAGATAGAATGTGTGATAGATAAAATACAGGGTGTTCTAGGTCATCATCGTCTTGTCTTTGTAACAAGGCAGCCCCAATGGCTCTTTCTGAGGCGTCTGTGACAACAATGAATTGTTTGCTGGTGTCTGGGTGTCGAAGAATAGGAGCTTGAATAAAGGCTTTCTTTAAGTCCTGAAAAGCTGACTCGGCGCCTGGTGTCCAACAAAAACCTTTCTTTAGGTGTTCTTTTTTGAGGGTTTGGGTAATGAAGCTGGTTTTCTGGGCAAAGTCTGCTATGAACTGTCGGTAGAAGTTGGCTAGTCCCAGAAAACATTGAGTCTCCTTAATGGAAGAAGGAGATGGCCAATCCAATATTGCCTGTACCTTGTCTGAGTCCATGGCAACTCTGGTTTGGTCTATACAGTATCCCAAATATTTTACTTCTATCTGATCAAATTCACATTTTTCAGGCTTACAGACCAAATTATGTTGTCGGAGTCTCTCTAAGACTTGGCGGACGTGCTTGGAATGTTCCTCTGGATGAACCGAATAAATTAGGATATCGTCAAGATACACTACCACTGTTTGTTGCAAAAGATCAGAAAAGATAGAATCCATGAATCTTTGAAAGATGGACGGGGCATTAGTGAGTCCGAAGGGCATTACTCTATATTCGAAGTGACCAAAAGGTGTTCTAAAGGCGGTCTTCCACTCATCACCTTCTCTGATTCTTAGTAGATGATAGGCTCCTCGGAGATCCAGCTTGGTGAATCTCTTGGCTCCTCTGACCGCTTCTAAGATGTCCTTGATGAGAGGTAACGGATACCGGTCTTTGATAGTGATCCTGTTTAACCCTCTGAAATCGATACACGGACGCAGATCTTTGGTTTTCTTTGGTACGAAGAAAAGAGGAGCCCCAGCGGGTGAAGAGGAGGGAGTTATTAACCCACTTTGTAGATTCTCATCTAAGTATTCCTTCAAAATTTGTTTCTCTGGTTCAGTGAGGGAGTACATCCGCCCAAAAGGAACTACAGTGTCTGGCTCTAAAGAAATGGCACAGTCGTATTCTCTGTGGGGTGGCAATTCAGGTCTTTCTGGCTTCTGGAATACATCGATATAGTCCTGATACTGTCTGGGAACTCCCTGTAGGACATTAATGGATCTTCCCACCTGAGAAGGTGCTGTTGAGAGACTTTTTGGGGACCAATAATCCCCAGCCGGATAGCAATGGTGTTGACAAAAGTGGGAGGATAACGAAATGGTTTTTGTTTCCCAGTTGATGTAAGGATTGTGCCGTGTAAGCCATGGAATTCCCAGGATCATGACATGGTGTGGTGATGAGATTAAGTCAAACGAGAGGATTTCCTGATGTTTACCGAACTGTAAACAAAAAGTAGGGGTGGTGTATTGTACAGGCCCAGAGGCCAAGAGCGACCCATCAACGGTATGTACCTGTTCTGGTATTTCTTTGGGTATTTGTGTTATCTGTCGTTCTTTGGCCCAGGTTTCATCTAAATAGAGGCCACTGGCTCCGCAGTCCAATAAAGCCAAAGTTCTTGCTTCGCGGCCATCCGTCAAATGGAGGGTAACTGGTAAGAGAAAAAGAGCAGTTCCTTCCTCCCTGGAAGAGCAAATAGAAGGTATATCACGATATCCCGCCCTCACCCTTCTTACTGGGGACGGGAGTTGGCGTTTCCCAAGTGCTTGGTTGGACGAATGGGACAGGCGCGAATTAGGTGACCAGCTGCACCACAATATAGGCAAAGCCCCTTCCTTCGTCTATGTTCCCTTTCACTAGCGGATAGAGGTCCGCGAGCTGTGTCAATCTGCATGTGCTCTTCCTCGATATTCCCTTTGGATTCAGGGCGGACTTCCTCGGAACGATGGGCGAAGGGACGAGATGGTAATGAGTGAGAAGGCAAACGACTCTTCTTTTTCTCCATTCTTCGTTCATTCAACCGATACTCTATCGTTAGTGCCTGGTCCATCAATCCTTTAAGGTTTTCTATCCTGGCAGAATGTACTAGTTCATCTTTGACGTCCTCTCTTAGACCTCTACGGAAGAGTGTCACCAAGGTACGTTCCACCCAGGTTGTTTCTGCAGCTAATTGTCTGAAACGGGTGATGTACTGTAATACATCTTGACTCCCTTGTTGGACTTCGCAAAGAGCCTCTTCTGCTGACGCCTCGAGTCCAGGGCGTTCAAACATCTGTTTGAAAGTAGTGATAAAGGTGGAATAATTAGATAGACAGGGATCGTTTCTGGTTACTAAAGGTGTGGCCCAGGCCAAGGCTGGTCCTGAAAAGGCACTAATCAAATACCCCACCTTGGTCTTGTCTTGTACAAATTGCGAGGGGCGAAAGGCAAAGTACACCGTTAAGGCATCCAGGAATTCTTTTAATGTGGTGGGATCACCGGAAAATCGAGGCGTAGAGGCGGCTACTGCAGGGACATCTGTGGTCCTGGAGGCAAAGGCTTGTCGATAAACAGTATTCTCAGTACGTAGTTGCTGGAGTTCTTGAGCCTGTTGTTGTATCGTCGCCATTAGGTCCTGGTTAGTAGGTTCTGTGTTTGCCACTGGGTTATCCATAGTTCCGGACTGCAACGAGAATTTTGGGCGTTGCAATCTGTCGTGGTTTTCAATGGTCTTACCCTCGTAGCTGAGAGGTGTAGGGGAACGGTCCTTGTTCCGACGGGTTCTGCTCTGGCCGAGGTAGGGGCGACCCCTTCCGGTAGCCACGGTGCTGTTTGGTATGAGCGAACCACTACAGTCCGTGCCCTCCAGAAGGAGTCCCAGAGGAAAAACCCCAGTAGGGTAAAAAAACCTCCACAGGAACTCCCTGAAACGAAAAGGAGGACACCAGGGTATTAGGACCGCAGATCAGGAAGGCAGGAAAACAAGGCAGCTCAGGAACAGACAGGATTCGCAGAAGGATATCAACTAGGAGCGTGACTATCACCAAGGAGTGTTGCAACGCAATGAACAGGCAGTTGGGATCCCCTTAAATACCCCTGGACAGGAAACAGGAAACAGGAAGTAGAACACCGCCATCTTGGATTGGGGAAGAGATAACAATAGTGAATTAGATATATGCGTAAAACAATGCATGTTGGGTAGAGAGGAAGTGGTCAGCATGCTGAGAGGAAAAGAGACAAGTATAAAGTTCCCCAAGTGTAAGGGTTCGGTTTGTTTCTGATAACATCGGTAAGTGATTGGCAGGTATTAGTCATGCAGGAAAAATAGATGTTATGCGCAAACTGCGCTAATTGCGGCCATGCCTGAAACCCCCTTCAGGGTCTCAGGCTCTGCCGCTTCTGCCCTTACGGCAGAACTTGAAGTAGGGCCAGCGGCGAGCGCCGCGACCCCTAGACTGGCTGCCAGGAGCCTCCATGGCTCTTGTCTGGGCCGCGGCAACCCCCGCGACCCGGACGTTGGCCGCGGCGCGCACCGCGACCCGAGCGCCGCCCGCGGTGCTCTCCGCGGTCCGGGCGCCGGCCGCGGTAGAATGCACTTGCCGCGGCGCGGCAACCCGAGCCCGCGGCCGCGGCGCTTGCCGCGACATAACAGGCTGGGCATGAACTCACATGAATCAACCTGTGCTTGGCTCCTGCTCCACGGAAAGGATTGGAAGTGATGTTTGGCCAGCAATGGCCAACTAAGGAGACTACAAAGAAGAGGGTCACTGGAACCAACACATGGTAAGCAAATAAATAGTTATAGTTAGGATCTACTTTTCCCATTGATGAAAAAAAAATTGTTTAGGTAATAAGTTTACTAATAAGTTTGGTCCTGTTTGCCGAATCTTCACAACATTTTCAAAACCTGTGGGCTAATTAGTTCAGCTGCTGTCTGAAAAGTTTTGGCGTGATTCATCAACCGCAGGCCGAGAAAAAGGGGTGGTCCCAAAACACCTTTTACTCATGCAATGGCTATCAGGATTTTGCCAATTTTGAACATGACCACAGCCTGAACCGCTGAACGGATACCAGCAAATCCGAAGCCCAATGTGAAAATAAACTCACACAGCATAACCCTGCTGTGTCCAACATGGGATTGGGTGCTTGTGGGTGGGTATTGTTGCAGGGCCTGGCCACAGGGAGGCTGCAGGCCAGTCCCTGCGGCCACCCATGACACACAGAGCCAAAGGCCATGTACGGTGCTAGTTGTATTAATGTATGAAATTTCTATATTACTTTATGTTAGTAAAACCATAGAAATTCACTGAAAAAAAGTGAATTCCACGGAAATCATCCACTTAGTAGACATGATGGCGATCACAGTCAACATGGTTTCTGTGAATGATTGGACAGTGAAAATATGAAATAAAGGGTCATATTTGAAATGTTCTGTAGGAATCAGAGGGCCAGATTTAAGGAAAAATGACAGTGTGCGTTGCTGTGCCAAATTTGGCAGCATCGTGCACCATCATTTCCACAATGCAGGGATGCGTCAGATTTAATAGACTATGGCTCGCCCCTGTGTTTCCCCCTGCACTGGCGTTAAATTTGCTGCTCTGCGCCAATGCAGCAACCCTTGCACCATTGTGCAAGGATGGCTGTGTTGAGGGGGAGATTGTTTTTGTGCCGGAAGGAACAGCTTCCGGCACAAAAACAATCTTAAATGGGAATTTTCTCTTTCTATGTGTGTTGCAGAATGCAGCACACATAGAGAGAGCAAAAAACTAGAAGAAATTAAATCATTTGTCCTCGTAGCGCCCTGCTAATGCCACTCTTGGGGTGGCGTCAGATTTTGGCGCTGCCTCAGGTTTATGAAAAATATCTGGGGCAGCATCAAAATGCAATGGGTGTTGCTGTGGCATGCCCACCACAACACCCATTGCACGCCCCTTCCACACAAAGTGCTGCATGTGAAGGGGCCTATTTACAAGGTGGCGTTACGCAACAAAAAGTGATGCTTCAGTGGCAGTAGGGGCTCCTAAATATGCCCCAGAATGTTTCCTACTCCACCTAAAATATTCTTAATTCACTGTGGAGCCACAACTAACATATTAGTCAACAGTATGTGCTGCCACTTTGTGATGTCTTTGGATGTGGTAAGGCAGCTGTAAAGTGTAAATCTCAGACACCGTTGTCCATTGCTGGAGCAGTTTCATCTTTTGCAGGAAACAGTGCTCACAGAGGTCAATGGACCTTTTGACCCAGCAATAAAGTGTGGTAGAACCATTAAACAAAACACAATTACCATGCAATTAAGTTAGGTAGTATGACCCATCCGCCATACAGGAATAACTATAATCAAAAATAAGATTAAGATATTTATTAAAAAATCGAAATAAAGTCACTTAGGTTATTCTCAATATGAAATTATAGACATACATTAACACCAGGGGTTGGCCAAGGTGAAAAAAAAGTTATGTTGAACTAACATTAACAAAGCTAAGCATTCAAGAACAATGCTTAACATTAAAAGGAATATCTGAAAAACAGAAAGCCACCATAAAGTTAGCAATCATGAGTAAATTCAGTTCAGCAAAATCATCAATTTAGGTTGGTCAAGGAAAAACCCTACTTCTAACCAAATCAGGGAAATGCATGTGTGGGGTGCTCCCCAGAGGGGCACTTTTTTTAAAGGCCTTTTCTGCCCCCCCGGGGGCATATCAGCCTATTGTAATTAGGCCGATCTGCTCCCGGAAGGTGGGGGCAGGCAGAAACCTCTAAACACCAGGGATCATTTTTTAATTGTTTTTTTTTATTTTTTTATGTGGGGTGCAACCCCTTTGGCAAGGGTCACTCCCCTGGAGGGCAAATTCTTTTTTGGCCATTTCTGCCCCCCTTTGTGGGCAGATGGGCCTATTTGTTTAGGCCTACCCACGCAAATGAGGTACCATTTTTATCTGGAGACTTGGGGGAACACAGAATAGAAGAACAAGTGTTATTGCCCCTTGCCTTTCTCTACATTCTTGCAGATGTCTGGATGAGAAGTAGGTTGGGTTAGCTATTCATGGGTAGGTGTGTAGTCAGGCTCACACATGACATCTGGTGTTTCAAAATAGGCAATATCACTGTTTGAGGGGGTCTATTTGAGCCTGCACGGAGTAACAGTACCAAGAGAGAGATAGCCACATCATTGGGGAGAATGGTAAGACATACGGAAAGCAACTTGACAGAACTGGAGCCTTCTTAGTAATTATGGATGGGGAAAGTTGAAGATGGTTAAGCTTCCAGGATATCCCCACTATGTTAGAGCAGCAGCACATAGGTCAAGATATCTGCCATAATGCACCCACTTTCCTTACTTGACAATTGATGAGTGTTGATGGTCTTAAAGTGGTGGCCAGTTTTTGAGTTTTGCTTCCCTTTCCATGTGTGATGCATTCCTCTTTACAATTTCATCTGGCAGTTCTGTTCCTTCCATCGCAAGATGGCCTATTTTGTGCCAACGTAGGAGCTTTTGACACTGGTGTTAGATTCGTGGTCAAGATTGTGTGGGATGCAAGGGCTCAGCCCACTCTACTTAGGGTGACATGATTTTTCAAAATTCAGAACAAACCACAGAAATGTTTGTGTCTGTTTTGGAATATCTGTGCACTTGAGAGGTGTCCTCTGACTCCAGCAGATCTGGGGGTTCCTGAGGTTGTGTACAAAAGCTTTCACAGGGTTTGAAGTCACATATGGTGTGGGGTTATCTAATCAGGATAGAAAGGTAGGTAGACAGTGTGGCAGACAAGGCCCGGGTAGTGTAGGTGGTGGCTGGAGGTCTCACCAGCCATTTAATTTTGGGGACCGAAAACTGGTTCAGTTGAGCAATACTGCTATACTTTTAAGTTACTGCATGCCCCCCGGGCAGGAAAAGAAAGACAATGTCAGTTGTTTTTTTCTCTTTTTCAAATGCAAACAAAAGGGTTGGTGGTGTGCTCTCTGTTGAAGGCCTCCATCTCTATGTTTGTAGCGATATCAGAGGGTCTTAAATTGTGACCTGCCTGATTAATAATTATTAGGCAGGACATTCTGCAACCCACTGCGAATAGTGATTTATCGACCTAAGATGCTGGTTACAAAAAGGTGGTGCGCAATTTGCAACCACCTTTTGTGACTAGTGTAGAAGTATTTCTGGCTCAGTGGCTCTTCCAAGTCCCTATTCGCACATTCCCTATATCTCCCACTTTCGGCGCAATTACAAGGTGATGGTTATAGGTGATCTCAACAGTCTGGGCAGGAATATGTAATAGGGGGTGGGGAAACTCACTCACCTGAATGACGGAAAGAAATTTACTTATTAAAAAGACAGAAATGAACAGCACTGCTGTGACAGCCATCAGTCCAGAGCTTTCTACCCAGCAAATGAACAGGGTGGGGGATATGAGGATCAGACACAACAGAAGACCTTCACAATATGCACACCATGTTCCAAGACACCCCACCCATACAATCAGGGCACTAAAACAATCCGTACTACAGTCACCCAACACATCAGATATATCATAATGTGACTTTTAGATTTCCAATCGCCCTCTTCATTCGTCACGCACCATTGTTCCCAACAATCTTCTAATGATCATACTCACTAAGCACAAATTAGACAGAATCTTTACATCTCCAATTCCATAACAAGGTACAGATGCTATACAGATGGCAACCCCACAACCATATGTCTCACGCCAAACTAACATATTCCTTAGAAATGCTCTAAATCCAGCAAATAAAACACTCCTTCACGCATGCTGCACTGCTACATAATATTACCTTCCGAGATTGTGCTTGATAAAAACACTTTACTCCAGCTGGCCAAAGGACAACTGATCCCCCAATGTATGAAAAATGTTGGTCACCCACACATTCACGTAAAACTATACAAAGATGATACATGAACAGTCACATTTCAGCTTTGCACTGTTCTGCGAAAAACACTTACATTTAAACACCAACAAATATCACACACAATTAATGGTCGTCCCAGTTCCGTAAGAAATAGCACAATTTTAGAGAATGTGCTACGAAGCCATGGGAATGGTGGTTAATGCTATACACATGTGAAAAATATAACATTTCTTAACATCAACCTGACTTTTAACTGGCTCTAATGTAGCCCGTGATAACCACTGGGTTTCTGACTGACTGCTTCACAGATCTTTCCTCTTTCAGAGACAGAGGACTAACAAGCAATTAAGGGGCAGATGTAAGGGCTCCTAGCGCCTCCTTGAGCCTCCTTGAGCCACATTAGTGTCATTTTTTTAATGCTAATGTGGCCGAACAAGGCCAAAATAGATGCGCCAAATTTACAAACCCTTTGCGCTACATTAAGCCTGCGCCAGGCATATTGTATGCAAAGGCGGCGTTCTCCCATTAGGGAGCTGAAAAAATGGCGATTTCTTTGTGTCATTATTTTTCGGCACTTTTAACGCCTGCTCAGAGCAGGCATTAGAAGGAGGCACACCATTGTTTACAATGGGCCTCAATGGGCTTTGCAGAATTAACATCAACATTTTTTACGCTAATCCTGCAAAGCTCCGAACTAGGTCTACCTCCATGGTGTGCCATATCTTAGATACAGTGCACACATGGTGGCATTAGGGGGGGCTCAAAAGGGTGCAAGAAAAGTGGTGCTGCCAGTGCAGCGCCACTTTTCTTAAATCTAGCCCTAACTGTCTTGTAGTCCAGAAGCATTCACATAGCGTGCACTGAGTCTTCCCATCCAGGTTGGGCATCCAGAGACAATGACTGTTTATGGAACTGAGGCCCATATTTATACTTTTTTTGCACTGCATATGCGCCATTTTTTTACACAAAAGTGGCGCAAACTTACAAACTATAATTGTATTTTGTAAGTTTGCGCTGCTTGTGCATCAAAAAATTACCCAAATGCGGTGCAAAAAAAGTATAAATATGGGCCTGAGTATGCCCAGACCAACTAGCCTTCGATAAGCACACATCACATCCAAGAGCTGCCTATATCTACAAGTCTTTGAAAAGTACTGGGCAACATGCGATGGGCATGAATTACCCTATTGTCTATTAAGTGTAAATAGCCTATAGGCCACTTACAGATTCTGCTGACATTTAAGGCTCAATGTGAGCCTAGCCTACTGTTCCTCAGAGCTACGGACATTAAGAGGCAGGGATCTGGAATTATTAATTTCCTGTGAGCACCAAACTCCTTCCAGAAGAAGCCAACATAGTCTCAGCATATGTTTCTTCTTCAACGTCCTCCCACCACATCATGGTGAAATACCGCAATATTCAAAAGAAGTGCTACAGACTGAAAATGGTGACTAATGTGATGAAGAGATAAATAGATTTTATAATCTAACCAAATAGGAATGGACTATATGTTGCTTTGTTTTCAAAAGTCCTACATGGTTAGCAGTAAATGGTAACTTTCAAAGAAGCTTTAAGCCTGGCCTTACTACGAAGAGTAAAAGTTCCTACAAAGCAATGGCCATCAGGCTGTATGTGGAGAGGAGATAATCGCCATCTGTCGTTGTTTCATATTACTATTTTGTTAATCTCTCTCTCTCTCTCTCTCTCTCTCTCTCTCTCTCTCTCTCTCTCTCTCTCTCTCTCTCTCTCTCTCTCTCTCTCTCTCTCTCTCTCTCTCTCTCTCTCTCTCTCTCTCTCTCTCTCTCTCTCTCTCTCTCTCTCTCTCCACTTGTCCTTACAATTACCTCACTCTCTCTCTCTCCACCTGTCCTTACAATGATCTCATGAGGCGCACTAAGCGATCTGAACCGCAAAAACCGGCTCACCATGAGTAGTGACATGTTTGGCGATAACTAACTTGCTCTATTAGTCATGATATAGTACAAAACTATCCAACACCGCCTTGATTAAGCTGAGGAGTTTATATCCCCAAGCTAAACACGTGTCAGTTGTTTCTATGATGTTACTTTCACCACTTGTCAACATTGGATCATTTTAGATTGCATTAAAATAAAGTACTTTCTAAAAGGATCACTGGTGAATCATTACACGAGTGCTGTTTTGCCTCCAGACGTTTACAGGTTATACATAGACTACTGCATTTTTAGCATACAGTCAGCGGTGTCATAAATTTGATCTGGCACCATTTGAACATGAAAAAGCTCTTAGTTACCTAGCAAACAATCAGAGCTGTCAATCACAATGATCGAGGATGTTCAGAACACTTGGGATTGAGGAAGTGAGAAGTATAGCTATCGAGCATATTTCAGAATCATCCATTTGCTGTGCACATATTTTATTCCCCATATGTCTTCCGCATGCTACATTTAAAGCTTCCAGTAAGTTACATTTTGCCAACTAAGTATTGAGTATAGCCTTGAGAAGTTATGCCGGGTTCAAAGGCCTTCTGAGAATCAGCAGTGATGAGTTTTTGGGCATGTTTCCACTGCCAAGAACATGCTGTTTCCTCAGGTTTTTACTTTTTTAAATCAGGAATGATAATTTATTGCTGGTATTACAGTGTCGTCCTATGTGCCGAAATGTAAGTTGTCCCACTATGACACAGCACGTTACTATTGTCAGTTACCAAGTTAGGACAAGTTAGGTTGGTCCTGTACCTTAAGCATACGAGGAAATTATAATTTTGTCCTTACCTTGCATCATGCTCAATGTACCAACGCAGACGTGCTCTCGGTTAGCCATATGGCACAATGCCCCTTGCAGATCTTAAATTGCCTGAAAATCGGTATTCAGCAAATCTGGACAGTTCACTAGAAGACAGGAACACAAACAAGGCCATTCCTATCTCCTATTTCAAGATGTCAGACTGTGGGGCATATTTAAAAGCCCCTAGTGCCACAGAAGCATCACTTTTTGTGATGCTCTGGTGGCGCTGTGCACTGTGTCATATTTACAAGGCAGCACTAAGCCACTTTTGTGGCTTAATGCCACCTTGTAAATATGGGACCCTCGGTCACAGGTTTCCGAGGCAGAGGGGCGTGCAATGGGTGTTGCTGTAGGCGTTCCACTACAACACCCTTTGCTTTTGACACTGCTCCAGATTTACAAGAATTCATACATCTGTGGCAGCGCCAAAAACTAACGCCACCCCCGGGTGCATTCTGCACACACATGGCAACTAAATTTAGCGCCAGCACTAGGGGAAACACACAGGTGTGCTGTATTTTTGTAACAGAATCTAGGAAGGCATGCAGAAGGAAACCCGTTTGAGAAGATTCAAAAGATGGTAAACAGTATTGTCCCAGTTCAAGATGGCAGAAAATATCTGCCACTCTGAGGTGGGACACAGCATATCTGGGATTACTAGGAATAAACATTTGTACCTACCTAAAATGGTACAAAGTAGAAAATCCTGTTTTACAGGGTTCAGTCTCTCATCACATCCTCTAAATAAGTATGAATTGTGTTATGTGTTTGAAGGTCCTTTTCCTCAAGCACCTGTCAGTGGAACTTAAATCTAAGATAATTGACCCTGTTTGCAACACCGGCCCATATTTATACTATTGTAGCGCTGTATTTGTGTCATTTTGTGACGCAAAAGCAGCGCAAACTTACAAAACACATTTATACTTTGTGAGTTTGCACCGCTTTTGCGTAAAAAAATGACGCAAATGTGGCGCTAAAAAAGTATAAATATGGGCCACTGTTCCTAATTCCTGTCTTACGTTTTGCTGGACATCATGTTCTTGTGAGCCTCTCTGTCTTCAAAGCTGAGACAATTAAAGAGTACCTGTTTCATAATTAGTACAGTTGAGCAGGAACAGGTCCCTGTTTGAAAAGATTTTGGCCCTAATTATGACCCTGGTGGTGGGTGATAAAGTGGCAGTAATACTGCCAACAGGCTGCCGGTAAGTTCCACCAAATTATGACCATGGCGGTGATAACTCCCATAGATAGCCAATGTACCACACCAACCACTAAGGTGGAAACAGCCACCACAACGGTAGCTGACAACAGCCAGGCAGAAGACAAAGTACCACCCACCATATTTTGACCCTGCAAAACGCCACAGTTTCCGGGGCGGTACCAACGCCAACAAAAGCCTGGCGGAAACAGAGCTCAGAAGTGAAAGGACTCACCATTGGGGGCACAGGGAAGAACTATGCCACCATGGAACCCAAACTGCATGTTTTGCCGATGATCTTCTACGTTATGCTCCACCTGGGACACTAACGCCGACGAAGATGACAACGGTGAGTACAGCCGCCTAGCACACAAGGGAGAGAGGGAGGAAAGCGAAAGTGACACACACATGCACCACACACACCTGACACACACACCATACACACAACCAGCTGCACACGAAAATCAATGTCAAGGACAACAGAAATTGACTAAAGTGATTGTAATCAGATCAACATCAAAATTAATAATTCGATTTGTCAATGAAACAGATATGTACACATATACAGAAAGGGACACTGCCCCGTCCAATGTTCAAAGGGCCCACATGGCCACAGGGCACAGTCTAAGGCCCAACTTGAGTCCGGATCACATCCAGATAGTACACTGCAGGAGCATCAGTTTGCAAATAGGCAGGCACCTCGGGGGGGCACCTCAGCCGGATGCGGGAACAAGCCTACTGGTTCTGGAGGGGGCAACATGCCCATTGATTTGTCCAGGGAAGTGCAAGGCCACAGTCTCTGGAGTGGGTGTCTTTCCCACTGGTTCTGGAGGGGGCAACATGCCCATTGCTTTGTCCTGGGGAGTGCAAGGCCACAGTCTCTCAAGTGAGTGTCTTTCCCACTGGTTCTGGAGGGGGCAGCCCGCACAGTAGCCCCTGTAGGGTGGACTACATGGCGTCTGCTGGCAGTGATGGCTGCATTGTGGTGGTGGTTGGAGGAGGCTCCTGGGCAGCCCCTGCAGTCACTGATGGCTGCACTGTGGTGGTGGTTGGAGGAGGCTCCTGGGCAGCCCCTGCACTCACTGATGGCTGCACAGTGCCTCGTCTCCTCCTGTTCATGGGTCAGGGATCCCTTACCCTTCCTGGCAGGGATGGATGGGCTCTTCCCCTCTCTGCCTGGTGGTGCAGGCTTCTTCCCTTTCTTCACAGCTGGTTCAGGCTCCTTCCCCTTCCTCACAGCTGGTGCTGGCTCCTTCGCCTTCCTCACAGCTGGTGCAGGCCCCTTCCCCTTCCTCATAGCTGGTGCAGGACTCTACCCTTTCATCTGTGGTGGTGCTGGATCCTTCCCCTTCAGTGTCATAGATCTGGTATCCTTACCAGTACCACCATGAATGCCCTCTAGGAATGCATTGCATTGCTGCATCTGGGATGCCAGCCCCTGGATGGCATTCACAATGGTTGACTGCCCTACTGAGATAAATCTCAGGAGGTCAATAGCCTCCTCACTGAGGGCAGCAGGGCTCATTGGGGCAGGGCCTGAGGTGCCTGGGGAGAAGGAGATGCCCACCCTCCAGGGTGGGCAGACACGGACAACTCGATGAGGAGCTACTGGGAGAGCAGTGCTGGTACGGGAGCTGGCGGCTGTACCTGCAGCTGGGGTGGTCACAGAGGTGTCCACCACCGACAGGGAGCTCCCATCGGAGGAGGTATCAGAGTCTGTGTTGTCCCCTCCAGTCTCTGCCGTGGTGCTCCCCTCGCCCTCCATCCCACTTGTTCCCTCAGTGTCGGTGGACTGTTCCTCCGGGGTCCGGTAGGATGCAGCTCCTTCTGTTGCCAGTGCCTCTGCTCCTCCGCCAGATGATGCTAATGCACACATGGACAGGATGACAAAACAAAAAAGGGGGGAGAGAGACAAAGGATGGCGTACACAGCACCCTCACACACAGGGAACAGGCCTACGCACTATGCATTGCACTACCTGTGAAATGGCTAGTCACCAAGGCATGAGGAGGAGCACACATCGCTAACTGCAGCACACCTGGGACCCACGCTGCCCTGCCTAGAAGTGAATACTAACAAGCTAGGTTACCTGTATTTTCCATGCAACCGTTACCCTTCCGAGGACCTACCCTGCTTTATCTGGCATTGGCCTTAGGAGCACCCAATAACACACAGCCACCACCCGGATACCACCCCTTCAGCCATAAGTTGTAATGATACCCACTGTGCTCATCCCCTTGTGGCTTCTGTGATTCCCTCAAGCGCCCATCCAGCTCAGGGTACGCCACTACCAGTATGCAGGCAATAAGAGGGGGTCAAGGTCCGACGGGCACCCCTTCCTTGTTGGGAGGCCATCACTAGCTGGGCCTCCGCGGTCTTCCGTGCCCAGCATCTCAGGCCATGCAGTGTAGTTCTTCTTCTGTGGAAGGTCAGGCAACAAGTGAAGAATGAAAGAGAAAATGACGGTCACGTCTGTGGCGGTCTACACCGTCACCGCAGGCATAGATCCCCATTGGCCACTGTACCCCATAGGGCCCAATATTATCCAATGAGGAATTGCACGGCGGTTCACAACTGCTTACCACCACGGTGTACAACGTCAGTGGAATTACCTCACTTACACCTGTCCCTCCACACAGGACAGGCGGTCGCCATTTCAGGGGGGGTGAACAGGCCTATCGATAATTTCTGCATCACAGGATAAATAGGCACATACTTTGAAATTACACTGTTGGAAAACATGATTGCACGATGTGGACTGCTATTGTGGTATAGTTGCTCAAATTGTGGCAGCCAACTCACTATTGTGTCCCTTAGATTCCTACCGCTGCAGATGAATAGGAGATGGAGACATACCCTGGTGTACAGATCCCTCATGGACTTAGCTACACTGGAGGACAGGCACATAATACTAACCTATAGACTGGACCAGGCCACAATCACAGAGCTGTGTGCCCAGTTGGAGCCTGACCTAATCTCAGCTATCCGTCATCCCACTGGGGTCCCCCCTCTTGTGCTGATTTTATCAGTGCTCCATAAGCAGCACTGAGCTTGAAAGTGCTGACAGCAGGTCAATGTCTGCCATGCCATACAGCATGCTACGTGGTGCAGCCGCCCAGATGCTCCGTGAAATTGTGAGCAAGGCTTAAGTTGGCTGGAATTTGCCCAATACCTCAGTGGAACACTTGAATACCATTTTTTGCTGTACTACTCAGATTCTGGCATTCATTCCAGATTCCCCATGAAGAACCCGTTGGCCGTCCTTTAAAATATTCCTTTGCAGATCCTCTCAACAATAAGTTTTGGTGATGACCAATAGGTTCTTTCAAGAGGGTTGAAATGCTGATATTTTGAGTAGAAAAGATAACTGCATTCTGCACTATACATACTTTGCTAAATCCTTATCTGGAATCATTGTTGATGCATTTGTTGGATGGGGTATAGAATTTTACATGACTGTGTTTAGCATAAATATACAGATAAACCATTGTTTTTGCTTATTACTTATTTTTCCCAAGTTCAGCTTTTGTTTGACAGAGTGGCAATTTTGTTTCCCTTTAAAAAAGAAAGTTGACACAATATTGAAAGCAGCTATTAAGCGCACCATGTCACTGATGGTTGTGTAATGGTGCATATCACAAAACTGTAGGTCATTCAAGCTCAAGATATGACAGAAATTATCTCAAATGAATCATGTACATACAGACCTATACGTTGATAAAACAACCTGAGAGAAAGTCTAAAATACAAGTGTACATATGCAGATATACTCATTTCAGAAGGATAATATTGTATCTCTGTCAATATAGTTAGTCTAGACAACATTGTGGTACAACTTCTTACATGATGGTACTATATATGGGCATAGTTTTACATATGAGCATCTTTGAGAGAGCTGTGCCTGATAAACTGCAATGCTGTATTGTGTCAATGCGGGAAAAACTATGCAACGTCTACAAATACTTACACTGATGAAGTCATCATTGGTGATCATGCAAGAAAAGCTGGTTAGCACAATGTTAAGCTTAGTGCTATGCTTGGTGTTATGGTGTGAGAGAGACTGACTAGTCCATTGTGTGAGATTTATACGCACATTGGGACAGATTAGGCAAGAAAGTGGCGCATTGGTCCCAATGTGCCACTTTTCTTGCGTCCCCCTCATCCCCCCTAAAGACACTATGGTTGCGCCATAGTTACAATATGGTGCACCATGGCAGTTGTTACCATGTCGTAAACCCTTGCGCCACATTATGCCTGCACCAGGCATAATGTATGCAAGGGGGCGTTCCGATGCAGGGAGCCCAAAAATGTTTACAAGATTTCACTGTGGCATTTATTCTGTCATTTTTAATGCCTGCTCAGAGCAGGTGTAAATATGACACACCGATTTTAATCAATGGGTCTCCTTGTGCTTTGCTGCACTAGCGTCAAAATTTTTGACGCTAGTGCAGCAAAGCGACACAATAAAGTAAAAAATGTTGCCGCTACTGACCTAACAACTGCGGTGGTGCGCAGTATTGTAAATACAGTGCAACCATGGTGTCTTTAGGTGGGGCAGGGGCGACGCAAGAAAAGTGGCACATCGGGTCGGTGCCCCACTTTCTTGTAAATATGCCCTTAGGTTTAAAACAGCTTCTGTATGTTTTTGCTTACTATGGGTATTGAGAAATAATTTGCTTTATACTGTGCATTTGAAAGGCAGAACATATATAAAAAGAAATACAAAGAAATATATTTATGGCATTCAAGGTTTGAGGGTGATGAGAGTGAATGTGTTGTGTTTTTTATATCTCCTCCGCTTGTTCTGTTCCTTCCTGTTTACTACCTTTCTCCCCTCTACCTCTCGCCCCTACCTCCGATACTCTGATGCTGCTGTTACAGCCGGAGCAGAGTTTGAAAATAGAGTTGGAAAGTTTGACTGCCTACTGCACCTAAGGAGAATACTGACATGCTTTTTGGCTTCCGAAACCTTGGATTCTGCAATCTGAGGCAGCCCTTGCTACCGAGATTTTTTGACAAACTCCCCAAACTATACGAATTACCAGTTTTTAAGACAGAATGATGCCCTCCGTCTATAATTTACATTCCTTTAATGCATTTTGATAATGTATTGTGTTTCCTAACGGAACCAGTGCGGGTTTTCGCATGATTGGCGTTATATGACTTTTCCGGGTCCCCTGATATTAGTCAAACTGAAACATAGATCACAGAAGCTGGCGTCTTTTTCAGAAGACTGGCCAGCACTGAGTCAGTTCTGGACAGTAGGATATATTTACTAGAGCTCTCTGTTAACTCTTCCTCCGTCAACATGTAATCAAGTTCACCAACCTGGCAGGGTGTTCAACTTGTTTACATAGTTTCTGTTAGAAACAGCTCTGCTTGTTAAACGCACACACTTTTTCAAACCTGCCATTGTAACCCACAATTTTTCAAGATGTTTTATGCATCATTTTGCAATGAAGATCTGAAAATTGATACTTGATTAGTTAACATAGGGTTTATTCTTTTTGCATCATCAGAGTGACTAGATATATCGAATGACAAGGCCTATGTAAAATTTTAATACCACAAACGAGATTTATGAAATCACTGTATTTTACATTACTCAAAATAAAAAAAATAAAAAATTGCATTGCACAGAGTTTTATTACATTTTTGTCCATCTTAGACTTAGGGCCTGAGTATGAGTTTGGCGGTCCCCAGACCGCCAAACTTGTGGTGGCAGTCGGACCACCGCAATCCTGGAAGTTCGACCATCAGATTACAATCTTGGCAGTCAGAATGCTAGGAGACCACCACCACCACCAGGATAAGGGATCCCAATGGGCTGGCGTCAGGCAAAGTCATGGTCTGCCTCGGTGGCGCCGTGTTCAGCACTGCCATATTGAACACAACTATGCTTTCCTCCAAGCCTTTTCTTGGCGAGGACCCTGCCATGAAACGGCTGGCAGAAAGGCAGTGCTGGGAGCCACAGGGGGGCCACTACTTAGCCCACAACCATGTTGTGGGCAGTGCAGAGCCCCCCTGCCAGCTCCCTCGGAAATTCTGAGGTTGCTGTGAGCGTCAACATTGACTCCTTAAGGAAGCAGAGGCCAATGCTGCTGCACTGTTTCCACTGGGATGACTAGTGGACACGTTGTAATTGCAACGTGTCCGCTGGTCATCCCAGTGGAAACATCTTGATATGATGGGGTGAGACCGCCGCCTTGACGGCCGCCTCCTCCCTGCGACTTTGATGGTTCAACAGTCAGACCGCCAAAGTCATAATCAGGCCGTTATTCGATAGAAAATATTCTTTTTTTTAACAACGTTATTTATAATTTTTGACACAGAAAAAGAGTATGTATCTTAGATCACCTTTAACATCTTAACACAATGATCATCTTATTACATTTGATTAGACAGAAACGATCCTGGGAACTGTTAATTGTACACTGCTTAAAAAGAAATTGTATATGGCCCTTTATAACTCAACTGTACAGAGAGCCAGGTGTTGCGCGATTTCCAAGTCAATTCTGCCCTCTACCGCTGCAATGGCCAGAGGTACTTATGTCAGTCTACTTCTCGCGTCTTCCTTTCATTGAAGCATTGCTGAGGAAGGCCTGATAATCCATGGGGGCAGCGTGATTTGACATATCGCAGAGCAATGACCTTCTCAATGGTGTCATCTGCGTGCTCCTACTTCTGTTGCTACTACGGGCCTGGGAGCGGGAAAAACGATCCTGAGGGAATTTGCTGGTCTTGGGAAGGTCTTACAATATGCAGTCATAACTAGGTCTCATATGGTACTGCATCACATTTGAGGCAAGGGCATTAGGTCTTGGATAATTAATGGGTCTACCAGGCAGCTTCACTCCAAAATGTCCAAATTATGCCCTGGCTCAGGACGCCTGTGGGATCTCCCCTTCAGTGGAATACACAAACCCCGGGTACATTTACAATCCCCAGGATGTTAAGAAAAAAAGGATGCAAATTTGGCTCAGATACCTTTTGTGGAAAGAAAGCTACGGAGCCCCAAGCATTAACTACCCCAAAATAACCAAAAAAAGGGCTCAACACAGGGGAGGGGGGCTACTCTCTCACCTCAGAAAAGGTTTTGATCTTGGTTGGTCTACCCTGGAATGCATTAATGAAAAAGAAATGTTTTAAGATTCATGGCTTTCATAGCTTTATTGCTATATTGCTAGTCAACTTAAAGAATTTGTAAATATTGCATCATATGCTATATTAACTGTTTTGTATTATGACTATGTTTAACAGGGCTACTAGTCCAAATAAACCTCCTGATTGATTTCTGTTGATGCAATCTTAAAGATGTTACTATCTGGACTTGTGCTCTGAAAGATCTGAAGCAATATGCAGTGAATTTGCCACTGCACACTCCCATACCAAGTAATCTTTAAATCGTTTACGGTTTTGACCAATGGTGCAAACCTAAAGTACTCAAGTACACACAATTCTACTACATTTCTGAAAAGCTTATATACCACCAAAGTACATTTATGTGTAGTTAGATATAGAAATTCTATGCATACCTTCCTCTTGATAGTTTTGTCACAATATTTACTTGGATCTACACCATCTACAGTAAAGTCGAGAATACAGCTCTGATGTTCACTCTAACTATCACTGCCAATGGAGGCCTTGCATAAAAGCCAACCAGCGCAATACACAGTAATGCGTGTCTAAAAGCATTCCTGACAAGTAACAAAGAACCATTCTTGGCTTGAATACTTTCAACTATAGAGGCATGTACGACCAGAAGTCCTATCTTTAATATAGAAACCCTACAGTGGTGTGGATCCCGTCTATTTGTTCCACTCCGGGGTACTTACAGTATTTGTATGTATAACCAAAACTGAGTGCATTTCTCTGCCCATGTATATTATTCTCAGAAAAAAGAAAACTAGCTAATCATAAAAAATACAAAATATTTTATTTCAGTCTCGTTCCTAGTTTATGTATATAGTATAATTAGACGTCGGCCAGCCATCTATATCGCTGACCAACCACTGATGTATGCTTTCATCCCATATTAGTTATTGTCACAATTTCATTCAATGTTTAAGCATTATTATTTAAATTCTGTAGTTCACTACAACACTAAAGGCTCTGATGAGCAGGTGTTATGCTTGGAACAGTGGTAAAATATTTTTTGAAGTATGAGCACATTAAGTAATGTTGTTTATCAGCCTCAGGCCGACAATCCAAAATCTGAACTATGAGGCTGGTCAGTAGTTGCTACCTCATTGTTTAAAATGACAAAATCTGTTAAGAACGCTGGACCTAACTCTCAAAATGTTTGTACTTGAAAGATTTGCTAGTCTTGTGTGGAAAACTCTGCCTACTCAGGTGCTTTTCCATTTCAGCAGGTGCAGCAAAGGGGAGAGGGAGTGGTGAGAAGAGATGAGAAAGTGCATTGGACATACAAATGTCATAAGACTGCTCTAGTGACATGCATTTTCAAGTAGTTTTGCACTCACCGAACAGTTGTAAATATAAACCATGGTGTGTGTGGGATAACCTCTAAATTCTATGGGCCTGATTCACAAAGGTAAAATTAAACTTTTGTGTAAGTTTACGATTGTTCACTAGTCATAAAGGGATTTACAAGTAGTATCTTTACAAAGGTGAATTCTCTGCCCATAAAAAGATAGAAAAGTCCTATATTTTTATGTGCTGAGACTCCGCCCTTGTAAAGATACTATTCATAAATCCCTTTTTGAACAGCAAGCATCTATCTTTTTTTTTAGCTCAGAAAGATATTTTGGGTGTCATTACAACATTGGCGGTAAAGGGCGCTTTCTGCCGTGCAGAAAACCGCCAACACAACGCCGGGGCCGTGGAATTCCACCACGGTCACTATGGCCCACAGCTCGGAATCTGCCAAAATTCAGAAACCCACACAAGTCCGCCACACCAAACGTCAGTGATTAACTGGCGAAAACAAAACCGACACCCTCACGCTAACAGGAATACGAACACACTATCACGACCCACGAAGCCACGCGGCGGTCTTTCAACCGCAGTATTCCATTGGCGGTACACACCGCTGCGCTCAAAATACACACACATTTACAAAACACATCCACATTGGACAATTCCAAACACACACACGTGATACACATACACACACCACTCCCACACACCCAATACAATATAAAACACCCACCCACATCACCCACAAACCCCTATGACCAAAATCCCGAAAGAAGGCCAGAGAGAGACACTACAATCTACAACCAAGCATCCACAGGCACACAACACCATCACCCACATAACATCCACGCACCCTACAGAACACACCACTAAATATCACCCCACATATCACAACACACTTTCCCCACACATCACCCACACCACCCCATGGCATGGCAAAGACACCCCAGGTTCTCTGAGGAGGAGCTCAGGGTAACAGTGGAGGAAATCATCCGGGTAGAGCCACAGCTATTCGGATCACAGGTGCAGCACACCTCCATAGCAAGGAAGATGGAGCTATGGCGCAGAATAGTGGACAGGGTCAACGCAGTGGGACAGCACCCAAGAAATTGGGATGACATCAGGAAGAGGTGGAACGACCAACGGGGGAAGGTGCGTTCCGTGTTATCCAGACACCACCTTGCGGTACAGAGGACTGGCGGCAGACCCCCACCTCCTCTCCCACAACTAACAACATGGGAGGAGCAAGTCTTGGCGATTCTGCATCCTGAGGGCCTCGAAGGAGTAGCTGGAGGAATGGACTCTGGTAAGTCAAACCTTAACTACCTTATCCCCCACCCTACCTGCATGCTATCACATACCTGCACCCTGGCCCTCACCCCATCACTCCAACTCCTCACACATGTCCCACTATCACAAACCACACATCCCAACACCAAGCCTTGCATGCAACACCAAAGCATGGACACCCATCACCAATGCATGGCCACGGCAAATACCCATACACCCCCTAAACCATCATCACACAAGGTCCCACACAGGAATGCAAGCACTGGGGTACAAGGTCACCCACCCATTGCACACCATGGTACACACAAATGCAATAATCATGTTTTTACACCCGTGCAGGACCCCTACCCAACACATGTCCACACCACCAACAGAAGAGGCCCACAGTGATGACAGCTGCTCTGTCCAACTGGATCTAGACTACCAGCCTGGCCCATCTGGGACCTCAGGACAGTCGGTTCCCCTCACACAGTCACTTGCCACTACAGAGCTTCCCCCCTCTGGAAACACCAGCACAGCACCCACCCAGCGGGCCCGTACCTCTGTCGCCAGGACACGTCAATCAGCAGTGTGTCCACCACTACAGGGAACCCAGGCTAACCCACGACCCCAACAACAACACGGACCTGGGGGCAGTGGGCACACCGTTTAGGGGACAGAGGCCCAGGAACACATGGGAACTGGGAGGGCTGCTGTGCGACATGGGGAGGACAGGCCCAGGGAGCCCACTCTCCCCGAGGCCCTCTCCAACATCATGGAGCATACCATCATTCCCAGGAGACGATGGCAACGGTACTGGCCAAGTTTCAGGAGACCCAGCGGCTGCAGGACGAACAGTATTTGGGCTTCAGGGAGGAACTCAGATCCATCAATTCCACCCTGGGCACCATCGTAGGGGTGCTGAAGGAAGTCCTCAACACCAGGAGGGACACTGTGGCACAACAAGGGGCCCCTGACACTAGCCTGGACGATCAACTGCCCACCACCTCCACTGGCGCTAGTGGACAGGAGGCACCGCCACAGGACCATGACACCAGCACCCCACCCTCTGCAGATGGAGAACCACCCCGCAAACGGTCCCTGAGATCCAGGACCCCCGCCAAGAAATGAGACCGCCCTGAATGTCATCCTTTTGTCCCACCTTGTCACCCTATTCCATCCATCAACTGCCCCAGCTCCACTTCCTATGCCCCTTTGGGCAATGCACCTGTGAAACTAATGGACTGGACTCTGCCATGGACATTCCTCCACCATCACCCCTCCCCATTTTACAGCACCCTCCAATATTGAGCACTTAAATAAACACCCTTAAAGCACAAAACAATCTGGAGTCTGTTTGTGATTTCGAAATAGTGTATTAGCAATTACAGTGACAAAATGCTCTTTCAATTGTAATGTCATCATACCTATGTCACACAGCTCTAGTCCTTGAGGAAACAAAGCAGATGTCACACAGTGGGACCCACATCTGTGAGATCGTAAGGGAAAGTGACATCTCTGTGACCATACACTGGGTGAAAACGACAGACAGTAGAGAGGCAGTAGTGTATAAGTACATGTAGTAGGCAGGTCTGTACTCTTACCTGTGTCTCACTGGAAGAATTGCAGGATAACCGAGTTCCTGTTGTCGATGTCCTCTTCTGCTTCCTCGTCTTCACTGTCCACAGGCTCCACAGCTGCCACAACACCATCCTCCTGAAAAAAAGGCACCTGTCGTCGCAAAGCTAAGTTGTGAAGCATACAGCAGGCCACAATGATCTGGCACACCTTCTTTGGTGAGTAGAATAAGGAACCACCTGTCATATGGAGGCACCTGAACCTGGCCTTCAGGAGGCCGAAGGTCCTCTCTATAATCCTCCTAGTTCGAGCATGGGCCTCATTGTAGCGTTCCTCTGCCCTTGTCCTGGGATTCCTCACTGGGGTCAGAAGCCATGACAGGTTGGGGTAACCAGAGTCACCTGAAAAAGGCTAGGGGCAACAGTGAGACACACACTAACCTGTAGGGATATCCCCAGACCCAGACAACTATTCCCACTGACTTGCTTCCAGGTGCTCACCTAATAGTCACACACAGTGCCTCTGGAGTTGCCCCATCACGTAAGGGATGCTGCTATTCCGCAGGATGTAAGCATCATGCACTGAGCCAGGGAATTTGGCATTCACATGGGAGATGTACTGGTCTGCCAAGCACACCATCTGCACATTCACTGAATGTTAACTCTTCTGGTTTCTGTACACCTGTTCACTCCTGTGGGGGGGGGGGAACCAAGGTCACATGTGTCCAATCAATGGCACCTATGATGTTAGGGATATGTCCCAGGGCATAAAAGTCACCTTTCACTGTAGGCAAATCCTCCACCTGAGGGAAAACGATGTAGCTCCGCATGTATTTCAGCAGGGCAGACAACACTCTGGACATCACGTTGGAAAACATAGGCTGGGACATCCCTGATGCAATGGCCACTGTTGTTTGAAATGACCCACTTGCAAGGAAATGGAGTACTGACAGCACCTGCATTTGAGGGGGGATTCCTGTGGGATGGCGGAGAGCTGACATCAGGTCTGGCTCCAACTGAGCACACAGTTCCAGGATTGTGGCACGATCAAGCCTGTAGGTGATGATTACATGTCTTTCCTCCATTGTCGACAGGTCCACCAGCGGTCTGTACACCGGAGGATGCCGCCACCTCCTTACATGTCCCAGCGGACGGTGCCTATGAAGGACAACATCGAGCACAGAGTCAACCAACTCAGAGGTACATACACACAGCTTACACAGAACATGATTCATAATCCGAAATTTGCATGTATGAGTGTTGAGGCAAGGCCTAGTTATGTGTGACGCAGTTAAAAATAGAGCCATGTGGGCCCCTGAAATGGCGGCTGCCTGACCTGTAAAGTGGGACAATAGGAAATGAGGTAACTGCGCTGGTGTTGTGCACCATAGCGGTAGGCGGTCGAAGAGCGCGGCGCAATTGTGCATTGGTTAACATTGGACCCTATGGGTCCAGGAGCCAATGACGATGTACACCGGCGGTGACGGTACGCACCGCCGCGGATGTGACCGCCATTTTCTATCTGTTCAAACACTCGATACCTGATCTTCGACAGGAGAGGACCTACACTGCAAGTGCTACTGTGACCTCAGTCTGGAAGAGACAATGGCTTGTGTGTCTGGGGAAAGGGCCCCTGCCGTCACATCGGAGGAGTTGGAGAAACTTGCGGATGGGGTCCTCCCCCTGTACACGCTACTCTACGGTCCTCCAGACAAACAGTAAGTACACTGGGAGCATGCTGTATGGGCTATGGGTGTGGAGTGGGGTGGATGAAAGATAGGGGGGAGAATGAGGCGTGCATGAAACGACAGTGAGTGCATGAGCCACATGGCAAGGGTAGGGATGCGGGCCAATGACTGTGACGGTGCAGTTGGTAATAACTTCTCTTTTTCCCTTGTACAATTCCTGTAGGTCAGCGCCCACCAGAAGAAGGATATTTGGCGTGCCATCGCCAAGGACGTCCGGACCCTGGGGGTCTATCACAGACGGAGCACCCACTGCCGCAAGAGATGGGAGGACATTCGCTGCTGGAGCAAGAAGACGGCAGAGGCCCAGCTGGGGATGGCCTCCCAACGTGGGAGGGGTGCCCATCCCACCATGACCCCCCTGATGTTCAGGATCCTGGCGGTGGCATACCCAGAGTTAGATGGGCGCTTGAGGGCATCACAGCAGCAACAAAGGCGTGAGTACACTGTCATTCTGCTGATTCAGCGTGCAGTGGAGGTGTCTGGGTGGGGGAGGTGGGCTGTGGGTTCCCCTAGGCCAGGGCGAGTGTGCTAGTTAGGCCCCCTTTTTCAGGCAGACCCTGTGGCACCCCACCCCACCTGTGTACAGTGCCAACTACACCTAGTCAGGCTCCTGTGACATCCATGTGTGCAGATGTTGACCATAGCCTTGTAGGCCATGTCCCAGGGATTGAATAGTGGACCCCAAGTGCACGGCGTAGTGCAGGGGACTTCTGTGTCTGTCGTGTCCGCCAACGGTAGCGGTAATGCATGCACTCAACATGTCTTTCTTCTGTCGTCCCCCCCTTTTTGTGGTCTCCCTGTTCTTGTGTGCATTAGCATCATCAGGCGGAGGAGCAGTGGCACTGGAGCAGGAGGGAGCTGCATCCCACATGGCCCTGGAGGGCAACACTATGGAGTCTGATTTCACCAGTGGGACGGAGGGCGAGGGGAGCTCCACGGCGGGGACAGGAGCTGACACCAGTGATACGGACTCGTCCTCTGATGGGAGCTCCCTTGTGGTGGCGGGCCCATCTGTGCCTCCCCATCTACAGGTACAGCCACCACCCCCCCTACCAGCACCGCCCTCCCAGCAGCCCCTCAGCCTTTGTCCCGTGCCGCTCACCCAGGAGGCTGGGCATCTCCTTCGCCCAGTCACCACAGGCCCTGCACTAGTCACCCCTGCTGCCCTCAGTGAGGAGGCCATTGACCTCCTCATGTCCCTCGCTGTTGGGCAGTCTACCATTTTGAATGCCATCCAGGGTGTAGAGAGGCAGTTGCAACAAACCAATGCATTCCTGGAGGGCATTCATTCTGGTCAAGCAGCCCTTCAGTGAGCTTTTCAGACTCTGGCCTCAGCACTGATGGCAGCCATTGTCCCTGTCTCTAGCCTCCCCCTCCAACTTCCTCCACCCAGACCCACACCCCTGTACCTCAGCCTACCCCAAGCACACCATCAGACCAGCATGCATACACCTCAACACACAAAGGAAGCTCAGGCAAACATAAGCACCACACATCCCACAGGCACTCACGCAAGCATCCACACATGCAGACATAGCAACATCCACTGCCTCCACTGTGTTCCCCTCCTCCTCGTCTCCCTCCTCCCTCCCAGTCTCGTCTCTACTCACACCTGCATGCACTACATCTACAGCCACTACTTCCATCACCAGCACACCCACCACCACACCCTGCTCACGTGCAGTCACCACCCTCACGACCATTCACACATCCCCTGTGTCCTCTCCCAGTGTGTCTGTGACGCCACCTCCCAAGGTACACAAATGCAGGCACACACCCACCCAACAGCCATCCACCTCACAACAGCCTCCAGTGCATGCACCTTCACCCAAAGTCACCAAACCTACACCTCCTACAACCACAACCTCTTCCTCCACTCCCAAACCCCCTCCAGCTACCCGTCACAGTGTTCCCAAGAAACTTTTCCTGTCCACCCTTGACCTCTTTCCCTCACCTCCCCCACCCCGTCAGTCTCCTAGGGCCCGACTCTCCAGGTCCCAACCTAGCACCTCAGCCACGACATCGGCGGGATCAGTGGTGCCAGTAGTCACCGGATTCTGGAGTGCACCAGGCAGCAGGGCAGCCAGTGTGGCAAGGAGACAGTCCCGCACCTGTCAAGCATCAAAAGTTGGCCAGTGCCCGGCGGGAGAGGGGGAAGACACCAGCCACCAGCCACCAAAGCCGCTCCCAGGGGTACAGGTGGGAGTGTGGAGTCAGTTGCGACACCTTCCAAGGTGGGGAAGGGGCACAAGAAACCCGGCAAGTCTGGGAAGATCAGCATGGCGGAGAAGACTGCCATCAGCCCCGCTGCCCAGGAGGCAACGTCCAGCACCAGCCCCGCTGCCCAGGAGGCGACCGCCATCAGCCCCGCTGCCCAGGAGGCGACCGCCATCTGCCCTGCTGCACAGGAGGTGACCGCCAGCCCCTCTGCCCAGGAGGCGACTGCCATCAGCCCCGCTGCCCAGGAGGTGACCACCAGCACCAACCCCGCTGCCCAGGAGGCAACCGCCATCACCAGCCCCGCTGGCCAGACAGGACCGCCAGCACCAGCCCTGCAGGCCCAGACAGGACCGCCAGCACCATCCCCGCTGGCCAGGAGGCGACCGCCAGCACCAGCCCCGCTGGCCCAGACAGGACCGCCAGCAGCAGCCCCGCAGGCCCAGACAGGACCGTCAGCACCAGCCCCACTGGCCCAGACAGGACCGCCAGCAGCTGAGTCGCTGCCAAGGACACCGCCGCCACAAGCACCACTGCAAAGGACACCGCCACCACAAGCACCGCTGAACAGGACACCGCCACCACAAGCACCACTGCCAAGGACACCGCCGCAACAAGCACTGCTGGCCCATGAGCGCCAAGAGCACTGACGCTACTGAGTCCGCCACGAGCACGATGAAGCACTCTGGGCACAAAGTCCCCTCCAGAACCAGTGGAGATTTACATCCACTACCTCTGTCCTTGGCAGGATAAAGCACTCTGGGCACAAAGCCCCCTCCAGAACCAGTGGAGATTTACATCCACTACCTCTGTCCTTGGCAGGATGAAGCACTCTGGGCACAAAGCCCCCTCCAGAACCAGTGGAGACTGTTATCCACTTGAGAGACTGTGGCTTTGCACTCCCCAGGATTGAACAGTGGGCAAACCACCCACTGTAGAGACTCGAGAGACTGTGGCTTTGCACTCCCCAGGATTGAACAGTGGGCTAACCACCCACTGTAGATACTTGTGAGACTGTGGCTTTGCACTCCCCAGGATTGAACAGTGGGCAATCCACCCACTGTAGAGACTTGAGAGACTGTGGCTTTGCACTCCCCAGGATTGAACAGTGGGCAAACAACCCACTGTAGAGACTTGAGAGACTGTGGCTTTGCACTCCCCAGGATTGAACAGTGGGCAAACCACCCACTGTAGAGACTTGTGACACTGTGGCTTTGCACTCCCCAGGATTGAACAGTGGGCAAACCACCCATTGTAGAGACTTGAGAGACTGTGGCTTTGCGCTCCCTAGGATTGAAAAGTGGGCATGTGGCCCCCGCATGGATTTGGCGTTGTGCATTCAACCGGCTGGGGTGCCCCTCCTTTCCCTTCCCCCTGAGGTGCCTGTTTTATTTCTATCTGATGCCCCTGCAGTGTTCTCTCCGTCATGTTCGGGTACCTTGTGTGGGCCTCGACCATGCAGTGTGGGCCCAGTGTTCCACGGACTTCAATGGAGCAATACCTGGACTTCTATTCTTGGTGTATGTATTGGTTAATAGTGTATATATATTTTTGTGTACTGGATTTTAATAGATTACAATGGTTACACTCATTTCCTTTTGTCTTTGCATTCTTCCAGGGGGGTTGAGGGGTGTAACTGTAATGTATCAGTATGTATTAGTGTGTGTGTTGTCATGGGTGAGGGTGGGGGTGGGGGTGTTGCGTGTTGCGTGTGTGTGTCCCTGTTTTTTCCCTCCCCTGTGTCGTAGGTGCAGTATTCACTGTGGTCTTTGCCGCCGGGGTTCGTGCTCCTGGTAGAGGAGCAAGAAGATAAAGGCTGAAAAAATGTGCAGCTCTGGTTCCATGGCGTCTTGGTTCCTCGTGGGGTGTGTAGAGGTGAGCGTTTTCTCTTCGAAGTCCTGTTTCCGCCGTGTTTTTGTTCGCGGTGAATCCGCCCCAGAAAAGGTAGCGGATTGGTAGGTTGTGATACTGTGGGCAGTACATTGTCCTCCGCCTGTCTGTTGGCGGTGACCGCTGCGCTGTTTGTTTGTACCGCCGTGGCGATCGGAGTGTTAAAGTGGCTGTCTTTGTTGGCGGTTTCCGCCACGGTCGTAATTCCATTTTTTTAACCGCCGGCCTGTTGGCGGTCTTACCGCCGCTTTAACACCGACCGCCAGGGTTGTAATGACCACCTTTATTCTTTTAGATTTAAATGCAAAAAGAAAACAAGAAGAGAAGAGCACAGGTGGATAGTGCTACAGAATTACATACATAATTTGCTTGTCTTAAACCACTATACAATAGTAAATAGTGAGAACATGGCACAGTAAACATACATGGGCGACATTTTATATGTTGAATAATTAAGTGCAAGGAAGGAGTAACTTAGAAAGGAGTCAGAAAAAAAAGAGAATAACTGAAAAATAGAGTAAGATGTAGATATATCTCGCCATCAGGAGTAGATAGTTTGATGTGTTGGATGGGTTTGAGGTTTCAGACCTAGGTGTTAGGACTACAGCCTAAAGTAGAAATTGTTCATGGAGGTTTGTTGGAAGCAAAAAAGTTATCCAAGGTGTCCCATTTATTATGTGAGTGGATTTTCCATGGAGAGTGTTGAAGAGCATTATTGCCTGCACCACGTATTTGAGTTATCCAATTTAGCCAAGATTTAAAGCTGGTTTTGTTTGTAGCTTTCCAATTTACGGTAACAGACTTGATTGCTGCAGTAAGCATAAGGTCAAGAAGGAGGCGATCAGATTCCGACTTGATATTGGTATCTAGGAAGCCAGTAATTATTTATGAGAAATTGTTTCTCGGTTTAATATGGAACAGTTTGGAGATAAAAAGGAAGACTTCAGACCAACCGTTTTGGACTTGTTTACAGGAAAAGAGCAGATAAGGGAGGTCTCCAATCTCTTCCTGACAATTCTAACAAATCGGAGTATGTGCTATGTGTACTATGTGTAGGTGAGAAGGTGTCCAAAAAATATTATGCAATGTCCAGAATTTGGTTTGTGATAGGATAGGGGTGACTTTGTGTAAGGTCACTGATCTCCAAATTTGTGTCCACTCTGAGTCTTTAATCCCCGAGTCAGATTGGTTATTCCAGAAATCAAAGGTCTTCCTCAGAAAATTGGTATTTGATGGTTGAAGGAAATTGTATATTCTAGAGACCTGGGGCCATACTTCGATAATTTCAAGAGTAGTGAGAGGATCGAAGGGTCCTCGTAGAGAGGGAGAGTTTTTGATAATGCTACTTTAAGTTTAAGGAAGTTATAGAATTCCTTGTCTTCAATGTGGTATATATTTTTATGTGCGGAGACTCTGCACTCGTAAAGATATTACTCATAAATCCCTTTGTGAATAGCAAACAATCATAAGCTTACATACAAGTGAAAGTTTACCTTTCTGAATCAGGTCTCATGAGTGTGTAAGGGAAGATATTTCACTCAACAAAAAGGAAAGACTTAACTTAAACAAAATTAATCAAATATTCACACAATTCACCAACTAAATTAAAGGGCTGGTTGGGTGGGGAAAGAGGAATTCTGTGAGGAATTCTGGTGTTCCTAATTCATGTATTTAGTAAATGAGATGATGTTATTTGGAGACAAAATCTATGTAACCTAAAATTGTTTCTTGTCAAAAGTTGATTATCTACCAACAATGAAAGCTGGTATTTCAGAATAATACATATATTTTCAGAAAATCAAGCTAATGATTATTTACTAAATGAGCCTGCCAAGCTGATATTTTGAGACAAAAGAAGATCATCTGTAAAAACAAATTCAAATGATATTTTGAGTCACATTATCATATTGATGATTTGGGGACACGTATTGCTAATCATTTGTTGCTGTGGTACTTCTTTCTGTTGTGCCTTTATCACATTAGAAATATTCATGATACATATTGATATATTTTTATGATCATGTTATTATATATCTGCTGTCTAAGACTTGAAACTGTGAGCTTCATGAGCTTCAGCCTGTACACTATTTCTAAGCTGAGGGATCGCTGTGGTGTTCGAAGACTGAGATTTGAAGAATTTGAAGATCATCATAATAGGAAAGGGTTGTGGTGTTGATGACCCACTCACACAATCCATAGGGATAGAAGATTTGCAGTATGAAATTCCGTATTAGGCAGATCAGGCGCGGCCCGTCCTTTAGGGCGGAGGGGCCATGCCACCCCACCTTTTGCCCCTCATGTAGAGTGTCTGTCAGGCTGAACAAAGGTCAGCCTGACAGACACTCTTCATGTTCAGGTCAGGCAGCCAGGAGCAGACATGCGCGATTTGCACAGACTCCTGGCTGCCTGAGCTGAACTTTGCTGGGCTGCGGAGGTCACAGCTCCTATGGGCGTGACCTCCTCAGCTCAGCAAACGTGCCTCGAGGCCCTCCCCTGGGTGACGAGGAAAGCGTCACCCATTGACTTCGACCTGGGCGCTTCAGGTTTAAACCCTGAAGAGCCCAGGGAGAGTGTCAATCAGTGACACTTCGTCACAGAGTGGGGTGGGGTCAGCAGTCTCACTGACCCCATCCCACTCTGTGACGAGGCTGGGACTGCTGCCTTCCCTCATTGGCTGGCATAAGGTCAGCAGTCCCAACCCTCCTGGGACCTCCGAGGCTGAAGGTAAGTGTGTGTGTGTGTGTGTGTATGTGTGTGTGATGTTTTAAAATGAATGTTTGGTGAGTGCGGGCATGTTTGAATGTTATGAGTGTTGTTAATGGATGTGCGTTCGTGCATGCATGTGTGTGTGAAAGAATGAGTGTGTGTGATCTTTTGAAATGAATGTTTGGTGCTTGCATGCATGTTTGAATGTTATGAATGTTGTTAATGTATTTGCGTACGTGTGTGTGTGAAAGAATGAGTGTGTGTGATCTTTTAAAATGAATGTTTGGTGTGTGCGTGCATGCTTGAATGTTACGAGTGTTGTTAATGGATGTGCATGCGTGCGTACTTGCGTACTTGCATACGTGCGTGTGTGTGTGAAAGAATGATTGTGTTTGTGTGTGCTTCATGCCTGCCCCTCTCCCTCCTAAAGCTGCCAGCCGCCACTGAAGCAGATATGGCAGACGAGCATCACAAACCCCCTCCACCCCCACACCAGTAGCAGCAGTTGAAAAACTTGAAAAATAAAACGATAATAAAGCATGTTTATTATTGTTTTATTTTTCTCCATAGCGTTGAGTCTAAGGGGAGGGGACAGGGATGACAGGCATGAGAGGGAGTCGGAGGTGCCCTGTTGTCAGTGCGCATATGGGTTTGGCCGTCCGTCTCAGAGCTGTGTTGCCGGGTTGGAGACAGCAGGTACAGGCTCTCAGTCTGTATTGGTGAACAAATAAAGGGCACTCAATCCTATCCTGACACTGCTCTCAAGCTACCACCAGCATGAGAACAGTGTTAGGATTGGCCGCAGGGAGGTCTGGGAGCCCATGCCTGCAGTGGAGCCAGAAGAGTGGAGATGCAAAGGGCATTCGGTAAGTTTTTTGTTTTGTTTTTTTGTTTTGACCACCCCCCCACCCGCACGCCACTTTACCCATACACCAACCGTAACTGGTATTAGGCCCATTTAGCAGGGATTTTATAACGTTTTGACAACTTTAATTTAATTACAGTATGCCTGATGGTTGCCTTGCGGGAAAGCTAATGGTTGCTACAGTAGGCATGTTTTGGTTATGCTGACAAGTGCATGATAAGGGCTATAAGCCTGTAGGTTCCGTGGAAAAAGTTACTTCAGATGCTGTAGGTCTGAACTATTTATTATTAAAGTTACAACATAAGCAGTAGCCAAGATTTATTTATTATGAAACACATAGGTTAAAGCCAGTAGTCCATTAAGGGTGCATTGCTATTTCACCGTGTTTAGGCATATAGACATATATTTTGTTATATGAAATGTCACGGATTACCTTAGTGAGCAAGGAGTTTTGTGTTGTTAACCACAAAAGGTAAAAGCTTTGCACTGTAATAATTTGTGCTAAAATCTCTTTGTGAGATCTGACAGGCTTAGTTGCAATAAAAAGATAATGCTTATTGATTGATATAGATATAGATATCAGGGACAGACTCAGAAATAGGTATGTATAGATACAGCTGTAGATATGCAGATACAGATTCAGATACAGAGAGGTGATTTTGGCCAGTCCTCTTCTGATCGAGTCCTCTTCCACCAGATACTATACTAGATATAGCTAATAGGGAGGGAAACAGAAAATATATGTATAGATATAGCTATAGACAGACAGATTCAGATACAGATAGAGGTGATTTGGGTCATTCAGCTTTTACAATTTGTCTATATGATTGTCATTTACATTCTACCTTCACCTCCTACAGCATTCAGCATGAGGCAGTGAGTCACCCTGCTTCAGCTATTGGTTCTCTCTCCCTATGAATGACAGCATTTATTCTATCAGATGTACATATCCCCCTGGAAATCAATATGTTTCAGTGCCTGGACTGGCAGGCTAGTCCTTTAGCTTTCCGTTTTCTCCTTTACTAGGTCCCCTTTCATTTATTTCCTTTATCTTTTTTTATTTTAATTTTTTTACATACTACAGCTCCCCACGAACTACTAGTCAGCTGCTTGTTTGCTGCTCATTTCAGATGATTCTTTTACCGTCACTGCCTCTGAACTAGGAAAGCATCATGGAATGGTACTGTCTTTATTGTATTATTGTTTTACCATTTCAAGATAGTAAATATGTTGGTTCTAAAGGTGGCGGCCATGCTGGAACGTTAAAGCAAAGCATACCATTGTAAGATGGACACCCACTGCTAGTTTTCATTTTATTGGCTACCGCAAACATATGTCCGTCACGCAGAAGTTGTTGAGTTTGAATGTGTGGGTTATTGTGGTTTTATAAGTGGGTGAATACAAGAATGAGTCCAGAGGATGGATGAATGGATGCATAAGTTGAGGGATGAGTGACAGAGTGCATGTACAATGACTTATCGAATGCCTAAACCTATCAGTTACTGAACAGTCATTTTAATTTACAAGTTAACCCTATTGGTGTTGTTAATGCAGTTGCCATCGCGTTTGCAATATTCTGCGGTATAATATATTAATTATTACACCAGTGAGAGATCTCTGCATGGTGTAACGTTTCCAAGGTAATTCTAATAGGTGATCTGGCCTGTACATTTTCTATCCTATAAGGCCTCTGAAAGGCAAGAAGAGCTTGGACCGAGCAAGTCAGGAACCTTAGATTAAGTCTGTATCATATAGTATATTATATGATTTGTTACAAATCAGTCCAGTTCTGTTGCTGCAAAGATGTAGGGACAGTTATGAATTCATTTTATATGCTTCTGTTAAGGAAAAGATAGCTTCACTATTTAAGAAAATCCACATAATTTCCATATTAAATAATTTCAATGCATTTGCTTGAATTCCAATATTTCCGATGGCGGGCTTTTCGACGCAGCTCGTTTTCCAGTCTGTCAACTGAGAGCCAGTCTCCGGCCTCCTCCCAAAGGGAACTTTAGTTTTAGCCCTACAGGAGGCCCCTTCACTTAGGCCCAGCTCTGACAGTTGGAGTACGGACTAAGTTTCTATCTGCTAATCTATACTTGAAAAAAAGGTTCGGCCACCTGTAACAAGACCTGGCTTTCCCCTGGCGGCTTTATCCTTGTTCAGGATGCTGTGACTGGACATCTGTTCAGGAAGCCTGACAGAGAGTGGCCTGCATAATTGATGCGCCATTGTTGAACTTCAGTTTCTGGCGGGCATCTGCCCTGCGCCCGTGACCTGGAGTGAATTCTTCTTGTCTAAATGGCCTCCCTGCAGTTTGGGGGATTCAGTGGCCACCCCACGCCTAACTCCCCTCCCACCGCCCTCACTAATGGGACCAGAAGTACTTCCATTTCCTTTCGGCCTCCGAGGAGCGTATTGTGTTTGTTGACTTTTAGTAATTGCAGAGAAAGCCCCGCCATTTCTTGCCCTAATGCGAGGCTGTGCAAACAAAAAGAAGAGACCCTGCGACAGAAAAACGAAGAAGTTAGAAGACAAAGATGAAGTTGTGTTTGCCTGGGCCACCCATGGCCCTAGAGATACTTTACACCGACGTTAAAGTTAGTTAAAAATGTAATTGTGTATGTAGGTAACACAATATTACCATTTCAAACCTGAATCCATGTAGGCATTTTAAATCTGTCAACATCGTGTAAGAATTCAAATATAGGCAGTGTGGATATTAAGCACTGTGTGCGATTATAAACAGATTAAAACTCACAATGAAACATACTGTATCCGAAAAAAACTGAAAACTATCTTTACCTGTGAAAAATATATTGTTTTCAAGCATGTGCTTTTTGCAGGTAAGAAAAATTTGGCTCAGGTACAACAAAGGTGTTTTGCACAAAATCAAAAAAAATTATTAAAGTGGGAAAGCAAGATTGAACCCCGGGGAATTCTGCCAAATTATATCAGCATCTTCCACAGTACTAAAACATGTTAAAGCTAGTGACAGAATTTGAACTTCATGGAGGAAAGAAACTAAAACGAAGATGAAGACGTTTAAAAACTAAAAAAGTCGCCGCAGCCAAGTGCGTTGTGAGGCTGAACCAATGACAATAGTTCGCTATACACGTCTGTCCACATCACATAATTTTCACGTGGCTCTGCCACTTTAGGAAACGGTGAAAAGTGTGTGCTTAGTAAAGTAGAAGTTTCAAACAGTAAACACCGACGTGTCATGGTGTGTCCGGAGAGACAGAGGAACAACAGCACAGACCCTTGGCCTCAGAGGCTCGGCCTAGCCTGCTGCATCTGCCCTTTCCTTCCTTGACAGAGGTCTGGCTGAAACCCCACGGTGGACACATCTTGACCCCTGAGCATGCTTCCGGAATTGAGCTCATCTCGATCTGGCTAGTTTAGACTCCCACCTCCTGTCACTCTTGGTTCAATGCGAGGGCCAAGGGAGCAGAGTTCAACGCGCAGTGTCCACCTTATGGAATGACCCAGGCCCCTTGGCCTCACCCCGATCCCTCCTCCCCCACAAACAAGCAAAAGCCAAGAGCAGCCAACTGGACGACCGAGATTCAGCAAATTAGTATCGATCTGGTCACAGAAAGGGATACTTAAATATAACATTCTGGTGTGCTGCATAGTCTGACATATGCCAACTGTCAAATCTTCCAAATAGATTGCTCATCAGAAATTATAGAGCGCTTCAATCTAATAAAAATGCAATATTTGCTAATCCTATGCCTTCGAAGGAAAATAAACTTGAAATACTTTCTCCAAACATTACTACCAAAGCAATTCATAGACTATGGCAACCAAAAATAAAGTGCTCTCTCCACAGCATCTGCAACAAGCCGCACTATGTTATTTGTCAATTGAATAGTGCCCACCTGGCATTAGCCGAACATCATGGCACCATAACTGTTCAAAGTGATAACAACCAGGCATGCATGTTTGGTTGTGAAAGAGACTGACTGTAGTATGACCTATGTGGGAAGAGTAGAGTGAGATGTTGACACCAGCTATGGATATATGAAGAATTTAGAGCCTGATTTAGAATTTGAAGACCAGTACTCCATTTGTCAGGGCTATGGAGGAAGTTATATCCACCATTTTGATGCACTACTGTCCGTCAGATTTAGAGATGCCCATCGGTCCCATGCTCATTTCTGTACATTGAAAGGAACTGCAGGGACTGTGATTCCTTTCAATGCACATAAATGTTGGTGGATGGCAACTGCCTGATGTGACGACTGTCCGGCAAACAGGAGTTTGTTTCATGAAATCAAAAGGTAATGACTCTCCTCACTCAAAGCATTTTCTTCATAGGTGTGCGGTTCATTATTTGTTTTTCTTGTCTTTCCCCAAAATGTTTTCTCTGGTGCGGACGGGCAGGATAAATAAGACAATACACTGTCGACCCTAAATAGGGTGGATAGTATAACGTCCTTAGTCTGTAGCTCCCCTACATTGAGCTGTTAGAGGAAGTTTTCTATTGCCAGAGTTAATAGAAACTTCATAGAGGGAAAACTTTGAGCAGACCACAATGCCTTTGGAGGGCTGCAGCATTAGGACCCTGGACCACTGTGGTCCAGGTCCCTCTGGCCTACTCGACGCACTGGCCATCTCCAGCTGTAGCTGTTTTCCCTTTCCTGCCTCACATTGTAAGATGTGGCAAGGGGTGACAGGAAACAAAGGGTCATGCGACTTCCACATCACTTCTACAAACCGCAGCAGCAATTACCATGGAAATGTAGCCTCAACCACACTGGCCTCCACCTTTTCGGTGGAGCATCGTGGTGGTGAAGGGGGCTGGTGGACGTGCAAGTTGGTGTTTTTTGCATTTTTTCATCATTGTGGAGCCTGGGAAGTAACAGCTCCACGTTGCATCAACTCGCCACCCTTTCTCCGTGGCGGGCTGCTTGGAGAACCAGAGGCGGGCTCCACTCTCTACAGCTGTTGGTCCTCCCTTCCCCGTGGGCCTATTCTGCACCACAGACAGAAGCCCAGAGGCATAGGCTCCATTGCCATTGATTACCACTTATTCCTTTGCTTCATAGAGCACCCACTCGAATGTTTGCTTCATTCGAGCTGATCTCTGAACTATAGAGCTTCATTGCAAGCATTTCACTTCCCGCACTAACTTATCTCATGCGTGATCATGCTTATGGTGATACACTGCCAGATGGAGCTGCACGCTAGACAGCCTGGGGGACAGGATTTATTGCTAGCATTTTGTCTCCTCCTCTCACCTTATTAACATTGCAAGGTGCACGCTTACAATTTAATTCAGCTTTTAGGCCCAGCATTTCATTGACTCAATGAGCTACAGCATCAGCGTGGTTTGTAGCTCTGAGCTGTTACCTACTTCCTTCATTGCCCTGCCCGATATTCCTGGATGAAACGCAGTGTTCGCAGTCCATCATGCTTGCTCTCAGAGAATAGGATATTCAGCATCCAAAGGCCAGGAACAAGGCTAGGTGATCAAGAGGTAATCGGTGGGGGTAGGGGATCAGTGTTCTTGGTCATTCGACTGCTGTTTTTTGTGCATTTCAATTACTGAGAAGCCCTCAATTACTAAGTGCAAAGTGCATAGTTGTTATGGCAGCAAAAGGAGGTTGTGTGGGGAAGAAGAAGGGGTGCGACCTGAGGTAGCACAGTTGCTGAAATTGGTCTTCACCAAGCTGGGCGATGAGAGTTCGGATGCTTCTGGGTCTGATGCAGAGCAGGGGGAGGGACTAGCAGTACCAGACTGCCTGCGGCGGTCCAATGTCCCTCCAGGCAGCATTCCCACCAGTCAAGCGGAGGGCCATAAAGCATAAGCAGACTTCTTCAAATGTTGGCAGGGAAGAGGTACCAACTATGACAATGATGGCACAAGACATTCAGGCAGCCCCATGGGTACAGTTGAGGGTCAACAGACCCTCATGCTTGGTTTTGCTTACTACTAACCCTCAATTCTTTCACATAGTGGCTACGCCCAAGCAACCAAATCCATCGGAGCCTAGTGAGGTTCTGGCTGTGTTAGCAGACATTAGGCAGGCCTTGCCAGTCTTGTCATCAGGCCCCAAGGGTTCCTCTTTAGAGCAGCCCTCAAACACCCCAGGAGCATCATCTTTGGGTGGTCAGCCCCGGGTGGTCACCCCAGCCCATGCCACTCCAGCGGCATGAGCAAGACTCTCCTAACTCACAAGGCACTATGAATGGGTTTCTGGGTTTGGTGGCCCAAACGCTCGCCAAGTTAGAAAGGCCAGCAGGTGGTTGCAAGCTCCTCCCTGATATCACTGTGGGCCCCATCTGACCTGGTTCTCTCCGCTATTGCCTATTTGAAGAAACAGGTTGAGACGATCTCCAAAATTCATGCTGGAGTAGAAGGGGGCCCACAATGGGGGAACAGCAGCCAAGCTAAATGCTATGGGGCCAAGTACACTGTGACGATTAAATGAGGCAAAGAGACAGTTGAGGTGTGGTTAAGGGGGTTCCGCAGTTACTAGGGAAATTGGAAGCTAGGACACTTTAATGTCTAGGCCGGGCAAGTTGACCTCTTATATGGATGCTGATGTCAAGGAGAAGATTTGGAAAGGGGATTTTTAGATGTGTTTTTTCATTGGTACTGGCTAAGAGAAGGGACGGTGATCACAAGGATAGGGAAGGAAAAGTCACTTCAGTAAAAGATAAGAATTTTAAAGTTGAGGAGTCAATTACAAATTGGTTATTTGGCTTCAATGTCTAATGTCAGTAATGCTCGAGAAGAAACCAGAGGTAGCTACTTGGTACACTATTCTAATAAGATACTCAAAGCACACCATGTATATGGTTGCACTGTGTGGCTAGACATTTGATGGGTCAGTGTGGAGGATCCTGACATAGGGTGGGATCACACAGAAGTAAATGTCTGGTTAGAGAGGGTTAACAAGACCCCACAGAAGTCTCCATTTTGTCACCAATCCTCCAGGGACAGGGAAGGGTCATGCTGGGCTTTCAGTGAAAGTTATTCACACATCCAGCAGGGTCATGTAAATACAAACATGTCTGTTCCCTTTGCAGCCACACGTCTAACTCCGAGTTCAAGTGTCACAAGAAGCCCAAAGAAAAAGGGAAGGATGGTTTTAAGCCCTCCAACAGTTTTCAGTTTCCAACACCAGTAGGAGTCACCAAGTTACTCTCATAGTTACATTTCTATCCTAATAAAGAGGCTGCAAAGTTGTTGTACTGGGGTTTTTGTACTGGTTTCAGGATCCCCACACCTGGAGTAGCCCCATTCCACATTGTAGCAATTTGGTTTCAGCTCATCTGCATCAAGCCGTAGTCTCCAAAAAGTTAGTGAAGGAAGGCATATTGGGGAGGATTGCCAAGCATTTCCCCAATCCACCTTAGGCCGATTTTTAAGTTCTCCCCTAGGCATTGTACCAAAGAAAGAACCCGGGTTGTTTACATTGATTCATAACCTCTCAGGACCCAAGGAGTCTTCTGTGAATGATGCTATTGATCCCCAGGCTTGCTCAGTGAGGTACTCCTCAGTAAATCAGGCATTGTTCCGACTGCGTGAGGTGGGCCACCAGCATTACTCGCAAAAGCAGACATAGAATCTGCCTTGAGGCTTCCTCCAGTACACCCTGAGGACTATCACCTTTTGGAATTGCAATCTGGGGACTCATACTATTATAACAAGTGAATGCCAAAGGACTGTGCAGTTTAATGCACATACTTAGAACAATTCAGCTTACTACTACAGTGGATTTTCACACTAATTACTGGCCATCGAGAGGTGATTCATTACTTAGATGATTTCTTGGTCTGAGGGCTGCACAGGTCTGGGGTATGCTAATGGGCCTCACCAAAGGTAATTGCTTTCAGTTAGTCTGTTGACATTGTTAGCCTTAAAGAGGGTGACCCTGCATCAACTCCAGGTGCTAGTCGGTCAGCTGAGTTTTGTCTTGCAGATTCTTCCCATGGCGCATCCCTTTTAGAGATCGATCGCAAGAGCAATGACAGGCCTCACATATTAACATCATTACATATGTCTGCTGTCTGAGGTGAAGGAGGACATGAGAATATGGTGCAGTTTTTTGAAGCAATTCAGTGGTTATGTAGTTTGGTCTACGCTGCTGAGTTCCAATCACTCTCTTGGTCTTTTCACTGATGTGGCAGGCAGCATGGGGGTTGGTTCCACTCTAGGGACATAATGGTGTAGATCGGATTGGCCTGCAGCCTGGAATGCCCGCAGTGTCACAAGGAATGTAGCCTTTTTGGAATTGTTTCCCCTTGCAGTGGCTGTAACCATATGGGCAACTGTTTTCCAGAACAGGAGCCTGGTCTTTTGGCCCGGTAACATGTCTGTAGTTGAAGCAAACAACAGGCAAGGGGCATCTTGAAAGTTTGTTTTTGAGATTGTGCAAGCATTTGATGTTGCTGTGTTTGAAGTCTACCATCTTGTTTAGTGAAAACATGTGCCTGGGATTCGCAAATATGCTACTGATTCCTTGTCCTGCTCCAAGTTACAGGATCTTTGAAATTTTCACTCACAGGCAGCTTAGAAGAAGACAGAGTTCCTGTCATATCTGTGGAAGATCGGAGTACCGCTCTTCTGCTTCTAGTGGCAGCCAGAAGTGTTTTGTGCAATATGGATCCTTCTTGCACATTATTGATCCTTCTTGCACAAGCATATTGTTTCGGGGTTATTTAGTTCTAATGCCATCTGTCTCCTTCTAGGTGCCCTCAGAGAACAGGGAAGGCCAGTCTCATATGCAAGGGCACACCTCACAGCTATTAGTTTCTTTGCCAAACCTAGGGGCATCAGGGATGTGAGCGGTCGTTTTTTGATTAGAAAAGCATTGTTTGGTTGGGCTAGACTCGATGGCAGTGTTAAAGATGGCAGGCTTCCTCTTAATGCACATATATTGGGCCTTCTGTTGGACAACTTGCACAGGGTGTGCAGCTCTCCATGTGAGACTACATTGTTTCCAGTCACGTTTACAGTTGTAGTTTACGGTGCCTTTAGGGTCAGCGATCTGATAGGGTCTCTAAGTCTGATTATGTGGATGGCCTTAAGTGGGAGGATGTCTGTTTAGACTGGGAAAGGATCTGTATCTTGTTTAGGAAATCTAAGACCAACCAAGAAAGGAAACAGACATTATTTGAACTTAGATCAGCCACAGGCTCCCCTGTTTGTCCAGTGTCTCACATGGAGTCTTACTTAGCTATTCGGCCCAATTTCACAACTCCAGCATTATTCATCCATGTCAATGGAGACTGCCTCTCTTGCCACCAGTTTGCCGCAGTCTTGCCTTGGGTCCTGAAGGCAGCCAGTGTCAATCTGGTTGGTTACTCCTCACATTTGTTTAGGATAAGTGTGTCTACTTTCATGGCAGAAGCAGGCCTTTCTCATAGGGAGGCCCAGAGGATATATATATTCACCCTGACATGCAGTGAGAACGCAATGTTGCTGTACCCTCTTCCATGTCTTTCCACTCATGCCTGTTTTTTGCTCTCTTTTTATTGAATGCCTTTAAAGGTCATGTGTGTCATTGGCCATTCTTTTGTTTGGCGAGCAGTGTACAAGTTGCAACTGTTCAATAAGCCAAAGTCAGAGACTTTGAGAGACATTTCTTTCCAGTGGTGTGGAGTTGGGGCCTACTGATTTTGCAGCAGCAGAAGTTGGTGAAAGAGACCAGGGGTCCTGATGGACTCCAATTCCTGGACCTGATTAGAGTGCACCTTGGTGGTAACAACTTGGTAAAGCTTGGCCACAAAGGCCTTAGGGAAGCAATTCTGTAAGAGTTTGCAAAACTTGATAGGGTTGTCCCGGGCGCTATCATTGCCTGATCTCACATGATACCACGTCACAATTGATGTAAGCACATTAGTTCCACAACAATTAACGTATTCGTCAGGCAACTGAATTCAGAGATGTCTAAGCTGTGCCCTGGCCCAGGATAACTTTGGAGTATCCCACATAAATTGCTGAGGGGTGATGGTATGTTTCACCATGATGGTGTGCATCTCTCTGATGTGGGAATGGATCTGTTTATAGATGACATATGGGCATTTACTCAGTCTCTTTTTTGCTGTGGGGCAAACGAAGGACCGCATTGCCCTGCTATCCCTAATGGCAGGAACCCTACTCCCAAGTTTACTTCTAGCCAGCAGAGGTGCCCTTTGGTGCATACTTCAGAGAACAACTCTGAGGGTAGGAGGCAGCAATCCGGATCCAACCAGAGGATGTACATATCAGCTTAGGGGCTAGGACTTATGGTTTACTTGTGTTGGGCATTGTTCTGTAGCTCCTGGTCATACTAACTGCAGCTTCTCAGGAAGCCTAGTGTTTCAGGTGCGGGACTTTGGGTATGTGGACAAGGGTACAGTGGGGTGAGGACCACCCCTCACGAATGCAGGTGGTTCCATCTGTTTGGTCCAAACATTTGAAGGATAGACGAAGTCTCTGGTGTTGGGAATGTTCATTGTGCGGCACTCTTTGAGGTATGGTGTATTCTGTCCTTAGCTCCTAGGCCTGTTATGATTTTGTCAAGTTTATCACTTCTTTGACAACTTGACAAAAATGTACTACGTTGCCTACAGTGTGATGTTATCTGTTGTGGGTTTTGAATCCTCACAATATTAAGCTAATTGCTTCACAAATGAGTGTTCGATGACCCACACCACGTTGGAAGGTATAATTGCTGGAAAGATCAAAGAGAAAAAGAAAAACGCGAGGTGAGGGAACACTTGACACATACTTAAGAGTTAAAAAAAACACCCATCCTGCAATAGTTCTAGACGTAAATAGCATTTGAAACAGGATGATGTCCATCTGCCTACATGCATGACCTCTTTTTGAAAAAGGCCAGCCTCAGCTGCGAAGGTCACAGTGACTATCCTTAAAGAATGAAAAGAGTAACCCACTGTATCCACCCCAATCGACCTAAGGGCATTGTTTAAGAAGTGGAAATATGTTACTGCAAGAGGAAATCCTCATTAGAATGAATAAACAGTGCTTGAAACACCAAAGTCAGGCCACACAGCGATATCTTCTCATGCGAGCAACTGGGCAGATTGAAGAAACATGAGCGGCCTGGAGTTCAGTTAGAGCCCCCTTCCAACTTGATCAGTTTTGTATCTCTTTACTTTTATCGTAAGTTTGTATTATCACTGTAAGTGTGTAACCACTGTAATTCACCTGCACAATCTAAGCTACTTGCGTGCATTTTATGATGGAACCTACTTTCAAATCTGGTAAGGAAAGACCAAAATCCTCCACTCCGGGAATTTCATTATCATCTGCTGCCTGTGGGTGAAAGTTCTGAATATTCTGCAACTTGTAGCAAGACAAAACATAGGCTGCATTATTATTAAAACCAGGCACATGTTTCACTTTGAATAAAACATTACATTTCAGGCACTACAAGACTAGATACTTCAATAATCTCAAAATCAACCTGCTAGAGCCTGCTGCCTATGAATAGCCTCAACCACTAACATGTTGTCAGGCCAGATTATTAGACTACCTGTTCTTGAAGTCATTGGATCATATGATTACAGCTACAACAACAGGAAAAAGTTCTAAGAAGGCAACAGTCTTTGTTATACCAGTTTCGTATCAAGTATCACCTACTCCACTCAGCGCCTAATATGGCCCCAAAGCCAAGAATGCCAGCTGAATTGGTAAAAAGACCTAGGCCCAGATTTAAGAGGGCCTAGCGCCATTCCAATTCCACATTAGCATATTTTTTTTACGCTAATGTGGCATTGGAAGTCCAAAAACGCCACACCATATTTGCAAAGTGTTGCAAAGCTTGCATTGCACCACTTTCTAACACCTTGCACCACATTATGCCTGCGCCAGGCATAATACATGCAAAGGGGGCATTTCGGCACTAGGGGGGCCAAAAAAGTGGCACAAAGAAATCTAAGACATTATTGGCATTTTTAACGCCTGCTCAGGGAGGCTTCCATTGTTTTCAATGGGCCTTTGGGTCCTTTTGATGCTAATCCTGCAAAGCGCCAGACTAGCATAAACAATTATGACTCTAGTACCCCTGACTACCACCATGGTAGGATTAGGGGGGTGCTACGGAGTGCAAGAAAATCTGCCCCCAAGTGTCTGATTGGATAATGGTGGTTTCGGCCATACCACTGAGCTGTTGAATTGTTGTAGAACACTGAGCCAAATTCTTAGGTTTTCTTTCACCTTGGCCACGTGTCTAATTTGGTGATGCTTTTTTGTGAGACCAGTCACTGATGTATCAATAGATTTAGAAAAGGGGTGCTCCTTCAGAATAGTCCTCAAGGTGAAATTTAGTTGGCACAGCAAGACTTGAAGCTGGTGTTTGTGACTTTTAAGAGCTAACATTTAATTAATGGTCTGGCAAAAGGCAAGGACCTTCTCACGGGGGAGGTGAAACTCCCCAGTCATGGTATCGATCTCAGGGCCCATGAAAGTAATACATGTAGCTTAGCCAACTATTGTGTTGGGCACCAGCAGGCCTGCAATATCTTGGAACAAGGATTTGAGAGCTCTCAAAGCTAAAGCGCATGCATCTGAACGAGTTAGGCCCATGAGTGGGAAATCATCCAAGTAGTGGATAACATCCTGGTGTGTAGTTTTATTAGTGAATATCCATTGCAGTGCTGAGCTGAAGCATTTAAAATAGGTGCAAGAGACCACACAGCCCATGGGCATGTATAATGGTCCCAGGATCTGAAGCCTAACAGCTGATTGTCATCTGGATAGGCTGAGAGGAGTCTAAAGGCAGATTCATTATCAGTCGTGGCCAGAAGTAACCCAGGACCTAACTTCTTTAACTTGGCCAGAGCTATTTCCACAGATAAATACTTCACTGAGCAGGCCTGTGGATCAACTGCATCACTGACCAATGCTCCCTTCAGGGAAGAAGGATTACAGATCAACGTAAACTGACCTGGGTTCTTCTTGGGAACCTCTCTCTGTGGAGACCAAATGAAACCTTCAAGAGGGGGATGACACAAATAAGCCCACAATTCTCCATAATGAGCTCTCCTTCAACAGCCTTTTTTGCAACGAGATTTCTGAATTTGCACTGAAAGTTGGTTTGCACAATGAGTAATGGGCATTACTCCTTAAGATGGGATCCTGAAACAAATAGAAAAACCAAAGTACAACATCTGTGCTACCTCTCTATTCTACTAGAACTTAAGCCAGGGAAGCAACTTGTCAATCCATACTGAAGTGGGTAAACCGCGGTTAATTTGAGGATTTAGAGGTGCCTTTTTACTTTCTTTTTAGATTTCTTGGTATGTTTAAACTCAGGGTGTGATAGGTGGCCGCAAACGTAACAGACATGGTTCAATTTGCATGACTCAGCTGGGCAAGTGCAGACCTTTCTATTGAAGGCCTAGCATAATCCTTTTATGCCCCCTGTGACATCTTATATACAAAAAGATTGCTTCAGAGGTCGTTTATTATTGACGGTCTAACCATGCCATGGCATCATACAGTATACATGAGGAGCCTTAAGGATCATATTTTAATTAAATATAATTGACCTTGCCACTTAGGGGGCTTCTTTTCCAACTTCACTGTCATGTACACATTAAAGCCCAATAATTAATTGGCATTTGTCTCGTCCACCTTAGATTTTTTTGTCCATAGAAATATCTTTCCAAAAGCGCTTGAAATGGTATAGATCTGTTTCTTCAACTCTGCAATAGCTGAAACTACTGTGCTAGAAGGGGCCATGGGGATGTCAAAGAAGAGCCAGTGGAGGCTTTATCTGTGCTGCCTGCCAGCTGAGAGATTCAGTGAGCAACAGAGGTCAGCATCCCGATGTAGAATCTGCTGAGTCATTCCAAGGCACTGAAGTAAAGAGTCTTGCTCTGGAGGGGATAAAGATGCTGTAATATGGGTGGCTCTCATAGAGGGTGATGGCTCAATAGGAGTTGGGGTTGATGGAGTGCCAGATGACTGTTCTATAGGCGCTTCCTTCGAATATGCGAAGAGAACCTTCATGGTTTACCTAATATCAGTTAAGCAGCTGAGAGTGTGATTAAACTCACTAGGACTAGGAGTGACTGTGGGGGCATGGTGGGGGCCTATGCAGGAACTGCAGCAGAAGTCAATAGTAAATCATCAGAAACCAACTGCAAGTGTGCAGATATGTGGGCCAAGAGGGACCCTTAGGGGGGACCAGCCCCTGAATCAAGTGCTACAGCTTGATGTCCCGGCGAAGCGGACACCTGACCCACAGAACTCTGCCCTTTCTCAGTTGTGCTGGACGGACATTGGCCTCTCTGGTGCGGTCAGGTACCAAAACAACCTGCCTGTGGCTCATTACTATGCAGATGCAAAACCAGAAATGGGTATTGGAAGAGGAAGAGCTTAAGGGTTAATGGGAACCAAATCACCCTGCCATGAGATAAAAAAACAGGCCACTTGGGCCAAAGGGGAAAATTACTCATACAGCAGAAATACTCCACCGGGACCAGTTCAACCCTGAGTAGTAATTCAGTTAAGGGGCTGTAGTTTTATTTATTGAAGTATAAAATTAATTCTTCCTGAAGATTACTCCATTGGACCCAGGGGAAAATCAACAGACGTATGTGAGGTATAACCAATAAAGAAAATAATGTTGGCAATACACCATCAGGCCCAGGCAGGAAAACAATTAAATCAATCCCCCCTCCCTTTCCCCTTCCCAAGTGGGGGTACTTCTGTCAGGCCTGGGGCAGCAGAAGCAGTGAGAGAAAGGCAAATTACTCTGTTGGCCCTGGGGACAGTAGCAATGAAAGAGAGGCCGATTATACCATCAGGGCCTGAGGTGAAGAAATGAAGAGAGGCTCACTACTCCATCAAGCCCAGGTTCTTGTCAATCCGTACCCTGCGCCCATATCCATTCAACTGACGTTGAGATGCCCAAGCAGGAAAAGGGGTTGCCGGGTCCAGCCTGGTCTAAATAGTCCCTGGTTATCGTGTTCACGGGAGCAGAAGAGACACGCAAACTGTGCTGTTAATTTCCTCTTCCTGTCACCCATACCACAACTCCTGGGACAGGCAACCCAACCCGGATGTGATCCCTGTCCTCCCATACTCCCAACCACAGTAGTAAGACCAGGAGGGAGCATGGATCGACAGAGGTCCTGAGCCCCAGCACTGCAACCCTCTGAAGAGAGGCTCTTTGTTCAAATGAGTGAGACCTGCTTTTCAAACTTGTAGGTCCCAATCATAATAGAGCTACATAAATCTGGTACAAATTTTTCACCACCTGATTTATGAATGTATGAGGACTTGCAAATTAGAGGGTACACATCTTGTTCCTAACTACAACTTTAACACCTTGGAAAGGGAGTTACTACACCGGTCTGCATGTCAGTCCCACTGGCAAACAGTGGAGGTGCAATATTTCCTCACCTGATTTGTGCCAGCTTTTCCTTTCCACAACCCTCGAAGCAAGCACCCTCAATTGGCACGCACTTTATAATATTTTTGGGGAGGGCACCATTGTGACCAGAGCTATAGAATTCTGTAGTGTGGTTTCTTAATTCAATGCAGTCACAATCCAATGTGCAACGAGTACATGGAGTTCTTTCCCAGGTAGAGCGATGCCTCAGACAGCACTCCCCCCACAATGTGATTTTTTTTCAGCAAAAGTAAACACTTTGGGGCAGAACCCTGAATTCCCAAGACCCACTGACTACCACTGCCCAGAAACCAGATATTGCCAAGGGCAGCCACTATCTGAAAAGAATTCCACATGTTGAAAAAAAAATTATGGTGTTGATTGTCCTGAAGATGATAAAGCATAAAATGGAAGTGCAAACTTTGGGTATTAAGTTTAGGCTCAACAATCAAGCATCACACGTGCAGGTTTACAGACAATTCCCTAAACCATCACTTATCAACAGCAGAAGAATTAAAAATATTTTTGTGTTTTACCCAATCTCCTTTTTTCCCAATCATGTAGCCTTTTAATGTGATGCCTCGGTTGTCAGGCTGTCTCTTCAAATAAAAAAAAGTTGTGGTTAGTGGTGTTCGCAGGTCCTTTAACATTGAGGTCTGTGCTGGCTGGTATACCCCAGACTCAAGCCGACCTACTGACACCTGTCTCATAAAAGCACTGCCAACAGAGCTGCAAAGCCATTGTTAGAACCAACTACATCCGTCTACCACTGTGAATTACACAACTACCGGCTGTATTAGTTGGTTTCCCACTCGTAATTCCATTGCTTGTTATTTTAGTTACTTGTTACTTTCATAGCACACTTCTGTTCATTTCTATGCCCTTTAGTGCATTATGTTGAATGACTGTTGATTGGAGCTAATGCATTCTATCTGCGTGGCTGAAGAAGTGATAGACCACGTGTGAGCGCAGTGAAATGAAGAACAGTAATATTGCTCTGCACACAGTGCATCTGCCTTGAAGTTGTCAAGGGTGCTTATGGGGCTTTGGAGCACCAACATAAATACATTAAATAAAACCAATGGCATGATTTCTAAGGGACAAATCATGAGTGGCAAGTAGCAAAGGGCACAGCTATACCATGGGTTGTGTTACTGATACCAGGCAGTACTGCCACACTTATCCAGGGTCATTACAAGATTCCAGATCTGGAACAGGGAGTAGTATGTGGGAATATGTGTTTCTGTTTTGATTCCAGAATGTTATTCCCCATTTTCAGTTGAAATTTGAACTGAGCAGTTATCTCGCCATCAGCAGACCAAGCCCATGAGAAGCACCCCTGACACACAGTGCTCCTGTAAGACTGGTACTCCTGATTCGGCCGGTAACTCTTGCTATCGACCGAATCAGAATTAATAACTAACATGATGAGCATCTAAGCGGCAGATTTATAAAGAATTTTAAGCCACTGCAAAGTCATGCAAAATGATGCAAACTATGTAAAGTCTTGACATGATATTCACTTTTCAGGGCAAAACGTTTCTTGAGCTATAAAAGAGCCCTTTTTGAAGCTCAAATAGAGCTATGAGGGCGTTCCACAGGTAGCTCTTGGGTGTTCCAGGGCAACCACCCATGATTTGTGGCACAAAGTGCTTTCTACTGAAATTATGAGACAGTGCTTTGCATAAAAAAATAATGAATCTTTGAGGCAGGCATAAAGAGGAAGTAATGTTTTTAGGTCTCCTTGCATTTCAGATATTCCATGTGTGCTGCATTGTACAGCACACATCTAATGTGTGATTTTTTTTTAAACATTGTCTAGGCATATGATTTGTACTGGACAGGTATCCCTGCAGTACAAAATAACATAATTACTATAATATACATATTATATATAGTGCTTCATTACACATTTCTAAACGCTGTACATAACTGTTATTATTATAATATAATTTAATCATATCTCTCACACCTTGCACTACACATGCATTGGAAATATCACCAAAGAAGATTCCCATTCACAAATGTATGGATTGTTTTTATTTATTTATTTTTTACCTACGAGAAAAAGAATATACATTAACCGAGCTGATAATGATATACACAGAGAAACAGATGACCGACAGACATGATACACAAATATATAATGTACTGAAGGCCAATATTCCACATAAACAAAAAAAAAGCCATCAAGTAAAACAATAGTAGAAAACCACAAAAAGAGAAGTTGAATATACTGGTTCAATAAGAACATATAAAGGGCCACATTTCTTCTTGAAGTTCACATTACCTTAATTCTGTTTAACCATTTATAAGGCTGCTTCTAATTCATACATATGGTATATCAAATACCTCCATTTAACAATATTTGGTGGGTCGGGTTGATCCGTTTATGAGCAATGCAGAGCCTAGCCACAGCTGTGAAACGAAGAATCTATAGCGACATGGTTGTTTGTGATCTAAACCAAGAATGATGATGACCTTAGTAGCTAGTGTAATGTAATGTAATGTTTTAGTAGGTCTGATATAGCGCTGGACACTTCAAATCAGAATGTGGTCAGGTTCCTACATTCTGCAATCATATATACTTCGTCGTTCGGATCCGATGATCATCTGAGACATTTAGGGGCATACTTACAGGGAAGTGGAGCAGCCCGGTGCTGACCAAAATTGGCAGCACCGCCCTGCAGCACTTCAGAAATGCAGGGCTGCTCAGTGTTAACAAAATATGGCGCTCCCCTGTGTTTTCCCTAGTACTGGTGCTAAACTTAGTCACCTAGCGCTAACTCAGGCACCCTTGCACCATACTGCAAGGGTGCCTGCATTGCAGGGATAATTGTCTACGTGTAGGAAGGTGTCCTTTCTTGCCCATAAACAATCAATAATGGCAATTTGTTACACCTATGTGTGCTGCAGATTGCAGCACACAGAGAAGTAGCAAATCGTCAATATTTAATGATTATTTTTGTGCAGGAATGGGCACCTTCCTGCACATAGACAATCATTAATGGCCTTTTGCTCTTTCTATGTGTGCAGCAGAGCACAGCACACATAGGAAAAGCAAAATTGAGGAGAAATAAAAGTATTTCTCCTCGTTGTGTCATGCTACCACCAGCACTGGGGTGACGTTTTTGGCCCTGCCTCAGATTTATGTTTCCTTTTAAATCTGGAGCAGTGTCAAAAACCAATGGGTGTTGTGTGGTTGCGCCAACAGCAACACCTATTGCACTCCCCTCAGCTCCAGAAAACTGCATCGGGGGTGGGGAGGCATATTTACAAGGGGGCATTAGGGCACAAAAAGTGGCTTAACGCCACTTTATAAATATGGCGCAGGGCACAGCGCCACTGGAGCGTCACAAAAAATGACGCTTCAGTGGCTATAGGGGCTAGAAAATATCCCCCTTAGAATCTGGTACATTTAAACAGTTTCTGGTGGGTAGCGTACATCATATTAGAAATCTCAAATTGTTTCAGACGGAAACTTGCAGATCTTTTCAGCTCGCATCCTGACACAAATTATTTTGTTATAGCAACATTGCTAATTTCCTTACCCAACATAAGTGACCATGCAACATTATCAAAATGATTTTTTTAACATAAATTCTTATACTTATTCAGATCTATTCCGTTGTACGTTCCTACCGTTTATTTTAGATTCTTGAAACTGCAAGTAATAGCTTCATATGGAGTTTTCGAAAGGTAAGTGGATCCATTTGCATTATAAATCTCCTTGTTCAGCGGGCAGACTGGCATTACCCCACTTGAAATTATATTACTGGGTATTGATGGCACAAAGGAGTCTGTTGAGCTGAGCCTAGCAATCAATTCTGTAAAATATCTGAGGTGGACATTGGTCAGAGTTCTAGAAAAATCTTCTGACTGGACTTCCTTCAAGAGAGAGTGCTTTAATACCGTACTTTGGCCGTGATTACGAGTAAAGATATGTTTATCACACCTGATAAATAACAATACCACAGGGTACATTATTTAGTGTGATAACACCTATTACGAGTTTGTGTGGAATAACATGGGAACGCACCTAAATCAGCCTAATGCAGTAAATACCTTATGCTTCCACACCCTCGTTAAATTTCCGCAGGTTTGACCTGCCGAAATTTGACAAAGGGTGAGGTATTCAACGCATTAAATAACTATTGGATGCCTTAAATATCTACTAACTAGTAATTCTGACCTGTGTTTACGCATGGGTCGGAATATACCGTAATTCAGGGCTTTATAAATGGAATAAATAGGGATAAATAGGTTGGTCTATATGAATCAAGCCAATTCTCTGTTTTCTTACAACCCACTCATCCCTAATCTCTTCCAAGATTATTCTATGAAGGAGTGGGCCAAACTGGCACAAACACTTTGGTGTAGTTATTAAAGAAAAGAGTATTAAGTAATTTTACTGATCCGCAAAATAAATTGTGCTTGTTAAAATCAATTTCTTCAGATATTTCTATGTGCATGATTTATTTTTTAAACATAAGGCATCTTTATTGAAACTCACGGCTTACTCAATTATTAAACTCATGGCATCCACACGTGAAGATTCACAATATCTTCTTTATCAGTTCTGCTGATGATCTGGATAAACTCTCCCATAGATGTTTTGTTTTTAAATGTCGACATTATTCTAATGACGTCCTGCAAGCCGAGCAGGCCCGGGTCACCAGTGGTGACATTCGCGGGCGGCCTGGATCCGGCCAGAGATTGTCATATTTACACAGAGGCAGACGAGGAAGGAGGAAGAAAGGTTCACAGATGTTGTGACAGCTCGTGTCGCAGCCCCTTCCTGCGGCTGTTTATGCCTCTTTCCACACTCGATAGCTGTCATGTGTAAAACGAGACTTTCCCACCGAGGGGAGTGCGTGCAAATAGAATTAAAAATGTCCCTGGTGCGTGAAATGCAGACAGCTGGCAACATTAGGAACCTCATACATGCACTCAGAGATCACAATGGAAAAGTGGTTTCTGTTGTGTTTCAGGGAAGCAGAAAGTGTCTGCGCCTCAGAAAAAGGGGGTGGTGGGAACTAGGGGAGCGTTCATATGTGCTTGTCCGGAACCTTGCAAAAATAAATGTGCTAACACCTGCTCATCAAGAATTGAGCACAATAACCGATTCAGAAGCAAAGCTGCGTCAGTGTGGACACACACCAAGACAGTGACTAACTAGCAGGGTCACTCAGATTGTTGGCATGTCAATTAACCACCATATCCAATCATCACATACAGCTGAGCCTTTAACCCCCCACAAGTGCATATCTTCTAAACCCTGGAGCCCATGTCTTCACACAAACAGACCTTTGTAAGGAAATGGGTGATTGGACCTCCCATGCCCCTCCCTCTTGCAACTCTCTCTTCACTCTGGGCTCTGCAGGTAGCTATATCAACTAGTGAGAGTGAGCATGAAGGCGGACCTGTCCCTGTCACCTTCCAGCGCAAATTATGAGACTACACCAGAAATGGGACAGGGAATAGACTGCCAACTGGAGCGAGACCAACACAGACGGCCAAACATACACAGACAGCAAAGCTACACTCCGCCCCGTTGTTGTATTATTTGCATAATCAGAAAACACAGTTGTCCCTCACTTGTCATAGTGACCAGAGCTATTCTGGACTCGTGACAAACAGCACAGGTATAATTTTCCAGATAACTGATTCCTAGGCCAGTGCTGTCAGCAGAGCTATCACTCTCTTGTGACAGGCAGCAGAGGTATACTTGTTCAGGTGATTCATTCAACGGCCAATGTTGTCAGTGGAGCTATCTCTCCCTTGTGACAGGCAGCAGAATCATGACAGACAGCAAAGGTATACTTGTTCAGGCAATTGATTCCTTGGCCAGTGCAGCAGAGTTATCCCTCACACACGACAAAGAACAGAGCGATACATTTTCAGTATCATTGATTCTTTGGCCAGTTCTGGCAGTAGATCTATCCCTCACTCATGACAGGCAGCAGAAGTGTACTTGTTCAGGTGGTTCATTCCTTGGACAGTGCTAGCTTCAAAGTTATCCATCAGTCATGACAGACAGCAGAGGTATTCTTGTTCAAATGATTGATTCCTTGGACAATCTTGGCAGCAGAGCTGTCCTATACTCATGACAGCAGAGGTATACTTGTTCAGATGATTGATTCCTTGGACAGTCTTGACAGTAGAGCTATCTTTCACTCATGACAGACAGCAGAGGCATACTTGTTCAGATGATTGATACCTTGGACAGAGCTGATAGCAGAGTTATCCCACCTCATGGCATTCAGCAGAAGTATAGTTGCTCAGTTGATTGACTCCTTGCCCAGAGCTGGCAGCAGAGCTATCCCTTACTCATGACAGGATGCCGAAGTATACTTGTTCAGGTGATTGATTCCTTGGACAGTGCTGGCTTCAAAGCTATCCAGCAGTTATGACAGTCAGCAGAGGGATACGTGTTCAGATGGTTGATTCCTTGGACAGTCTTGGCAGCAGAGCTATCCTTCACTCATGACAGACAATAAAGGTATACTTGTTTAGATGACTGATTCTTTGGACAGACCTGGCAGCAGAGCTATCCCCCTTCATGACAGGCAGTAGAAGTATACTTGCTCCAGTGATTGAGTCCCTACCCAGAGCTGGTAGCAGAGCTATCCCTTAATCATGACAGCAGTGGTATACTTGTTCAGATGATTGATTCCTTGGCCACTGCTGACAACAGCGATATCCCTCTCTTCTGCAGACTGACAATCTATCCTTTACTTAACAGAGGTAGCAGAACAGCACATTGCTTCACTGGTGTAAGCCTGGACAGTTCCTTTGTATTTTCTGCCTACGTCAGCGTAAGGTGACTATGGGGGTCATTACGACCTTGGCGGGCGGCATCAGCCGCCAGCCAAGATCTGACTGCCGTGCGGCCGCCAATGCAGCCGCACCCCCGCCGCAGCCATTTGGAGATCCCCGCTAAGCCGGCAGGCGGAAACCTGGTTTCTGCCCGCCGGCCCAGCGGGGATCACGGCCACAACGTAGGAGCCAGCTCCAAATGGAGCCGGCGGTGTTGCGGCCGTGCGACGGGTGCAGTTGCACCCGTCGCGCTTGACAGTGAAAAGCTGCATGGGGCCCTGTCAGGGGGCCCCACGACTCCCCGTTCCGCCAGCCTTGTCGGGGACTCGTAATCCCCTGGGCAGCGCTACAAGCAGTGCTGCCCTGGCGGATTATCACCGCCGGGGCAAAAGTGGCGGAATACCGCCGGCCCCGGCGGTGCGACCGCGGCGCTTCCGCCGCGGTCGTAATACGCCTGGAAGCACCGCCAGCCTGTTGGCGGTGCTTCCGTCATTTTAGCCCTGGTGGTCTCGTACCGCCAGGGTCAAAATGACCCCCTATGTGTACATTCTTTCATTGCAGCTACCCCTTGAGACAGAGAACCTCAATGACAGGGTTTTATGGAATACAGAGTGCAAGGGAAAAGTGAGCCTTGCGGAAAGTAAACCTCAAGACAAAAAGTCTAGTGTGACAGAGTAAATAGATAGTCATGCGTAGAGGGACACATACACAAAAGGTATCTCACACAGAGAAACACTGGATTGGAAAATGTCAAGCAAAAGATATAGAGATGGCAGAATTGAGAACAGAAACTGAAGAAGAGGACATACCTTTAACAACTTCAGAGAGACAGCAACACAGTAAACCAGGGTGACATTGGATCCATTAGAACCTACATCAGTAACAATAAAAGCCAAACAAGGTACAGAAGTCTTTACAAAAGGTTACAAACACTACAATACAAAGACTGCCAAGCAGCCACACAGTGTCATAAACACAGTCATGCCACGTTTTGCTCTTGGACAGCTTTTTTCATGTGCCATCTCCAAAAGGGTGTACTGAGCATTCAAGAGGCCATCAGTTATTGTGTGTGTTGTGCACTGTGTAGAATAACTGGCGAATTTCGGGAGATTTTTGTAATTTTTTTAAATCTCTGAACCTTAATTAGCCTTAAACTTCAGCCAAGCCCAGCAGCTATTGGCCACACAACCTGGCCTTTGCTTAGCCCTACTCCTAACCCTATGGGCAATCAACCATAGCTGAATAGGGCTCTTGGCCATGCACATATGAACTTTGCTTGAGAGCCACTGCCTTAATTACATCTTTAAAAAAAAAAAGTTGTCTTCTGAAAACCGCAAATTTTAAAATGAATATTTTTTCGGATACTCACGATTTTCTGAATACAAAATGGCACCTGTGTGCTTGGGATTTTCAGGAAAATCACGATTTTACAATGGTAAATTTGTTCCTTTTTTACCCCTGTTTTTCAGGCCTCTAGAGACGCATAACGATGGTCTCTCTTTGTGACTCCTTTAGCTTCAGAATTGTTTTCAATGACAGTAAATGTGCGATTTGTCTAAAGTTGCTATTTTCAAGATGGTGGAAAAATGTTGTATCCTCTTCATTAGCTAATCACATTTCTCAAAAAAATCAAGTGTGATTGACAAAAGTTGTGGTTTGGAAAATCATGATGAAAAGTGTTAATCCTATCAAGCCCACCAGCCACCTTTTTTAAACACTAATATCTCAAAAGCTACTGATTAGAGCTCATTAAAAGCAGGCTTTCTGAGGAAAATTCTATGTTCATGACAGGTCTGTTGTATATCCATTCACTGATTTTGGTAGAGTGTGCCTCTCCATGGAGGGCAGTGGACTTAGGCAGGAGAGGGCTGATGGGCTCACCATTATCTCTTGACTCAGTGCTTAGGCCATCACCGGGGAATCACTTGTGGTTTGGGTGAGTGGCCCACACAACACTATTGCTGGAGTTGTGAGTAGACCCCAGAATCCTTCCGTCAATTTTCCAGTCCCGCTTTTTCTCACCCTTCTCTTCTGCTGCTGGGAGATGGTGTACGTGGCCACTGCAGGCCGGTACAACCAGTGCCTCGGCATCTATCAGTCATAAACCAATCAATCAATCCTAATTTATAGAGCACAACTACTCTCCCATAAGGGTCTCAAGGCGATGAGGTGGTCGTCCCTCTGTGCTTCAGTCGAAGAACCAGGTCTTAAGGTCCTTCCTGAATTGAGGCAATCATGGTGACTGCCTGAGGTGAAGAGGCAAGGTGTTCCAGCTCTTTTCCACAAGGTAGGCAAAGGATCTTCCTCTGGCTGAGGTCTTCCGTATGCAGGGTACGGTTGCTAGTGCCTGTTGAGCAGAGAGGTCTGGCAGGGGAGTAGAAGGTGATGCCGTGGTTGAGGTAGGCGGGTCTTAGGCCGTGGACCACCTTGTATGCATGGATGAGGAATTTGAAGTTGAATCTTTCCTCGACGGGAAGCCAGTGAAGGTCCCTTAGGTGTCTGGTGATGTGTTTGTGGTGGGTGATGGCAGGAGGAGTCTGGCAGAGGCGTTTTGGATGTAATGGTCTTCTGGGTGGTGCCAGCATAGAGGGCATTGCCCTAGTAGAATTAGCTGGTGACCAGGGCGTGAGTTATGGTTTTGCAGTAATCATTTGGGATCCATTTGAAGATCTTCCGGAGAAGTTGGAGTGTGTGAAAACAGGAGGATGCGACCGAGTTGACTTGGCGGGTCATGGTGAGCGATGAATCCAGGATGAAACCAAGGTTGCCTGCATGTTTTGTTAGGGTGGAGGGGTGCTGAGAGAAGCAGGCCACCAGGAGTCATCCCAGGATGATGTGGAAGGTCCCAGGATGAGGATTTCGGTCTTGTCAGAATTGATTTTGAGGCAGCTGTCCTTCATCCCGGCGGCTTCCATCACGTTGTGGAAATTCTTTTTGGCAATTTTGGGGTTTTTGGTCAGTGAGATAATCAGCTGGGTGTCGTCGGCACAGGAGACAAAGTTCAGTCTGTGGTTCCTGATGATGGATTCAAGCATGGCAATGTAAATGTTGAAGAGTGTGGGGATCAGGGAGGAGCCCTGTGGAACTCTGCAGCTGATCTCCATAGGATCTGACATATGAGGTGGGAGTCTGACTGTGTTCTGCCGGGCAGGAAGGAGTGTATCCATTGTAGGGCCTGTCCACTGATGCCAGCTGCGTGGAGTCTGAAGCAGAGGGTGTGATGCAAGACTGTGTCAAAGGTGGCCAATAGGTCCAGTAAGATAAAGGCTGCTGTTTGGTGGCGGTCAAGGAGCGAGTGGATCTCATCTGTGGTGGCGAGGAGGGCGGTCTCCGTGCTGTTGTTGCTGCTGAAACCTGATTGAGAGATGTCCAGGATGTTGTTGTCCTTGATGTGTTTGCAGAGCTGTGCGTTGATGGCCTTTTCGATGACCTTGGCTGAGAAAGGTAGACGAGAGAAAGGTGGTAGTTTTGAGGTTCAGGGGTTCAGCCGTAGTTTTTTTAAGGAGTGGGCAGATCTCAACATGCTTCCAGTTCTCGGGGAAGGTACCCTTCTACATGGAACAGTTGAGGGTGTGGCGGAGTTCGGGTGCGATAGAGGTGTTGGCTTTGTTGAAAATGTGGTGAGGTCAGGGGTCAGTAGAGATTCCACAGTGGATGCAGCTCATGATGGAGCAGGTCTCGTCCATGGTGAGGGTGGTCCAACAGTTCAGAGGGTCCGAGCTGGAGGGTTGTTGGTGGGCTCGGTGGGTCTTGGGGTCTGAAGCTATTGTAGATGTCTTCAATGTTTTGTTAGAAGAAGATGGCTAGTCTGTCGGAGAGGTCCTGAGATGGAGGGATGTTTGCCGCTTCCGATTAGGGTTTGGCGAACGTCTTAATCACGGGGAAGAGCTCTTTGGTGTTGTGTGTGGTGGTGCTGATACGGTCCTGCAGGGCAACTTTCCTGGTGGATCTGATGAGGTGGTGGTGGGATTTGATGGTGGATTTGAAGGTGGCGAGGTCTTCCAGGGTCTTGCTGTTTCTCCGTCTTTTTTCTATCCGCCTGCAGGTGCGCCTGGAATCCTAGAGTGCGGGGGAGAACCAACTGGCCTTTTAAAGGTTGTGTTTTGCTGAGATCTTTCGGAGTGGTGCTAGGGTGTTGGCGTATTTGGAGATCCATTAGTGAATGTTCAGTGCTGAGATGTTTGCATCTGTGGTGAGGGCAGGAAGAGACTTGCTGAGGGTGTTAGTGTGCTGTTCTTTGGTGATCTGGTTCCATTTCCTGCTTAGGGAGCAGAGTGTGCGGAAGTGGATGGTCGGTGTGGTGATGGATAAATGAATGTAGTGGTGGTCGGTCCAGTGCAGCGTGGAGGTATTGTCGACGGTGATGTTGTTGCTGGCGGAAAAGATGAGGTTGAGTGTGTGTCCAGTGATGTGTGTTAGCGAGGTGACCAGTTGCTTGAGGCCTATTCTGGTGAGGTTGTCAAACAGGGAAGCAGTGTTGATGTCGTTGCAGTTTTTGATGTGGTGGTTGAGGTCGCTGAGGAGAAGGTAGTTCATGGAGACGAGTGCATGTGGAGATATGATGTAGACGATGGAGTCGCTCAATGCTGGGCTGTGGTCCTGTGGCCTGTAGATGAGGGTGCCGTGGAAGGTGGGCTTGGGGGTGACGTGAATCTGGAAATGGAAGTGCTCCATGAGGTGGGAGTATTCTTCTGTGTTGGTTGTCAGGCGGGGGTCGGATTTGTGTACGATGGCCAGGCCGCCGCCTGGTCGAGAGGGTCACTCTTAGCAGAGCAGTTTGTAGTTACTAGGGATGGCAATGGCGATGTTCACTGCTGATGCTGGGTTCGTCCATGTTTCGCTGAGAAAGAAGATGTCCAGGCAGGTGGAGTCTAGCAGGTCCCAGAGTTCTATGGTGTGTTTGTGGAGGGAAAGTATGTTGAGGAGGATGAAGCTGAGGCGCTCTGGTTGGGTGTTCGATGGCCCAATGGCAGTAGGGTCCGGCGTTTGGTGTAGGGTGAGGGTGCGGTGGCAGTAGAAGCAGGAGAATGGTGCAAGATGATAGTCGGTGGATATTTCTGTGTTCAGCAAGTGGAGGTTCTCTGCGTTGTAGAAATGGATTGTCGGAGAACCAAGGTTTGCGGTGCTGGGTGCGGTCCAGGTGCAGACAGATGCAGATGGGCTTGCCTTTGACACGCCCACAGCATGCCAGCGGTGGGGTCACACAGCGGTCGCCATTAAGAAGGGAAGGGAGGCAGAAGGGTCCGGGCAGCTGGGAGGCGGAGGCCAGGAAAACACTTCGCAGGGAGGGGGGTAGGGCCGCAGGGGCAGGAGTGGCAGGGAAACAGAGCAGAGGGAGAGGGAAAGCTGCTAAAAGGAAAGAGTCAGGAAAGAGAATGAAGAAATAGAATAATGAAAAATAAAGATGACAAAGCACAGAAAAATAAGCAAAGTAAAGATGACAAGCACAGATACTCACATACAGATGGCCACTAAGCCACCAGGGATGAGGTGCAGGCATGAGCCTGCGGGTGGTGGTGGGCCTTCAACTGAGAGTTAGACAGGCTCTCGGGTTCGATCACAGCGGAAGCAGCAGCAACAGGTGGAGCTAAGCAGAGGAGAGCAAGCAGATGCTGACCAGGAGGTCAGAGGAGTTGTCCTCTCACTGCGCAGCAGCCACCATTAAGAAGGGGAGGGAGGCGGGAGAGTCCGGTCAGCTGGGAGGCGGGAGGGTGAGAAAGCACTTCGCAGGCAGGGTGGTGGGGCCGCAGGGGCAGCAGTGGTAGGGAAACGGAGCACAGGGAGAGGGAAAGGTGCTAAAAGGAAAGAGTCAGGAGAGAGAATGAAGAAATAGATGAAAGAAAAAGAAAGAAAAAGAAAGATGACAAAGATGGCAAAGCACAGAAAGATAAGCAAAAGCAGAGATGACAAGCACAGATACTCACACACATGGCAACTAGGCCACCAGGGATGAGGCACAGGGCTGAGCCTGCAGGTGGAGGTGGGCCTTCAACTGAGAGTTAGACAGGCTCTCAGGTTCGATCGCAGCAAAAGCAACAGCAGCAGCAACAGGTGGAGCTGCACAGAGCAGAGGGAGAGCAGACACTGACCAGGAGGTCAGGGGAGTCACCCTCTCACTGCACAGCAGCTGCCGTTAAGAAGGGGAGGAAGGTTCCAGTCAGCTGGGCAGCAGGAGGGCGGGAAAGCACTTTGCAGGGAGGCAGGCAGGGCTGCTAGGGCAGCTGCGACAGCGAAACAGAATGCGGGGAGAGAGAAAGGCACTAAAAGGAAAGAGAATGAAGAAATAAAATAAAGAAACATAAAGAAAAAAATGACAAAGCACAGAAAAATAAGCAAAAGTAAAGATGACAAGCACAGATACTCACACACAGATAGCCACTAGGCCACCAGGGATGAGGTGCAGGCAGGAGCCTGTGGATGGAGCTGGGCTTCAAACTGAGGGTCAGGCAGGCTCTAAGTTCGATCGCAGCAGAAGCAGCAACAGGTGGAGCTGCCCAGAGGACAGCAGACAGATGCTGACCAGGAGGTCAGAGGAGTAACCCTCTCATTGTGCAACGGCAGCCATTAAGAAGGGGAGGGAGGTGGGAGAGTCCGATCAGCTGAGACGCGGGAGGGCGAGAAAGCACTTCACGGGAGGCCAGGGCCGCAGGGACAGCGGCAGGGAAAGGGAGCACCTGAGAGAGGGAAAGGCGCTAAAAGGAAAGAGACAGGAAAGGGAGTGAAGAAATAGAATAAAGAAAAATAAAGATAACAAAACACAGAAACATAAGCAAAAGTGAAGATGACAAACACAGATACTCACACACAGATGGCCACTAGGCCAGCAGGGATGAGGCGCAGCATGGAGGTCAGCTATCATTAGAGGGCCACGCTTGCCCTTGCCTGGCAGGCCGCATTGGAAATGAGTTCAACTGCACAGCCCAAAGGGATTGTGCCGGCCAGATTATTGTTGCCTGCTCTAGGAAACTGGCCCATGGAACTGTGCATGGTCAGGTGAGAAGCTGGGTACTGGAGGGAAAAGTGGGCACTTAATAAAATCAGTATGGAGCGCATGGAAGACATGCCTTAGCTATAGCGTTACAAATGTGCAAGCTGCAATGCATGAGGCCACACTGGGGCAAGTGTTTGACTCCCAGATATTCTTAAAGAAAGGTTACTATATATTGGTTTAGGCAATTGCTTTTCACACTGAATTCCAGAAAGTTGCTTGTTTGTTCATGGTCAAATTAAAATTGTTGCTTGCTCATTAGAGTTTTTTTCCTTCCTTTGATGTGCTTTGATATCAAATGAGGGAGGCCTGTGTCCCTAATTACAATACACAGAGGTAGGAGTCTGCATGATTACTGCAGAGCAAATGTTTATGTTACAAAATTCACACTAAACCTTCATAGTGCAATTGTGTTTTTCAAGGGTAGCTTGCCTTTCTCTGTGCTGTTCCTGTCTTGAGGGGTTGGGTACTTAGAGAAGGAGTGAACTCCCCCACAGCCATCCTAATTACTGATGCTGTACTGGAGAAGTTTGGAGGGAGGATGCAGTGGCAAATACAGATGAAACTCACTAAGATACAAGTTCAGACTTGAATGCATCAAAGTTGAGTGCCACAAGTGCATGGGTGTACCGTTAAGGACAACATTTCCCACTGTACGGAAAAGAAAAAAAGGGGACACAAAATACTGTTAATATAGTCCAAGATGTGTGTGAGAAATTGGGTTTTTGGATGAGGGGGATGTGAGCCATACTCAAGCAACAGCCACAATCCTTGTCAGGATGAACTACAAAAATTTACCAAATTAACATGTGATTAACACCCTGGTAGCTTGGCACAAAAGCAGTCACACTTAACTTAGAGGCAATGTGTAAAGTATTTATGAACATAACAAGTGGGTCTGTGGGACTCACTCAAGTTTTCCTATGAGGTAAAATTACATGTCAATGTTTGATCATCTACAAAATCAGAATTGTATTGTTCCTTATAAAAGGTGCCAGTCAATATCTCAATAAAGTGCAGACGGCACAGTGCTCATAAGTGTGGTAGTGCAACAGTTAAAATGTGATACATATGTACAATGTGGGTATCCATGATTCAAAATTATCAGTCCAGCATAAATACTGTTCCAGAGTACTAAGTTACTACAAATGATCCCCATGTTAGTGTGGACGTTTTGACCCACTTGTTAATTATGGTGGGTCTCCTCATGACTAGAACTCCATCTGACCTGGCACCTCTCAACTATGTGTATCTCGCCTTTATGGAGGTCTCATTCAGTCACATCAAATTTCCTTTCTCCCGGTGGGTTGACTAAATCTTGCTGCTTCCCCCAAATCAGATTGGACTTGGACCTCAACACAACACATCCACTCGTTCAAAAAATAGGAAAATTGATGTCACTGAATGACATCAATTAATTGGTATCATATTTTACCTCTTGCACTCCTGCAAATATTAGCACTGTACTGTCTGTGTGTTATTGACATATTGGGGGTCATTTTAACCCTGGCGGTCAGAGACCGCCAGCGCTAAAGTGGCGTCCGTACCGCCAACAGGCTGGTGGTACGGAGACCCATATTTCGACTGCGGCGGTAGTACCGCGGTCGCACCGCCGGGGCCGGCGGTTTCCCACCGTTTTAGCCCCGGCAGTAATAATCTGCCAGGGCAGCGCTGCAAGCAGCGCTGCCCTGGGGAATATGACTCCCCTACCGCCAGCCTGTTTCTGGCAGTTTGCACCGCCAGGAAGAGGATGGCGGTAAGGGGAGTCCTGGGGCCCCTGGGGGCCCCTGCACTGCCCATGCCACTGGCATGGGCAGTGCAGGGGCCCCCTAACAGGGCCACGTGCAGCTATTCACTGTCTGCATAGCAGACAGTGAAAAGCGTGACGGGTGCTACTGCACCCGTTGCACGGCCGCAACACCGCCGGCTCCATTAGGAGCCAGCTCCTATGTTGCGGCTGCATCCCTGCTGGGCCGGCGGGCGTAAACTAGGTTTGCGCCCGCCGGCCCAGCGGGGATGTTGTAATGGGGACCGCGGGAGTGCGGCCGCATTGGCGGCCACACGGCGGTTACAGCTTGGCGGGCGGCAGTAGCCGCCCGCCAAGCTTGTAATGACCCCCATTGTCTGGCTCCTTTTATAAGGAACAATGAAATTATGATTTTGTAGAGGATCAAATATTGATATGTACTTTTACCTCATGGGGCAACTTGAGTGAGTCCTTTTGAACCATTTGTTCTTTGTTTGAGTATACTCGGGTTGCGTTGATAGGGCTGACTGGAGATTGGTCCTGTGTATTTTTCTACAGTATTTAAGAAGCACACAAACAGTAAGAAAGTGAAAACACAACAAAAGAAAAATCCCACACAAATGTAGAAAATAAACTTAATAAATTAACCATAAAAACAACAAAAACTCATTCAGTAGAAACAGAGATATGCAATTTTAAAGATTTATGATAGGTATTGTATTAAATATTAAATTGTATAAAAAAGAATTATAGAACGCATTCCGGCAGAAGCATCGAAGCGCTATGCAGACCATAAATAAAGAAAAACAAACACATACTACCCCAAATATTTAATTTACAAAAAGCCAGGTTTTCAGACTTTTCCTAAAGAAGAAGTGATTCGGTTTTTGACGCATCAAGAGAGACGCGTTCTGAATAGACTGCAATTTATCTAAGGAGGATTTATTGGCATTAAGCAACAGCGAGTTACAGTAGTCCAGTCTAGACGTAACCAGTGCCAATATGACCGGTCGTCTAAGGTCATCCTCTAAAAGGTGTAAAATTTTCTTAAGAGTTTTTAATGTCCAGAAGCAGACCTTGACCAAGTGATTAATCTGTAACTTAAAAGACAATGAATCATCGAACATAATTCCTAGATTTTTAGCAGCTGGCACAGGCAACGGGCAACCCCCACAAACAGGAGGCCACCAATTGTTGTCCCAAGGGGAATTATTACATCCAAAACACATAATCACTGTTTTATCCCTGTTGAGTTTAAGCCAGTTGCAGGTCATCCACTTGTTAATTGCTAACATACAGCGTTGGAAATTTTCCTTTGTGTCTTTCACATTAGGAGAAATGGGCACAATCAACTGCATATCGTCTGCATAGGAGACAATCTGAGCCCCAAATGAGCGAACCAGGTTAGCCAAAAGTGCCATATAAAGATTGAAAAGTGTCGGACTAAGGGATGATCCCTGCGGGACACCACAAGGGAGTTGGAAGGTAATAATTCTGTCTGTGAGGAAAGAGCTAAGGAGCTGCCAGGCCCTCCCTCTCACTCCAACTTGGGCCAACCGGTTACACAAAATAGAATGAGAGATGGTGTCAAACGCTGCTGATAGGTCCAACAGGACTAGGATCGACCCCTCTCCCAGATCGCCTCTTCTCCGGATCATGTCTGTCGTAGAAATGAGTGCAGTTTCTGTACTATGAGCACCCCGAAAACCATGCTGTGAAGGGTCTAGTTTACCATTATTCTGGAGAAAGGCTGACAACTCCTGGTTAAGATGTTTTTCTAATATTTTGGTCAACCCCGGGAGTAGAGAAATCGGGCGAAGGTTGGAAAGGTCCGCCACATCCTTCCCTGGTTTTTTAATGAGTGGAATAACAGTAGCCTGCTTCCAAGCTGCAGGAAAGATGCCTTCCTGAAGAATCTCTGCATACACCGGTTCTAGAGCCTCGGCCATCATCTGAGGAGCTAGCTTTAATATACGAGGTGGACACAGGTCTGTGGGTGCCCCTGATTTAAGGGCAATAAGAAGCTCTCTAATTTTATTTACGGAAAGCGGTTGAAAATTATCCAATATTTGCAGTGGTTCCACTCTACAAGAGGGGACCGTGCCCACATCGTCTGCCCAAACAGGGAGTGGGGGACTAAAATTAGTCAACAATTTGATAATTTTATTATAGAAAAGTCTGCCACTGACTGACAAAATTGTGGGGAATTATCCAATAGGGTGACTGCTGCTGAAGGGGCGGTTAAAGAGCGGACTGTCTTAAACAGTTCCCTCGGTGAACTCAAGGCCCCTCTTATAGCATTGTAAAAATATGCCGTTTTAGCTAGCTTAATGGCTGTTTTATATTTCCTCAGGGACTCCCTTAGAATTCCTCTTTCAGCAAGGGATTTATTCAGAAGGTATTATGTCTAAAAGCGCAAAACGTCACTTGCAGTTATCTGGTCATGGAAAACTGGGTGAAAGTCACAAGTTCAGGCTGATTGTGATGGAGTGCGGTTCAGACACAGGGACAAGGTTAGTCATGCTGAAAAAGTTAACTTCTAAAGTCCAGCATGAAGAGTTCCACTCATGGTTGAAGATGGCATGAGGAGCAGGGAGAGCACTGCTGGTGGTCGTTAATGTAGCTCAAAGAGCAGGTCTGACTACACATACGGTCATTGCTGTAGCACGAAGATCCTATAAGGCATCGCGGACGTTAGTGGAGCTTTACATTGACAGTCATCACAGGCTGTAAATTCTGTAACACGAAGTGCAGACCTCAAATTGCTGTTGCTGTAGTGCAATGGGTCTGGTTCACCATATCTTTGCATTGGCAAATGTCATGGGCGGCAAGATCCGGTCATGAACAGGCTCATTTGTGGTCATGAAGTGCCCAAAACTTCAGGATTTCTCATTTTCTTTTAGGAGGATCTCCACTGATGTCACAGCTATGGTCCAGAACCTCAGGGGCACCTCTTGGGGATCAGGAACTCATTCCAACAGAGGCCAGCAGAGCTCAGGCAGGTCCAGTTGCAGGCCCAGGGGGACCCAGTATAGCAGGTCAGCTGGGCAGTTGCAGGAAGGTATCTGGGGTGTTTTGTGTATCTGTAGCTCATAACAGGAGGTCAGTCAGCTGACCCTTGGAGTCACTTCAGCTTGTTAGAAGGGAGGTCCACTTTTCCTTCTCAGAGTGCATGGCAGGCTTCAAGCAGCCTGTAGTAGCCAGAGGTCCAGGAGTGTACTGAAGAGTTGGTTTGAGGATTCAATATTCAGACCTAGTGCTAGCTCTGGGAGAAACCTCAAGGCTTCCCCCCACAATTGGTTCTGGAATCTCCTCCCTCTTTGCCTTGGTCACAAAAGGCCAGTGTGAAGTTCTTTGTGTTTGGCCTGAAGCAGTGTATTTGAAGTGCAAGTGTGACAGGTGATAGCTCTGCCCCTTCCATCGAGTCAGAATGGCCCATCCTGCCAAAACCCAGTCTCTCTACTGTGATGCTGTCTGGGGGCTTACCTAAAGTCAACTGCCAACTACACCTAGTCTTGTGACCCAGGAACAGGCTGCAGGCATCAAATGATTAGGACAGGAAAATGCCACTTTTCTAAAAGTGCCATTTTCAGAATTGTGACTTATCATACAACTTTACGAGTAAAGAGAATTTTAAATTACAATTCCTTAGACCTCCAAACACAGGGGGTCATAGGGGACGGAGGAAGCACTGCCAACAGGCTGGCGGTGCTTCTGGGGCTATTCTGACCGCGGCGGTAAAGCCGCGGTCAGAAAAGGGAAGCCGGCGGTTTCCCGCCGGCTTCCCGCTGCCCCTGTGAATCCTCCATGGCGGCGCTGCAAGCAGCGCCGCCATGGGGATTCCGACCCCCTTCCTGCAAGCCTGGTTCTGGCGGTTTTCACTGCCAGAACCTGGCTGGCGGGAACGGGTGTCGCGGGGCCCCAGGGGGCCCCTGCAGTGCCCATGCCACTGGCATTGGCACTGCAGGGGCCCCCTAACAGGGCCCCACATTGATTTTCAGTGTCTGCTTGGCAGACACTGAAAATCGCGACGGGTGCAACTACACCCGTCGCACACCAGCAACTCCGCCGGCTCCATTCGGAGCCGGCTTCCTCGTTGCTGGAGCTTTCCCGCTGGGCGGGCGGGCAGCCTTTTGGCGGTCGCCCGCCAGCCCAGCGGGAAAGTCAGAATGACCGCCGCGGTCTTTTGACCACGGTACGGTCTTCTGGCGGTTCCCGCCAGGCTGGCGGCGACTGCTGCCCGCCAAGGTAGGAATGACCGCCATAATGTCTCTACCTGCTCCCAAACAAATGTTATCACATTTAAATGTAATAAGGTAAACCAAAGTTATCCAATGGGAGAGATAAGTCTCACAGGAGTGAAAAATTAATTTGTGAGTTTTTCACCATAAGGACATGTAAAACTTAAAAGCACATGTCCATATTTTTAAATACTCTCCATCCTGCCATGTCAGTCTTTGGGGCTTACTCTAGGAGTGGATTTTATGTATAAAAAAGAAAGATTTAGGCCTTGCAAAAGATTCACCAGGTCACAGTGGAAGACCTGAGATGTGTTTTTATTAAGGCTGCTTAACTGGATGGCACAACAAGTGCTGCAGGCCTATAGGTAGCATTTAATTTACATGCCCTGGGTATGTGTAGTACCACTTTACCAGGGACGTACAAGTAAACTAAATGTGCCAACTAGGTGTAAGCCCTATTTTACCTTGTTCAGAGGTGAAGGCACAAACACTTTAACACTCTTAGCAATGGTAAAGTCCTGTAAGCCAACAAAATGGTTTCAGAAAACAGGAGAGGTAAAAGCAAAAGTATTGGGATGACACTGCATAAAGACACAAGTCCAACAATGTGGTTTCACCTAAACATGTTGCATGAATCTCTACCTGATATTTCAGGAGCAAAAAAAGGGAAACTGTGCCTTCAGGTCCTATAACCAATAGCGGGACACAAATTCAAAACTGAACTCCTGATGGACACGTTGGTTCCAGTTAACTCTGTTAATGATATAGAAACTACCAATGCTAACCCTCCTGATATACAAAATGCCATAATGAGCACCCTGGTGTGAAGCCGATGCAGATATGAGGTAGCAGCGGCAACATGGAAGGCATTTCTGCAATGAGTGCTGAGGTATTTCTGGGCAGGAGAGAAACACTGGAAATCATGAAAAGTGGCTTCCACCAGAAGCTGAGCTTTGGGTGTCTGTCACTTAGTGGACTAGCGTGGCTTGTTTTTGTCTGAGTAAATTAGAGAAAACAATCAGAAGGGGGCTTTTGCACAGATTTTTGAATTGGTATCAGAGAAGCCAATGGGCAATGAAAATAGGGACGTTAAGATGTAGTTGCATAGGCAGCACCAGCTAAAGGTTTAAGATATGTTGATCAATTGGATAAAAGTAGGTAATCCTGTTTTAGGTTAAAACCTAAAACAGATAATGGATAAAACACCAGCGAAAGGGAAACAGCCCATATCAGTATAATATATAAACTCTGATGAACACCTGCACATCCACAAACTAAAATCTCAATCAAAGAAAGGAAAGTGGGAGAGAATGAGTCGTTGTTATTTCTTTCTGAAGGCACCAACCCAATGTAAGTTTGTTATACAAGCTAGCAGCAAGAAAGACTGGTCTAAGATATAGTTTGAGTTTTGCTGTTTGGGGATGTTGCTAAATATTGTTTCTTTGTTTCCTCTTGTTTTGTGTGCTTGGATTTAGAAGCATGGTTTAGGTCTGAATGAATTATTTTTTACATTGCAGAGAATCTGACAATAATAAATTCATAACTGATCTTTTGTCAGGATTCAATTCTTTCACTAATTGGTAAAATGGCTGCTTCATAAGAATCTTGGCCAATATGTACTATTACATTTACCCACAGACACAGAAAGGGTAAATCCTTTTGATACATCAGCCCCCTTTTCTAACAAGTCAGGTATTAGTAGAAGGTTACCTGCCAAACATCCCATTCAATGCAAGGCATAGTGACCTTTTAAGAGTGCTGTCACCACTCACCTAATGGTATAAAAATGATGCACAACTTTCCACTTGCTAACAAAATTCATAGCTTCAAGGTGTCCCATTTTTATGTGTGCTACTTTCAGCTAATTCTTGCTTTTTATTACAGCTGGGGTGGTTGAACCCACAGTTACAATGTTAACAGCAAAATTTCAAGTCCCAGAATACAACACAATGGTTATCATGAGTTCAGGTCTGACTTAAAGTGAGACATTTGCCATGGGAACACTTGGCAGCTATGAATGTTCACACAAACAGAGCACCACCTTAATGTAGTCAGGCAATGTGTGCAGGAAAGCAGTGGCGAGCATACTTGAAGAAGAATAATTTAGGTGCTTTAGAATGTGACTATTCCTGAAAAATCTATATCCCAGGAGGTCCACCTTATAACAAACTCAAGCAGAACTTGAGGCAGGCGTGCACTTTTTTTCTATGTCTGATCAGTCGGAGTGATCCAAAGAGGAGAGTCTAGAGGGCACATAGGGTTCTCACCGAAGAATGTCACAACCTAGTATTATCAGTGACCTAAGTAACGTAGATGAGGCAAGCAATACCCTGCGCATAAGGAGGCCCTAAATGATCCTCGTCTGACAGTCAGGAAAAAGATGTCACAGCAAGCGATCATTGTAGCGACTAGCTCAGCATGTGACATGAAGTGGGACTACACAGCCTCACCCCTGCTTGGTGGAAGTGCTGCAGACAGCAAAGAAGGCAGATCGAGCCAACCCGACACTGCCACTCTGGAAGCAATATTTCAAAATATCATGGCACATCACAAGGAGACCTGGGCTGGTAGCTGCAGAGCCTAGACTGCCAGTCGGAAACTACAGGGGGGAAATTGCAAATTGACCAAAACATGCTCAGACTTTTCTGAAAGGATGACTGAAGTGGAGAAGAGGGTAGCCACACTGGAATGTGAAATTGGAGGCAAAGGAAAGTATGTGAAGTAATAGAGACCCACATGACCAACACTCATTAGAAGCTAGAAGAGCTTGAAAATAGTCCCAGGTGTAACAATCTCAGGGTGCTGTGTGTAGCAGAAGGTTCAGAAGGAACGGACACCCAAAAGTACATCGTGGAGCTATTTAAAGTGGCTTTCCCTGAGCTGTCTAACTGAAAGTGGGATGTCGAGATGCAATGGGCCCATAGGTTTCCATTTAAGTAGCACCCTCAGCAGGCCCAGGAACAGAGGGTCGAAAAAGACAGGCAATCTGTGAGTGCACCCGTCCAGACAGACAACGGACAGTTGAAGACTGTTCATTCTTTGTTCTGCCCAATTTTTGTCATGCCACTGTGGAGCGGCTGAGGTATCTGAGACACCTGATACAACCATTCCAGAACAAAGAAGCCCAGGCATATTTGATGAATCCAGTTAAATTAAAAAGTGGTTATACATGAACGGTCCAACTTCTTTACCTCTGAAATCAAAGCCAAAGAAATGCTTGAAAGTTTGGGCCAGGGCTCGAGCTAGGTTTGTCTATGTAGCATTTAGAGAGATTCCATGAATATTCTTCTTTTGTTGTTTATGGCTTTTTGAAGATTATGGGGGTCATTACAACATTGGCGGTAAAAGCCGCTTACCGCCGTGCAGAAGACCACCAACACACACCGCCACGGTCATTATGACCCACAGCTCGGAATCCGCCAAAATCCAGACACCCACACAAGTCCGCCACACCAAAGGTGATAAACTGGCAATAAGAAATCCTCCACCGTCACGCCAACAGGAATACGCCCACACTATCACGACCCACGAAACCACGCGGCAGTCTTTCAACCGCGGTATTCCATTGGCGGTACACACCGCCGCGCTCAAAATACACACACATTTACAAAACACTACCACATTGGACAAATCGAAATATACACACACCTGATACACATACACACACCACTCCCACACACCCAATACAATATAAAACCCACACCCACATCACCCACAAACCCCTACGACAACAACTGCGACAGTAGGCCAGAGAGGGACACTACAATCTACAACCAAGCATCCATAGGCACACAATACCATCACCCACATAACATCCACGCACCTCACACAACACACCACTAAATATCACCCCACATATCACAACACACACCACCCCACACATCACCCACACCACCCCATGGCGCAGCAAAAACACCCCAGGTTCTCTGAGGAGGAGCTCAAGGTCATGGTGGAGGAAATCATCCGGGTAGATCCACAGCTATTCGGATCACAGGTGCAGCACACCTCCATAGCTAGGAAGATGGAGCTATGGTGAAGAATAGTGGACAGGGTCAACGCAGTGGGACAGCACCCAAGAAATAGGGATGACATCAGGAAGAGGTGGAAGGTGCGTTCCGTGGTCTCCAGACACCACCTTGCGGTTCAGAGGACTGGCGGCGGACCCCCACCTCCTCCCCCACAACTAACAACATGGGAGAAGCAAGTCTTGGCTATTCTGCATCCTGAGGGCCTCGAAGGAGTAGCAGGAGGAATGGACTCTGGTAAGTCAAATCTTAACTACCTTATCCCCCACCCTACCTGCATGCCAGCACATACCCCCACCCTCGCCCTCACCTCATCACTCCTACTCCTCACACATGTCCCAATATCACAAACCACACATCCCAACACCAAGCCCTGCATGCAACAACAAAGCATGGACACCCATCACCAATGCATGGCCACTGCACATACCCATACACCTCCCTAAACCATCTTCACACAAGGTCCCACACAGGAATGCAAGCACTGGGGTACACGGTCACCCACCCATTGCACATCATGGTACACACAGATGCAATAATCATGATTTTACACCCCTGCAGGACCCCTACCCAACGCCACCGCACAGGAGGGTCCACACATGTTCACACCACCAACAGAAGAGGCCCACAGTGATGACAGCAGCTCTGTCCAACTGGAACTAGACGACCTGCCCGGCCCATCTGGGACCTCGGGACAGTCGGTTCCCCTCACATTGGCACAGGCCACTACAGAGCTTGCCCCCTCTGGAAACACCTGCACAGCACCCACCCAGCGGGCCCATACCTCTGTCCCCAGGACACGTCAATCAGCAGTGTGTCCACCACTACAGGGAACCCAGGCTAACCCACCACCCCAACAACAACAGGGACCTGGGGGCAGTGGCAGTGGGCACACCGTTCAGGGGACAAAGGCCCAGGGAAACAGGGGAACTGGGAGGGCTGCTGTGCGACAGGGGGAGGACAGGCCCAGGGAACCCACTCTCCATGAGGCCCTCTCCAACATCATGGGAGCGTTCCATCATTCCCAGGAGACGATGGCAACAGTACTGGCCATGTTTCAGGAAACCCAGCGGCTGCCGGAGGAACAGTATTTGGGCTTCAGGGAGGAACTCAGATCCATCAATTCCACCCTGGGCACCATCGTAGGGGTGCTGAAGGAAGTCTTCAACACCAGGAGGGACACTGTGGCTCAACAAGGGGCCCCTGACACTAGCCTGGACGATGAACTGCCCACCACCCCCGCCGGCGCTAGTGGACAGGAGGCACCGCCACAGGACCATCACACCAGCACCCCACCCCCTGCAGAAGGAGAACCACCCTGCCAATGGTCCCTGAGATCCAGGACAAAGACAGAGAACGATGCCAAGACCCCCGCCAAGAAATGAGACCGCCCTGAATGTCATCCTTTTGTCCCACTTTGTCACCCTGTCCATCCTCAAACTCCCCTAGCTCCACTTCCTATGCCCCTTTGGAAAATGCACCTGTGAGACTAATAGACTGGAGTCTGCCATGGACATTCCTCCACCATCACCCCTCACCATTTTACAACCCCCTCCAATATTGAGCACTTAAATAAACACCCTTAAACCACAAAACAATCTGAAGTCTCTCTGTGATTTCGAAATAGTGTATTAGCAATTACAGTGACAAAATGCTCTTTCAATTGTAATGTCAACATACCTATGTCACACAGCTCTAGTCCATGAGGAAACAAAGCAGATGTCACACAGTGGGACCCACATCTGTGAAATCGTAAGGGAAAGTGACAACTCAGTGACCATACACTGGGTGAAAATGACAGACAGTAGAGAGGTAGTAGTGTTAAAGTACATGTAGTAGGCAGGTTTGTCTTCTTACCTGTGTCTCACTGGAAGTATTGCAGGATCACAGAGTTCCTGTTGTCAATGTCCTCTTCTTCTGCTTCCTCGTCTTCACTGTCCACAGGCTCCACAGCTGCCACAACACCTCCATCTGGACCATCCTCCTGCAGAAAAGGCACCTGTCGTCGCAAAGCTAAGTTGTGAAGCATACAGCAGGCCACGATGATCTGGCACACCTTCTTTGGTGAGTAGAATAGGGAACCACCTGTCATATGGAGGCACCGGAACCTGGCCTTCAGGAGGCCGAAGGTCTGCTCTATAATCCTCCTAGTTCGCTCATGGGCCTCATTGTAGCATTCCTCTGCCCTTGTCCTGGGATTCCTCACTGGGGTCAGTAGCCATGAGAGGTTGGGGTAGCCAGAGTCACCTGCAAATGTCGAGGGACAACTGTTAGACACACACTAACCCTTAGGGACAACCCCAGATCCAGACAACTATCCACACTGTATAGGGTCCATGTCCTGACCTAATAGCCACACACGGTGCCTCTGGAGTTGCCCCATCACATAGGGGATGCTGCTATTCTGCAGGATGTAAGCGTCATGCACTGAGCCAGGGAATTTGGCATTAACATGGAAGATGTACTGGTCTGCCAAACACACCATCTGCACATTCATCAAATGGTAACTCTTCCGGTTTCTGTACACCTGTTCACTCCTGCGTGGGGGGACCAAGGCCACATGTGTCCCATCAATGGCACCTATGATGTTGGGGATATGTCCAAGGGCATAGAAGTCACCTTTCACAGTAGGCAAATCCTCCACCTGAGGGAAAATGATGTAGCTCCGCATGTGTTTCAGCAGGGCAGACAACACTCTGGACAACATGTTGAAAAACATAGGCTGGGACATCCCTGTTGCTATGGCCACTGTAGTTTGAAAAGACCCACTTGCAAGGAAATGGAGTACTGACAGCACCTGCACTTGAGGGGGGATTCCTGTGGGATGGCAGATAGCTGACATCAGGTCTGGCTCTAACTGGGCACACAGTTCCAGGATTGTGGCACGATCAAGCCTGTAGGTGATGATTAAATGTCTTTCCTCCATTGTCGACAGGTCCACCAGCGGTCTGTACACCGGAGGATGCCGCCATCTCCTCACATGTTCCAGCGGACGGTGCCTATGAAGGACAACAGCGAGCACAGAGTCAACCAACTCAGAGGTACGTAAACACAGCTAACAGAGAAAACCATTCATAACCCGAATTTTGCCTGTATGAGTGTTGAGGCAAGGCCTAGGTATGTGTGATGCAGTTAAAAATAAAGCCATGTGGGCCCCTGAAATGGCGGCTGCCTGACCTGTAAAGTGGGACAATGGGATGTGAGGTAACTGCGCTGGCGTTGTACACCGTCGCGGTAGGCGGTCGGAGACCTCGGAACAATTCTGCATTGGTTAACATTGGACCCTATGGATCCCAGGAGCCAATGACGATGTACGCTGGCGGTGACGGTACGCATTGCCGCGGACGTGACCTTGATACCTGATCTTCGACGGGAGAGGACCTACACTGCAAGTGCTGCTGTGACCTCAGTCTGGAAGAGACAATGGCTCCTGCGTCTGGGGAAAGGGCCCCTGCCTTCAGCACGGAGGAGTTGGAGAAACTCGTGGATGGGGTCCTCACCCAGCACACGCTACTCTATGGTCCGCCAGACAAACAGGTAAGTACACTGTGAGCATGCTGTATGGGCAATGCCTGTGTGGAGTGGTGTGGATGAAAGATGGGGTGGAGAATGAGGCGTGCATGAAACAACGATGACTGCATGTGCCACATGGCAAGGATAGGGATGCAGGCCAATGACTGTGACGGTGCAGTTGGTAATAACTTCTCTTTTTCCCTTGTACAATTCATGTAGGTCAGCGCCCACCAGAAGAAGGACATCTGGCGTGCCATCGCCAAGGACGTCCGGACCCTGGGGGTCTATCACAGACGGAGCACCCAATGCCGGAAAAGATGGGAGGACATTTGCCGCTGGAGCAAGAAGAAGGCGGAGGCCCAGCTGGGGATGGCCTCCCAACGTGGGAGGGGTGCCCGTCACACCATGACCCCCCTGATGATCAGGATCCTGGAGGTGGCATACCCGGAGTTGGATGGGCGCTTGAGGGCATCACAGCAGCAACTGGGGGGTGAGTACACTCTCATTCTGCTGATTCAGCGCGCAGTGGAGGTGTCTGGGTGGGGGAGGTGGGCTGTGGGTTTCCCTAGGCCAGGGCGAGTGTGCTAGTTAGGTCCCCTTTTTCAGGCAGACCCTGTGGCACCCCACCCCACCTGGGTACAGTGCCAACTACACCTAGTCAGGCTCCTGTGACATCCATGTGTGCAGATATCGGCCATAGCCTTGTAGGCCATGTCCCAAGGATTGAATAGTGGACCCCAAGTGCGCGGTGTAGTGCAGGGGCCTTCTGTGTCTGTTGTGTCCGCCAACGGTAGCGGTAATGCATGCACTCAACATGTCTTTCTTCTGTCTCCCCCCCCCCCTTTTTGTGGTCTCCCTGTTCTTGTGTGCATTAGCATCATCAGACGGAGGAGCAGTGGCACCGGAGCAGGAGGGAGCTGCATCCCACATGGCCCTGGAGGGCGACACTACGGAGTTTGATTTCACCAGTGGGACGGAGGACTAGGGGAGCTCCACGGCGGGGACAGGAGCTGACACCAGTGATACGGACTCGTCCTCTGATGGGAGCTCCCTTGTGGTGGCGTGCCCATCTGTGCCCCCCGCATCTACAGGTACATCCGCCACCCCCCCTCCAGCACCGCCCCCCCAGCAGCCCCTCAGCCTTTGCCGCATGCCCGCTCACCCAGGAGGGTGGGCATCTCCTTCGCCCCAGGCACCTCAGGCCCTGCCCCAGTCACCCCTGCTGCCCTCAGTGAGGAGGCCATTGACCTCCTCAGGTCCCTCACTGTTGGGCAGTCTACCATTGTGAATGCCATCCAGGGTGTGGAAAGCCAGTTGCAACAAACCAATGCATTCCTGGAGGGCATTCATTCTGGTCAGGCAGCCCTTCAGCGAGCTTTTCAGACTCTGGCCTCAGCACTAATGGCAGCCATTCTCCCTGTCTCTAGCCTCCCCCCTTCAACTTCCTCTACCCAGACCCAATCCCCTGTACCTCGGCCTACCCCAAGCACACGATCAGACCAGCATGCACACACCTCAACACACAAAGGAAGCTCAGGCAAACATAAGCACCACACATCCCACAGGCACTCACGCAAGCATCACACACATGCAGACATAGCAACATCCACTGCCTCCACTGTGTCCCGCTCCTCCTCGTCTCCCTCCTCCCTCCCAGTCTCATCTCCACTCACACCTGCATGCACTACATCTACAGCCACTACTTCCATCACCAGCACACCCACCACCACACCCCGCTCACGTGCAGTCACCACCCCCACTACCATTCACACATCCCCTGTGTCCTCTCCCAGTGTGTCTGTGATGCCACCTCCCAAGGTACACAAACGCAGGCACACACACACCCAACAGCCATCCACCTCATGACAGCCTCCAGCGCATACACCTTCACCCAAAGTCACCAAACGTACACCTCCTACAACCACAACCTCTTCCTCCACTCCCAAACCCCCTCCCGCTACCCATCCCAGTGTTCCCAAGAAACTTTTCCTGTCCACCCTTGACCTCTTTCCCTCACCTCCCCCACCCGTTCAGTCTCCTAGGGCCCGACTCTCCAGGTCCCAACCTAGCACCTCAGCCACAACATCGGTGGGATCAGTGGTGCCAGTAGTCACCGGATTCTGGAGTGCACCAGGCAGCAGGGCAGCCAGTGTGGCAAGGAGCCACAGCACGGACAGTCCCCCACCTGTCAAGCATCAAAAGTTGGCCAGTGCCCGGCAGGAGAGGGGGAAGACAACAGCCACCAAAGCCGCTCCCAGGGGTACAGGTGGGAGTGTGGAGTCAGCTGCGACACCTTCCAAGGTAGGGAAGGGGCACAAGAAACCCGGCAAGTCTGGGAAGATCAGCACGGCAGAGAAGACCGCCATCAGCCCCACTGGCCCAGACAGGACCGCCAGCATCAGCCCCGCTGCCCAGGAGGCGACTGCCAGAACCCTCGCTGCCCAGGAGCCGGCCAGAAACAGCCCCGCTGCCCAGACAAGACCGCCAGCAGCAGCCCCGCTGGCCCAGACAGGACCGGCTGCTGGCCCAGACATGACCGCCAGCAGCTGAAGCGCTGCCAAAGACACCGCCGCCACAAGCACCGCTGCCAAGGACACTGCCGCCACAAGCACCGCTGCCAAGGACACCGCCACCACAAGCACCGCTGCCAAGGACACCGCCGCCACAAGCACCGCTGCCAAAGACACCGCCGCCACAAGCACCGCAGGCCCATGAGCGCAAAAAGCACTGACGCTACTGAGGCCGCCACAAGCAGGATGAAGCACTCTGGGCACCAAGCCCCCTCCAGAACCAGTGGAGATTTACATCCACTACCTCTGTCCTTGGCAGGATGAAGCACTCTGGGCACAAAGCCCCCTCCAGAACCAGTGGAGTTTTACATCCACTACCTCTGTCCTTGGCAAGATGAAGCACTCTGGGCACAAAGCCCCCTCCAGAACCAGTGGAGAAAGGCATCCACTACCTCTGACCTTGGCAGGATGAAGCACTCTGGGCACCAAGCCCCCTCCAGAACCAGTGGAGATTTACATCCACTACCTCTGTCCTTGGCAGGATGAAGCACTCTGGGCACAAAGCCCCCTCCAGAACCAGTGGAGATTTACATCCACTACCTCTGTCCTTGGCAAGATGAAGCACTCTGGGCACAAAGCCCCCTCCAGAACCAGTGGAGAAAGGCATCCACTACCTCTGACCTTGGCAGGATAAGGCACTCTGGGCACCAAGCCCCCTCCAGAACCACTGGAGACTGTTATCCACTTGAGAGACTGTGGCTTTGCACTCCCAAGGATTGTACAGTGGGCAACCCACCCACTGTAGAGACTTGAGAGACTGTGGCTTTGCACTCCCCAGGATTGCACAGTGGGCAACCCACCCACTGTAGAGACTTGAGAGACTGTGGCTTTGCGCTCCCCAGGATGCAGCAGTGGGCAAACCACCCACTGTAGAGACTTGAGAGACTGTGGCTTTGCACTCCCCAAGATTGCACAGTGGGCAACCCACCCACTGCAGAGACTTGAGAGACTGTGGCTTTGCACTCCCCAGGATGCAGCAGTGGGCAAACCACCCACTGTAGAGACTTGAGAGACTGTGGCTTGCACTCCCCGGGATTGAACAGTGGGCATGGGGCCCCCTCGTGGATTTGGCATTGTGCACTCAACCGGCTGAGGTGCCCACCCTTTCCCTTCCCCCTGAGGTGCCTGTTTTATTTCTTTCTGATGCCCCTGCAGTGTTCTCTCCGTCATGTTCGGGTATCTTGTGTGGGCCTCGCCCATGCAGTGTGGGCCCAGTGGTCCACGGACTTTAAGGGTGGAATCCCTTGGACTAAAATTCTTGGTGTATATATTTGTAAATAGTGTATGTATATTATTTGACTACTAAATTTTGATATATTAAAATCATTCACCTCATTTCCTTTTGTCTTTGCATTCTTCCGGGTGGGTTTGGGGGGTGTAACTGTAATGTGTCAATATGTATTAGTGTGTGTGTTGTCGTGGGTGAGGGTCGGGGTGGGGGTGTTGCGTATTGCGTGTGTGCATCACTGTTTTTTCCCTCCCCTGTGTTGTAGGTGCAGTACTCACCGTGGTCTTCGCCGCCAGCATTCGTGCTCCTGGTAGAGGAGCAAGAAGATAAAAGCTGGTAAAATGTGGAGCTCTGGTTCCATGGCGTCCTGGTTCCTTGTGGGGTGTGTAGAGGTGAGCGTTTTCCCTTCGAAGTCCTGTTTCCGCCGTGTTTTTGTTCGCGGTGAATCCACACCGGAAAAGGTGGCGCATTGGTAGGTTGTGATACTGTAGGCAGTACATTGTCTCCTGCCTGTCTGTTGGCGGTGATCGCCATGCTGTTTGTTTGTACCGCCGTGGCGGTCGGAGTGTTAAAGTGGCTGTCTTTGTTGGTGGTTTCCGCCACGGTCGTAATTCCATTTTTTTTACCGCCGGCCTGTTGGCGGTCTTACTGCCGCTTTAACACCGACCGCCAGGGTTGTAATGACCACCTATGACTATCATTGTCTATCTGATTGTTTAACCAGTGTGGAGGGGTAATGGGGTCATTTAAGACGGCATGGCCTGTTGATTGTTTATCACTGGGGATGAGTTGGAATGAGGATTGGATTGCACTTGGAGGTCTTTTTTCTTTCCGGAGGGGCAGACCCAGGAGGAGGGTGCATCAGCATCCAAGGACCTGATGGGTCCAATTGCCTTCAGTAGTTGGTGGGGAGTGGAGAGGGGCAGGTGGTGGGGCTGAAAGGAGGGAGGGAGAGGGTCATTGGGGAGGTGAGTTTATGGATGGATTGAGGGGGGAGGGCATCGGATTATCCTATGGTAGACAAAGGTGGTATACTCAATTGTTCTCCAAAAGTAGGGCTATTCTCAGTGAATGTTTTATATTGAGAGGCTAAATGGATGGCAGGTTACCAGGTCGGTGGTGGGTGTTTTTTGTGGCAAAACTCAAACTAGTTGTTGAATGACTAAACAGAGACTGCATATTTGTGTGACTAATATATGTTGTTTTAGCGATAAAGGCAAGAGAAACACGGTGGAACTCAGATTGAGGTTAATGAGAGCTGACCGCTGTGTGTACAGGAGATGCATATCCCATGGGGTAAGAAAGGATATTTTGCGGATCCTGCGCTATCCCTTTTTGGCTGAACGCATCAATGCTTGACCTCTAGGGGGGTTGCTATCCCGGCTAATAAAGCTTGGTGCTTGGCAACACGATGCATAGCTGACAAATTGGGCAGATGGGTTATTATTGAATGTCGAGTGGAGGAAGGGAGGTTTACGCTATGTACAGTCTAAGGATCAAACTTAGGTGAAGATGCAGTTTTTGACTATTTGAATACTGAGCTCTCTTGCTGGCCTACCCCTATTATTCTGTGTGGAGATTTTAATATTCATTTAGACACTAATGATACCAAAGGGGGTCTGCCCTGTTCTGAAACATATGCTGGATGGAAACCATTGGTATAGAGGGCACTGCGTTGGGTGGTTAAGGATCAGAGGCTTATCAATATCTGAGATTGGTTAAAGGCACCAGATCCAAGACATACATTTTGTTCTTAACCACACAATATTTTAATGCCTACCTCTCTTAACAGTTGGGTAGCAATTGAGAGGTATCCAAGAGCATTACCAGACCACAACCTGCTAGTTTTGGAGCTGTCGTACATGGGCGTTGGGAAGCCACATGGTGGCTGGTAGTACAATAAGCGGCTCCTGACCAAATGTATGTAAATCATATGTGCAAGTATATTAATGAATTTCTTGGCTTCAACAGAGGCACAGTATCTGATCATATGTTGTGGGATGTTCTAAAAGCTGAAACTAGGGGGGTGTACTGTGCGAGCCACTCACCTGAATTCCAGGTGTTCTGATAGGGCAATGACAATTCCCCAATCCCAGTGAGGACTAATGTAACCGCGATGAAGAGTACATTGCCCTCTCGCAAGTCCTCAAGGAGAAGGGGGTTTTGGGAAGAGACAAAGAGAAAATACAAGCTTGTGCTTTGAAGACTGCAGAATCGGACTGCTGAACACTGGACTGCGTGTCGTGTTGGGTGTCAGGACTTCTGATTTCTCAAATTACGGGGTCTTGGTTTTTAGGATTCTGTTCTGCCAAAGAATTACTTAATTATTACATTGGACTTGCATAAACTATTGCAAAATTATACATTGAATAATGTCGGTTATTATTAACACATTGTGCACATGTTTCTATAAGGCTGAACAAGTCTCTTCCTCTTATAAAATACTTTCGGAGTCTCTGAAGCAATGTCCAACCTCAAAAACAATCAACTTGACTAAAGGGCTTCTTTGTGTTCTGGCATAATCTCTTGCCAAAAATAGTTTTAATAAACTTGCACTATTTCAAATCTCCTAATTCTCAGGTGAGCGCTTGTTACAGGAAATACGTCTTTTCTTAATGTCTTTTTAGCAGTGTCTTGGATTCCCACCCAAACGATTAATCACACTAGTTCTTATTGTCATAAATTATTTAATACACAGAGCTCTGTTTTGTTTCAGTTACGCGATTAATCTTTCTTTACCTTGAAACAAAGTTACCTGCTTGAAAATTTCAGAAGAACCAAAATGGTTTTTTTCACCTTTCTCATTTTATCTCTATTACAGGATCATAGGCAGAAAACAGAAGAGGAGAGCCAAGACTCTGCAGGAAACTGACCGGAGAGTGAGGATCGCTGAAACTCGACTGGAGGCTGTCTAGATGATGAGAAATGCTGGAACATAACTGGAAGCTGGTCGTAGAATAAGGAACACTGGAACTCGACTGGAGGCAGGCTGGAGGACACAGAACTTGAATTGCACTGGAACTCCACTGAAAGCAGGCTGGAGGACAAGGAACTTGACTTGACTGGAAACAGGTGAGCAGAGCATAGGTACGAAGCCAAGCAAGGCCTCAGACTCACAAGCATTCATAAATAAGGAAATGTGCACATGTGCTTTTTGTCAGTTGATTGCTTGTTAAGTAAATGAGCATTTATTCTCCTGATTGTGGCACATGTTCAATACAGATCACATTGTGATGAGCACGTTTTGGCAGTTACAGTTGGCGCAAGTTTATCAGGTGGAATACAATGTGTATAATCAACAAGCATTGGTTATAATAAATGAGACACTTAACAAGTATTGGTTATTGCAAACTTGATATTCAAGAATGTAATGAACATCCCCAAATAAGTCTAAATGTTGCAAGCAACAGCACCTTACTGTTATCGAGCACTCAGATGTGCAACTGTACCCACAACAGGGTGAAACCATAAGCTTTAGCTTGTCTCAGAAAAGACAAAGGTGGGCTAAGTTCCAGGAGCTATATAAAGAGCTATTTTTATTGGAGGAGTGCCTGACCAAGTTAATTATTGGAAAGCTAGATGGTACCAAGGTGAATTAGAAAATAGCTGCTTTGATGGCTAGGATAACCCAATATTTTAGAATGGAGGTTGTTGCGAAATACCATAATCATAGACTGGAATGCTATGAATATGGGGAGAACACTGGTCGTGTGCTTCCGCTGCACATTTGACAAAAACAGAGAGAAAGAGAGATAGAAGGCTCTCTATGAACCCCAGGAACATAAAGATGTCCTTCTGGCAGATATCTTTAGGGTTTTTAGAGATTACTATGAGAATCTGTACACTGAGGATACACATTTTCTCGTGGATGGATATGAGGCCATAGTGGGTGCTACAGATGAAGTTAATGGCAAGCTTAGTGTAGGGGCTCGGGCAGAATTAGAACTACCTATTCCCTCAGAGGAAACATTGGAAGCAATCAGCTCATTAGCCACGGGGAAAGCTACGGGCTGGATAGTCTGCCTTTGGAGTTTTTTAAAAAAGTATTTTATATCACACCTTCTAAAGATTTACTTTCTGATTTTTTAAAGGTGCAGTCAGGAGTGTTTCCTCCCTCATGGGAGACAACTAATATTGTTATATTTGAGAAAAAAAGGCAAATCTCCTCTTACCCCTGGGTTCTATAGGCCCATTTCTTTAATACATTTTGATGCTAAAATCTATGCAAAGGTATTGGCAAATAGGTTCGGCAGAGTTTTCTCAACCTTGGTGTCACCACAGCACCATGGCTTTATTCCCGGGTGAAATCCGGTGGGTCACATTAGGAAGGTAATTGCCCTGTTGGACATCACAGAAGCCACAAGGACGCGAATAGGTTTAGTGCTACTAGACGTAGAAAAGACTTTTGACTAGGTCCCGTGGGCTTTTTGTGGGTGGTCCTAGCATGGAAAGGGTTTGGTCCAGGATTAATTAAATCAGTCAGAGCACTGTATCAGACTTCTATGGCAAGAATGAAGATAATGGGTGTGGAATCTGATTGCATAGTAAATACCAGAGGTACCAGGCAGAGGTGTCCCTGTTCACCCTTATTGTTCATGCTTTATATCAACCCTTTTATAAGACTGTTAGAGGGCAACAAATTGATAAGTCCTGTAGTGATGATGCAGGCAGACTATAAAGTACTCACGTATGCGGGTGATATAGGGGTGGTTACAGCAGATCCCCCAACTGCTCTTATGGAAATAGGAAAAGCTGCCAAGCACTATGGGATATATTCTGGTTACAAGCTTAATGAGGAGAAGACTCAGGTAGTTTGCTCTAAAGGAATGGGATTTGTGGATCAGCGGGTGGTGGAAGAGGAGGTGGATCTAGGATCAGAATTACAAGATGGGGGTGGATCACTTAATCGAAACAAACCTAGTACCAATGCTAAGTAACATTAAGCAGGAGCTCATGAGGATTAACAACCTGCACCTCTCATGTGTGGGTAGGTGCAATGTGCTAAAAATGACAATATTACCAAATGTGCTATTAGGGGCCAGATGTAGGAAGGCTTTTGCGCCTCGCAAACGGCGAAAAACGCTGTTTGCGAAGCGCAAAAGCCCTTACGCGATGCAGAATCACATTTTGCGAGTCGGTACCGACTCGCAAAATGTGATTCCGACTCGCAAATAGGAAGGGGGTTCCCTTCCTATTTGCGACCGCATCGCGATGTTCAGTTGATTTGTGACCGCGAAAGCGGTCGCAAATCAACTCGCAGTTACCATCCACTTGAAGTGGATGGTAACTCATTTGCAAACAGGAAGGGGTCCCCATGGGACCCCTTCCCCTTTGTGAATGCAAACAAAAATATTTTTTCAGAGCAGGCAGTGGTCCTATGGACCACTGCCTACTCTGAAAAAACAGAAACAAATGGTTTCGTTTTTTTTTCTGTTTGCAGCTCGTTTTTCTTTAAGGAAAACGGGCTGCAAAAAGAAAAATAAAACTGCTTTATTAAGAAAGCAGTCACGGACATGGTGGTCTGCTGTCCCCAGCAGGCCACCATCCCCGTGAGTGCCTAGACTCGCTATGCGAGTCGCAGAAGGTGTCTGAGACACCTTTCTGCATTTCCTTTTGCGAGTTGCAAATTGCGAGTCGCTGGGACTCGCAATTTGCAACTCGCAAAAGGAAACCTACCTACATCTGGCCCATAGATCCTGACTGGCCAAACTTGAAAGCGTATGTTTTTGTCAGAGTCACCAGATCCTCGGGGTCTGTGCACGTTCCCAACACTTCCACCACAAGACAGCTCCAATACTCTGATTAGATTTATCACAGAGTCTAAGAGAGTCCAAGTAGGGAAAACGGGATTAGGAAGGGAACAGCTGGGAAGGAGACCTGTAGGAAGCAAGAGGTTAAAACACAACATAAAAATTACATCTCATGAAATCAGTACCATGCTACAACTCTAAGCTTTGTCATTTCTGAAAGCATGAACAATCCTAGAATAGTTCTAAAGTTGACTAGACCTTAGATGACCGAAAACCTGAGGAGGAAACAAGAAAAGTTAAATAGAACTTTCAGATTCAAGTACTTTCTTTAGCATGAGAATCATGAAAACATTCTGAGCAATTTCTAAACAATCATATGAATCTTATTTAAGAATACATATCAGGAACACACAGCATTACATCTATAACTCTGATCTTGTTATGTTCTTCTCAAAAACATTGGGAAAAGTAAATTGCATACATTGCAGGTTTTTATTTGTGTACTAAACACCATAAAGGATTGTGCACCATGAAATCACACAATATAGATTCAAGGAAATAATCACGCAGCTTGTCAACTTGAAAATGCTACCAAAGAAATGTCTCAGAATGGTAGCGCACAGTAATTTTCATTATTTATACACAAGGAAAAGAATTGTGCGTCTTGGCGATTTGAACAACACCGTGACACTGTCAAGAAATTGTAGTGCGCAATGAATATTATGAATTAACCACAAAGAAAGAATCGTGCATCTTGCCAATTCGAATGCCACCGTGAAACTGCCTAGGAAATGGTAGCGTACAATGAATATCATGAAAAGCACTCAAGAAAAGAATTGCCCGTCTTGCCGATTCGAATGCCACCATTAAACTGCCAAGAAATGGTAGCGTACAATGAATACCAAGAATTTCACACAAGGGTAGAATTGCGCATGTTGCCGATTCGGATGTCACCATGAAACTGCCAAGAAAACGGTAGCGTACAGTGAATATCAAGAATTACACGCCAGGAAAGAATTGCACGTGTTGCCGATTCGAATGCTACCATGAGACTGTCAAGGAATGGTAGTGCGCAATGAATAACATGAATTAATCTCAAGGATAGAATTGCGCATCTTGCCGATTCGAATGCGTGCACACAAATGCCATGAAAATTCAAAATGCACAATTACACGCACATAAGAAAAATTATTAACATCAGAAATTAGGCCCAAGAATTAGAGCGTCATCGAATACGGGGTCGGGGGCCCAGCCCAACCTCCGTCTTACCGCCCTGACTAAGAATCACCACTGAAGAATAAAGCACAGAGGCCAGGAAGGTCAAGGTAGGCCACCGGAACAGGAGCTCAGGAAGTTGCTGCTGCTCTGCACCTGGACCTCTGAATAGTGAGCACGTGGAGCTGGGCTGACTCCCTTTTATATAGTTTTGGCCCAGCCCACAACCACACCCAGGCATGCTGCAGGGAAAGCTTCTAGAAGGCCCTGGAAAGAGGACCACACCCTGACTCACTCTGAATGCCTGCAGCAATACATTGCAAATGTACAGTATTTATAAGCACCTTAAAAATGAATCTTTTGGATTGAATTCTGCAATGCAAAAGTGTTAGAAATGGGGTCCTTGGTTGACAGTCAGGTTACCCCCTGTTCAAGCAAGGACCCTCACTCTAGTTAGGATAAAAGAGAATCACCCTCAGCTAACCCCTGCTTACCCCCTTGGTAGCTTGGCAGAGCAGTAGGCTTAACCTCAGAGTGCTGGGCGTAAAGTATTTGTACCAACACACACAGTAACTTAATGAAAACACTACAAAATGACACAACACCAGTTTAGAAAAATAGGAAATATTTATCTAGACAAAACAAGACCAAAACGACAAAAATCCAACATACACAAGTCAAGTTATGATTTTTTAAAGGTTTAAAATAAAAAGAGTCTTTAGGTAGTTGTAACAACACACTAGCGCTGCTAGCGTGTAAATGTACCTGGTTTGCGTCAAAAATAACCCCGCACGGGCGGTGTGCGTCGAAAGTAACCCTGCACGGCTATGTGCGTCGAAAACAACTCGGCACGGCGGTGCGTGTTGAAAAAGCCAGCCACACGACGATCCGAAAGTCCCGCGGCGCAGGGTGCGATCTCTCAGCCTCCGTCAGCGATGCTGCGCGTCGTTTCTCCTGCTCCGGGCGTCGGTTTTTCGGTCGCGTTTCCTGCGGCGTCGTTTCTCAGCTGCGGAACCGGCGTCGCGTCGTTTTCTCAGCCGCGATCGGATTCGCGTCGATCTTTTCTCCGCACGGCGCTCGGTGCGTGTATTTTTGTCCTTAGGCTGCCAGCCTCTCCTTTCAGGGTCCCAGGAACTGGAAGGGCACCACAGAGCAGAGTAGGGGTCTCTCCAGAGACTCCAGGTGCTGGCAGGAAGAAGTCTTTGCTATCCCTGAGACTTCAACAACAGGAGGCAAGCTCTACATCAAGCCCTTGGAGATTTCTTCTTCAAGATGGAAGGCACACAAAGTCCAGTCTTTGCCCTCTTACTCTGGCAGAAGCAGCACTGCAGGAAAGCTCCACAAAGCACAGTCACAGGCAGGGCAGCACGTTTTCCTCAGATATCAGCTCTTCTCCAGGCAGAGGTTCCTCTTGGTTCCAGAAGTGTTTCTCCAGTTTGTAAGTTTGGGTGCCCTTCTTATACCCATTTTAGTCTTTGAAGTCACCTTCCTTCAAAGGGGACTCACACCTTCTTGTGAAATCCTGCCTTGCCCAGGCAAGGCCTCAGACACACACCAGGGGGTTGGAGACAGCATTGTCAGAGGCAGGCACAGTCCTTTCAGATGAGAGTGACCACTCCACCCCTCCCTCCTAGCAGAGATGGCTAATCAGGAAATGCAGATTACACCCCAGCTCCCTTTGTGTCACTGTCTGGTGTGAGGTGAAAAACAACCCAACTGTCAAACTGACCCAGACAGGGAATCCACAAACAAGGCAGAGTCACAGAATGGTTTAAGCAAGAAAATGCTCACTTTCTAAAAGTGGCATTTCCAAACTCACAATCTTAAAATCAACTTTACTAAAAGATGTATTTTTAAATTGTGAGTTCAGGGATCCCAAACTCCACATGTCCATCTACTCTCTAGGGGAATCTACACTTTAATCATATTTAAAGGTAGCCCCCATATTATCCTATGAGAGAGACAGACCTTGCAACAGTGAAAACGAAATTGGCAGTATTTCACTGTTAGGACATATAAACCACATTACTATATGTCCTACCTTATCCATACACTGCACCCTGCCCTTGGGGCTACCTAGGGCCTACCTTAGGGGTGCCTTACATGTAAGGAAAGGGAAGGTTTAGACCTGGCAAGTGGGTACACTTGCCAAGTCGAATTTACAGTGTAAAATTACACATACAGACACTGCAGTGGCAGGTCTGAGACATGATTACAGAGCTACTTATGTGGGTGGCACAACCAGTGCTGCAGGCCCACTAGTAGCATTTGATTTACAGGCCCTGGCACCTCTAGTGCACCTTATTAGGGACTTACTAGTAACTCAAATATGCCAATCATGGATGAACCACTTACATACAATTTAAACAGGAGAGCATATGCACTTTAGCACTGGTTAGCAGTGGTAAAGTGCTCAGAGTTGAAAAGCCAACAGCAACATGTCAGAAAAAAATAGGAGGCAGGAGGCGAAAAAAGACTGGGGATGACCCTGCATAAGCAAAAGTCCAACACGACCCCCTACCAGCCTAAAGCCAGGGGAGAACAATCAATACCTTGATGTACTTCCCTGATTGGGGCGATAGAACAGGGACCCAGGCCCACAACAGCAGGGGCATGTTCCAGTTCTACGCCTTCCTGACTCCAGTTGGATCCCTCTGTCCATATTCTCAGGGCCCACTAAGCTAACCCATGGGGAACCCTTCTCCACATCTACAGACACCATCTGTGCAACACCTAACTTTACTTTGCTCACAGATGTATTGCAATGGGCAGATAGTACCACCAGGGCCAACACAGTGGTGTTGCCCACTCCACCCCCGGGGTGTGACTCTCGTCCTCCCCCCCCCCAGGGGCAACTCTGTCCACCAGGACAGCAAGCCACAGTGGCCCCAGACAACTGTCAGGGATGAAAGCCCGACCTCAGGCCTCTCTAACCACTGTGACTGTGGAGAGTGGGGGGTGGTAGCCCCAGGTGCCTGGCACCCTTTGACCACTCTCTCTTCCACCAGGTCAGGGATGTTAACCTGACCCTGGTCCTCTCCTCTGGGGCTCTGTACCCTCCCTGCAGAAGCGGCACCCCCAGAGTCAAAAACTGTCAGGGTGCTTGTAGAAGCAGTCCTGCACAATTCTTCCATCAGTGCAGGGATGTTAACCTGCAACTGATCCTCCAACCTGGGGTCTGTACCTTCAGGTTGGACTAGGGCCAGGGGTGAGGCTTCCCTCCCCCTGCCCTCTCTTCTGGGGTCCTGAACCACCCAACTAGGAGTGGCCCCCCCAGAAGACAACATGGTAGGGGCACTGTTAGCAGTAGCCCCTTCCTCCAGGTCAGGGGGGACACCCTTAACCTGGCCTCCCAATCCAGGGTCTGTACCCACAGACTGGATCACTGCCTGGCAAACCAGGGCTTCCTGGGGGGCATACCTACCCCCCACCAGGTCAGAGTTTACCCTCTGAACCTGGTCATCCAACCCAGGGTCACCACCCTGCGGTTGAACCACTGCCTGGCACACCAGGACTTCCAGGGGGGCACACTTACCCCCATCAAGGGACACACTGTCCCGAAGGGCCACACAAGAGTCTGGCTGGCGCAGGTCTCCTGACCTCTGCCCATCTGACAGAGTCTGGATTCCCCCCAGCCCAGAAATGGTCTCACCAAGGTCATTCATGGTGGGCTCTGCTCTCAGAGCTGACCCCTGACCCTCCAGGTTCTCCACTGGGGTCCGCAACCCCCTCTCAACCCTCTGTCTGGACTTCTGCACCCCCTCACTAGGAGTGGTACTGCCAGACACCAGAACTGGTGGGATGCTGGCTACAGCCGCCCCCCCAAGTCCTCCTGACACTGTGGGGTCTCTCTCAACAGATGGCCCTATGGTACAGGCTAGGCTCCCCTCCTGGTGTTCCCGCAGGGAACCCTCCTGGACCTGGGACCGGATCTCGGGCACCTTGGGCCTCAACCCATCCCCATTCCCTCTCCTCTGAGACTGGACATGGGGTCCCTCACCCATCCCACTACACTGGGACCTACCTGGGACACTACAATCCTTCCCTACCTCACCTGGTTGGGAACTACCTAGACCACTCCTCTCAGGAGCACCCCCAAATGCCTCTTCAGACTCTCTGGTACTCACCCAGAAGTCTGCCTCCATTGTAAGCTCCCTGGGGTCAGAGAACTCACACTCCACCTGGTGTTGGCATAGCTCTGGAAAATAAGGACTAGACATATGCTCTCCAGCAATTACATCACTCAGCCCCTCACATGAATTAACCAAAGTACCCTTCACCCAACCATCCAGTGACTCTGCTTTGACAAAGCACCCCACATCACCCTCCTGAGACTGGTGAGACAGTACCTGACTGTCCCTGACACTCAACCCACACTCTTCTGGGATGTCTTCACACTCCATAACCAGGGCTTCTACCTGGGGGGAATCCCTCTCCCTGTCACTCTCAACTAGAGTCAGTAGAGTGTCCCTCCCACCAGTAGGAATATGACTCCCCATGCCAGTTCCCCAATCCACCTCAGGGACCCTGTGCATCACTGGAGCTACCTCATACCCCTGAACCTCCTGGCGTGTGTTAACTCCCTCCTTCAAGTAGGGCACCACCTCTCTGGGCATGTGCACTTCTGCAGCATCACTGGATATACAATTGTTGCTGCCACCATTCCAGCTGGACTCAGCCCTCATGACTTCCAGCTCTTTCAATTTAAGCTCGTAAGCATAAATCATTTTTTTAATCTCTAAGTTCCTCCTCCTTTCTTCCAACTCCCAATCGAGCTTTTTCAGCTCCCATTGGTACTCCCTCTCTGCCTGTCTGTCCTGTAACTCTTCAGGAGTCAGACCCTTGGGTGACACCCTGCCATCCCTCCTGGGGACCCTCCCCCCAGGCGTAACAGGTTCCTCCACTACACCACTGTGTATCCTCTGCACTTCCCCCCCCATATTCTCCTCCTCTGTGTGCCTTCCAGCCTTCTTGATTGTCACCCAGGCCCTCTGTGCCTGTTGCAGCTCCCCCTCCCTGGTGGAGCTCTCAGTGGGACAGTCAAGATCTTTAAGGAACTGTTTCAATTGAGCAACTGAGTACTCCTTCAGTTTCTCCATTTCAAACACAGCTCCAGCTGTTGCATCTCCAGATTGAGACATGATGGTCACAAGTGCAAAGTTCCAAAAGGCAGAAAAAAATAATTTCCCAATGAAGTAAAAAGAATCAGTCAAGGGATCAGCAAAATCATGGAAGTAGAATAAAAAGAGTCCTTAAGAGAAAAATCAAAAGATCACCAAACAAGTAGTATGTGGTCACGTAGTGGTCTGAGATCAAAACAGTAGTGTACACTTAATTACTGTATGTCAAGTACAAATACAAGTCCAATCCCGACCGCTGGTCACCAATGTTAGAAATGGGGTCCTTGGTTGACAGTCAGGTTACCCCCTGTTCAAGCAAGGACCCTCACTCTAGTTAGGATAAAAGAGAATCACCCTCAGCTAACCCCTGCTTACCCCCTTGGTAGCTTGGCAGAGCAGTAGGCTTAACCTCAGAGTGCTGGGCGTAAAGTATTTGTACCAACACACACAGTAACTTAATGAAAACACTACAAAATGACACAACACCAGTTTAGAAAAATAGGAAATATTTATCTAGACAAAACAAGACCAAAACGACAAAAATCCAACATACACAAGTCAAGTTATGATTTTTTAAAGGTTTAAAATAAAAAGAGTCTTTAGGTAGTTGTAACAACACACTAGCGCTGCTAGCGTGTAAATGTACCTGGTTTGCGTCAAAAATAACCCCGAACGGGCGGTGTGCGTCGAAAGTAACCCTGCACGGCTGTGTGCGTCGAAAACAACTCGGCACGGCGGTGCGTGTTGAAAAAGCCAGCCACACGACGATCCGAAAGTCCCGCGGCGCAGGGTGCGATCTCTCAGCCTCCGTCAGCGATGCTGCGCGTCGTTTCTCCTGCTCCGGGCGTCGGTTTTTCGGTCGCGTTTCCTGCGGCGTCGTTTCTCAGCTGCGGAACCGGCGTCGCGTCGTTTTCTCAGCCGCGATCGGATTCGCGTCGATCTTTTCTCCGCACGGCGCTCGGTGCGTGTATTTTTGTCCTTAGGCTGCCAGCCTCTCCTTTCAGGGTCCCAGGAACTGGAAGGGCACCACAGAGCAGAGTAGGGGTCTCTCCAGAGACTCCAGGTGCTGGCAGGAAGAAGTCTTTGCTATCCCTGAGACTTCAACAACAGGAGGCAAGCTCTACATCAAGCCCTTGGAGATTTCTTCTTCAAGATGGAAGGCACACAAAGTCCAGTCTTTGCCCTCTTACTCTGGCAGAAGCAGCACTGCAGGAAAGCTCCACAAAGCACAGTCACAGGCAGGGCAGCACGTTTTCCTCAGATATCAGCTCTTCTCCAGGCAGAGGTTCCTCTTGGTTCCTGAAGTGTTTCTCCAGTTTGTAAGTTTGGGTGCCCTTCTTATACCCATTTTAGTCTTTGAAGTCACCTTCCTTCAAAGGGGACTCACACCTTCTTGTGAAATCCTGCCTTGCCCAGGCAAGGCCTCAGACACACACCAGGGGGTTGGAGACAGCATTGTCAGAGGCAGGCACAGTCCTTTCAGATGAGAGTGACCACTCCACCCCTCCCTCCTAGCAGAGATGGCTAATCAGGAAATGCAGATTACACCCCAGCTCCCTTTGTGTCACTGTCTGGTGTGAGGTGAAAAACAACCCAACTGTCAAACTGACCCAGACAGGGAATCCACAAACAAGGCAGAGTCACAGAATGGTTTAAGCAAGAAAATGCTCACTTTCTAAAAGTGGCATTTCCAAACTCACAATCTTAAAATCAACTTTACTAAAAGATGTATTTTTAAATTGTGAGTTCAGGGATCCCAAACTCCACATGTCCATCTACTCTCTAGGGGAATCTACACTTTAATCATATTTAAAGGTAGCCCCCATATTATCCTATGAGAGAGACAGACCTTGCAACAGTGAAAACGAAATTGGCAGTATTTCACTGTTAGGACATATAAACCACATTACTATATGTCCTACCTTATCCATACACTGCACCCTGCCCTTGGGGCTACCTAGGGCCTACCTTAGGGGTGCCTTACATGTAAGGAAAGGGAAGGTTTAGACCTGGCAAGTGGGTACACTTGCCAAGTCGAATTTACAGTGTAAAATTACACATACAGACACTGCAGTGGCAGGTCTGAGACATGATTACAGAGCTACTTATGTGGGTGGCACAACCAGTGCTGCAGGCCCACTAGTAGCATTTGATTTACAGGCCCTGGCACCTCTAGTGCACCTTATTAGGGACTTACTAGTAACTCAAATATGCCAATCATGGATGAACCACTTACATACAATTTAAACAGGAGAGCATATGCACTTTAGCACTGGTTAGCAGTGGTAAAGTGCTCAGAGTTGAAAAGCCAACAGCAACATGTCAGAAAAAAATAGGAGGCAGGAGGCGAAAAAAGACTGGGGATGACCCTGCATAAGCAAAAGTCCAACAAAAAGGTTAAACAATAACATATCATCACAATGCATAAATTACATTATCCTGAGAGTGTTTGGTTTTTGCATTCTAGACGCCCGTAGAGCGCGCACTGTCCTGGTGTTGTCAGTTTTAGTTTTCTGTGAGAATTTAAAAAGCCTTGAAGGGTGACAAAGATTATGGTTCTTCCTAATGACTGAAGTGGATGGGGTGTACCTAACCTCACTTTTTATTATTGGTCTTGCATGCTTGAACATTTGGGGATTCTTACTAACCGGTAGTACAGCTGGATTAAACATTGCTGAAGCCCTCACAATCTATGAATTAATGCTAGAGAAAGCTGTCAGGGGTTGTTTTCTGAAGAATCTTGAACCCAGCTACTATAAGAAAAACAATTTTATGATTGTAATAGGAGAATATAGGGTGTGGCGAAGGATTGTAAGAACAGCCAGTATCACTAGATTCAGTGTCTATGCACCTTTGAGCAGCTCTCCGGCCCTTCCATCTATTTTTCATGATGGAATTGGTAGGTTTGGGGCACGGAAGGGCATAATGGTAATGGTTGATCTTTATGAGGACGAGTATCAGTACTCTTTTTCTGAGGTTCAGGAGATTTATGGACTCACTAGGGGTGACTTCTTTAAATTTCAACAGATACAAGAATTTGTATGCAGGTTGAATAAGAGCTAGTTTTCTGTCAGTCAAATTCTTTTAATCGAGGCCAGCATAAAGGGTACCAAGATTGGAGTTATATACAATCTGTTGATTAAAACACTTCCGGATGATCTAGAGGCTCAAAATAGTGAATGTGGATCTCGGCTCGGGGTAGAGGGGCTTTTGCTCCAGGAGTGTCTGGACATTGGGAGTACGATTCTCCTAATGGCTGGGTTAAGGAGCCAACATTTCAAAACATTTGATTTATACTACATGCCATTTCAGTTATATAAATTATGACAAGTGCATCCAGTGTGGAGCCGAGCAGACGGAGATTGTTCATATGTTTTGCTTCATGCCCCACATTAAGCACTGTCATTGGCGAGATTGGGAATTTCATGAACTCAATCAGAGGCGAACAGTTTGTGATTAATCCTGTGATGATGTTAATAGGTGGTCAAGGGTAGCATGGAGAGTAGCGATCCTCTAAAAAATTAGGCATATTTGTTATTTGTAGCTATGGCTGTCGCACAATTGTGTATTGCCGGAGGCATCCACCTTTACGGAATTATGGTCTCGGTTGCTGACAGTCCAGAATATGGAGATTAATTTCCAGTGCAATAGGCAGAAGTCACTGAAACGCGGGGCTTGGATTTGGTCATTTATAATTAAGTGGATTGATACTATCAATCATTAACTTTAAATGCACCAGCACTTTTTGGGCTCATAAATCGACTCACGTATTTTAACCTTCAATCTAAAAGGCCCTGCTCGATCTGCCTATTATTCTATCAATGTAAAAGGAACTGCTGGGTTCTGGTTTTCTCTTCCTGTTTGTCAGCTTGCATATATCAGATGAACCATTCACCGCATTCTTCTAAATATGTTTTAACGCTTGTTTTTGGTATTGCTTATATTATTGCACTTTCCCTTGCTATTTGCACTAATTTGTAATGTATTTATACCTATGGCTGCTGCTGTAACTTATTGTATCTGTGGGGTAATGCCCTTGACCCCTCATTTTAAATGCATATAGAAATTGTTTTAAAAAGTAGAATGCAGGGCTACAAATAAATCTGGTGTAGTTTACAAGGCACTGTGCTGTTGAGGGTGGGGGTGGCCATTCCTACCTTCTCTTAATATTCAGTTAGGTGTAGATTAAGGACCCCCAACTCTCTCGAGGATTGTGTTTAATAAAATATTTAAATATTATACTCTTACTTTTTGAATCCATTAATACGCCTTTAAACCAGACAGAGTGAGTGTGAGAAGTAATGATATGTGAGTATGAGCGAGAGGGCTATACGTAGACTTTCTATGCTTAAAACAGACTAATATAAGTCCATTGGCCACACTGCTGATAGGAAGACACTAAATAATCTGCATTAATTCTCCTTTAAATTGTAAACATGCTTTATAACAATCACTAGAAAAAAAGACATGTTTTGTAAACACTGGAAAGCACAGTTTTGTCTATTTTTGATGTTAGGCAGCTGAATAAACACTGCTAAGCACTGATTTCAAAAGGTTTGGAAAACACAGAGAAAACACCACTGAAATCCACCAAAAATAAACACTGAAAACCAGACAGCTTAGATAAAAGATTTTACAATTTACTAGTCAATTGCTCTAATAAAGTGGCCCCTTTCAGGGTCCCCATATTTCTTTTTATTAAAATAAGATTCTTAGCGCTCGGGAGGAATTTGGGGGCAATTTATAGAAGAAATTCGACCAGGTTTTCAGGAGGAGCAAGGTTTCTAGCCCTAACATGTTTTGGGACCTGACCAATGTGAAGGCTTAATTGAGATGCACAATGTTAAGGAAAGAGGACAATGAAGGGAACCAGTCCTTTGGAAAAGTAAAAATGCCACGGAGAGCTTGTGGTCATACAACTCAAAAGTTTGCACCAGTCTACTTTGCACATGCAAGCTTAAGCACAGTTGCTCTTTTTCTTGTCGTCCTGCTCACCCCAAGTTCAGGTGCTTCAAAATGTCAAAGGACAAGTGTGCCCAAAAGTGAGATCCAAGCAACACAAAAGGATGATAGACGGAGTGCTGAAACTTTTCAAACTCTCACCCCCAGTCACAGATCTGGGTTTAATCCATTGTTCTTTTGTTCACCATGCCACCCCAGTTTGGACCTTGCCATATGCAAATCAGTCTTGACACTGTACCTCATGGGAACAGTCCCTAAGTGGGAAGGGTATGCCCAGATGTGAGTCCCGTGTTCGCTATGCCACTAGATTCAAGCTAGCCTGGCTGATGAGGAGTGATACCCCGAAACCGGTCCCAGGATGCTTGTTTCTGGTCCAGGGAGAACCTACCCTGGCAGTTCAGGCTGGACTGCTCTCTTGGGGAACATGGTCAAGATTGATTTGCATATGGCTAAAATGGCGTGGCAAGCAAAAAAACTGATGGATAAAACCCAGATCTGTGACTGGGGGTAATTGTTTGATTTGTTCCGCATTCCGTCCATCATCTGGTGTTTTTGCAAAAGTGAGACCCAGGCACAGCTGTTAACTCAGACCCTTCCACCCACTGACTTGCAGGCAATAATTTCTTGGTTTACTGGATATCCTAACTCGAAAGTAGCACACAGCTTTATTGTGATTTTCTTCATAGCTTCAGAATTTCAGCTGGGCAGATAGTGGGACACAAATTACATAAGAACCAAAAGTCTTTATTAGGTAACAGGAAGGCAGCCGGGAGAAAGCTTGAAAAAGAGAGACTGCTGCAGGGTGGCTGGTCCTTTTTAGGCCAGATCCTTTTGATACGTTTGGGCCCAATCTCAAGATTGGTGAGTGGTAGTCCATAATTCAGGGTGGTGGAGGACATGATGTCCACCAAATTGCAGACTTCCAAATTTAGAGCTCTATGCCAATACTTTCAGTGAAGCCACCATCACTGTGGTTCTTCTGAAGATTAAAAATGTTTGGTGTACAAAGTAATGTTAGTCCTCACCCTAAAAACACCAATAAAGCCTATCAGGGGCCTTTTCAAAACTATTTGGTTTTCTTAGGAGGGGTCACAAGTGTTGCACTGTTTTTCCTAAAGTCTTGGGTCACCTTCCTGATACACCTGCGAAGCAGGCGGACGTCTGCTGCCTGGGCTAAAAGACATCTCACAGCTTGGCCTTCTTTGCTAAAGCGGCAGTGGCATGGCATTATGTGAACTAATTTTACATATGCAGAGATTTAAGGGTCTGAAAGAGGCTTAAGGGCAGTAGGTGGGACATTAAGAGAACCACTGACATGAACAAGTTAATTAAGTTGGTAAATTGCTTCCAGCTATCTGCACCTTCCCATATGAGGAGGTGCTTTTCAGGTGAGTGCTCCATCTGTCTATTTTATAGGGCATTTAACGAACTAGTTGCCAACTTCAAATATGACTCAGATGGGGGTCTGCACGTGGCAAATATTAGCTGGCTGAGTGACTCAGGATCCATCCCAATTCCATTCTGTAAGTCTGGCCAGTTAGGCAGAGATGATCATATAGTCCTAGGAAAGACAGCAAGTCACTTTTGTTTCTGGTGTCAGCATGGGCAAAATTATCTGGATGCAACCGGTGTGCCAGGCCAGTAAAGTATTTGTCAATGTAGGCCTTGAGCCAACCATATTATCGGTAACACTTGGAGTGATGGGTTCCAATATGATTTATTGGCAAGGTGTGGATGCATTGAGGTGGGAAATATGTGATGGCAAGTCAAAACTCTTTGCCTTTTGTGAGTTACCACTCCACTCCCAAGATACCTTGATGTAAACGGAAACTTTAAATAATTATTATTATTGTGAATGTTATTATTAAAATTGCAGTTACAGTAAATGTGATTAAAAAATTTGCTAATAATTAAAATATTAATTGTGATTATATTAAGTACACCAAGTAAACTTTATACATTTTAAAATTAATTTATTTTTCCAGAGCTGGTGGTGAATGACCGTGCAGCATCATGAAGATTACTGAAACATGCATATCCTATTTCTCTGATCTCCAGTGTATAGTTAATTTATGGTCAAATGTCCAACATGGTGTTACACTGACAAGCCTGCAGGACTACTCATCATAGAAAACTTTGTTAGAGGCAGTTCAAGTAAGGAATCACATTCCACTGTTAGACATTACGAGAAATGTGGAAAACAACATGGTTCCCCAAGTATTTTACCACAGGAAGTGCAGGATCCTAGTTACTATAAAGAGAGATGTACAGATATCAAATGAAAAGTGAAGCAAGTGTCAGTGTTGATGCTGGAAAGAGTGAGTGCATGACTAAACACTTAACCAGAAGAACATCATTAAAGTCAAATGTGTATGCTGAAGAATGTATATTTTGAAGATAAAATACTACAAGGGACCACCAACGTGTGAGAAATTAATCAAGGTCACAGAGGTTAGAGTTGACAAAAGGCTTCGGACGAGTGCAAATATTGATTGTGATAAAAAAATCTTAACAGTTTGTAGTAGGGACATAGCGGCTGCAGAAGCCCATCATCATACATCTTGTTATAGGAACTAGACAACGGTTTATCCAAAAGTGGAAGATCATGCATTTAGCATTCAACCTGATAATTACTACAAAAATATGAGAGATGAAGCATTTCAATACATTAGAATTGTGATTATGCCTTACAAAGAGCTAATACGTGTGACGACTCTCACTGAAGGGATTGACACCCTCATGACAGGCAGAGGAATACAGGAAATAGACTAATCAACCAAGAAGCAAATTAGAAGAAAATTGGACTTCGAGTTCGATGACAGCCTCCACATAGTCCCGGACAACCAAGGACAATTATTGGCCCAGCCTGATGGTGTGATGCTACAGGACATTGTAAGAGAAAACCAGAGTTTGAAAAGAGAATTAGACCATTGATCAAACATCATCACATATAAGAACAATGATTAAAACAAACCTGACATCAACACCATGGCCATATCATCCATCAGACATTGATAAAGATTCATGTACAGTGCCTGATTACCGTGAACGGTTTCTATTAGGACTTCTGACTAGAGATCTAGAAAACACAAAGCCGTCCAAAAGGGTCACGATAGTCATGCAATCATTCAGTCAGGACATTATAAATGCAGCTATAAACTGCCAGTGTAGGAAGCTGGCTCTGTATATACCATAACAAAATGAGGTATAGTGTGCACAGAGTCCAGGGGTTTCCCAGAGGCTTAACAGAGGCTAAAGTAGATAATACTAATGCTCTCTTTTGTGGTAGTGTGGTCAAGCAGTTATGGTTACCAGAGGATAATGCAAAGCATTTGTTGTACACACACAGTCAAGAAATGAGGCACACACTCAATGACTAACTCCAGGCCAATTGCTTTTATATAGCACAAATATATTTTGTTACTTTATTACTAGAACCAGAAGAACTTTGTTGCAGGTAATTACAGTTGCCAATAGGTATCAAGCATATGTATCAAATACACTCTGTTTGTTTTTTGTAAATAAAGCAGTTTACAGGTAAGTAGCAATTTTCTATTTCAAAAGTTGACACAATGCAATTTTCCATAGGAAAGTGTTAGCACAGAAAACAGGTAAGACCACAACTTACGATTCCAGTCTTCTGGAATTAGGATATCCACAAGTCAATGTTTAGGATGACCCCACAAGTGCCACACCAGCAACTCGGGGCCGGCTGGGTGCAGAGGTCAAAGTTGGTGTTGGGTTTGTAATTGAACCCTATGAGGACTGGGGGTGTTCGGCAGAAAGCAGATTGCAGGTAAGTACCCATGGTTCCAGGACACAGGCCTGGGGGGTTTGGTCAGCACCAGGGGGACCACAGGATCACACCAAACACACACCCTCAGAGCCCTGCGGGTCGGTCCCAGGAAACCAAAGGATGAACAGGCAGGAGAGGCACCCGCTGGATGTTCCTGGACCATCGGTCAGATTCCAGAAGGCCAGGGGATGTGGGTGCAGGGGTCTCCTTGGGCATCAGGTATCTTTGTTGGATCCAGTCACGGTTAGGTGGAGCCTCTGGATTCAGGCTGCAGGCGTCATTGGGTTGGCCAGGAGAGGTCAACCCTGGATAGACTCGAGGTCAGAACCACCTGGGGACCTCCTCTGGACCAGTGGGCCACTTGGACTCGGGCTGTGTGCGTCGGGTGCAGAGTGGACAAGGCTTGCAGATCCCGGGCAGTTCTGAAGTCCTTTTGGTAAATTCAAATGGACAGGGACGCTATCCTCTGGAGTTTTTGGTCCTCGGCTGAGCAGGCAGTCCTCTAGGGGTTTGTAGAGGTTGCTGGTCCTGCAGGATGTACCATCTTCTTGGAGCAGGGTTCTTTGAAGCTGCAGATAGGCCAGTAGGGCTGGGGTCAAGTCAGTTGTCGTCTGGAGTCTTCACTGCTGGGGTCAGCTTAACAGTTCTTCTTCTTTCTTTTTTCTGCTGAGGTCACCAGGAATCTGGGGAGTAAGTTTCAGGGGAGTCCCTAAATACTAGATTTAGGGGCATTACAAGGGTCAGAAGGCAGCAGCCAATGGCTATTGTCCCTGAGGGTAGCTACACTCTTCCTGTGCCCACTCCCTCTAGGGAGGGAGGCACATTCCTAATCATATTGGTCCCTGTCCTCCAACACAAGATGGAAGATTCTGCAAGGAGGAGGTCACTTCAGCTCTGGTCACCTTAGCAATGGTCCCAGCTGAAGTAGGCACTCCTTGTTTTTCCTAATTTTCCCACCAGACTTGCTGCCAAAAGTGGGGCACTGTAACAGGAAGCCTGGACCTTTGAGGCTCACCGCCAAGTGTTACAGTTCCTGCAGGGGGAGGTGTGAAGAATCTCTACCCAGAGCAGGCTTTGTTCCTGACCCCAGAGAGCACAAAGGCTCTCACCCCATGGGGTCAGAAACGTGTCTGTTAGTGGCAGACTGGCAAAGACTGGTCAGCCTTTCACTAAAGGGTTGAGTAAAAAATAGGGGGCATCTCTAAAATGCCTTCTGTGAGCATTTTACAATAAATCCAACACTGGCATTAAGGTGGGTTTATTGCGTGAGAAGATTGAAACCAAACTTCCCAGTCTACAGTAAAGCCATCATGGAGCTGTGGAGTTCGTAGTTACAAACTCCCAGCCCATGTATATGGCCACACTACACTTACAACGTCTAAGAAGGGACTTAGACACTGTAGGGGCATATTGCTCATGCAGCCATGCCCTCACCTCTGATATAGAGCACCTGCCTTAGGACTAAAAGGCTGGCTAGAGAAGTGACTTACCTATGCCACAGGCAGTGATTTGTGGGCATGGCATCCTGGAAGGGGCGCCATGTTGACTTTACCTTTTTCTCCTCACCATCACACACAATCTACAAGGGTAGTGTGTATGTGCTTGGTGAGGGGTTCCTTAGGGTGGCACAATACATGCTGTAGCCCTTAGCGACCCTCCCTGGTCACAAAGCCCTTGGTACCACTGGTACCTTTTACAAGATACTTAGCTGTGTGCAAGGGGTGTGCCAATTGTGGAAACAATGGTACAGTTTAGGGAAACAACACAGGAGCTGGGGTCTGGTTAGCTGGGTCCCAGCACACCCTCAGTCAAGTTAGCATCAAATATCAGGCAAAAAGGGGGATACTGCAAACAAGAGGCCAGTTTACTACAGCCAGCAGAACTCCCCAAGCAATTGTTGCTCCTATACGCCTTAAAAAATCTGACATGCAATGTTGAAATCATTCACACTCTAAACAGACTTGGTCATGGGATTTCATACTCATAACTGGAAGAAAATGATTCCACCTTGTGTCTTCAGGAACTTGCTGCTACCTTAATTGAGCAAATTGTTCTTCCAGCCCACATTTAGCCTCATGTCTTCACCAACTTAGCATCGGAAAAGATTGATAGGCTGGAAGAGACTCTTACTGGTAAGAGACAACTAATCGAGTCAAGTCGGTATAGCTGTGCAGCCCAAGTTGTTTGGACCACAACCTTTTAAAGCTCCTCTCCCAAGCACTGAAAAACAAAAGCAAAGAACCTTGACCACCATAAATACTGAAGAATTGTTAGTGTATGTTTCTGGTTAATGAGTTGGGCCTCAGCCATTGATAATAAGAACCAAAGTCATGCCGGAATGTGTTACCCAATTGAAGCTTGCATAAAAAAAGAACATAAACTGGGTTGTTAAAAGACAAGAAGCAAGCCTCGCATGGATAATATCAAATTGGACAAGATTTAGCATCAGTACTAGACACCAAGTTAGTGTATCTCAGTATTCCATTGGCTACTTTCCCACCAGTAATGCCCCTGCAACTAAGTTGACAACTGTTTCTGAAAAACAGTCAGAGCTGATAAGGGCATCACTGCATTTGGTGAAAATTGTAGTGGTCATGGATCAAGCTCTCTACTCAAATCCAATTGAGATCGTGTGGAACCATAAAGCAGCGTACAACAAAATCACTCTTCGAATGGGCACCTTTCATACCATTTGCAATATCATTTCCATTTTGGGAAAACGCTTTCAAGACACTGGCCTTCACGACCTTTGCATTGAAGTAGACATGATAGCAGAAGAATCAATATCAACAGTACTAGAAGGTTGTGTGTACAATCATGCAGCTCCATTGCACAAGTGGTGTATAAATCAATCAATCATGATTCTTATCAAGAGCGACTACTCACCCGTTAGGGTCTCAAAACGCTGAGGCTTCTCATGAAGCTATGTTGAGAATAGCTTGGTTGGAATATATCTCCTGGCTAGAGAAGAATTACGAAGAGAACATTCGGGTAGTCTACTCCTTAATTGAGGATGTTAATGACATTGCAACTATGCCAACAGAGATTAGACGACCTCTTGCAGAATACTGCCTTTGCCGAAGTAAACAGCTTTGGGATGTATTCCTGCAACATCTTCTTCATGACAATGGAGATCTGTCTGCATTTTGGATGTTGTGTGGATATTGTTGAAAATGTCTTGCTGGCTCTGCTGCCTGCTGCTCTGGAAGGAAATTAGCATTTACATCTTACAGCCATACGTCCTATGATCCCATGGGTTTGCGGATGACAGGATGAACTATGTTAGATATCTTCCTGTATACTATGCTGAAGTTACATTACTTGCAGTGAAATATTCAGAGATGCACCACACTTCATCAATGGGTGCTTTTCAGTTTAACTGTCAGATGTTAATTCATTTGGACAAATTCCAGTCAATCAAGCGATAGCGGTGACAGTCACCAAAGACACACAGACCCTGGGTGGTGCAACAAGGTTCAACCACAAGGTGGGTGCTGTGAAAAGATATTATATGATGGCTGAACACAGAAGCGCCTTTTTGGGTCAGATAAGGGAAATGGTTCATAACAGCAGATCAGACCTTACTCATGCATACCTACATAAGTCACAAATTAAAAAAGACGAAGATACTGTTACAAAAACTGTTAGTCTGGTTTAAAGCTGAATAAACCCATTTGTTAGGCCATGTGATCTCATTAGTCTGTCCACAGCAAAAAAGACATCTCAAGACCTAGTATCCAACATAATGAAGGCACATGAAATAGGTGAACAGTGCTAAACAGACTTCAAACTTGAGCGACCTGAGAATAATCCACTTATAAGGAAGTTTCATGACCCAATGAAAATGAACAAACTAAAAACCTTCACTAACAAGAAGAAGGCAGTGAACAGCAATGGCAGGACAATCATCGTGAAAGCAGACAAAGCACTATTTAATCAAATCATTGTGACAGCACAGAATCAGAACCTTTAAATGGCAGATGTACTGTCTCTCTTCCCTTAGGACCTTTACCATGGGCAACTTCAAAAGGTCTGTTACGAATGACAAACAAAGCTGTTTTAGCAACACACTTGCAGAAAACATTTCCACTGCTGAGGAAATACCAGGAAATTCAGCCACGCTGATTGATGGTATGGTTCTTGTTTAGAGAGTATAAGGAGAGGAATAAAACTTTGATAAGGTGGCTATGTCTGTCTTGTCCATGGCTTTGCAGGAAGGAAATGGGAGTCAAAGAATTGATGTTGTGTTTGATACGTACAATGAGACATCTATTGAGAACAGAGAAAGGACAATCGGAGGGGAAGAACTCTGGCACCAGTTACAGAGCATCTCACCTTCCCAGACTGTCAGACAGTGCAGTGAATTCCTAAGCACGTAAGGAATAAAACAACTCATTGCATTTCTTGTTAACAAATGGAGGAACCAGAGTATTTTGTTAAACTTGAGACTAAAACACTGTTCGCAAACTGTGAAGATAAATGCTACAAAATCACATCTGAACGGAGCTACGAAGTGCCCGACCTCAACAGTACGCACGAAGAAGCAGATGGTCGTTTGTTGCTCAGATGACACCGATGTGTTCACTATGTGTATCGGATTCCATGACATAATCATGGCTAAACTGTTTCTGAAATGTGGTTCAAATATGCATGCTAGTCCTTAACATTGGGAAAATAGCTTAAACTCTTTTTGGAAATGTTTGTCGAGCTATGATAGGTCTCCATACTTTTACCGGATGTGACACAGTAAGCTCATTTACGGTGAAGGGAAAGTGATTTCAAAATCCTGTCTGCCAACAGACATACACAGGAAAATTTTTTGCAGCTCAGAGATGAATGGGATCTCTCTGAAGAACTAATGGACAAATTGGAGCAATTCTCATATTTGCTGTATGCACTAAGATCTTTGGTTCTTCAAGTGAAAGACTTGAGTTATCACCTATTCTGCACAAGGATGGGTGAGATAGACAGTCATCACTTCCACCTTGCAGGGACCGTCTGAAGAAACATGCCAAACAAGCGAATTATCAATCTGCTAGAAGCAAGAGATGTCTTCTGAATGATCCACAGACACATAGTCAAATTGGGAGAGGATGGATGTTGGAAAAACACAAGGGAGTAGAGCAACTGGAAGTGGACTGGATGGAGGGGCAGCCAGCACCTCAGGCTGTGTTAGATTTACTAGCTTACAACTGCATTAGGAACTGCAAACTGCCAACATGTGTCTGCTGTCTAAATGACCTCAAGCGCACAGACGTGCAGACTTCCAGCCTGTGAAAATCAAACAGACTCAGAGAACGATGACACCTATTCAGTAGAAGATGATGATGACAAATGTGAATGATAACATTGTTTTTATGTTCATTCATGACATACATTGCCTATGTAAGATGTGACAACTATTATTATTTGAACTTGTAAGTGAATATCATGCATATAATCTATATCAATATATGAGGCATGCAATGAAGTTTTATTGTTTTTATTTTAGGGGTTGTATTGTTATTATTACAATTAATACCCATAATTATTTTTGAATGATATTGAATTGAACCATTCTTGTGAATTAGATTTATTTTTCAACATATTATGATGCATTTGTGTGCTATTTATAAAAAATTTGAAAATCATTATTTTTTGGGCTATGGTTGCTAATCCAATAATATCAGTCAAAAGGCAAAGAGTTATGACTTGCTATCACATATTTTCCATCTCTAGGCATCCATACCTTGCAAACAAATCTGGTTAGAACCCATTCCTCTGAGTGGTACTAATGGCCTAAATTTGGGGTTCTGGCTTATGAACTAATGACCACGTTGGTCCAGCTCCCAAAGTTCCAGTTTGGCAAAGTGTTGGCAAAGGCACTACAGACTGCTGGTACAGACTCTGCTACCTTCTAATTGTACTCCTTTATGATAAGAGCTGCCACACCTACAGTGCGGTGGACCTGGAACTCAAACACATCCAGAAGGCTTATCAGATGGTGTTCTGCCTGTTGTTAGCGCTATGTGTGGCCAAACCTGATTTAAACTTGTTTATTTAGACACTACAGATCTACGTTCAGTTGGATGGAGTATTAATGCTTTTGTTACTTACTTTACCATACGTGTGAATTAGGATTTATGAACCCACCACACTCCTGAGTTATTGGCCACTTGAATACGTCCTGGGCAGCAGTAACTTTTCATGCTGGTGTACTTACCAGGTGAGCACTGGAAGCTGGGCTCAGGATGCAGTGGTCCAGCATTGGTGGTCTCCGCATTGAGCAAATGAAACATGTGATGGTAGGATGACATGTTGCCCTGACACCAAATGCAGCTGAGAAGACATGCGGGCCATGACCCATGGAGAGTGAGAGGATCAGAGACCTGCCCCTGGATCACAGGAGAGACTTACCTCATCAGAGGAGCCCAAGGACAATGGCGGATGCAACCAAGCCTCCTGCCAACTGGAGACCGCCAGGCTGCTGAGGGGTGTCCGGCGACTCAGAACCACAACTCCTCAAGAGCACGTAAGAATGACAAACGGGTTGCTGGGCCTGGGGAACTCCCATAGAACTTTTCCTACCTGAATACCTTACCAGGGCCTAGCTTGGATGTCACCACACCTGTATGGGGAATAACCATCAGCCATAAATGGGGAAGTGGGACTGGAAAGGTGACCCGGGTAATGCTAGTGGGCATGCTTTAAGAAGGCTGTGTATATTGTTTGCAGTGTGTGTTATTGTACTTTGTGTTAGTAGATACATACTTCTTTTTACATAGGAGCAAGTATTTGACTGGACAATCATTTATTGGGGTTGCTGGATGTATTTAGATTTGTGAGTCTGTGCTCGCCTTAACCTACCTCCTCCTCAAGAAGACTTGGACTGCTCAACCCACTGTACTACTGAAAGTCAACAGCTGAAGTGGTACATGGCCCAATTGTCAAAGTCCATAGTAGACCAGGGCTTGGGACATCAGGATTATAAAGCCTCAACCACCACAGTTGGGCCCTGTAATTCTTGCTTTCCCATGTCCCTCTGAAAGGAGTTCTGACAGAGTGCAGGTTAGGTAGCCTTCCTCCTCATTATGAGATCTGCATATTTTTTTCTTACTCTTGGCAAGACGCTAGAGTTTTAAAAGATGCGGAACTATATGGTGTGGTGGCTCTCTGTTCAAGGTCAATCCTGAGTCTACTAAATAGTTCAAAAACTGACAGTTCAGATTTAGGAATATTAAATGGTTAGTCTGCACTGTAAATATCATTTGCACAGATGGTGAACCATGAATGAAGATGTTATTATTATAAATATAGCCTGAGATGTATTCTCAAACCACAAGACAGTTTTGTGTTTTTTTGTGTGTGGCCCTTGCTCTGATGCCCTTTCAGCTCAACGAGAACCCTCCTATGCACAACTTCCCTCCTCAGGGCTCTGATAAACAGCCCCAACAACATACCAACCAGCACCACAGAGCTTACATGACACATAATTCTCCCTAGGTCATTATAAACATGGGTGAATCAGAGAACCCATCATCGCATTCGCCAAACCTCTGGGCAATGTCCCTTCAATTACATTCAGGCTTGCCTGGGAGCAATATACCCATGTCTCTTACCTTATCCATGGCCAAACAATATATTGGTGAATCCATGATCTGACTTAGCACCTGCACAGAGTCAGCAACTAGCTGTCAACCAGCATCCCGGATATCGCAACTCACTGGAAAATTGTACAAACTCTCTGTGCCAGGAGCCCATATTGATGGGCACCCTAAATAATGATCCCACAATATCAGTGGAACAGAATACTGAGGACAAAATATTGAAAAAACAACATCAACAGGTAAGTAAGTCTCACAGTGCCCTTTCCTCTGGATCTGCACGCTGCTGACCAAAAGGCCCAACTCCCGGCGTCACCAACTCAGAAAGCTATCAGAGCACAGAGTATTGATGAAGCCAGGCGGGGAGAAGGGAATTAGGGCAGGGAACTGCAGGGAGAGAGATCTGAAAAGAAAATGGCTAGGACAAATAGGCACATATTCTTTCATAACAGTATAAACTCACCAATAGACTCTGGAACAAAGGCGTCTCCGTGATATCGGATTGAGACCCTTGGTGAACTGGGCGTAGCCCCTTCTTTGAATCATGGAACAAGAACAAATTGCAGTCTCTGTACCTAAAGATGGCAAGAGCTTTGGACTATGATCATACTCTGAATATTAACCATGTAACAAGTATGCTTTCATAACATAAACGTTTGATCTCAGCCTATAAACGCACAAAGATTTAAATATGTATCTCACATATTGTACTTTCCAAAAAACAATGAAACTATAGCTTGCTTTTCTCAAGCGCTTTCACATTTGCAACTGAGGCCTGAAAAGTTTTACTAATTGAACTTGAAGCGCTTTGATCGTCATGCATGAAGCGCTTTACTCATTATGCCAGGGGCGCTTCTACTTGTTTTGCCTGAAGCGCTTTGCTCATTGTGTCAAGGGGCGCTTTACTCGTTTTGTCTGAAGCGCTTTGATCGTCGGGCCAAGGGCGCTTTACTCGTGTGGCCTGAAGTGCTTTGATTGTCGTGCCAAGGGCGCTTTCCTCGTGTGGCCTGAAGCGCTTTGATTGTCGTGCCAAGGGCGCTTTACTCGCGTGACCTGAAGCGATTTGATTGTCGTGCCAAGGGTGCTTTCCTCGTGTGGCCTGAAGCGCTTTGATTATTGTGCCAAGGGCGCTTTACTCATTTAGCCTGAAGAGCTTTGCTCGTTGTGCTAAGGGGCACTTTACTCGTGTGGCCTGAAGTGCTTTGATTGTCGTGCCAAGGGCGCTTTACTCATTTGGCCTGAAGCGATTTGATCGTCGTGCCAGGAGCGCTTTACTTTTGGTCTAAAGCGTTTTGCTTGTTTTGCTAAGAGGCGCTTTACTTTTGGGAGTAAACAACCCCCTTCAAGATTTGACTCATCAAGACCTTACTGATACGAGGAGGACCTACTCGTTTTTTAATTCACCATGGAAACAAGGATACTCTGACATGTTGCCACTCTGCCATGCAGGAAATCCGCTTTCTTCAGAGGAACTCCCCACGAGGTCCGACTGCACCGAAGTCTTCAAAATAGTGAGCAACGTGCTTGGGTTTGGCTGGGCTTTATAGGCCGGTCACACCCCAAGATGGCCGCTGCCTCTAAAAACTTGGGAGTTGTAGTCCATTCATAGAATGGCATTGATAAGTGCATCTTGTCCACCAATTTCCACCAATGTCCTGACCCTGCAGCTACATGAGCTTTACCACAGGGCAGCGACACTGATGACCACTTCTCTAGCAAGCGGGGATGACAAGAGGTGCGCATGACACGCCACAAAGACACAAATCAGAGGTCAGGGCGGGTCCTGGACCCCGCACAGCCTTATTCCTGACAGTAAGTACATCTTCAGGGTCCATAGATGTGGAGTTCAGGAATAGTAAATTGATTCTTTTCTATATGGACTTACCTTTCGATATTTTGTACCTCGATATTCTAACTCAATATTGTTGGTACCGACATTCATTAGTACCAATCCCACATCTAATCACAGCCCTTATCTCAGCAGAGTACTAATGGCATCAGACCTAGGAGTTGCAGTAGAGTAGAAGTTGGGAGAGTGCCGTACTGCAGGAGAAATTCCAGCCTAAGTCAATGGAGAAGGGCACTGGAGTTCAATGTGAGGGGCCTGAGGCATTTTACTGAAGCCAAGAAAGTTTAGGGCCATATTTATACTTTTTGACGCAAAACTGCGCTAACGCAGTTTTGCGTCAAAAAAATTTGCGCCGGCTAACGCCATTCTGAAGCGCCATGCGGGCGCCGTATTTAATCAATGACGTTAGCCGGCGTTAGCAGCCGTCGCTGCCTGGTGTGCGTGGAAAAAAACGACGTACACCAGGCAGCGCCGGCGTAGGGGGATATGGGGCTTGGGCGTCAAAAAATGGGGCAAGTCAGGTTGAGGCAAATTTTTCGCCTCAACCCGATTTGCGCCATTTTTTTCAACTCCCAACCCCCATAGAAATGACTCCTGTCTTAGAAAAGACAGGAGTCATGCCCCCTTGCCCAATGGCCATGCCCAGGGGACTCCTGTCCCCTGGGCATGGTCATTGGGCATAGTGGCATGTAGGGGGGCACAAATCAGGCCCCCCTATGCCACAAAAAAAAAAAAATGACTTACCTGAACTTACCTTAATGTCCCTGGGATGGGTCCCTCCAGCCTTGGGTGTTCTCCTGGGGTGGGCAAGGGTGACAGGGGGTGTCCCTGGGGGAATGGGAGGGCACCTCTGGGCTCCTTCAGAGCCCACAGGTCCCTTAACGCCTGCCTTTTCCAGGCGCTAAAAAACGGCGCAAAAGCTGCATACGTCATTTTTTTTGACCCGCCCACTCCCGGGCGTGAATTTTGCCCGGGAGCGTAAATACGGCGCACATGCCTCGGAGTCAATTTTTTAGACGTGAACGCCTACCTTGCATCTCATTAACGCAAAGTAGGTGTCCACGCTAAAAAATGACGCAAACTCCATGGACTTTGGCGCTAGACGCGTCTAACGCCAAAGTATAAATATGGAGTTAGTTTTGCGTCGGAATTGCGTAAAAAAAAACGACGCAATTCCGGCGCAAACGGAGTATAAATATGCCCCTCAGTGTCCATGTTCTTTTAGAGACAAAGAAGACATATGCCAAGGTGAATTTGTCAAAATGTTTTTTCTGATTAGATTTAAGTGCAGGGAGGTGGCCACTAAAGAGACCAAACCTAATGGCAAAAAAGGAAGCCAAATATTATGGAGAATATCATTAACTGGTTGTTTGATTGCTACATTTACCAAACAGTCATCCTTAAGGAGGAATCTGAGAAGTTAGTATACTATGCTAATAAGAGTACATCCTGTTTATGGGGCTACTGCAAGACAGAATTACAACTGTGATTTTATATGAGTAAAGGTTGGTGTCAACAGTAGTTGGTATCCTACAGGTAGCATCTGCTTTCAACAAGTGGTTATAGCCACTCAACCGAAAGACATGCAGTAGGATGGCAGATGAACATACAAATTTAAGCATGCAAGTGCCTTCTGTGGAAATGCATCTGACCCAGAATCAAAACGTGGCAGAAGTCCAGAAATAAAAAATACAATACAAATTTAAGCATGCAAGTGCCTTCTCTGGAAATGCATCTGACCCAGAATCAAAACATGGCAGAAGTCCAGAAATAAAAAATAAAATACAAAGAAGTAGCCACCTACACGCATCAAAGACTTCTCGTCTATGGGAAATTAAGTTCTTGTCTTCACCTGTAAAAACTGATTTCATATTACCATAGCTAACCCAGTGCCCTGATCACTGAGTAGTCCGCGCATGCCTATCAAGGTGGAGCAAAACCAAAGATTGAGAATTAACTACCTTTCAGTAGGACTGTTTATACTGTCTCACACCACGCTGATGGAAGGTTTTCTGTTTTTCCCATTAGAGGTTGTGCTCAAGAAGGGACCTGGACAATTCAGATTACTCCACAACCTCCCATTCCCAAAAGGTTTATGAGTGAATGACGCAACTGACCTTCAGCCCTGATGAGTACACTGTGCTTCAATGGATCAAGCCCTTGAGAAAGTGAGAGCAACCAGGAAGGTACTCTTTTAGCTAAAGCAAACACAGAGTGAGGATTTTGCCTTCCCTCAAAACATCTAGGTGATTACATGTTTTTGGATTTCCAGTTCGGGAAGTAAGTTTTATTATAAATGAACATCAGTGAGTTGCACCATCTCTTGCGCGTACTTCAAAAGTTTCAGCACATTCATCAAATGGGTTTTCAGGCAATCAATGGAGACAGTCAATATCAGTGATTATTTAGAGGATTTTCTCTCATTGAGGGTTCCAACCACAAGTGACATCAGGTTACAGTTTACCAGCTGAGCCCACTAGGCTGTAGCTCTTGGCCTCGCATCTTGAGGCCCCTGTGGCAGCACAGTGTTTGATGGGCGGGCCAGAGACTGGAATTCGCCCTCAGTCTAGATTAAGAGATGTAAGTCCTTAGTGCTGAGGCATTCATTATCCTGTGTTGGACTCACATGCAACATTTATGAATATGGATCTGCTTATTAATTTTTGTTACAACTCAATTAATCTATGTGATATGTGAAAATACACTGTATTCTGTGTAATTTCCAAGATGCAATCCTATGACTATTGTGTGACTTAGAACTGTTTGTTAGCTGAAGAATGTTGTGTTTATTGTTTGGTGTGAATAAACATGACCTTTACCCAAGCAGAATATTTAACTATGTCTTTGGTATTGACTCAGTTGAGTGCGGGAGAGGGTGAGGTCCAATCTAGGGATCTCAGGGTCCTTTCTCTTCGTGGGGGTCCCATCCATAAGTGAGGTCATATTAACTTTACAGAGCTTCACGCATCTCAGGGTAGCAATGGGTGTACCTTCGGTACAAGAGAGCATAATTATTGTATTCTTGGGGATCACACTTGATGCAGGAAGGGTTGTACAGAATCCCACTTTAGAAAATATATGACTTTTTATGTCAATACAGGGGTGTCTGGAAGATGCTCAGCACTCCAGTCAACTTCTACTGTCTTTACCCAAGTGATTAATTTATTTACTGATAGTGCAGAGAGTGTGGTTTTCGTGGTAATTTAAGGACAGGACTACTGCAGGGCAGAGCAATCAGAAGAGCTGTTTCAATCACGTGTGGGCAAGAATATTTCATTCTAGTCTGTAGTGTTTTGGTCTGAATAAATGGGGCAAGCTCAAGCCATATACAGACAGAGGACATCTTTCAACCTACAAAGTTTCTGTCTGATGAGTCCTAAAAAGGCTGTCACCAGTGCCTGAAGTATGAACCTTAGCATCCAACGAGGAAATCTTCCCATTACCCACTTGATGCAAAAGGTAGACTACATTGGTCTGCCCCAAAATGGCACTTTGTTGCCTTGGTTGTCAGGTTTCCTCTCTGTATCCTGACCAACACATGTTCTACGCCCATGCTTCCCAAACGTTTTAGCACCACAACCCAGTTTTTAGAACTTTCGCGACCCACCTAGCTTTAATGGACATGAGGTGGGTGATTTTTTAGCGTAACTAATGCATCATGTTGTAGTGCACTATCATCTAGAGACAACACATTTCCATTAAAATGTCCACTAAATTTGTACAGACATATAGTTTTACTGCTAAACCTATATTGCACACATATAATATTGTTTGTGTGAAAATCAATCAGGTTTCGGTGTATATTTACCATTTGTGCATTACCAAGTGAAGTGCCTTGATTTTCTTTGATCCTTATAAAATCTTTGTTTCTGTTAAACTTCAGAATTACAAAAAAAATTGCTTCATTTTTTCTTCCTAACTCCTGAATGTTTACATTTCATTTACAGGTCTCTATATTTTGTTGTATGTTACAAAAAATGACATCCTACATCCTTTCCTTTCACACTCGCTGTATCCTACCCAGATTGTCACATAATTCACTTTGCTTTTCTTTCTCTGACTGCAAAGTAGGTGGAGCTGGTAAATACCAATCCCCATGTTAAAAAAAACAAGCAGCATTTTGTCAGCAGACATAGCCAGACAATTTAACTCTGTCTTTGAGGTACAGCAAATATGACAAGATAAATACAGACTTGAAAGGCATCTTTATTTATTGATTGGACATTCATGATCCATCAAAAATGGTGGTGACCCACAGTTTGGGAAACCACAGTTTTTTTACCTAGGTGCTTCAGATGATCCTCCCATGCTGATCACTACAATGTCATCTAGGTAGACATAGAATTCTTATAGCCATGACAGACCATAGTTCACTTGGTGCAGAAAAGTGGAAGTAGCATTCTTCAACCCAAAGGGAATTACAAAAATTGAAATGACCCTCAGGTCTAGAAAATGCAGTGTTCTTCTTGGCAGTAGGCATTAAAGCAATCTGACAGTAGCCACTTGTCAGGTCAAAGGCGCCCAAGTACTTTGCAACATGCAGACAGTTCACAAGCTTAGCATTTCTGGATATTGGATTTGCATCAGTTTGAGTGATTTCATTGAAGAGCCAGTAGCCCATACTCGACTTGTGCCTTGTAGAAATCCTCCTGGGTAGGTCCTCCAGCAGCTAGCAATCTATGCAACACTGGTGAGGCCAATCTCCTCATGAGACTGATGTACAGCCTGTGCTCTTGTCAACATAGCTAACATGATCCAAGCCATGTAAGTTTAAGGCCCTCTTACTAAACCAGGGGCAATAAAAGCATTGTCTTGGAGACTCCCATCACCTTGCTTCTTACTCACATCTACATCCACCACAGCTGACCTGTCATTTATTTCTACCTCAGCTTGGGCAACCAGGCACTCAAAGTCCTGTATACTGGTTACTAAACCTGTGCCATTAGCACCAGGGTGAAACTCCTCAGGTTTGAGATATTTCCTCTCAACCATAGATCTGTTACTTAATGCATCTCTCAGGGCAGGAAATTTCCTCCCATTAAGACTGCTTTCTAACACAAATCTCATTACGTTTGGGAGTATGCACTTCAGAACATTTAGGTCCTTTTCCCAAATGACCATAGCCATTAGGATGAAAGCAACAAGCCCCTCCACCCACAGTCAACATACTCGCTATTGTGGGTGCAGCTGGTACAGCTGACAACCTCACTTGTAATTCCTCTCCCCGTGAAACATATACAAAGTAATCAGCTTGGGTTTGAAAGAACCTTTCTGTCCTCACTTCTCTTTGTGTTGTTCATGACTTGGAACCCAATTCACTTGCTACTCGTGTTCTGCCTTGGAACCTTGGGACTTATGTTTGTATGAAGTTGTAAACCTGTCAACACAAAAGGGTGTCCTGGAGGTAAAACACAAAAAGACCAGTAAAAGAGAAAACTTCCCTTTAAAAGAAACCATCTAATCTTGCTACGATTAATGCAATCTGTAGAATAGGCAAGTTTGCAAGGCCTTCCTGGTCCTTAGCAAGCGAGATTCCTTGCACATAAAATGAGTTAGAGAGCTTCATTTGGTTGCCACTACCCCTGAGAAAGATGACCCACCAACAGTGGAGAGTTGAAACTGAGGCTCAACAAGTAGCAGATGAGCCTTGGATCTCAAAGCTTTGCCAGGCTGATACTATTTGAAATATCACTAAACGAGAGAACACTCTTGATTATACACTGTTTTGCGTATGAAACAAATCAATTTAAAAGTATTGTGTTCTCTCAGTAGGAACCCGTGGAGAGAGATCAATGTCTGTGGGACACGGTCTCGAGGTCTCAGGCCCAGGACAAGTCTGGCTACATAGTTCTGGAGCAATAATAATCTGTGAAGTAAATAATCATTAAAATCAAGATAACAGATATTGCAGTAGTCAAGACATGCTGAGATGAAAGCATTCAAAATCATTATCTTGCGAGGGAAAGAGAACAATCAAACAATTCTCTTTAATGTTCTAACTTGATAAAGAGAGGAGCTAAAATTGACTAAGCTTGTTATGCCATGGTGAGTGCTGAATCACATTTTAGGCTCAGATTCTTTACAATGGAGACAGAAATAGGATTAGAATCCAGTAAATGTGCCCAAAAAGCAAGGTTCCAGAAAGGAGATGATCTCATGCTGCCCAAAGCCATAGCTCCAGAGCGTTGACCAGATATGTCAGCAGAGATATAGGGTGATAATAATCCAAATCCTCTGGATCAATTGAGAGGGGATCACTAGGAATCACAGGGCAGATTTAAAACTTGTGTGAAATGGCCCTGACTCCAAAAAATAATTCAATACCTCCTGTGAGCCACTAGAATCTAAGAAAAGCACATTCTTATACAGTCTTGCTGTAAGCGGATCACTAGGGGAACCCAAAGGTTTACTGTCCTTATGAGAGTCACAAAATTATCATAAGATAGTAAGGGCAAGTGTGAGAGAAAACCCTGGATTGCTCACAAGGTTTTAGGACTGAGACAGTGATGCAGAAGAAGCATACGGGGGCATATATGAATATTTGTGGATACACAAGGGGTGTGCCTGAGAAAGACCTGTGCTAATGAGATTAGACAGCCTGAAACCACAGCACTCCCCCGCAGGGTTCCTACCATGTGACCCTTCCCTCCTCCACACAGCCCATTACAGTTTCTCTCTGCCTCTCCAGTATCTCGAATAGATCTCTAATGCAACTCACAGGGAGCACCCCATCCTTGTTCCTGGGAGCCTGCCACCTGTGATCCAAACACAACCCCACAGCTGATCTAAGAGTAGGTTACCCAGGTCAACCCCACTAAACTTGTGTCTGTCATTTCCATGTCCAGGGACGAATGTGTGCAAGCTGAACTTATTACACTGCAGCTTTAAGCTGGAACTTGATTTTGCAGGATTTAATGCCACTTGCTGACAGTTGTCAAACCCTGTTTTAGCATCCTAACCATTGCAGTAAATGCCATTTTATCTAGAACAGAATTGATTCAATAAAATATATTGAACTAATTTCTGCTTCTGTTTGTCTTTGCATGGATGAGACGAATATAAGTGAGAGAAAAGGATGAGATCTGTTACACCACGGTTTCTCTGAGAAATCAAGTTGTGCTCACGGCTGCCACAAATCACTGCCATTTTCAGGTGCCTGTGAGGTACTGCTAGCTGGCTGGAAGGGTTAGGTGGACAGTTGTCACACAGTGTGGAATTGGACTACGTTCCCCACAACCTGGTGGTGCCAACGCCTGAATCCACCAGTTTCATTAGTATAATGAGAGCCAACATGGCATGGCACCACCAACATTTGCTCAGGCACTGATTTACGTATCATCGTGAGTATCTCTGTCTCACTACATGCTAAAGGCACCCCAGTATTTTATACAGAGGCAACCGTGGATTTCCTCCTCAGCTAGGTAGGTAGCACCTATTTTATACTGAAGGTTGTTCAAGCTTGAACCTTAAAAAGATTAATCCCCAATTGGTGGCCTTACCTCTGAACCAGTACATTTACCATCGCAAACCAGCAACGGGTCGTAATTGCAGTAAACATGAAGTCAACCCTCAATAATCATGTATTAAATAATGGCCTTTCAGCCCAGGGGGGTGCTGTTGCATTTGTGGTGGAGGCTCATCCAACTTATAGAACAGACATTTTCTACTCTTGGGTCAATTGTCAGCAGTTGATGGGAACATTAATACATTTCATCATTATACACATGCTAATGCACCTGCACAATACAGAGCATAAGCATACATAGAGATACCTTTATCTTTTCAAGACCACCAGAACTGGCTTTATGGCGCCCTTCCCCATACAACACTGAACATTAGGCTAGGTCCTCTGAGTAATGACAGTCCTACCTGACCTCAATTGGCCACATACACACTACATCCTGATGCTGGCACCTTGGTGGTAGCTGAGGTTTGCTGCTTGTACATTGCTCTTGTAGCAATATATAGACTATTCGTGCAATTTGTAATGCAAACATTAAATAAAAACCCAGCATGTGCCCCTCGAACACAACTGCACGCAAGTACACCAGGCATTAACCCTGCTATGGTGCATTCAATCATGGGTAAAGTGAAGAAATTCCGTTTTGGGTGGCTCAAAAAATACATGCCCTGGAAGCTGTGTTTCACCAAGCAGGACCTCAAGGTAAACATATGGGATGGTTCCTGTAGTGGATAACTGCAACACTTTGGGCACAGTATTTGCCACACTATACACTACCGCACATGGTACACCAACACTTGCCAATCTTCTGGAGGTGTTAAAACAGATTCTGGATGAATATGGAGCTGCCCCAGCCCTAGATTTGGGGGTGCAATTAATGGGAAATTTTGCTACAGTGACCTCAATAATATTAAGTAACCTTAAAGGGAAAGCAGTAGCAATAGCGGTGCGTATGCGGCTCCGAGATGTTCCTGCACAGGATCAAGAACGTGAGCTGCCTAAAATTATTGCAGAAACATATTCAAGTGTAGGTCGGGATCGTTTGAGAGCCAGACCTAGTTAATCACAATTACAAGGTAAATCCAATAAGGGTTCTATCAAGCAAGCAGCTGAGGGTTCTAAAAACACTGGGATGAACAGAAACAAACATTTAAAAAAAGAAAGGGGAGAATCTCTCCATTCAGAGACCCCTGAGAAAAGCTATAACAAATAGTAGGGATAATATAAAAACTCCTGAAAGATATCAGTTTAATGATACATGCCAATCTCCTTTCTTTCAAGACTCAATGGATAAACGTAGTGAGAGAAGTGGGCAATGAGAACAATGAACAGAGTACATGAAACAAAAAAAAGATTCACAATGCTCAACAGACATTTCAGTTAAAAAAGAAGAGAAACTTCCACAGCAAAAACCCCAATTCAAAAAGAAGAAGGTGGCAGCTACTTCTGCATAAAATGCCATGCAAGATGAGAGTTATATTGAAGAACAGGAACTGGGCACTGGGTCTGCTAGACAGCGCAGCAGCGGTCACAATAGTTTTCCAGAATCTTCAAGAGCATCTGGAGGTGAAAGCAATTGATGACTTCATAGAAGTCAAGACTGCCGACATGCGCGTCTCCCCTCCCGATAGGGTAGATAAAATGAAAATACAATTAGAAGGAAACGTCGAACGCACAATTGACATTATATTTTGGAAACAATTAACTGGCATTTATGACATTTTGTTGGCCGAAACAGATTGGTCGCCAGAATTTGTCCGTGAAGTCCCATGGGGGAAGAGATCATTAAGCCTTTCTTGGTGCCCCTGGTTCCTATAGAAGTAACAGAATCATACTCATTTGATTGGGCATTGGCACAGGCTCCGCACTGTATCGCAATCATGTTGGGTGGGATAAAGATTCTCCCTGCCACATAATACCCATTAGATCCCAATCACAGCCTCAACCTCAATATCCTATTAAGCATGAAGCTAAAACACCTGTGTGAGTAATTCTTCCACAATTAGAAAACCAGGGTGTAATTGAGCCCTGTTTCTCACCAATGAACAGTCCTCTATTCCCTGTTGCTAAACTAGACCATTCATATGGAATAGTCTTAGATTACAGACTTTTAAAGAGTCATACACACACATTTGCTATTCAAAATTTACATAGCACAGCACTCATTAACAATATAGAGCACAAAAAAACAAAATGGCGTTGGATATTTTAAACGGCTTCTTTTGCCAAAATATAGCGCCTGAAGACAGGGATTTAACAGCATTTAGGCCCATATTTATACTTTTTTAGCGCTGCATTTGCGTCATTTTTTGACGCAAAAACTGCGCAAACTTGCAAAATACAATTATATTTTGTAAGTTTGTGCCATTTTTGCGTCAAAAAGCGGTGCAAATGCGGCGCTAAAAAAGTATAAATATGGGCCTTAGTGCTTTAGCATCACAGAAAAAGAATTGTAGGCTCCCACAGGAGTATAAAAACTTTCCTGGGCTGATTTCAGCATGTGTAATATCCATTTTAAACAACATTAACCCTGAGGTGTTGTCCTTTATTGATGACATCTACCTAACAGATGATGATCTCATTTACCATCTGAAGTGGATGGCCCGCATTGTTGTGGGATTTGCCGAATCCGGCTACTGAATTCAATTTCAAAAAAACAAAAATTGCCTTTCTCAGTGTTCTATTTTTGGGATACGAGTTATCAGATGAAGGCAAGAGCCTAGCGCCCCACTTTCTAGAAAGGTGCGCACAACTGCAACCACCAAATACCATAATAAATCTCCAGTCTTTGTTGAGCTTTTTAAACTTTGGCAGAACATACATTCCAGATTATGCACAACGCATTAAAGCATTACATGATTTAATACACCCCTACTTTTCAAGCAATTTTTGGACAGTTGAACACACATGCATTCTCAGAGCATTATAACAAGACGTACTTGCAGCAAAACATTTACACAATAATACACATTTGGTTATCAGAGTAATTGCTGGTGCCTTCGGTTTCACCTATGTAACATTTAATGAGGGCGATACCGTCCCTATTTCATACAAATCACTCCTGTACTCCACAGCTGAACAATGTTTTGCTCCCACAGAAAAGATTCGGACTGCTGTTCGGATGGCTGTCACTAAAGAGAGATGTCTGGCTCAGAGGAAACGCATCGCCGATCCCGGCCCTTGAGGCTGTCACAAAGGCGAGTGTTGCGAATGCTAAGGCTTTACATCCACTTTGGATCCAATGGACAGCGTCTCTGATGTTGACTACATTTTTGACCTAAAATTACAAACTCAAGAATTCCTTCGATATGAAATGGAATATTCAATACCGGCGAACATGTTGCCAATTGATCAATATCAAACAATTATTTGCATTAATGGATCAGCCCAACTAGACATAGGCACAAAACATCAATACTCTGCCACTTGCGCACCTGTGACTAACTACATGAAAGATGGTGAATTCCTTCAACAGAGCACTTCACACAGACCCTAGGAGACTGCACTGCACAACTAGCAGAGCTCAAGGCTCTGGTCATGGCATTGGAACACACAGATCCAGACCAGCTAATGCTGATAGTTTGTGATTCATACTACTGTGTCCAGTCCTTTAATTAATATCTGCATTACTGGCGTAATAATGGGTTCAGAGATTCAAAAGGTAACACCATTAAACAGGTTACTTTGTGGGAATGTGGCAGATCTGAAGGAAAGGCTACCAAATGCCCATGTAGCTCATTCACTGGGACATCAACATGTAGGGGTGTGTGTTGCAGGCAATACTTTGGCTGATGAACGTGCCAAGCCAGCAGTAGCTATGGCTTTTGTTGCTGCAATAACTCATTCACAAATGAGATTGGATGATAAAACACTTGCTGCTGTGAAAGCTTTGGCCGACGGCAAGCCATTACCAAAGACATATCCTGCCAAATGTTCCTACTATATAACTAGCCTCAATACTGCCTTGATAACAATACCAGGAATGGGTGATCGTGTGATTCCCAATCAAGATCAAAGATCTGAGTTGATAAAAGTAGCACTTGAGGGAATTGCTTTTGCCCATGTAGGCGTGGCGGCGACTATTTCTTTACTACAAAACATTTTTCCTCACACAAGGTCCATCAAGACGTTTCCCTAGTGAACATTTCAGCTATACCAGTTCCTGATGGGATTATCTGGGATAAAGTACCCTTTGATATATTTGGCCGGAAGGAGGTTCTTCAAATTCCACATGTTTTCAAACTTTCTTTTAATTATGTAATAATACCTAGGGTTGTTTCTGATGACTGGGATGTAAAAACTGTTGATTCTATGCTATCTGAGCTAGAGTGCTTTACAGTATTTGAAAGTGAAGACATTTACCAAACAAAAGAAAATGCTGGTGCTATGTTCTGTTACAATTATCACGGACATCATTTCATATAGCAAGTACCTGGAAGACTATTTTTAATTATACACAATGGGAATACTGTCCTACCCCACCAATGGGGAGTTCTAAAATATATATCGATAAGTTTATATATTTTTCTGGGCATAATGTTCAAGATGCTGTGTCCTATTATTTTAAATTATCCTGGATGGAAATGCACAATGTATTGTTTACAGATACAAAATTGATTTATTATGATTCCTTTGTTTATCAGTTGGCTATAGAAGGCTTTGAATAATGGATGAAGTCGGTTGACTTAAAGAGGGATTAGGGAACTAAGATTTGGCAAATACAGGGAACTGAAGCTTTATTTAGAGCATGCTTGATACCTTTACAAATTATATTTTTTAATGAAATGATACAGTCCAGAAGACAAGTTGTTTAGGCTTAGTAAAAATTAAAGAGTTAAATGTGCCCAATATCCCCACTCCCACAAAATCTTACAAATGGCAAAAGTACATTAGTGCAGCTGAAGAACAGCTCGATGGGTAGGTCTGAAATTTATTTTTTATTTTTGTTATTTTTTTTAAATTTATTTTATTGATTTTATCATATCAAACATATAAAAGTAAAACAGTCCCTTCAAAGCAGCACTTCTAAAGAGCAATAGCCACCCACTGCAATATTAACATACATTTCGTGCAGGAGAAATCAGACAGGTACACATTGATCATTACAATCCATTTGTCCTTCTAAATTTCCCATCCATTAATTGGGGACGAGATCCGTACCAAATTACCACGGGCCAGCTTTCTGGCAGAAATGCAGTAGTGATAACATACAGCAGAATAAGGGACATCAACAGATACAAACGGAAGAGGCAGGTGGGGAATACAGCCAGACATCAACAACCGTTCACCTTTCCTGGCGTAGATGCCAACATACAGAGGGGTCAGTAACTCAGTCCGGGCTTCTTTGGTTATATCACTCACTCGTCTTGGGCCGCTAAGAAGTTATTCAACGGGGCCCAACTGTCTTTGGGTCTAGACCCTTCAGGCATCAAGCTCCAGAAGACCATAAGCTGATCATGACAAAAAAGCAGCATCACTTAACCATTCAGAACGGCGCGCCACTCTCGTCCCGCCCCAGCACATGGCCACTCTACGCTTGGCCAACAACAATAGCAGGCCCACCATGCGTCTGTGTGTTGCCCGGATGTCCTCCACACAACCAAGCAGCGCGGTTCTAGGAGTGGCAGGAATTTCTATTTCGACCATTTCAGAGATTGCATTGAAAACTGACACCCAAAAGGCGTAAACATCCGCACACTCCCATGCCAAATGTAAAAAACTAGGTCTGAAATTGAACTTTTAACACAACACTTTCAAGTACTGGTGGGTGGTTATTGTGGCTAGTGGACACAAATGGCTGTCAGGCATGTTTTGTACATTTTAAAGGTGGTTTTAGAGAGAACAGGCTAGACCGTCGCTATGTGTCATTAAAACCTCAGGGTATTATGACAACATACAGTGAAGGAAAAGTATGCCAGCAATGGTAAAAAAGCTCCTCACTAGATGCTGGAAAAGAACACCTCGGTCTCCTATGCAACAATACGGACTTACAAGACTTTCTATTAGGCTCCAGATGGCAACTTAAAAAGTGCTTCTTATATGCAATTTATAATGAAATTTGGAAACTCTTGCAAGAAGATGCCGCCGCCCGCTTAAGGCAAATCGATCAAGAAAATTTACTGAAAGAATTAGCCATTGTAGATAATGGGATTAACACCTTGTCTGACCGCACATACACTCTTCACAACATCATTTTTTCTGCAATTGACATTATGCAAACTGGCATCTCATTTTTAAAACATGAACAGAGTCAATTTAAGTCCATTATGCAGTTAGTTTGGAGACTACAGACATTGAAAAATGGTCATGTCGCATGGCATTACATCAGGGCCAAGGACCTGTTTGCTGCATTTAATGTGATGCAGCAACAACAAATAATGGCTAAGAAAGAAGCTACTTCTATTATGCTAAATATCGAAAAAAAATCATTTTACTGTGGCAGAAATACCATCTACAGCCTGGCTAATTCATGGGGTTATCCAATTCACATCCTGCTTGAAACACATCCTGTAGGCAGATACGAAAGGCTGGGAGATAGTTACATTTATGAGGTGTGGGAGCTACCCTTCTCATACAAATGTTTCAGTGGCACGAAAGAGGTCTTTCTTATAGAACCCGGATGCCCCAAGCCTGACCCCGCCCCAACACCCGCCAAACCTAAACCGACAGTCTGATTGTTTTTGGCATTGGAATAATTTTCTTTACAAATGTCAATTACTTAAAATCATAAATCATAAAAACGTATCCTGTAAGTCAAAATTCAATCCTGTCATAAATCTCATAAATCATGATAACGACACAACCAAGGATCCTCCCGCGTCCCGAACACCGTTGGACCACACAGGTGAACCGTACTTCACTTGTATCCTTGGGGGGGCAGTTCCCAACACCTCACTGTCCCTTGTCCTCGTGCTCCGGGTTCCGCCCCCACCCCAACACCAAGCTGCCATGAGGGTGCAATGGGGTGGCCAGGATTGGGAGCCCCATGCCCACCCCAGCGATTTGGGCACCCTAACCCCCAAGCTGGTGTGTACATCGGCTGGTTGATTCAGGACTGCAGGATCCTACCTTCGGTGTTATCCAGGGTACCCTGCCTTGGGTACCTCTCTGTTGCTTAGGGTGAATTTATTATCTCATCTCATGCCAAGAGGGTGACCAGGGGCCCAGAGGTCCTTCGCCCTCCCCACCCCTAAACGAACTGTGGGAAAAGGCCCAAACATCCTCAATGCAATGGTATGTGCCTGCATCAGAGAAATGCACCCTCTTCTTAGCATCTGTCTGCACCTTCAAACAGTCAGCATGGGGTATTTCCAGCACACCCTGGACCGGGACACTACCACTGTAGACTTACCTCTCCCACATCCAGGTCTCACCTCTGTATGTCAGTGAGGTCTGGGAACAGAAGTCCCCCGCACCCCTTCACCCTCTGGACCAGTCACTGCATCTGAGTGACTCTCAGACCACCGATCCCACACCACTGGTTACGCTGCGAAACTGATGCCAAATGAGGCTTGTGGAGCAGTGGAAACCTGGAAGCCACTTGCCAAACAAAGGAGTGACCGAGCACCCATACATTATAACACGTCCTTCTACTGAAACAGAGGAAACAAGCATGAGTATGTTGTACAGAAGTGAAGGATAAGCAAAGTGAAAATAGCTTTTGTTATTGCAGCACAGGCCGAATATAACGTCAACAGCAGCCGGAGGACCACAAGCCACTCGTTTTCGTTTCCCCAGAGGACATACTGGTGTTTGCCGCTACAGCAGTTGCCCCTCTATGAAATGACTGACAAATAACCAGCTTGGCCCCTCAGCTGCTCCTAAGGCCGCCGCCCTGTCTGAAGAGAACCAATACCGAACCAAGCACTCTTCACCCAAGTGAAGGACAACCTTGCTGAGGAACCAGTATTTAGGCGAACCACCATGGACATTCCCCAATCATCTACCGGGGCACAAGGGGGAACCTTGTGCAGCTCAAAGTTTAATGGCTGTCCCTCACCCTCTTGGGTCGAGACTGGCTCAGAGTGGTTGGGCCATCTGTCAACAAATTTGGCCTGTTATTTGAAGGGAGTTCCTGTCCCCTTGATTTGACCAGCGTTCTACGTGCTCTCAAATGGAAGTTATGTACTTCTAAACAGTGAGAGCTGTTGTGGAATGCAAGCTGGAATAGCCTATGTAGTTTCGGTCTACCAACATCCTTTTTCACCCAACACAACAGACAAAAGTAGCAGACATATGGCCTCATATTGCAATTTCTAATGTAAATTTTGACAAGCTGAGCAGACTAAAAGCTCTTTTGTTTCAGAAACATGTAGCGCTGACATCTGCCCATGAGACCTACGTGCTCCAAGTAGCAAAGTAATCTGCGGAAATACAGTCCCTTTAAAAAAGAAAATGTTCAAAGACACTTTGGTGAACTCGTGGGACAGATTTTTACTGCGTCCAATACTGCCAGGATTGTACACTTCTTTAAGGTTGTTGGTTCTGCGTTTCTCAGCACATTTTCATCTATATTTGGCATAATACCTTCAGCCTTACACTCAATATTTTCAGGTGTAATTGGGAGAGTCCCAATTACTTTGGCCTTTAATGGTGGCATTTTGCTGTTGCTATGTTTTATTCGCAATGGCTGCCCCATCTCAAGAAGGATGACTGAAGGCAATTCCGCCAGACCAACTGTGTTGTGAACACATGATGCAGTATATCGGAGCACCATTTCTTGAGGGACTGGACTGCAACTGGTCTTTGTCATCTAGACTGGTCTTGGACTATGTGCAGCCCGTGTTTTGTTGCCTATGGTGCCTTTTCGAATGTGCACTACAACAATGTCTTTCTATGCAGCGCTTACCTTCACTGGACGCTGACCTGGTGATGATCTCGCTGAGGACTCATTACTAAACATGTGCGTTGAGAGTGAGTTTGCTACGGGAAGCCTCCTATGAGCCGCCATTTGTGGATCAAGTGGCTCTTGATACTTTAACATCTGGCACTACATGGAACGCTACCACCTTGGCTGGAGCCTAGGTTTTGGAACACGAGCACGCTTTGACTTTCCTTGGCACTGATTTGATCAACTTAACATCTGCTGAAGTGGGAACTCTACTTGATTCAGTTGTCCTGGATATAATTGGCACTTTTTGAAATGACAATGGCTTTTAAATATGATATTCGGCTTTTAACAAAACACAGTTCTCTTTTAAATTGACTGTTTTCATTTGGCCTGCATCAGTGTGCTATGCTTATCAACTTGGATATTCATATAGTTTAGTTTAATAGAGCATTGATTGTGTATTCCTCTACACTTTGAACCGACAAAGGAGGGTTTATGAGGTTACTTTAGCAGATTTTTATGGGCATTTTAATGTCGCCATAGGCCTGCAGTTTGCGCCCTTTTAGCTTAGTAGCAATTCCCTTTTATTCATTTTTTTTTTTAGCTGAAGTTATGTTCCGTGGTGATGTTTTCTTTCTTTTAACTCATACATTTTCAGCCTAGAAACTGTTTTCATTCCTTTTAATCTGACATTCTCATTCTGTGCTTTGCTCGAGGCTGTACTCGGTATTGTTGTCAGTACAAAGTGGAACATACCACAGTCTCTGCCACTTCACAGGAAACATGTGTGTTTTTACATTAGGGCAGTTTTTTCAGAACACCAGTTGTTTTATTATAAAACATCCTTTTGCCCCCTGTATATTAGAGGGTGAGTTCCAGCCAGAAAATTGCCATTGCATGCTGTTGCTTCATTGCAGCTGTCTGCTGAGACTTGACGTCTTCTCCATCACCATGAGAGAGGACCCTTAGTAGACCATCAGCCCTCTTCGTTACTACCATATCCAGGTATGGGGATGGTGTCTTTCTGGGGATCTGGAAGGGCGGATTAGGGATAACACTGCTGTAACCTAGTAGTACTTTAGTGGTGCAGGTAGGAATTACAACAGTTAGCATTCTGACGCTATGGTGAGACTTTGGGTAAAGCGCCCCCGCCAAAGTGGGGGGGCGCGGCCCGTTAGGAGCCGGGGGCTACGCGGCCCCTGCACTCCCTTCTAGTGCGCACCTAGGGTGCGCAGATCGCCGGGCAGACTTCCGCCCCCGGGCCTCGCGAGGCTCGGGCGGAAGTCTTCCCCCAAGAGGAACGTTGGATCCGCGTCGGACCCTAACCGGTTCTGGCCGCCGCGGACTGGTGGGGGGGCTATTTAATGGCCCCCCCAAGAAGGCAAGTCCTTCTTTCCATTTCGCGGCGGCCGGACGGGAGCGGGGTCCCGCGTTTGCTGTTCTTCGTGCTGTGTTGGTGTTCCTGGCCCTTCGCTCACTCAAGGATCGTCGTCCTCGGGCTTTCAGGATTACGTAGGCGTCGCGTCCAGGGTCCCGGTGAGGAGAATCCTTCGACGGTGTGGCCGGTGAGTATTTCGACCGCGGTGGGCTAGCCGGGGGGGCTTTCTTTCATCGGGTTTGGCGCAGCTGTAGACAGACAGCTGCCTCAGTTGTCGGTAAGAGAGCGCGTAACAGGCGCTATATTCGGCGCTGGGGGGAGTTTAGGAGCGCCGTGCTCAGATTTTCTTGGCATAGCTCCGTCATAATTTACCAGGGGACTTGCTTTCATAACTGTGGAAACGGCTAATGCTGTTTGGCGGCTCTTTGAACAGGATTTTCTGAAGGGCATCTTTTGGCTGGTAGAAGTTAGTTTGGTCAGTTAACTGAGTAAATGTGAGCCATTTGGGTAAAGCGCAGCGCGTCATAAGCAGGCTGTTTATCAGTGTTGTATACTTTCTGCATTGTTGAGATTTGTCATTTGTTGGTGTTATTTTACACCTGGTGGGAAGCATTTGTTTTATACTACATTCTACCATTGCCGCATTGTTTATTGTACATCTTTTTTTAAAAAAAAGGTTATACAGTTTCCTCCTCGTGGCCTGGCTGGTTCTAAGCTGGGTGAAATGTGTTACTTGCGGTCCGGGATACAGTAGTTAACTGTGTGTGTATTCATTTTGTTGCAGGTTCACCAATCCAAAAAAAAAAGTAAATTTAAATATTTATATAGGTATTTGTTAGGCATCGTCAGATCAGGGGTGATCCTTGCATCTTACATTTGATCATGGCTCCTAAGAAGGCGGGCGCCTCAAAAAAAAGTGGGAATGATCCGGAATTATCACAGTTGTTGAGATTGGTCCTAGAAAAGTTAGGCAGAGAGGAAGCAAGCGAGGTCACGGGGGCACCCGTTCGTGATGCTGGTGGGGAGGGGAGCAGCCGCCCTAAGCGGTCCCACGTAGCTCCAAGCGCAGCTTTTCCTCCAGTTAAGCGCGCGAAGAAGGGAAGAACGCAGGCTCCAGCCTGTTCTTCTCAGCCCCTCTCTATAGTTGCCACTACTGCCGTGGACAGTCCACCTGTGCATGTTGACTTGCCAGAATCCTCCGCCCCGGTTGCTGTCCCTTTCCCCGCGACCCCGGGCATAACACCAGCACTAGGGTTAGAAGGGGTCTTGGCGGATATTCGCAAATCCTTGGCCTCTTTGGCACCCGCGGCACAGGCTGGGGCCCCTCCCGCCCCCTTAACTGTGGTAGCCTCGCCCGCAGCAGTACCTGCAGCACTGCCTGTACCCCCCCCCAGCTTCTAAGGCTCCTGAGCATCTTGCAGCGGCACAGGACCCATCCAGGCAAACATTGCTTGAAGTATCCAGATTGTTAGCCAGTATTAGTACACCACTTGTTGTACCGCCCCCTCCCACAACGCCATGGGTGGCGGCGGATTCTCTACAGAGCACACTAAAAGATCTAAAGAGACAGGTGGATGCGCTATCGGCTTCACATACAACGAACTTACAGGCATCTGTTCTCAGCCAGAGTGTCACCCTGACACCTGGCGCTGTTGTCACCTCACCTCCCATAGTTCAAAGTGTTCAGCCTGAGCCCAGCAAGGTTCCGGTTCAGGATAACTCTACAAAGGAAGGGACATCAGACGCGGTGCTATCCAGACCAGGTAAGCTGACAGCACACGTTGCTACAGAGGTTAAGGAGAAGATCTGGAAAGGGGAATTTGTGGATATCTTTTCACTAATAAGGGCAAAAAGGAGAGAGGCCGAGCCTAGAGATAAAGAATCCAAGTCTTCATTCTTTGGGGAGAGGAAACCCAGGGTGGAAGAGAGCATTACTAATTGGTTATTGGGTTTTAATGTATTCATGTCGGTCTGGCTGGAGAAGAAACCGGAGTTGGCCTCCTCTTTGATATACTATGCAAATAAAATTTTGAAGGCCCAGCACACTTATGGGGGGTATGCTTGGTTAGAATACGACAGGGACTTCTGCTGGGCTAGGGTGGAGGATCCATCCATCGGGTGGGATCAAACTGAGGTGGAAGTCTGGATGGAATGCGTTAACAACAAGGTTTCTGGGAGGCAGCCCTTTCGGACTCAGGCCCATAGCGAGAGGAAGGGCTCTTGCTGGGCATTCAACCGAGGCGGGTGTTCACGTCCCGCGGGATCTTGCAAGTTCAGGCATAACTGTGCCTTCTGCGGGCACCCCTCCCACCCGGAATCTAAGTGTATTAAGAAGTCTAAAGAGAGGGGCAGGGATTCAAGTAAGCCAGCAAATTGACCTCCCCCTGCCTTCCCCTATTAGACGAAACACATTGCTCCCATGGTTGCAGGCTTACCCTGCTTTAGATGCTGCAAAGTTACTCTTTCACGGGTTTTCCTGCGGGTTTAGGATCCCCGCCTCAAATGTGACGCCAGTAAATCACTGTAAAAACTTAGTCTCAGCATCACAGAACTCTTGCGTGGTGGCCAGGAAGCTGGCAAAGGAGCGAGCCCTGGGGAGACTGGCGGGCCCCTTTGCAAGACCACCTTTATCCGGCTTTGTGTGCTCCCCTTTGGGAGTGGTGCCCAAGAGGGAACCAGGGCAGTTCAGACTGATTCACAATTTGTCTGCCCCCCGGGGGTCATCAGTTAACGATGCCATTGACCCCCAGCTTTGCTCTGTTCGTTATGCATCAGTTGACAACGCATTGGAAAAGGTAAGGGCACTGGGCCAAGGGGCCCTGTTAGCAAAGACCGACATTGAGTCAGCTTTCCGTCTTCTCCCAGTCCACCCAGATGATTATCATCTATTGGGTTTTCAGTTCCATGGGCAATACTTCTATGATAAATGTATGCCCATGGGTTGTAGTATATCATGTAGTTATTTTGAACAATTCAGCACCTTTCTCCAGTGGGCTTTCTCACTTCGCACTGGTCACCCCGATGTCATTCATTATTTGGATGATTTCCTAATCTTGGGTCCCCCAGGGTCTGACAAATGCGGGTGGGCTCTCCAGGCCTTGATTGCAATGTTTGAAGAATTCGGGGTTCCTTTGGCCCCCGAGAAGACAGCCGGTCCCACTACTTGCATCACTTTCCTGGGAATTGAAATTGATTTGGTGGCGGGGGAGTGTCGCTTGCCTCAGGAGAAGTTGCTAGCTTTTAAAGAATCCATTCACGTAATGTTGTCTCACGAGAAGGTTACCCTACACCAGCTTCAGGTGCTGGTAGGCCAACTAAATTTTGCATTAAGAATCATCCCCATGGCCCGCCCCTTTTCTAGATCTATCGCTCGTTCAATGTCCGGGCTGGTGGAAAAACATCACCACACTCGTCTATCAGTAGAGGTTAGGGGAGACCTAAGGCTGTGGGAGTTTTTTCTGAAAAATTTCAATGGTGCGGTCATCTGGCCCAAAAAGGCTATTTCCAGCCCAACATTGGGTTTGTATACCGATTCGGCTGGTAGCGTAGGTTTTGGAGCTATTTTGGGCCCCCGGTGGTGCAGAGCTGACTGGCCCGTAGATTGGGTTGCTAAGGGTTGGACCAAGAACATAGCTTTTTTGGAGTTATTCCCTATCGTGGTAGCAGTAAATATTTGGGCGGAGATATTGAAGAACAGGGTGGTAATCTTTTGGTCTGACAACATGGCAGTAGTAGAAGTCATTAACCGCCAAGGGGCTTCATGCCAGCTGGTACTACGCCTGTTGAAGCATCTGATCTTAACATGCTTGCAACACAACATTACTTTCAAAGCTAAACATGTGCCGGGGGTTCATAACAACGCTGCTGACGCCCTGTCTCGCTCATTAATGCAGGACTTTCTGCGGTATCACCCCCAGGCGATGGAGAAGATGTCGGAGTTCCCAGAGTCTCTGTGGAGAATTGGTGCCCCGCCCTCCCCGATTTAGTTGCAACATCTCTTGCACCACGTACTAAGAAAGCTTACGAGAATGATTTTTATAATTACAGGCGATTCTTACAGTCACAGCAGATCCTTGACCCATTCACCGAGTTCGCAGTTTGTGCTTTCCTGTCGCATCTAAAAACCCAGGGGCGCCCAGTTTCGTGCGCAAAGGCTTATTTGTCGGCAATACGTTTCTTCGCAAAAATCAGGCAACTCGAGGCACCCCTGAATACGTTTATTATAAATAGGGCCTTAACAGGTTGGGCCAGGGTGACTCGTGTTCAAGCAGATTCTAGGCGCCCCATTACCGCACCCCTGCTCGGGAACATACTGGGCGCACTTCCAGGCATCTGCTCGTCCCCCGCAGAGGCAGCTTTATTTTCCGCGGCTTTCGCAGTGGCCTTTTACGGGGCCTTCCGAATTAGTGAATTGGTGGGCGCTGCCAAGGGCGACCATGCGGGGGGGCTACAATGGGACGACATTACGTCCGGCGCGGGGTTCCTTTCGATAGTCTTGCGTAAATCAAAAACGGACCAGCTTCAGAGAGGGGCGCTTATCTCGCTCAGGGCCGCACCCGGGTCTCCATTATGCCCAGTGCTGCTTACAAATAATTACCTCCAGGTCCGTCCCAGGGCTGGATCGTCCGCTTTGTTCTTACACCTCAACGGGGATTGCTTATCGCGCTACCAATTCTTGATGGTCTTTAGGCGTAGAACAATCAGGTTACTCCTCCCATTCTTTTAGAATAGGGGCAGCCACACTAGCGGCTGGTGCTGGTTTGGCGTCCACCACAGTGAAAGGCATCGGCCGGTGGTCATCGGAGTGTTACAAACTGTACATTAGGCCGGAATTGGCATAAAGGGGGCAATGGGATCGTATATGAATGCCTCACGCTCTTTTCTTTTCATTTCAGTACAATGTCTCAACGTATAGTTTGGGTTCTGGGACATTCATTTGTTCGTCGGGCGGCGTACCGGGTGCAACAGCTCCGTGGGTCGAATCCGGCGAGGGTTCAAGGTGTGGCGTTCCGCTGGTGTGGAATTGGCGGTGCGGGCGTCACTCAGCTACAACATTTGGTAACTATGGCGAAGGGATGCGCGGGGCTTCAGTCCCCGGATCTTGTCATTATTCACATAGGAGGCAACGACTTGGTGAGATTGGGCCGCAAGACTCTAAGAGAAACAGTATTTTTAGAGATTACTCAATTGGCAAAGCAATTTCCAAATGCGGCGATTGCATGGTCCCACATGGTGCCACGTCGAAAATGGGGTACTGGGATCAAGTCACGGACTATCAACGTTTCGGTACGTCGGCTGAACGCCGAGATGGCAAAGCTTTGCCCGGGCCCAGGACGGCTATGGAACATCCCCCATAAACTATTAAAGGGCTCACACATGTTCCACAAGGATCAGGTGCACCTATCGGATTCAGGGACCGATCAATTCATTGACGACATGTGGGCTTTTGCGCGTGGTTTGTTTTATGGTGGGGAGGGCGAAGGACCTTTTGGGCCCTGGTCGCCCTCGTGGCGGAAATTGAGATGTGACTAGAAGCAACAGGGGGGGTCCCCAAGGTGGGGCCCCCGGGAGGACACCTGGGATAGGATCCTGAAGTTCTGAGCCAACCACGGATGTACACACCAGATCAGGGGGTAAGGGAGCTCAGATAGCTGGGGGGAACATGGGGCTCCGGCCCCTGGCCGCCCCGTTACACCCCGAGTCTGATTGGTGTTTGGAGGAGGGGGCGGAACCTGAAGCATGAGGACAAGGTACAGTGTTGTAGGCAGGCTAACCGCCCCTCCTAGGGATACAGGTGATAGATGGGTCACCTGTGTGGTCCAATGGTGGTTCAGGACCGGAAGGGATCCTGTCAGAATTGATTTATGATCACAAGAAAAGCTCATGACGTGTAGATTGAAGATGTGTAGATATTGATATGCTTGAAAAGATTTGAGATGTTTGATGTTTTGAATAAAACACTTCCAACGTTTACTACTTGTCAATTGGTATATTTCTGGTGGGGAGTGGGGGTCGCATGGAGGCCTCCGGGTCCTAGGGTAAAGCGCCCCCGCCAAAGTGGGGGGGCGCGGCCCGTTAGGAGCCGGGGGCTACGCGGCCCCTGCACTCCCTTCTAGTGCGCACCTAGGGTGCGCAGATCGCCGGGCAGACTTCCGCCCCGGGCCTCGCGAGGCTCGGGCGGAAGTCTTCCCCCAAGAGGAACGTTGGATCCGCGTCGGACCCTAACCGGTTCTGGCCGCCGCGGACTGGTGGGGGGGCTATTTAATGGCCCCCCCAAGAAGGCAAGTCCTTCTTTCCATTTCGCGGCGGCCGGACGGGAGCGGGGTCCCGCGTTTGACCCACCCACCCTCTCCATGTTGTTAGGCAGTAGGCATGCGGAAATTGAGATGTGAGGCGGAAATTTAGATGTGACTAGAAGCAACAGGGGGGGTCCCCAAGGTGGGGCCCCCGGGAGGACACCTGGGATAGGATCCTGAAGTTCTGAGCCAACCACGGATGTACACACCAGATCAGGGGGTAAGGGAGCTCAGATAGCTGGGGGGAACATGGGGCTCCAGCCCCTGGCCGCCCCGTTACACCCCGAGTCTGATTGGTGTTTGGAGGAGGGGGCGGAACCTGAAGCATGAGGACAAGGTACAGTGTTGTAGGCAGGCTAACCGCCCCTCCTAGGGATACAGGTGATAGATGGGTCACCTGTGTGGTCCAATGGTGGTTCAGGACCGGAAGGGATCCTGTCAGAATTGATTTATGATCACAAGAAAAGCTCATGACGTGTAGATTGAAGATGTGTAGATATTGATATGCTTGAAAAGATTTGAGATGTTTGATGTTTTGAATAAAACACTTCCAACGTTTACTACTTGTCAATTGGTATATTTCTGGTGGGGAGTGGGGGTCGCATGGAGGCCTCCGGGTCCTATCGTATGTTTCACTTTCTTTGTCACCACATAGCTATTATTATATTTTAGCAGACTAATCATTGCAGGACATGCCATTTTATCTAGAACACAGTTGATGCAATAAAATATAGAGAACTAATGTCTGCTTCTGTTTGCCTTTTTATGTATGAGATGAATGTAACTGAGAGAAAAGGAAGAGATCTGTTACGTCGTGATTTTCCTGAGAAATCAGAATGTCATGCGCACAGCTGCCACAAATCACCACCACTTTCAGATGCTGGTGAGCTACTGCTATCTGGCTGAAAGGCTTAGGCCAACAGTTGTCACATGGTGTGGAATTGGACTCAGCTCCCCATAAATTGGTGGTGCTGCCGCCCGAATCCAGCAGTCTCATTAGTATAATGAGAGCCAACACGACAATATCACTTAGATAGATAGATAGATAGATAGATAGATAGATAGATAGATAGATAGATAGATAGATAGATTTTTTTCACTCACTTTATATTATTAAATTATGCTTACTTGGCAATGTAGTAGTTTCCACTAGGTGACCACTACAATATATTGGAAATGTTGTAATGGTAAGTCAATGGTTGTGCTGTATGAGCAGTAGAGTACGCACAAGAAATACATGTTTTTAAATCCTATAAACTAATCCTGGAGGAAATTTGAGTTTATCATTTGCAAAGGGTTTCAAGTGGATCCATTTGTCACATGTCAATGTCCATTGCAAGTCACATGTCAATTTACACTGGCAGAGCAGAAAAAAAACAAGCAGAAAGCAGAAATCTATAGATTAAGTGCAAAAATACCGAATAAAACAAATTGACACCGCTAGAAACAAATAACCCTTTCTAAGGCACAACTAGAATTAACTTGCACTATCTTCATAAAAAAAAATCATATGTCAAAAAATAGCCACGCGGTACCAACTAGATCCAACAGAATCCATTTATTACAGCCTGGATTTTACCTCGGCGCACAATTTGAAACGCCCCTGTTAATAAAATGAATGGGCAGTTGAGAATGACCCCTGTGTACATGGGAATGTATCTGCCAAGTTAACTACAATTTGGTAAAGAATGCGTTTCATAATGTCTCTTTCTCCACTTGTGACTAAAATGTTGTATTTTATCACTACACATCCCTAAGACGATATACACTTTTGTTGTAACCGTAGCACTGCATTTTGTCTTCCAGAAGTACAGTACACAAATAAAGACAGAAAGCAAATACAGGATCACAGTAGTAGCGGTGTCTATTGTTTGACATTCCAAGAGCCCTGCCCCCTTCAGCCTGCGATGGGGATTAGAGCATTTCCCCCAAATGGGTTTTCTAAGCTCTTCTTCTGTTTGTCCTTTCCCGGGCTCAAACAAGACAGATCGCCAGTGTTGAGGCAGACAGCGCCCGCCACCCTCTTGGCTAAGTGAAATGCTTGTTCCTGAGATTACAGTAATTACAACCGCAGCGTGAGCTCCAAACACGCGCTAAATGAAACATCAGCACGTCAATGGGAAGATAAACAGCGCATTCTTGCTTTAAGACAACCCCCCGGGCAGCCCTAACAAGCGCAAATTGACCTGCCAGTTCGGAGCGAGTCTGCTCATCAGGGCCCAGGTTTAAAGTTGATGGCTGTAGTTGGTGGGGAGGAGCACTCGGGGTGGACACGGTGCACCATAAACCCACAGCTTCTCGAACCGAGCAGGACAGAATGATTTATGGGATCTGCCTTACGCCAAGGCACACAGTCCCTCCCAGGCCTCCCCTGTGGCGACACAGGCTGGAGGTGACAGGGACTGAAAGAACTGGGCACCAGGCACATGTCGATATCCCCTGTGTGTAATTAGCTCAGTTTTGTCATCCAAATATTCGTTGCATCTCCTGAGCAGGGCCAGGGTGCACATAACATCTCCACTTAGAGATTGTGGTTTAATTTGCAGCGGTCAAGCGCTTCCTTTCAGTGGCTAAATAATGATGTTTTAAGGGTACCTTTGGCCACTTGCCTAGTCTGGAACTTTCTGACGTGAGAGAAAATATATGCAACAAATGTACAACTGGAACTCATAAAGGCCCGAGGTTTAGGATAGGTTGCATTTACATTTATGTAGGCTTACAGCCCTGATTCCTAGTACTGGTGCTATTATCTCACCTGATGAATACAATGCCAAGGGTAATGTGCAGATTTTGGTGTTTATCGCATCAAAATTCGTATTGTGTTCTATACATTTTGCCCTTGTGAAATTCCGGCAGCTTGACGTGCTAAAATATAAATAAGGGTGATGTATTTAATTCTCCTGGTAATTCCACGGTATATTAAATATCACCCAACTTAGAATTCCTACCAACATGCACACAGGGTTTGGCGTCGGGTCGCAAAACACCTATCAACTTGTAATCAGGGCCTTCAGTGCTAGTTGACAAGTGTTTTTTGATCCCTGCATAAACCTCTGTCTGCGCAGGTATCAGAGAGGAGTTGTGTGATACTCACAGCATCTTATAATTACCAGGTGCACTAAATATCTCACCTGCCAAGCCTTCCGGAATTTCACAGGGGGAAGTGCATGGTGTTCACTGCAACATGTGGATAGTGGTGCATTAAGCACACAAATCCATGTTACTCCCCAGAAACTCGTAATAAGTGCTATTTATCGCACTCCATAAAAATGTATTCCATGAGAATTGGTAATATGGATGTAGCGCACCCCTTCAAGGTGCAGCGGTACAACTCGCGGCTCCCCTGGATCCACACCCTTCACTGCTATTGCATTATCTGGCTAAGTAGCTGGCAGGGGAGTCCTCAAGTAGATGGGTCGGGTTTCCTGTTCCTTGTCTCTAGAGTGACCAGATTTTCAGAACAAATGACAGAGTGTCATGCCAATTGGCACTTAGGACCTGGGGGCTCCGTGGCCCGGGCCCTGTGCGCCATTCTGGCATTGGCCGGCCGTGTTCCTTCCTCCCTCTTGCCTCACCAGACGAGGAAGCAGAAGGAAGTTGGGAGTCACGCATGAGGTGCATCACTTCCACCCGGCGACACCACTTCCACAAAGGTGTATTTAGGTGCCCCCCAGATCAGGCCTCGTCCCTTTCTCGTGCATTAGGTCATTGTTATTTCAAATCAGATCTGCTCAAACCCAGCGTGAAGAAGACCTGGGCGACCGTGTTGCCCCGAGCCTGAGCAGCCTCTCATTTGGGCACCTGTGTCGCCCCAGCCAGCCTTTACTTTGGGCGGCCGTGTCACCACGACCAGCCTTTCCTTTGGGCGCCCATGTCACCCGACCCCTCTAACCCTGAAATACAGCAACCACACATCTCTTGAAGGAAAGGGAGTAGCTTAACTGCCAGAGCTACCAACTTTGGAGATGGGGACTCAGGTTCCAGGCTCTGGACAACTAAAGGCCCTCATTAAGTCCTGGGCAGGGACTGAGCTCCTAGCTTGCTAGCCCTGCTTTATAGTTAAAGTGTGCCCACAGACATTCCTCCTAGGTTTTTCCCCTCAACCCCCTTGTTTTCCCAGTTTTATCTGTAGCCTTTCCTTACCTTAAATTATACTTGCCCCAGTAGCTCAATCCCTGCGCTGCCTTCCTGGCCTTGGTGAGGCTGCTCAGTTCAATTTTTCACTGGCTTCGACCGAAGTTGGCTCTGGCCAGGTCCTAGCAACATGGGCCGGGATTGCAGGTAAGTATGGGCATTTGGGGGAGTGTTTTTTTTTTATTCCTTTGGTGTTTTCTAGTAGTGCATACCTAATTTGGTTGTGTAGAAGGGTTTTATAATTTTGATTTAAAGCTCATTCAGGATATTAGTCACCTTGCTGGGTCATGGCTTCTGGAAAAAGCCGGGTAAGCAAGAGGTAAGGCAAAGACCCAGAATTGTCTAATTGTTGTAATTAGTCTTGGCAAAATTGGGTGAGGGAAACTAAGAGAGCTCTGGCTCTGAGTCTGAGGGAGAAAAAGCCAAGGTTGTGAGTGACTGCCCTAGACAGCCTCATGTGCCTCCCCATGCTGCTTTCCCACCAGTCAAGCGTAGGACTAGGATGCAGTCCTGTAGAGAAGGTCATTGAATCGGTACAGCAACCCACTCCCCCTTGCGGGTCTGACGCTCCTAGCCTCGCTGCGCATACTACAATATCTCAATCACTCACCCCTAACAGGGGTATTCCTCAATGCAAACCAATGTTAACCCCTCCTTGGTAGGGTGCCTGCCCAATGAGCGGTGTTAGCTCCAGCAGATACACAGGGGCTCTGTGCCATTTTGGCAGATATTAGGCAGGCACAATCGGCCTTGTCCTCAGCTACCTTGGGGGGCACTGCTGGCCAATTTCAGAACGTTACATCTCTTTCCATGGCGACTCCTCCAGCGCCGCCCCCTCAGGCCCAGTCTATGATTTTTATGCACCTGGCGCAGCCGTCGCCTTCAGCCCAGGGCCAGGGCCAGCCATCAAGTTCCCATGATGCCACAGCTCAGGCTTTCCTTTCAGTGACCCAGTTATTGTCCAAGCTGGATACCCCTTCAACCCCTGTCCCTCCTACCGCCCCCTGAATGCCTTCTGATACCATGAGGAATGCCGTTGCCGACCTCAAATGATAGGTCAATGGCATTGGTGCATTGCGTTTCACTGGGGCAGCAGGTCCTTGTAACAAGAGCTCTGGTGACATACAGTCACCGGGCAGGAGGGATCCACCCAATTTGGATTCCGACCGGGCAGGATATATTGTTATCTCAGCCAGGGAAGTTAGCGTCACACATCCCAAAAAATTTGGAAGGGGGAGTTTGTCAATATTTTCTTACTAATTAGGGAGAGAAGGGAAGGGGATCAGAAGGAAAAGGATAGTAAAGACACCGCATCAAAAGAAAAAAAATCCAGGGATGATGAGTTATTTGGTTTTAATGTTTACATGTCTGTGATGCTGGAGAAGAAACCAGAACTGGCTGCTTCCATGATATTCTATTCTAATAAGATACTGAAAGCACATCATGTTTATAGGTGCATCGCATGGTTGGAGTACGATAGGGGCTTCAGCTGGGCAAAAGTAGAGGACCCAGATAAAGGCTGGGACCAGACTGAAGTAAATGTGTGACTTGAGTGCTTGAATAACAAGATACCTGTGAAGCAGCCTTTTCACCAGCAACACACAGGGGACAGGAAGAGCTCTAGTTGTGCCTTTAATAGAAAGGTGGGCTCGCGCCCAGCTGGGTCCTGCAAGTACAAGCATAATTGCTCCTTTTTTGGGCTCCCATCTCACCCTGAGTTTAAGTGTAATACAAAAAAACAAGGAGAAATGCAAGTATGAGAGTAAGCCTTCAAGCTAGACAGGTCTTGCCCACCCCAATATAGATTTCAAGATTGCTCCAGCGGTTGCATTCATATGCCAACAAAGACACAGCAGAATTAGTGTACATGGGTTTCTCTTCTGGTTTCAGGATCCCTGCCCTCAGTGCAACCCTCACCCGCGCTGCAGTAATTTGTGGTCAGCCCACATGCAACAGGAGGTAGTAGCAAAGAAAATTTGAGAAGGAAGGAGAGTTTGTTAGGCAGAATATCTGGCCCCTTCCTCACACCTCCATTAGCGAAGTTTGTTTGCTTGCCACTGGGAGTGGGCCCTAAGAAGGAACCTGGACAATTTAGGCTGATTCGAAACCTTTCAGCCCCTAGGGGTTCTTCGATGAACAAAGCGATCAATCTTCAGCTATGTTTGGTCCGTTCCACAATGGTAGACCAGGCTCTTGTGAGGCTGCGTAACTTGGGCAGGGGGCCCCTCCTGGCGAAGACTGACAAAGAATCTGCCTTTCGGTTACACCCAGGGTTACCTGAATATTACCATCTGTTGGGCTTCCAATTTGCAGGCTTCTATTATTATTTTAAATGCATGCCAATCTGATGTAGTGTGTCCTGCACGTACTTTGAACAATTTAGCTCTATGTGACAGTGGATTTTCACAATGCGCACAGGCCATAATGAAGTGTTCCATTACCTTGACAATTTTTTGGAGCTGGGCCCCCCAGTTTCAGGGAGGTGTTTGTGGGCTTTAAGAGCATTGACTGACATGTTTGAGGAATTGGGGGTTCCTATAGCCCTGGAGAAAACTTTGGGCCCATCAACATGCCTGACATTCCTTGGCATCGAAATAGATACAGAAGCTGGTGAGTGCTGCCTCCCTTTGGATAAGATAATGGCATTTAGACAATCAGTTTACACAGTGTTGGGGCATAAGAAAGTCACCTTGCACCAGCTTCAGGTTCTGGTGGGTCAGCTCAACTTTGCTCTAAGAATTATCCCCATGGCTCATCTGTTTTCACAGTCCATAGCTAGGGAAATGTCAGGCCTTAAAGAAAAGCATCATCATACCCGGATTTCTTCTGAGGTTAAGGAGGACCAACAGATCTGGTCCTCCTTCCTGTAGCAATTTACTGGTGCGGTCATACGGCCTTCTCACCCCACATCCAGTTCTACCCTGGGTCTTTTTACTGATGCTGCGGGTAGTGTGGGGTTTAGAGCTATTGGAAGAGCGCCCCCCCAACATGGGGGGAGCGCAACCCCTTAGGGGTCGGGGACGCCGGGGCCTAACCCTCGCACTAGTTGTGCGCAGGCTGGCCGAGGCTTCCGCTCCCACGCCTCGCGAGACGTGGGAGCGGAAACTCCTAATTTTGGAGCGTTGGGGCAACGTACGGGCAGAACCGGTCTGGGCCGCCGCAAGCCAGTGGGGGGGCTTAAAAGCACCCCCACGGAAGGCTCGGCCTACTTTCCTGTTGGTGCGGCGGCCCGGACCTTCTGTCACAGTCTTGAGGGAGCGGAGCGAGAATCTCACACCGGCACGAGGACTTCAAGCGGGCACACCGTCGGGAGGAGCGGATTAAGGGAGCGGCAGGTCGCGGGCCAGATTCGAGGACGTTCCTTCTGGGCACGAGGACTTCGAGCGCAGCAGTGCGGGCGGCAAGGAGCGGACTCAATTTTTGGACAAGTGGACTTCGAGTGCAGCAGAACAGGCAACAGGGGCATTCTGCTTGGGAGGAAAAGGAGCTTGCGGCACTCCCGGGGCCCATTGTTTCAACAAAAAGAGGTGAGTGAGTGCACGGTGACGGGGCTCTGTGTTTAGGAGTGGTGTTGACTGTGTGCGCGCTCACCTGTTAGGGGGCCCCCCTAGTAACGCGCAGTTTTTAAACAAGTGGGTAACGCGCAGTTTAAAAAAAAAAAAAAAAGTGGGAATTCCCGTTCGGGGGTGCTGAAAAACACGTTTTGTGGCGCAAAAAACGAGTGTGGGGTGTTAGGGCCCCAGGGGTGCGGCTACTAGGCGTGTGTGAATATCTTTTGGGTAGCATTTCAATTTACCTACGGAACAGCGTGGTAGTGGTGATCACTTTACACTAATCTATTATTAGTTATATATGCTGTGCAAAGTAAATTGTTATTAACATCAAAGCCTTCACCATTGGGTTTGGAAAGTGTATGCAGCACGTTTGTTCAATTTTGCGGGTGTTGTTTAACACAATTTATTTTCAGGTCTTACAGGATGGTTAATATTTATCAACCTGAATAACTTGCAATCTAACCTAAGGACTGTTATTTAAAAGATTTCACTTGCAGGGGTATCTGTCTTGGGGGTATCTGTCTTGCAATTTAACCTAAGGACTGTTATTTAAAAATATTTCAATTGCAGGGGTATTTGTCTTGGGGTAAGTGTATTGCAGCTGCTGCATCCTGTTCACTAGGTTGCTCATCTTACGGTTCGATTATGGCATCAACTAGGGTGAGGTTGGGGAAAAGAAAAGGAACTGACCCTGACTTGGCCAAGCTTTTAAAATTAGTTTTGGCAAAATTGGGTGACAGTGACTCAGAAGGGGGGGACGCCCCTTCAGAGGGTGAAGATGGCGGGGAGGGGCCTTCTCGCCCACGTCAGGCACATGTAGCCCCACGTGCAGCTTTCCCTCCAGTCAAACGTAGGAGCAAAAAACAGCTCGCAGCAGTTCAACAAGCAAGTGCAGTCCAACAAGCAAGTGTAATACAGGCACCCCCTTCACCTCCTACAGTGGATCCAGTCCCCCTGGTAGCCCCCATATCTACACCAGTCACAGGAGTTAATCCAGTGCCTCAACCAATCGAGGTGATAGAGGTCCCGGGCCCGGCATTGGGGGTGGATTCCATGCTGGCTGACATACGGCGATCTTTAGCAGTATTAGCAGCCCCAACTACGGGGTTGCCCGTCCATACATCCTACAGTACCCAAGGGGTGACACCGGTGGGGGGCACAACATCAGAGCAGGGGCGGAGTGAGCCTAACCCGCCGGGAGTGTCTCAAGATCCAACAACCCAGACCCTATTGGAAGTATCTCAGATGTTGACTAAGCTGAGTGCACCTCCTGCCCCTCCACCCCCCCCCCACAACTCCATGGGCTAGCGAGTCATTTCAGAGTTCAGTGCAAGATCTGAAGCGCCAGGTTGAGGCTTTGGCGACGGCGCGTGTTGTTCCTTCTTTGCAGGTGTCGTCAGCCAGTCTCTGTGTCAGCCTGGCATCGGGCTCGCTCACTCAGACTCCGCAGGTGGAAAAAGAGCATGGTAAGAGCAGAGAACAAGGCGTTAGTGCCACAAAACCACTTGCTTCTGCTGAAGGGTCAGGGGTGGACACTCTGCTGTCCAGGCCAGGGAAGTTAGCTGCGCACGTGGCTCCAGAGATAAAAGAGAAAATATGGAAAGGGGAATTTGTAGATATTTTTAGCCTGGTTAGGGCTAAGAGAAGAGAAGTAGAAACAAAAGAAAGGGATACAAAATCCTCAGCATTTGGCGAGAAAAAACAGAAGATTGAGGAAAACATTACAAATTGGTTGTTCGGTTACAATGTGTTTATGTCAGTTATGCTTGAGAAAAAGCCAGAATCTGGGACCGCTATGATATTCTATGCGAATAAGATATTAAAGGCTCACCATACGTATGGAGGAAACAATTGGCTAGAATATGACAGGGACTTCAGGTGGGCAAAGGTGGAGGACCCAGCGATAGGGTGGGACCAGACAGAAGTGAATGTTTGGTTAGAGTGCTTTAATAACAAGTTACCCACCAAGCAGCCCTTTCGAGCACAGTACGCGAACGACAAAAAAGGTTCATGTTGGGCTTTCAACAGAAAGACATGTTCACGCCCCGCTGGGACGTGCAAGTTCAGACATTCCTGTTCATTTTGTGGGCATCCTTCCCACCCCGAGTTTAAATGCCTTAAGAGATCAAGGGATAAAGTTAAAGATGGGAGTAAGCCCAATGTATAATTCAGCCTTGCCCTCGCCCATTGACCTAGAAGCACTTATACCCTGGTTGAAGATTTACCCAGCCAAAGCTTCTGCTAGATTATTGATCGAAGGTTTCTCCCAGGGCTTCAGAATTCCAGCCTCCAGGGTCCCCCCCCTAAAACACTGCAGGAATCTGCTGTCTGCTGTAAGGAACCCTAAAGTGGTCGCAAGAAAAATTGCCAAAGAACGCACATTAGGCAGATTGGCTGGTCCTTTCCAGTCCCCCCCGCTAAGGACTTTGTCTGTTCCCCCTTAGGGGTAGTACCCAAGAAAGATCCTGGTCAGTTCATGTTGATTCATAACCTGTCAGCCCCTAGGGGGGCTTCAATAAATGACGCTATTGACCCGGTCCTCTGCTCAGTTCGCTATGCTACTGTGGATCAGGCGCTGGAGAAGCTGAGGGTTTTGGGGCGCGGTTCACTGCTAGCCAAAACAGATATTGAGTCAGCCTTCTGGCTCTTGCCAGTCCACCCCGAAGATTACCACCTCCTGGGATTTCAGTTTAATGGGGACTATTTTTATGACAAGTGTATGCCCATGGGGTGTAGTGTGTCCTGCAGTTATTTTGAGCAGTTTAGCTCAGCCTTACAATGGATATTCACCAGCCGTACCAATCATGATAACGTGATCCATTACCTGGATGATTTTCTGGTCCTAGGTCCACCTAGGTCTAAAAAATGCCTTTGGGCCTTACAGTCATTAACTACCATGTTCAAGGAATTTGGGGTCCCAATTGCGCAGGAAAAAACTGAGGGCCCCTCCACTTGTATCACTTTTCTGGGCATAGAAATTGACTCCGAAGCGGGCGAGTGCCGCCTTCCTTTAGATAAGCTCCAGGCTTTTAAGGGGTCCATCCGGACCGTCCTGTCCCATACTAAGGTCACACTTCACCAACTGCAAGTCCTGGTAGGACAGTTGAACTTTGCCCTGAGAATCATCCCCATGGCCCGCCCCTTTTCCAGATCCATAGCTAGGTCCATGGCTGGTTTAACAGAGAAACACCACCACACCAGACTGTCAGCTGAAGTGAAGGAGGATCTTAGAGTATGGGATGCTTTCCTGCAGGACTTCAATGGGGCAGTAATTTGGCTGCACCAGACTATAGATAGCCCCGCCTTCGGTCTATTCACAGACGCTGCAGGCAGCGTGGGGTTCGGGGCCATCCTGGGGTCCGCCTGGTGCAGGGCAGATTGGCCAAGTGATTGGGTGGGCCTAGGACTCTCCAAAAACATTGCATTTTTGGAATTATTTCCCATCATCGTCGCTGTATCAGTTTGGGGCGACATATTAAGAGACAAATCCGTGGTATTCTGGTCAGACAACATGGCTGTCGTAGAGAGTATTAATAGACAGAAAGCTAGTTGCAGATGGGTACTGAGATTGCTGAAACATTTGGTGCTGCGGTGTTTGAAGCTCAACGTCACATTCCGAGCAAAGCATGTTCCAGGGGTGAATAACAATGCAGCTGATGCTTTGTCTCGATCATTAATCAGGATTTTCGAAGGTTCCACCCACAGGCGGCGATGAGGATGACGGAGTTCCCAACATCACTGTGGAAGATTGGTGTCCCGCATTAAATGCCTTAGTAGTGTCTTCATTGGCAAAACGCACTAGGGGGGCTTATGAAAGGGCGTTCTTGCATTATAGACGGTTCTTGGCATCGGTGAACATTTCAGATTGGTTTTCATCAGAAGCAATCTGTGCCTTTTTGCAGCATTTAAAGACCCAGGGTAAACCAGTATCTTGCGCAAAAGCCAACTTGTCAGCCATTCGCTTTTTTGCCAAAATAAGAGGGCAAGATTCTAGGCTATATGCCTTTGTTATTAAACAGGCGCTAGTGGGGTGGTCTAGAGCAGACGGTCCCAGAACAGACGCCAGGCGACACATAACCCCACAATTATTGGAAAAAACTTATTCACAGCGGCATTCACTGTGGCCTTTTACGGGGCCTTTCGCATTGGGGAATTGATAGGGGCCTCCACGAACGACCACGCAGGGGGCCTTCAGTTGCGCGATGTAACAGTCGATAGTAGCTCTACCACTATACATCTGCGTAGATCAAAAACTGATCAGTTAGGTAAAGGAGCGCGGATTGTACTACGGGCAGCGCATGGGTCAACAATATGCCCTGTAGCCAATCTAGCTGCTTACTTGAAGGTACGCCCCATTGAGAACTCCACTGCCCTATTCATACATGCTAATGGGGCCTGCTTGTCACGTTACCAATTTGCGGAGGTGTTAAAAATTACAGTACTGACAGCAGGCGTCGACCCGGGAGGGTACTCCCCCCATTCATTCAGGATTGGAGCGGCCACCTTGGCAGCGGTAGCTGGCTTGGCAATCTCAGAGGTGAAAGCCATTGGAAGATGGTCTTCCAGTTGCTATAAACGCTACGTTAGGCCAGAATTAGCATAAGAAGTGATTATTTGTCTTGTCTGCACGGTTACTCGTTTTTCTCACGCAATTTTCCTTTATTTCAGTAGATGGCTCCGCGTGTGGTGTGGGTGTTGGGGCATTCGTTCGTTCGTCGGGCGGCATACCGGTTGCAGCAGCTCTGTAAACCGGATCCGGCGGCGAACTTAGAGGTGGCGTTCAGGTGGTGCGGGGTTGGCGGCGCAGGAATTAGACAGCTACAACAGTTGGTGGACCTGGCTCGCGGAGGTGCAGGGCTCCATTCCCTGGACCTCATCATCATTCACCTCGGAGGCAACGATCTGGTGCGCTTAGGTCGAAAGGCACTCAGGGAGGCCATATTTCTGGAAATTACGCAGCTTGCTAAACAATTCCCACATGCATCCATTGCTTGGTCCCACATGGTGTCACGGAAAAAATGGGGTCCAGGAATTAAGCCAAGGACAATCAATGTGTCCGTTAGGAGACTCAATTCAGAGATGTCGAAACTCTGCCCTGGTCCAGGCCGTTTGTGGAACATTCCGCATAGGCAATTGAAGGGACCGGACATGTTTCACAGGGACCTGGTTCATTTGTCTGATCTTGGTACTGATCAATTCATAGCCGACATGCGGTTCTTTGCTAGGTGCCTCGTCTCTGGTGGGGAGGGTGAAGGACCTGTGGGGCCCTGGTCGCCCTCGTGGCGGAAGAAGAGAGACTAAAGTAACCTGAAGCAACAGAGGGGACCCCAAGGGTGGGGCCCCGGTATAACAACAGAGATAGGATCCTGAAGTCCTGGGCTCAACCTGCGGATGGACACACCAGATTGGGGGTAGGGAGCCCAGATTACTGGGGTGGTCACGGGGCTCATGCCCTGGGCCGCCCCGGTACACCCCTTGGCTGATTGGTGTTTGGAGAGGGGGCGGAACCCTGATCATGGGGGCAAGGAACAGAGGAAGCAGGGGTACCGCCCCCCCTAGGGATACAGGTGACAACCAGTCCCTGTGTGGTCCAAAGGAGGTTCAGGACAGGAAGAGATCCTGTCAAAAATTGTATGGTTACAAAAATGAAAAATATATACGTATCTGTGTAGATTTAGGATGTGCAGTGAAAACGATTAATAGACTAATTTGCATAAGATGTTTGCATGATTGTAAAGTTGATTTAATGATATTATGATCTTAAACAAAAGTATTTAAATAAATACTTCTTCCAACGAATTAATTGTCTTGTCGGTGGTGTATGACCTGTGTTGGGGAAAGGGCCTGCTGGCGCCTTCCGAGTCCTATGGAAGAGCGCCCCCCCAACATGGGGGGAGCGTGACCCCATAGGGGTCGGGGACGCCGGGGCCTAACCCTCGCACTAGTTGTGCGCAGGCTGGCCGAGGCTTCCGCTCCCACGCCTCGCGAGACGTGGGAGCGGAAACTCCTAATTTTGGAGCGTTGGGGCAACGTACGGGCAGAACCGGTCTGGGCAGCCGCAAGCCAGTGGGGGGGCTTGAAAGCACCACCACGGAAGGCTCGGCCTTCTTTCTTGTTGGCGCGGCGGCCCGGACCTTCTGTCACAGTCTTGACCCACCCACCCTCTCCTTAGATTAGGCGGAAGAAGAGAGACTAAAGTAACCTGAAGCAACAGAGGGGACCCCAAGGGTGGGGCCCCGGTATAACAACAGAGATAGGATCCTGAAGTCCTGGGCTCAACCTGCGGATGGACACACCAGATTGGGGGTAGGGAGCCCAGATTACTGGGGTGGTCACGGGGCTCATGCCCTGGGCCGCCCCGGTACACCCCTTGGCTGATTGGTGTTTGGAGAGGGGGCGGAACCCTGATCATGGGGGCAAGGAACAGAGGAAGCAGGGGTACCGCCCCCCCTAGGGATACAGATGACAACCAGTCCCTGTGTGGTCCAAAGGAGGTTCAGGACAGGAAGGGATCCTGTCAAAAATTGTATGGTTACAAAAATGAAAAATATATACGTATCTGTGTAGATTTAGGATGTGCAGTGAAAACGATTAATAGACTAATTTGCATAAGATGTTTGCATGATTGTAAAGTTGATTTAATGATATTATGATCTTAAACAAAAGTATTTAAATAAATACTTCTTCCAACGAATTAATTGTCTTGTCGGTGGTGTATGACCTGTGTTGGGGAAAGGGCCTACTGGCGCCTTCCGAGTCCTAATTGGTAGAGTGCCCTCCCAAAATGGGGGGAGTGCGGCCCCTTAGGACTCTGGGCCGCCGTGGCCCGAAACCTTGCGCACTAGTCGTGAGTCGGGCTGGCCGTAAGCACTTCCGCCCTTACACCTCGCGAGGTATGTGGGAGGAAGTGATCCCTTTGGGGCACGCGGGAGCCGCATCATTTCTAGGCCTGGCTGTCACACATTGGAGGGGGACTATTTAAGCACCCCCCCAGAAAGGCTCAGCCTTTATTGTTGCAGTGGTGGGAGCACCCGGGAGGAACGTGGACGTGTCGTCGGAAGACTTCGTTCAGGACAACGGATCGCTGCCCGGACTTGTGCTCCTTTGCCTTCCCTCCTCCTGCCGCTTTGAGTTGCGGGTTGTAGAATTTCGAGCGGCGCACTCGCTGGTAGCGTGCTCCTTACACTGGCCCCCTGATCCTAAGGAGACGCCCTCCCTCCCATTGTCTCCCCTCCTCCTGCTGCGTAGAGTCACGGAACGGAGGATTTAGAACCAAGGGGGTGTACAGTCTCCCAAGCGTCTGTCCTTTTTGGTAAGAGTAGCGCAGGCGCTGCACTAACACAGAGCACACGTACGTGCCACCCAACTGCCCCGTTTTTTTGTTTTATCAGCGCAGTAGGCGGCGCGCTAGTCTCATAAGTTCCCGAGTCCGATCCTCAAGGAGGGCGTTTCTGTGCTCCCTTGCTTCTCTGCCTCTGCTGTTGGGGGCAGGCTTGCTCTCATCATTGCCCATATTCTAACGCCTGATCTAGTCAAAGTGATTTGCTTAGTGCTGATTGGGCCAGCTTATTTATCATTTTGGTTGGTGCTAGACCAGGAACGCTTACCCTTAAGTACCAGGCCCTTGTTCCCTCAAACCCCTTATTTCAATTAATTGCACTCTACCCTGCATCTCTTAGATATTGTTAGGCCTTCCTGACCTGGCTGGGTGACAACCGGGTTTTTTCATCCATGCAACATCAGCTTGGTCTGGGCCAGGAACGCTCATCAGTACAGGGTAAGTGGGGACATTGATGGGAGGGGTTGCAAAAGTGGTAAGAATACTGTGTAATTGTTTATTATTATGATTTGCGCATAAGGATAGACATTTTTTATATTGGGACTCTAGTAGTACTGTGTTGTAAATATTTCTTTGCGCATTTAGAAATCATATGTTATCTCGTAATGTAGCAATCTTGATTGTACTTTAAGGATCATGGCTTGCAACCACAGTAAGGTTGGTAAGAGGAAGGGCAGGGATCCTGAATTGTCGCAGTTGTTGAAATTGATATTGGCCAAATTGGGGAATGGGCATTCAGACAGTGGGAACTCCACATCAGACGGGGAAAACAATTGTGCAGAGAGTGACCACCCTAGGCGCTCGTATGTGCCCCTCATGCAGCATTCCCCCCTGTGAAGCGCAGAAGTAAGAAACAGGCTTCAAACACTCAGCAGGCAGCTGCCATCCCTACATCAACCCCCTCTCCTGCGCAGTCCCCTAGGGCTGATACATGAGCAGTATCTTTATGCACCACTCCAGAGGTCCCCCCGGTGGAGCAGAGAGCAGTGCCTATGCCCGAGTTAGGGGTCTTGGCAATTCTAAAGGACATTCGGCAGACATTGGCAACCTTAACAGTACCCTCTGCGATACCAGTAGTCCAGACCGCAGTGCAAATGGTTCCTCCCCCGGCATTGCAAGGGCAGGGCAGCTCCACTGCCCAGGTAACTACGCAAGATGCAACCACGCAAGCACTGCTGTCGGCGGTACAGCTTTTGTCTAACCTTGATGCTCCATCTACCCCTGTTCCACCTACTGCTCCATGGGCTACAAATGATACTCTAAAGACTACAGTGGCGGATCTCAAATGCCAGATAGAAGCAATTGCGGCAGCGGGCAGTGCTAAACCAGTGACTTCTGGAACTGCAGGTCCGAGTAACATTCCATCACCGGGCGTGCAGTCTCATACCCCCAACAGCGTAGACAAAGGTAAGATCACTGAGAACAACACTAATACATTTGGGGGGGGGACTGCGGCAGTGGGCGCTGGGCAAGACACTCTATTATCTCGACAAGGTAAGCTCTCGGCGATTTTGTAGCCATTTTTTCCCTCATCAGAGCTAAAAGAAGGGAGATAGAATTGAAAGACAAGGATGGGAAGGCATCTTCCTCCAGTGATAAAAAACCCAGAGTGGAAGAGAACATAACGAATTGGTTGTTTGGGTTTAATGTTTATATGTCTGTCATGCTGGAGAAGAAGCCGGATTTGGCAATCTCTATGATTTTCTATGCTAATAAGACTTTGAAAGCACACCATATGTATAGGGGTAATACTTGGATGGAATATGATAGGGAATTCAGGTGGGCTAAGGTTGAGGACCCAGAAATAGGTTGGGACCAAACCAAAGTGAATTTATGGTTGGAATGTGTGAACAACAAACTGCCTGGGAAGCAGCCCTTTCGCACACAATATTCGAGTGATAAAAAAAGGTTCCTGCTGGGCATTCAATAGAAAAGTGTGTTCTCGCCCAGCGGAGTCCTGCAAATTTAGACATATCTGCTCCTTCTGCCGGCACCCTTCCAACCCAGAGTTCAAGTGCATTAAGAAATCCAAGGGAAAGTTTAAGAAGGGGAGTAAGCCCTCTAGCTGACTCAACTTTGCCATAACCCATACAGATTAACGCTTTCCTCCCATGGTTACAGTCTTATCCTAACAAAGACTCTGCAGACCTATTGTTTAGTGGCTTCTCCTTTGGTTTCAGGATTTCTGCCTTAAATGTCCCTCCTATTCCGTATTGCAACAATTTACTATCAGCCCGGAGAAATGCAAGTGTGGTTGCAAATAAGGTAGAGAAGGAAATGTTGTTAGGCAGGTTAGCGGGTCCCTTCTCCTCTCCTCCATCCGAAAATTGAGTCTGTTCTCCCTTGGGGGTGGTACCGAAAAGAGTCTGGCCAGTTTAGATTGATACATAACCTCTCAGCCGCGCCGGGGTCTTCTGTGAACGAAGCAATTGACCCACAACTATGCTCAGTCCGCTATGCAACTGTAGACCAGGCCCTTGAGAAGTTGCGCGACCTAGGTCACAGGGCCCCTCTGGCAAAGACTGACATTGAATCAGCTTCTCAGCTCCTTCCAGTACACCCGGATGATTACCATTTATTAGGATTTCAATTTGAAGGATCTTATTTCTACGATAAATGCATGCCAATAGGTTGTAGTGTGTCCTGCAGTTACTTTGAACAGTTCAGCTCCTTGTTACAATGGCTCTTCACCAAACACACAGGCCACAAGGAGGTTATCCACTACTTAGATGATTTCCTGTTACTGGGTCCTCCGGGGTCTGCTAGGTGTCTGTGGGCCTTACCGGCTGTGACTTCCATGTTTGAGGAATTTGGTGTTCCACTGGCCCCAGACAAGACAGAGAGCCCCACAACTTGCATTACATTTCTGGGGATTGTGATAGACTCGGTGGCGGGTGAGTGTCGCATACCCACAGATAAATTGCTGGCTTTTAAGAATTCCATTAACTCAGTACTGGCACAAAAGAAGGTCATGCTACATCAGCTACAAGTATTGGAGGGACAACTGAATTTTGCCTTACGGATTATCCCCATGGATCGCTGTTTTTTCCGGTCTATTGCTAGGGCAATGGGAGGATTCACTGAGAAACATAATCACACCAGACTGTCACTAGAAGTCAGAGAGGATTTAAAAATCCTGGCTTCTTTTTTACAGGATTTTAATGGGGCAGTCATTTGGCCTCCTCGTCCAATTCCTAGTTCTACCCTGGGACTTTTCCCCAATGCGGCCGGCAGTGTAGGTTTTGGGGACATTCTGGGTAACAACTAGTGCAGAGGGGATTGGCCAGTGGAGTGGTTTGAGAATGGGATCACAAGGAATGTAGCATTTTTGGAGTTGTTTTCCATTGTGGTTGCTGTCACAACCTGGGCCCTTACGTTCAGAGATAGATCTGTGATCTTTTGGTCTGACAACATGGCGGTGGTGGAGGCCAGTAATAGGCAAGGCGCAACTTGCAGGATGGTGCTCCGACTACTGAAACACCTGATCTTAATGTGTTTGAAACTGAATATTACCTTTCATGCATGACATGTCCCTGGGGTTCATAACAATGCAGCTGATGCTCTAGCTCGCTCAGTGGTGCAGGATTTTCTGAGATTCCACCCACAGGAGGCAGAGAAGATGATAGAGTTTCCAGCATATCTGTGGAAGATTGGAGTCCCTCCCTCTCCTCTTTAGTAGCAGTGTCCCTAGCAACCCACACACATGGGGCATACAAGAAATCATTCCAACATTACAGGCAGTTTCTGAATTCTTGCAAAATCGCAGAGTTGTTCTCGACACAGGCTATTTGCTGTTTTTTAAGTCATCTGAAGGAAATGGGCAAACCAGTTTCCTGCACGAAAGCTCACCTGTCACCATTCGATTCTTTGCGAAACTACATAATCAGGAGACCCATCTGAACACCTTTATCATTAAGAGGGCAGTGGCCGGTTGGGCTTGTCTACATTGCGCAAAAAAGGACACTAAGCGCCCTACAACTGCTCACATATTGGGGGGACTCCTGGACAGTCTCCTCAATGTTTGTTCTAACCATTTTGAGGCGACTTTATTCACTGCAGCATTTACTACAGCCTTTTATGGTGTATTTAGTGTTAGTGAATTAGTGGGATCTTCCAAAGGTGACCACACAGGAGGCCTACAGTGGGCCGACATGCAAATTGTCCCGGGGTTGGTGACAATTCAATTCCAAAAGTCCAAAACAGATCAACTAAGTAAAGGGTCAAACATTGAACTTAGAGTGGCGCTGGGATCCCCATTATGCCTGGTGGGTCGCTTGGGCTCATACTTAGCAGCCCGCCCACCTTCTGGGTCATCAGCCCTTTTTCTACATGCAAACGGGGAATGCTTATCATGGTACCAATTTTTGGCAGTACTGAAGGCGACCCTTGGGGCTGTTGGGGTGGACCCTCAGGGGTACTCATCCCATTTATTCAGGATTGGGGCGGAAACTTTAGCGGCCGGGGCTGGGATGTCAGTGGGAGAAGTAAAGTCCATCGGGAGATGGTCATCCAAATGCTATAAGCGATACATTAGGCCTGATTTGCAATTATAAGTGTTTCTCACTCCTGCTTTGTGAATTTGTGTGTTGGTTACTCATGCAATTTTCTTTCGTTTCAGTTCAATGCCGTCTCACGTGGTTTGGGTGCTAGGGCATTCTTTTGTCCGGCGGGCAGCCTAAAGTTTGCAACTGCTCCGTAAGCCTAAGCCGGCGGCGATTCAGTATGTGGCTTTTCATTGGTGTGGTGGTTGGTGGTCTTGGAATCAAGCAGTTCCAGCAACTCATGGAAATGGCAAGAAGGTGCGAGGGACTTCAGTTCCCGTATCTCATTGTTATCCATTTTGGTGGAAATGACCTGGTGCGACTGGGCCACAAGACTCTCAGGGAAACTATTTTCACAGAAATCTCCAGGTTATCCAGAGTTCCCAAATGCTGACATCGCATAGGCGCACCTGGTGCCTCGTCGCAACTGGGGTCAAAACTTTAATTCAAGGACCTTTAATGTGTCTGTTTGTAGACTTAACGTGGAGATGTCAAGATTGTGCCCTGGTCCTGGCCGCTTATTGAACATCCCACACAAACTACTAAAAGGACCAGACATGTTCTACAGAGATATAGTGCATTTATCTGACGCAGGAACGGATCAATTTATTGCAGACATTTGGTCCTTCTCTCGCAGCTTGTTTGGGGGTGGGGAGGGCGAAGGACCTTTGGGCCCCTGGCGCCCTGATGGTGGGAGAGGAAGTACTAAAGTCACCATAACCAACAGAGGGGTCCCCAAGGCTGGGGCCCCTGGATAACACCAGAGGTAGGATCCTGAAGTCCTGAACCAACATACGGATGTACACACCAGCTTTGGGGGTAGGGAGCCCAGATCACTGGGGTGGCCATGGGGCTCCCGCTCCTGGCCGCCCGTTACATGCCCTTGGCAGATTGGTGTTTGAGGAGAGGGCGGAACTCAGAGCATGAGGACAAGGGATGGTGAAGTCGGGGAAGCTGCCCCCCCAGGCATACAGGTGAGGTACGGTTCACCTGTGTGGTCCAAAGGAGGTTCAGGACAGGAAGGGATCCTGTCACATTGATTTATGGTTTGATGAATAATTCTTATTGAAATGGTTTAAAGATGTTTTGATTTATTGTACTGTTTTTCAGGTGAAATATTACTGCTTGTGTTTATGAGATAATGGTCAAATATACAAATAACCTCCTTCCAACAAATAAGTCTTGTCGGTCTGCGTGTGGCAGTGTTGGGGTGAGGGCTCTCTGGTGGCCTCCGGGTTCTATGGTAGAGCGCCCTCCTAAAATGGGGGGAGCATGGCCCCTTAGGACTCGGGGCCGCCGTGACCCGAAACCTCATGCACTAGTCATTCGTTGGGCTGGCCGTAAGCACTTCCACCCTTACACCTCGCGAGGTGTGGGAGCGGAAGTGATTCCCTGGGGGCACGTGGGAGCTGCGTCATTTCTGGGCCTGGCCGCTGCACATTGGAGGGGGGGCTATTCAAGCACCCCCCAGAAAGGCTGAACCTTTATTGTTGTGGCAGCGGGAGCACCAAGGAGGAACGTTATCCCACCCGCCCACTCCCTAGTTTTTTGAGGTTTGGAGAGGAAGTACTAAAGTCACCATAAATAAAAGAGGGGTTCTCAAGGCTGGGGCCCCTGGATAACACCAGAGGTAGGATCCTGAAGTCCTGAACCAACCTGCAAATGTACACACCAGCTTCGTGGTAGGGAGCCTAGATCGCTGGAGTGGCCATGGGGCTCCCGTTCATGGGATAATGGTCAAATATACAATAAATTCCTTCCAACAAATAAGTCTTGTTGGTCTGCGTGTGGCATGTGTTGGGGTGAGGGCTCTCTGGTGGCCTCCGGGTTCTATGGGCTCTGAATGGTGCAGATGGTATTGGCCGGTGGATTGGCACGACAGCGGCATCACAAAAAATGTGGCTTTCTTTGAATTTTTCCCCATTATGGTTGCAGTGACTGTATGGGCAATGGTGTTCAAAGACAAATCAGTAATTTTCTGGTCTGACAACATGGCAGTATTTGAAGGCATCAAAAGGCAGAGAGCCTCATGTAAGTTTGTTTTGAGGTTGCTGAAACATTTGGTGGTATTATGTTTAAAGCTTAGCATTACATTTCATGCCAGGCATTCACAATAATGCTGCTGATGCCTTATCTCGCCCCATGATGCAGGAGTTCTGGGAGTTCCACCCTCAGGCAGCAGAGAATATGACAGAGTTCCCTGCATATCTGTGGAGGATAGAACTCCTGCCCTCCCAGAATTAGTTGCGGCATCGCTAGCAAGAAGCACACGGGGGTCTTATGAGAAGTCATTTAAATAATATAGATCATTCCTGTACACTTTCCAAGTCTCAGACATGTTTTCAACTGAGGCCATTTGCCTTTTTTTGGGTAACCTTAAGGACCAGGGAAGCCAGTCTCTTATGCGAGGGCTCATCTCGCGACCATCTGATTTTTCGCAAAATTGCATGGCAAGGAGGGCCAAGTAAATTCCTTTATCATTAACAGAGCAGTGGCTGGCTGGGCACGCCTTGAGGGCAATAAGAAGGACAGCAGACACCCCCTTGTGGCCCACACCGTAAGTCTCCCCCTGTCTAACCTCCATAGGGTCTGTGCTTCCCCTTTCGTGGTGACGGTATTGGTATTTGCAGCAGCATTTATGGTAAGCTTTTATGGCGCCTTTCATGTGGGCGAATTGGTAGGATCATCTAAGAGGGATTTTACGGGGGATTGCAGTGGGCAGACATCCGTTTAGGGCCTGACTGGTTAATGATTTGGTTACGGAAGTCCAAAACTTATCAACAAGGGAAAGGGGCAGCAATCCAACTTAGGGCTGCGCCTGGTTCCCCGCTAGGCCCGGTGGACCGCTTGGGATCTTACTTAGTGGTCTGGCCAGCCATGGGAGCCCCGGCATTGTTCCTTCACGAGGGCGGGCATTGCTTGTTGCGTTACCAGTTTTCAGCAGTTCCGGCTGTGGCACTAGAGACAGCTGGAGTAGACCCAGCTGATTATTTGTTGCATTCATTTTGAATAGGAGCAGCTATGGTAGCACCAGGCGCGGGCATGTCATCGGAGGAGATGAAAACAATAGGCCGGTGGTCCTCAATGTCTTATAAACGTTATATTCATCCTGAGTTGCAATGACTGTGTTTAATTTGTTAACAAAGTACTCACGCTGGTGTCTTTTCTGTTTCAATAGTATGCCATATTGTGTCGTATGGGTTCTTGGACACTCCTTTGTCCGCCAGGCAGCCTACAGGTTGCAACTGCTCTGTAAGCCCAAGCCGGCACCCCTTCATGACATGGCCTTCCAGTGGTGCAGGATCGGTGGCCTACGTGTCACTCAGATACAGCAGCTGGTCAAGATGGCAAAAGGGTACGAGGGACTTCAGATCCCGGACCTCATCATTATACATATAGGAGGTAATGACTTGCTGCACATGGGGCGCAAGGCCCTCAGGGAAGCAATTTTAATAGAAATCACTTAACTGGCAAAGGACTTTCTAGAGGCAGCCATCTCATGGTCTCACATAGTGCCCCGCTGCTGCTACTGCCATGGCATAGGGTCTAGGACAATGAATGTCTCGGTGCAACGTCTGAACTCTGAACTGGAGAGGCTGTGCCTGGGACCGGGGCACTTATGGAATATCCCACACAGGCTGTTAAGGGGCGAGGACATGTTCCATAAAGATGGGGAGCATTTATTCGATGCTGGGACAGAACGTTCTATTGCAGATATTTGGTCTTTCTCACAAAATTTGTTTGGGGTGGGGAGGTCGAATGACTTCTTTGCCTCTGGTCACCCTTGTGGCGGGAGCTGAGATACTAAATTCACCCTAAACAACAGAGGGGTCCCCAAGGCAGGGTCCCCTGGATAACCCCAAGGGTAGGGACCAGCAGTCCTGAACCAACCAGCGGATGTACACAACAGCTTGGGGGCTAGTTTACACAGATCACTGAGATGGACACAGGGCTCCAGCTCCTGGACATCCCATTGCACCCCCATGGCAGCTTGGTGTTTGGGGTGGCAGAACCCTGAGGACAAGGGACACTGAAATGTTGGGAAATGCCCTGTACGGATACAGGTGAGGTACAGTTTCACCTACGTGGCCCAAAGGAGTTCAGGAAGGTGGGAGGTTCCTGGTGTTGTGGGTGGTAACGATACACAAATTGCTCAGTATAATTTATTGCCTGACAGAAATTTGCTTTGCCCGATTCATCAGATTTATGTAAATAAACTCTTCAACTACTAAAGTCAGTCTGTATTTGATGGTTTTCGTTGGGCTGGTATTGGGGCCAGGGCCAACTGGGGACATCCGGGTCCTAAAACGGAGACAGTCATTGACATAGAAATAGGACTAAATGTTGACACTGCGCTGATGAGTGGCAACATGTAATCCTATTTCTATGTCAATGGCTAGTCCGATACATATGATTGATGATCATGGCAGTATTTAGATAGAAATGGCAATTACAGTCCGTTTTTTATTTTTGTGCGATAAGGCTGAGGTGGCTCCTCCGCAATGGCGGAGGAGCATCGCCCACTTGACCAAGAGCCAGACATGGAAAATGAAATGATAGTTTCACTATTGTTTAATTTTTCATCTGCTGGCTCAGCTAGCAGTAGAGTGAGGGGCTGGGCTGTGCCATGGGAGCTGGGAAGGAGGAGGAGGCGAGCGTGCATCTAAGTGGCAGTGTGTTTTGCTGGCCTTCTCAGGCCGACCTAACACACATGCGCACTTACATTTCTCCAGACCGGCTGTGTTTAACAGTAGGACTGGAGAAACTGCACATGCTTCAGGGCTGTGTCTGAACGGCAGTCCGAGCCGCTCAGACAAATCCTGGTGCTTCTTTCATGCTAGCTTTAGCATGAAAGAAGCAACAGGATTGCTGGCGAGCCTGTGCTGGTGTCCCATTGAATGCCGGAGCACCAGAAGAGGAGCAACGAGCGAGGCGTTAGGAGGCGGCGGGAACTGTAAGGTAAGTGGGTTTTTTATTTTATTTTGTTCCATCCTCCGTACCCATCATCCTCCCTGCTCCCCCATTGAGATTTATGCTGGCCGCTGCTGCAATAAGGAGCAATGATTTGAAATATGTGATTTCATTCGGCTACTCAAGGCATTGAGAAATGTGTATAGCTGAAACATGTCTGCCTGAGTTCGTTATATGTTGGATTTTGGTTGAGGCAGAAAATAAATTACTTCTCAATTTGGTATATTCTGAGTGTGAGTGACGACTCTTTTGCTGAAACAAATATGGCGTGAAGCCGCCAGCATTTGTCACAGCACCCACTATGTGAGGAGCGTAGTAGCCTGGTGCCATTTTGGAAACTAATAATTTTTTTGCTGCCTGCCCTGCCAGGCATGTGAGGAACTGTGAATCTCAAGTGGACCTAGCAAGAACGCCAAGGAGGCGAAGGGGGGCATGGCACAAATGCAAGACGGAAGGTTTGGAAATTCGAGTCAGAGGACCCAATTCATATGGATGCACCGTAAGGGTAAGTGCTGGCCCCTGTTTTCTCCTTTCCTCTTGGGATTATTATACACCACAGCTTGGCAACAGCAAAGAAATACCAAAAACAGTTTAAGAGCCCCACACAACTGAGGCAAGAAGGTTCACAGATGCTGACTGCCAGGACGCGGCAGCAAGCTCCAGCAGCACCTCACATGAGTTCAGCAGTCCTTCGGGGGGAGGGGTACCCCCCAACAAGTACACTGAGCAATTCTTCCAAGCCCTGGAGAGAACATGTGGAAAAAAAGAGGTCAGGAAGTGGTGGGAGGGTTCTTTCTTACAGATGTATCTGAAAGTAAATAGAATGCAATCGCTGAACGAAGCTATTGATGGGGAACTTTGTTCTGTCAGGCATGCTTCTTCGGATCAAGCAATTCAGATGATGCTGGAGCTGGGGCTTGGAGCTCTGATGGTAAAGTCAAACATTTAGGGGGTCATTACAACCTCGGCGGTCTGCCATGCAGACCGCCGAGGTTGCGGGAGCCAGAATACCGCCATTGCTGGCGGCATGGCTGGCTACCTATTTTGACTTTTCCGCTGGGCCAGCAGACGGTAACAGAGTTACCGTCCGCTGGCCCAGCGGAAAAGTCACATCAACAATGCCACCGGCTCGTAATTGAGCCGGCGGCAATGCTAATGTGCAGCGGGTGCAGTAGCACCCGTCGCGCATTTCACTGCCCGAAATTCAGGCAGTGAAATGCGCGACGGGGCTCTGCCTGGGGGCCCCTGCACTGCCCATGCCAGTGCTGCTTGCAACACTGCCCTGGCGGATTATCACCGCCGGGGCTAAAATGGCGGTATACCGCCGGCCCCGGCGGTGCTACCGCGGCGCTACCACCGCAGTCCAAATACGCTGGGAGGCACCGCCAGCCTGTTGGCGGTGCTCCTGTCGTTTTGGCCCTGGCGGTCAAAGACCACCCGGGTCATAATGACCACCTTAGTCTGCCTTTCTGCTGTTAATGGGCCATTCTGATGACTTCCATCTCTTGGGTTTCCAGTGGGAGGGGAAGTACTATTTTGATAGGTGTATGCCAAAGGGCTGCTCCGTGTCTTGTCCCTATTTTGAGAAATGTTGTGCATTCTTGGAGTGGGACTTTAGGCACAAATCACATCAATGGATACTTCACTACTTGGATGACTTCCTTATTCTTGGTCCCTCTGGGTCTAATTAGTGTGCTGGTGCATTGGGGGTCTTTCAGAATCTCATGGGCAAGTTCAGAGTCCCACTTGCGGACGGCAAGACAGTGGGGCCCTGCACCACAATTGAATTCTTAGGGATCAAGTTGGATTCGGTGGCAGGGGTGTCCAGGCTTATGTGCGCAAAAGTCGTCGTTTTCTCTCAAGCCTTACAGGCATGCTTGAGGGCACAGAAGCTCAAGTTCACTCTGCAAATCATCCCCATGGGGTACCCATTCTCTCGGGCTATTTCTCAGGCTATGTCAGGATTGAAAGTCAAACATAATCACACCAAGCGCTCCAGTGAAGTCAGGCAGGATATGAGGATTTGGGAGCCTTTTCTGCGTGACTTTAATGGGACAGTCACGTGGCCAAGTCCGCCTAGATCCAACGTAGAGCTGGGCCTTTTTATAGATGCGGCAGGCAGTGAAGGTTTTGGGTTTATATCTAGTACAACCTGGTGTGCACAACAGATGCCCACAGAATGGGTCCCAGAGGGCCTAGTAACTAATATCGGTTTTCTGGAACTATTTCCGATTCTTGTGGCATTATCAATCTGGACAGTTCTTCTGGTTTGATAATATGTCAGTGGTGGAATGCTTTAACCAGCAAGTGGCTAGGTGCAAGATGATCCTGAGACTGCTGAAGGAGATTCTGTTGCTATGTTTGAGGTTGAAAGTAACTTTCAGAGCAAAGCATGTGCCTGGTGTTTTGATTAACACTGCTGACACTCTGTCCCATTTTAATACACAGGTTTTCAGGTCCCATCTCACGGGAGCAGAGGAGTTTTCAACACCCTTCCCGGAGCATCTGTGGCAGATTGGTGCCAAGGAATACCAGACCTCGTGGCAGCCAGCCTAGCACACAGGACATGGAAGGCCTATGAGGGAGCATATGCAGCCTATATTAATTCCCTTGGTGGGGAGGGTTGGGCGACCTGTTTTGATGTATCATCACTCTTGTCATTTTTGGAGGTTTTGAGGGATGAAGGAAGGTCCGTTGCATGTGCTAGGTGCCACGCTGTCACCATTTCTTTCTGTGCACGACTGCGGGGGTGCCTGATGACACAAAATCCTTCCTGGTGAGAAGAGCTCTCAAAGGCTGGCAGCAGATCCAGGGGACCAAACCAGATTTTAGGCATCCCATTGATGCGGTAAAGCTGGGATCCATAGTGGGCGCGTTGGAGCACATCTGTACCTCTCCCCGGTAGGTCACCTCATTTAGGTCAGCCTTTACCATGGCTTTTTATAGGGCCCTCGGACTGCGTGAATTGGTGGCAAGGAACAAGAGGGACATCACAGGAGGGCTGCAGTTGAGGCATATTAATTGGCTGGAAGGGTCTGGGTCCTTGGTGATCAACATCCCTCATTCTAAGACTGACCAATGATGATCACATTCTTCTGCGAAGAGCTCTGAGTTGTTTGTATTGTCCAGTCCAAAATTTAGAGGTCTTCCTAGTGTAGTGCCCCCGGTAGCAACGGGTACGGCCTTGGTGCATGGTAATGGCACGCCACTGACCAGGTACCAATGCTCACAGGTACTCAAGCGCGCTCTGTCAACAACAGGTTTTGACGCCTCTAAATTTGGTACTCACTCTTTTAGGATCAGAGCAGCCACGGAGGCAGTGGCAATGAAGTTTTCAGGCACGGCGGTCAGGAGAATTGGCAGGTGGTCCTCTGACTGTTACAAGAGGTATGTGAGATTTAATATGCTGTGAGTTCCTATCTCTTACACTTTGGGGCATATTTATAAGCCCCTAGCACCACCTTGAGCCACATTTGCAGCATTTATTTTGACGCAAATGTGGCTTTAAGGTGGCATTCCCCACGTGCCATACTTACAAAGTGGTGCAATTCTAGCTTTGCCACACTTTGTAAAGCCTTGCGCCACATTATAATGTATGCAAGGGGGGCCTTCCCCCATTAGGGAGGCTGAAAATATGGTGCAAGGAAATCTAGGAGATTTCCTTGCGCCATTTTTTTGACACTTTTAACTCTTGCTCAGAGCAGGCATTAAAAGGGAGCATACCATTATTTATAATGGGCCCCTATGTACTCTGCAGGAGTAACGCCAACATTTTTGTTGCTACTCCTGCAGAGTACATCAATAGCGTCACATGAAATGAAGCTATTGCCCCCTACCCTGCGCAATGGTCCACTATATTTTAAATATGGCGTACACATGGTGGTGGATGAGGGGTGCAAGGAAAGTGGCGCTGCACTGGATACAGCGCCACTTTCCTTAAATCTGCCCATTTGTTTATTTCCTGTATTCTATTTAGGTGGCTGAGACAGCTGTTTGAATGTCCCAAAGGTTCTGGTACATGCAGGAGCTGCAAGGGTCTCCGAAGTGTGGGTCATCAGCAACTCTCATATCCGACAGGCAGGGGAACTGTATGTAGGGAGTGCCTTTGCATTACGCGCATCACAGGCTGGATGCCGCTTTTTTTCTCTTGGCCGGGCAGGCTCTGCCACAGTCCATTAAGGCTGGTGCTGGACTCAATGCTTTCTCCAGGGTACCAGCCACCGGATGTCATCATTTTGCATCTTGTGGGTAATGACTTGGTCCCACTGGGACCCCGGCACCTGGTTGAGAAGGGGGTCTCAAAGTTTGGTTGGTTAGCCAAGAAATTTCCACAGACGGTGATTGCTTGGTCAAAAATGATCCCCCGTCTGCAGTGGAGGGGCGGTCTTTCAGTTAAGGCCTTCAATGACTCGGTGAAGAGAATTAATAACAAATTGGCCAAGTTGTTTTGGACTCTGAGGATGGCTGCATTCCTGGAGAGGGTTTCCTCCCACAGGGTGGAGTTCGTCTTTCTCGTGTTGGGTGTGACATGTTTTTTGGAAAGTTTTCTTGCTTGATTGGTTCATCGTACTCAGTAGAGGAGAGCCTGCTTGTGAGTGAGGGAGGGGGCAGATAGTCAGTCAACTATGCTGGCCTGTGGTGGGGTGAGATCAAGACTGGAAGGGCCATTAGGTACATTTTCTTACCTGAGCAGGACAGCATGGTAATTGGACTCTCGAAGGGGTGCTAGCTGGGAAGTGAGGACGACATTGAAGGACACAGGGGTTGCAAGCAGTGGCTGGCATCTGGCCCCTAGGGCCACCCACCCGGGCATATGTAAAGGCCTGAAGCGAGCATTGGCCCTTGGGGGGCGGAGCCTGAGGGTGGCAGGGGAGCCCGAGGTAGGTATCCTGGCAGGCAGGCAGGCCCCCTACACAGGGTGTACCCATAAGTAGGTTTGGGAAGGGATAGGAATCCCCTATGGAGATCCTACCCCTGGCCCTCATAGCGGGAGGTGGGGCAGGGGCTTGGTGTACTAGCCAAACAGTCATGATCTCATTCGCAGTCACCAATATTAGGGTATGCAGGAGCGAACTTATTTAATAAGTGTTAAGAATTCTGATGGATTAGCATACTCTGTTAAGGCTATGCATCGAAAACGTTGTAAATATTATGTAAATGTGATGGGGTTACTGTGTATAATTTTAATGGTTGTTGATTGATTTATGTGTTTTTGTCAATAACATTTTGGCTGGGGTTCACAACCCCTAAACCAAAAGTATGTGTTTAAGTTCAAAACAAGCTAAGATCAGTGTGGGGTATCCTTGGGAGGTGGTGTGGGAGTTTGTTGCGGGAGACCTCGGCAGTACCTGGCCATATGAAGAGTGGTAATAGCTGCATGTCAATTGCGGTGTCCTCAGCAGTTAGCACAAGGCAGCCAAATCTGGTGTTTACCCTGGTTGTCAAAGGTTGGGATATTATCCTCAGCCCTTGTGGGGGGAAGAGCTGGGTGGAGTGGCAAAGAGTCAAAACATTGAGAAGGCTGGAAGGCCAGAGGCCCATCTGCACTGTTCCAGTGTGCAATGTGGCCAAGGTCATCAGGTTGGGATGGGTGGTGCACCTGCAGTGGCTGCTGGCCTGTCCACAGTAGTTACAAAGGAGGCACAGAGGCCATTAGTTACTGATACCCAAAAGGCAGGCGTGTGGCTCAGGATTCACACGTTACAGTTGCAGCCCCACCACCTACGAAGGAGTCTACGCCATCAGGTACAGTTGCACCATTACAGGGCATTGGTGTGGATGATGTGCATTCTGAAAATGACCAATTGGGCAGCCATGTCTTGGTAGGAGTAAAGGAGAAGATTTTAAAAGGGAGTTATGTTGAGCTATGTAAATTAATTTCCCATATGCCCGAAAGGGAGGCGAGTAAGCTGTGTAAGGAATGCTCTCATTCTGGGGATTGTGCACATTGGCCATACAAGAAAAAGGTAGAAGAATCCTTGTTTAATTGGGTCAATTTTTCCGGCCAATAAGGCTAAGAGATTCCCTACAGTATTTTGAAGTCAAGAAAGTGACGCTGCATCAACTGCAAGCGTTAGTAGGGCAGATTAATTTTGCATTGCGTATCATTCCCATGGGCCGGCCATTTTCCAGGGCCATTTCACAGGCCATGTCTGACCTGAAACAGAAGCACCATCACACAAGGTTGTCAAGTGAGGTGCAACAGGAAATGAGAATCTGGGAGGCATTGTGAAAGATTTAAATGGTTCTGTTGTGTGACCAAGTCCTGCTAAAACCAATGGGAAGTTAGGATTATCTACAGACTCCACAGGAGGCACAGGTTTTGGCTCCATCCTGGGCACTTTGTGGTGCACCCAACGTTAGCCAGCAGACTGGGTGAAGTCAGGGCTGGTGGCAAATATAAGCTTTCAGAAACACTTTCCCATTTTTGTTGCCCTCCCAATCTGGCCAGACCAGTCCCGCAACCAGTCCATGATATTCTGGTCCAACACCATTACTCTAGTAAAGTGCATGAACCAGCAGGCAAATACATGTAAGAAGATCTTGAGATTAATTAAATAAACCATATTGCTATGTTTAAGGCTCAATGTCAATTTTAAGTCCAAGCATGTACCTGGAGTTTTGAACAATGCAGCGGATACTTTGTCTTCTTTTAAGATGCAGGCTTTCAGGTAGCCCCACTCAGAAGCAGCGGAGTTCCCTTCACCATTCTTGGACCAACTCTGGCGGTTGGTGTCCCAACTTGCCAGACCTCATGGTTTCCAATTTAGCTCCCAGGATGAGGCATGCCTATGAGGGGGCATTTTGTACTTATAGCAGGTTTGACAGAAAAGATGGAGTGGGGAAGTTGTTTTCAGCTGAGTCTATAATTGCATTTTTGTGGGCGTTAAGGGAGGAGGGTAGGCCAGTGTAGTGCGCTAGGCGACACACCTCAGCGATTTCAAGAAAATGCAGGGGCACCCCCATGGGACCAAGGTTTTCCTTGTGCAAAGAGCTTTGAGGGGTGGCAGAGACTAGTGGGGATCAAGCAAGACACAAGGTGTATCATAGACACACCTCAACTGGGGAAGATGACCACCAGCCTGGAGAGGGTATGCAGACCATCTGTTGAAGTATGCCTTTTTTAAGCAGATTATTGCTTGGCATTCAATTGGGCATTAAGAGTAGGGAAGCTAGTGGCAAATAGTAAGAAGGACAAACAGGACAGTTTGCAGGTGGGGGATGTTGATGGGCAAATGGTTCCCGAGCAGTAACCATCACTCACTAAAAAACTGACCAGATAGGTAGAGGAGAACATATTCTTCAAGACAGGGTGCAGGGCAATCGGTGCTGCCCACTGATTAACTTGCAGGCCTATATGGCAACAGCTATAAGTGTTCTGTTCATTCATGAGGATGGAACTCCCCTTGCTAGGTTTCAGTTCCACAAAGTCATCAGTATGGCTCTGGCAGCGTTGGACCCTGCACAGTACCGTCCCTACTCCTCTGGATGGACAAGCGATCCAAAGAGATGGAAGTCTGATTGTTATACGAGATATGTGAGGTTAAACATGCTTTGATGACCTGACAATCCTTTGCTATTCCTTTTGCTATACCCTCCTGTCAACGAAGGTGGAGAACATACTAAAGAAATGCTGCTGCCCGATTGTCCATACTCTCCTGTCAATGAGGAAGCAGGATGTGTCAAGGAAGTATTGGCGATGGGTCATTCCTATGTGAAGTCTGCAAAAGACTGGTATGTAGCTGGAGACTATGCAATGCAGGCCAGAAGGGCCAGATTTTAGGTACGATTTCTAATCTTCTGCGGGCAAGGAGACCTGCGCTTAGTCGACTTGAGGTCATCACTGGATAGATTTCTGCCATAGAGACTTGGTAATCGTGCACTGGGAGGAAAGGATTTGGCTAACCTGGGGCTCAAAGTCTTGTTTCAATTAATAGTCTCAGAGGTGGGTTAGTTCTCAAGGAGGAACCCTGAAGCTACAACAGCATGGTCTCATATTGTACCGAAAATGAATTGGAGGGCCGGTAAGTCTGTCAGGGCCCTCAATCAGTCTACAAAACATCTAAACAAGAAAATAGCTTAATTACTGAGCACAGCCAGTTTGTCTTCAAAATCTCATGGCTGAATCAAAGGCTAGCGCTTTTTCTTGCAAGATGTGGTGGCAGGGATCAGGTTGGCGTGGTTGAGCATCCCCCAGCTGGGGGATTGGGCTTGGGGGGTGGGCTAGGGCCACACCTACATCATCGCTGGAAGGCCAAAGTCCTTCCAGGGTGGCGTGGTGTTTCCAGGTCAGCTGGCAGTGCAGAAGATCCACCTTTAAAGGGAGCAGCACCATGTGGAGTGGGTCTCATTGTTCTGCCCTCTAGGAGACGTATGGGCTGAGTCCTTGTTTCCCCACCCACCATCCCCAGGTCAGGGGGCTTAGGGAGTGCAGTATCGCTGAAAGGGTTAATTTGCATTGTGTGTGGTTTTGTGTACTGTATTGCAGTATTTCATGTTTTTTTTTCTTCCTTTTCAGGTGTCAAACCAAGATTATTTGTGGCGTTTAAGTGGGATTTTTATGTCTAACAGTTTCTTTTCTAGATTTTCAGGGTAAGTGTGTTATTTTGATGCAGATTTGACGTATTTTATCCTGGGTGAGGTAATGACTGGCGGGAACTCTTAGGGTTCTCTGCTGCATCATTTTTTCTAGAAAAACATCAGCATCACAGGAACCTCAAAGGGGTGCTGCCGGTAAGGCACAAGGAAGTTACAGTGGCCCAAGGGGCTGTGGGTGGGTGCTGACATAAGGTCCTTACCTGTCAGCCACCTGTGCAAGCACAAGGGGTGCAACCTATCACAAGCCCTTTGGGGGATGAAGAAGGTGGGTGCAAGGGGTGCCCAAAGTAGGTATCCAAGGGCAGCCAGGACCCCTGCATAAGTACTCCTGGAGAGGGAAAGTAGGGCCCTCCCATAAGAAGGCTCCCAGCCACTGGACTGGGGGGTGGCAGAAAAGGAAGGGTCACGGCCCTGTCTTGATCTAACCCAGGAACTGTTTTTTTCTGTTTTAGGCTGCACAGGAATGAACTAAGATTTGGTCAGGTGGCTCCTATGTATTAGAGGCTCTGTTAAGTATAGGTAACAAGGATGTAAATATGATTTTGGTTACTGTGCAAACTTTTTAATGAAAACATTGCTTTAATGTGCAAAATAAAATACGGCCTGAGATCTTTCGATCTTAACTCCAAACGTGCTCTCCGGCTAAGTCTGTGGTATGCCAGGCAGGCATGGGCAGGGTCTATTTTATCCCAGGGACATTGGCACTTCCCTGGCCATATTTTAAACCATTGTTGTCACTGTGACAATCAGGGCAGAATCATTCAGGGCATCCTGTAGATTGCTGTTAAAACACTTGGGCCCTCATTACATCATTGGCGGTAAAAGCCACTTACCGCCGTGCAGAAGACCGCCAACACACCACCGCGGCCGCAGAATTCCGCCACAGCTATTATGACCCACATTTTGAAATCTGCCAAAATTCAGACACCCACACAAGTCCGCCACACCAAAGGTCAGTGATAAACTGGCGAAAACAAATCCTCCACTGTCACGCCAACAGAAATACACCCACACTATCACGACACACTAATTCACGCGGCGGTCTTTCAACCGCAGTATTCCATTGGCGGTACACACCGCTGCGCTCAAAATACACACACATACAAAACACAGCCACATTGGACAATTCAAAATACACACACCTGATATACATACACACACCACTCTCACACACCCAATACAATATAAAACACACACCCACATCACCCACAAACCCCTACTACCAAAAATTCTGAAAGAAGGCCAGAGAGAGACAGCACCAGCAAGAACAACAGCATCCACAGGCACACAACACTATCACCCACAGAACTTCCACGCACCTCACACAACACCCCACTACATATCAGCACACTTATCACCACACACGCCACCCCACACATCACCTACACCACCCCATGGCATGGCAAAGACAACCCAGGTTCTCGGAGGAAGAGCTCAGGGTCATGGTGGAGGAAATCGTCCGGGAAGAGCCACAGCTATTCGGATCACAGGTGCAGCACACCTCAATAGCAAGGAAGATGGAGCTATGGTGAAGAATAGTGGACAGGGTCAACGCAGTGGGACAGCACCCAAGAAATCGGGAGGACATCAGGAAGAGGTGGAACGACCTATGGGGGAAGGTGCGTTCCGTGGTCTCAAGACACCACCAGGCGGTTCAGTGGAATGGCGGCGGACCCCCACCTCCTCCCCCACAACTAACAACATGGGAGGAGCAGGTCTTGGCGATTCTGCATCCAGAGGGCCTCACAGGAGTAGGTGGAGGAATGGACTCTGGTAAGACAAATCTTAATTATTACATCCCCCACCCTACCTGCATGCCAGCACATACCCCCACCCTCACCCCCAGCACCCCAACTCCTCACATATGTCCCAACATCACAAACCACCCATCCCAACACCAAGCCCTGCATGCAACAACAAAGCATGGACACCCATCACTAAAGCATGCCCACTGCACATACCCATATAACCCCCTAAACCATCATCACACAAGGTCCCACACAGGAATCCAAGCACTGGGGTACACGGTCACCCACCCATTGCACACCATGCCACACACAGATGTAATAACCATCCTTTTATACCCCTGCAGGACCCCTACCCAAAGTCACCGGACAGGAGGGTCCACACATGTCCACACCACCAACAGAAGAGGCCCACAGTGATGACAGCACCTCTGTCCAACTGGATCTAGATGACCAGCCCGGCCCATCAGGGACCTCGGGACAGTCGGTTCCCCTCACCCAGTCACAGGCCACCACAGACCTTCCCCCCTCTGGAAACACCAGAACAGCACCCACTCAGCGGGCCATACCTCTGTCCCCAGGACACGTCAATCAGCTGTGTGTCCACCACTACAGGGAGCCCAGGCTAACCCACCACTCCAACAACAACAAGGACCTGAGGGCAGTGGCAGTGGGCCCACGGTCCAGGGGACAGAGGCCCAGGAACACAGGGGAACTGGGAGGGCTGCTGTGCGACAGGGGTGGACAGGCCAAGGGAACACACTCTCCACGAGGCCCTCTCCTCCATCATGGGAGCCTACCACCACTCCCAGGAGACGATGGCAACGGTACTGGCCAAGTTTCAGGAGACCCAGCACCTGCAGGAGGAACAGTATTTGGGCTTCAGGGAGGAGCTCAGAACCATCAGCTCCGCCCTGGGCACCATCGTAGGGGTGCTGAAGGACATACAGAAGACCATGAGGGACACAGTGGCACTCCAAGGGGCCCCTGACACTAGCCTGGATAATGAACTGCCCACCACCTCCGCCGGCGCTAGTGGACAGGACGCCCCGCCACAGGACCACCACACCAGCACCCCACCCCCTGCAGACGGACAACCACCCCGCAAGCGGTCCCTGAGATCCAGGAACAGGACAGAGCACGATGGCAAGACCCCCGCCAAGAAATGAGACCACCCTGATTGACATCCCATTGTCCCACTTTGTTACCCTGTCCAGATTGGAACTGCCCCAGCTCCACTTCCTATGCCCATATGGGCAGTGCACCTGTGAGACTAATAGACTGGACTCTGCCATGGACATTCCTCCACCATCCCCAATCACCATTTTGCCACCCCCACCAATAATTAGCACTTCAATAAACACCCTTGAACCACAAAACAATCTGGAGTCAGTCTGTGATTTTGAAAATGTGTATTATCTATGACAATGACAAAATCCGTTCGAAAATGTAATGTCAACATACCTATGTAACACATCACAAGCCCATGAAGGATGCAAGCAGATGACACACGTTGGTAACCACACCTGTGAAACCTTAATGGAAATGTACCACTCAGTTAGCAAATACTGCTTCAAATTGACAGATAGGATAGAGGTAGAAGTGTGAAAGTAAATATATTAGTTAAAAAAAATTCTCACCTGTGTGTCACTGGAAATATTGCTGTATGACAGAGTCCCTGTTATCCATGTCTTCTTCCTCTGCTTCCTCCTCATCACTCTCCACAGGCTCCACAGCTGCCACAACACCGTCATCTGGACCATCCTCCTGAAGAAAAGGCACCTGGCGTCGCAAAGCAAGATTGTGAAGCATAGAGCAGGCGATGATGATCTGGCACACCTTCCTTGGTGAGTAGCATAGGGAACCACCTGTCATATGGAGGCACCTGAACCTGGCCTTCAGGAGGCCGAAGGTGCGTTCAATCACCCTCCTAAACCGCCCATGGGCCTCATTGTAGCGTTCCTCTGCCCTGGTCCTGGGATTCCTCACTGGGGTCAATAGCCATGACAGGTTGGGGTAACCAAAGTCCCCTAATAGCCACACACAGTGCCTCTGGAGTTGACCCATCACATAAGGGATGCTGTTATTCCGCAGGATGTAGGCGTCATGCACTGAGCCAGGGAACATGGCATTTACCTGCGAGATGTACTGGTCTGCCAAACATACCATCTGTACATTCATCGAATGATAACTCTTCCGGTTCCTGTACAACTGTTCACTCCTGTGGGGAGGACCAAAGCCACATGGGTCCCATCAGTGGCACTTATGATGTTGGGGATGTGTACCAGGGCATAGAAGCCACCTTTCACTGTAGGCAAATCCTCCACCTGAGGGAAAACGATGTCGCTCCTCACGTGTTTCAGCAGGGCAGACAACACCCTGGACAATACGTTAGAAAACATAGGCTGGGACATCCCTGATGCCAGGGCCACTGTTGTCTGAAATGACCCACTTGCTAGGAAATGGAGTACTGACAGCATCTGCACTTGAGGGGGGATACCTGTGGGATGGCGGATTGGTGACATCAGATCTGGCTCCAACTGGGTACACAGTTCCTGGATTGTGGCACGGTCAAACCTGTAGGTGATGATTAAATGTCGCTCCTCCATTGTCAACAGGTCCACCAGCGGTCGGTACACCGGAGGATTCCGCCATCTCCTCACATGTCCCAGCTGACGGTGCCTAGGAAGGACAACAGCGACCACAGAGTCAACCAATTCTGAGGTATGTACCCACAGCTACACAGAACACGACACAAAATACAAAAATCTTCCTGTATGTGTGTTGAGTCCAGGCCTAGGTGTGTGTGACGCAGTTGTAAATGAAGCCATGTGGGTCCCTGAAATGGCGGATGCCTGACCTCTAAAGTGGGACAATGGGATGTGAGGTAACTGCGCTGGCGTTGTACACCGTCGCGGTAGGCGGTCGAAGACCGCTGCGCAATGCTGCATTGGTTAACATTGGACCCTATGGGTCCCAGGAGTCAATAACGAAGAGCGCCGGCGGTGATGATACGCACCGCCGCAGACATCACCGCCGCGGACGTGACCGCCATTTTCTATCTGTTCAATCACTCGATACCTGATCTTCGACAGGAGAGGACCTACACTGCAAGTGCTGCTGTGACCTCGGTCTGGAAGAGACAATGGCACGTGCGTCTGGGGAAAGGGCCCCTGCCTTCACTGCACAGGAGTTGGAGAAGCTCGTGGACGGGGTCATCCCCCAGTACACGCTACTCTACCGTCCTCCAGACCAACAGGTGAGTACATAGGGTGCAAGTTGTATGGGCTATGCCTGGGTGGAGAGGGCTGGATGTAAGTAGGAAGGGGGCAGAGTAATGCGAGCATGAAGGACTGTGAATGCATGTGCCACATGGCAAGGGTAGGGATGCGGGCCACTCACTTCGACGGTGCAGTTGTTAATGACTTCTCTTCTTCCCCTGTACATTTCATGTAGGTCAGCGCCCACCAGAAGAAGGATATTTGGCGTGCCATCGCCAAGGAAGTCCGGACCCTGGGGGTCCACCAGAGACGGAGCACCCACTGCCGTAAAAGATGGGAGGACATTCGCCGCTGGAGCAAGAAGACGGCGGAGGCTCAGCTGGGGATGGCCTCCCAACGTGGGAGGGGTGCCTGTCGCACCATGACCCCCCTGATGTCCCGGATCCTGGCGGTGGCCTACCCTGAGTTGGATGGGCGCATGAGGGCATCACAGCAGACACAAGGGGGTGAGTACACTCACATCATCATGACTTTGCGCGCAGTGGAGGGGTCTGGGTGTGGGAGGAGGGCTGTGGGTTTCCCCAGACCAGTGCGAGTTCCGTAGGCTAGGCCCCTCCGTAATGCAGGCAATGTGCCACTCCACCCCACCTCTGTAGAGTGCCAAAAACAGGTATACATGCCCCTGTGTCATCTATGTGGGCAGATGACACTCATAGGCAAGTAGGCCGTATCCCAGGAACTGCATCTGTAGAGGCCAAGAGCACGGCGTAGTGCAGGGGGCAGCTGTGTCTGTATTGTCTGCCAACGGTAGCGGTAAGCCATTCACTCAACCTGTCTTTCTTCTGTTTCCCCACCCCTTTTTGTGCTCTCCCTGTTCTTTTGTGCATCAGCATCATCAGGCGGAGGTACAGGGGCACCGGAGCACGAGGGGGCTGCGTCCCACATGGCCATGGAGGGCCACACCACGGACTCCGAATACACCAGTGGGACGGAGGGCGAGGGGAGATTCACGGCGGTCAGCGGATCAGCAAACAGCGACACGGACTCGTCCTCTGATAGGCTCCCTTGTGGTGGCGGCACCATCTGTGCCCCCCACTTCTACAGGTACAGCCGCCCCCCCCCTACCAGCACGCCCTCCCAGCAGCCCCTTAGCCTTCGTCCCGTGCCCGCTCATCCAGGAGGGTGGGAATCACCTTCGCCCCAGGCACCTCAGCCCTTGCCCCTGTCACCCCTGCTGCCCTCAGTGAGGAGGCCATTGACCTCCTCAGGTCACTCACTGTTGGGCAGTCTACCATTGTGAATGGCATCCAGGGTGTAGAAAGGGAGTTGCAATACACCAATGCATTCCTGGAGGGCATTCATTCTGGTCAGGCTGCCCATCATCGAACCCTGCAATCTCAGGCCTCAGCACTGATGGCAGCCATTGTCCCTGTGTCCAGCCTCCCCCCTCCAACTTCCTCCACCCAGACCCAATCCCCTGTACCCCAGCCTATCCCAAGCACACCATCAGACCAGCCTGCACACACCTCACCACATAAGGGCAGCTCAGGCAAACATAGGCACCACACATCCCACAGGCACTCACACAAGCATCACCCACATACAGACACAGCAACATCCACTGCCTCCACTGTGTCCCCCTCGTCGTTGTCTCCCTCCTCCCTCCCAGTCTCGTCTACACTCTCACCTGCTTGCACTACCACAACAGCCACTAGGACTCGCACCAGAACACCCAGCACCACACCCCGCTCACCTGCACTCACCACCCCCACTACCATTTACACGTCCCCTGTGTCCTCTCCCAGTGTGTCTGTGACGCCCCCTCCCAAAGTACACAAATGCGGCCACACACACCCAACATCCATCCACCTCACGACAGCCTCCAGAACATGCACCTGCACCCAAATCACCAAAAGTTACACCTCCTACAACCACCTCCTCTTCCTCCACTCCCACACCCCCTCCAGCTACCCGTCCCAGTGTTCGTCAGAAAATTTTCCTGAGCAACCTTGACCTCTGTCTCATCACCCCCCCCTCCAATTCATAGGTCCCATAGTAGCACCTCAGCCAAAAAGATTCCGGTACCAGTGGTGCCTGTTCGAGGTATGTGGAGTGCACCGGGCACCAGGGCAGCCAGTGTGACATGGAGCCAAAGCACTGCCAGTCCACCCCCTGTGAAGCACCAGAAGTTGGACAGTGCCCGACGGGAGAGGGGGAAGACACTTGCCGGCAAAGCCGCCCACAAGGGTCCCGGGGGGAGTGTCGAGTCAGCTGTGACTCCTCCCAATGTGGTGAAGGGGCAGAAGAAGTCTCCAAAGTCTGGGAAGAGCAGCACGGCGGAGAAGGCCGCCATCCTCCCCGCTGCCGAAGAAGCCACCGCCAGCCCTATCGTCACTGGTCAGGAGACCACCGCCAGAGTCAGTGCCCAGGAGGGCAGCACTATCGTCACTGGTCAGGAGACCACCGCCGGAGTCAGTGCCCAGGAAGGCAGCACTATCGTCACTGGTCGGGAGACCACCGCCGGAGTCAGTGCCCAGGAGGGCAGCACTATCGTCACTGGTCGGGAGACCACCGCCAGAGTCAGTGCCCAGGAGGGCAGCACTATTGTCACTGGTCAGGAGACCACCGCCGCTGAACAGGGCAAAGACCACCATGGCAAGCACTGCTGAACAGGTCAAGCACCGCTGAACAGGGCAAAGACCGCCATGGCAAGCACCGCTGAACAGGTCAGAGACAGCAAAGTCAAGCACCGCTGAACAGGGCAAAGACCGCCATGGCAAGCACCGCTGAACAGGGCAAAGACGGCCATGGCAAGCACCGCTGAACAGGTCAGAGACAGCAAAGTCAAGCACCGCTGAACAGGGCAAAGACCGCCATGGCAAGTACCGCTGAACAGGGCAAGCACCGCTGAACAGGGCAAGCACCGCCAACTCAAGCACCGCTAGCCCATGAGCGGCAGGGGCAGTGACGCAACAGGGACCGTCACGGGGTGAGTGATGCACTCTGGGCACCAGTCCCCCTCCAGAACCAGTGGAGACATGCATCCACTCCATCTATCCTTGGCAGGATGAAGCACTCTGGGCACCAGTCCCCCTCCAGAACCAGTGGAGACATGCATCCACTCCATCTATCCTGCACAGGATGAAGCACTCTGGGCACCAGTCCCCCTCCAGAACCAGTGGAGACATGCATCCACTCCATCTATCCTGCACAGGCTGAAGCACTCTGGGCACCAGTCCCCCTCCAGAACCAGTGGAGACTGTTATCCACTTGAGAGACTTTGGCTTTGCACTCCCCAGGATGGTACAGTGGGCAACCCACCCACTGTAGAGACTTGAGAGACTGTGGCTGTGCACTCCCAGGATACAGCAGTGGGCAAACCACCCACTGAAAAGACTTGTGAGACTTTGGCTTTGCACTCCCCAGGATGGTACAGTGGGTAACCCACCCACTGTAGAGACTTGAGAGACTGTGGCTTTGCACTCCCCAGGATGGTACAGTGGGCAACCCACCCACTGTAGAGACTTGAGAGACTGTGGCTTTGCACTCCCCAGGATACATCAATGGGCATGGAGCCCCGTCGTGGATCTGGCATGGTGCAGTCATCCGGCTGAGGTGCCCCCCCTTCCCCCTGAGGTACCTGTTGTATTTCTATCTGATGCCCCTGCAGTGTTCTCTCCGTTCCAGGACAGGTGTCGTGTGTGGGCCTCGCAAATGCATTTTGGGCCCAGTGGTCCACGGACATTGAAATGTGCATACCTGTACTACTAATCGTGATGTATATATTTGGAATGTGTATATATTGATGTATATATGAGCTAACTGTTTTTTGATACATTACAATAGTTGAACTCATTTCCTTTTGTCTTAGCATTCTTCCGGGGGGGTTGGGGGTTGTTACTGTGATGTTCGGAAATGCATTGGTGTGTGTGTTGTAGTGGGTGAGGGTCGGGTTGGGGGTGGGGGTGTTGCATGTGTGTGCCCGTGACTTTTGCCTCCCCCCTCCCCTATGTCGTAGGTGCAGTACTCACCGTTGCCTTCAGAGCCACCGTTGCTGATGTTCGTAGAGGAGCAGGAAGACAAGCGCAGGGAGTATTTGGAGTTACGGCTCCATGGTGTCCTCCTTCCTCGTGGAGTTTGTTCAGGTGAGCGTTTTCCCATTGAAATGTCTGTTTCCGCTGTGTTTTTATGCACGGTGAATCCGCCCCGGAACAGGTGGCGGATTGGCCTGTTGTAATACTGTGGGCGGTACTTTGTCTTCCGCCTGTCTGTTGGCGGTGACCGCCGCGCTGCTTGTCTGTACCGCCGTGGCGGTCGGAGTGTTAAAGTGGCTGTCTATGCTGGCGGTTTCCGCCACGGTCATAATTCCCTTTTTTTTCCGCCGGCCTGTTTGCGGTCTTACCGCCGCTTTAACACCGTCCGCCAGGGTTGCAATGACCCCCTTAGTGTCTTACACCAATTTTGAGAAAATTGGGTTCTTCCTTGAATAGGACAAGTCACTTTGGCCAACATGGTATTACTATCTAGACAATTCCTTGCTTTTGAGCCCAAAAAACTCCAGCCGGTGTGCAGATTCATTGGACTAATTTGCAAAACTTATGGACAATTTCAGAGTACTGCTGGCAGCAGAAAACACCTCTACACCAGACACATTCCTAGTTTTGTTAGGGTCTGAGATCAATTCCCAGGTTAGGGAGTGCCGGCTATCACAGGAGAAGGTACAGGACTTTAAGGACAAATATTCTGCGCCCTATGCTTCTTTAGCTTTCTTCTTACAGAAAGGAAGGTGGCTCATTGAGGAGCGTTAGACCGCCAGGGCCATTCGGCTATTAAGGCTCCCTGTTCTGGCTTTGAATCAAAAGTTGAATTATCGGCCCTGCCTCATCATCAAATTTGACAAGGACCATCTTCAGGATTTGAACAAACTTAGGATCACACCTCTTTCTCTCACTCACACAACCACTCTTAGCTGCCATCCTATCCTATTGGGGAAAGCACAAACCTAAACAAATGGATAAGCATAATTAGTGCAGAGTAACCCACAAAGCACCCCTACCCAGAAGCTCAGTACTCACCTCTTTTGTCCAGGTCCTCAAAGCTGCAATTCCAATAGGGGAAGGGTACACATACAGGCACTACTGCATGGAGCAGCGTACAGGGCCAGCTACCCCAGACCAGGAATGGGGGAGGGATGACTAACATGATGAAGGCACAATTCTGGGGCTCAGATAAACCACACTTATGCAGTGGCTCAAAACAATTATAGGACTAGGAAAAAATAATCAATGCCAAAGAATACTCCTTTGGACCAGGGGAACATAGTGTAGGCTAGGCGATGCCCAGAACAATTATAGGTCCAGGGGTAAATTATTCAGAGACCAAGAAATACTCTATCGAGTTGAGGAACATATAGACAAAGACCAAAAGGAGTGCAGGTTTACTCCATTGGGGCAGAGAAAATAAATATTGAAATCAGTGTTAAGCGTATTGTAATATTAGCAATTCCGCAATAGTTGAAAACATGTACCCTATTTTTACCACATGTATTATCTTTGTTTGTGAAAGGAATTTGGCAAATACATTGGAGTTCGACGCACGTAATAATTGACTTTGCAACGTTCCCTTCTTTTTGTGAAATCACCTCGGAGTAGTTTCTTGTTTATTCATAGATTATATAAGTAGTGATGTAAAATACAGAGTATGATTCACCTTGTTTCTAAAAGGAGATTTAGGCCCTCATTACGACCCTGGGGGTTGGTGTTAAGGTGGCGGTAATACCGCCAACAGGCCGGTGGTAACTACTGCCAAATTATGACCATGGCATAAAGATCTCCGAAAGACAGCCAATGTACCACACCGACCGTCAGGGTGGAAACAACAGCCACCACTGCGGTAGCCGCCTACAGCGAGGCGGAAGTCAATGTTCCGCCCACCATATTATGACCCAGGAAACTGCCACCTTTTCCGAGGCATTACCAACGACATCAAAAGCCTGGTGGAAACTGAGCACAGAAGGGAAAGGACTCATCATTGGAAACACAGGGAACAACCACGCCGCCATGGAGCCTGAACTGCATGTCTTCCCCATGATCTTCTACCTTTTGCTCCACCACGAACACCAACGCCGGCGAAGACGACAATAGTGAGTACAGCTGCCTAGCACACAAGAGGGGGGGAAGGAAAAAGAGACACACACACGCACAACAAACACCCCCAACACCATACACAAAATCAGCTGCATTACAAAAGCAAATTTACCCCGTAACTTGGATGATTAATGCAAGGAAAAAACAATTTTGCAAAAGTGAATGTAATGAGATCAACACAGCATGAAAAATAAGTTACGCAAGATATATACATATGTACAGAAAAAGGGACACAGCCCACTCCACTCTTTGCGTAGTCCACATGGCCACAGGTCAAAGTCCAAGGCCACACATGCCACCTGCTTCAACATGGAAAGAACACTGCAGGGGCATCAGCTGGTAAATAGGCAGGCACCTCAGGGGGGCAAGGGACGGGGGGCACCTCAGCCAGGAGATGGTACAAGACCACTGGTTCTGGAGGGGGCAACATGCCCAGTGCTTGGTCCTGTGGAGTGCAAGATTGCAAGGTCACAGTCTCTCATGTGGGTGTCTCACCCACTGGTTCTGGAGGGGGAATCGTGCCCTGTTCTTGATCCTGGGGAGTGTTGGGCATGTGGGTGTCTTACCCACTGGTTCTGGAGGTGGCAACCTGCCCTGTGCTCTTGATCCTGGGGAGTGCAAGGTCACAGTCTTTCAGGTGGATGTCATACCCACTGGCTGTGCAGGGGGCAGGCCGCATAGTAGCCCATGGAGGCAGGATTACTTACCGTCTGCTGGCGGGTGACGGCTGCACAGTGGTGGTGGTGGTGCTGGTGGGGGAAGGCTCCTGCCCATCCCCTGCAACCTCGGACTGCTGCTCAGTCGTGGTGCTGCTGCTTGGGGGGGGAGCTCCTGCCTATCCTCTGCAACCCTGGATGGCTGCTCAGTGATGGTGCTGCTGCTGTGGGGGGAGGCTCCTGCCCATCCCCTGCAACCTTGGATGGCTGCTCAGTGGTGGTGCTGCTGCTGGGGGGGCTCCTGCCCATCCTCTGCAACCTCGGATGGCTGCTCAGTGGTGGTGCTGCTGCTGTGGGGGGGAGGCTCCTGCCCACCCCCTGCAACCTCGGATGGCTGCTCAGTAGTGGTGCTGCTTCTTGGGGTGGGAGGCTCCTGCCCATCTCCTGCAACCTAGGATGGCTGCTCAGTGGTGGTGCTGCTGCTGGGGGGGAGGCTCCTGCCCATCCCCTGCAACCTCGGACGGCTGCACAACCATGGTTGGTGGTGGGGGCTCCATCACAGTTCCTGCCCCAAGCCCCTTGGTCTTCCTTCCTGCTGGTGCAGGCTCCTTGCTCTTCTTGGCAGCTGGGGAAGGTTCCTTTCCCTTCTTGGCTGCTGATGCAGGCTCCTTTGTCTTCCTGGCAGGTGTGGCAGGCTCCTTTCCCTTCTTTATTGCTGGTGCAGGCTCCTTTGTCTTCCTGGCAGCATGGGCAGGCTCAGTTCCCTTCTTGCCTGCTGGTGCAGGCTCCTTGGTCTTTCTGGCAGCTGGGGCAGGCTCATTTGCCTTGAGGCTGCCTGGTGCAGGCTCCTTCACCTTCAGGACATGTGGCCTTGATCCTTTTCCACCACGGGTGGGTGTGGTGATGACTGGGCCCGTGGACTATGTGGCTGAGGTGCTTGGCTGGGTTCTTCCTACCCTGCCCAAACATGCAGGATGGGGGGAAGGGGTAGGGATGAGGTCAATGGTGGATAGGAACAGTTTTTTAGGGACATTGGGGCGGGAAGAGGGAGAAGGAATGGGAGTGGAGGAAGAGGGAGTGGTTGCTGGAGGTGTCTGTCTGCTGCTTTTGGGTTCAGGTGCACAGCCTGTATGCTGTTGTGAGGTGGATGGCTGTTGGGTGTCTGAGTGCTTGCGTTTGTGTACTTTAGGAGGGGGGGACAGACACTGTGGGAGAGGACACAGGGGACGTGTGCATGGCTGTTGTGGAGGTGTCTGCCAATGAGGTGTGTGTTCTGCTTGGTGTGGTGATGATGCTGGTAGGGGATAATGATGTAGTGCATGCAGGTGTGAGTGTGGACGGAACTGGGTGGGAGGTGGTGGAGGAGGAGGAGGGGGAGACAGTGGAAATAGTGGATGTTGGTGTGTCTGCATCTGGATGGTGTTTGTGTGAATGCCTGTGGGATGAAGTGTGGTGCTTGTGTTTGCCTGTACCACTCTTATGTGTTGTCTTGTGTGCATGCTTGTCTGCCTGTGTGCTTGGGATGGGTTGGGGTTGAGAAGAATGGGACTGGGCAGTGGAAGTTGGAGGGGGGTGGGTAGAAACAGGGCAATGGCTGCCATCAGAGAGGAGGCCAGAGCCTGAATCGATCTCTGTTGGGCCACCAATCCAGTGTGAATGTCCCCCAGGAATGCATTAGTTTCTTGAATCTGGGCTGCCAGCCCCTGAATAGCATTCACAATGGTTGAAAGTACTACAGAGATGGATCTCAGGCAGTCAATGGCCTCCTCACTCAGGGCAGCAGGGCTAACTGGGGCAGGAACCTGAGGTGCCTGGGGTGAAAGAGATGCCCACCCTCCTGGGTGAGCAGACATGGGCAACTCGATGAGGGGCTGCTGGGAGAGCGGTGCTGGTACAGGGGGTGGCAGCTGTACCTGTAGCTGGGGTGGTCACAGAAGTGTCCGCCCCCACCAGGGACCTTCCATCGGAGGAGGTATCTGTGTCAGAACTGTCACCTCCAGTCTCCGCAGTTGTGCTCCCCTCGCCCTCCATCCCACTGGTGCCCTCAGCATCGGTGGACTCTGCCTCCTGGGGCCTGTGGGATGCAGCTCTCTGCGTCGCAGATGCCTCTGCTCCTCTGCCAGATGATGCTAATGCACATAAGGACAGGATGATAAAAAAAAGGGGGGGTAGAGACAAAGGATACACTTGGTCAATGGCTGCACCAACACCACTGTTGAACAGGCCTATGCAATATGCCATAAAACTACCAGAGAAATAGTTAGCTGCCAAGGCATGGGAGGGGCACACAGTGCCAAATGCAGCACACCTGGGACCCACGCAGCCCTGACCAGTTGTGGATGCCTACGAGCTAGGTAGTAAGGGTTTCCCTTCTGAACCCATGCCACCCGGGGACCTACGCTTCAATGTCAGGCCTGGGCTAGGGGCACCCACTGACACACATCCCCCACCCGGATACCACCCTACCATACGTAAGTTGTAATGATGGGCACTGTACTCACCCCCTTGTGGCTACTGTGATGCCCTCAAGCACCGATCCAGCTCAGGATAGGCCACCACCAGTATGCAGGCCATCAGGGGGGTCAGGGTTCGACGGCACCCCTTCCTCATTGGGAGGCCATCCCCAGATGGGCCTCTGCTGTCTTCAGTGCCCAGCGTCTCAGGTCCTCCCACCGTTTGCGACAGTGGGTGCTCCGCCTGCCATAGACCCCCCAGGGTCCACACCTCCTTGGCGATGGCACACCATATACCCTTCTTTTGATGGGCGCTGACCTGCAGAGGCAATACACACAGGAAAATTGAATTACACAAACAGTCCTGCCTGTTACACATATGGCCCACCATACCCGTTTCCATCACCATAGGCACACACATGGCCCAGTACACAACCTATGCGCTGCCCAGAGGACATCCACCCACCTCCCTTACATGAGGCCTTCACACACACCACTCCATGCATTCATGTCACATGCATCGAGCCCACAGTGTACTCACCTGTTGGTCTGGAGGCCCGTACAGTAGTCCGTACTGGGGTAGGACCCCATCCACCAGTCTCTCCAACTCCTCCGAAGTGAAGCTGGGGTCTTTTCCCCGGTCTCACAGGCCATGGTAGGTTCCAGACACAGGTCACAGAAGCACATGCAGCTTACGTCCTCTCCTGTGGAAGATCAGGTAGCAAGTGAGGGATCAGATAGAAAATGGCGGTCACATCCGCGGCGGTGCATACCGTCACCGCCGGCGTAGATCACCACTGGCCACTGTAACCCATAGGGCCTAATGTTAACCAATGAGGAGTTGCATGGCAGTTCCCGACCACCTCCAACAATGGCGCCCAACGTCAGCGGAATTACCTCACTTCCACCTGTCCCTCCACACAGAACAGGCGGACGCCATTTTGGGGGGGAGAGTAGGCCCTGGAAAATGGTGGCGTCACTGGTGAAATTAGGACATACTGGACAAATCACACTGCCCGATTACAAGTTAACAGCATGCAAAGTTCTGTTGTAGCTTAATTGTTCAGTTTGTGACCGGCTCCTCACTGTTTTGCCCCATAGATTCCTACCGCTGCAGATGAATAGGAGATGGAGACATACCCCTGTGTACAGACCCCTGGTGGACTTGGCAACAGTGGAGGACAGGCACATAATACTCACCTTTAAACTTGACAGGGCCACAATCACTGAGCTGGTTGCCCAATTCGAGCCTGACCTAATATCTGTTATCTGTTACCCCACTGGGATCTCCCCTCTTGTGCAAGTTCTATCAGTGCTCCATTTCCTGGCAACTGGTTCTTTCCAAGTGACAGTGGGCAGGAGTGTCACTGCCAATGTTCTCAATAGTGCTGACAAGAGTGTTGTCTGCCCTGATTAGACACGTGCAGCTACATTGTTTTCCCCCAGGTTGAAGATTTGGCCACAGTGAAGGCCGAGTTCTATGCAAAGGGACTTATCCCCAACATAATTGGGGCGATTGATGGAACACATATTGCATGTGTCTCCCCCGCCAGAATGAACAGGTGTTCAGAAATCAGAAGAGTTTCCACTCTATGAATGTACAGATGGTGTGCTTGGTGGACCAGTACATCTCCCACGTCAATGTTAAGTATCCTGGGTCGGTGCATGATGCCTTTGTCCTGAGGAATAGCAGCATCCCAAATGTGATGGGCCAGCTACAGAGGCACAGGGTGCGGCTAATAGGTGAGCTCTGGTTCCCACCCAGTAGATGTTGGTGTATGGTGTGGGCCATATGGGATAGTGTGTGGCTAAATGTTGTCCCTCAATATTTCAGGTGACTCTGGTTACCCCAACCTCCCATGGCTGCTTCCTGTGAGGAATGCCAGGACAAGGGCAGAAGAACGTTATAATGAGACCCCTGGGCGAACCAGAAGGATAATTGAAAGGACCTTTGGCCTCCTGAAGGCCAAGTTCCGGTGCCTCCATCTGACAGGTGGATCCCTGCGCTACTCACCCAAGAAGGTTTGCCAGATAGTGGTGGCATGCTGCATGTTGCACAACCTGGCCCTCAGACACCACGTCCCATTTGTGCAGGAGTAGGAGGCTGGAGATACCCTTGTGCCAGCAGTGGACCCTGTGCACAATGAGGAAGAGGAGGCAGAGGATGAGGACAACAGAACATCAGTGATCAGACAATGCTTCCAATGACACACAGGTAGGACAGTGTTACTTCACATTTCAATGACATTTGTTTGAATTTCTGTGGCACTGGCATGCTGATATTTCCCACCTCTATGCCCACATACTGTTCCCTCTGGCAATTCATTTTGCAGATGTTGGTGACCTCACAGATACTCCAGGTGTGATCACTGCAGCCAGCTACATGTCATTAATCTATGCTCATTTTCTGTACAGATGAATTGCAATGTTTGTACCTGTTTCACTGAATACATATTTCATGTACATGACATACTCCAAACTTCTTTTTTTTCCAAGGGTGTTTTTTGAAGTGTTAAAATATAGAGGGGCAAGTGCAATGGGATGGGGTGATGATGGAGGAAAGTCCAGGGTATTGTTCCAGTCTGTTTTTAGCACAGGTGTATTGTCCAAGGGGACATAGGAAGGGGAGCAATGGCAGTTCAAGGTGGACAGGGTGACTGAGTGGGACACAAGGGTGACAATCAGGGGAGTCTCATTTCCTGGCGGGGTCTTGGCAAGTTTCTCTGACTCCTGTCTGGATTGCAGGATCGTTTGTGGGGTGGTTCTCCTTCTGCAGGGAGAAGGGTACCGGTGGCCTGTGAGTCCTGTGGCAGGGCCTCTTGTCCACTAGCGGTAGAGGAGGTGGTAAGCTGTTCAGATGTCTGGCTAGTGGCAGGGCCCGTCGTTGTGTGACTGCCTCCCTCATAATATTGGCCATGTCTGCCAGCACCCCTACTATGGAGATCAGGGTGTTGTTGGTGGCCTGCAAGTCCTCCCTGATCCCTTATTACTGCCCCTCTTGCAGCCGCCTGTTCTCCTGCACATTGTCCAGGATCTGGCCCATTGTGTCCTGGGAATGTTAATAAGCTCCCAGGATCTCTGCAAGTGCCTCCTGGAGAGTCGGTTCCCTAGGCATGTCCTCGCCCTGGCGCACAGCAGTCCTCCCAGTTTCCCTGTTGTCCTGTGCCTGTGTCCCCTGAACCTTGTGCCCACTGCCACTGTCCCCAGGTCCCTGATTGTCTTGGGTATGAGGTGTGGCCTGGGATCCCTGTAGAGGTGGACACACTGCTGATTGACGTGTCCTGGGGACAGAGGTCTGGGTATGCTGGGTGGGTGCTGTGGTGGTGTTTCCTGATGGGAGAGGCTCTGTGGTGGTGTGTGACTGGGCCTGGGTAACCGGCTGTCCAGAGGTTCCTGATGGGCCAGGTAGATCATCCAAATCCTGAAGGCCAGAGTTGCTGTCATCAATGTGGGCCTCTTCTATTGGGGGACTGGATATAGCTGGCACCTCCTCTTCCCTGACATTGGCTGGGGTACCTGTGGGGATGTAAATGAGTGTTATGATTTCTGTGTCTGACATATTGTGCATCCGTGGCTTGCCCTCTTTGGTTGTATTTGCCCTGGCAGCTTTCACTAGTGTACGTTGGTGTATGGTGGGATGATTAGTTCTCTCTAGTGTGCATGCTTTAGTGATGAGTGTCCATGCAGGGCTGTGAGGGATGCCCATGCATTGGTAGAGCATGCAGGGCTTGGCATTGGGATGATTGAGATGTGAAGGTGGTGTGTGTGGGTTGGAGTGGAGTGATGGGAGTGAGGGTGGGGGTATGTGATGGTATGCAGGTAGGGGGGTAGTAGTAGAGAGTTGACTTACCAGAGTCCAGTCCTCCTCCTACTCTGGGCAGGCCCTCAGGATGCAGGATTGCCAAGACTTGCTCCTCCCATGCTGTTAGTTGTGGGGGAGGAGGTGGGGGTCCACCGTCAGTCCTCTGTACAGCGAGCTGGTGTATTCCTGCAATGGAACGTACCTTCCCCCATATGTCGTTCCACCTCTTCCTGATGTCATCCCTAGTTCTTGGGTGCTTTCCCACAGCACTGACCCTGTCCATGATTCTCCGCCGTAGCTCCATCTTCCTAGCTATCGGTATCTGCTGCACCTGTGCTCCAAATAGCTGTGGCTCTACCCTGATGATTTCCTCCACCATGACCCTTTGACCCTTAGCTTCTCCCCTGTGAAACGGGGGTGTTTTTGTGGTGCCATGGTAGTTGTTTGAGGTGTGCAGGTGAGGGTGTGTTGGGTAATGTGTTGGGGTGTGTGATGTGGGGTGTGTGAGGGATGTATAGGTGTGTATAGTGTGTGGCTCTGGTTGTGTCTGTGGTCTTGATGTCTCTCTGCTGGCAATGATTTGTAATGGTAAAGGGTTATAGGTAATGTGGGTGGGTGTTTTATAGTGGTGTGGGTGTGGTGTGTGTATGGGTGTCAGGTGTGTGTTGTTTGAATTGTCCAATGTGGTGTTGTTTTGTCTGTGTGTGTCCATTTTGAGCGATGCGGTATGTACCGCCAATAGTTTACCGCAGTTGAATGTCCGCCATGGTGATTCATGGGTCATAATGTGATGGGAGTAGTTCTGTTGGCGGAACGGTGTGGATTTTGATAACGCCAGTTTATCACTGACCTTTGCAGTGGCGGATTTGTGTCTGTGGCTGAATACTGACGGATTGGTGTGTGTGTCATAATATGGAACACTTGGAACAAGGAGGTGTTGCCTCACAGTGTTAGGGAGATGTACCCAGTGGCCTGCCCAGTGTGTTCTGCCTTATGATCAGTAAAAGAACTTCAACACCTCACCCATTTGAAGTGGTGTGCTTCACCATCGCGTCTGCTCCTCACTATGGTCAAATGCCAACCCTATGACAGAGCACCTCACCAGTTGGGGAGATGCAGCGTTTAGGACCTGTGGCCACCGTGGTCCGGCCCAAGACACCGACCCAGCATTGCTGCATAGGTGTCTTCTGCCCCGCCCGTCTTGTGAGACAGGCGGGGCGGAAGCAGTCATTAGGAAGGAGAAATCTGGGGGGTGGTGCGCGAGAGGTGCGTCACTTCCGGCCCAAGAGGCAGAACAATACTGTGGCAGCGTTACGTCTTCCAGGGGCGGTGGGCGTGGGTAACAAGGACATAATTCAGAGTTCCACCCCACCTTTAGGTCTCAAGTCCCCTGCTGCATCGGAAGTGGCAATAGGTATGGCTGAATCCACTGCAAGTGCAACAGAGAGTGCATGTTTGGCAGGAGTCAGAGGGCAGGATACATTATTATCACGGCGGGGGAAACTGGCATCCATGCCCCTTCCGATGTGAAAGACAGGATCTGGAAAGGGGACCTTGTAGATATTTTTTCACTCATTAGGGCAAAGAGGAGGGAAGTGGACCACAAGGATAAGGAAATGAAGGGTTCATCTTCAAATGACAAAAAAACTAAAGTTGATGAGAATATTACGAGTTGGTTGTTTGGTTTTAAAGTGTATATGACTGTCCTCCTGGAAGAAAAGCCAGAATTGGCACCATCACTAATTTTCTACTCCAATAAGATATTGAAAGTGCATCACCTTTATGGGGGCATTGCATGGTTGGAGTATGATAGGGACTTCAGATGGGCAAAAGTTGAGGACCCAGGTATAGGCTGGGACCAGACTGAAGTAAATGTTTGGTTGGAATTCTTGAACAACAAAGTAACAGGGAGGCAGCCTTTTCGGCACCACCAGCCAGGCGACAAAAAAGGCTCCTGCTGGGCATTCAACAGGAAGGTGTGCTCTCGCCCAGCGGGATCTTGTAAGTTCAAGCCTAATTGCTCCTTCTGTGGGCATGCATCACACCCAGAGTTCAAATGCAATAAAAAGCCCAAACAGAAGGAGAAAGAAGGGAGTAAGCCTTCAAATTGAAGTTGAGTTGTCCACGCCCGTACTGATTTCAGGAATCCTTCCTTGGTTACACCCATACCCCCAAAAAGATGTGACAGAACGATTGCTTTCAGGTTTTTCTTCTGGTTTCAGGATCCCGGCCCTCGGTGTGGCACCCATCCCACATTGTAGTAATTTATTGTCAGCCCAGAGGCATCCCCAGGTGGTGGCTAACAAAGTAGAGAAGGAGAGGTTTTTGGATCGAATAGCGGGTCCTTTCCATTCCCCCCCAGGTGGATTTGTGTCCTCCCCTTTGGGAGTGGTCCCCAAGAAGGAGCCGGGACAGTTCAGGTTGATCCACAACCTCTCGGCCCCCCAGCGTTCTTCTGTCAACGAAGCCATCGACCCTCAGATATGTTCAGTATGTTATGCAACAGTTGATTATGCTCTGGATATGTTGCGCAGATTGGGCAAGGGGGCATTCCTAGCAAAAACAGAAAGAATCTGCCTTCCACTTTTTGCCTGTACACTCTGACGATTATCATTTATTGGGCTTCCAATTTGAGGGGTCATATTACTATGACAGGTGTTTGCCCACGGGCTGCAGCGTGTCCTGTACCTATTTTGAGCAATTCAGCTTGTTGCTGCAGTTGATTTTCACTATGCGCACAGGCCATAAAGACATCATTCGTTACCTTGACGATTTCTTGGTCTTGGGTCCTGCTAGTTCGGGAAGTGCCAGCGGGCCCTAAGCGCTTTGACGACTTTGTTTGCGGAAGTTGGTGTTCCCATTGCTCCAGAAAAAAACACGGGCCCTGCGACCGGCCTGACTTTTCTAGGCATTGAGAAAGACACAGGAGCTGGTGAGTGTCGCCTCCCGTTAGATAAGATAGAGACATTCAGACAATCCATTGAACCAGTCTTAACACAGAAAAAAGTCACATTGCACCAACTTCAGGTTTTAGTGGGTCAGCTCAACTTTGCCTTGAGAATCATCCCCCTGGCTCGCCCTTTCTCCTGGTTCATAGCTAGGGCAATGTCTGGTCTGAAGGAGAAGCATCACTACACTAGGCTGTCCGCTGAGGTAAGGGTTGATATACACATCTGGGCATCCTTTTTGGCACATTTTAATGGCACGGTCATATGGTCTACATGCCCCATGTTCAGTGAGACTTTGGGTCTGTTCACCGACGCTGCTGGAAGCGTAGGGTTTGGGGCAATACTGGGCTATGAATGGTGCAGGGGGGACTGGCCAACCGAGTCGCATGCCCAGGACATTACAAAGAATGTGGCCTTTTTGAAGTTGTTCCCCATTGTTGTGAAAGTCACGATTTGGGCCCCTGTTTTCAAAAACAGAACAGTAATCTTCTGGTCCAACAACATGGCAGTAGTTGAGACTATCAATAGGCAAAGTGCTTCTTGTAGGTTCACCCTTAGGTTGTTAACACATTTGGTTTTATTGTGCATGAAGTTCAACATTACATTCCGGGCAAGACATGTTCCTGACGTGCATTACAATGAGGCTGATGATTTGTCTCGCTCCTTGATGCAGGATTTTCAGAGGTTCCATCAGCAAGCGGCAGAGAAGATGATGGAGTTCCTAGCATATCTGTGGCAGATTGGAGTCCCACCTTCTCAGAACTAGTGGCAGCATCTTTAGCAAGTCGGACTAGGAGAGCATATGAAAAGTACTTTCATGAATATAGAGCATTCATGCGCTCTATTCAAATACCTATCTGGTTTTCAACAGAGGCCATTTGTCTCTTTTTTAGGGAATCTTAGGGAGTTAGGCAAACTGGTATCATACACTAGGGCTCACCTTGCTGCTATCCGTTTTTTCGCAAAATTACAGGGTAGAGAGGCACAAATAAACTCCTTTGTTATTAAAAGAGCAATGGCCGGGTGGGCCCGCCTGGAGTGCCCTCGGAAGGACGGCAGACGCCCTCTTTCACCCCCTGTTTTAGGTACCCTCTTGTCTTACCTTGACAAAGTCTGCAGTTATTCATTTGGGGTGTCATTATTCACGGCAGCATTCACAATAGCTTTCTACTGCGCATTCCGAGTGGGTGAGTTAGTGGATCCATCCAAGAGTGATTTCACCGGGGGGCTGCAGTTCGCTGATGTACGTATCAATTCAGGGTGGCTAACGATTTGGTTGCGTAGGTTTAAAGCCGACCAGGAGGGGAAGGGGTCGGCCATTATGCTAAAGGCAGGCCGGGTTCCCCCTTATGTCCACTTGATCGCTTAGGGTCATATCTAGCGGTCCGTCCAGCCACTGGTGCCACATCATTATTCATTCACGAAGGCGGCGAATGCTTGTGTCGATATCAATTTTCAGCAGTGAAGACTGCCACCTTAGAGGCAGCTGGGGTGGGCCCCTCAGGCTATTTGCTGCATTCATTTCTCATAGGGGCAGCCACTGTGGCAGCTGAGGCTGGCATGTCCTCAAAAGAAGCTAAAACAATTGCCCGATGGTGCTCCAGTTGCTTTAGGTGGTATATCTGGCCGGAGTTGCAGTAACACATTTGACATTCATTGTGTTTAAGCATCATGCCTTGACGTCACTCACGCTGTTTTCTTCTGTTTCAGTAGCATGGCACCACACGTGGTTTGGGTGCTCGGGCACTCCTTTATCTGGAGAGCGGCCTTCAGTTTGCAACTGCTCCTTAGGCCTAAGCCGGAGTCACTTTGTGACGTGTCCTTCCGGTCGTGTCGGATTGGCGGTCTGAGAGTTACTCATCTACAACAACTCGTAAGAATGGCAAAGGGGTGTGAGGGACTGCAGTTCCCGGACCTCATTGTGTTACATACTGGAGGGAATGACCTCGTCCGAATTGGGCATAAGGCACTCAGGGACGCAATCATGACAGAAATATCTCAACTGTCCAAAGAATTTCCAAACACCGCCATTGCATGGTCGCACATGGTATCCCGGCGTAACTGGGGGCACAAGATAAAATCAAGGATTGTCAATGTGTCTGTGAGACATCTGAATTCAGAACTAGCGAGGTTGTGCCCGGCAATGGGGTGCTCATAGAATATCCTGCATTAACTGCTCAAGGACACAGACATGTTCCATAAGGATGGGGTGCATTTATCTCATGTGGGCACAGACCGATTCATCGAGGACATATGGGCTTTTGCCCACTGTTTGTTCACGGGTGGGGATGACGAAGAATCTCTGGGCCCCTGGTTGCCCTCGTGGCATGACAGGAGATACTAAATGCACCCTAAGCAACTGAGGGGTACCCAAAGCAGGGTACTCAGGATAACAACGAAGTTAGGATCCTGCAGACCTGAACCAACCGACGGATGTACACACCTGCTTGGGGGCTAGGGTGCCCTGATCGCTGGGGTGGGCATGGGCCTCCCACTCCTGACCACCCCGTTGCACCCCTACAGCGGATTGGTGTTTGGGGGGGTGGAACCTGGAGCATGAGGACAAGGTATGGTGAGGTGTTGGAACCATCCCCCCAGGGAAACAGGTGAGGTACAGTTCACCTGTGTGGTCCCACGGTGGTTCGGGACACGGCCAAATCCTTGGTTGGGAGTCAAAAATTAAGTAATGCTTTTGATTTACAAGTTATGCATTTTGCCTTTGTTTATGAGTTATGATGTGATTTAATTAACTTTGCACAGTGTGTACTAAATGAGTGTAATCTTTAATAAATGTTCCCAATGCCAAAGACACTCAGACTCCGACGGTTTATGTTTGGCTGGTGTTGGGGCGGGTGCCTACTGGGGCATCCGGGTCCGAATACAATTATATTTTAGTCCTAGGATGTTGCTTCATCATTAGGTGTAGCAGGGTAACACAGTGGCACACAACGGAGAAACAGTAAAATCTACTTTTCTCTCACCAGTTTTACATATTCATATATGAGCCTCCACCAGCTTCTTGTTAGCACAATATTGATACTATCATTCAACAAGACTGTCATACTGAGTAAGTGCTCTAGCATAGCTCAGCAGCACCAGTGGCAGGCTAGAACACTGAATATCATACTATCAGCAGCACCCTCTAACACGTGAGTAACACCCTAATACAGACCATGCAAGGGAATGTTTGCTCAGCACATAGCAAAATACTGGACATACCTAAGAAGAAGTAAGCAGCCCCTTGGCATATGATGGTCTGAATTCAGATGATGTTTTAATTTTTGGCACCGACTTTATGCTATTAAAGGCACAGGAACAGTTATTGACATTATGTTCTGGTACAATATTTAAAATTTGTATTATTTCTGTTAGTATGAGAATATCATTGGTGGTTGTTTGAATTACACTTTCTCTAACGGGCACCGTATAATGCACAGATATTCACCTTTTGTGCTATGTTGTAACAGGCTCACTGGTTGTATTGTAACAGGGAAATATTGTCTCTCGGTATTATGGCATATACCATTAATCATTGAAATATTTCAATAGCAGCTTATATAACTGCCTGTAAACTGTGTGGCGTTTTCAACAATGCATTTGGAAAATTGTGGTGTAAAATGCACTGCTTGACCTCATTTCACTGCAAAATATACCTTAACGCGGTAGGTGGAAGTCCGCAAACCATCCCAAGATCGAGCTTGCTTCCCATTGCTTTTTCTTTCAGTCCAATGTGTTCTGTTTTTAAATCTGCTTTTCTATAATTTCTAAGCCTTCTTATTCCATTGGCGTGTGGGTTCATTTTATATACAGATCTGTCCTGCGCCCAAGGTGGAACTAATCTTTTGTCACTGAAATTGAATTGCAAAATGGGTTGTGTGGCAGATACGAAAAAGGTATATTTGAGAATATTAAGTTGCATTGGGGTATACTGTCAAGTGCCTCTCAGTGTGCACTGAGTAACCATCTAATTAGAATCCGGAGACCGCCAGCAAGCCCACACCCCAACACCAGCTATACGCAGACCGACAAACTTATTTGTTGGAAGAAGTTTTATTACAAATTTTCAAGATATTTTACTACACATCTAAATCATAAATCACTTTGAGTAAACTTCTGTCATATCTACAAAACATAAAACACATCCATGAGATACAATTCGGTAACCATAAATCATTTCCTTATGACAGGATCCCTTCCTGTCCTGAACCACCATTGGACAACACAAGTGAACCGTACCTCATCTGTATCCCTAGGAGGGGCGGTTGCCCTGACTACACCGTTCCTTGTCTGTACGCTCAGGGTTCCACCCCCCTCCAAACACCAATCTGCCTAGGGGTGTAACGGGGCGACCAGGAGCAGGAGCCCCATGGCCCCCCCCAGCGATCTGGGCTCCCTTACCCATTAATTTGGTGTGTACATCCGCATGTTGGCTCAGGACTTCAAGATCCTATCTCTGGTGTTCTCCTGGGGCCCCAGCCTTGGGACCCCTCTGTTGTTTCTGGTTACTTTAATACCTCACTTTCCGCTAATACCTTCTTCATAACCTAAATTGAGGACAGGGTGGGAGGGACAACAGTGCTCCGTCCGCCAGCCTCAACCACTGCGCCACCGAAGAGCAGGTAGGGCCTTCTTGCGGGGCGCTTAAATAGACCCCCACCGGTACGCGGCGGCTGGAACCGGCCGGCGGCTACGTAGCCGCGACATTCCCAACCTTTAGACTTCCGCCCTCAACCCTCACGAGGCATGGGGGTGGAAGTCGCAGGCCCGCCTAACGCATAACTAGTGCTTAGGGGTTCTTGGGCCTCAGTGGCCCCGTCTCCAAACGGGCCACGCCCTCCCATCTTCGGGGGCGCTTTTCCCTTTGTTCCACTCGGGTGCACGGTAGCCGATGGCCGGACCTGCAATGTTGCTCTATTAAGTGGCATTGGGGCACCCTGCCACTGGGGCCTGGTATTACCGGGTAATCACAAGGTGAACCCTTAAAGGCATTAGGCGATGTAAAGCCATACAGAAATTAGTGTTGCACAGATGTCCGCACGTCAACTCGCAATCGCAATACATTTACCAGTGAGAACGCCCTCTAGTTACGACGCCGAGAATTAGTCCCTGGCAATATTGTGCCAATTTATTGATAATTCACGATGGGGCGGATCATTCCTGTTACTGCCTTGGAATCTAGTCTCATTCCAACGATATGGACCACGTGTGGGACTACATAAGGTAAAGAAGACGGATGCGCAATCTAACCAATGGTCATTCAGGTTGTCAATATTCAACATATTTTATCAGGCCCCAGCAAATAAACCAACCCCAAGTTCCTTGGTGCCCTAACCCCATGGGCGTAGGAAGTGTGGGGGACGCGGGGGATGTATCCCCCCCAGATTTTGGAGGGTGGGGGACACGGGGGACGAAGGTGGGGGGGACAAGGGGACACAATAATTTCCCCTCTCACATCTTTCATTCAGAGGGCCATTAGCGCACAAAAGCGCTACTTAGGATAGCCCTGTACAGACAAATCCTCCAAGCTGATGGTAACCAAATGAAGGTGAGTCAGGGGGGCCCCTGCGCCCTCTGCCCTTTTGTCCTGTTCTAAGGGTGCTCATAAGAACAAAGGGCACAGGAGGAGAAAAGAGTTTTGGATGATTACTGTCACCTGCTGCCTTGAAGAGGAGCACTGCAGGATGCCTTCAAGAGGAGCTGCAAAACAATGAGGAAGATCTAAAGAGAGAACAGAGTCCCACTCACCGTGATGCCAGCAGGCTAGAAAGGAGACTCTGTGAAACACAATATTTGTATTTGCCTGAGATCACACCAGTTGGTGAAACAGTGAAGTCGAGACTGAGCCCAGATTTTACATTTTTACACAACAATTTAGCAATTAGAAGGGTATATTTTTCTAACATTTATGTTTAATGTTTTGTTTTCTAGGTAATGAAGTGCTTGATTACAGCATGGCTAACAGGGAGAAGCCATATTTCATTTTGTGACGTTATGCCTAGCGTTATTATTTATGTTGTTGATATCGTTACATACTTCAGCATATTGAAGTATATTATCTTTTCTCTATCTTTTCTTCACTCTACTCTGAAACAATCTACCCTATGCCACTGCACCCTACACCACTTTTCTCCACTCTGTGCCACTCTACGCCACTGCAATCTATGCTGTACCACTCCACTCCACACCACTGCAATCTATGCTATTCTACTCTAACCACTGTATACTACACCCCTGCACTCTGCCAGTGCACTATTCACCACTTTACTCAAAACCAATGCACTCTATCCCACCGCCAATCTACTCTGCACCACAGCACTCTATTCCACTGCTTTCAATGCCACTGTACTCTGCACCACAGCACTCTATGCAACTGCACTCTATGTCACTCTACAATACACCACTGTACTCTGCGACCCTCTAATCTGCAACATTGCACTTTCTGCCACTGAACTTCATGCCACTCTACTCTGCACCACTGCACTCAATGCCACTGTGCTCTGTCCCACTGCACTCTTTTCTGCACCACTGCACTGTAATCTACTCTACACCACTCCACTGTAGGGCACTTCACTCTACTTTGAAATCATCTCCTCTATGCCACTGCAATCTACGCAACTCTACTCTATGCTATGCCAGTCTAATCTATCTTGCACCACACCAATGTACCCTGCACCACTCCAATCTGCTCTGCACCACTCTATGCTACTGCACTCTACATCACTATGCTCCACTCTGCAACAATCTACTCTTCACCACTATACTGTACCCTGCAGCAATCTACTCTATGCCACGGCCCTCTATGCAACTCTAATCTACTCTGCACCTCTGTACTCTAAGCCACTCTTCTCTACTCTGCATCACTGCAGTCTACACCAATGCATTCTGTGCCACTCTACTCTACACCACTGCCCTTTATGACACTCTACTCTGCAACACTGCACTCTGCCACTGAACTATACTCCTCTCTACTCTGCACCACAGCACTCTACTCTGCACCGCTCAACTATATGCCACTCTACTGCACTCTACACCAGCGTACTATATGCCACTACACTCTATGCCACTCTACTCTGCATCACTGCACTCCACCACTGCACTCTACACTAGTCTACTCTACCTTGCACCACTCCACTCTACCATGCACCGCATCACTCTATGACACAGTACTCTGAACCACTGCAATCTATGCTGTGCCACTCCACTCTGTGCCCCTCTACTCTTCACCACTCTACGCTACTGCACTGTACGCTAAACCAGTGCAGTATTCGCCAATGCACTCTGCACCACTTTACTCAAAACCAATGCACTCTATACCACTACATTCTACACCAATCTAGTTTGCATCCCTGTACTCTATGTCACTTCACTCTAGACCACCCAACTCCACTCTATGACACTTCACTATGATATTACACTCCATGATATTAGACTCTGACACTCTATTCCATTAAACTCTAACACTTTCTCCTCTCTGTAACTCCATACACAACTCCCTATACGCCACTCCATTCCACTTTACTCCACTGTATGCCACTCCACACCACTCTATGCCACTTCAATCTACGATACTCTGCTCAATGCCACTGCACAACCCTCAACGCCACTCCAATATACAACAATGTACTGTGCTCAACAACACTCTACCCAACTTTCTCTATGCGTGTTCACGTTACTTTACTTCACTCTACTCCAGTTCACTCTTCTTTATGCCTTTCCACTCTACGACACTCTGCCACTCCACTCTATGACACTCTATTACACTGTGACACTACTCCACTCTACTGCTACTTTATGGCATTGGCGCTTGATTAGAGATTCAGATCTCCATTGATTGCCTTCTCACTCATATGAGATGTGAGTCCGATTTATCTTCGCCGTTATGGTTACAAGCACTCTGTAACCCTTTTAACTCAAGCTTAACGAAGGCTTAGGATGATCCTGATACTTGTCTAGGGGATCAAAATATTGTCGGCCAAAGTACCTTGACTTGAATTTGTGATATTGTACATAAGTTGGCATTAGCATAGGTACTATGAGCTAATGACTTCTTGATTCACTATTTGAGTCATTCATGTAAAAGTCGGTGTATAAAAGCTTGTAAATCATTGTTGTGGATGCTAACCTTGTAGGAAAGTAGCCTCTTTCTAGCTTGGTTACCCCCACATTTGGCCTGTTTGCCAGTGTGTTTGCATGTGTCTACTGGGATCCTGCTAATCAGGACCCCAGTAGTTATGCTCTCTCCCTTAAATTATGGTTTTTGCATACTGGTAACCCAGTATTTCACCCAAAATTGGCATATTGGTGCCCCCTTATAAGTCCCTAGTATATGGTACTTAGGTACCCAGGGCATTGGGGTTCCAGGAGATCCATATGGGCTGCAGCATTTCTTTTGCCACCCATAGGGAGCCCATGCAAAGGCTTCTGCAGGACTGCTATTGCAGCCTGCGTGAAAATGTGCATGCACCCTTTCACTGCCAGTTGCACTGCACCAGGTCACTTATAAGTCACCCCTATATCAGGCCCTCCAGCCCAGAGGGCAGGGTGCAGAGTAACTGTGTGTGAGGGCACCCCTGCACTAGCAGAGGTGCCCCCACGACCTCCAGGACCATTTTCCCAGACTTCCTGAGTGCGGGATGCCATTTTACACATGTACTTGAAATAGGTCACTACCTATTCCCAGCTACATAATGGTAACTCGGAACATAGGTATGTTTAGTATCAAACATGTTGGAATCATAACCCAAGGCTTTTGTAAGCATTGGTTGTATGATTTTATGCACTCTGGGGGCTCCTTAGAGGACCCCCAGTATTGCCCTTCCAGCCTTCTGAGGTTTTCCAGGCAGGCCCAGCTGCTGCCACCTCTCAGACAGGTTTCTGCCCTCCTGTTGCTTGAGAAGCTCAAGCCCATGAAGGCAGAACAAAGGATTTCCTTTGGGGGAGGGGTGTTACACCCTCTCCCTTTAGAAATAGGAGTTACAGGCTTGGGAGGGGTAGCTTCCTTCCCCAGGCCACTGGAAATGCTTTGAAGGGCACATTTGGTGTCCTCCTTGCATAATCCAGTCTACACCGGTTCAGGTACCCCCTGTCCCTGCTCTGGCACGAAACTGGACAAAGGAAAGGGGAGTGACCACTCCCCTGTCCATCACCACCCCAGGTGTGGTGCTCAGAGCTCCTCCAGAGGGTCCCTGTGTTTTGCCATCTTGGATTCCAAGTTGGCAGCAAACTCTGGGAGCATCTGAGTGGGCAGTGCCAGCAGGTGGTGTCTGAGCCGTCCCCTGATAGGTGCTTACATGTTTAGCTGACCAATCCCCCTTTCATGGCTATTTAGGGTCTCTCCTTTGGGAGGTTCTTCAGATTCGGATTGCAAGACTCCAGCAGGAATCCTCTGCATCCTTTACTTCACCTTCTCACTGAAGAAACTGCATCTGGACCCTCCAGGAACTCCACAAACTGCAACAACGAAGCAAAGACGACTTCTGCAACATTGTATCTTCAGCTCTTGCCAGCATATGCAACTGTTTCCCGGTCGTGCATCCTCAGAGGACAGCCTGTCTTCAGCCTGCACCAGAAGAGTGAACGAATCTCCCTTGGAGTGAAGGAGTCACTCCCCTGCTTCAGCAGGCACCTCTCTTCAACGACGACCATCTGCTTGGGTCCCCTCTCCTGTTGAGTTGCATGGATCCTACATCACGGGTGGTGGACTGAAGTGGTCCCGATGGTCCTGACATCCTACTGTCCAACTTTGGTGGACGTAAGAGCTTGCCTTCCCACGCAAGAAAGTAACCCTGTTCACCACGTGTTTTTCAGTTGCCAAGGCTTGTTGGCATCCTTCTATGAAATTCTTTGTGCACAATGTAACTCTGGCCCCCAGCACTCCTTCCGGCAATGCACAGCTTCCTGAGCGGTTCTCTGGCGGAGTGGGATCCTTTGTTTTTGTGCTGCGTGGGCCTCCTTTTTCAACTCCTTTGTCCCTGTGCTAGAGGACTCCTGTGTGCACTGGCTGGTCTTCTGTGAGCTCTCTGAGTTGCTGAGAGCCCCATCTGACTCCTCCTCCTGGGTAGAGTCCACCAGGTCCCTCCTGGTCCCAGGCAGTGCCATTTTCCGCTAACCGTGAGCTTTGCGTGTGCCAAGGTTTGTTGGCAGAATCCAGCGACGCAACCAGACTGCAATCATCCATCCGGTGTGGGATATCATCTGCACCAACCAGGAACCCGCATCCATCTTCTTGGGTGCAGTATTGACTGTTGTTCTTCACCAGTGGTTCTTCTTTTGCACCTTGATTCGGGTTAGCAGGGGCTCCTGTCCTCCCTGGACTCTTCTGTGCTTCTTGGACCTAGTCCCATTCTTCCACAGGTCTTTAGGTCCAGGAATCCACCCTTTGTGTCTTGAAGTATCTTCTGGTTCTTGCAGTATCTTCTTTCTCGTGTTCTTGTGTGTTCTAGGAAAGTTACTGTCATTTACTCCTGCTTTCCTGGGCTCTGAGGTGGGTTCTATTACTTACCTTTGGTGTTTTCTAATACTCCCAGCGCCCCTCTACACACCACACTTGTCTAGGTGGGAAACTGACATTCGCATTCTACTTTCTTAGTATATGGTTTGTGTTTAACCTAGGCCCATTTCTAACCATTGTGATTTTCACTAATTGCACTTTTCTAACTTTTTATTTCTATTGCTGCATACTAGTGTATATAATTGATGTATTACTTACCTCCTAAGGGAGTATAGTCTCTATGGTATTTTTGGCATTTGTGTCACTAAAATAAAGTACCTTTATTTTTGTAACACTGAGTATTTTCTTTCATGTGTGTGAGTGCTGTGTGACTACAGTGGTATTGCATGAGCTTTGCACGTCTCCTAGATAAGCCTTGGCTACAGCTACCCCTAGAGAGCCTGGCTTCTAGACACTGCCTACATTTCACTAATAAGGGATAACTGGACCTGGTATAAGGTGTAAGTACCATAGGTACCCAATACAAACCAGGCCAGCCTCCTCTAAACCACTGTACTATATAGGTTACTTTTTACATTTTTCTTGTAATTGGTGACATTGGGTCATCCAGATAACTTGTGTAATGCCCGAATACCAGTCTTTCTCGATTTCCCCTGTTGATGTTTTCCCACTACATTTGATCTTTTATATTGTGATTGAATAAATGTATGAAACAATCCATTTGCATACTACTTTAATATCATTGTTTATGGGAGTGGTGTTGCATTTTATTCAAGGGACCCCTGTTCCTTTAAAGTTAGTTTACTGCTCCATTTTAGGACACTCTACTTACTCCATGACACTGCACCACACCAGTCGATGACACATCATTCTCCTTTATGCCATTAACTTTGAGCCATGCTGAATAGTAGTCTCACTAGTGTACAGCATGGCTAAAACACATTGGCAAAGGCAATAGAACTTGCATAGGCGAGACCTATTGGCTTTGCCAATGCTTGTTTATAAGGTATGAACTTCAAGGTGACTTGCAATATCCTTATGTACGCAGGGGGTATTTTACCCCATATAATACATGGTCACACCACCAACTTTCCCACAAACCACTTAAAACCTTAGTGCATAGCTTCTGACATCCAAAGCTATGAAAGTAGAGCAGAAGAAAGAAAAGCAACATTCCATTTTTTGCTTTAAACAGCTGCATTAATTATGCTCTGTGACCTGGTCTGCCTTTTACCTTGGCTGCTAGCTCTGGCAGAAGGCATTGTAATGTCAGAACTCGACTGTAATAACCCTATCATAGTCATTTTCCGATGTCTTTTCTTTATAATCAGTGAATGTCTTTTCTTTACACGCAGTGACTTGGTGCATCACAAACAGCCGTTTCTAGAGAAATTAGTGACTGCAGTTTATACAGAGATTAGAGAATCCATGTTTATATAGCCTGTAACTGCAAGAGCTTCTTCAGTTGAAATGCTTCTAGTTATGACTGATGTGGAGCTGAGCTGCCCAAGATCACACACAGGAGTAGAAGTGTTATTAGAACTATGGTTTCCGAGCACAGTTTACAACTCTTGTACGTAATCGCTTTTGATATCTCCAGTGCGGTTCCAATTGGCATGAGGCGAAGAGCATGGTGGGTGTGGGGCGCAAAGGGTATGTTCTTCCTTTTTACCCTCCTACCTTTGTTTGCTCGGTGCATGAAGATGCAATGTTAATCAACATGTTATTTTCACATTTTAGCTAATTACTTTGTGAATGTAAATAACAATTAAAGATACTTTCAGACTGTGAAATCATGCCTTCTTTTCTCCCTATTTCACTTCCAATATATATGATTGTGTCTATTTATCGGAGCCTGCAGTTCGTAAACAACGAGCGATTTGTATAGGGTTGATTGAAAGTCCCCAAGGCTGTCCCTGTCCTCCCAAGAAATGTATTGTCTCCTACGCCCCTGCCTAACCCCTTGCATTTTCTGGGTTTTCATCGTGTGACATTGTTTTATTTGTAAACAGAAACGACGTGTTTTTTCCAAAACCATAACTGTTCTGGCTCATAGTTGCTTGTTTTTGTGACACCATCAAGGGTGTCATTCAAATTTGCTTCGACTGCATATTTCAACCTATGTCGTAATGTTACTGTCCCGAATAAGTGCTGCCGGGGAAACAAGTGTCAATCAGCAGGGCCGGAGACAGTGCATGTGACATGCAAATGAAGGGACTGGTTGCCCCAAATTTGCATTTCAGAAAATATGGCAGCATACGTTGAATAAGGGTGTCAATCCTGACCTGGACATGCATGTCAAAACGGACTGACTGGGAGACCCCATCCGCATGGATAAAGGAGTAAGGTCTGACGTACTAAGAGACAGAAGATCGCGGTGCACACAAACACTCCTACAACGTCAGCTCCGTGCAGTGTGACTTGCCTGTCGCTGGCGAGCCCTTTAACCACTGTATAAAGCTCCTACACCAGACAGGGCTGTGTGTTGGGGTCTGGAGGTGGGAGCCTATTATACAGTGCACATTTTGTACATAGAATGTACACTGAGTGAATATCGGTGACCCAGCCCACTGCTCTCTTCGCTGTTACTGCACGTGGAGGTTTCACTGCACCTCACAGACTTTAAAAAATCCACTCCTGAGAACTGCGCCTTGCAGTGTAACAGCAGTAAAGCTCCGCGAAATGGCTATCACTGACACCAGCACTAGAGACGTACATTGTCAATAACTGATCACAACTTACATTCTATGTGCGCTACAAGCGCGGTGAGTGGATATCGGTGCACCTGTCATGAACACACCGCCTCACTCCACATACACTGTAATTGCATTGAACGGATGTATTTTGTGTGTCGGCATAGCAAGAAACTTTCGCTGGCTTAAACTGCACTTCCAATGAAGGGATATACCTTAACTTATAGCCCCAAATATATATCCTATCCAAGTGCGCTTTGAAGGAACCGAACGCATAACTTAATGCGTGTGCAGCGTCAATACCAGGAATGTACGCAGTCCAAGAGAGCGCGTTAAATATAACTTTCACTCTGTGTACATAGAAAATATACAAATGGGGTATTAGGAGATGCAGAATTGCACCTTTCCCTGTATGTACAATTGAGATGTGCTGTGTACACCACACAATGTGAATTCCACTAGTGAACGTACTGAAAATGGGTGCAATGCAACCTCTTCCACTCTGTGTCTAACTTCAAGGAGGAGTGTTGTCCGAGAGATAACTAAATACACCTTGACTTTCTTGACTTCGGGCTGCGAAGGTACTAAATGGAGCTACACCGGGTGACAGAGCTGAACACGCATCAACTTCATGTACTTTGTGAGTGCAGAGGTATACTTAGATGTGGCGCCGAACTCTCATATCTGAGACGTATCTCCACTTACAGCGTGAATGCACTGAATACCCTGCACTGTGAATGCCATGAATGTACGCACACCACATTCAATCCCTGCATACTGTGAATCAGTTGCATCGGTGTATATTTTATCCATCCCGCCACGCACACTTTTCACGTCTTTGGGACGGAGTCTGCACAGAAAACACGAGTGCACACTGTGAATGCAAGTGATCTACGCAATGAAATAATTTATATACATTTTACTCAGTGCAGACTGCAACTATACTGAGTGTGCGTGCGCTGGAAGCAATGTGACACCTGCCACTCCATGGACAACATGCGCGTATTGGATAAAGGCACACACACTCACTCACAACGGAAGTCCCAACCTGCAGTCCGTGCACGGCCTGATTCCATCAGCCCAGTGCCGCCTCTCAACCCCTCACTCACATGGGTCATTTCCATCGAACTGTTCCTATATTCAATAATCGCGCCTTAATTTCATCTGTGTGATGCGATCCCCTTAGGGCGGACGCTCCAATCATTTCTGTCCCCTCAAAGCAAAAACTATTTTAGAGAGCGCGCTTTTGATCTGGATGGGGTGTGTATTGGAAACACTCTTTACGCGTACACAGCCCCACAGATCTCCGTCCTACGGGCGTCGTTCCGTATCTCCCCCCTTTGGTTTTATTGCTGTTAGCCCTTTGGGGGCTGCCTGAGTGCATCACTGAATGATAACCCCTTCCCGAGCTCGCAAACCGTAGCTGAATGGCAAAGGATAAGCATGATTGCATCTGCCGTCCTCGCCCCCGCCCCTTCTATTGGATGGACCAGCGCATCGTCCAATGACCTGGCCCCTTGAGGATTTGAGGCGGGCTCCGAGGCCGGGCACTGTGCTACAAGGCCCGCCTTCTCTCTGGGGAAGACAGTTATTGGTCCACAGACGGGATCCCGAGGGTGTCTGGTATAAATATTCATGTGCAGGCGCCTGTATTCAGAAACAAATCTCGCTCGCCTACCTAAGGAAAGTGAACAGCCGCACAGGCACCGCCGGGCTCCAGGTGGGACAGCTGGGCATTCAGAAGCCAGAACTGTCGCGAAATCAATGCCAAGTGGAAGCAGTGTGGGCACAACACAGCCATTGGACTGTTTTTTTTTTGTTCCAGAGGATTTGCTCTTTCCATTTGACATTTTGCTCATCCGTTCCGCAAGCCCAAGGACTCGGCGTAAAGTTGCATGTGTTGCAGGAGCTGACCCGGACTGTGGCTAAAGTTATCCTGGACTGAGACCTGTCGCTGAAGTTAAGGTGCATCCAGGGTGCGCTGGGATCTGCCTGTGAAGTTCAGTACAAGGGGTCGAGACCTGCAGAGACTTATGTGAAGAAGCCCTGCTGCAGGCGCCACCAGGACTCGTCCAAGAAATCACCCTGCTGCAGAGAGTGCGCCGTGACCCACCCGTGAAACTGCACTGGGGTGCCTCCACACTCCCGGTGCACGCTGCCGCCCGCGCTCTCTGCGGAGCATGAAGTTCCGGCCCTGAGCCGCGGGACACCGGGTGAGTCGTCTGCAGGGTGAGCACGGTGCCCCGCCGCCCCCCAGCATGGAGCGCGGCCGCCGATGGCTGGAAGCACCCCGCCTGCCGCTGCTGCCGCTGCTCCTCCTCCTGTCCGCCCGCTGGCCCCGGAGCCTGGCCGCAGCAGCCGCCGCTTCCAAGGAGCTGACCTGCCAGGAGATCACGGTCCCGCTGTGCCGGGGCATCGGCTACAACTACACCTACATGCCGAACCAGTTCAACCACGACACGCAGGACGAGGCCGGCCTGGAGGTGCACCAGTTCTGGCCGCTTGTGGAGATCCAGTGCTCAGCGGACCTCAAGTTCTTCCTGTGCAGCATGTACACACCCATCTGCCTGGAGGAGTACAAGAAGCCGCTGCCGCCCTGCCGAGCCGTCTGTGAGCGGGCCAAGGCCGGCTGCGCGCCCCTCATGCGCCAGTACGGCTTCGCCTGGCCCGACCGCATGCGCTGCGACCAGCTGCCGGCGCACGCCACCTCTGACGCCCTTTGCATGGACGACAACCGCACGGAGCCGGCCGGGGCGGCCACCACCGCCGCCCCACGACCTGACCCCCCGCGGCCGGCCAAGCCCTCGCACCCGCAGCTGAAGCCTCGGCCCAAGCCCCGGCCGCCTCCACAGGACGCCGGAGGAGGGGATTCGCCGTGCCAGCCGGGCTGCAAGTGCCGGGCGCCCATGGTGCAGGTGACCAGCGAGCACCACCCTCTCTACAACCGCGTGCGCACCGGGCACATGCCCAACTGCGCCATGCCCTGCCACAACCCCTTCTTCAGCGCCGACGAGCGAGCTTTCACCGCTTTCTGGATTGGACTCTGGTCTGTGCTGTGCTTTCTGTCCACGCTGGCCACCGTGGCCACCTTTCTCATTGACATGGAACGCTTCAAGTACCCAGAGAGGCCCATAATCTTCCTGGCCGTCTGTTACCTCTTTGTCTCCGCTGGCTACTTGGTGCGGCTGGTGGCTGGCCACGAGCGGGTGGCCTGCAGCTCCGGGGGTGGCCGTGCAGTTGGTGGAGAGGCGGAACACATCCACTATGAAACCACAGGCCCAGCTCTCTGCACCGTTGTCTTCTTGCTGGTCTACTTTTTCGGCATGGCCTCTTCCATCTGGTGGGTCATCCTGTCACTCACCTGGTTCTTGGCAGCTGGCTTGAAGTGGGGAAATGAGGCTATTGCTGGCTACGCACAGTACTTCCACCTCGCCGCCTGGCTGTTGCCCAGTGTCCAGTCCATCGCAGTGTTGGCACTGAGCTCTGTGGATGGGGATCCAGTGGCTGGCATCTGCTCGGTTGGCAACCAGAGCTTGGACAATCTGCGTGGCTTTGTGTTGGCACCACTGGTGGTCTACCTGCTGGTGGGTGCCCTCTTCCTGCTAGCTGGCTTTGTGTCACTTTTCCGCATCCGCAGTGTCATCCTTAAGCAGGGTGGTGCCACCAAGACTGACAAGCTGGAACGACTGATGGTGCGCATTGGCGTCTTCAGTGTGCTCTACACCGTCCCTGCCACTGTGGTGGTGGCCTGTTTTTTCTACGAGCAGCACAATCGTCAGGCCTGGGAGGCAGCTCATAACTGCCCCTGTCCCTCCGGCCAACAGGGTGGACCACAGTTACCACCCCGCCGGCCAGACTATGCTGTTTTCATGCTCAAGTACTTTATGTGCCTAGTAGTGGGCATCACGTCAGGGGTCTGGATCTGGTCAGGCAAGACATTGGAGTCCTGGAAGGCCTTCTGCACACGCTGTTTCTGGGGGACCAAAGGTGCGGGCGGAGGGTCCATTTACAGCGATGCCAGCACTGGTCTGACGTGGAGGTCGGGCACTGCCAGCTCTGTCTCCTACCCCAAACAGATGCCCTTGTCGCAGGTCTGACACTTGTAAAGCAGTGGGGCTGGTTTCTCAAGTGGATGGTTTGACCTCCCTGTCAGCCTCACTCTGGCTGTGGTGGAGGGCATGAACATTGCCATGGTTTTCCTTTTTATGATCACAGACTTATGGATTCCCTTATACACCACTGACATTTGGTCTCATTGGGACTGATTCGCCAATTGGACAGTGTACCCCCCACCATATTGGATTTACTTCTCCTGTGAAAGGTATCCCCATAAAATTAGACCGTGGCACCCTCAAGGGCACCAGCTCTCCAGTGCACGTGATGACACCTTCCTGTCCTCCATGCACTGTTGTGAAAAATCACACTGCTTCAGGATGTCCAGGTGGGTTTCCAGACTTATGCTCCACTAAAACTGGGCCCAATTAGATCTTGGTGGACAATCACCCCCTTACTACGCTTGCCGTACTGCCCTAACTTGTTGCACCAAACTTTTTTAGGCAGTTTCCAGCCCTACCCCACTTCCCAAATTGCAGAGGCAGTAGCCCTTGTAGACCCATCCTGCAGCTGGCCATGGCTGCCACCCTATTCCAAGTACCCTTCCCAAACGTCGTGCACTACTAACCCGAAAGATCACAAGTATTCCCACAATGTTCCTGTCCCGTGCCCTTCAAAATTCCCACACGTATACCAATAGGTCTTGCTGACGGGTGGCACCTCCAACAAGGACACTTCTTGGGCAGTTACGCCCCGCCCCCTCGCTCCACAAGTTTCTTGCTACTTAGCATGAGAATGAACTCTCTAATGGTATCCATTAGCTGGGCCTTGAATGACTGGTTAGAACAATATACCTGGTAGCGAGTGCCCCAACCCCCCTTCCCTCCCGATTTATATGCAAGGAGGTCGTTAATTTGCTGCCCATGGACTCTGGCTTTGTCTCCAAATTGGGAGGCAAGAAGATTGAACTCTCCTTGAAGTTGTTGTGAAAAGGCAACTTTTCTCTCTTCTCCACTTAAATCCGAGGGGAAAAAGATTTGCTTGACTAGTGACTTCTGGATTATGGGAACGTTTTATATCGAGGAATCGAAATGCCTTAAAACATATCTTTAAGCATCACAATCACCCCAACTAATTACGGGTTCCGAACATGTTAAAGATGTATATTTATATAATTATTTGTTAATCGTGTAAAATACGTGTATTATATGTAAATACCAAGAGAAACCTATACAATTGTGTAAAGTATGTTTTTGTAAAAAGTTTAGAGACTGCCCTCGATAAAAGCAAACAAATAATTTGCCTACTCTATTTTGTCAATAAAATTACTTTTTGGTAAACTTATTTTTAAAGTCATTTCCTATCAGCGCCGAATTCGTATTTAATACTTGTAAAGGGAAATGGGGAAGCGCGTCTTTACTCTCGATTTTTGTAAAATTTGACTTTCTACCTATATATCTTCCGAGGAATGTGTTTTTAATCATCCGCTCTCTGCTTGGTGAGGAAATGTTTTTACCCCTTTGCAAGTGGCCTGGGGCTGTGCTCGCTAATGGGTATGCAGATTGTGCGAGGGAGCCGCAGCTTGGTGTTTGCACGTGGCTAATTGGATGTGTGCACTCGTGCTGGCTGGGTGATTGCTGTCGTTGGCACCCTGGCACTTGGACATCAGGGGTTGCCGACACCTGCGGTTCAACTTCACATTACAGCTGAATGTGAGGGTACCTGTACTCTCAAGATTCCCAGGTCCATGCGTGAGTAGCTTAGCCTGACCTGGTCTTTTCTTTGCATTCTGGGTCTTGTACTCTTGAATTTTCATAATGGAATAAATGTCAATACAAGTACCAGAATGCGAACGAAATAAAAAGCAAAAGAAGAAAAGCCGGGCCGGGTTAGTTACTCCTTGCTACTGGCTGTACTCCACAATTCTCAATTTTTCCATGTTGACTGAGTCATTCCAGGCTAGAGTTTTACTTTACTTTCAACTCTTCGTGTTATCATTGCATAAATATGGCTACAGTTCCCAGAATGCACAGGGAAGGCATGGCTTGGGGGTCCTACTCTTGCACACCTTAGAAAACACCTGTATTGGTGATAGGGCATGCAATTCTAGCAGGGGTCTGCTGGTGTGTGGTGGGATGGTTCTCTGTTTATAGCATTTTAGCAAACGGCAGAAATGACGGGAATATCGGATGTAGTCAGGTACATCGTTCGCTGTTTCGTTCTACGTAAAAACGTATTTGGGGATGAGGCCCAATTGATTTGAAACAGCACCACAACTCCCGTGATGGCCTGTTTCCATGCTCCGGTTTCCTACGTGAACGTCATGGGTTAATCTGGTCCCGTTAATTATCTGAACAGCCTATCCCGGCCGAACTGGCCTAAGTACAACTAGGTCTCTTTACTCTTGGGAAAGCGTTGTTCTTCTGTCAGCGCCATTTGTACGAGGAGAAAAGCGGCTTGAATGAGCAGCTGAGGTGGCCTGGCAGCGCCTCTGTTCTCTACCTGCCCGTCCGGCGCAGAGCGCGTCATTTCTGAAACGAGAGCCACATGACCAGCTCTCATCTGAAGGGAACTCGGGCTCTCTTTGAGCCCCGAAACTTTGATCTTTTCTCTCCTTCGAACGTGAGGTTTTCTTTCCCAGCTCCCTGTCCCTCTTGTCACAGCCCAGTCGCCACCGCGGAGCCTTCCATCTCCTCAATTAGGACGGCGTGGGGCATTTTTTTTTCCAAGAGGGGGGACTTGTAACAGTTAGCGAACACCCGAGGGAGGGGGCAGCCTTTTAACCAGCTTTTCCCTCTTATTGTTAGCCAGGCTGCAGGCAGCAGGGCATGAGCTGGCGGAGCAAAGAAAAGGGGCATGAATGCCCCACAGGTGGTCTGTTCCATAATCCCCCAATTTAAAAAGTTTTCCTTTGCAAGACAATGGCGTTACAGAGCCCACTCCTCTCCGGCCCTAATTGAGCCGATGAACAACACTTATGAACTGCCAGATTTTCTTTAAATGGGAAAAAGACGCTGCGGCCTGTAGCTTTGGGATACGTGCGGGTACACTGTGGGGGGAAGGGAGCGCGGACAGGAGGATGGCTGCTTCAGCCACATGATATAGGCTAGTTCCTGTCAGTTTAGCAATATTTTTAAAAAACGTGTGTGTTGTGGGGGCGAGAGTGGGTGCGTGCAGTGAAAAGATGCCCGCGGGTCACTCATTACCGTGTCAGCCAGGAAGGAGATGGTAGTTACCGCACTGATGGCAGGTGTGGCCTGGCATGGGGAGGCGGGAGAGCGGTCAGCCCTGCCCCAGAAACGTGTGAATTCCAAGACCAGCCAAATCTGGCCTACAGTGGCTCTTCAACCATAGCTAGGATTCTCTCTCACCTCTAGGAATGATATATTACAGCATTGCTTGATTTGTACATTAAAACGTACCGGTGCGCAAAGATCTCATCTGAAACGCGCAGGTGCTGTAATTAAATGTGCGAGCTCGCAACAAGAGAGGCAGCATAATCCTGAAGTCATCTCGGGCCTTTTAAATACATTTACAGTCACTCCTTGCCTCTTCCACTCACTTTTGTAGTGTTCTCCTTTCTCCCTTTGTGAAGCTTTTTGTTTTTCTCGTCCTCCGTCTTTCCCATATGTCTTTTGCACGCAGTAAATGCTTGAGTCAGAAAAATAAGTGCTAGCCCTCACCAATAAGTGCTGGTTCCCCCCCCCCCCCCCCCCACAGCAAACCACCGGCTCAAATTAAGCACCATGTTGCAGTGTATCGTTAGACAAGCATTATCTCCACAGTGGGATAGGTAAGTTTGTAATCCGTGTTTGAACCTCCGCGGGTATTTGGAGCTAGATTTCAGGACACTGCAGTTCCACTAAAACGTACATATATATATATATAGAGAGAGAGAGAGGTGCACTCATTGCTTTACACTCCCAATATATTTTCCCTGTTAACGATGTGACCCCCAGCATTCTGAATGTGATAGGGAAAGGAATGGTTCCTAATAACATAACCACTTGAGAGGTATTAAAACCCGTCTTTTGGGGTTTTTCCCCACCTCACTATGCCATTTCAAGTTAGACCTAGCCATGTGCAAATCTGACTGGATCTTGCTCCAATAGGAAGGGCTCAGGCCAAACTACCAAGACAGATCTTCACTGAACCAGACCATGAGCAACCCAATACTGGCTTCGACCTAACTGGGTCTCCTCTGTCAGGCACATCTTGGGTTCCAGTGGCAGAAGTGAGCACAGGATCCACTTCTGGACAGCTCCATGGCACTTAAGGCATGATATCAAACACACTAAAAGTGAAAAGGGGGGTTTGGGGGGACTGGCAAAAGTTTACCTAATGCTTGGGATAGCATTATTGTTTTTTTGCCACTTTGCTACTTCAAATTAGACCCACCCATATGCAAATCAGTCTTGACTGCTCTAGTAGAAACTGTTTATCCCAAACTGTCAAACCAGGGCTTCTCTGAACCGGAACACAAGCAACCCAAGACCAGCTTCTGACTACTTTGACCTCGTCTGTCCAGTGCAGCTTGGTTCCAATGTAGCAGAATAAGCATGGGCCCTACTTCTAAGCCTTTTTCCCTCCTATATACACTTATTGTGTGTTCATGCCATGCAGTAAAGCACTGCTAACGACCAGCTTTTTAAGGCCTAATTACTTATTCTTAAAGCCACGGTGCAGTTTTAGTGCGCTGAAGTGCGAAGAGTTCCCGTCTTGGCTTATTTGGAGCTGGCTGCTGTGAGAATCCGAGCCCTCCCGGCGGCTGTGGGGTAGATGTTATCGTGCCTTGTTGAATGATGGGCTATTTACTCTGGAGATAAACAATCATCACCTTTCCTTCCCCCCAAGTCTAAACCAGACCCTTTCAGCCAGCGGGCTAAACCTTTCACAACAAATCCTGCGCCCGAGGACTCACACCACTAGCTGCAGTAAAAACAAGTTTAAAAGGACGAGACAAAAACCTGCGCACAAACAGTAAGAAGAAAACACATAACTGACTTTAAAAGTGTGAGCTTTGAGCACATAACTTTATGTGCATTTTTTTAAGACCCACAGCATACAGTGCTGTGGGTCTCAGACATGATATTTTGTTTTTGTGCCTTTTTGCGTATGTGTCTCTACCCTTTAGAACTTTGAGTACAAAATAATAGTTACGATCCTTTACCACCCGCTTTAAGCAGTGAGGGAAAACCTCGGCGCACAACTGTGTCTGTGGGCGTTTTAAAATCGGCAACGGGAGGTGCACACCAGAGGTTGCTGTGGAAACCCTGAGGCTGGTGTCTAGTTAGGCCGCCCAATGTAAATGCGGCCCAAAAGTCAGCTAAACATTATTGAAGGGTACATATTGGGGACACGGAGATTATCCGCCCCACAGAATGTTCCCGGGCAGTGCTCAAGGCCGGCGTGAGGCGCCACCGCTCGGGGACAATGCGCCGAGAGCCAGCCTCTGCTGAGGGGGTTTTCAGCTGACTGCTGGGAGACAATGGGCGCCATTGTGGGCGACGAGGCGCCCCTGACTCCCAGAGCGGGCCTAGGGACGCGGGGGAGAGCAGGGCAGCACTCCAGCCTAACGAGGGGTTGCCCTCCTCTCCGCCCCCGCCATAGAAACTGGGAGTCCGCCTCCTCTTCCCAGACATTTCAGTGCATGCGAACTCCTTTAGAGACCAACTGGTGCCATCTGCGACCCCGACCCCGCGCTACAGCGGAAGACAGGCTTTTGGGGAAAACGGGGAGCATGGGGGAGAGGGGGGAACACGGCCACTGTTCACTGTCTCTTGCTTCACCCCTCAGAGCACACACACAATGTGCACACAAGAAGGATGTGCAGGCCTTCGTCCCGGAGGGAGCTATTCATGTATGCCATGATGTAATACAATTTAAATCCACTAACACGATATGCCGCATTAAGTGCTTCATTATATGAGGCCCTTGTGCGTCAAAGCCCTGTATGGCGTGTGCGGCGTCCCATGCCCCCTATTTATACATGTTTTTCACGCAGGGAGGAATCATAAACAACGGCGAGCGCACATTCGCAAATTTTTCTATAAATTAAATGGGTGCCAGTTTGTGTATTTAAAAACGCGACCGTTTCCCTTTTAAAGTATGCGGCCGGCTCTTCAAGGAGCGCCGCTGCTTTCTGTCACTGCGACAGCAAAAGGTAAACACGGGTGGGGGATTGAAGCAGCTACAAGTGCCTCAGCTTACATAGGGTGTAGCCTGGCTTCTGTAGTTAACACTAGACAGGAAAACCAGTAGGCAAAACCAACCTGAGAGGTGGTTTTTATTACGGTGAGTGAAAGCCAAGGTACGCCTCCCTTGGGCGCTAAAACCAATATGCATTAGGACTCCAAAAATCACAGGCGAGTAGGAGCAGGAGTTTTGTTGTCTCAGAGTAGCCGAGAAACTGGAATCTGAATCATCCCTGGACAGACAGTGGAGGAAGCCTCAAACCACAATCTAAAAATGGCATGAAATCGCCTACCATTAACACGCGGTGATGTTTCACCCCCTTAGGCGTTCGAGGTAAACAGTCTGCAGACTTTGACCTCGTTTCTCCCTTGCCTGTTCTGTGACACGTAGGCGCCATCTACTGGCCAGTGTCGAGCCACTGCAAGGACCTCTGCAAATTGTAAATAATCTCTCACCCAACACCACAAGAAGGATAGTGATCTGATGCCCTTCACTACTTGCAGCCCCACTTTTATTTCAAGGTAGGTAAACTAAAAAGGACGATAGATGCACATTCATTATATGAAAATAATGGCAGTTTATTTCCAGCTTTTCGACACCCAGAAACGACCTGTTGCAACTTTGTTTAGTTGGATTCTACAACACAATTGCGAATGAACATGTTGCAATGCACCTGAAAGTGACCTTGAAAAGTGGATGGTCCTGGTCAGACGGCTTTATCTATCACATAGCACACTTCCATCCAAGGGACATGCTCTGCTCTGATTAATCCCAACCCCCGATAGACCTCTGTTTAAAAAAAAAAAAAAGTCCAGGGATTTTCATTTTTGATTTGTGTTTATGGATCATTAGAGAAGTAATTTAGATTGGGTAGACATTGCTGATCTGGGCCAAATTTATTCAGATGACACTTTAAAAAATGGATGTGGTACAATGTTGATATAATGTTTTAGGACTCATGAGACCTATATACTTCATTTTGGTGTCAAAACATAGGGTTTGGGGGTCAAGTAGTCTTATAGAGACGAAAAATAGCTCCCCATAGCAACCCTTCTGCCATTGTCCATAACGGCAGCTCTATAATGATGTGTTTTAGCCATCATATTGGTAATTTATTTTAATATTGTTTTTGTTTTAGGTTTTCCGTTAATTCAAATTCAAACATGGACAAAGAAGGTGGTAGAAGAGGATCTACCTCCTGGCAGAGTGTTTCTAACTACAAAATATTGTGATTTCCCACACATTGACAAGGCAGTTGGGTTATAAGCGTGCAGCTTCGTTTGTTTATGCCTACAGCTGACACAGCATGTTTTCCAAAATATTTCAATACAGTGGCAAATTTATGGTTGAAATCGGATGTGAGCTAAGCAACTGAACCCATCTTTATTAAGCAGCACGAATTATGTCTTATAGTTGTAGAACCCACACACTGTGCCATCTCATGAATATGTAAAAGTTTGCACGTATCCACTGTACCAAATATTACTGATAAGTGGCGGATGTGGTATACATGACCGTACCTCCATTTGGAACAACCTTTTCCTTACTAAATAAAAATATCAGGGTAGTTGAGGCTTTTCCAGTGAGTAGCTTGTGAGCTACTTGTAGCCATCAAAATGTCTGTAAGTAGCTCTCCTGTGTGCAGCCCAGCCTACACAGCCTGCACTGGGCACGTCATAGCATTTTTTTTCACTTTCAGCCATGCTGTACAGCAGCCAAACATAGCTAAACAACATTGACAAAGACAGCCAATAGCTATTACATAGGAAAGACTTATTGACTTTGCCAGAGCTTGTTACATTACTGCTGGCAACCCTGCTTGATGTAGTGAAGTGATCACTGTTGGTAATTTTGTCTGCTGTAGTCACTGATATAAAACTAATAAAATTAGTAGCTCAGGATGATTTTCATTGAACATAAGTAGCTCCTATCACAGAATCAATTGCTCACCCATGTGGTGGTTTGAGGAAGCCACTTTAGAGCAAAGTTTCTAATTTCCATCCTCATGGCCACAAAAGTTCTACTCCTCTGTGGTGAGCCAGTTCCAATAATTTATAAAGAACAATGGTCCCTATGGTGACAATAACAGTTTAAAATATATAATCTAAGAATAATAGTCTAAAAACACATTGCCAAGCAACATTGTAATAATGAATTAGACATAGTGGACAACACATTATTAACTGCATTATAAGTAAGATGAAAAATTTCCTCATTGCTCAAGCAATTGTGATACACATGTTAATCACACAGTGTTTCTATCCTAATGTATATAATTACAGCCTTGTACTACATAATTTGATTTGAACAGGTCTATGTTGTCAAAGCATTTCGGTCCACTTGTAATACGAACTCATCTTCATGATTCTAATTAGTATTTGCCCTAGACAGTACTAAATTAAAAAGGGCAAACTAAGGACAAGAATATACACAAATATAAAATTAAAATAAGAAAATAACAAAAACCTGAGTACATAAACTACAGCATATTAATATATAAATCTCATTCTCCTTCGAGATGGCTGCCCGCACTAGACCCATTTCTATTGCTCGCCCCCACTGTTCTGGATCTGACTGCAGGACATGCCGGGTGATCAATGCCACAATCAAACTGTGCCACAAATGCCTTTCTACTGTAATAGCATTCCGTTTGACACAGTCTCTAAGGAACACCATGTGACCTTGCTGTTACTGTGCTGGCACTCCATTCTGGTTATCGGTCCGTCTCTTCAAGCTGCCTCAGAGGTATTATCCCACTTCTCTAAAAGTACACATGCGGCTGCCCTAGCATTTATCACATGAAACTAATTTCTCGTCGTTTTCCTTATATAACCCAATAGGCAGCTAAAACAGGAGGCCAACTCAATAGTCTGTAGCCTCTCATATGAGGATTGCCTGCCGATTGCCCGGATATATGCCATTTAGTGGCTCTCTCGACTGCTAAGCCATAGTTACTTACTTCCATAGGGCCCATTCTTTCTCCATCTCATCGGCCTTGCAAGTTACTGGTTGATTTCATCTCTTTACCTATTTTCTAGATGCACGTGAATCATTTTCATTGCCATCTATATTTCCTCATGTAACTACTGCCAGGAATGTGAATAAGTCGTAACTAAAATACACCCTGGTTTATGTAATCAATTTCTTTGAGAGTACAACTTTAAAAGAATGCAAAATAAAAATAACCAATAACATAGATTTACGTGGCAAACAATCAGCATCAGTTGAGGTAGAACCTAGGAAGTAGTGTAGGAGGTATTTTACAATTGAGAATCTTCAAATACTTAGACCAAGATAAGAGTAAAAAATGGTGAACATGATGGCCTTTATGTAACATATAAACTAATGTAACATCTTGGTCAGAACAGGTCCAACAAAAAGATTAAGTGGAAGCATCATGTGTAGCAGCCTGGATTGGAGTAATAACAGCTCTATAGGTATTTTTGAAAAAAAGTGACTACATAATATGTGCTGCCTTGGATGCTTTATATAATTTAAGCCATATTGTATCCCATCATTGAGGATACAAAGTAATGACCAAGTCATCCTCTAAAAGAAGTTCCAAAACAGTTTTAGGTCTAGACAAATTAGGAGATAATACGTTCTTCTAAATTAAAGCTGCCTTGGGAAGAGATCCAGTCATAAGGATATCAAGACATAAAATTGGTATTGATAGCATGGAGTTGGAAGTCATGAGAGATTTAGAAAAAAAGTTGGCAAGATGTATAGATGGAGGTATGTTGCTCTAAAAATGAATCTGGCTGTTAAAACTTTGGGCCTCAATACAAGTTTGGCTGTACGTAGACCTCCATGGCTGCATTGGCAGTCCAACCGATGTATTACGAGTCATGCGGGCCTATGAAGCAAAGACCGCTGCAGTCCTACCGGCACTGCCAGGCAGCACAGACCACCGTGGTCATGAGGCTGCACAAACAAGCTGGCAGAGCCAGTGTTTCCACCAGACACATCATGAGGTTGCACCCCCCCAATGTGGCCATGGCAGTCCAACCACCACGTCTCAGTAGGCACAAATGGGGAGTATAAAGGGAGACACTCACCTGCAGACACCCTAATATGTCCGGTGCCGCCATGGATACCATCACACACGTCCTGCCGCTGCTCATGATCATCGCAGTTTCTCAAAACCCTCAACGCCATGGACACAACTGACTGTAAGTACACACACCTACCTGTGTCATAACGCTCAACAATAGATCGTCATGCTGTCAGCCACATTATATGGGGCTCATGCTATGGGCCTCAAGTACACTTGTCATTGTGTCCCGGGTTGGAATCATACACAAGGAAGGACAAATTCACAGCCACAAAACACCTGTCTCTTGGGTTTGGGATGGGAGGGTGGAGGGAACAGGGGAAAGGGCAAGCTTAAACAAAAAATAAGACTTAGGAACACTGTGACTGTCATCAGAATGGGGTGAGGTGTCAGAGGTCAAGGGAATGGTGATCTGCTGTGTTGGTGTGGATGTCTTGGGTGTGTGCATGTGGGAGGTATGCTTATGTTTGGCTGGTGTCTGTTACATGTGTAAGTGTGGATGTTTGCATGTCTTGGGGACTGGGAGGTGGGGGTGTGTGTCTGGGGTGGTGTCTGCGGGTATGCTGGTAGTGGTGGATGTCTGTTGGGGTGGTGTTTGCGGGTATGTTGGATGTTGTGGATGTCTGTGTCTCTGTTGGGGTGGTGTCTATGAGTATGATGGATGTGGTAGATGTCCGTGTGTCTGTTGTGGTGGTGTCTGCGGGGATGATGGGTGTGTCACTGACTGTTTTTGGTGGCGCCTGTGGGTATGCTTGATGTTGTGAGGGGTACAGTGGGGCTGGTGGGGGTGCCTGGGGAAGTGGTAACTGATGTTGTGTGTGGGTGCATGTTGAGTGCTTGAATGCCGGTGTGTTTTGTGGTGTTTGTGTCTGTGTGTGCTGCTCTTGCGTGTTAAGGTGGGTGCATGTGTATCAGTCTGTGTGCTTGGGGTAGGTATGGGAATGGAAGATTTGGATTGGGAAGAGGGAGGTGGAGGGTGATTGACTGCCATCAGTGTGGAGGCCAGTGCCTTAAAATACATTTCACCATGAATGCCTTTCAGGAATGCATTTGTCGGCTGCAGTTGGCTTGTCAGTCCCTGGATGGCCTTCGCAATGGCTGTCTGACTCACAGAAATACTCCTCAGGAGGCCAATAGCCTCCTCATTGAGGGCAGCAGTGCTAACAGGGGCTGGGGTGGAGGTGCCTGCGGCAAAGGAGATGCCCACTCTCTTGGGTGAGCAGGCATGGCCAACTGGGTGGGGAGCAATAGAGAGGATGGTGATAGGACTGGAGGTGGCGGACAAAGATGGTACAGGGATACATCCCAGTGGGTCCACCACCACTAGGGAGTGTCCACTGGAGAAAGAACCCGATGATGAAGAGGATGTGGATTTGGTCTCCCCCGTGGCACTCCCCTCACCCTCCGGGCCACTGGGTCCCTCTGTGTCTGTGGTGTCTTGACCCAAGATCCCATGACCAGATGTTTCCCCACTTAGCTGTGCTGTCTCCTTCACTTCTCTGGGCTGATGCTGCAAATACAAAGAGAAATAGGGTCATCAAATGTCCATGATCACACTTGAACAACAGCTGTGATTAGCACACATTACCATGATGTCAAGTAGGCCCCAGCAACAAACTCCACCTAAGTGGCCCATAAATGTATTATATCATATTCATACATGCCAACTGACCTGTCAACAGTTGCCCACTGAAAATTGAGTATCTCAGACAACTACAATTTCAAGGCTGAAGTTATGCAATCACGTTAACCACTGAACACATAGGAGACTCCGTCAACTCAAATGCTTTGCCCCATGGAGCATACCTGTTGTCATACAATAGTAGGCCAATGCCAAGTCCATTCCCACAAATCCCACACAAGGTCATGCACACATTTGTCACATACATAATGACCCAACAATAAGAAAAGATGCTTTAAAAATCCTTCCATGTTGCTGACAACAGTACAATAGTACAATAGAAGGTGACATGGAAATACTCATGTCACACTGGAAGCAGTTCCACAATGCACACTTCACCAAGTGATATTTGTCCCAATGGAGTCGTGGTGGTAGTACTATTGTTGTTCAGATGGGCCACACATTTGGCATGGAAATGCACACTGTGGAAATCTTGTGCAAAATGAGAGGGAAATATGTCTCTAAACTCCACAGCACAATGAATCAGCAAGCTGCTGGGAAATAACCACTAATGTCAGGCATCCCCTTCAATTACATACTCAGAGTGTATTAGTAGATGCCATTAGTGCCTTGGAAGTTGGAGAGGCCCTTAAGATTTTCAAGCAGTTGTTGAAGGCTCTCAACATGTTGCCCAGTTGGAAGCTACATCATTGTCTCCATTTTGGTTGTGCAAACCCAGATGTCTATGGATGAATGGTTGTACCCAAACACATGTGATTTCAACATAACTGCAAGTCACTCCATAATGCATGCCAGCAGCCAGGTTACAAACTTTCCATATTCACATGTGCAAATCACTTTGATACATGATTCTACATCAATGGCATGGAAATGCACATTGTGGCTAAAAGTTCTAGGCCTAACTGTCATGTCCCTCATTGCTACTGCAGTTGTTCAGGCCAAATGACATGCTATGATGGGTGAGGGTATGTGTCAGCCAATAACCAATGGTGACACACTCCTGTATGTGGAACAACATGAAATGTACCCCTATTGTAAATGTCTTATTCTACACATAAGTTGACATGCACATATGTGTGAGGGAATACAGAAATCATCCCATCAACACATGTAGACCATGCATGAAACAGCAGCCGACAAATGTTTTGCTAAAGAGAAAGGGACATATGCTGACATGTAGGTACAAGGAAAGTTGTCAACAGCGATGACACATAAATCATGTCAATGAGCATTCCCCACTTACCAAGGGAAAGTATTGATCTTTAGCTGCACCCAAAGAACAATGCATGCTCTGTCACATATATGATGGTCATCTTCACATTACATACAGTAGTAAGGCACCAGTACCCATTGTACGCTGAAGACAATCAGTCTGTGCGATGGCAGATGCCAAAATACTAATTTCACCAGACACATGGCTGAGGACAGTGATCCATCACTGTAACACTGTAACACTGAGGAGTATTGGTGTTTTGTCTAGAATTTACACCCACTACAACAACAAAGAGTATTTGATTGATCAATATACACACCATATGTTGTCCCTGGAGAGGTCTCTGGAGAGCAAATTGTTTGTGAATTGTATACAGTTGTGTCCTAGGTCCCTGGGCCAATAGGCAAGGCACATCAGTGTACAACACATGACATGTCTACACAAACAATCACTCGTCTACTGTGTCACACATAGCTCATCCTAAATCATCAGGGTGAGATGTCAGAACCTAGCACATTCACTTGGCAATGTGACAGGCAGGAATATGCCCTGTACTCACCCCCTTGTGTCTGCTGTGCTGTCCTCAAACACTCATCAAGGTCTGGGTAGGCCACTGCCAGAATGCGGGCCATTAGGGGGGGTCATGGTCCAATGGGCACCCTGCCCACGTTGGGAGGACATCCACAGCTGGACCTCCATGTACTTCAGGGCCCAGCATCTCAAGTCCTCCCACCTCTTTTGACAGTGGGCACTCCGCTGGCTGTGGACCCCAGGGTCTGCATCTTCCTGGTGATGGCTCTCTATAGCTCCTTGTTCTGATGGACGTTGACCTGCATGGATGCAAAAGACATATCAAGAGATTACAATCACAAGTTTTGTCACAAATGGTTGAGTCACGTACATGTCAGAAACATCAAGCTAGAACGTTTCTATTTTTTTAACACTCCCCGAATAGGAAACACACAAGCCAGTAAGTACAGGGACCATACTACAGACATATGTAATTGCATCTGCAGACTAGCCCACTACCCCGCTCATGGCCTGCAATGACTATGCAAGCTTACTGAAATCAGGAAGCCCATGCTCTAGCAACCTGTACTGTGATGTGAGCCACAATGAAACACTACACACATAGGTGGCTTCTGAAGGGTAAACTACTTAGGCATGAATGGACCAACACATTCACACACTGTAAGAATGACTCACTGCATACAGTCCCTATAGCAAATTGCCAGAGTACACACTTCAACATTACACATAAGTAACAATCATGGGGCTGGCATGGTGGGTATAGAAATTGTCCTCCTTGTCCGTGTGTGGACATGTGGAATACAAATGCAGACTCATGCCACTTCAGGGGGTGGGTTCTGTGTTATGTACCTGTACCACAGAACACTCCTTTGGACATATGTGTCTATCCTACAGAGATGGCATCAAACAAACAAAGGCCTGCATTATGCAGTTTCTGCTATATGGCCAAGCCACCGTAGCCACAGTGACTCTCCCACAGCCTAGACTAGGTCCCATACTGGGAGATACATTTGACAGGGCTTGGTGTCTGCATGCTGAGCATACAGAACCTACATGACACCCAATTTCCATCACTTCCATGCATGACATTGCATCATGTGGCCAACCGAATTTGGCATGTGTTGTGTGTGGCAACCCTGAATGGCAAAGTGAGCCAGGATATGCCTTCCACACAGCAGTTTAGCTAGGCCAGTTGTGGTTTGATAGATCTGTGGCACTATTCACATTGCTCACATGAGTTCTTAAATTAATCATACAGCATGTCTACACATCTCTTGCTGTCATGCACACACTTCTCTGACATTTACAACAATCATGTGGAAAGGGATGACAGTGGATGGCAGTAATGCCTCCTCACTTAGTTATGTGCATCCAACACAAGGATGATCTAGGACCTCTAAAACCTCACCAAATACAATGTGACTGAACTTAACACAGTCTTCTGAATGACACGGCAACCTAATATTCCCCTCACAGAACTGGGTATTCTTATTCATAAAGCACAAAATATATATATAATACTTCACAAATATGTAAAACAATTAATGTCACGACCATCAATTAACCAAATTACATTCATGAATGCATCAACATGTAGCGTGTTTTTTACGGAAAATTGAGTACTTTTATATAGTCAAATATATTTACATGAACCAGTATTTTCTGATACTCCAAACAACATACATCATAACATAAATGGTAACCCCTGTGGTCCCCACTTCCACTACAATAGGGGGACAACACAAAGGTACCTCCCACCTGGCTCACAGATATATCTGAAAGCAATTTAGTTCACCATCCTTTGTGATGCTTTTTCAAATAATTCAGACTAAACCAAAGCAGTTCCTACAATCTGTTCAGTCATGGTGCATGTACAGTCGATCTTTCAGTTTCTCACAGCTAAGTAAGTCCATGAGACCATCATCAGGACCAAGGGCCATATGTACAAACGCATTTTCCCATTGGCACAGAATGGGTAAAACCCTTTGATACATCTGGCCCCAGGTGTTGAGATGGAGTAAATCAAGGAAATGTTGCACTGTTCCGACAATCTAGCAGAATCGAATGATGTGGAGCTACAATTCTGCCACTGCACGAATGATTCAATCAGTCACCTGGAGTGAATTAAACAGCATCTCAGTCATAACATAGGGCACTGGCCATTAATACTTGTACATTGGCCATCCCATTGATGCCACACCGACTGCAAAAACAGGCACCCAAGAAGTCTAACTGGCACATATGGGCATATTCTATACTGTGAGGAGGAAAAGTCGGTGAAGTACAGAGAAAATGATGCACATGAGGTACTTCCCTGCACATCTGAAGAGCTATACAGCTGTCCATACAGGGATAGGACCTCATTAACTAGCCTCTCCAGCTCCTCTGGAGAGAAGACACTATCACCTGCTGGACATGGGAGAATTGCTCCCAGAGGTGCCACACAGCAGCTTAGGTAGGGGAGGTGTTGCTGGCAGCAGTGTCAGGAGTCAAGTTAGTGAATCTGCAGAACTTGGCAATCATGTACACCACATACGCGGTTGTCACTGCCAGAGGACTCAGTCATTGGGCCGCAACTGCCACTGGCAACAACATTAGCCTACGACTGTGTCCGCAGTCGTTACAACCATCTACCGCCATGACGACTTCTGCCAGCAGTCACGTGTAGTTCCTAATGTCCAGTGGAGTAGGTCAGGAATCTGCCATTTTGGCAGCCTGAAATCTTGTATTGGGGTTTATAACTGTGGTATAAAAAGGTTTAAGTACCTCACAAACATCCTTATCCTGTCTTGTCATGTAGGTCCTACTACTCAACCACCATTGTAGTATGTTGCAGGGCACAGATGGCATTTAACAGTGGGGCACAGTCCACCACTGCCGAAGGTCATTTTGGCTGTCGGGATATACAGTCACAGTTCAAAGGGCAATTGTGTTGCACTTCTCTTATTTTGGTCCAAATCCATGTTGTGGCCATGTGTGTAGAAACCATGGGGGTCACATGCTCCCGTTGTGTTATTTGCAGCTGTGATGTGTACTGGGTGCCTTATCTATCCAGTCAGAAATGCTTTGTCACATGAGATCATTGACATGCATCATGTATGTTGCTGTGGACACACTGACTAATATTAGCAATTATGAATGATGTCTTGTGATACATAGGTACCCAGGGAGAGGGAGAATGTGACAACCTCCTGTCTACTGTCCACTGCCAGACCTACAAACCATGGAGAAATGCCACATAATAATGTAATACCGCCTGGATAGGCAAACAATAGTGGACTTGTGTCATCCGTTGGAGCCAGATCTGATGCCAGCTATTCGCTATCCAACCAGCATACCACACATTGTACAAGTCATGCCAGTATTGCACTTCATAGCCAAAGGTCCTTCCAACATACAGTGGCCCTATCTGCTGGTATGTCACAACCTATGTTCATTATGGTGTTGAAGGATGTCCTCTCAGCAATGGTGAAACTCCTGGACAGCTATATCCAGTTTCCCCGATGTGAGTATTTAGCCCATGTGAAGGCTGACTTTTATGATTTTGCATGCCTCCCACATGTGGTGGGGGCAATTGATGGCACACATGTTGGCTTAGTCCCACAGAACAAGTTTATCGTAACAGGAAGAACTTCCATTCTATCAATATGCAAGTTGTCTGTTTGATAGATCTCTACATTTCACATGTGTGCGCCTGTTATCCAGGGTTCAGGCCATGATTCCTTCGTAATACAGAACAGCACCATACCCCAGCTGATGTCACAACTTTATCCAGCGAGGGCCTGGCTGGATGGTAAGTCACATCTGTCCCGATTGTGGGTGTGCAAAGTCAGGTGCTACAATCATGAACTGAATGCCTCATGTTGCACATATGTCTCATTCCTTAACAGGAGACTCTGTATATCCGAACCGTCCCTGGTTGTTGATGCCGCTAAGGAATCCAACTATGCGAGGGGAAGTCCGCTTCAATGAGGCCCATGGAAGAACACAGTGGGTAGTGGAAAAGGCGTGTGGGCTCCTAAAGGCCAGAATTTAGGTGTCTGGGCAGAATTGTTGGAGCCCTCCTCTACTCACTCAGAAAGTGTATCAGACCACTATGGCATGCTGCATGCTCTACAACATCGCCCTGAGGAGGAATGTCCCGTACATCCCAGAGGAGCAGCTGACTTGGGGAAGATCTCATCAACAGCTACTTTTCATGAGTGTGTGTCATGTGATGTCATGACTGTGAATGTACATTGAACTGTAGTTGTGAGAATGTGTGGAGTGAGTATTTTTGAAACAACTAGGGAGCTGATACTCTGCAATATTCAGCCAAAGGCTGCTTGAAGAATTTGCGTTTTAAATATCCCCACCTTGGTGATGTTGCTTTTCTTTGTGTCAGTTACCTTGCAATGTAATTACACTTCCAGTTACTTGCTATGTGATTTGTGTAATAGGTACGTTTTGAACCCTATACTCCTTGTTTTGTCTAGGTACAGGTACCTTCGCCATGACATCCTCCTGTGGGCATTTCAGAGTTGTGATGTGGGCAGGTGTCTGATGCTGTTCTGACACACAACGTGGATGTGGATTGTTCCAGGAAATGTAGGTCACAGATTTGGGGTGTATGAGTTACAGTCAGCTAATTCCATCTAGTTGACACACTTTTCTAATGTTATCCCCCCGGTAAGTAAACTTCATTTGGGAATTGACACACAGGGGTCTTTGGAAAAGGGAACACTGGGCTGGTGTTTAGGGTTATATAAACTGTGCCTCCTGTGAGTTGCAGCCATGTTAGTCCCTGTACTACACACATAATACAGATGCTATCACCCCAGGTAAGCACACTTCATGTATCCGTTCCCAAACAGTACTTGGAGAAGAGGACATTGGGCCAGTGAGTGAAATAAGTGACATAGCCACTCCCTCTACTTCACTTCATACACTTGTTAAATGTCATCCCCCAGGTGAGTACACTTCATTTGAGAGTTGACAAACAGATGTATTGGGGCATGTTACCACTGATCTGGTGTTTGTAGTAACGGAAACAGGGCCTGCTGGGAGTTGCAGTCAGGTCAGACCATGTACTACCCACACTGTACAGATGTTATCACCCCAGGTGAGTACACTTCATGTATGAGTTCCCAGACAGGAGTATTTGGTGAAGAGGACACTATGCTGGTGAGTGAAGTAACAGTGACAGACCCTTGTGGCCTTAGCAGTCATCTCACTCCCTCAACTATAAACACTGTTCAAATGGTATCCTCCCAGCTGAGTTAAGTTACATTGAGAGTTGCCAAACAGTGGTCTTTCAATGAATGAACACTGTTCTGGTGTTTGGAGTTAGAGAAGCAGTGCCTCCTGTGAGTTGCAGTCAGGTAATTCCACATGTTTTCAATGTTATCCCCCACAGGTGAGTAAACTCCATTTAGGAGTTGACACACAGCGGTACTTCGACAAAGGGAACATGTGCTGGTGTTTCAGATTATAGAAACACTGCCTCCTGTAAGTTGCATACACACATTATCCCCCCAGGATAGTACATTTCATTTGAGAGTTTCCAAAGAGGGTATTTATAGAAGTGAACACTAGACTGGTGGTTGGAGAGACAGAAACAGTGCCTCCGGGGAGTTGCAGTACTACACACACTATACAAATAGTATCCCCTCATGTCAGTACACTTCATTTGTGAGTTTCTAAAAAGTGTATTTAGTAAAGTAACTAACGCACTGGTTGTTGGAGTGACAGTAACAGTGCCTAGTGGAAGTTGCAGTCATGTAACACCCTGTACTACACACACTATACAAATATAATCCACCCAGGTGAGTACACTTCATTTGTGAGTTTCCAAAATAACGGTATTTTGAGAAGTAAACACTGGACTGGTGGTTGGAGTGACAGCAACAGAGCCTGCTGCAGTCATGTAACTCCCTGTACTGCATACACTACAAAAATTATATCCCCCTGTTAGACCTGACAGCCTTAGTGTGATCATCCCTCAACCTTTTTGCCTCCCTCCCTCCATTTTTCTGACCCTGTTTTGCTGGACTCTGCGCACTTTACCACTGCTGTCCAGTGCTAAAGTGCATATGCTCTCTCCACTAAACATGTTAACATATTTAATTTACCTGTAAGTACCTAGAAAAGCGCACAACATGTGCCCAGGGTCTGTAAATTAAATGCTATTAGTAGGACTGCAGCACTGATTGTGCACACACACATAAGTAGCCCTTTAACCATGTCTCAGGCCTGCAATTGCAAGACCTGTGTGTGCAGTTTCACTGCCACTTTGACTTGGCATTTAACACGAATTGCTAAGCCTTAAACTACCCTTTTTCTACATATATATCACACCTAGGGTAGGCCTTAGGTACCCCATAGGGCAGGGTGCTATGCATTTAAAAGGCAGACTATGTACCTATGTGTTTTGCATGTCCTGGTAGTGGAAAACTAATAAATTGTTTTTTCCACTGCTCTGAGGCCTGCGCCTCATAGACTAGCATTAGAACTGCCTTCATATACTTTTAAGTGGTAGATTCTGATCTGGAAGGAGTAACCCTGTCATGTTTGGTATTGCCAGCATAGTATCCTACTTACTGGTGAAGGTTGATTTCATATTGTTGTTTTAGAAATGCCACCTTTAGAAAGTAGGCATTTCTCTGCAATTACTGCAATCTGTGCCTTACTGCCTGTCTTTATTCCACATCTGGTATATGCTGGTTGACAGCTCCCCTTGTGCAAACACAGGACACTCAGTCACATCTGCATTCATCTGCATAATGAATGGGTCGTCCTGGGCAGTAAGGGTGAAGGGGCTCACACTTACATTTCAAAGGCCAGTAGCCTGCCCTGACCCAAAGGACTGATAACCCCCCACTGGGATCCTGGCAGACAGGACTGGGCTGAAAGGGGAACTTGTGCACTTCAAAATCACTCTTTGAAATTTCCCCCACTTCAAAGGCATTTTGGGTACATAAACTGGGCCTCAGACCCCACCAAATCAGACCATTCTGGACCTACAAATGCACTCTGACAGAGGAACTGCTGGTCTGCCCAAAGGACTCATCTGGACTTCTTTGCTGAGAAGGACTGCTGTCCTGCTTATTACCCTGCTGCCCTGCTGACCCTGATGGAAGAGCTCTGCCTTCCTCCTGAAGTGCCCTCCAAAGGCTTGAATTGAGCTTGCCTCCTGTTTCTGAAGTCTCAGGGCCAACAAAGCCTTAACCTTCTCAAGAAAAACCTTGTGCGTTTAAAATTGACGCAGCACCTCTAGAAATCGATGCAAAGCCTGCATTGCGGCTAGAAAATCGCTGCACCGTTGACTGTAATGATGGAGCACCAACTTTCCAACGGAAAATTGAACACAGCACCTGCCTTGCCACGTAAAATTCAATGCATTGCCTTCCGGATTGATGCAGTGCCTGCGACTTTTACCAGCATGTCAAGGATTTTCAATGCATCGAACTGGGCATCAAAATATTCCCGCATCGCAGTGAGGAACCAAGACTGTGCGCCTGAAAAATGATTCAACCCCTTGCAGTGTGGAAATAAATTACGCATCGTCTGTGCCGTGACAGAACATCTGACACAATACCTTATTTTTCCACGCATCTCCTCCTCTGTTGTTTCCGTGCATCTTTATTTTTGATGCATCCCAGGTACTGTGTGTTATAAAGAAATAACTATTGCTTTCTAAGGATTGAGGCTCTTTTAAAACTTTTAAAAGACATATTTCAAATTGGGCTTATTGGACCTTTGTTGTTTTGACCATATTTTATTCAGATAAATATTATCTATTTTTCTAAACCTGCATGGTGTATTTTTGTGGTGTTTTCTCTGTGTTAGTGTATGATTTATTGCACAAATACTTTACACATTGCCTTCTAAGTTAAGCCTGACTGCTCAGTGCCAAGCTACTGGAGGGTGGGCATAGGATAATTTGGATTTTGTTGTGACTTACCCTGACTAGGATTGTGGTCCCTTCTTGGACAAGGGTATATACCTATGCCAACTAGAGATCCAATTTAAAACACTCCCCAGGTGAGTATAGTTCATTTGTGAGTTGACAAACGGGTACATGGGCAAGTGACCACTGTACTGGTGTTTGGAGTTACAGATACAGGGCTTGCTGGGAGTTGCAGTCACGTTCTCTCTCTAGTACACACACTATATAAATGGTATACTTCCAGGTCAGCACACTTCAATTGAGAGTTACCAAACCATGGCAGTTGGACAAGAGAACACTGGGCTGGTGGTTTGTTTTACAGACACAAGGCCTTGCTCGCCTTATTCGTCATGTCACTCCCTCCACTCCCCACATTTGACAAATAGTATCCTCCTAGCTGAGTAAACATATGTTGGAAGTTGTCAAACAGATGCCTTTACACAAGTAAACACTGTTATGGTGTTTGGAGTTGCTGAAACAGTGCATCCTATGAGTTGCAGTCAGGTCACTCTCTTTTCTACACACACTTGATCAATGTTATCCCTCTAGGTGAGGACACGTCAATTGAGAGTTCACTAACAGATGTATTGTAGCATGTGACCAATGTGCTAGTGTTTGTAGTTACAGAACTAGTGCCTGCTGGGAGCTGTAGTCATGTCAGTGCCTGTACTACACACACTTGACAAATGTTATCTCCCCAGTTGTGTACCCTTAAATTGATAGGTAACAAACAGGGGTATTTGTACAAGTGACCACTGATCTGGTGTTTGGATTTATGGAAACAGTGCCTGCTGGGAGCTGGAGTCATGTCAGTCCCTGTACTACACCACACTATACAAATGTAATTTCCCCAGGTGAGTTCACTTCAATTGTGAGTTGCCAACTAGAGGTCTTTGGATAGGTCAACACTGAGCTGGTGAGTGGAGTGACAGTAAAAATGGCAAAAGGTGAGCTGTGAGCATGCATTACATAGTAATTTGGTGTCATTTTTAGTGAATTACCAGACTCCACTCCCCCAGGTTTTCCTGTCAAGCCCTCCGGATGCAAAATGGCCAAGACCTTCTCGTCCCAGGGAAAGAGATTTAATGGGGCACTACCAGTCTTCTTGACCTGCAGCTTTTTGGTTGGCTGTTGGTGGTCCTGGCTGTATAATTCGTAATAGGGTGGCCTGAGAGACTACCAACATGGAAGTCTTTTTAGGACTGCCAGCATTGCGGTCTGGCTTTCCGGCCACCAAACTCGTAATGAGGCCCTTAGTCTTTTAAAAGTAGCAATATGAATATCATCCATGAATTGAGAAACATAGAAAATACCTTTCTCTTTCTAATGGTTGCGGTAAAACGATTGATTATGAATTCTGAGAAACGTATAATTGGAAATAGAGGAGTTAAAACCATTTGAATGGAAAGAGCTTATAAAAAACTTGTTTAACATAAATGTGAATATTTTAAAATGGGGTACTTGGAAATGAAAGTGAAGTTGGGCATATAAATAACTTCCATTAAAGAAATAATATCAAGTAAAGATCTTTAAGGACAAACCATGTGGGAATAGGGTCATCATGAAAGTTGTGTCAAGGCATAAAACATTCTAATAATAAAGGAAGAGAGGTATAACTTGTAATCAGGAAATCTAAGACAAAATTCAGCTTTTTGTCATTTGAGCTTCGCAAGAGCAATACATGGGAGTTTATTATTCCATTTAAAAAAATCACTTGAATCAAGTTGTTAAAAATAGGAATTTTGAAAGGTAGCACTAAACTAGTGTCCAACATATGTGATACGATCATCATTTAATGGTAATAGAATCCAGTCTACTATACCAGAATAAAAACAGAGGCAACCAGGTAGAAAGTAAGGTTTGTATCTTAGATTTTAACACTACAAAATTATGATTCACTGATTCACTGTTTCTCTATGAGAGAGAGAAAATCAGGGACCAAGGTGCTTTATTTTTGAGGGACACCATGCAAAATTGGACCCCTTAAACATATGCCTAAAACGTAAGAGATTCAAAGGTAAAAGCTTGATTTTGGTGCACATTAAGGTTATATCAAGAAATGCTGGCATGTAAGGACATTTCTGGTAAACAAGGGGTCCAATGAGGAAAGAGGGTCAGTCATGTATACAAAAACATCAGCAGTATATGCAGACAGTTTGACTTCTTGTGGACCATATGGAATGTTGATGTTACAACACATTCTTTCTAAAATGGGTTCTAAGCATAAAACAAAATAATAAAGGGGATAAAGGACAGCCTTGTCTGGTACCTCTGTGTAGGGGGAAATGTGGTGAGAAACACCCATTTACAAATACACTAGCTCAAGGGGTTGAGTATAATAGGTGTACAAAAGAAATTAATTTAGGACCAAAATCAAACCAATGATGAATTTTAAACATATATTTCCATTTGATGCAATTAAAATTCTTTTCCACATTAAGTGATTTTGCAGCCCATGGGTGTTTCACCCTGTTTGCTTGACTGTGAACATTAGAGAACATTTGTGCTTTTTCAGGAGCCAGTCGACCTTTAATAAAACCAGATTAATCAGGTTTAACAAGAAAGGAAACAACAAATTCCAAATGAGAAGCTACATTTTAGCAAAAATCTTAGTCATAATTAATAGGGGGGAATACGTCTGTAATTTTACAAAATTTTGAATCCTTATCTTGTTTGTTTATAAGAATTAGTAACACATCCAAAATTAGCCTTTTGCCTTTGCCACCTGGACCTTTGCTTTCTTCCGTGAGCCAACCTCAGTGAGTATTATTTGAACAGTAATATCAGACTCCAAGTCTGCAAATTTAAGGAACAAGGGAGGGGTGGCGTAGAAATACCATCAAAAATCTTTGAACGTTAAGGTCACTGAGAAAAATATATGAATTCCTACATGAATTGAAAAGAGTTAGAAATAGCACCATTAGAAATTAGCACAGTATTATTAGATTGACTAAGGCTAGAACCAATTGTTTTTTGCTCAGTTTTGACCTTTAAATAATTGGCAAACATCTTACCTGTTTTATTTTGACCCCCATGAAATTTGGATTTATTCTTGATCAGAATAGTACATGCAACAATAGTGGCATGTTTATTTAATTCAGATTTGGCTTTATTTATATCATGTAACATTGTAGATTTGGAGGTGAAGTAGCTATGTTCAAGTACTTTCATTTTCTATAATGAAACAATACATCAATTATTTAGAGCTTTTCTCCGTGGCTGAAAAATCTGTTTTAAATGCTTGAAAAGAGACTTTGAAGGCATCCTAATTATTAGACACAGAAGTATCAGAGGGTTAATTGAACTGAAAAAAATATTTTTATAAAAGCTGAAGTTTCAGAAATGAAATTATTATCCATCAAAAGATGGTTATTAAACCTCCATCTTCCTGATTATAAATTTATTGTGGAAATGTCTAGCGAAGCCAGTATAGGGGCATTGTCAGATAGGAAAATTGAACTAAACTTCATTCGGGAAGTCGAGGCAGGACAGCGCTCAATTCACTTTTGGTGCTCCCTGCCTCTGATGTTGATGCTCCCTCACTTTTTATACCTCTTCACGGCTCTCCCAATGATAATCCACCAATCTTTTTTCAGGCATGCATTCCTTGCTACAGCACTAACACGGGGCACAGGCAGACGTAGGGTGCCCCTAGTGAAACTCAATGCACCACTGTCTTTGGGAGGTCTGGGAGCCACTAACTATGAGTTCTACAATACTGCAGCCAAGCTCCAGTGGCTGATACGATATGTTGTGGATGACCAAAACCCAGAGCCTGTTCATGTTCTGCCTTGATTGGCTGCTCTTGACTTCTTTTGGTGCCTCATGATTCAAGGGAAAGGTGACATGAACAGCAATACTCTGATTGAGCGGTCCTGGAGGTTCTACATCATGCCTCAGGGCAAACGTAAACGTATGCCCTGGAACTAGCATTGTCGTCCATCCCAGTGGGTTTACAAGTTACATAAAACCAAGACACATGCTCATGGAAGGAGGCAGAGATACTCACCTGGGAAGACATGTTCGATCAGGTCTAGTGGATCCCTTTCGATGACTAAAGACTCTAGCATGACATCAGACCAGACAGCGTCCTATTAAATTGCAAACTGCAGACCCGACCACAGCTAATTTGGGAAACTGTAGTGTAGATCTCATTGAATCTCCATTTTAGAATCAACTCCTTATGTTGGCACCTCTTTCCGTGGTAACCTTTACCACACTTTACGATGTAAATGTGTTGTATATGCACTCCTGGTAGGCGATGACACCCTGTAGTCTGTACAGCTAGTACCTGGGTTTGTACATTTCAGAACACAATGTTATTATTTTGCTTTCTTTTTGTGCTAATTAGGAAACACTTCATTTTAGTTAGACAAAGTGACTGAGCTGTCCTGACCTCTGTCACAGTTCGATAAGAACATTTCTTTATTATATAAACAGCTTCCGTGCTATAACTCAGAGGAGAACCTCTATGCTGCGATTATCACAAAACCTCTGCGAGCTGTGACTGAGATGCAGTCCTGCTGACTCCTACCTCCATCCTGCCAAGGAGGATAACCTGTACTGGCTTCCTGACACTTGGGCCCGTATTTATACTTTTTGACGCTAAACTGCGCTAACGCAGTTTAGCGTCAAAAAATTTTGCGCCGGCTAACGCCATTCTGAAGCGCCATGCGGGCGCCGTATTTATTGAATGGCGTTAGCCGGCGCAAGCAGACCGGCGCTGCCTGGTGTGTGTGGAAAAAAACCACGTACACCAGGCAGCGCCGGCGTTGGGAAAAATGGCGCTAGGGCGTCTTAAAAATGGTGCAAGTCAGGTTGACGCAAAAAATCGCCTCCACCCGTTTTGCGCCATTTTTAACGACGCCCAGACGCCATTTACATGACTCCTGTCTTACTAAAGACAGGAGTCATGCCCCCTTGCCCAATGGCCATGCCCAGGGGACTTATGTCCCCTGGGCATGGTCATTGGGCATTGAGGCATGTAGGGGGGCACAAATCAGGCCCCCCTATGCCCAAAAAAAAAAAAAAAAAAAAAAAAAATTATACTTACCTGAACTTACCTGAATGTCCCTGGGGTGGGTCCCTCCATCCTTGGGTGTCCTCCTGGGGTGGGCAAGGGTGGCAGGGGGGGTCCCTGGGGGCATGGGAGGGCAGCTGTGGGCTCATTTTGAGCCCACAGGTCCCTTAACGCCTGCCCTGACCCAGGCGCTAAAATCCGGCGCAAATGCGGGGTTTTTTGCCCCGCCCACTCCCGGGCGTCATTTTTGCCCTGGAGTATAAATACGACACATTTGCGGCGCAGTCATTTTTTTAGACGGGAACGCCTACCTTGCATTTCATTAACGCAAGGAAGGCGTTCACGCAAAAAAATGACGCTCTTTCCTCATACTTTGGCGCTAGACGCGTCTAACGCCAAAGTGTAAATATGGCGTTAGTTTTGCGCCGAATTTGCGTCGAAAAAAACGACGCTAATTCGGCGCAAACGGAGTATAAATATGCCCCTTAATACCAAGGTAAGATGGTTAGACTATTCCAACTGATCTGACTGAGGGTACCCCAGCTATGCTCTCTGTAGTATAGTATTAGATACAGATAGGAGTATGCAAACATTAGCAACATTACCATGGTCGAATTGTTCATATTGTTTACCATTCTATCAATAGTATGTCTCATCTTTCTAATAATCTTAGCTCATGCTTTTTTATAGAAGAATACAATCATTTTAAAAAAGGTTTTGAAAATGTTTATTTATATTATTTTTCTTGTGTTTCCCATGGGCATGGAGAGTGACTAGTGAAAGGGTTAGATTGTTTCCATGGATTCCTTGGCCAATCAGAGGGTCATGCTCGAAGTTGCCAGCAACATCTTTCCCTGGCCAGTTTAGGGTTTAGATGTGGTACTGTGAGCTAGGGAAGAAACGCCAACACTTATTGATTGTATATGTGGACTGAGTCACTATGCTGTGAAGTTTGTGTTGGTCTAATTCACAGTCCTGCTACATTTGTAGGAACCGTACATTATGGCACCCAAAATGGGACAACCTGGCCAGTTTTAGCCGGCTATTCACCATATCCAAATTTAGGGCCATTAACTGCAGTTGACTTAAAATGCATGTAGATACCATTAGTTAGACTAAATCAACATCTAATGCAGTTTCCTATGCATACAAAAACAACTGCCCCAGCAAGGGCTTTTCAAGCTGTGCAGCCACATTTAACTGTGTCTGCAATTAGTCTGGTTACCATTAATGATTAATGCTATTATGGGTAAAATACCCACCAAACAGGAGGAAATTCCATTTTTAGATTGCACAAAAAACATACCAGCTTGAAGCATTGCTTTTTCATACGGACCCCAAGACAAATTTAGAATTTTCTCTGTGTCTACCACATGGTATGCTTCCTGCAGTTGAAGACTGTGCTACTTGGGGTATGAATTTTGCTGACGTGTATACCATAACACACAGTACACCATCCAATGCTGCTTTGCTTGAAGACCTAAAGCAAATTCAAAATGAACACAGGGCAGTCCCTGCCCTGTACTTGGGGTGAAGTTAATTGGTAATTTTGCCACAGTATCCTCAATGATTTTAAGTAATATTAAAGGGGGGTAGCATGTTTGGCAATACACCAACATCTCATGGCAGTAGCTCGAGAGGAACCCGAGACCTATGCTTCTATAGCTTGTGACAATTTGGGAACCAGGCCTGGTAAGCCACAACTTAAAAGAAAATCTGATTCAGAGGGTACCATGCAGACGTCTGAGTCTTCTAGATATGCTGGGATAAGACAAGTAAAAAAGCAAAACAGAAAACACGGAGTGGATGTCTTCAACAGGCTTCCTCTGAGAAACATTACAATTTACGTAACTGTGATACAATTAAACAGTCTGATGGGTATCGGTACCATGATACACATCCTTCTAATTTCTTTCAGGACTCCTCAGACAGAAAGTTAGAGGGAGTGGGACAAGCGACCACAGAGAACATAGGTATTTGAAACCTAAAAAGGACTCAATGCTTTTCTTACATCATCATAAAAAAGGAAGAGTAACTTCCACAACAAAAACCCCAATGCAAAAAGAAGAAAGTGGCAGGAATTTCCACTAAATGTGCCACAAATACTCAGGATGCTTCTTCAGAGCAAGACGTGGGTGAGAACAATACTCAACAAGGCAGCTGAGGTCACAATAATTTGCCAGACTCTTCAAGAGTTTCTGGTTCGGGGACCAATTAATGCATATATTCAAGATGAAGCTCCTGTTCAGCGGCTCAACCCTCCAGACAGACTTTTTGATTTGGACATCTAGACCAACAGTGATATAGTATTAAAGTAATATTCTTGCAACACTTGTCTAATGCTTACGGCATTCTCTTGGCTGAGGTAGTTTGGCGCCTGAGTTTGTTAGAGAAGTCCCTCAAAGGTAGGTTGTAATTTTACCATCCTTCTCTAGTTTTGTTCTTGAGAAGTTAAAGAAGCGTATGCAGCAGAATGGGCTCTTGGACAAGCCCCAGCATTATATGACAATCAAGCAGGCTGGGATGGAGACTTGTCTTATCACATCATATCTATATGGTCCAGCCGGCAAATGCAACCTCAATATCCTATTAAACAAGACGCTAAATGCCCGGCTAGGGAAATTCAAACTCAATTAGAATATCAAGGTGTTGTTGAGCCTTGTACCTCTGCTATGATTAATCCTTTATTTCCTGTAGCTCAAACAGACCATTCCTATTGCTGAGTCTTAGACTATAGATACTTAAATAATCATCCATGAACCTTCTTTGGAGGTACCTGCAGACTGTCATTGGTCTCATACTACTCCCGTCTTTCCACAGAGTGTCTCTCGTTACTTTGCAGACATTGAGGATTTTTCTTCAGATTCTTCACATACTTCATTGTCTGGTGCTCATGTGCTATGGTTTTGTTTGAAAACAACTTATTTGAATCCTCCATGGTATTATTGTGGATTGGTCTTTCATTGTTTTTTCTTTTCACCTAGATTGGTTTCTAACAGTTTTCTTTCTGCTGTTGAATGGACACTATCTCCCAGAATATTAATCTCTTGAACTGGTAGCTGTAGTACTTGCACGCCATTCTCCCTCACATAAGGCCCAAAGAGACATTTCCCTTGTGCCCATGATGGTATTGTTTGGGATAAGATCACATATGACATTTGTGGTCCCACAGGAACTTTACAAATTCCATATGCTCTTAATATTGTTATGGATGCTGTATCTGAGATTGGGATGTTAACACTGTTTCTAACATGTTTTCTGAACTAGAATCTTACACATTATATGAAAATGAGGATATGTATTTACATTCTGCAAACTATGACCCAATGTTTTGTTACCATCATTATGTTCATCATTATTTAGATAAGGCAAGTACACTGCATGCTGTTTTTAACTAGACACAATGGGAACCCTACCTAACACCACCTGCAGGGAGTTCCCAACAGTATTTTAAGAAGTTTCATTATTTTTCCGTTCATGTTCCCACAGATCCAGTTTTGTTCTATTGTAAATTAACACCATCCCCAGCAAAGAAAAATATGCTGCCACAAACAAAATTCATTTATTCTGATTCCTTTGTTTCACAATTGACATAAAAAGGTTATTTATATTGATAAGAGAATATTAATTTAAAATCATTTTGAGGTACAAGGCACTAGCAAGTCTAGGGTATCAATGCTTTATTAGGGGCAATATTTTTAAACAAAACAGTTCAGTAGAATATGTGTCTAGGATTGGCTAATGTTAAAAATATAAACACACATAGCATTCCTTCTGTTGCACAATTTGATAAATGACTGTGAGGATTTGGGGTGTACCGTATGGTATGGCTGGATATCCCTACCATGCAGTACACTCACAAATACTTTCTTGGGTCCAGTCAGGTACATTTACTCAACTTTAAGCTCAATACTGAGTAGCTTTGGCTGTAAGCAGTGAGGCTTAGCAAAGGAACAATGTGTAAAGAGTTTAACAACACCAAACAACAGAATAAGAAAGTCACACAACACGAAAGAAACAAGACACCAGCCTAGAAAAATAGATTGGATCTACATGTATAGTTAGAGACCTTGATCATCAAAATCCACCAGAAAGTCCTTGAAATATATATTTTTAAAGGAATAAATACATTTAGCATCAATCATAAACAAGAATTGGTCAGCAAAAACGTTGGACACTTTGGAAAAGTTTGAAGAAGTTAGTACACAACTCCTACCAAGTTGGGTAACCAAGCCCAACAGGACAGAGGTCCAGGGGCCAGAGAGGATACTTTAAACAGTTACCTGGCCACCAGAGCATTTGTAGAGCAAGATACAATCTTTACAGGATGGCTGCCATAAACGATAAAATAGTTTTACTGATGCTGAGGGATGGAGGCTCAAAGATGCTCAAGGATCCTTTGGATGCTGTGAGATTCACAGGGGGGAAGTCTGGTTGAGTCCTTGGACTACAGATGAGTGGGGGTGACTCTGGCTGTCAGGAGTTCAGGGTCCCACGAAGTCCTCTTTGCAGGGTTCCAAGCGTTCCTGATGTAGATCTTTCAATTTAGCAACTCAGCAGTCATGGTGAAAATCTTTTCTGGTGTCCCTCTTGGGTGACCAATCCTGTCACAACCAACACTCAGGAGCCCAGCAGACACTGGTGTACCTTTTGGCCATCTCTGAATTGTCCTTGGGGGTGCCTGGCATCCAGTAGGGGCAAGACGTCTTTGGTGGCTACCAGGGATGCTACTCGGGCTCCTGTAGCTTTAATGTCCCCATTGCTGTTCTAGCGGGCCAGCCAACTGACCCTTGGAGTCTCTGCTTCAGCCTGGAGTTGGGGATCAGTGTTTCTTTGAGTTAGACACACAGAACAGGATCCAAATTCCACTAGCTGAAAGTGCTGCAGGTGCAATCTCTTAGGGGTCACAGTCTCTGTGCTCGTCCAATGGGTGCAGAGTGGTCTTCTTCTCATCCTATTTCAAGATTCAGCTAGTAATGAAGTGTCGGGTGCCAGGGGTGCCCATTCTATTCCAGTAAACTGCTCCGAGGGGACAATGCGGTCACTAGCTAATGGGCTAGTTGGTCCCCCTCCTCTTTGGTGACACAGTTTTGGTAATGTGTGGCAACCAGGCCCAGAGTGTAATATTCCAGCCACAACCAACATGGCGAAACCCCTTCTTGGCTGTAAGGACCTTGGTAGCCCACCCCAAGAGGTGTGGCTACCATGGTGATACATGCCCCTAGAAAACCAGTTTGTGAACTGGTTTTTCCTCCTCTGACCCTGGTTCTAATCTGTCTGCAGGTACAAAGAGCATCCTGCCTGAGAGTGTTGCCCCTTCAAAGCGGCTTCACCTTTTAAGCTTGCCTTTTGGGCTAACACCCTGAGAAGCCATCCTGTGGGAAGTGGTCACACCTTCCAGTATGGCAGCAGCCTTTGTTCCTGTCATGGGAGTCATTACCATGTCTCGCCAGATGGACAGAAAGCTGTCTGTGTGTCAGTTCCTTTTTGAGGCACTGGACTATCTGGGGCACAGAGTGGCAACTTTGTGAAAGTTGCTTACCTTTAAAAGTGCCATTAATTTTGACATGGCCATCAAGTTGCATTCAATGCCACAATTAATTTGATACCTTACATGACCCACTCTGGTAGTCATAGTTAAAAGTTAGATGGGTTGGGCTGCCACTCTGTAAGTCTGCTTCAGCCAATGGGGCTACCAACATTACCCACAGCAAAACGACAAGTTGGAAGTGCTGCTGCTATGACATATCGTAAAACACATCTTTCTTAACAAAATACAGTTCCCTGCCATAGGATTCCATAGGCCTTCCTTAGGAGAGACTTTAATATACTTTTAAGGGATAAGGTGATTGTGCTTTGGGTTTAAATGGCAAAGTCAAACTGACAGTGCGCCCTCTGTCCTTCCAGTCTGCTGTGGCAGCCCGTGGGTCATTTTGTATCTTTTCACACAAAGGGTGAAACCTTAAGTAGACACTCTGCCTTACATTTCCTGGGTGCCATATACTGGGGGACCTATATGTGAGTTAGGCCTTGCCAATTGAGTGTATACAATTCGACATATACTTTGCATGGGGTCAGAACACTGGCACTGAAGTCTGGTTAGCAGGCCTCAGTGGACTCTCACAGTAATAAAAACAGCAGCTATTAGTCCAAATGGGGACACAAAGTGTGCGGGCTGCAAAAACCCTGTTTCGTTACAATGACAAAAGTATATCAATCTCACAGAAAAACAGCTTAATGAAATGGTGCAGAATGGTACATACAGTTCTTCACTTTATGGCTCAGTGAGGTGGTTTGTGTTGGCCCTGACACTAATGACTGTAATGAATGGTTTTCAAGCTAGCAAACAAGATCCCAGATATGTCCAGTCACAACACTCAGGTGTAGTAACTACTTACAGTGTGGCTAAGTAATGCCAGCAAAGGCTAGAACATTCCACTTTGTCCGCTGTTAAGCAAGATGTACCTCTCCATTCAGACAACATGGGTTTGCAAGATTTTCTATTAAGTCCCAGATCTCCACGTTCAAAACACTTTCTACATGCTATCTATGATGAAGTTTGGAAGGTTTCAGAACAAGAAGCTGCAGAGAGATTGCATCAAATTGATAAAGAAAATTTAGAAAAGGCATTAGCTGTTGTGGATAATGGCATGACTGCATTGTCTACTCGTATTTATTCACTGAATATTATTGTGTCATCTGCATTTGACATCATACAAAATGACATGTCTGCTCTCTTACATGGTCAAAATCAATTAGGATCGATTTTACAATTGAATTGGACATTCCAGGCTTTAGAATCAAGTTTATACCATGGAAATATTTGAATGCAACAGAATTGTTTTTGCCTTACAATGTGTCACTTTCCCAGAAGGTCATGTAAAAAAAAATGCAACTTACAATATGCTTAATATAGAGCATTTAGAGAAATTGCCCTTCACTGTAGCCGATATGCCTTCTGATGTGTGGCTATTTCATGGTTTAATTTCTTTGTGAATTTCTACTTTTCATTTCTCTTCTTGTTTGAAACACTTTAAGGCAGGGGTTAAGAGCAAATGGGTGGACCTTTCTTACATGAGACATGGTTTTTCCTTTTGATTGCAAATGTGTGAGTAGTAACCATAAAGTCTTCTTAGTGTGAATAAATGCAGAGTTTCCTTTGGCCTTTTCATTATTTTGTAAAGAGATAACACTGTCTGGCACGTGTAATGCATCTAGGACCAATTTGGAGTGTTATTTGAAAGGATTTCCCGCTTGATTAATTAAGGCAGTTTTTTCATTACTTTCTAAAGGGAGTCACTTACTTCTGAATGAGCAAGGTTGCTGTCAGGTGTCCCCTACATTGTAACAGTTTCCAGGGTCTTGGCTTGCGGTGTGAATGTGTCATCCCCACCCACGCATACAACAGGGGAAATAACCTTGTAGCCATTAGTCCCTTCTTCCTAAAGTAACTCGGACAAGTTAAGCTGATTTGCTCAATCATCTTCAGAAGTACAATCCCTGTTGCACACAGGTTTGCCACTGCATTTCGGTGAACTTGTGCAGCTAATTTGTAATGCTTCAAACACTCCTGTTGTAGTACACTTTTTTAAAGTGATTAAGGCCCTCATTATGACATTGGCGGTAAATCCCACTTACCGCTATGCCGACTGCCGCCAACATACGTCGCTGCCACGGATAACCGCCAACCATATTTTGCCACACACATACCAATCCGTCACTATACAGCCACACACACAAGTCCGCTAGCCCAAAGGTCAGTGATAAACTGGCGGTAGCAAAATCCACACCGTTATGCCAACAGAACAACGCCCATTACATTATGACCCACAAATCACTGCGGCGGACATTCAATGGCAGTAAACCATTGGCGGTACATACCACTGCGCTCAAAATACATACACACATACAAAACATCACCATATTGGTCAATTCAAACTACACCCACCTGACACCCGTACACACACCACACCCACACCACTATAAAACATCCACCCACATTACCACATCCCTTTACAACTACAAATAATTGCCAATAGAGAGAGAGAGACAGCAAGAGCACCCACACAACCAGAGCCACATAACACCATCACCTATATACCACCTACACACCTTACATCACACACCCCAATGCATCACCCCACACACCTTCACCCACACCACTCACACTACACCCATGGCACCACAACAACACCCTAGGTTTTCTGAGGAGGAGCTAGTGGTCATGGTGGAGGAAATCATCCGGGTAGAGCCACAGCTATTTGGATCACAGGTGCAGCAAACATCCATTGCTAGGAAGATGGAGCAATGGTGGAGAATCGTGGACAGGGTCAACGCCATGGGACAGCACCCCAGAACAAGGGATGACATCAAGAAGAGGTGGAACGACCTACGGGGGAAGGTGCGTCCCGTGGCAGCAAGACACTAGCTCGCAGTACAGAGGACTGCCGATGGACCACCATATCCTCCACCACAACTTACAACATGGGAGGAGCTAGTCTTGGCAAGCATGCATCCTGAGGGCCTGGCAGGAGTAGGAGGAGGACTGGACTCTGGTAAGTCAAATCTCTAGTACTATCACCTCCCCTACTTGCATGTCATCACAAACCCTCAGCCTTACCCTCACTCCCATCACTCTACCACCTCCCACATACCCCACCATCACAACCCACTCATCCCAATACCAAGCCTTGCATGCAACACCAATGCATGGACCCCCGTCACACACATGCATGGACACCTATCACCACTGCATGCACACTGGAGAGAATCACCTAGCCCACCAAATAACAACTCACACAAGGCAAATCTGCCAGGGCAATAACAACCATAGAGGGCAAAACACCCATGCACAATATGTCACAAGCAGAAACAATAAAACTGCAATTACATCCCCACAGGTATCCCAGCCAATGTCACAGGAGAAGAGGTGCCAGCAACATCCAGTCCCCCCACAGAAGAGGCCCACAGTGATGACAGCAGTTCTGGTCACCTGGATCTGGATGACCAACCTGGCCCATCAGGGATCTCTGGACAGTCGGTTACCTAGGCACAGTCTCACAACACGAGAGCCTGCCCCCTCAGGAAACACCACCACAGCACCCACCCAGTGGGCCCATACCTCATTCCCCAGGACACATCAATCAGCAGTATGTCCACCACTACAGGGACCCCAGGCCACCCCACAAACACAGGAGGATCAGGGACCTGGGGTCAGTGGCAGTGGGCACACAGTTCAGGGGGCTGAGGCACAGGACAACAGGGAAGCTGGGAGGACTGCTGTGCAACAGGGGGAGGACAGGCCCAGGGACCCAACTCTCCAGGAGGCACTCACTGTGATCCTGGGAGCATACCAACATTCCCAGGATACGCTGGGGCAGATACTGGACAGGTTGCAGTTGAACATGTGGCTGCAGGAGGGACAATACCTTGGGATCAGGGAGGACTTGAAGGACATTAACACCACCCTGGTCTCCATTGCAGGGGTGCTGGCAGACATGGCCAACACTATGAAGGAGGCAGTGGCACACCACCAAGCCCCTGACACTAGCCAAACCGACGAACAGCCCTCCACCTCCTCTGCCACTAGTGGACAGGAGGCTCCACCACAGGAACAACAGGCCACCAGCACCCCTCCCCCTGCAGAAGGAGAACCATCCCGCAAACATTCCCTGCCATCCAGGCAGAAGCCAGAGGCTATTGCCAAGACCCCCGCCAGGAAATAAGACTCTCCTGATAGTCACCCTTGTGTCCCATTCTGTCACCCTGTCCACCTTGAACTGCTATTGCTCCCCTTCATATGCCCCATTGGACAATGCACCAGTGATTCAAATAGACTGGACTCTATCCTGGACTTTCCTCCATCATCACCCCAGCCCATTGCACCTCCCCCTCTACTTCTTAGCACTTAAATAAACACCCTTTGAAAAAATACAAGTATGGAGTATGTCAAATGATTTAAGTATGTATTTGTTTATCAAGGTTTAAACATTGCAATTCAACTGTACAGTAATGTATACATAGGAAAGACCTGTAGTTGGCTGCAGTGAACACACCAGGAGCAATAGTGGAGCACCAATATCTGCAATTAGAGATGCCAAAGGGTACAGTGAGTGGCCATAGAAGTGGGAAAACAGCCTGCCAGTGATAATGTCAAACACAAAACTGTCAATTAACTGTGAAGTTACACTGTCTTAATTGTGTGTCATTGGAAGTATTGACAAATAATTGCACTTCTGTTGTCCTCATCCTCGTCCTCTGCCTCCTCATTTTCACTGTCCACAGGGTCCACTGCTGCCACACTGCCATCTCCAGCCTCTTCCTCCTGCAGAAAAGGCACCTGGCGACGCAAGGCAAGGTTGTGCAACATACAACATGCCACAATGATCTGGCAGACCTTCTTGGGTGAGTGGCACAGGGATCCACCTGTTAGATGGAGGCAATGAAACCTTGTCTTCAGGAGGCCAGAGGTCCTCCCTATAATTCTTCTTGTTTGCTCATGTGCCTCATTATAACGTTCCTCTGTCCTTGTCCTGGGATACCTCACAGGGGTCAGTAGCCATGAGAGGTTGGGGTAACCAGAATCATCTGCAAAGATCGAGGGACAACTGTCACACACTAACCCTTAGGGCCCACACCATACCCATAAACCAACATATACTGGGTGGGAACCAGGGCTCACCTATTAGCTAGACCCTATGCCTCTGGAGTTGAGCCATCACATTTGGGATGCTGCTATTCCTCAGGATAAAGACATCATGCACAGACCCAGGATACTTTGTACTGATGTGGGACATGTACTGGTCCGCCAAACACACCATCTGCACATTCACGGAGTGAAAGCTCTTTTGATTTCTGAACACCTGTTTATTTTGCCGGCGGGGGGGGGTGGCGTAGGACAAATGCAATATGTGTTCCATCAATAGACCCAATAATGTTGGGGATATGTCCCATTGCATAGAAATCAGCTTTCACTGTGGCCAAATCCTCCACCTGGGGGAAAACGATGTAGCTGCACATGTGTTTAATCAGGGCAGACAACACCCTGGTCAGCACTATTAAGAACATTGGCTGAGACATTCCTGCTGCCAAGCCCACTGTCACTTGGAAGGATCCAGTAGCCAGGAAATGGAGTCATATCATCACTAATGGTGTGGGGTAGTAGGAACTGAAGGTAAGGCTAGGTCAGTCTTTTTTCAGTGGTATTAGTAAGGTCACTTTGGATCCTCAGGTGGGGAAGTCATAGTTGGAAAATGTCCAAACTAAGGGGTGCTGTGTTGTCCTACAGGGGGAAGGGGGATTTCCCTTACGGACTAGGTGGTCTCACACACATAATAGTGTCTTGCTTCATCATATGACCACCTAGCCCCACCCAAGTAAGATAGTACTACTTGGGCGGACTCAACCTCTTGGTTAAAAGAACCAGAGGGAGTGCTGAAATTAAACTGACTGGATAGTTACATTGATCCAGAAGGAGTGAATAATAAAATTACCAAACATGTCGCCTGTAGCTACTGCTAGTTTTAATAAAGGTGCATGCTGGTAAGACTAAAACCAAAGGGGAAAGGCTCGTTGGAGAGTAATGTCTCTTGGAGTCTAAAAAGAAAAATGGATGACCCCGGGGTAGGGGGCAATCTGCCTCTGGTGTGGCTAGTGCTGGGACCAGAGCGGCCTGGCTCCGGCACGTAGGTACCTCCCCCTGGTATTCCCTTTGGAGTGAGTGTGACTACAAGGGAAAACCCCTCCCCGGCACTAGCCAGACCAGAGGCAGATTGCCCCCTACCCCGGGGCCTACCCCACCGTGAACTACCCGTTCAGGTAGGCCTTACACATTTTTTCCATTTGAACACCCCACTTAATGTCTGTGCTCCGACCCTGACGAATGCCCCTGACCTACCAGCACCTAGTGAGGGCAGAAACATGTTGGTCATCCATTTTTCTTTTTAGACTCCAAGAGACATTACTCTCCAACGAGCCTTTCCCCTTTGGTTTTAGTCTTACCAGCATGCACCTTTATTAAAACTAGCAGTAGCTACTGGCGACATGTTTGGTAATTTTATTATTCACTCCTTCTGGATCAATGTAACTATCCAGTCAGTTTAATTTCAGCACTCCCTCTGGTTCTTTTAACCAAGAGGTTGAGTCCGCCCAAGTAGTACTATCTTACTTGGGTGGGGCTAGGTGGTCATATGATGAAGCAAGACACTATTATGTGTGTGAGACCACCTAGTCCGTAAGGGAAATCCCCCTTCCCCCTGTAGGACAACACAGCACCCCTTAGTTTGGACATTTTCCAACTATGACTTCCCCACCTGAGGATCCAAAGTGACCTTACTAATACCACTGAAAAAAGACTGACCTAGCCTTACCTTCAGTTCCTACTACCCCACACCATTAGTGATGATATGATTTCTTGAGGGAGGCGGTGTGGGCTAGCAACACTCCCAGTGCTCTCCTTTTGTGTACAGCCAGGAAATGGAGCACTGATAGCACTTGCACAAGAGGGGGGATCCGGTGGGGTGATGGATAGCAGAGATTAAGTCAAGCTCCAATTGGGCACACAGCTCCGTGACTGTGGCCCTGTCAAGTCTATAGGTGAGGATAATGTGCCTGTTCTCCACTGCACCCATCAAAAGAATGGCATATGGCGTGTCATCGCCTAGGACGTGCAGACCCTGGGGGTCTACAGCAGGTTGAGAATCCACTGTCGGAAACGATGGGAGGACCTGAGACGCTGGGCACGGAAGACTGTGGTGGCCCAGCTGGGGATGGCCTCCCAACAAGGAAGGGGTGCCCGTCGAACCCTGACCCCCCCTGATGGCCTGCATACTGGCAGTGGCCTATCCGGAGCTGGATGGGCGCTTGGGGGCATCACAGCAGCAACAAGGGGGTGAGTACAGTGCCCCAATATACAACTTGCATCTGGTGGGGTGGTATCCTGGTGGGGGGTGTGGGCCCTGTGGGTGCCCCTATCGCAGGCCTGGCATTGCAGGGTAGGTCCCATGTTGGCCAAGGTTCTGATGTGCAAGTACTCCAACCAAGCTAGGAGGCATCCACTACTGGGTAGGGGTCTGTGGGCCTCAGGTATGTTTCAATTGCCGTTAAGTGTCCCTATCCATGGGCTGGTGACTAGCATTGTGACTGGTAGTGCATTGCCTAGTGCATAGGGCTGTTCCCTGTGTGTGACTGTTGTGTACGCCAACGGTGGTGTTGTTGGCACCATTGAACAAGTGTATCCTTTGTCTCTCTCCCCCCTTTTTGTTTTGTCACCCTGTCCTTATGTGCATTAGCATCATCTGGTGGAGGAGCAGAGGCCCTAGCGACGGAGGGAGCTGAATCCCACAGGATCCGGGAGGCCTAATCCACCGACGGTGAGGGTACCAGTGAGACGGAGGGCGAGTGTAGCCCATGATGGAGACAGGAGGGGACAGTTCAGACACGGATACCTACTCCGATCGGAGCTCCCTGGTGGTGGCAGACCCTTCTGTGCCCACCCTAGCTACAGGTACAGACGCCACCTCCGTACCAGCTCCCCCCTCCCAGCAGCCCCTCAGCGAGTTTCCTGTGCCTGCTCACCCAGGAGGGTGGGCATCTCCTTCACCCCGGGCACCTCAGGCCCTGCCCTAGTTAGCCCTGCTGCCCTGAGTGAGGAGGATATTGACCTCCGGCGATCCATCTCTGTTGGTCAGTCAACCACTGTGAATGCCATCCAGGGGCTGGCAGCCCAAATGCACCAGACAAATGCATTCCTGGAGGGCATTCACACTGCTTGGCGGCCCAACATAGATCAATCCAAGCTCTGGCCTCCTCTCTGATGGCAGCCATTGTCCCTGTTTCCAGCCTCCCCCCTCCAACTTCCTCTTCTCAATCCCATTCCCCTCAACCTCAACCTATCCCAAGCACACAGTCAGACGAGCATGCACACAGGACAACACACAAGAGTGGACATGGCAAACACAAACACCACACTTCATCTCACAGGCACTCACACAAACACCATCCAGAAGCAGACATACCAACATCCACTGCCTCCACTGTGGCCCCCTCCTCTTCGTCCTCCACCTCCCTCACAGTTACGTCTACACTCACACCTGCATGCACAACATCCTCATCCACTACCACCATCACCAACACACCTAACAGTACACGCCCCTCATTGGCAGTCACCACCCCCACATCCATGCACACGTCACCTGTGTCCTCTCCCACTGTGTCTGTGCCCCCTCCTCCCAAAGTACACAAACGCAAGCACTCAGACACCCAACAGCCATCCACCTCACAACAGCATCCAGCCCATGCACCTGCACCCAAACACAGCCGACACCTCCTGCCACCACTCCCTCTTCCTCCACTCCCAAACCATCTCCCTCTTCCCACCCCAATGTCCCTAAGAAGCTTTTCCTCTCCACCATTGACCTCTTCCCTACCCCTACCCCCATCCCTCACGACAGGCCAGGGCGGTCAAAACCCAGGCAAGCACCTCAGCCACCCAGTCCACGGGCACAGTAGTGTCCTCAACTACTCCAGGTGGGAAAGGATCCCGGCCACGAGCCAGCAAGACTGACACAGTGCCGGCCCCAAGTGCACCGAGGAAGGAGTCAGCCCCAGCTGCAGGACAGAAGGGCAAGGGGGCAGCACCAGCTGCAGGACAGAAGGGCAAGGAGGCAGCCGCCAGCTGCAGGAAGGAGGGGCAAGGGGCCTGCAACAGCAGGCAGTAGAGACAAGGGGCCTGGTGCAGGGACTCAGTCGGAGCCCCCACCACCAACCATGATGGTGCAGCCATCCGAGGCTGCAGGGGAAGGGCTGGAGCCTCCCCCCACCACTGCCAGCACCGCCACCAGCACCACCACCAGCACCGCCACCGGCACCACTGCCAACAGCAGCAGCCCCAGTGGGCAGCCATCCGAGGCTGCAGGGGAAGGGCTGGAGCCTCCCCCTACCACTACCAGCACCGCCCCCTTCACCACCACCAGCACCACTGCCAGCAGCAGCAGCCATTTGGCAGCTGTCTGAGGCTGCAGGGGAAGGGCTGGAGCCTCCCCCCGCCACTGCCAACACCACCACCAGCACCAATGTCAGCAGCAGCAGCCCCAGTGGGCAGCTCTCCAGAACCAGTGGAGAAGCCATCCACTAACCCAATCCTCCACAAGATGAATCTCACAGGGCACGATGCCCCCTCCAGAACCAGTGGAGAAGCCATCCACTCACCCCATCCTCCCCAGGATGAAGCTCACAGGGCACAATGCCTCCTCCAGAACCAGTGGAGAAGCCATCCACTCACCCCATCCTCCCCAGGATGAAGCTCACAGGGCACGATGCTCCCTCCAGAACCAGTGGAGAAGCCATCCACTCACCCCATTTTCCACAGGATGAAGCTCACTGGGCACAATGCCCCCTCCAGAACCAGTGAAAGAAGCCTTCCACTTGAAGGACTGTGGCCTTGCACTCCCCAGGACCAAGCACAGGGCATGTTGCCCCCTCCAGAACGAGTGGAAGAAGCCATCCACTTGAGAGACTGTGGCCTTGCATTCCCCAGGACCAAGCACAGGCCATGTTGCCCAGTCCAGAGCCAGTGGGCAAGTCACCCACTTGATAGACTGTGGCCTTGCACTCCCCAGGACAGAGTAATGGGCATGTTGCCCCTCTAGAGCCAGTGGGCAAGTCACCCACTTGAGAGACTGTGATCTTGCACTGCCCAGGACAGAGTAATGGGCATGTTGCCCCCTCCAGGACCAGTGGCGTTGTACCATCTTCCGGCTGAGGTGCCTCCCCCATTCCTCGCCCCCTGAGGTGCCTGGCTATGTTCATCTTGATGCCCCTGCAGTGTTCTCTCCATGTTGTTGCATGTGTGAGGTGGGGTCTTGGACTATGTGATGTGGCCCTGTGGCCCATGGACATTGAGGACTGGGCAGTGTCCCTACATTTGTAAATATGTATATACTTGTTGATTTGGAAGCATGTATTTATAATATTCATTATTCCTGGGGGGTACGGGGTGAATATGTAATGTTATTGCATCGGCTTGTGTGTATTGTGTTGGGGGGGTGGGTGTTGCGTGTGTATGTCACTCTCTTCTTCCTCCCCCCTCCCCTGGTTGCTAGGCGGCAGTACTCACCGTGGTCATCGTCCCCGGCGTTGGTGTTTGTAGTGGAGCAGAACATAAATGAGCATGGGGAACACATGCAACTTGGGCTCCAGGGTGGCGTGGTTCTTCCTTGAGTGTACAGAGGTGAGTTGTTTACCTTCTGTGCAGTGTTTTCACCAGGCTTTCGATGTCGTTGATACGGCCACGGAAAAGGTGGCGGATTGGTGTGTCTTAATACAGTGGGCAAAACATTGTCTTCCGCCTGGCTGTAGGCGATTACCGCTGTGGTGCCTGTTGATTACACCCTGTGTTAAAGTGGCTGTCTGAGCGGTTTCCGCTGTGGTCATAATTTCATATTTATTACCGCCGGTCTGTTGGCGGTATTACCACCGCTTTACCACCAACCGCCAAGGTTGTAATGAGGGCCTAAATCTGGATTTGTTACCGCATGTCAGACTGTACTTGGAGTAATTCCATCTTTTCTACACTCTCTATTTTCAAGCTTTTTGGGAGGCATTCCATTGGCACTATTCCTGTTAATTGCTGTTTTGGTTCTATTTTTGTTGCCCCGCAATGGATGTTTCAGAACATGGCCAAATGGTGATGCAAATGCCACACATCCTTCTGTGCCATAAATCTATGGTGCAGTACTTTGGATTGTCTTTCCTACTGGAATTGAAAAACAACTAGTCTTTAGCTTTCTGGCCTGTGTGGTTTCATAGTGTACAGCCTATTTTCAACTGCCTCTGTTGAGTCTTTCCAGCACACACTAGACATGTGATTTTCTACGCAATTGGCTCAGACTACAAACATGAATATGTCAGTGTTTCTGCTCTGGGTATCCACCCAGTGTTGTCCAGTGTTGTTACCTTTGCTGCAGGATGCTTATTATGAGTTGCTTGCACCAGATTGGATGGATGCTTCTGCCCCAGGATCTGTGACACCTGGCTCCTTATCTGAGGATATACTTCTGCCACCTCTGACTTTGGCTGATTGGGCTGGTACTGGCCAGGTTTGTTCTTTGGGACTTGCTTTTTTAGGCTACTGTGGATTTGTGTTCTATGGATGAGGCTTCCCTCCAGGACCCAAATGACTTTCAGGACTTGGGGGACCTACCAGAGCTACAGTCCTAAAGTACAGTGCCTCATAGACCTTTTAAGTCAGCTTCTTTTGCTTTTAAATAGCTTTTATCGATTTTTCTAAGTTTGCTGGAATTTTTAACCAGCATTCTTTTATATATGGCTTTCGCTTGTGCTTATGTTGTTAAAGTTGTATTGTACACAGTGCTATGTTTTAAATATTTTTTAGGGTACCTAGCTTTTTTAAAGTACCCTTATGACCAAGGGGAGGATGTAGTGTAACTTGCATGGAATCTCCATTTTAGAATCAACTCCTTACGTTGACATCTCTTTCCGTGGTAACCTTTTCCACCCTTTATGCATGAATATGCTGTATGTGAATTTCTTATTGGTACTGATGCCCAGCAATCTGTACAGTTATTTCCAGGGTCTTACTTTTCAGAACACAGTGCCATTATTTTGCTTTCTAGCTGTGATTGTTAGGAGATACTTCATTTTAGCTAGACAAAATGAATGAGCTGTCCTGAACCTCTATCCAAGTGTGATAACAAAAAATTGTAATTTATTATATAAGCTTCTGTGCTAACGGCTCAGCAAGACGAACACTTCCATGCTGGGATTATCACTGAATCTCTGCGAGCTGTGACTGAGATGCAACCTTGCTGACTATGACTTCCATCCTGCCAAGGAGAATTACCTCTACTGGCTTCCTGACACTTAACACCAAGGTATGGGGGTTAAACTATCCCAAATGATCTGGCAGAGTACTCACACTATGCTCTCTTTAGTTTGGTATTAGATACAGATAGACTTACAAAATATTAGCAACACTTACCATGGTTGAATTGTTTTTATTGTTTACAATTCTAGCAATGATGATTACAGTAGTGTGTCTACTCTTTCTAATAATCACAGCTCATCATTTTTATTCAAGAATACAAGCATTTCAATAAAGGTTTTGAAAATGTTCTTTCATATTTTTCTTGTGTTTCTCTTGGGTATGCAGAGTGATTAATGAAAGGGTTAGATCTGTTTCCATGGATTTCTTGAGAATTAGAGCATCATGTACGAGGTTACCAACAACATCTTTCCTGTATCAGTTTAGGGGTTAGATGTGGTACTATAAGCTAGCCGAGATATTGCAACACTTACTGGTGGTATATGTCTCTGTACTGGGAAGTTCGGGATGGTCTAATACACAGTCCTGTTGTAGTTGTAGGAACTGTGTACCACACAACACACAAAAAGCCAGTGTCATCAATGGGCTTTGAGTAATAATAGCACCAATAATCACAGCAGGGCCATTAATCTGCTCTGTACAGCTCTGTTCCAGATGAGAGGCACCTCGATGTTCCAGCTCCGACAATGGTGGACATACCATTTACACTAAGATATCACAGATGGTACATGGGGAAACTGTATGGGAAGCATCAAAATGGTCTCCAGAGACATGAGACTGAAATGTATACAGCTGAACTACATACATCATGCATACCTGACCTGCAAGCACATAAAACAAGTGTGCCATAGCGCAACAGCTAATTGTCCACGTTACACTGCACCAGAGGTGCACTTCCTCAGTAAGATTTGGCAATGTATGGGTCTCCCTAACTTCTGGAAGGGTGTGCTTCAGACCCTAATCAACATAATAGGCACACTGAATCCTAGAGACCTTATTATCTGCCTACTGAATCTGGTGCTTCACACAAAGAAAGACAAACATAGGTGGGGCTTCATAGACTTAGCATTAGTCCTATCAAAGTGCCGCACAATGATGTCATGGAAGGCACTGGTGGGCATCCGAGACCTCAGCCTGGCTGCAAGACATGTGAAGGTGCAGAGCTGGAGTTGATCTCCACACTAGACATGGGAGGTGGGCAAGCACCACTTTGGAGCTTAGAATGGGTATCTAGCAAGGGCAGAGGCAAAAGTGGACACAACTCCCTTTTTAAGTTTTAAAATACTTTATTCAGTATGTCTGAAACAGAACACAAGATATGAGGGTACCAACATAAAATATTAGCAGCAATGCTTTGATAAAAAGCGAACATGTTAAGTCGTATTAAACATGACCAATAAAATGAGAGCAATATAATTTAGGATGGTAGCAGAGATTTGTGTAAATGAGACAGATAGCTGAATAAGCCCAAAGATAAGGGAGTACAGAGGAAGAGGAAAAAAAACAGGAGGAAAGTGAAGCTGGAAAATGTATCAAAGTAGAAAAGTCAAAAAGTAAACTGAGATAATATACCCTTTTTTGTTCCTTTTTTACATGAACTCTCTCAATAAATTCTTGTGCCAAAAGGAATTGACCTGCCTAAAATAGGGGACCGATTTGTCCCTGTAATCCTGTATGCGGACAATGCAGTATTAATGTCACATACATCAAATGGACTGCAGATCTTGTTGCATTTTTTTAATGGTTTTAGGGTTGACCTCCACCTAAGGGTTAATCATAAGAAGTATTTTATTATGACCTGTGGCCCAAGAAACACCCTCACACATACTTTCATCATCAATGAGACCCCTATCTTGAAGGTTCCCAACTTTAACAACTTAGGGATCCTCCTGGATAGAAATTTTAACTGGAACATACCACTAGCCCAAAGGGTGCTTAAGATGGGCACAGCTGTTGATGCCATATTTAAACTTGCTAGGAAACTCAAACAGAAACCGGGAAGAGATTTAGGGGGTCATTATGAACTTGGGGGTCGATTTACGGGCAGTGATCTGCGCGACAGGTGCTGCTGCACCCACCGCACTGTGGCATTGACGACGGCTTCACGTGGAGCCATCGCCAATGTCCTGGCCCAGCATTGTTTCCGCCCGCCAGCCAAGTGGAATGCTGTTTACACGGCCGGTGGGGTAACATGGGGGCTGGCTGTCTATGATTAGCCCACCAGTATGAACACAGCGGGGAATCCCCCCATGTTCATAATGACCCCCTTAATCTCTCTTTATATACCTAAATGTGTTCTGTTAGTGTTTCTGGGGCAAGCGTCTGGGGGCATGCAAATTGTTTTCTGCCTACAATCAGCAGAATATACATTTCTGACTAGATTACTAGCTGTCCCGAAAAGCACCACTAACATAATAACTCATACGGAGGTTGGTCTCCCGTATATTGAGAACACTATCAAATATGCTCCACTCCTATTATGGGTCAAAATATGGAGCTCTCCTTTCACCAAATTTTCTGGATCAGTTTCAATTGATTGTATTAACCTTGACTTCAGCAATAATATTCCATGGTTGGCTTATATTTAAAAATCCTTTCTTGAGCTTGGTGTCCCACATTTTTATTATACACCCAATGAAATAAACACAAAGTCAAAGTCGATAATTTGCTCCCTTTTTCAAACCAACAGCGTTCTAATGAGGTCTAATAAGTCCGAGGGGGCAAATAGTGTGGCCTATTGTAAAGAGGTTGCCTCTTCTGACCAAGTCGAGCTTAACTTGGTTTGGATTTTCAATCAGGAGCAGTGTTTTTACCTCACCTGTTTTAGGTTGGGTAATGTTCATTTTTTGGTGACCTTCCCACAACAGAGCAGTTGGTTTGTCTCACTGCCCTGTTGTCCAAGTGATAATGTGAACAAATTGATCTGCCCTATTTTTCAGATCGACTAGGCAAAGCTTAAAATTCTGCACTGTCTGTCTACAGAAACTGTCTGTTTTGCTGCCATCAGCTTTATAAGTAATGCCAATTGGATTAGGAAACAGTTCAGGATACCTGTGCTTTGTTAACTCACAGCAGTTTATGTTATATCTTTGGTGTCCTAGATTACTTTGTATGTTTTCGGTTGGTATGCATATTGGCTAGGCTTAGTGTGTGCCTCATTGACTCTAGTAATTATGTTCGTGTTCTTTTTCTTCCTGATTCAGTATGACATAGGGGCTCCAGCAAAATGTATAATGTTCATACGGCTCACATAGTATTTATTTCATATTGTTAGCATTTTAATTATTGTGTAGACATTTTATGTTGATTTTATCAAGCTTTTGTGGCCGTCCTGGCCAAATAAAGTTTTTCTTGACTTGACCTTAACTATTAAAAATTAAAAGAAATGTGTGAAAAGGTTGCAAGAGATATAAAAATAGATTAAAAGATATAGAGAGTGTACATGTGGATGGAGGTTTACAATAATTTTTTAACCACTTGCTTGAAGAAATACTAGAAATATCCAAACATTCTGTGGTAGATAACCAAAGCAATATTCTATTATTAAGAGAAACGGCAAGTAAAAAGGAAGTATCTGATCTATGATTATAACACACAAAGTACCCTCAAGCATTAAAAGAAACATTAGAGGTAGTAGTTATCATTTGAAATGCAATTGCTAAGAGCAGATCAATTACCGTACTGTTAAAGGAGGAGTGTAACTATACATCGGATAAACTTCCTAAAAATAGATGAACAATATTAAAGGGAAAATGTACATGCAAAATGCTAGTAATTTGGGACTAAACTTTTTTCCAAAATAATACAATATTTGAGCTGAAAAATAACATGCATGACGTTAGCACTGAGAACATTACATGACCAGCAATCAGATGTACCTGTTTTATAAATTCTGTCAATAGATGTTGGAGTAATAAGTAAATGATTATATACAGAATTAAAGGTTTGGGTAGTATTTGCACCTCTGGACATTTTATGTAACTTGTATCAAATTTATCCCATACGGAAACAGCCCAGGAAATAGTGAGATAATTTTTCCAGGTTAGCTCTAAGGCAGATTTTTGTCTACTAGACAAACAAATTTGAGCACTAAAGTGTGGAAAAGGTTACCACGGAAAGAGATGTCAACTTAAGAAGTTAATTCTAAAATGGAGATTCCATACGAGTCACACTACATCCTCCCCTTCGTCGTGAGGAGACTAAAAAAAGCTAGGGACCCTAAAAAAGCATTTAAAACATAGCATTGTGTACAATAAAACTTGAACAACATAAGCAAAAACGAAAGCCACATAGAAAAAAAATGCTGATTAAAAATTTCAGCAAACATCTTAGAAAAATCAATAAAAGCAATGTAAAAGTAAAAAAGGCTAAACAAAAGGTCTATGAGGTATCCGTACTATAGGACTGTAGCCCTGGGAGGTCCACCAAGTTAGAAAGTCATTTGTGTCCAGGAGGGAAGTCGCATCCACAGAAGACAGATCCACAGTAGTCTGAAAAGCAAATTCCAAAGAACAAGCCTGGCAAGTACCAGCCCCATCAGCCGAAGTCAGAGGTGCCAGAAGTGTATCCTCAGATGAGAAGCCGAGTGGCACAGATCCTGGAGCAGAAGCCGCCATCCAATCTGGTGGTGGTACTATTAGGACATTTAAAACTTTGACAAAAGTTCAGAAAAGACATAATAATTAGGAATTCTGAAAAAAATTATGAACTCAAAACCCTTCTTTATTTTTCCTGGCATGTCAGACAATCGGTTTATGATTGTTTTTATATCTTTGTTTCACCAAGGGGATGTGGGAGATGTGAAGGAAAAATTATTTAGGAGATTTGCCAAATTTTAAATATGTTTCAAGGAATTTGCAGGTAAATTTAAAAATTAAAAGTAGAAAAGCGAGAAGGTATGGCTGGAAAAGGTAAAAACTCTTTAAATTTACAAGGGTGAATAAACTGAAGGATCCATGAAACTGCAAAAGAAGCATTTTTTTTAATTGCCCTGGGGACGTTTGGGGGTCCCTGTGGGATCCCATCACAAGGCCCTGTGGGATCCCATTACAAGGCTAGGTGGGTCAGATTTTGAACTCGGAGTCCTAAGATGACAGCTGCAACTGTTCCTTCAGATTGCGGCCAGCCAATAACATTGCGTGTTTTAGTGCAGAGATCTGCCGCGGATCCTCTGCGGCATGAAAAGTATACATTTTTTACCCTTAATTTCTCAATAACACTGAATGGATTCACACCAAATGACAAAAGGCACACTTTCTTGACCAAGATCTAGCTTTCTGCTAAATGTGGTGTAAATAGCCATTTCAGCTTTTGCTATGCCTAATTTTCATATGGAAAAAGTAATAGAGAAAACACATTTTGGGTACCACTCTGTTTTTTCAGCTTACACTTGATGAATCACCCTGAAACGTTCCAGGAAGAACCTAAGGTGGATGAAACTTTTATGTGGAAAGTTTTGTGAAGATTCATCAAACAATTCCAAAGTTATTAGCAAATCAGAAAATGTTTTTCATAAGGAAACATGGTTGTAACTATAAGTACCCTATGATGACCACCGCTGGATAACATACTAGCATATATTTTGAGTATATGTAGAACACCTTTGAATTTATGATTGAGACATTACTCCAAGATTTCTAGCAGAAGTGGGTAAAGCAAGCATTAGGTGAAAAAGAGATAATTGGAGCCCAGAGGCATAAGATAGATAAAGTTATGAGGCAGATGATCTCAATTTTTTATGCTTTGTGCTGTAGGATCACATAATGATAAAGTCCATTACAGAAGTGAGATAGGTGGAGAGCTGATCTGAAGAGTGAAATAGGGGATTCTGTCTTCAACGTAGTAGTGGTAAAAGATGCCAAGGGAAGAAATAATGACCCCTGAGGAGAATGGGTCATATGAGAACATAGAAGGGGTAAAGCAGTCCTTAAGGGCACTTACTAAAAGAGGTGTTGTACAGGATTAGACCAAATGGATACCGGCATAAGCCGTCTTCAGAGCCTAATCCACCCTCCAGTCTATGGTGTTAATCAACACAGCAACCTCTATGTATGTCTAAAACCAGTCCAGAAGAGTGGAAATTAGGTTATTCACCTGAATGCAATCTGGCAGCTTTATATCCTTTTACACTGGAGTGTTTAGGATGAGGCTTGTTAAACCACTTACTAGTAACATCCAGTTAGGTTTTCAAAATGGTCAATAAACATTTTTGAATTTTTGCATCCCCATTGAAGAAGATTTTACCTGAGTACTTCCACTCTCACAAAAAATCATATCCATGCACATCGATGAATTGGTAGCCCTTGTTATTTCTGTTTATGGCAATGATACCAAAGAATTTCAGAAGATGTACTGGGTACTTTAGAAGCAGGGGATCCCATGTTCTTAGGTACCCTGACCAAAGTTTGAAAGGAAGTGTTTTGAAACACATTTTCTTTTCTCTTCTGTTGTTGTAACCTCTCCTTCATGCCATACCCCTTGTGTTCCCCAAAGAGAAATCCCAATGAGAGTCTATCATGGTTTTGTTCTACATTATTTCAGTTTTGATCCTTTTCAACCTTGAGGCATCTGTTGCTTCTCCAATTTTCTGGATCTATTCCTTGGACAAAGAATAAGGATATCTTGTGGAAGCATTCTTTTGCTTCCCACAATGTTTCCTACTTGATGTAAAGATTTATTTTCTCCTGTCTAGATGTGTGTTACAACTATGATCACTCTTACTTTGGCTCCCAGGGCCAACTCATGAGACAGAACTTCAGCAGTACAGTTCTCCAGTCCAGGGATTTGGTGTGTCCTAAATATGCTACATTCTACTGCACAAACGGTATTGTCAGTATCATGTGTTCATCTATGAATAATTTGTTCACTACATTAATCATTGTTACTTTGCCCACAAGACGCCATACTCTGGTTTGTTCTTGCCCCCATATCCTTATAGCTACCCCCTTAGGGTAGAACTCTTTGAATGTGATTCTTTGTTGCTTGGCCACGTACAAACATTCCTGTTTTCGATACTACAATTGCATATGCTTGCCATAGCTGAATCTGATAAAATGTCCACCTACCAATTTACCTTAATACTTGACGGTCAGGGTAAGGCGGCTAATGTCCAGCCCAGCAATTTGCACTCAGACAAGAAACTTCTGAACATGGACATGAGGCAACTTGAGAGGTTTTATTTTTTTGGAAAACCTGTCCAATCTTTATGTATTTGAATTTCAAAATTGCTCCTACTTTCGCAGTGACATGTAGGCATGAATGGACCTTTGCTTTGTTCCATCTCTAAAGAGTTTGTGTATTCGCAACATCCGATTTCAGTCTCTTTGCTTAGAGATCGTCTCAGGCATGCCAGATCTTGAGACTGTGTATGTTCCACATGTATCATTACTGCACCAGTCCACACCCAAGCCGGTACTTCCCTTTGGACATCACTTGCTAACAACAATGCAGTTGGGGGGTGCTCCCAGCATCTAAGTGGCCCTTTGTCGTTTTTGACACCTCCAGTCAGTACTGAATTATAAGTCAACATCACTTTGCACACTTGTAGTTTTGATTTTACCAATATCAATATAGACTTAAAGGGGCTATCTGGTGAATGATGTCATAATAGAACTCAAATCTCAAGCTGACATCGTCAAACAAAGCAACATTTTAAAGTGCCTATTGTTTTTTATTTTTAGCAATTCAGGACTGGGCTAAGAGAACTGTTTTTTTCCCTCCACACTGGGTTGGCCCTTTAAAAATCCAAGCATCCAAGTGTGTTGTGTAAAATGCTGGTCCAGTTGAAGATGGCACACATCTATGGATACTTAGCTTGGCACTCAGCCTTTCAAAGTTAAGATGAGGGCCTCAAACTACTACTTATATTTAAATGGTAATATTGTTGAATTACTAGACATAAAGGAAGATGTTGATTCAAACTGAATTGCTTACCGTATGGATACAATGGAGATTTCTATCAAGGAAATAACTGTTTTTGCATAAAGTAAGTGTAAAATGATGAAATTGACAGCCAATGAGGGCTACAGGAGAGGTGTGATTTTGCAGGATTAGCTTTAACTATTCAATTTGATTGTGAAAGCATTTATTAGAAAATACATAATTTGATCCCAAGTAAACAGAACATTATCTCATGGTGACCAACTGCATAAGTGTACACTTTTATGATTTTATGATTTTCCCCCCACCCAACCCCATTTTGATTTTTAAATAGATATGTCTCGGTAATATATGGAACCAAAAGAGGTCTGCTTTGCTTTTCTTGCAAATGGTTCATTGAGGGAGCCCAACCTAAATCTTTCATAGCACTGAAATAATATGGTTTATTATATGCGATTAATTAAAACCATTACAAAAAACTACATACAGAATAAAAAGAATCTCGAATCTTGGGAAACAACACACACAAAACTGCACAATTAACTGAAGCGATCGTTATGATGTCGTATCATTTTGACATGGTAGATCAAAGTGCTAGAGCAAAAAAGACCAAATAGAATCAAATAAAAACATCAGTGCATTGAGTTGAGAGTGCAGTCCATCAAATGTATGCAGCATGGGGGCCATTTAAAACATTTTGAAGAAAACGCATCAGTGCATTGAGTAGAAAGTGAAATCACTGACACATATTAAAACACACATAGGGGGTCATTACAACATTGGCGGTAAAAGCCGCTTACTGCCGTGCAGAAGACCGCCTATACACCGCCGTGGCTGCGGAATACCGCCACAGCTATTATGACCCACATCTCGAAATCCGACAAAAGTCAGACACCCACACAAGTCCGCCATACCAAAGGTCAGTGATAAACTAGCGAAAACAAAACCGACACCATCACGCCAACAGAAACACGCCCATGCTATCACGACCCACGAATCCACGTGGCAGTCTTTCAACCGCGGTATTCCATTGGCGGTACACACCGCCGCTCTCAAAATACACACACATCTCCAAAACACCGCCACATTGGACATTTCGAAAGACACACACCTGATACACATATACACACCACTCCCACACACTCAATACTATATAAAACACACACCCACATCACCCACAAACCCCTACGACCAAAGATTTTGACGAAGGCCAGAGAGACAGCACAGCATAGACAACCCCACCACACAGAGGCACACAACACCATCACCCACACTACTTCCACGCACAAAACACCACACACCACTACATATCACCACACTCATCACCACATACACCACCCCACACATCACCTACACTACCCCATGGCACGGCAAAGACACCCCAGGTTCTCAGAGGAGGAGCTCAGGGTCATGGTGGAGGAAATCGTATGGGTAGAGCCACAGCTATTTGGAGCACAGGTGCAGCACACCTCCATTGCAAGGAAGGTGGAGCTATGGCGGAGAATAGTCGACAGGGTCAACGCAGTGGGACAGCACCCAAGAAATCAGGACGACATCAGGAAGAGGTGGAACGACCTACGGGGGAAGGTGCGTTACGTGGTCTCCAGGCACAACATCGCGGTACAGCGGACTGGCGGCGGACCCCCACCTCCTCCCCCACAACTAACAACATGGGAGGAGCAGGTCTTGGCCATTATGCATCCTGAGGGCCTCAGAGGAGTCGGTGGAGGAATGGACTCTTGTAAGTCAAATCTTAACTATCATATCCCCCCACCCTACCTGCATGCCATCACATACCCCCACCCTCATCCCTATCACTCCAACTCCTCACATATGTACTAATAACACAAACCACCCATCCCAACACCAAGCCCTGCATGACACAACAAAGCATGGACACCCATCACTAAAGCATGCCCACTGCACATACCCATAACACCCCCCCAACCATCATCACACAAGCCCCCACACAGAAATGCTAGCACTGGGGTACACACACACCCACCCATTGCACACCATGACACACACAGATGCAATAATCATGCCTTTCCACCCCTGCAGGACCACTACCCAACGTCACCAGACAGGAGGGTCCAGACATCTCTACCCCACCCACAGAAGAGGCCAAGAGTGATGAGAGCAGCTCTGTCCAACTGGATCCAGATGACCAGCCTGGACCATCGTGGGCCTCGGGACAGTCGGTTCCCCACACCCAGTCACAGGCCACCACAGAGCTTCCACCCTCTGGTAACACCAGCACAGCACCCACCCAGCGGGCCCATACCTCCGTACCCAGGACACGTCAATCAGCTGTGTGTCCACCACTACAGGGAACCCAGGATAACCCACCACCCCAACAACAACAGGGACCTGGGGGCAGTGGCAGTGGGCACACGGTCCAGGGGACGGAGGCCCAGGAACACAGGGGAACTGGGAGGGCTGCTGTGCGACAGGGGGCGGACAGGCCAAGGGAACCCACTCTCCATGAGGCACTCTCCTCCATCATGGGAGCATACCACCACTCCCAGGAGACGATGGCAACGGTCCTGGCCAAGTTTCAGGAGACCCAGCGCCTGCAGGAGGAACAGTATTTGGGCTTCAGGGAGGAACTCAGATCCATCAACTCCACCCTGGGCACCATCGTAGGGGTGCTGAAGGAGATACTAAACACCAGGAGGGACACCGTGGCACTCCTAGGCGCCCCTGACACTAGCATGGACGAAGAACTGCCCACCACCTCCGCCGGCGCTAGTGGACAGGAGGCACCGCCACAGGACCACCAAACCGGCACCCCGCCCCCTGCAGACGGAGAACCACCCCGCAAGCGGTCCCTGAGATCCAGGAACAGGACAGAGAACGATGCCAAGAACCCCGCCAAGAAATGAGACCACCCTGATTGTCATCCCACTGTCCCACTTTGTAACCCTGTCCATATTGGAACTGCCCCAGCTCCACTCCCAATGCCCATATGGGCAGTGCACCTGTGAGACTAATAGACTGGACTCTGCCATGGACATTCCTCCACCATCACCCCTCACCATTTTACCACCCCCTCCAATATTTAGCACTTCAATAAACACCCTTGAACCACAAAACAATCTGGAGTCAGTCTGTGATTTTGAAAATGTGTATTACCAATGACAGTGACAAAATCCGTTCTCAAATGTAATGTCAACATACCTATGTCACACATCTCAAGTTCATGAGGAATCTAAGCAGATGACACACGTTGGTAACCACACCTGTGAAACCGTAAGGGAAATGTACAACTCAGTTACCATATACTGGTTGAAATCGACAGACAGGATAGAGGATAGAAGTGTGAAAGTACTTGTAGTAGGCAGGAATGTGTTCTCACCTGTGTGTCACTGGAAATATTGCTGGATAACTGAGTCCCTGTTGTCAATGTCTTCTTCCTCTGCTTCCTCCTCATCACTGTCCACAGGCTCCACAGCTGCCACAACACCGCCACAACACCGCCATCTGGACCATCCTCCTGCAGAAAAGGCACCTGTCGTCGCAAAGCCAGATTGTGAAGCATACAGCAGGCCACGATGATCTGGCACACCTTCCTTGGTGAGTAGAATAGGGAACCACCTGTCATATGGAGGCACCTGAACCTGGCCTTCAGGAGGCCGAAGGTCCTTTCTATCACTCTCCTAGTCCGCCCATGGGCCTCATTGTAGCATTCCTCTGCCCTGGTCCTGGGATTCCTCACTGGGGTCAGTAGCCATCACAGGTTGGGGTAACCAGCGTCCCCTAATAGCCACACCCGGTGCCCCTGGAGTTGACCCATCACATAAGGGATGCTGCCATTCTGCAGGATGTAGGCGTCATGCACAGAGCCAGGGAACATAGCATTTACCTGGGAGATGTACTGGTCTGCCAAACATACCATCTGTACATTCATCGAATGATAACTCTTCCGGTTCCTGTACACCTGTTCACTCCTGTGGGGGGGGACCAGAGCTACATGGGTCCCATCAATGGCACCTATGATGTTAGGGATATGTCCCAGGGCATAGAAGTCACCTTTAACTGTAGCCAAATCCTCCACCTGAGGGAAAACGATGTAGCTCCGCATGTGTTTCAGCAGGGCAGGCAACACTCTGGACAACACGTTGGAAAACATAGGCTGGGACATCCCTGATGCCATGGACACTGTAGTTTGTAATGACCCACTTGCTAGGAAATGGAGCACTGATAGAACCTTCACTTGAGGGTGGATCCCTGTGGGATGGCTGATTGCTGACATCAGGTCAGGCTCCAACTGGGTACACAATTCCTGGATTGTGGCATGGTCAAACCTGTAGGTGATGATTAAATGTCGCTCCTCCATTGTCAACAGGTCCACCAGCGGTCGGTACACCGGAGGATTCCGCCATCTCCTCACATGTCCCAGCGGACGGTGCCTAGGAAGGACAACAGCGACCACAGAGTCAACCAACTCAGAGGTATGTACCGACAGTCTACACAGAACACGAAACATAATCCAAAAAGTTGTGCGTATGTGTGTTGAGTCTAGGCCTAGTTATGTGTGACGCAGTTGAAAATGAAGCCATGTGGGCCCCTGAAATGGCGGCTGCCTGACCTCTAAACTGGGACAATGGGATGTGAGGTAACTGCGCTGGCGTTCCACACCGTCGCGGTAGGCGGTCGAAGACCGCGGCGCAATGCTGCATTGGTTAACATTGGACCCTATGGGTCCCAGGAGCCAATGACGAAGTGCGCCGGCGGTGATGATTCGCACCGCCGCGGACGTCACCGCCGCGGACGTGACCGCCATTTTCTATCTGTTCAATCACTCAATACCTGATCTTCGACAGGAGAGGACCTACACTGCAAGTGCTGCTGTGCCTCGATCTGGAAGAGACAATGGCTCGTGCGTCTGGGGAAAGGGCCCCTGCCTTCACTGCACAGGAGTTGGAGAAGCTTGTGGATGGGTTCCTCCCCCAGTACACGCTACTCTACGATCCTCCAGACCAACAGGTAAGTACACAGGGAGCACGTTGTATGGGCTATGCCTGAGTGGAGGGGGCTGGTTGTAAGAAGGAAGGGGCCACAGCTCTGCATGCATGAAGGACTGTGAATGCATGTGCCACATGGCAAAGGTAGGGATGTGGGCCACTCACTTTGACGGTGCAGTTGGTAATGACTTCTCTTCTTCCCCTGTCTATGTCATGTAGGACAGCGCCCACCAGAAGAAGGATATTTGGCGTGCCATCGCCAAGGACGTCCGAACCCTGGGGGTCCACCAGAGACGGAGCACCCAGTGCTGTCAAAGATGGGAGGACATTCGCCGCTGGAGCAAGAAGACGGCGGAGGCTCAGCTGGGGATGGCCTCCCAACATGGGAGGGGTGCCAGTCGCACCATGACCCCCCTGATGTTCTGGATCCTGGCGGTGGCCTACCCTGAGTTGCATGGGCGCTTGAGAGCATCACAGCAGACACAAGGGGGTGAGTCAAACATCATTCTGCTGACTTTGCGCGCAGTGAAGGTGTCTGGGTGGGGGAGGAGGGCTGTGGGAGTTCCATAGGCTGGGCCCCTCCGTAATGCAGGCCATGTGGCACTCCACCCCACCTCTGTAGAGTGCCAAATACAGGTATACATGCCCCTGTGTCATCTATGTGTGCAGATGTCGACCATGGCCATGTAGGACCTATCCCAGGAATTGCATCTGTAGAGCCCAACAGCACGGCGTAGTGCAGGGGGCTGCTGTGTCTGTATTGTCCATGGTAAGCCATGCACTCAACCTGTCTTTCTTCTGTCGTCCCCCCCCCTTTTTTTGGTCTCCCTGTTCTTGTGTACATCAGCATCATCAGGCAGAGGTACAGTGGCACCGGAGCACGAGGGAGCTGCATCCCACATGGCCATGGAGGGCCACACCACGGACTCGGAATACACCAGTGGGACGGAGGGCAAGGGGAGCTTCACGGCGGTCACCGGATCTGCAACCAGCCACACGGACTCGTCCTCCGATGGGAGCTCCCTTGTGGTGGCGACAAAATCTGTGCCCCCCACTTCTACAGGTACAGCCGCCACCCCCCCTACCAGCACCGCCCTCCCAGAAGCCCCTCAGCCTTCACCCCGTGCCCGTTCACCCAGGAGGGTGGGCATCACCTTCGCCCCAGGCACCTCAGCCCCTGCCCCTGTCACCTCTGCTGCCCTCAGTGAGGAGGCCATTGACCTCCTCAGGTCCCTCACTGTTGGTCAGTCTACCATTTTGAATGCCATCCAGGGTGTAGAAAGGGAATTGCAACACACAAATGCATTCCTGGAGGGCATTCATTCTGGTCAGGCTGCCCTTCATCGAACCCTGCAAACTCTGGCCTCAGCACTGATGGCAGCCATTGTCCCTGTGTCTAGCCTCCTCCCTCCAACTTCCTCCACCCAGACCCAATACCCTGTACCCCTGCCTATCCCAAGCACACCATCAGACCAGCCTGCACACACCTCAACACACAAGGGAAGCTCAGGCAAACATAAGCACCACACATCCCACAGGCACTCACGCAAGCATCACACACATACAGACACAGCAACATCCACTGCCTCCACTGTGTCCCGCTCCTCGTCGTCTCCCTCCTCCCTCCCAGTGTCGTCTACACTCTCACCTGCATGCACTACCACTACAGCCACTAGGTCCCGCACCAGCACACCCACCACCACACCCCGCTCACGTGCAGTCACCACCCCCACTACCATTTACACGTCCCCTGTGTCCTCTCCCAGTGTGTCTGCAACGCCCCCTCCCAAAGTACACAAACGCAGGCACACACCCACCCAACATACATCCACCTCACAACAGCCTCCAGCGCTTGCACCTGCACCCAAAGCAACAAAAGTTACACCTCCTACAACCACCTCCTCTTCCTCCACTCCCAGACCCTCTCCAGCTACCCGTCCCAGTGTACCGAAGAAACTTTTCCTGACCAAGCTTGACCTCTTTCCCACCCCACCCCTCCAATTCATAGGTCCCGCACTAGCACCTCAGCCAAAAAATCTCCGGTACCAGTGGTGTCTGTTAGAGGTATGTGGAGTGCACCGGGCACTAGGGCAGCCAGTGTGACACAGAGCCACAGCACAGCCAGTCCCCCCCCTGTGAAGCACCAGAAGTTGGACAGTGCCCAGCGGGAGTGGGGGAAGACTCCAGCCAGCAAAGCCGCTCACAAGGGTCCCGGGGAGAGTGTCCACTCAGCTGTGACTCCTCCCAAGGTGGGGAAGGGGCAGAAGAAATCGCCAAAGTCTGGGAAGAGCAGCACGGCGAAGAAGACCGCCATCATCCTCGCTGCCCAGGAGGCTACCGCCAGCCCCATCGTCACTGGCCAGGAGGCCACCACCAGAGTCAGTGCCCCGGAGGGCAGTCCCATTGTCACTGGCCAGGAGGCCACCGCCAGAGTCAGTGCCCAGGAGGGCAGCCCCATCGTCACTGGCCAGGAGGCCACCGCCAGAGTCAGTGCCCAGGAGGACAGCCCCATCGTCACTGGCCAGGAGGCCACCTCTAGAGTCAGTGCCCAGGAGGGCAGCCCCATCGTCAGTGGCCAGGAGGCCACAGCCCAGCTGCCCAATGAAGGACCGCCAGCCCCAGCCCAGCTGGGCAATGAAGGACCGCCATGGCAAACATCGCTGAACAGGTCAGACACTGCAAACTCAAGCACCGCTGAACAGGGCAAAGACCGCTGAACAGGGCAAAGACCGCCAGGGCAAGCACCGCTGAACAGGTCAGACACTGCAAACTCAAGCACCGCTGAACAGGGCAAAGACCGCTGAACAGGGCAAAGACCGCCATGGCAAGCACTGCTGAACAGGTCAGACACTGCAAACTCAAGCACCGCTTAACAGGGCTAAGACCGCTGAACAGGGCAAGGACCGCCAACTCAAGCACCGCTAGCCCATGAGCGGCAGGGCCAGTGACGGAACTGGGACCGTCACGGGGAGAGTGATGCACTCTGGGCACCAGTCCCCCTCCAGAACCAGTGGAGACATGCATCCACTACCTCTGTCCTTCATAGGATGAAGCACTCTGGGCACCAGTTCCCCTCCAGAACCAGTGGAGACTGTCATCCACTACCTCTGTCCTTCACAGGATGAAGCACTCTGGGCACCAGTCCCCCTCCAGAACCAGTGGCGACATGCATCCACTACCTCTGTCCTTCACAGGATGAAGCACTCTGGCACCAGTCCCCCTCCAGAACCAGCGGAGACTGTCATCCACTACTTCTGTCCTTAACAGGATGAAGCACTCTGGGCAAAAGTCCCCCTCCAGAACCAGTGGAGACATGCATCCACTACCTCTGTCCTTAACAGGATGAAGCACTCTGGGCACCAGTCCCCCTCCAGAACCAGTGGAGACATGCATCCACTACCTCTGTCCTTAACAGGATGAAGCACTCTGGGCACCAGTCCCCCTCCAGAACCAGTGGAGACTGTCATCCACTACCTCTGTCCTTAACAGGATGAAGCACTCTGTGCACCAGTCCCCCTCCAGAACCAGTGGAGACTGTCATCCACTTGAGAGACTGTGGCTTTGCACTCCCCAGGATTGAACAGTGGGCAAACCACCCACTGTAGAGACTTGAGAGACTGTGGCTTTGCACTCCCCAGGATGGTCCAGTGGACAAACCACCCACTGTAGAGACTTGTGAGACTGTGGCTTTGCACTCCCCAGGATGGTTCAGTGGGCAAACCACCCACTGTAGAGACTTGAGAGACTGTGGCTTTGCACTCCCCAGGATGGTCCAGTGGGCAAACCACCCACTGTAGAGACTTGAGAGACTGTGGCTTTGCACTCCCCAGGATGGTCCAGTGGGCAAACCACCCACTGTAGAGACTTGAGAGACTGTGGCTTTGCACTCCCCAGGATACATCAATGGGCATGGAGCCCCATCGTGGATCTGGCGTGGTGCACTCATCCGGCTGAGGTGCCCCCCTTCCCTTCCCCCTGAGGTGCCTGTTGTATTTCTATCTGATGCCCCGGCAGTGTTCTCTCCGTTTTGATCAGGTATCTGATGTGGGCCTTGCCAATGCATTTTGGGCCCAGTGGTCCACGGACAATGAATGGTGCATTACCTGCACTACTAATCGTGATGTATATTTTGTTGAATGTGTATATATATCTGTATATATTTGCTTCCTGTATTTTGATATATTACAATGGTTGAACTAATTTCCTTTTGTCTTTGCATTCTTCCGGGGGGTTTGGGGGTTGTTACTGTAATGTTTGGATATGCATTGGTATGTGTGTTGTAGTGGGTGAGGGTCGGGTGGGGGTTGGGATGTTGGTTGTGTGTGTCCCTGTGTTTTTGCCTCCCCCATGTCGTAGGTGCAGTACTCACCGTTGTCTTCGGCGCCGGCGTTGATGATGGTCATACAGGAGGAGGAAGACTAGTGCAGGAAGTATTTGGAGTTCCGGGTCCATGGTGTCCTCCTTCCTCGTGGAATGTGTAGAGGGGAGCGTTTTCCCTTTGAAATGGCTGTTTCCGCCGTGTTTTTATCCACGGTGCATCTGCCCCGGAAAAGGTGGCGGATTGGTAGGTTGTGATACTGTGGGCGGTACTTTGTTTCCCGCCTGTCTGTTGGCGGTGACCGCCGCGCTGTTTGTCTGTACCGCTGTGGCGGTCGGAGTGTTAAAGTGGCTGTCTTTGTTGGCGGTTTCCGCCACGGTCATAATTCCATTTTTTACTGCCGGCCTGTTTGCGGTCTTACCGCCGCTTTAACACCGTCCGCCAGGGTTGTAATGACCCCCATAGTTTGATAAGTGCCAACAATACTTCAATCGGAGGCTACCTCACAGAAACAAGTGTCAAAAGGATCAATACCTCGTGTGGATAGAATTGGCCAACTAAAGGACTGCGTGGGGAAATGGGCAAACTCACACTGTTCGAATTAAAAGGAGCATAGACTTGTGATAATGGATATACTGGAGTCCAAAAAAGAAATGGCTTCTGTTTATCAGGCAGGTGATACAGTCATGCGGTGACCTTTGGGAAAGAATGACAAATCATAATTTCGACACACTGGAGTTCCATGCGGGGGAAAGTATGCAGTGACTCCTCGTCCCAGAAGCCCACCCGGCTGAGTTGAGACAACTGAAGGAATACCGGGGGTGGAGACAGAACACCCGGTGGTACCCCTGGGAGGCTGAGCCTGTTAAATGCAGGGGTGATTCATTTAGCCGGCAGGAACGGACTCCCAGATTGTTCCACTCTCACCGTAGCCTAGTTTTGCACTCATCCAACAAGGCTGGGCAGAGACATACAACATGTTCAAAAGAATCATCGCCGTGGCCACAGCCCCTGCAAATTATTCCTTCCATGGGTCAGTGCCAACTTGCAAGGTGTTTCAGGAATGGCCACTCCCCCAGCCTGAGGACCATAAATCTTGCCTTCAATTTGTTAGAATAGTACATGCAAGATAAGGTGATGGGGGTGCTTGTGCTTAGAATAGCCCTGTCGGAGCGGTATGACCAGAGTCAGACACCATTTTTTAAACCTAATGTAAATGCTAGTTGGATTGAGTTGGTGGCCCAAAGTTTGTTCACATCCAGGAGATGCTGACAGTCCTCAATGAACTGATGATGTGCTTGATTTGGACTGCAGTATCTAATTTTGGCCTATAACAATGCCTCTAAAAATGTCTCTGTCATAGCATTGGTAATTAAGATAAGCACCCTGAGTGAAGCAAACGGGGGTGGTAAAAAGTGCCTTACAAAAACATCAATAAATAAAACATACAAATAACAGCAGGTATGATTTGATAAGCTCCATGCCTAGATGTGTTTCAAAATGGCTGACCCAATGTTCCGCTTTTGCCCCCAAGCGTTAGCTTGGAGACTATTCTCAGCTAAACTTTTAGATTGTTCAGGACTATGAAAACAAAATGCCATGCACCTGAACATGTGAGAGTGCAAGTAAGGTTGTTGTTTTTCCTAGATGACAGGTATTCTGTGGGTGAGTATGTTTTTAGGTCGCAGCATACCAGACAGTGCAGGTCTCTGGTTTGCTAAAGACATCTTTCGGACTTTCAGAAAGTTGATCTTGGGATACATTTCGCCCGTTGATTACCATTGGCTTTGTGGTTTGCTACTCACATTTTCTGGCTTTCTATTTGCTGGCTTTGTTTGCTTTAGGCTCTTTAAGTTCAGTTTGTCCCTCCCATTGCCTAAACCCTGTTAACTGTATTCTTCCACAAACTCAATTTCTGTAAACAGGCCTTTAAATCTTGTTCTTATCTTATCATATTTGCTGTGCGTTCAAACACCTAGGTCAAATATCAGGCACTGTCTTCTGAGGGTAGTTGTTTACTTTTCTTTCTCTTACTTCAAAGTGAGAGGATTTATGTGACACTCTTGCTGGATACTGAGGGTAGAAAAGAGGTTTTATTCTAGTGCACAACAACATTTATATGAAATGCATAAGTATTTCAGAATGTATCAGAATTAGGAACACATTTCTTGTGTTCCTAATTCTGCAAGAGTTTGCACTTTTGTTGTTATTTCTGAAATGTATTAGAAACAAATACTTTAATATGATCAAAACAAATCATTACACCACATGATGCAATTTCCACACATTTTCGTTTGTGCACTGTAGGGTTTTATTAGTATAACTAGTATAAATGTGTTGTCTGTAATGACAGAGTGCTGCCATACCATGCATATTCCGCTCTACGCCACACCACTTTATTCTGCACCACTTCACACCACAGCACTCTACTCTGCACCACTCCATTTTACACCACTCCACACCACTGCATTCTGCTCAACTCCACTCTACGCCACTGCAATCCATGCCACTTCACACTACCCCCTACTCTACCCTGCACCACTCTACTCAATGCCAATGCATTCTTTGCCACTGCACTCTACACCACTCCAGTCTAGGCCACACCAGTGTGCTCTGCATAACTCCTCTCTGCGCCACTGTACTCTACGCCACTCTGCAATGCACTGTACCCTGTAAGACTCAACTCTATGCCCCCTGCACTCTACGCCAATCCACTGTATACCACTCTAATCTACTCTGCACCACTGCACTCTATGCCACTGCTCTGTACGCCCTTCTACTCCACTCTATACCACTGCACTCTGACACTCTACTCTGCAACACTTCACTCTGCGCCACTCTACGCTGCACTACTCCATTCTATCCCACTGCACTTTATGGCACTATACTCTACCCTGCACCAGTCTACACCCCAGCACTCTATGCCACACAACTCTACTCTGCATCACTGCCCTCTGCATCACTGAACTCTACGCCACTCAACTCTGTGTCACTGGTCTCTGCACCACTTGGGTTTTGTACTCTATGCCACTGCACTCTGCTCCAATCTACTCTGCGCTGCTCTACACCATTGCACTCTACTACGCACCACTCTATGCCACTGCATTCTACAATGCTTCACTGTATGCTGCTAAATTCAATGCCACTGCACTCAATGCAGCTGCACCCTTTGCAACTATTCTCTACTTTATGCCACTCCAGTGTATGCCACTCTACACAACTCCACACGATGTCACTCCAGTACACAACAGACTCTGCCACTCCACAACACTCTACGCCACTTTTCACCATTCCACTCTATGGCACTCCACACAACTCTTCCCTATGCCACTAACTTTTAGCCATGCTGAACAGCTGCCACGTTGGTACACCATATGGCTAAAACACATTGGCAAAGTCAGTCCCTCTTTCAAAGACAAGACCTATTGGCTTTGCAAATGCTTGTTTGTTTAAGGGTGCTGATGACCTAATTTCTGAAATCGATCCAGGAAAAAAGTACAGGATCTTCACTATGCAGCAGATTACAAAGCACATGAACTCCTCTAGTCATACCAAAATCGCTGTTAGTGCTGGTTGGGAGGTGGTGTGCATGCAGAGTTGTAAGTGTACACTCGGGACAGAGACGAAGTCTGCATCGACTCCCTTAGCTAATCTTAGAGAAACATTGGAACAAAGTGGCGTGTTGCTCTTGGATGGGAAATTTGAAAGCAAACGTATTCAAAAATATTGTTGCGCTTTTGCGCAGGCCTGTATTAGTTCACTGAGACCTAAATACTATGCACCAGCTGCCAAAGTGGATTCTTTATTATGCCTACATCTTTGGCAGTTAGGTATGGTCGCACAGGAAAGTACGATGGTGACATCTGCTGGAAATTGAGGGTATCTATCTGAATATGTTCACCGAGTTCTGTAAATTCCAAACCTTTCTAGAAACAGAAAAAGGAACTGTCTAAACTCAGACTATCAGCGCCACACCTGGTCACCGTACCACGGTTCACAGCAGCGGGACGAAGTGCAATTAAACAAGCATTGGCAAAGTCAATAGGTTTCTGTTTGTCATTTTTTGTCAATTTTTTAAACTGTTGCACAACAGTGCGAGCTGTTGGTTGGGTGTGTGAAGTGTATGTACTTGAAAATCACTGTGAGCATGTTGTGTGTGAGTGCGTGGGTACTATGTTTCAAGGGCCCGCTTTGCAAGCTTTTTTGCTCTGAGAACATTTCTCCGAATACAAATTAGCCCTAAAGTGCAGGGAGCTTTCTTTCTGCATGTGGAGGCCATTCTGCCTTTTCCATACTTGTCTCCGCACAGCATAGCACGGCGAAGGCAGTGAGGGAAAACCAAGTTGCAGGTTTACCGAGGCAAACCAGCAGAGGCTCTGCCAGTGTAAACATGGTGCTTCCCCCATCTCTAATTAGAGAGGGGGAAGCACAGGTTTGGGGGGATAGGAGCAGCGCCGACTCTAAAGAAGGCCTTCTATTCTCAAATACTGTTGGTATTTTATGAGTTATGCTATTGTTTTTTTTATTTCTCTCTGTTTACAGCAACGAAAATTGTGCTGCACATTTTTTTTTTTAAACACATGCTATATATTGCAGTTTTATGCTGCACATTTAAAATACATCTACCAAACTGAACTGTGTGTTTTTGCAGTGCCAAATCCTCAGAGACAATCAGATACACGTGACTGTACTGTATAAATCAGCTGGACACAGTGGTTGTCAAAGTGCTCATTAAAGTGCATGGAAACCATTTTTTCCTTTGTAATGGACAGGTCACTATAAGCAGGCTTTAGAATTATTAGGGTCGAGCCTGCGTCGCATGTGCTTGCGAGACGCTTCTGGAGTTAGAAAAGGGCTCGGAGCCCGATCCACGTTACGTCAGTGTCTTTGATTGGTTCGTGGGCTCGCCTGTTAAAATCGGCTTGCTTTGATTAGTGGAAGGCACGCATACGTCATGCCTTTTCCGGTGGTTAGCCCTCCTCGAGCGCAGAGACCAAGTACTGTAAACATGCGTGGCTCGCAGTTTCCCATCAAGTATGTGGACTACTTTTTATCTATTTTCGCAGCTCGATCTCGCTTGGCAGGAGTCAAGCGCTTTGCATAATGTGGACCCTGTTACAGTTAATTGCACTTTTGCCGGTTACGTACATAATTGCACTTTTGCAGATAGGTTTAATTACGAGAGAGCTGGAGCAGCGCAGTTTTTTTCTTTCAACTTAGCAAGAAAAATCCGGTTGGGAGTTTACAACTGTTAAGAGCTGTAACTCGTTTTAAACTGGAGGTATTTCGTAGGCATGTTATGTCAATAGTTCAATAATAAAGTTCAATAAACTGTTAATGGGAAAATACATTGGAATTTAGCAAATTAACTAGAGACGTCAATCCCGTTTTCATGCCCCCACAAGACCCCCCATTTGCCGTAACAATCGGCCTTCTTCCTACACTTGCAGGAGTGCACATTTCCTACTCTAATGAAAGACATTTTATGCCTGTTTACACCATTCAGTTCAGTCCAAAAAGGCTTCAGCCAATTATAAACAAAGACGATGGACACACCGGGTTCTGGATCACTGATTTGGTTCCCTGCCCCCGTGTGACGTGCTACAGCATGCTTTGCACTGCCGAAGAACTCTCACAAACTGAGCACCAAATATTTGCCACATGAAGGTTTCTCACTAGCGTCACATTTTACAAATTGTTTGTGGTCAAACATCAACCTCTTACGTGCATTTCATTAACCCCTGTAATTGCTTATACAATGCACAGCAAGAACCGCCTGCTGCAGTGTTTGCCAACAGCCAGTTATGGAGAGATCTGTGGTTCTGCCACTAGGCTGCATCTGTCAATTACTGCCCGCTGCACAATAATGCATGATGCTGATACAATTACACTTAAGGTGTCAGCAACTCACCAAACACAGGCGCTGACTGAGGCAGTTTGACTGCAGGAATAACAGAACATCAGAAACCACATAAAAACTGCAAATACACGGACAGTAACAATGACAAGGCCAATAGCTTTGGCATCGTTCTACTATTTATGTGCACTGTTTGTACCATAAATCTAGGAGAGCCAAGTAAGGGAGCACATTGTACACTATGCTGGATGCGGGCGGACACGACAGTCTGAAAATAGCTAACAATTTGCGTGATTGAGGTGGGCAGGTCAGCAACCTCACAGAGAAAGGGAAATCACTGCTCGTGTATACACTGAACAGATACTCTACAATTCAAAACAAGCTTTTGAACTTTTGCTTGTCTTTCACCTTATTGCAATGTGTTTTGGAAGTAATTTCTATAGAAGAACTTCAAAACATCAAGGATTTCCTGCACGCCCTGCCGATGTTGCCTTGAGTGAAGCTTTGGAAGTCTCTCTGTCATGTGCATTTTTATTTATGGACAATATTGTTGTTATATGCGGCTCAGCATTATAGTCCATGTTAAAACAACAAATGCAAGAGTGAATTTTATGTACTGTAGAGTCTGACCTCAATTACTTCAAGGTGCTCTCAGGTTCCATACTCAGTAAGAGGAGGCAAAGTGAAATAGACTGACTTGCCCAATAGCACACAATGTGGTCACGCTGGAGAAGCAAGTTTTACGCCCAGATTTCTTGGTCGCATGTGCTGTAATTTAGCTACCAGACAAATAGGTCAACTTCTTCCAATTTCACAACAAAGTACAACGCGTTGTGTTTAATTGTCTTTTTACAATGGCTTCAATAAAGCTGGCTTGACAATTGATGCATTGTATGCTACAGAAACTGCACAGTACACAAGCAGTTTTTAAGAAAGAGATTGTTTAACTTAGTATTAAAAGGTGCCGATTCACAAACGAGAATGGGTATTCGGAACACATAATGCAATCCAGCAAATGTATGTGTCTCTTTCATGCTAATGGCGGCCATCGGCTCGTAATGTGAAACTGTTTTACTTTTAATTATCAGTTTATTTGTCAAGGAAAGTCCTGTTAGGAGTTTACAGCGCTAATATCTCTAACGCGTCTAAACGCGAGACCCATTGCATTGCAAATGCTCGGTTTTTATAGCAATTGAATCCCCGATTGAAAAAAAATAAAACAACACTAGTAAAATTTCGGAATTTACTTGCATTTTTGTTTTGCTGCCTATGCTGCTTTTCTTGTGCCAGAGGTCTTTTCTTTTGTGAGACATCTGCTTTTATGCATGCTCCAGTGAGTAGATGGATAACGGTATACTGTTAGTGAAAAAAGTATGTTGTGTACAGAACAAACTAAATGTTGCCTGTCACAATGATGGAGTTTAAATTAGTATAGGTGTACTTGCTGCTCTAACTAAATAGAATCAGACATGTACTCTGACAACAATGGTGGGAAACCCATCGAATGAAGACACGCTTGCACATTTAACAGACCAAATGAAGCCAGCCACCTGCGGAGTTTGAAATCACTTTCCTACTTAGATGTCATATTAATCACTCTGTCAACCAAAGATAAACTGCCATGACGCTAAACTACAGCAGATTAGGATAGAGTCCACAATCGAGAAAAAACACACACCTCATAAATCCTTCCAACCTTTTAAATTATTTTATTTGCCTTGCAAAAAGTAAAAAAAATAAATGAATAGCTTGTATAAAAGTTTTGCCAAAAGTGTTACATACCTTTGCAGGCACGCAGGGGAGGAGGGCGGCAACAAGGTGGAAGCAAAGAGACAGCCGGCAAATGCACACGATGGGTATGAAGTGCTGACCATAAATGCAAACAAAGTACCTACAGAGTGATTAGCCATTGAAAGGACTCTGGCCAGTAGCCAGTGGCCAGTGACCGGAAGCTGTACTTGGTCCTTGCTTCACACAACAGCATGGCTGGCAAGGTAGAGTTGGTAGAGAACAAGTAATAAAAGTAGACTATGGGCTGGTGAGTCAGAAGCACGTAAATTAGAGCGTCGTTGGAATCAACCAATGGTAAGTTCAGGTAAGTAAGGGGCGGGATCTAAGCCCCTTTCAAGATTTTTTTGCTCACAAAAGATTTCACAAGCACAACGTTCAAGCACGCACATCAGGTGAAACCTAAAAATTATGGGAACTGTGATACTGCATGCATTGGGGGAGGGTCAGTGAGCAGGGGATGCAGGTAAAAGGTGTGGCTAAAGAAACAAAATAGTCTGTAAGTTTTTTCCATCTTTCACCATTAGAAAGCTGCGTATAAAATAACGCACAGCTTAAAGTTGTTAGTGGGAAATGAACTATAGTACATTTATTATACAGTATATACATTAACTGTTAGTTAATGAACTTCAGAGTTATGTGTGTAACCAGGCAGCCACAGAATTTTATCTTGATTGGTGTAGTGGAGAATATTGACTTGTGTATTTTTAGTGTTATGAGGTCCTAGACTGACGGAAAGCACTGTGAATACATAAGTCATTATTGTAAACTTGCATTAAACACAGTATAAGATAGACTGCTACAAAATGCACAAAAGATTTAAGATAATATGGTGCTTCCTAAGACTGTATGTAATGCAATTATTTTTACATAACAGTTCCTTCCGCACCTCCTCAGGGGTAGTATGTGCTATTTGAGTACAGTTACAATTATAACCATGCACTTCACAGCTCAGTTAACTCTTTGACCTACCACTCAAAAAGAATCAATCTTTGTCATCACAAAGCTTAGAGTGATTTGATCAGTTAAACCCAGTACGGGCTCCCAAGCTTCCTGTACATTTGTAGATTAATCTTTACATTTGCGGATTAACTTGTTGTGCACATTTGTATTTCTTTCAGGCAAGCAGGCCCCCTGGCAGGAAGGCTTGTTTAGCTGTCTGCCCGCTTCAGCACAGGAGACTCACTGAATGACACTTTAACTGAAGAATTAAAAATATTGGAAATAATAGTTCTAGGACGGTTGTCTTTTTACAAAAAGTAGGAGAACGTTTTTTCATAAAGTAAAAAAGTATGGGCATGTCATGGGCACGTCATGCCCCTCCGATCCTGCCCACTTCGACCTCCGGTTCACAGTTTCATGAACAGAAATAGTCCAGTCTTGTGCTGGATCCTCATGTCCACCACCCCTCCACCCCTACATAATTGCCTGTGGAAATAATGAGCATTAATGTGGAAATCATCTTCTTTTTTTGCCCTCGTACATAATATACATTTACTTTGAGGGTAAACACGAAATGGCATCACCCTCAAACCACTTGTTAATTTGTGCTGGTGGTACAGGTGGTGGACACCAACACTTATGTTTCTGAACCTCAACCTATTTGTGATGTAGAGGAGGTGACAAAGCAGAAAAGGGTGAACGACTAAGGGAGAGAAAGATAATATAAATATGGCAATGGCAGGGGGTGTAACAGGCCCCAACAACCCATTCAGGAGGCCCCCAATCCTTCAAGGGGACCCGATGAAGCCTCAGGCCAAATGGTATCTGTGAGGTATGGGAAGTTGGGTGGCCCAACACCACATTCTGCAGATGCACCATTTTACGTTACGCCACTGAGCAAAGAATAACGCAGAATAAATAAACTGCAAGAGTGAATTAATTAACAGGAAAGTTAGAGCAAAGAGGTGCAATGATTCAAGGCTAGGGACATAATAATTTAAAGTCTTTACACATTCTGTGTCTATGGGGAAATGTGTTTGTACATAAGGGCCCAGGTACCATTGGGGCCATTTTATGGCCTGGTGTGCATCGCTCTTTCACCACGCATTATGATGCAAGTACGACACAAACCTTAAATGAAATATACAAAGCCATACAAGGCTACGTTGCATGGCCCTGCGTGGCTTCATAAATACTGAGTAATGTAACACAGTGCAAATCGCTGTGTTACATTACTCTGTGCCAGGGAGGTGTTTCCATGGGTGTTGCATAGGTGTCCCACGCAACATTCATGGATTGTGGCGCATTCCCAGATTTACAAGTACTTGTAAACCTGGGAATATGCCAAAAAGATATGCCTCACCAGGAGAAGCATAATGTGGAGAAATATCTCAGGATTTCCTTTGTGCAGGAAGGTGTCCAATGCACCATGGAGAAAGGGTGCTTGTGTTGGGACTAGGCAGCCAAAAGGGTGCCAGCATAGAGGGGAAGGACAGGAATGCCCTGTATTGGATAAATATGGAGCATTTCTGCCATTTCCCTGCTATGCTGCAAGGTGCAGATAGATGGCTTGCTGCACTACCCTGCACTGCGAAGCACGTAAATATGGGCGTTGGTTTTCAGAAACCTCTGCATTAGGTTGCGAATGTGGTAAGCTTCTAAGAAAATCTAAGTCAATGCACTTATTTATTTATTTTGCAACATATTAAATGTATAACTTTGATTATAATTTTGAATAAAACATTATTTACTAAAAACAGGCATATGTTTTAGACTGAAACAGATGTGTATTGCAGAGAGAGGGCCCCAACCCAATGTTTATTTTTATAAATAAACTGCAAATATGCACAATATATCTCGCGTTACATTCAGTGTACGATTTATAAAATGCAATTACATATATAAAGGTTGTAATTCTAAAAATATTTCACTATAACAAAAATCACCAATATAGGAAGAAAACATACATATAAACAGGGTCTAACGACCATAAGAGGTAGAACCAATATTATTCTCAAAGAATGTATATGTTCATGAAAGCACTACAGCGAGAAAGACAAAAAATAAACAACACAAGATGTTTTAAACAGGTCTGGAAGGAGCAATGAAGCCGAGAGATGGGGTGGGGAGGCAAGGGACTGAAGAGTAGTGGCATAAATCAGCAGGTACATTACGTTAAATAGGTTTGGAGGCACCAGTGGCATTGGCTATGGTTGCCATGTGTCACCGTGCCATGTGTGACAGGCAGCTCGAACCTTTAGTCAACCCCACTTAGCAAGCTCTAGGATTTTTGAGCTCATAAAAGAAACTTTAATCCCCAGAATGCTTACTGTTGGCAAAAATGCTGGGATAGGCTAAAATAACACTTATAGTATGGGACCCCAAGGCATCAATTCTCCATGATGTCCTGCTGAGTATACTGTATAATTTTCTGTGTACTAGCTGGTCATCCTATTAGGGTTTGCCCAACAATTCATTAACAAAATTAGTGTGTCAGAAATGTAACAACTCACCTCTATCATGGATAAGTTATAGGACTTTGTCTAGGAAATGTGCCATGATTACTCTCAATCTATTTGACAAGGATTACAAAATTATGATCCCAGAACAGTCACTGAGCTATGACCATTAAGTCAAACCAGTCTTGTTTGAAATGAGCATTTCTGAAATACATATCCTATATGTTTTGGTCTTTACATTTTCACACCATTAACCATACTTGTTATGACATCATAGCGCATTCTTCATGTGATTACTCTTTGGGTTTTGTAAATATGAAATTATTAGACACTGTGGCCCATATTTATACTTTTTTAGCGCCGCATTTGCGCCGCTTATTAACACAAAAGCGGCGCAAATTTACAAAATACAAGTGGATTTTGAAAGTTTGCGCCGCTTTTGTGTTAAAAAGCGGCGCAAATGCGGTGCTAAAAAAGTATAAATATGGGCCTTTGTACCTCTGCAATCCCTCCATTTTAGTCTGTGCTTTGGAAGTTCCCACCTACACTTTGTTTTTTGGCAACAGTTTGTGCATCACCTAATCCATAAGGACCCCTCACACTACTTTTACTACTATTGCAGAATGGAGCTCCTTAGAGTCACCTTTTGTTGGGCCCATGGACGAGAGACCCCAAATTGGCCTTCCCACCATATAGTCCTGCCCCCTTGATATACAGCCGTAAAGAAATTGTTGTCCTGAGATTTTCATTTTTGATTTGTGTTTTTGTGTCATTAGAGAAGTAATTTAGCTTGGATAGACATTGCTAATCTGGGCCAATTTTTTCTGGATGACGTTTTTAAAAATGGCGGATGTATTGCAGTGATGGTGTAATATTTCAGGAACCATGTATCCTATATACTTCAGTTTGGTGTCAAAACATAGGTGTTGGGGTCAAGTAGTCTTATAGAGACAGAAAATACCTCTTCAGAGCAACCCTTCTGCTATTTTCCGAAATGGCCCTATAATGATGTGTTTTAGTCATCATATTGGTAATTTATTTTAAGATTGTTTTTGTTTTAGGTTTTCTGTTGATTAAAATTTGTAAACATGAGCAAAGCAGGTGGTAGCAGAGGACCTTTATCTCCTGATAGTGTGTTGCTAACTACACAATCGGAGGACTGCTTCAGCAAAGAAAAACGTGTTGTATGCCAAACTAATCCGAAAGAAAAGCTAGCATCAACTGCGGCTGGACAGAAGAGAGTTCAAGATGCTGCAGAAATACAGCAAGACGAAGTTCACAAAACATTGAAACTGATGGGTGAAGAGAATCAAATATTTTATCATTGTAACAACAAGTGCTACAAGTAGTATACAGTGGAAAAAAGCCTGGGAATAAATTGTCAAAAAATAGCAGAAACCAGTGAATCACAACAAGAATCCAAGTCCTCTGAGAAAGAGATGACAACCAAACCCAATGCCCATCCTCTTAGAAGATCGATGACTACCCCTTGTCCACTTACAACAACTGTTCAGAAAACAGAGGACCTTTAGGGCCATATTTATACTTTTTGATGCAAAACTGCGCCAGCGCAGTTTTGCGTAAAAAATATTACCACCGGCTAACGCCATTTTGGTGTGCCGTGCGGGCGTCATATTTATACTTTGACGCACGGCGGCACAAACCACAGGTGGGAGTCATTATTTTTGACGCACACCGCAGCGTCAAGTCGTAAAGCAAACCGACGTTAACGCGACGGAAATTAGTGTGGGTAGATTTACGACCCCGCAAACCGGATATGCGCCGTTGTTTGACGCAATAGCGTCCAAAAAACCCGCGAACACTGCCATTTCACCAGAGGAGAGCCAAAATGGATCCCAGATGCCACTACAGACCCCAGGAAGATGACAGCAGACCAGGAACCAGCCAGGAGGACCCACACAAGAACCAGGACACTTTTAAGAAGAAAAGAAAGTGTCGCTTCAGTGCAGAGGAACAGGATATTCTGGTTAAAGAGGTGACGGAACACCAGCACCAACTGTTTGTCACCTCAAAGTTGCCAATCAGTGGGAGAGAGGCTATATGGCAACAAATTGTCGACAAGATTAACAGTGTGGCTGAAGTACGCAGAACTGTCATCGAGTGCAAGAAACGCTGGCATGACTGCAAGCGCAGGACCAAGGAAAAGATGGCCAGGAACAGGAAGGCAGCACTGCAGACTGGAGGGGGGAGTCCAGCACACCAGGACGCCCTGGACCACATGGAGGAGATGGTCACAGCCGTCATCCCTGAGGAGATCGTCACAGGGATTCAAGGACAGGACAGCGCAGACTACCAGGAGACAACGCACATGCAGGGTAAGTCGCATGGGGAATTAAAATGCAATAATGTCATCTACAACCGGGGGGGGATACCGACCACAAAATGCATGGAAGTCATCTTATACATGGAGTGGCATGGGTAAAGGGGCACGGCAGGGGGTCATGGCCCGTTCTGAGAAGACCTGGGGCACACCATTACACAACACCAACAACAGTCCCATGGGGGCATGCTGTCATGCCAACGATGGAGCAAAGGGAAAGCCACGCCAGGAGGGAAGGCCACAACGTCAAACTGACATCCCTGCACATGCCAGCCACCATACCCCTACATTAACTAGGGCCCTCTTACAACCTCTAGCCATACCGACAACTGGTATCTAACTGCAACAACAGTACCACCTCCGCTCTGTGTGCAGCTCAAGTAGCCAATGGCAGTAACCTCCCCATAGATCATACACAGCAAAATTAGAGGGTTTAGGATGACAAAGTTAACAATCCCCTTAAACAAGACAAAGGCCCCAAAACTCTCAAATGTCAATGCCCATAGTTGTCGCTAACCTCAGCCAATGTAAACTACAATAGGAGCTACACAGCACTAAGGACACACCCATGCTACATATGTCAGGGTCCATCCTGTGCCTGGGTAACAATGCAACATCCCAAATGTCATACTGCTCAGACAACAGCATTGAGGGGGGGACACATGTAACTGGTCACTGAAATACACCTGCACAGTCAGAGGAGGAAATAGGACACTGATACGATTATCAGGGCAATACAATGTAACACACATTTCCCAACATCAGCAGTACACATTACCAATGTCAACATCCATATCAGATCATAACAGTGCCATGCATAGGATATGCCACATGTCAAATACATTTAAGTGGATGTGAAAGATCCGAGATTGGGGCAGGTCCAGATTGTTAAGTGTTCTGCCAGGGCCATCAGAACACCCACAGCCTGTGAAAGGTCTCACCATGAGAATGGATGTAGACAGAGGCTTGAGTAGGACAAGAAGGTGGCAATTCTCTATTTGGCCTAAACCAACACCTAGAGGCGATGATGCTGACAAGTCTAATAACTCAATAACATACATGTGACATGCAGGTGGGCCATAGGCTTGGAAGAATGCCCATCTGAAGGACTGGAGCAATTAACACAAAACAAGATCACAAAGTGAATTCATCAAAAGGCAGGCACGTCACATCAAAATTGCCACAACACAGACACACTAATTGTACCCTGTTGCATTGCAGAAGAAGATGGATCTCCTGCGGATATGCCTGTCCCAGATTTCCCTGATGACATGGATGACGAGCTGATAAACATTCCCCAGGAGACTATCCAAAAGGTCCTTGAAACCCTCCAGACCCCACCTTCAGTCACAAGGAGGAGCACAGAACAAGCAGCCATCGCAGAGGATCCACCCACCACCCCAATTGTAAGACCTGCCAGCTCCAATACAGCTGAGGACTCAGACGACACTGGCACCAGCTTTGAGGGAACTGTAGTTGGAGTACAGCGGGAGCTGGCCAAGGAGGTGGGGGTGGGGATGCAAAATATGGCAGCCAGCCATGAAGGGATGTGTTTGTGCATGATGTCATCTGCAGATCAGGCAGCAGCTATGCAAGCCCTAAAATCTAACCAGCAGCAACTGCAGAAAACCCAGAAGGAAATCAGCACAGCTGTAATACAGTTGACCCAACACCTACAACAGCAATCCTGTCAACACGTGCATGAATGCAACATTGAACCCCTCAGGGCCGACCTGGCTGCCTACCATCGTGATGTGGCTGCTATTCTCAAGAACCAGCAGATCCTCTTTGCTGCAGTACTGCCCTTAAGACCTTCACAGGGAGCAGTGACCGGGATGTCTGACTCCACGTCTTCTAACACTGAGGTGTGTGTTTCCCCTTCACAACCAACAACAACAAGGACAGAGGAGGCAATACACACATCAGAAGAAGAAGACATGGAACAGATCGCATTCACAAGGAAAATGACCCGGAAGCACTAGTCCCTGCCACATGGCCAACATTTACCAAGGTCCTGCACTTTGTAACTTGCCAGTCTTGCAACAACTGTACTCAAGCACTGTTCTGCAAACCACTGTATATCTTGTCACCCAGCCCAGTGATTGTCTGCAAATTCTGTCCCTCTGCACTGTCTGAAACAGCAACCCCAGCATGTCAAAAGCATTTTGGTAACCCCTTGTGTTGGATCACAATGTAAGATGTCACTATAATGGACTCACAATCATGGACAATGTACAGATAGCACTACAGCACTTTTCAATAAGTAGCACTTACACAACAAATCTGTCTCTGGGTAATGTGACATATCAACTGTGCAGTAGATAACTGAAATGTGCCTACTGTCAAATTACGTAGCTTGTCAATACAACTGTCCTGATAATATGTAGTCAGAGAAATCTGCACAGTGCCCATGATTGCATCATACTCTGCCCATCCTGAGGGACAAATCGGATGAAGTGAGAAACCATACACCATCATACTGTGTTGGACAGAAGAATGCTTCCTCAGGGGATAACTAAGTCATCAAATAGTGGCCGCAAAATGTTGTCAACATGCAAATATAACACAAATAACATGGCACACTAATCTAAGCAAACACTCCAAAAACTGCATAAATGAAGGTGTCTGAGTTTATATACAAATAGTTAATCATGCTGAACTGTGTCACAATTGATGTATGAGAGTCATGAAGACAAGAATACAAGAGTGCCAATGAGAACTCATCTTATAAGGGTGTCCTTGATCATCACACTGCAGTCAGACCTAAAACTGTTTCCCCAGTACCAAGTCTGGAAGCACTGTTTGTGACTTTCAAAACACACTTATCAACAGAAACACATTGTCATCCATATTAACTGTGATTGGTGGTTGCAACGAAGGGTCGACACTTTGCAAGGTAGCTCTGGGCTAGCTGCCAATTGTACAGCTCAGCTGGGATTTGTTTGTAGCATAGGATACAAATTTAATAGTACCAAATTTATGTACACTGAATCCAAACCCACGATCAAGTACCATTCAACACATACTATTAACGGTTAACCAAATATTTATTAGATGCTAATCACAATAGAGGAAACGGAGGGAAAAATCTCACCTACCCTAATCTACCCTGACTACTCATTACCCACAACTGTCCCTAACTAATCTAAGCTACACTTACTTATCACATGCAACGAAACGTTCTAAACATCTACCTCCACCCCCCTTATGAGACAGGACACATGGAGGACAACACATACTAACCTAAACACATACTATACTATCCTAAACAAATATATATATTTTTTGGTATTTATTTATTTTTAATATTTGTTTTTTATTTAAACACACAAAAACCCCAACATAGGACCCACACACTTAATAAGTAAATATAGAAAGAATGAGGACCCCCCACCCACTAACATTAACTAAACTAACATACTTGTAGCACTACATGTGGAAGTACATGCTGCTAGGAGGTTCTACCTACTGTTTCATAATTACGTAGGTAAATAGGGAAGCAGATGTCTATTGGAAAGCAATTTGCTGTACAAATCTTGGAGAATGTGGGTCTGACAGGCTGACTAAATCGGAGCTGACTTCCAGTGCGACTCTTGTTGATACAAGTGTCATCCACATGACTAACCCCTGTACTCACAGTGGGGCATACAGGAATGGCCTGCAATCCCTACATAATACCATTGGATACGCATTGGCCAACTCAAAACATGTGAGAAACTGAATTCCCACTCATGGAACAAGAGAAAAGCTTGCCCAACGCATCACACCTTGCTATACGTTCAACACACATGAGTCCATAACCAGCAAACACAACACATAAGAGACATATCAACACTTACTGGAGCGGTCGGGGTCCTCAAATGTCGCCACCTCTCCCACAGTGTAGAGTGCCGGTCCACCTGTAAGGTATGGAAGGAAGAAATGTGCTCAAAATCTGTGCACAGCGCGACCATTTCATAAACATATACAATGTGTAGGCTGAATAAGGAAATGGCAGCCATTCAGACATGATGGTACTGCATCTGATATATCACGGCCAACTTGTACATAGCATGGGTCTCCTGTGACAGTTACACACATATCTGCACACATACATAGGCCCTAACTATCATGTGGTTGCAAACATGCCCCGTAATTGGTGAGCAGAAAAAAATATGGAGTGTAATCGTCTCATCGTGTGCATCCAAGAGAGACATCCAAATCCTGGTTACTTTAGGACTGCATTACCAGTCAAACATGCCTTGTGGCCATGACACATTAATGACACATAGGTACAATGTACAAAGGGAGGGGCAGGGACTTTTGTAAGCCCCCCTGTTGTTACTTTTGATTCAATTGATGTGGCCCAGCTATGGTGATTTGCACCCACCATGGAGATGTGAAGCCATGTGCATACACTTGGACTGTGTTGGAAAATGGGTTATTGGTAAGAGCAGGTAGGTACCTACACTTAGCAATAGGCCACTAACCTCCACTAAGGTCCAGTTAGGTCTCAGTAAATTAACCCCAGCTCAACCCTTGGTAGCTTGGCAACGAGCGTCAAGGCTTAACTTACGAGACAGAGTGTAAAGCATTCAAATTAATAAAAATTAAAGTAATTAAATAAAACACAGGAAACAGTTTAAAAATCCAAAACCAATTTATAAAAATAGATTATATTTTTATCTTTAAAATGACACCAAAACGAATAAAATCGGATAAGGGGAACCGGAGATATGAATTTAAAAATAATAATTATTTTTTTAGCACCTAGAAACAAAAAGCGCCAATCGGGTCATCTGGTTGCACCTCGACCGGGGCAAAGTCAAAGTTTAAGGCCAACCGCGATGGAGCCCTGCCCGGCTACAGGCTGCGGGAGGCCTCGGTTAAAAGTTTACCTTCACACTTTGGGGGTCATTCTGACCCTGGCGGTAAAAACCGCCAGGGCCAACGACCGCGGGAGCACCGCCAACAGGCTGGCGGTGCTCCCATGGGCATTCTGACCGCGGCGGTACAGCCGCGGTCAGAAACGGAAAACCGGCGGTGTACCGCCGGTTTCCCGCTGCCATGGGGATTCCGAGCCCCATACCGCCGTCCTGTTCCTGGCGGTTTTGGCCGCCAGGAAGAGAATGGCGGTATGGGGTGTCGTGGGCACTGCAGGGGCCCCCGTAGCAGGGCCCCACAAAGATTTTCAGTGTCTGCCATGCAGACACTGAAAATGGCGACGGGTGCAACTGCACCCGTCGCACCCCTTCCACTCCGCCGGCTCCATTCGGAGCCGGCATCCTCATGAAAGGGTGTTTCCCGCTGGGCTGGCGGGCGGCCTTCTGGCGGTCGCCCGCCAGCCCAGCGGGAAACCCAGAATACCCGCGGCGGTCTTTTGACCGCGCAGCGGTATTCTGGCGGGCCCGGGTCAGAATGAGGCCCTTAGTCTTTTTTTCCAAGATTTTCTTCAGCGGGACGAACCTGCCAGTCCAATCCGACCTCCTGGAGCCCTTCTCCGGATACGCAATGCTGGAATCCTCGGTGGGGATTTTTACCTTCGGACTTAGTCGTTTTTTTGAGGTGAAAATCCTTCGGCCGGGGTAAACCTGGATCTTGATCCGACGTCCATGGAGCCCTCCTCGGATACGCTGGCTGGGAGGTCCCGGTCAACTTTTTACCTTCGGACTTAGGGGGTCATTCTAACCCTGGCGGTCCAAGACCGCCAGGGCTAAAATGACGGGGGCACCGCCAACAGGCTGGCGGTGCCCCGCTGGGCATTCTGACCGCGGCGGTTTTGCCGCGGTCAGAAGTGGAAAACCGGCGGTCTCCCGCCGGTTTTCCGCTGCCCATTAGAATCCTCCATGGCGGCGCAGCTCGCTGCGCCGCCATGGGGATTCTGACAGCCCATACCGCCATCCTGTTCCTGGCGGTTCTCCCGCCAGGAACAGGATGGCGGTATGGGTTGTCGTGGGGCCCCTGGGGGCCCCTGCAGTGCCCATGCCAATGGCATGGGCACTGCAGGGGCCCCCATAAGAGGGCCCCACTAGGAATTTCACTGTCTGCATTGCAGACAGTGAAATTCGCGACGGGTGCAACTGCACCCGTCGCACCTTCCCACTCCGCCGGCTCAATTCTGAGCCGGCGTCCTCGTGGGAAGGGTGTTTTGCACTGGGCTGGTGGGCGGCCTTTTGGCGGTCGCCCGCCAGCCCAGTGCAAAACCCAAAATACCCTCAGCGGTCTTTCGACCGCCGAGCGGTATTTTGGAGGGGGGAACTCTGGCGGGCGGCCTCCGCCACCCGCCAGGGTGAGAATCACCCCCTTAGTCTCTTTTTCTGAGATTTTCTTTACCGGGACGAACCAGCAAATCAGGCCGGGTCGCAGTTGAGGCAAGCCGGCTAGAGTTGCCGCGGCGGGTCGGTCCCTCTATGGAGCTTTTTTACAAAAGTTGTCCAAACTTCTCCAAACTTCTGGGGCTTCTCCCAGATGTCCTTTTAAGGTTCTTTTGGGGTCCACAGCTCACCCCAAGGGTCCAGAAGCTCTGAGATGGTCCTTGGGGGGTGCGGACTACAACTCCCAGAATGCACCTGGCGCAAACTCCTTTTTGGCCAATGGACAGTGGTCAGCTGGTCGCTTTCTTCAGGAGTTGGTGCAGGGGACTATGGTTAGCAATTTTTCACCTGTAGCAAACAGGGAGTCCCTCCTTGAACCAGTTGAAGCCAGGCAAAGTCCTTCTTGTGGTGAAGCCCAAGTGTGCAGCTGGTGCAGTCCTTCTGAGTGCAGGTTCTAGGTGCAGGCCTGGGGTCCAGCAGGGCAGTCCTTCTTCTTCTGTTGTTCTTCCTTGTTGGATGTGGTAGGGAACTGAGGTGTGGGTGCAGGTCTGCCAGTTTTATCCTTGCTCCTGGGTGAAAAGCAGGGGGGTCCTGGTTCTCCAATCAGGTGCAGGGTCCTTCCCCCTGTGATGACCACTTCCTGGGAAGTGTGGCAAAAATCAATCCCAGGAGGCAACATTCTCTAAAAATCCATCATGGCTGAATCTGATTTTTGGAGGTTACATCTGGCTGAGCCCACCCACTGGTGTGGCTAAAAATAATAAACACACCTCTCTCCTGTCCTTTCCTAATCTAATCAAGGGGTCACCTAGTTGTCTGGGGTTGCAGGATGTGGGGGTGTTGCTGGGTGCTCCAAATGTCCTTCTCTGCCTTTGAAGACCAGTTTGGCAGCCCTCCCCTTCCTGCCTCACCATCTGCTGAGGGGAGATTCCTTCCCACAGGCACATTCCTTTGTGTGAAGCCAGGCCACTTCACACCTCATCAAGGCAGCTTGGCCAAGCTGCTCAAAGCTGGCCAATCAGAGCACAGCAGCAAAAACAATGCATGGCTGAAATTGGCAACTTTTCAGGTAAAGTTTAAAACTCTTTACCTGAACAGGTTATATTAAATCCAACAACTGGAAGTTGTGGAATTTATTACAACAATTAATTTGATACCAAACTCTTGGTATGCCTCATTTAAGGAGACTTTAAAAATTAAAATAAAGTCTCCCCATTCTAGCCTATGAAGGCCATTTACTACAATGAGGGAAATATGAATTTGGCTGTTTGTACCTCACCAGGGCTTATAAAACTATTTTTATAAAGTCCCTGCTTATAGTTACTTGGCACCCAGCCCTAGGGGCACATAGGACACACCTTAGGGGTGGTGACTTATATGTAAAAATAAGGTAGTTTAAGACTTTGGAACTACTTTTAATTCATAAGTCGAATTTGCATATAACTTTAATTTAAAAGCAGCCAGCAAGGCAGGCCTGCCTTTAAAATGACACTGGGCACCTCAGCAGTGCACCTATGGGTGCACCACCTATGCTGTGGTCTTTAAACCTACATGCCCTACCATATACTAGGGACTTATAGGTAGGTTAACTTAGCCAATTATAATTAGCCTAATTTGCATATCCATTGTACACAGAGCACAGGCCCTGGGACTGGTTAGCAGTACCCAGGGCACCATCAGAGTCAGGAAAACACCAGCAAAAAGTGGAAAATGGGGGCAAAAAGTTAGGGGGCCTCTGCAATCAGCCCTGTTTTCTCACAGACTGCCATCCATATTTGGAATGTGGCACAACTAACTCCAACAAACATTCTAAGATGTTAGCTGAGGGCACCTTAAACCTTTTCCCGATGTTTTCAAATCCAGATCTGACATGTATCCAAAAAGATCAAGGGACACAATAATCCCAAACATTCATAGTACTTCCGTAAAGGCTTTCCTTCCACACTCACCAGACTCACATGAGACATATGTCTGAGCCACTTTGCTATTATCAATTGACGTGAAGGCAGCAATCAGTTTCAGCATCATGTGGTGATTTTAAAGTCAGTCTAGCTATTGCCTCAACACAATTAGCCAATATGTTGGTACATCTTTACTTCTCTGTCAATAGTACCCTATATAGACATGATTGGCTCCTATTTTGTTTGGTTTTCTGACAAAAAGGCTGCACCAATTTACTTCATGGAAAAGTATCCTGTAAGTTTGCTGAGCACGTGCTACCTGACAGCTAGCAATTGTGATCCTTGCCATAGTGCATCAATTATCCCTTTATGTTTCCCCAGCATTACACACAGTTAGCAAGTTAGCTGGCAGACATTGTACAAATCCTCTTATGTCACTACAGAGCATTTAATCATGCACATTTACATGATTAGTACTCACCAACAGTGCCACCAATCATGATTCCCAGGTGGTCCAAGAGATCCTGCTCCCTGGTGATGAGGTCAGCCCACCGGTGCTTCAGCTGGTGGTCACTCCTCTGGCTGGCATACACACGCTGCAGGTGATGCAGCACCTTTCCCCACCGGATTCTGCGCACCTCTGTTGTATACCCCTGTATCACCCTACCCCCTGTCTGGATCATGAGTGGCAAGAAATGGCACACAAGCCAGATGAAGCCCCCCGACTCCTCTTCACCCATCCTGCCAAGACGTGGCCTACCAGACATACTTGAAAAGTGAAAGGGAATAGGGGTAAAAGAAATAGAAAGGGGAAAAGGGGGTGTTATAATCTTGAAAGCAGTAGAGACCAACTGATTTAATAGTCAGTTTATTAGCAGACTTCTTGCATAGCACCTTCACTTCTCACTCATCTCACCACCAATCTTCACTTCATCAACATCCTAAGGTGCATTCCAGGTTGTACCATTATCCAACATTCCAGAGGACGGAATGGAGTGCACCATTTTACTACTAAGAACATTACAATTGGGAGTTATATGGAAATGGTAATGGGAAAATGATTTAAGAGAAAAATAACAGTAGTAAAATATAATTAGGACAAGATACAATAATAATTATGTTTGAGTTACTCCAACTATGATATTACAACACTTCCCCTTCCCCACCAATGCAAAAAAAGGAGAAGGAACAATACACAATCACACTTTACAGTAGGACATTTTGTTTATCACATATGCGTGAAGTCCTCCACCTGCACGATAAACTTGCGTCCTATTAGGAACGTTGTCGCTCCTCTCCAGACCTTTGTTCTGACCAACTGGAGTCGTCCTGGGTGGCAGTTAAACGGTCCATACTCCATACACGACCATCTTCCAAAGTTACCACATTCTTATGTACCTTAGTAATTCTTAGTGGTTTAGAGAACCGGCTTCCCTCCTTCCGAGTAGATCCTGGTAGTTTTATTCTGACCCATTGGCCCACCCTCCATTGTTTACTTTTAGTGCCCATTTTGAGGTTATACCAATCCTGGTACTTCCTCTGATTCTCTCTTATCCTTGTCAATACATCCTTACGATGAACATTAACAGGCTCCCCTCCTCCCAACCAATTCGGGTTTAACTTAGTTCCTGGTTGTCTACCTTTAAGGGATATAAAAGGGGATACTCCCGTGACCAAATTGGGTGTGGTGTGGTATGACCACAACATACTCTCAATTGCATCTTCTCCTGAAACTCGAGATACACTGGCTAACTGCAAACACTCCTTGATCAACCAGTTGACTCTTTCTACCAGACCAATTGCCTTTGGGTTTTATAACGCTGTCCGGTAATGTCTGATCCTACTAACTGACAAAAACTCAACCATGGCACTTGAAGTGAACTGTACCCCATTATCTGTCACAATAGTGCTTGGAATACCTTCACGGGTAAAGGTTTCTTTAAGGAATCGTACTACATCATGGGTGGTTACATTATGTACAGCCTTGGTCATCACCCAGTGTGTGTGGTAATCCACTAATACAAGAATGAACCTGGCTCTTGATCCTGGGCATGTGAGAGGCCCTAAAATATCTAACCCAAGCTTGTCCCATGGTTTGGTGGGGACCTCAACTGGAGATAAAGGAGCCTTGCGCATACTTCTGGTTTTATCACTCAATGAGCAATGGGTACAATCACGAACAGCATCCTCGACTAACCTGTCCATTGTGGGGAACCAGTAGGAGGCTCGCAACCTGTTTTTAGTCAACGTTCTTCCTAGATGTCCCTCATGTGCCAATCCTATCAGTTTTTCCCAGAGTGCTTTGGGGGGAACTATTCTCTCACCTCTCATTACTAAGTCTTTGGTTAAGTGGAGTTCAGAACGTACCTCCCAATACCCCTTTACTTCCTCATCAAGCTGCTGACAACTATTAGGCCAACCCCTCAAAATCATATCTTTCAAAGTTTGCATAATCCTATCCAAAGTTGTAGCTGTGACCCATTCTTCTTTGGTAATCTCTGACAGTTCTACATGAAGCACTGGATCAAGGCTCTCATTAGATTCCTCCTTCCCACCTTTCCTGGGTAGTCTCGAGAGACAGTCAGCCACCAAATTTCTTTTGCCATGGACATATTGCATGTCGAAATTAAAGCCTTCCAACCCCATAATCCACTTCGCAATACGAGGGGTAGCTTGGTCTTTGCCTTTAACAGTAAATAATGAAATAAGGGGTTTGTGGTTTGTTCTAACCACAAACAGCAATCCCCACAAGAATAATTTGAAATGATTGATGGCCCAAAAACAGGCTAAAGCCTCCCTCTCTATCGTGGAATAATTTAGTTCTGCCTCCTTTAATGATTTGGATGCAAACGCCACGATCCTCTCTTGCCCATTTACATATTGGGATAAGGTGGCACCTAAACCTTTTCGACTCGCATCCGTGGTGAGCCATGTTTTCCTGGTGGTGTCAAAATTTCCTAACATAGGGCAATGGACAATGGCTTCTTTGACTTCTTCAAATGCACTCTGACTCTCTTCATTCCACACAAAGGGTATGTCTTTCTTTAATAATGCTCTCATAGGAGCAGTGACTGCTGCAAAATTGTGAACAAACTTTGACATATACTCCGCTAAACCCAAAAATGATCTTAATTCATCTTTATTGGTAGGAGCTGGAGCTTTCTTCACAGCCACTACTAGATCACATTTGGGTTCAACACCATCTTTGCTTATTTTGTGTCCTAAGTATTCCACAGATTCAACCCCCAGTTGACACTTTTCCTTCCTGATGGTCATGCCAGCTCTATCTAAAGCTTGGAAAACTTCTCTTAAGGTTGCATTGTGTTCACTTTCCGTACTCCCATAGACTACTATGTCATCCTGAAAGCACATAACTTGCTTGATTTCCTGCAGGATCTTCTGCATGATTCTTTGGAATACCGCAGCAGCTGATGCGAGACCGAATGGCATCCTGCGATATCTAAATGCCCCAAATGGAGTAATAAAGGACGTGAGCGAGCGTGATGTAGGGTGTAACTCTACCTGGTGGTATGCAGATGATAGGTCGATTACACTAAAATGTTTAGTGGACCCCAACATACTTACCATTTCATTTATTTTTGGTAAGGGAAATCTATCTACCCATATATTCGCGTTCAAATCCCTCAAGTCCACACACAGATGAATACCTCTTCCATTGGGTTTCTTTGTGACCACAATTGGCGCCAACCATAAGGAACTCTCAATAGGTTCTATAACCCCTAATTTGACCAATTTGTCCAATTCATCCTTCAAAGGTTCCCTCATTAGATACGGGACCGATCTCACTTTATGTACCACAGGTGTAGCACCCTCGTTAAGTTTAATTTTGTGCTGGAAGTTTTTCAACAACCCTAATCTATCATCAAACAGCCTTGGACATTCCTCACAAACTCTTTCACAAACTCTCTGCAAATTTACTAGTAACACTTGTTCCTCTCCATTGGGATCCAGTTTGATTCCGAGCTCCCTCTGGTGCCGCCATCCAAGTAAATTGGATCCCTTCTCAGGAATGTACACCTCTCCCTTCGTGTGTCTGCCCTTGAACATAATGTCTGGTTCTAGCATTCCCTTAAGAGGTATTGGGTCGTTGTTGTACCCACCCGGTTTAATGTTGGCAGAGTGCAATTTGTAACCCCGCACCTGGAACTTATCAACAAAAGTTTGATAGTTCAAGAATGTATAAGGTGAACAAGAATCGGCATAGACCTTCACCGCAATATCATCAAGTTTAATGTCACACACCGGATAATTGTTGTTGAGGGATTCCGTCCCCTGCTTACCCTTAACTTGCAGAATAAACTTAGTACCTAAATCAGTAAATTCTTCTACCCTATTCATTTTTTTCTTGGTGTTCTTATCATTTTTGCACACCCTCGCATAGTGCCCTTTTGCACCACACTTCCTGCACAAGCAACCCCGCGCCGGGCACAAAGGACTATTTGCTAGTTGTTTGGGGTTCCCACATCTGAAACATCTTCCTTTAGATATGTCCTCTTTAAAATTCCTCCTTACTGTAGTGGCCAACACTACTGACTCTTCATCCTTATTGTCCACCCCCTCATCCTTTGTATTGCCACTTTTTATTTCTTTCACACTATCTACCTCAGGTGTGCTTTTAATCTCTCTCATACATTCTACTGTATGCTCAATACTCCTTGCCATATCCACAGCTTCTTTCAGAGTAGGGTTGTGAGTAAGGAGCTTCTCTTGCACCCTTGGGCTATTCGTACACCTAACTAATTGATCACGGATCAATGAGTCTTCTAGGTCCCCAAAAGCACATGTCTGAGCAAGCCCTCGCAAAGAAGCTATGTAGGTTCCTACCTTTTCATCTTTGGCCTGTATTCTGCTGAAGAATCTATGTCGTTCTAATACAACATTAACTTTGTGCCCAAAATGACTCTCCAGCCTGTACAACGTTTGTTGGAAAACATCAAAATTTTCTCCATCCTCCTCTCCTTCTTCCTCATTGACTGTCAGACTCTCATACACTTTTCTACCATGTATTCCTATGTTGTGTAATAGTATATGTTGCTTCCTTAATGCTGTAAACTTTTCTCCCCCTATAGCAATTAAGTAAGATTCAAACAATTTAGACCATTCCTTCCAAGGTAATAACGGTTCACCTATTTCATTTAAGAACGGGGGAGGTTGGGACATTCCCGCTGCAGCCATTTCGTTCTCACTTATTTGATAGTAAATTAGATAATAATCAAGTGATTTCTGCCTCCTGCCCAGTTCTTTTTAAGTACACTCTCTTGGTAACCTGTTGTACAGTGATGTGCATTAACAACTCAACTCCATACACTGCATTACAAAATAAGCTAGCATTACGAATATACAACACATTCTGGAATATATCAATTGTAATGTATTCACAGTCTTATAAAGTCTGCACTTAAAAAGGTTGCACTCATGGATAATATGAGTTGCACACTACTAACTCTTGTTTTGAAATAGTCTAAACTCAATGAAGGCTTTTATTTTGAAGAGCGTTCATCTATAGGAAAGCTTGCTTCAGCCTCGGAAATCCTCACTTCACCGGTCCGATTACCCCGAGGATATGAATTTTCAAAGCTTTGCCGGTAAGCTCCCGATGTTTGAAAATGTGGAATGCTTGGAATGCTTGTACTCCGTTCTCGGTTTTATAGGCGAGGGCTTTTAATATTGAAATTCCCTTAGCGCTTCTCCAATTGGCGCCGTGGCAGATTTTCCATTAGCGTCGTGCAGAGACGGCCACACGCCGCGCCTCAGGCCGCTCTGAAACGCTCACACGCCGCGCCTCAGAGACGGCCACCCACCGCACCTCAGTGCCGCTCTGCGACGCCCTGTGCTGTTCAGATACGCTCACACGCCGCGCCTTGGTGCCGTTCTGAGGCACACCCACAATGCACCGATAAAATGATTTGGCTGCGTTGTATTATCACAGCTGGTGTGAGGCTGTGTATTTTTACACGACCAGCGCGATTAACAGGTAACTTGACTGTGTTAACCGCAGTTATCTTCAGCGCTGGCAATTGCTCTAGGTAAATGTCAAGTTAAACGTCAAATCCTCACTGAATTAACAAATCAACACTCACGATCTGTCCACTTTACTATTCGCACAGCGTATTACCTGATGGCGTGCTGAAGTGATAGACAGCCATCTCACTGCAGTTTACAACTTGAGAAGATCAACTTCCTCAGATGCTCTCTGCCCGCCTAAAACACACAGGCGCCACTTGGCTGTACCTTCTTGGTTCCAAAACAGGAATCAGATCATTCACTGTGGTGCTGAACAATTCAGGGGCAAGAAGTCTTCACCGCCCCTGCGCAGTATCCCATCCTCGTCGCCAAAGTTCCTCTGTTATAATCTTGAAAGCAGTAGAGACTAACTGATTTAATAGTCAGTTTATTAGCAGACTTCTTGCATAGCACCTTCACTTCTCACTCATCTCACCACCAATCTTCACTTCATCAACATTATAAGGTGCACTCCAGGTTGTACCATTATCCAACATTCCAGAGGACGGAATGGAGTGCACCATTTTACTACTAAGAACATTACAATTGGGAGTTATATGGAAATGGTAATGGGAAAATGATTTAAGAGAATAATAACAGTAGTAAAATATAATTAGGACAAGATACAATAATAATTATGTTTGAGTTACTCCAACTATGATATTACAACAGGGGGAAAGTAGGGGTACAAATACAGATGAAAAGTAAACTTAACCACTAAAAGAGCCCAACTGTCCCCAAACTAACACTACCCACAAACAACAAAAACACAAGATAAATGCACAAATATAGACAAAACACAGTAGTTCAGTATACAGCAACAATATTTATTTCACAAATGGACTTTGCAGATAGCACACAGGGCAACAAAGCACAACATCTCAGGACATCACTCACTACATAGCCACACAGTCTAGAAGGATCATAGACTGCAAAGTGAAAGTGAAAGTTTACCCACTGTACATGATCTGTAAACAGGATATCCTATTACATCACTTCCTGATAGATGGCAGACGCTTGTTCATGTCAATGGTCCACATTTTCTACATCCTATGTCCTAGAGTATTGGTAACAGCTTCCTAGGCACTAGTTGGTGAATCCCACAGTGAGTCATACACATGCATTGAGGCAGTAGGTACCATGTTGTTTGCACAGACAGACAAGGGTGAATCTCAAATGTATGATGACACCACAATTGAGGCCATAGAAGTGAGCCCCAACTATCAAGTGGCTGTGGTGGACCAGCATATAAGACAGCACGTGTCCACATATTTCCAGTGATCAATTGCACATTGGTGTCTTGTTCATGTGTGTAGTCCAATGATGATCCTGTATATTTTTTGGGGTGTAATTTGTCACAGTTCGGTCCAGGACTCATCATGAGTCAGTGGCAGCTATTCCTGTATCTACTGAGTATGCTTGGTTGATCAATGTGAGTAAAGTGGATGTGGACATGTGAACCTACATGGGGATGGTCCCACCCTGTCACTAAAGACGTGTAATGAGACAGTCAACAGGGCAACCTTGGTGTGCTGAGTGAGATAATGTCTCAGGTGTCATGTTCCGGCAGGTGTCATTACAACATTTGTACACAGGTTAGCCTCTGCAATTCCCACTGCATCTGGGAACATCATAGCCCCTGTGCTGATTATTCTTGCAGCTATTCACCACACACGGCCCATCACTATGTTGTGAGCACTGTGATTCTGTGTTTGACCTGTCATGGTCCTGACATGTGTGTATTTTTCATGGACATTATCAGAGGTTGCTGGTTGTGCTGAAAGCCCCGTACCTAATCCCTGCCTATGGCCCTGGGACACTGTCACACTTTGTCATTCATGCATAAATGCGATCCAGACAAGGGATGGGCCATGAATTTTGCTTTTCCCAGAGGATTGAACTCAAATGGTACATTTAAAAGGCAGATTATGCTATCCAATGTATTTGTGTATGCATTGAAGAAGCCCATGCCCAATACGCCCTGATGAATGAGAGGTTTGCTAACACAAGTGTGGTACATATGTAGACACAGGGATACTTTAGTGTGACGCACAGACAGATGCCAGTCAGGCTGACAGAATGCAGGGTGATTCGTGATCCAGCAATTTGACAAGTTACATAATCAGTGGTCTGACTCAGACTGTTTGGAGGACAAACTAGAGAGCTGACATGTCAAACTGTGTATGTCCTGTGTTTTTGAAGGTGACAAATGAACCCAAGGGCTGTGTTACACAGATTAATTAGTATCCATGCTTAACGGTGTAATTGACTAAATGGCAACTCCTATGCTGTTCCAGGCATCAGCAGGGGCAGTACTTTTTTAAATGGGTGGTGTGCATGGAGGTGATCACAGGTGTGGGCTGCATCTGTTTCTCACCAGTCCTGCAGGTGAGAATTGCATTCTAAGGGCCAACAGACATTTTCACACGGGAAGCAATCTACAGGTGCTAACAGGGCTTTGAAACTAAAAGCCAGTGTATAAATTAACCTGACGTCCATGCAGTCAGATGTGCTATGATAATGGCATACCATAGGAAAGGGTGTAGCACACTGGATTGCTAATGTTGGTCTGTTTGTGTAGAGGAGGGAATATCAGGGTACACATCTTAATATTCCAGGGACCTCTTCCGACAGGTGGGTTGTGACCAGGTGCATGGGTGTGTCAGGAGTTATGAAATGGGCTGACATGTACATGGAATGTCATGTGTGCAAAGCTGCTCATATGTGTGGCACTTGCGCTGTCTATGTTCTGCTTCTATGGAACTCTAGTCACAGATAGTCGTTGCAAATATTGGATGCAGTTGGACTTACTGCTGTCAAGGGTCTGGTCAGACATTCCTGTTACTGATGCAAAAGCACATTGACTGCCTCATGTATGAGGCTTGTTTTCCCCTTATTGAGTGATGGTGTCTTAGTTGTGTGCCATATGCTGCGTTGGACCTTGATTTCAACATGTATGTGTGAAATAGTTGTGGTCCTCTGCTATTGGCCTTCAAAGGAGAAATGTACATGATATATGTCATTAACAGTGTGTGCGTATGTGACCATTGTATGTTAGGCATTACATTAGCTCTGGGATGTTCAGTGTCCTAATCAGCATCTCAGCAATGCTCCATGAGGCAACACTCTTATTCTGATAAGTAGAGATGAAGGTGTGCAAAAATGAATAGCCAGACAATGATACAGTGATTACTATAGGTGTTTATTGAAATTAGATAACTAAAGTGGTGAAGGTGATTATATTCAAAATAAATTGTTGACGATCTGTTGCCGCCTGCGTATACCATCGGCCGTGTTCTGTAGTTCCCCCTCATGTTGCAGGCCAGAATCCTCCTCTTCCTCCTCTTCAGGCATGGGTGGCTCTGGTTCCAGGAGGGAAATGTTTCTTTTGATGCAAATGTTGTGCTATATTGCACATGTTAGGATGTTCCTACAGACCATGTCTGGCGAATATAGGAGGCTACCACCAGTGATGTCGAGGCACCGGAACCTTGACTTGAGGATGCCAAAGGTCCTCTCGACAATGCTGCGTGTCCTCCTATGTGCGTCGTTGTAGGCACGCTCTGCAGCAGTACTCGGGTTGCCAAATGGTGTCATAATCCATGGCTGGATGCCATACCCCTGATCAGCTGCAAGAGAAAATGATTGGGATCATATTGATGTAGCTGGCCCTATTGAAATGACCTTTCATGGCAGTAGTTGTCTTGTGTTGTCTGTGACTCTTTTGTTTTATAATGTAGCATCCTACGCTTGTAGAATGTACCGTCTGCATTGTGTTGTTTCCTTGGCTGAACGAGTGTTTGTCTGCTAACCAGTTGTCAGCAGTATGTTTTGGGATTTACAGTACAGTGTGCCCTCCCTAGCATTGTGACTTGTGATACAGGTGTCCGTGTGTCTTCACTGGGGGTGAGATGATAGTTCCATACACAGGTTAAAATTTACAGTGTTGTTAACATGTTCATATCAATGTACCCTGGACATCCCATACCTTTGGACTCATGCAATGGATTAATGTAAACGTCATTGGGACACTTACATTTTGCAAGGTGACATTTGTGCAACCCACTCCACACGTTGTGATCTTTGACGTCTTAACATTAGGCTGTACAGTAATTTCCGATGAGTGACAGGTTCAATGGTGACCTAAGAAACATGTCTAGCGATGTCACGACCTCAGTGTGTTCCTGTTCACATGTTGCTGTTGTGGTGTATGTTTTGTGTGTCCAAGAGGGTTGCTGTGCAGTGTGTATATAAGTAGGTTTTTGTACTTACCAACAAGTAGTCCATTGCCATACCGTCCATCCTGGAAGTGTTCATTGATGGTGCAGTGACAGAAGATGAAGGAGTCATGTACACTCTCAGGATATTTAGCCACGATGTTGGTGATCAATCCCTGGTGATCGACTATGGCCTGTACGATGATGGAATGTGTGTGCTTCCTGTTGCGGTAGAGGTGTTCAGTTGCAGCAGGTGGCACAAGGCGTACATGTGTGCAGTCGATTGCACCAAGGACGTGTGGGAAGCCACTGATGAGGTAGAAGCCCTGTTTTGTTTCCTGCTGCTTCTGAAGTGTGTTAGGGAAGCAGATGTGGCGGGGTGCCAGTCCAATGATGGCATCCAGTACTTTGGGCAAAAAGGCGGAGAATGATGGTTGTGATATTCCGGTAACCAGGGCACCAGTTGTTTGAAAAGAGCCACTTGCCAGCATATGAAGTACGGCAAGAAGCTTGGTTTCTGTTGGAATGGTGCGGGGTGTCAGCAAACTGGGGGCCAACTGCGGTTCAATGTTGCGCAGCAGCTGCTGAATGGCCTGCCAGTTCAACCGGTACCTCTGAATGATGTTGTGTTCCCTGAGGCCCTGAAGGGTGGTTCTGGGGCAGAATATCCTCTCCTGCCTTCTGTGCTGCCTTTGGGGTCCCTGCTGGTGTTGTTGTAGCTGCTGTTGTTGCTGCTGGGCTCTGCGTCTGCGTGTACGCTGGATTAGAATCACCTCCATGGCTCCCTGTTGCTGCTCTGCTGCTCTGCTGTTTGTTCTGATTAAATACAGGTGTGTTTGCCCCATTTAAACGCCTGCCCTGACCCAGGTGTTAATTTTTTACGCAAATCGGGCTGTGCGTCATTTTCCGCCTCCGCCTCCCGGCAGTGCGTAATTTTTGCCTGAAAGCATAAATACGACGCACGGCCGTATAAGTCATTTTTTGGATGGGAACGCCTACCTTGCATATCATTAACGCAAGGCGGGTTGCCGCATCCAAAAAATGACGCACACAGCGGAATTTTGTCGTGCGCGAGATCGGGCGTCAAAGTTTAAATACGGGGCAACGTTTGCGCTGAATGTGCGTCAAAATTGTTGACGCACATTCGGCGCAGACAGAGTATAAATATGCCCCTTAATGTGTTATCTGTGGTTTAGCCAGAACAAGGGCCAAAGGGATTGATGACAGAACAAAGTACAGTCTATGTGAGCCTCAAATGGCAAACATGTTTTTATCTGCAGCTAGTTTCTCATAAGATGAAGTTTTCAGCTGAGTAGCTGATCTAAACAGAGAGGTGAATGTATTCACAACAGATTTGTATGCCAGAACTGCATACCTGCATGCATTCAAAAATATGAATTTACAATGAGCTCTCAACAGCAACATAACCACCAGACTTCAGTTAAGTTTGCACTCTTTGAAAAAGCAAATTAGGTTTTAAAGGCACTCATGAGTGCTGGCTACCAGTTCAAACTCCGTGAGATCAGTGAAATAATGGTCAACATTAATGAAACTGTATTGATCCAGAATAAGGAACATAAGATTTCTCTGGTGAGAATGTACAATGATAGAATTTGTTTTTGTCAGTCTAACAAAAAGAATGAGCCACTTATGGTGTTTTCAGATGATATGACTTCTGAAATTCTTGCTGCCAAAATAAGATCACAGGATGCAGCAAAATCAGCAGCAACTATTTTAAGAAACTTCCTGAAAGATTTAGATTTTGGACTTAATGACAAATTTTGTGATGTCCCAGAGCTCTGCAAATCCTGGGAGTCAACAAGAATGCCTGATGTTGTCTTAACATTTGTTGCATTGTTTAATATCAGCAGAGCAAACTTGCTGCAAACTAAAGTTCTTGAGTTTGGAACAGAAGCCGACAACATTGATGATGGCTTTGAAGATATAAGCAAAGAAGTGGAAGACAATCCCATGAACCGACAAGTTTATTCTGCGCAAATGTACTGTCTTTTCCAAATCATGTTTTATTAATTAAATCATGGCAAAATGAAAACTCCACTACACATGATGACTGCCCACGCAATTTGTGCAAGTGCAAACTAGAGAACTAATCACTCCAATGAATAGGACTGGTGTATCAACAAGTTATAATGGCATAGTGTGGAGCAGAAACTTGTTAGCATCTCATGCTGTAAAATCTTGTGAATCCAACACCAAACCACTTCCAAGTCACTTTGCCAGATAAGGATTTACAATTGCTGCTCTTGATCATTTTGATTTTGAAGACCCCTCTTTTCTAAAACATCCAGTACAGATAATACTGCCATCGCACCTTTTCAAGACTGTACTAAGGAAGTAGCTGCCCGAAAACAAGCGGTATCAGCTGCAGGCATAAACAAACAAATCTGCAAACTTATAACCCAACTGCCTTGCTAACATATGCAGAATCACGACAAGCCATCAACACATCCCAGTCTACCCAAAAGTGTAAAAGTGGTTGAAGACATGGATATTGTTCTACCTGATGCTGCAGTCCACAAAGCTGATTTAACTGAATTTATCATATCGCTCATTCGGTGCAGACTGAAGGATGAAGAAACCAGTTCCTTTGTGTGCTGGAATTCATGCTAGACCTCCCAGAGTACCATCCCACTGAAGAAGTTGGGTTTTTACCAGTAATGACATCTCTAGGCACAAACTATGCAACAGTATACACAACTCTAAACATTTTTGCCAAAATGGGCCTGCTCAGCTTGAAGATCAGCCTCTCCTGCCAATTTTCTGCAATTAAGGTGTTTTCCATATTGTAGCAGACATTTTGATGAGCAGTACAATAGAATTTGATAAATGATGAGAATTTTCCACATGACAAAAGTTGTGTTGCGGTGAGCAGGAAGTTATCTGAGGGATGTGGCACAGATGATGCACTTATTGAGGCTGAAGTGTTTGGAAGTAAAGCTGTCCAGTCAGTATTGAGTGGAACTCATTATGTTAGTTTGTTACAAGGTATGCTCGTCATATCTGAGGTTATAGGATCATTGCATTGGAATGCTTTCTGTAACAAGAATGACAAATTAGGTTTTGCATACCTTATCTCAGAAGTGAACAAAGCACAGGGTGCTCTTAATTCAAAAGACATAATGCAAAGTCAAGCAATGATCAACACAGTTCAAAATCAGGAAACCTGAAAACAAAGGGGCAGATTTAAGAGCCCCTAGTGCCTCCTTGCGCCACATTAGCACAATTTATTTTAGGCTAATGCGGCCCAACGAGGCCAATATCACAGTGCCAAATTTACAAAGTGGACATTGCATGCATTGCGCCACTTTGTAACCCTTTGCGCTACATTATGGCTGCAGCAGACATAATGTATAAAAAGGGGGCATTACCCCATTGGGGGGGCAGAAAAATTATGCAAAGAAATCTGAAAGATTTCTTTCGTCATTTGTTTGGCACTGGTAACGCCTCCTCAGAGCAGGCGTTAAAAGGAGGCACACCATTGTTTGTAATGGGCTTTGCAGGATTAGTGTCAACATTTTTTACGCTCGCCCTGCAAAGCTCCAAACTAGCATCAAAAATGTTGACGCTAATCTCCCTATCTACCGCCATGGTACGCTGTATCTTAGATATGGTGCACATATCGTAGCGTTAGAGGGGGTGCAAGGAAAGTGTCACTGCACTGGGTGCAGTGCACTTTCCTTAAATCAGGCTCCAAGTTTATAGAGTTTGTCTAAGAATGTGAAAAAATCCAAACTTTGCAAGTACTGGGGAAATATTTTACACATGATAGCTCTAATGAAAAACTTGAACATGTTGATCAGGCAGGTGATTGGGAGCTGCACATGAAGACTGTGGAGTCACTGATTAGTGTGTTTCGCAAATTCAATTGCATAAACTACCTGAGATATTGGTCCTGGTATTTGGAAAGAATGAAGAAGCTAGAGGTAGAAAAAACATACTCTACAGAAAATTCATCCAAAGACATTTTGTGGAGAAAGACAGAGAGGGGAGGTTCAATGCTGTGGCTCCAGATATGAATCTAGATGTCATGGAACATGGATCGAAACTATACACAAAACCGAAGCAGGAGAAATTTGTATTGAAAGAGAAAAAGCTGTTTGACATTATCACTAAAGTTAAACTTCTATGCTTTCATTGGTATAGTAAGAGTTTCATCCAACCAGCCGCTAGAAAACAGGTTACAAAAAACACTTTTCACAAGCACATAGAGAGATGGATGTAGCAAAAGAAAGGGTTCAATTTATGAAGGACATTCCTGCTGCATGATTTTCTTATAACAAGCACATTATTTGATGGTGATGCGGCAACCAAATCAATAAAGCACAAGCTCGTAGAGTTTGAAAAAAAAACTTGCACTTGAAGAATTTCAATTCAAAAAGGTGTTCTCATTGAAAACTGCTCTTGCTGTGGACTATATGTCACAATTGCGAATGGTCAAGATTTCATCCATGCAAAACTTCGGAGAGGTTGGTCAGACTGTTCTATAGATATCAAAGTCAGTGTACACCTTGCAAGAATTGCACATTGTCTTTGACGTGTTAGAAATGGGGTCTCTAGTTGGCAGTAGGGACACTCACTCTAGTCAGGGTAAGGGAGTCACACACCTAAGATAACCCTTGCTCACCCCCTTGGTAGATTGGCACAGGCAGTCAGGCTTATCACAGAGGCAGTGTGTAAAGCATTTATGCACACACACACACACACACACACAGTGAAAACACCACAAAAGCACTCAGCACCAGTTTGGGAAAATAGCCAATATTTATCTGAGTTAAACAAGACCAAAATGACACAAGTCCAACATAACCAAATAAAGTTATCTCTTTTTAAAGGTTTAAAAGAGTCTTAATCCTGAAAAATGCAGTGGCTGTATCCTTATAACACACACTACCTTGGATACACCAAAAACAAAGATGATGCAGGCTTCAAAGGAGGTGATGCATCAGAAAACAAGTGATGCATTGATTATTTCCCCGCGGGGTGGGCGATGTGTGGACTCTTTTCCTGCAGGACAGGCGATGTGTGGATTCTTTTCCCACCAACTGCGATTCCTTACTGCAGTGCAGCGTTGATGAAATAATAACACCTAGGGATGATGCATGAAAAATCCAGACGCACAGCAAGGATAAGGCTGCACCGAAGTAGGCGATGCATTGATTTCACAGCCGAGAGACAGACACTGCATCGAGTTTTCATCCACGGTGCTGCATTGATTGTTTTCTGCTGCAATGGCCTTGGTGCATGGATTTTAGTTCAGGTCACCAGTTTCCACTTCCAAGGCCCCAGGGACTGGATTTGGCACCACTTGGCAACTCAGGACTATCAGCAGATGAAGTCTTTGATGCCTCTGAGATTTCACAACAGGAGGCAAGCTCAGTTAAGCCTTGGAAAGCAGGATGCAGAAAGCTACGTCCACTCCTTTCACTCCCAGGACCGAAGCAACAAGCAGAAGACCAGCAGAGCAAATCAACAGGCAAAGTGTAAGTTCCTCCTACAGCATCCAGTTCTTCTTCCTGGCAGAATGCCATCATTCCAGAAGTGTTCTGAAGTTGTGGGATCAGCGGTCCAATACTTATACTAATTTCTGCCTTTGAAGTAAGCAAACTTCAAATGAAAGTCTTTGTAGTGCACAAGACCTTGCCTCTCTTTGTCCTGGCCACAGACACACTCTACGGTATTGGAGACTGCCTTGTGTCAAGGCAGGCACAGCCCTATTCAGGTGCAAGTGTCAGCTCCTCCATTCACTCTAGTCCAGGAAGACCCGTTAAGATATGCATGACACACCTCATCTCCCTTTGTGTGCCGGTCTAGAGTAAATTCACAATCAGCCCAACTATCAGTCTGACCCAGACGTGTATTCAGCAGCCAGACAGAGGCATAGAATGGTTAAGCAAGAAAATGCCAACTTTCTAAAAGTAAAAACAACAGATGATGGACAGAATGCAGAAGGGTGATACCATGAAATCGGTTCTAGGATGCTTGTTTCCAGTCCGGGGAGGACCCCACTGCCAGTTCAGGTTGGACTGTTCCCATGGAAAATAGGGTGAAGACTGGTTTGTATATGGCCAGGTCCAAACTTGGGTGGTGTGGTGAGCAAAAGAATTGATGGATTAAACCCAGATCTGTGACTGTGGGTGAATGTTTGGTTCCTCATTCCGTTCATCATTTGTGTTAGTTCACTTTTTAAAAGTGCCATTTTCAAATATACAATCTAAAAACCAAATTTGCCAAAAGATGTATTTTTAATTTTTGAGTTCAGAGACCTTAAGCTCCAACATCTATCTGCTCCCAATGGGAAACTGCACTTAAAAGATATTTCAAGGCAATCCCCACGTTAACCTATGGGAGAGATAGGCCTTGCAATAGTGAAAAACAAATTTAGCAGTATTTCGCTATTAGGACATGTAAACACAGCAGTACATGCCCTACCTTTGACATACACTGCACACTGCCCAGGAGGCTGCCTTGGTCCTATTTTAGGGGTGGCGCACATGTAGAAAAAGGGAGGGTTTGGGCCTGGCAAGTGGGTAGACTTGCCAGGTCGAACTGACAATTCAAAACTGCACACACAGACGCTACAGTGGCAGGTCTGAGACATGTTTATAGGGGTACTCATGTGGTGGCACAATCAGTTCGGAAGGCCCACTAGTAGCATTTGATTGAAAGGCCCTGGGCACACACAGTGCGCTTTACTAGGGGCCTACTAGTAAATCATATATGCTATTCATGGAAAAACCAATCACCAATCCAATTTAGACAGAGAGCACTTACACTTTAGCAGTGATAAAGTTCCCAGAGTCCTAAAGCCAGAAAAAATGAAATTCAGAACAGGATCAAAAACAGATCAGAAGCCAAAAAGACAGGGGGAAACCATGCCAAGAGCTGACAGGTCTAATAGACAGTTATCTTGAACTACCTGTCAAAAAATGTGAGAGAATCAGATGAATGTCTACAAGTCGAACAATTGACCTTCCTGCAACATAAATTTGACACCTACTCCTGTGCAACTTGATAAATTCCTGGTCATCAACATCGAACAAAATGAACTTGGAGATGTTAACTCACCAAAACATTGCTGATGCTTCAGTCAACACTGAATTTCCAATTATTGCAAGTGGAATAATTGTCAATGAGGAGTTGGTGCCTGCAGAGAGATATTCAAAAGGTATGGGCCCTATTGTTCAAGAACTTTACAGCAAATTGGAGGAAGCTGACCTTGCTATTGTTCCACATGTTGAGTGGGGTGTTCACAATGGTTTTGATCGAGTCGTTGCACTGTCAAATGATACAGATGTTATTGTTGTTCTACTTAGATTTGTGCAATGTTCATAAGTCAAGGATTGTCAGGGTTATGCATTTTTTAGGGAACAGGTGAGAAAAGACATTCAATCCTGCCTAATATTCTGTACAAGAAACTTAACACAGAGATACCCAGTGTTCTTAACAAGACACATATTCTTGCCGGTAATGACACTATCAGCAAAATTAGAACAAAGCTTGGAGCTTTAACTGCTGACCCTGTGAAGTTTTTTTAAAGATTTGTTGAGACAGAAGAAGAATGTCACAGTAAAGACCTAGAAAAGTACCTTGTGATTGTGTGGAAAACGATTTCTGACTGTCACACATGTGACGATCTTCTGTACAGTGAGTTCAAGACATCAGTCCCGCTAATTGACCACCCACTGACATCATATTCTGTGCATGAACACCTTTAAAGAGCGTTCTACTTGATCAGAAGATGTGTAAATGTTTTGGATCATGCAAATGTAGAGAAAGATTATTGTGAATTTGGTTGGGAAGACATTGATGGGGTGCTAAAACCTACAAAAATTCTAAAGCCTCCACCCACAGAACTTACACGTACTTGTACTTTCAAAACCTGTGCTACAAAAAGATGTCTCCGTCAATGTGCTATTCTCAGATTTTCAACATTCTGCAAATGAACCACATGTGATTCCTGAAATAAATAAATTACACTATGAAAATGTGTCTAAAAATGACTTGTCTGACATTTTTTAAAAACATTGTCCAGAAAAATGTGTCCCAGATCAGCAGTGTCTACCCAAGCTAAATTACTTCTCCAATGGTCCAAAAACACAAATCAAAAATGAAAATCTCCGGCCAACAATTTTTTTTACAAAGGTATATCAGGGAGCCAGGATTAAAAGACTCAAGGTGGATAGTGGCAGCCTAAATATAGGTTTTGGTGTTATTAGTGATCCCAGGACAGCTGCCTACTGTCCTCAATGTGTAAATTATGTCCATTGAATCTGGGCCAACATTATGCACCATCATATTTGGTGCAACTCTACTTTGGTGCAAGGGAGTACTGTAAATGCTTCACAAACATAACCAGTGCACCTTTTGTTAGCGTTATTTCTAACTGTTCATAAGTGTTTTCTTTAAAGTGAGCAGTGTGTAAGTGCATCTCACAATGTACAACTATACCATCTTCTTTTTGCCCCCGCTAATGCCCAGAGGATTGTGAAAAGGATGACATTCTAGGAACTTCTTCGAGGAGGGAAACTGTGTCTGCATAATCACCTGACTATTTAAACTTGTGAGATGCACTGAACACTGATTGGCAGTGGGCATCCACGCAATTGAACAGCTTTCGGAATATAAGTTGAGCTTCCTTGTGGCTCCCTGATCATCATTAGGACCTGTCATAGAAACACTTACATTTATCCAGGAGTGACAATTATTGCACATGATCTAGGAACGGAGTCAACTTGTGGGGGAACTGAAATAGACCATAGACATCAGAAAGGTGAAAAGAAGGAAAAGGAAATGTCCAAAGGAGGTGGGGCAGGACATGACATTGAGGCAGAATGTCAACATTAAGAGAAGGACAGAGGGAATTGAAGGAGTATGGACAAAATTGGCTGGGCTTGTGCACAGTGGTGGCTCACGGGAGGGAAAAGAGGCGGACCGGCAAGGGGGGAGACAAACAAAGAAAATATGAATTATATATTTTTTTAAAGCGTAACTTTCTTGCTGCGCCGATCCTCAGTCCTTGATTGCAGGCACAGGCTCCCAGCCTGCCCTGTGTACAATTTTAATGCTGCTTTCATGCTCCTAGCAGCATGAAAGCAGCATTAGGATTGGACAGAGCACCCAGCATGAGTGCTCCAAGGCAGAGTGGAAGTCTCTGCCTGCTGTCTCCAACCAAGCAACACAGTTCCTGCATTGCAGGGTTGGAGAGAGCCTAATGCGCGTGTGTGTTCGACTGGCTGGAGACGGGGGCCCAAACATACATGGGCACTGAGGGAGGGTGCTGTGCACTTCCCCTCCGTGCTCGTCACAGCCTGTGGCCCTGCCCCTTTTACAAGAAAATGATAATAAACACAGTTTATTATAATTTTCTTGTAAAAGCTTTGCAATTGCTGCTGCTGGCAGGGTCGAAGCACCACCGCCATTGCCGAGGAGCTGTCCCTGCTTGTGCAGACAAATGGCATCAGAAGTAGCAGGTAAGAGGGGATTCAGGGCCTCCAAAGATTAGAATGACTCCAGTGTGCATGGAGGGCCTGAAGTCTACATGAGGCAGGAGGAAGTCCCAAATTGACTTAGCAGCCAGGAAGGGATACAGGTCTGCAGTGGCCCAAGAGACAATGCAATTGCAATTAATTAATGTTTTACTTATAGAGGGCATTGTCACTTGAGATTAACCATTCTGGCACTATGCTGAAGACCAACCAGGATCCTTAAGTAAAAGCTTCGGGTACGTTACATAAAGGGATGGCAGGGGAAATCAGGGTAGGTTAGATAAAAGGAGTGACAGAGAGACTCAGGAGTAAGAAAGATCTAGGTCTTTGAAGATTTTTTCCATTTCAATGAAGAAAAGAGAGTTGGGGATTTGGTGTCAGGTTTGGTACACAGCACCAACTTTGCCCCTCGAATTTTTAGTCTGAAGGAAGAGGGGCTCAGTAGAGTTGCATAAGAGGATCTCAACGTTCTCTGGGTCTTGTAGTGACAGAAATGGGACATGAGATATTTAGGGCCAGTGGACCTAAAGGCTCTGAAAATGAACAGTAGTATATTGAATAGAATTGTTTTGTTGATGGGCCAAACAGTGGAGTTTTTTTAGGGCAGCCAATGCAGACCTTTGCGTAAGAAAGTTGCAGCACCAATCTAGCTGCCACATGTTGCAACATTTGAAGCCCATAAATTAGGTGTTCGGAGCAACCTCCATAAAGGCTATTGCAAATAATCAAGTATTGACATGTTTAGAGCAAAGGCTATAGTTTTTCTGGCAGCAAAAGGGAGGAAGTGAAAGAATCTTTTTATGTATTTAACTAGATTGAAACACTTGACTGCCACAGCCACAGCTTGTGAATGAAAGGAGAGATCGATGTCAACTTTTGGCCCCCAGATTCTTTGATACCTCTACAGTGGTTGGGGGTAGAGGGATGGATTTTGGCTACCGTCGTGCAGGGGAGAATGCATTCTATTTGTCAAAGTATAATTATTTTTTTTTTGAGTTGTATTTGAGGTGGTTGTTTTGCATCCACAGGATAGAGTTGGGAAGACAGTTTGGAAAAGTGAGTTGTGATGTGAATGACCTTTTATCTACGGAATGGATCAGCTGTGTATCATCCACATATGATGAGGTGGCAATCTTGTAAGAGGCATTAGGGAGATGAGCAGGGCCATATAGATGTTAAAAATGGCGGGGCTGAAGAGTGAACCCTGTGGTACTCCCATAGCGACTGATCTCTATGTTGATGAGAAATTTCCCAAGACATGTGTTTGTCTCCAATCTGTCAGGAATGATTTGATCCAAGATAGGGCTCTGTGAGCGATCACTATGTCCTGGATCCACTGGAGAAGGATAGCATGTGACATGGTGTTGAATGCTACAGAGATACCTAATAATATCAACATCTTATTGCTGTGGGCATCTAGGGTCATTTTTATGGTTTCAGAGACCTCAAGTAGGGTGGAGTTTGTGTAATCTTTGGGTCTGAAAGCTGGTTGCCAGATTTGAAGTGAATTGGAGTTTTCTAGGAAGGCAATGAGTTGGTGGATTACAATTTTTTCCAGAATTTCGGTTAATAGAGGTAGAAGGGAAATTGGTCTGAGGCTGAACAAAGTACTGGGATCTGCTGAAGGCTTTTTTTGTAAAGGTTTTTCCACTGCCAGCTTCCAGTCTGAGGGGACTTCTGCTGTGGTTAGAGAATGTTAAAGAATCTGATTAATGAGCAGTTTAGCCATATCAATAGCCTCATGCAGTATGGCTGGCGGACACAGATCATAGGGGGAACAGGACTTGCAGGAGAGAATAGTTTGGCGTGATTGGGTTAGGGAGATTTCTTCAGATGCAGTCAAGTACCCATTGGTAGTGTTGTGGGAATTGTGTAGGGGGTGTGATTATAAAGTCGATTGCAGAGGTGAACCACTGTTGGATGGCTTGGATCTTGCTCTCAAAAAAGGCTGAGATCTGTTTGCAGAGTTCCTGGGATGAAGGAATTTCCCTTAAAATTGCTTTAGGCTGAAGAAAAGCTTTGAAGATGTTAAAAATGTTTTTGGAACATGATGTGCCTCTTCCATTTTGATGGTGAAATACGATTTTAAAGATCCTTGATAGTTATGTGACAAGCTTTCTGGGCCTCTTTAAAGAAGGACAGGTCTTCTGTTTATAGGCCTGGCGCCATCTGCATTCAGGCTTTTTGAAATGGCACTTTTGTTGCGCTAGGGCCGGGGTGAAACACAGTGTGGATTGCTTTGGCCAATGATTATTGGGGTGGATACGAGGTGCTAGTTCATTGGCTGTGTCAGTAATCCATGTGTTGAAGGAATTAAGGTCTTCAACTAGCCTTTCATTGAGGGTTAGGGCAGTGTTAGATGGCTGAGGTTAGGGTTTAAGTTCATTGTTCCCCATTTGAAGAGGGGGTGAGGTCTTTAATGAGCTGAAGATGTCCTGGCTCTTGATAGATAGATTTCAAGGGCACTACACAGTGATCCAACCAAAATGGGATAATAGGAGCTCCAGGTGATAAACAAGAATGGTTGGTACAGATCCTATTATCTTCAGGGGTCTAGCAGGTTTTTAGCTTCTGAGGTCTGGGTCGTCAAAGTGAAAGTTTATGTCTCCCAGTTTGGTGAAATTCATTTAGCGAAGTAGGAAGGGAGTAAGTGTCTCCCTGGAAATGGTTAGAAAGCTAGATCTAGGGCCAGGAGGGCGACAGAGTAGGCAGCTAGTGAAAGATTGGAAGGGGTTGATTTTAAGGCAGAGTTCTAGGCTTTCTACTCCTTTAAGGGAGTTTGAATCGAAGGAGCTACATTGGAAAGTATTGCTAAAAATTAATGCCAGTCCACCACCTCAACCTTCAGTTCTGTCCATTCTAAAGATCGCATAACCGGGTGAGGCCGGTGGATATGTCTGGATTGTATCAGGGTTTGAGCCAGGCTTCGGTGATAAATAGGAAGTCAAGCTGAAGATTTGTGATTAAGTCATTGACTTCTTGTGCATGTCTGCTTAAGGAGCGTGAGTTTATGAGCCCTCCTGAAAGGGATTGGAGGGAGGTGTGAGTGTATGTAAGGCAGCAGGGTACGGATCAAGGTATGACCAAACTTGCCACTGCATCTGATGCAGGATACTGGGCGCATTAAGAGTGTTGAGTCCCATAAATGGCAATTAGGTAAGGAATTTTCGTCACACTTTTTATGAGTTCAGGAGACAGAGATTTACCTGTATTGGTTTGGGAATAGTGACTGGAGGTGGGCACCGAACAGACGCGGGTGGGGGCAGATGGGCATGCCTATGGCATGTTCATGCCTCAGGCCTAAACATAAGAGCGGATGCGGCCAGGCCCCACCTCTCATGCGCCTCCTAAGTACAAGCAACAAATGTGGCAATGTGAGGTTGCGAGGAGGCAGTCAAGTATCCCAACAGTAATAAAACAAGTAATAACAGTAATAAAAGTTAAAGGGGGTCATTCTAACCCTGGCGGTCCAAGACCGCCAGGGCTAAAATGACGGGGGCACCGCCAACAGGCTGGCGGTGCCCCGCTGGGCATTCTGACCGCGGCGGTTCAGCCGCGGCCAGAAAGGGAAAACCGGCGGTCTCCCGCCGGTTTTCCGCTGCCCAATTGAATCCTCCATGGCGGCGCAGCTCGCTGCGCCGCCATGGGGATTCTGACAGCCCATACCGCCGTCCTGTTCCTGGCGGTTCGCCCGCCAGGAACAGGATGGCGGTATGGGTTGTCGTGGGGCCCCTGGGGGGCCCTGCAGTGCCCATGCCAATGGCATGGGCACTGCAGGGGCCCCCATAAGAGGGCCCCACAAAGAATTTCACTGTCTGCATTGCAGACAGTGAAATTCGCGACGGGTGCCACTGCACCCGTCGCACCTTCCCACTCCGCCGGCTCAATTCTGAGCCGGTGTCCTCGTGGGAAGGGTGTTTTGCACTGGGCTGGCGGGCGGCCTTTTGGCGGTCGCCCGCCAGCCCAGTGCAAAACCCAAAATACCCTCAGCGGTCTTTCGACCGCGGAGCGGTATTTTGGAGGGGGGAAGTCTGGCGGGCGACCTCCGCCGCCCGCCAGACTCAGAATCACCCCCAAAATGTCTAAAAACGGCGGTGCAGATTAAAAATACAATTCACACATGAAAGTTTTAGCATCAATTCTGAAGTTTAGCTGTAGTGGTTTACCAGCTTTTTAAGTGTTGGTTTTACAGAATGACACATGCTTCGCATGGAACATGTACATTCAGAATCAGGTAAGGATAGGAAGTGCCCTGTGGTCGTGTCCGCGCTGTAGGCCTCAACATAAGGGTGAATGCGGCCAGGCACCACCTCATGTGCTCCTTCTAAACATAAATAACTAGTGCGGCAACCTCAGGTTGCGAGGGGGGTCGGGCAGTCAAGTATCCTAACAGTAACAAAAGTTAAAAGGTCTAAAAATAGTGGTGCAGATTAAAAATACAATACATATGTGAATGTTTTAGCAGCAATTCGGAAATTTAGCAGCAGCGGTTTACACGCTTTTCAAGTGTTGTTTTTGCAGAGTGACACTCCCCTTACACCCTCCAAGGCGGAGGGTGTAAAAGTAAATGGGCGGATGGAGCAAACATCTGCTGGGAATGCAAGTCAGGGAACAGGAAGCGAAAGAAAACAAAATGATGTGGAAGAGAGTAGCTGAGAGAGAGAATTCAAGCAGAAGGAAAGAAAAATAATAAAGTCAGTATATAACAAATAATTAAGGAATGAAAAACTCCAGCAGATTTTTTAAATCTATATTTATATGTATTTTGGGGGACAGTTGTTTCCACTTCTTGGACTAAGAAAGTTTATCTAGGAAGATAATAGATGACATTGTCTCTTGTGGTGACTTCCTGGCTCCCACAACACTAATCAAAGCATCTACAGTTGGTACAAAAGTGAAAATGCCAATCTAGTGAACTCAAGAAAAGGAAAACTGCCAGAGTCCCTTCAAAAGTATCTCTAAAGCAATTCAAAATTAAAGAATTAAAGCCTCTTCAGAATTACAGCATTCAAGTTACCAAAGCACTCTTCCTATGGCTCACCTCTGATAGTGTGCAAAGTAATGATAGTAGGCATTAAAAGCAGGCAAGCATCAAGATTACTGCACTAACATGGCCACCCCACCCAAGGACTCTCAAGTATGCAAACACAGCCAGTCGAGAGCATACTGGTAATAGTAACTATGATAATAATTCAAACATGAGAAGAGAAGTCTTCAAAGATTGAGACATAGAGGTAGGATAGCCTTTTCTTGCACCCTCAGCACTTGGACAAGTGGGAACAACATCATCCTAGCCATATGACGAGTCAAAGAGACCCCACCCTTCAGATGTTTTGCAATAAAATTTGAATCAAAGTAAAAGGGTGAAATACACAGAGTACGAGCAGTGTCAGACTAGTGTATCCTCTGCCCAAGTCTCTGATCTGGGATTTGAGAGCAGAAGCTGGATACCATAGTAAATTTGTGCAATGAAAAACAAGTCCAGAAGATTGCAGCTTAACTTTTGCATAAACTGAAGTCCATGCAAGATAAACAACACTCCTCAGATGAGGAAATATGTGCCTGGTGGAATCCACACAGTGGTTGTCCATGACAATGGGCAAAATATATATTACATCGGCTTGTGTCTAGCGTCCAGTCACTACTTTCAAGTTGGCAATGACAGATTGTGCACATTCCTGATGGTTGGTGTTGACCACTGCTGATGTTATGCTCAGGTGTTCCAGCACTATGGTTCCCCTGTTATGATGTGAGGACTGTAGCTAGTCCAGTAATTCCGCCACCAGTTCCCTCCAGCTTAAAAATCTGTGTTGCTTCCAGCGCAACCACAGACCATGAACCAAAATACCGTCAACATTACTCCTCACTTCGTACCTCCAGTATCTCTTTTTAAAACTAATGCTAATAGAGGGACCAGAGGGCTACCCCTCATGAAACTAAAGGGAGGCTGGCACCATGGAAACTATCTCTTGAGCTCTGATAATACTAGAAAGCCTAATTTAGCCCTCGAAATGTTCAGATGCATGGGATGCACTTGACAAGGGTCCCTAAATGCAACCAGGCCAGAGAAACCAGAAAATTGGAAACCAACATGTCCCCTGGCGTCCAATATAGGGCTTCAGCCACACAACACAGGTCTGTTGGATGATTTGCCTTTTCTGTCCAGTCTATAGGAAGGAAAACTAGAGCTTAGGTCAGCATGAAACCTGTGACATTGTAGTGGAGGTCCTTTGACTGACAGTGATTAAATACAATTTCGGTAATTCAGGAAGATTCTGTGTTCTAGCAGCTGCCTCCTAGACTTTGATCATGCCCTTTGCTGTTTGTTGCTATGAAGAAAAGTGCATCAGGCAGATGCCTAGGTTTGGAGAGGCACTCTCTTTCTTTCTTTGTGTAGCTCACTCACTTGTTGAGGACCACCCAAGAAGGCTTGAGAGTGAAATAATAAAAAAGAAAACCACGGCACATCTCAAAGTCACAGTATAAGCCATTTATTCCTTGGTGCTTGTAGCAAGAGAATTGGTGACCTGATCCAATGAAGTACACTGAGTAAGTGATTTGTAGGTCAGATACAATTTTTCGTAGTCGTACGAAAACAACCAAGTGATTGCTAGGCCAATACAGGTTTTTGTAGTTGAAAGAAAACAGCCGACACGTGTTTCGTCACACTGGACTTTTTCATGGCTTTCGCTAATTGGAGGTATTACTTGTATTGTGAGATTCCCATAATCATGAAAGTAGACCAGGTATGTATGGTATATCATGAGTTAAAAGGGAGTCCGGAGACCATGATACGTCTATTACCGGTCTCCCGTCACGTCTCGTTTCGGATCGCGTCGTAGTGAAATAATAAACTTAAATTGGAATTTGTGCCTCCGCAGGAATATAGTATGATGCATTTCCAATAATTAATTTCTCACATGCGGTTAAGTGCAACAATTGCAAGTGCCAAATGCTCAAAAAACATAGGTATAATAGTAGATGAATTATATTTGCCGTTATCATCTGATTAGTGCAAAATAATTTATTCAGAAATCCATAACTTGCCTCACCTATCTGGTTTCCTTGACACTTCTAAAAATCTTCGGATTGAACATTACTTTGGAATTTTCAAAAGAACAAATGCCACTAAATGAACATGTGTACTGGGACCCTGTGACCCCACTCCATCCCTAAAGAGTTTCTTGGAAGCTTCACTCAGTGGCATACCATCACTGAAGGTAGGGCTGATCACTTTTCTGGCATGAACAAAAATGTTACACCTGCCCAATGCAAGGTAATGCAAGGCAGTGCTATGTGCTACCTTGTCACATTGGTTCTCATTATCCTGATGAGACTACTGGATTCCGGCGGAAGAATTACTTGTAATGTGAGGACTGAGTCTGATCCTGCACCATGTGACATCTGTCGGCCTAATCCAGGTTTGTTCCGGCTAACTAGCAGTGCCTCATCTCAACCCAAGAGCAGGGATGATTGGGGAAACCGGGCACATGACATACATGACTCCTCAGGGGAATCGTGATCACTCAGATATCATACTTTTATCTTAGTTACATTAGTTTCACATATGCAAGGACAATCTGAGGCAGAGTGAAGTTCAATAAAGTTTTATTGAGGTAACTGCATCTTGGATAATAAAGCATGTATTGCAATAACTAGAACGATGAAGCACAGTAAGATTAAAATAGTGACAAGGAGAGTAAAACACAAGCATGATGCTACCATACTGCAGGGTTTGTAGGGATAGTTCTTACCTATGCTATGTTAGAGCACAGCATGTTAAGCTCTAATTCTGCCCCTCAGGTTCCCCATGAGAAGACATCATCCCTCATACCTGAGCAAGAGGCCTGTAGTCTACATAAGCCACTGTGGCAAAGCAATCAGCAATCAGCATACAGTCGTGGTCATCTGGCTGGAATCTCCCTCTAAGGCACATGGGTCAAAGCAGTGCTTTTATAATAAAACATCTGATGTTCCAAGAAAGGATTCCCAAGTAAGAGTGTGTACGTTTCTGTGAACAGTGGAGACAAGGCATACCACTTTTGCAGGCAACCTATCTTACTGCAGCCTTGGGAAAAGCACAGCATGAAAGAAATACCTTGTTGAAGAACAGCTAAATAGAGAAAATAATACAAGACCGCAAATGTGGCTAATGTTAAAATAACAAAACAAAGTATATATATAGGTTAAAGTGCACAGCGACAGGCCTCGTATGCTAAAATAATGTGTATATAATTATAGCTAAAATGGCTACACAACAACCTGGCATTACTTTTAAGTTAATCTTGATTTGAGTGGCTTAGTAAATAACAACATGGATTTTGCTTTGGTGTTGCACCACAAAAATGGCACAACTCCAACACGAATATTTAGTAAAGTTGGCCCTTAATGTTTTTATTAATTAACAGGGTTGACTTACTGTTAGAAATGGGGTCTTTGGTTGTCAGTCAGGATACCCCCTGTCCAAGCAAGGACCCTCACTCTAGTCAGGGTAAGTCACACACAATCCAAATTATCCTGTGCCCACCCTCTGGTAGCTTGGCACTGAGCAGTCCGGCTTAACTTAGAAGGCAATGTGTAAAGTATTTGTGCAATAAATCATACAATAACACAATATAGCACCACAAAAATACACCACACAGTGTTTAGAAAAATATATAATATTTATCTGGATAATTGCAGGTCAAAACGATAAAAGATGCAATAAGAAAATGTAAAGGTATCACTGGAAAGTGATATAAAGGGCCGTATTTATACTCCGTTTGCGCCGAATTAGCGTCGTTTTTTTCGACGCAAATTCGGCGCAAAACGAACGCCATATTTATACTTTGGCGTTAGACGCGTCTAGCGCCAAAGTATGAGTAAAGAGCGTTATTTTTTTGCGTGAACGCCTTCCTTGCGTTAATGAGATGCAAGGAAGGCGTTCCCGTCTAAAAAAATGACGGCGACGCAAATGCGTCGTATTTATACTCCCGGGCAAAAATCACGCCCAGGAGGTGGCGGGTCAAAAAACCCCGCATTTGCGCCACTATTTAACGCCTGGGTCAGGGTAGGCGTTAAGGGGCCTGTGGGCTCAAAATGAGCCCACAGGTGCCCTCCCCTGCCCCCAGGGACCCCCCCTGCCACCCCTGCCCACCCCAGGAGGACACCCAAGGATGGAGGGACCCACCCCAGGGACATTCAGGTAAGTTCAGGTAAGTATAATTTTTTATATTTTTTAAATTTTTTTGTGTGGCATAGGGGGGCCTTATTTGTGCCCCCCTACATGCCACTATGCCCAATGACCATGCCCAGGGGACATAAGTCCCCTGGGCATAGCCATTGGGCAAGGGGGCATGACTCCTGTCTTTACTAAGACAGGAGTCATTTAAATGGCGTCTGGGCGTCGAAAATAATGGCGCAAATCGGGTTGAGGCGATTTTTTTGCCTCAACCTGACTTGCCCCATTTTAAGACGCCCTAACGCCATTTTCCCCCTACGCCGGCGCTGCCTGGTCTACGTGGTTTTTTTCCACGCACACCAGGCAGCGCCGGTCTGCTTGCGCCGGCTAACGCCATTCCATAAATACGGCGCCCGCATGGCGCTTCAGAATGGCGTTAGACGGCGCTAAATTTTTTTACGCTAAACTGCGTTAGCGCAGTTTAGCATCAAAAAGTATAAATATGGGCCAAAGTGTCTTAAGTCTTTTAAAAGCAAACAAAGTCTCTTTCAAGCACAAAGTACCTGGTTTGAGTGAAAAATCTCCGCAAAGGGCCGCAGAGGTTGAGATGCGTGGAAAATGGTGTGTGTGTCAGTTTTGCCCCTTCACACACGGATTTGCTCCGTTATTTTCCACGCGGGAAAGACGTTGCGTCGATTTCCGGCGCTCGGACGGGTCTCCTCTTCGGGTCACGGGGTTTTCAGACGCCCCGGGGTCTGTGCGTGGAATCCTGGGCTTGTTGACCAGCTCTGCGTTGTTCCGGTGGACGATGCAGGGAAATTTCTCCCTCACGGCAGGCGCTGCATCGATTTCCCCTCTGTCCAGGTGGACCGTGCGTCGAAGTTCAGGCATCGTTCTGGTTCGGCGAGCGGTGAATTTTTCACCACGGCACAAGCTGTGCGTCAAATTTTTCACCGCACAAGGAGTCCAGTTGCAAGAGAGAAGTCTTTTTGGTCCTGAGACTTCAGGGAACAGGAGGCAAGCTCTATCCAAGCCCTTGGAGAGCCCTTCTCCAGCAAAGCAAGAGGGGAAGCAAGACAGCAGGGCAACAGCAAGGTAGCAGTCTTCTGTAGAAAGCAGTCAGGTGAATCCTTTAGGCAGCCAGGCAGTTCTTCTTGTCAGGGTGCAGGTTCTGGTTCAGGTTTCTTCTCCAGGAAGTGTCTGAGGTGGTAGGGCAGAGGCCCTGTTTTATACCCAAATGTGCCTTTGAAGTGGGGGAGACTTCAAAGAGTGGCTTAGAAGTGCACCAGGTCCCTTTTCAGTTCAATCCTGTCTGCTAGGGTCCCAGTAGGGGGTGTGGCAGTCCTTTGTGTGAGGGCAGGCCCTCCACCCTCCCAGCCCAGGAAGACCCATTCAAAATGCAGATGTATGCAAGTGAAGCTGAGTACCCTCTGTTTGGGGTGTGTCTGAGTGAATGCACAAGGAGCTGTCAACTAAACCCAGCCAGACGTGGATTGTAAGGCACAGAAAGATTTAAGTGCAGAGAAATGCTCTCTTTCTAAAAGTGGCATTTCTAAAATAGTAATATTAAATCCAACTTCACCAGTCAGCAGGATTTTGTATTACCATTCTGGCCATAGTAAATGTGACCTTCCTACTCCTTTCAGATCAGCAGCTACCACTTCAACAATGTATGAGGGCAGCCCCAATGTTAGCCTATGAAGGGAAGGGAGCAGGCCTCACAGTAGTCTAAAAACGAATTTAGGAGTTTTACACTACCAGGACATGTAAACTACACAGGTACATATCCTGCCTTTTACCCACACAGCACCCTGCTCTAGGGGTTACCTAAGGCACACATTAGAGGTCACTTATATGTAGAAAAAGGGGAGCTTTAGGCTTGGCAAGTACTTTTAAATGCCAAGTCGAGGTGACATTGAAACTGCACACACAGGCCTTGCAATGGCAGGCTTGAGACAAGGTAAAGTGGCGACTAAATTGGGTGGCACAACCAGTGCTGCAGGCCCACTAGTAGCATTCAATCTACAGGCCCTGGGCACACATAGTGCACTCTACTAGGGACTTACAAGTAAATCAAATAGTCCAATTTGGTGTGATCCAAGGTTACCATGTTTAAAGGGAGAGAGCATCTGCACTTTAGCACTGGTTAGCAGTGGTAAAGTGTGCAGAGTCTAAAAACCAGCAAAAACAGTGTCCAAAAAGTAGAGGGAGGCAGGCAAAAAGTTAGGGGTGACTACCCTAAGGCTGTCAGGTCTAACACTTACATTTTGGAAAAATCCTCAGTGACAGCTCCAAAGGTCTCTTTGCAACAGTGCTTAAATCCTGTAGAGTTTGAGTAGTGCTGGAAATGGAAATACATTACTTGTGGAACTCACTTACTTGGAAAGTTAGCAGTGGAAAAGGGGTGAGTCTGCTAGTCAGTGACAGACAGCTAGCAATCTATCAGTAGGTTTGAATGTTTGTGTTGTATTTTCAAAGTTTGACCTATTAGGTCCACCTTTAATAGGTCTGACTTGACTGCACTGCTATCATCAGGCCTTATGTTACCAACAGAAAAAGAGCTTTAAGAAGCTGAGAGAGGGGCATTGGCTCTGCCCACATTTTGATTCCCTGATTACAGATTTTGATTGAGCAGACACTGTGTGCTTCCGGTGAAAGAATGCCTGCATTACACATTTTGCTTTGATCAGATCTATAGGCCTGATCTGTTTATTGTGAAAAGTTATGGCAAAGCCATTCGGCCCAAGATATTGATTGCGAGAAGCACATTTTAAGGCCAGTACGCCTTTAATGGTGGATTGTCATTACAGTGTATTAAATCATGTTGACAGGTAATTTGTTACAGGGGGTCACAATGATTACAGTACTAGGTAAGCATTTTAGTGTTGGTTTGTCCCTGTGACAAAGCCTCAGGGATAGAAGATTTGCACTTTGAGAATCCATGTTACGCTTTTTAGGAATGACTGTCTATTTTTTTCCAACTGTAATTTTATACATATTTGTAATTGTATGACTTCTGGGCGAGGAGCCCAAAAGCTGATTCCTTTGTGTACAGATTTTAATTGGGCAGACCTTGTGTGCTCTAGGACTGATCTGTTTATTGGGAAAAAGTTTTTGCAAAGGCAGTAGACCTTGCTTTTTATTATGAAAAGCATATCTTAAAACCAAAAAGGTTTTATGGGTGAATTCACAGTGCACTGTGTTAAAATATGTAGACATGAACTTTATTACAGGGAATCTCACTTTATACTATAGTAGGTAAGCGTTTTGGTGTTGCTTACCCCCTGTGACAATCCCACTGAGTAGAAAATGTGCGCGTTAAGAATCCTTGTTATGCCATTTTAGGATGGGTTGCATATTGTTCTGCCAACTATAATTTTGTACATTTGATATATTATGACTGCATACCTATAGGGATCAGAAGGGAAGCTTACTTGAAATACCGTGGGACAGAGTTTGTTTTGGAGACTAGACAGTGATAAAGGGTATAGTCCTGAATGGTTCATCTGAAACAATTATGCCAGAGGCCATTGGTCTAATCTTTTTATAATGAACATTCATAGTATATTCAGTAGGCCTAACTTGTTTATCATGCAGATCATATGTTAAATCTACCTGAGGGTGGATTGCTATTACACTGTGTTAAAGCCCATAGACAAGTATTTTGATACATGGATTTTCACAGATCAGAGTAATAGGGAAGGTTTTTGCATTAGTTTTCCCCTTTGATAAACCCTTCTGGTAGAAGTTGTGCATTTTGATACTTTCTTATTAACCCTGTCAGAAGGATGTGAATGTTGTTTTGGCAACTATAATTAAATATAGAAGGCTATTTCTGCTGAAATGTGTTTTTTTTGTATGCACCTGCATGATCAATTGATAAATCTTTTCACATCTACATTGGTGGAAGTGCTGTCTTCTTTATGAAAGCAGCATTGGTGTAACAAAGGCCCCTGCAGCCCCATAGTGAGGGGGGGGGGGGCTGAGCTCCTGAGTGAGTCAGCGGGCCCCTCAATGTACTGGGCAAGTTTCATGATGCTGCTGGTAAGCAGAGTGTGTGAATGAGTTGGATAGGGTGACAAACCAGTAGTAAAGGCCTGGTTAGTGCATTGGAAAAAATAAGACTGGGGCCATTGGTCTAATCTTTTTATTGATTGGTTCATTGGGAAAATATATGAAGGTGTCTCAGGTCTGATGTGTATTATGAAAAGCTATAACAAAGGCACCAAGCCTGGCCACTTTTCATGAAAAGGGTTTGTTAAAGCCAGTTTTGCTGGCCCATTGATAGCTATGCCTTTTCTGCCAAAAATGCCATCTGAATTTCATCGACCATTGTATAATGGTCAAAGATTGGAAATGCACATGGGCTACCCTGACAGGAGACTACTCTGCCCTATAATAATTACACACAGCTGAAACATAGTGCCATAGGTTTCTTATCATGTATTTCAACAGCTTAGATGTTCCAATCTTCATGTGCATTGCAAATCAACAATCTCGACTAGACTAAAGTTCTTTTTGTCATTAAAACCCATTTGTTTTCCTTTTAAAGAAGTGGGAATAATTTTGGATTGTGATGCAGTAGTACCACACACTCATTTACATGTAATTGGCCACCAGGTGTATCTTGGGCCTGTTCACCTAAATAACTCCTACATCCTTTTTACTGATATTTTTGTTCATCCCTTTAAAACCAAATACCCATTGCCTAGTTTGATTGTTTGTTTGGCATTATTTTGTGGTTAACACTGCTCTTCAGATTTTTTTTCTTAATCTATTCTTCAAGGAAATTGCAGAAGGGAACCTGTGCCCATCAGGTCATTCTACCCTGGCAGTGTAGCTATTGGGACTCAGTCTCTGAATGGGACAGCTACTGTAGCAGTTCCAGTGCACTGATGTTGCACGCACTCTGACTAAAGTCAAGTAGCTATATCCTAAACCTTGACCAGACCATTGGAATTATGTGGCAGTGAAGGTCTAAGTTATGCAACAGGGTTGGCTAAATTGTGCGACCTTAAAGACTAGTTTAGCAGCAAAATTCAACCGACTGTGGTCTGTATTACTTCCCAATTTCATCATTTAACACACAATACTGTCTAAGCAAAACATTCTTATCAGGATGTGGCCAGCAGAGGAATGGAGAAAGACATACCTTCCATCTCATTTGGCAGAACTTCTTGTGGGCCTTGACACCGGAGAAGGTCTTATAATGAGACCTCCAATGTTGAGTCGACCGCATTGCAAGATCAAGTTATGAGTACTGCTTTTTGGATCCTTCATTGACAATTGTAAGTGACATTTGTTAAAAATAAAACACAATAGGTCGGGAAGCCCTCAAGTCTTACATGGATTTAATGCAAAAAAGCAAGCAGCACAGCAAATACTCAAAAGATCATTGCCATTTCAGCTGATCAGTGCACTCAGTAAAAAATTGTCATTTTGAATCTAATTCCTAAATAAATACCATTTAGACATGGTTATATATGTTTTCTCCCAATACAAGTCTGTGGAACGTAATCATGTGGCAGGGATGTCTTACTTTCAGCAAAACACATCTAATGAGCAGGTGGCAGAACATTCTCCAGGAGGAAGCACAAGGTGCTCTTAAGGAGAAGATATCATTCAAGAATAGCATACATCAATATTCTCCTAAAATCCTGCTATCCTGCATCTAGTTGCCAACACTGAAAACGAGGTTACGCTTTGGAGAAATTTGCAAATGTACTACTCTGAAAATAATGGCTCCTGGGCATTCTATGGTAATGAAACTTTGCAACCGTAACCGAGGCCAGAAGGCACATCAGGCCAACAAGAAACAACATCCATATTTGATTATAGAATATTATTGTAGACACTGTAGTTCCTCTCAAGAACAGATCTGAATGTGTTTAGTAAATGGGAAGGGCAAAAAGTATGAGTGTGGGAGGTATTTTCTTGACTCTTCACTAAGTTCTGGTAAACAGCATGTGTCTAAATAGTTTCTGAGCTCCTCCCCTGAGGTCAGTAGTTTGTGTGTCTACATAAGATGCAGTATCTTAACTTATTTTTATCAACTCTTTATTGAGTTTTTATTTAGATATGGACCTAATAATGCAGCACATGGTTTGAGTAAACTGTCTGATGAATAGTAGGCTAGAGCCGGTTGGTGGGCAGCAGTGGAGCTGGAATTAGATCCATTTGTGAGTTTTGTTTGTGAGTGGAAGAACAAAAGGGAACTCACTGCCAAAAGGATGTGCCCTCCTCCATCTATCTGAAAAAGCCTAGTGTTGTCATAATGTTGTGAATACTTTCTCTTGTGTTTATATCCTTCCTGTGTGGGATGCATTAGTGGTGTTGAGGGTTGTATCTAATATGCATGTAAAGTTGCCACATTTTAATGGGGGACTTTGTGGAAGTTGTCCAATTTGATTTAGAGATTGGGCCATCGATATTGTGAGCAAATAGAGTGCAACGGCATATCTATATTTTTCCGCCAGATCTGAGCAATTGCCTTTTTTTCTTTTGTATCCACCTTCTGTCTACTTTTTATTACCAAATGCAATTAATACTTCCTGAGAAGACACTCCACTGCTTGAGTCCCAGTAGGCTGTGTGGCAGTCCTTTGTGTGAGGGCAGGCCCTCCACCCTCCCAGCCCAGGAAGACCCATTCAAAATGCAGATGTATGCAAGTGGCTCTTACGAAGGACATCAATAATTTTAGGGTTTCTTGTTTACTTAATAGAATCTCCTGAAGACACTGAACTTCTGGAGTGAATGCTTTAGCGTCTTCAAAAATAAACTGTTGATTGATCTCCTCACTTAATCCTTTCGCGTTTGAGACCACTAATCTGAAATCTAGGTTCTATTCCATTTGTGACAGTAAAATATCTCAGCAGTGGGTGTAAGCAGCATCTTTGAAGGCTTTTCCTTGAGGATCATTACTTTTCTGCTGCCCCCAACTTCTGACCTCTGGATATTGAGTTCCACCCTCCATCCTTCCCCCTAAAGATCTGATCTCCTAGCCAGTTTTTCTTCCACTTCCTATCCCTGGAGTTGACTAAATTAAGGGTTCTCGTCAGCACTAAAAGCTCATGGTGTTTGCTCCCATCCTATGCTTATTAAACTGTCTTACTGCCCAGTGATAATTAAATTACGTTATTTAACTCTTCCTGTACCATAACTACTTCAGTCTTCACTGTTTGACCCCTTTGTGGGGGTAGGTGCTTTCTTGACAGGAGTTTCATTTATGATCCACCCTCCCTTACTCACCATCTGGTCAACCTTCCCCTATCTTCTTTTATCTTACTCTTTTGTCAAGAGCTCAACCTTGGCTGTTTTGTTTGCATCACAAAATTTTATTGGAATATTATTTGTTATTTTCAAAGTGGCAGATTCCTTTCACTTCGCATCTGCTTAAGTGGCCTTGAATTCATTATTCAGGCTTCTTCTTTGCCACAATTTACGGGAGAGATTGAACCTCGAGTAAAAGAATGTTCCTAATCCAGTCATCAGGTTACTTGGTCCTTCTGTGTATTGAATATCGCAGCCTAAAGTCATGCAACTTAATTATAAAAGGTCATGATCAAATACTGTTTTTCAGGACTTATAGCAGAAATCGATGAATTATTTGTTTTTTCTTGCAGACGGTGAAGTCTGTTAAGCCAGAGGAAGATTTGGACATAGAGTCCACCATCAAGCCAACTGTTTTTTAGAGTCGCGCCTGTGAGTGCATGCACTAGCGCATACTTCTCGCTTGAAAGACTCTGTTGTGTGCAGTAAACAGCTTGGAGCCCAACTGTTGCTCACCATTTGTTGGTTTGCGTTGGCACTCTTCTTCACAACCTCGTATTTTGTCAATGCATGCCTGGCATTATTTCCGTTTCTCTGCGTGGAGCAGGGATCAAGCACTAATTGTTTAACCCCTTCGCTGCCAGGCCTTTTCCGCCTCAAGTGCCAGGCCATTTTTTGGCTATTTGGGGCAGTTTGCGCTTAGGCCCTCATAACTTTTTGTCCACATAAGCTACCCACGCCAAGTTTGCGTCCTTTTTTTCCAACATCCTAGGGATTCTAGAGGTACCCAGAGCTTGTGGGTTCCCCTGAAGGAGACCAAGAAATTTGCGAAAATACAGAGAAAATTTCGTTTTCTCAAATAAATGGGGAAAAGGGCTGCAGAAGAAGGCTTGTGCTTTTTTCCCTGAAAATCACACCAACAAAGGGTTTGCAGTGCTAAAATCACCAGCTTCCCAGCTTTCAGGAACAGGCAGACTTGAATCAGAAAACTACATTTTTCAACACAATTTTGGCATTTACTGAGACATACCCCATTTTTACTATTTTTTGTGTTTTTAGCCTCCTTCAAAATGGGTGTAACACTAATGCTGGATCCCAGAACGCTAAACATTTCTGAAAAGTAGACACAATTCTGAATTCAGCAAGGGGTCATTCATGTAGACCCTACAAGGTTTCCCTACAGAAAATAACAGCTGAAATCAAAAGAATTGAAATTGAGGTGAAAAAAACAGCCATTTTTCTTCACGTTTTACTCTGTAATTTTTTTCTGCAATGTCAATTTTTTTAAAGGAATATACTGTTACATCTGCTGGACTCTCCTGATTGTGGGAATATATAGGGCTTGTAGGTTCATCAAGAACGCTAGGTACCCCGAGCCAATAAATGAGCTGCACCTTGCAATGGGTTTTCATTCTACACTGGGTGTACAGCAATTCATTTAGTGAAATATAAAGAGTGAAAAATAGGTATCAAGAAAGCCTTTGTATTTCCAAAATGGGCACAAGATAAGGTATTTAGAAGCAGTGGTTATTTGCACATCTCTGAATTCTGGGGTCCCCATGCTAGCATGGGAATTACAGGGCATTTCTCAAATAGTCTTCTTTTTTACACACTGTCTTACATTTGGAAGGAAAAATGTAGAGAAACACGGGGCAATAACACTTGTTCTGCTATTCTGTGTTCCCCCAAGTCTCCTGATAAAAATGTTACCTCACTTGCGTGGGTAGGCCTAATGCCAACTACAGAAAACGCATCATGGACACATCACATTTTCCCAAAGAAAACAGAGCTGTTTTTTGCAAAGTGCCTAGCTGTGGATTTTGGCTTCCAGCTCAGCCGACACCTAGGAAAACCTAGCATACCTGTGCATTTTTAAAAACTAGACACCTAGGGGAATCTAGGATGGGGTGACTTGTGAGGCTCTCAGCAGGTTCTATTACCCAGAATCTTTTGCAAACTTCGAAATTTGGCCAAAAAAAGACGTTTTCCTCACGTTTCGATGACAGAAGGTTCTGGAATCTGAGAGGAGCCACAAATGTACTTCCACCCAGCGTTCCACCAAGTATCCCGATAAAAATGGTACCTCACTTGTGTGGGTAGGTCTAGTGACTGCAAAAGGAAATGCCTCAAAACACAATGTGGACACATCACATTTTCCCAAGAAAACAGAGCTCTTTTTTGCAAAGTGCTAAGCTGTGGAATTTGGCCTCTAGCTAAGCCGGCACCTAGGGAAACCTACAAAACCTATGCATTTTTTAAAACTAGACACCTAGGGGAATCTAGGATGGGGCGACGTGTGAGACTCTCACCAGGTTCTGTTACCCAGAATCCTTTGCAAACCTCACAATTTGGCCAAAAAACACTTTTTCCTCACGTTTCGGTGACAGAAAGTTCTGGACTCTGAGAGGAGCCACAAATGTCCTTCCACCCAGCGTTACCCCAAGTCTTCCGATAAAAATGGTACCTCACTTGTGTGGGTAGGCCTAGCGCCCGTGACAGGAAATGCCCCAAAACACAACGTGGACACGTCACATTTTCCCAAAGAAAACAGAGCTGTTTTTTGCAAAGTGCCAAGATGTGGATTTTGGCCTCTAGCTCAGCCGGCACCTAAGGAAACCTACCAAACCTTGGCATTTTTTAAAACTAGTCACCTAGGGGAATCCAATATGGGGTGACTTGTGGGGCTCTCACCAGGTTCTGTTATCCAGAATCCTTTGCAAACCTCACAATTTGGCCAAAAAACACCTTTTCTTCATATTTCGGTGACAGAAAGTTCTGGAATCTGAGAGGAGCCACAAATTTCCTTCCACCCAGCGATCCCCCAAGTCTCCCAATACAAATGGTACCTCACTTGTGTGAGTAGGCCTAGTGCCCGTGACAGGAAATGGCCCAAAAAAAAAATGTGGACACAACAAAATTATCAAATACTAAACTTCTTGTTTTTGTGGGGGTAGGGTCCTGCGTTTTTGGTCCTGGGCTCAGCAGCCATATAGGGAAACCTACTGAACCCAAACATTTCTGAAAACTAGGCACCTAAGCAAATCCAGGGAGGTGTGACTTGCGTGGATCCCCCAATGTTTTCTTACCCAGAATCCTCAGCAAACCTCAAATTTAGCTAAAAAATCACATTTTTCCCACATTTCTGTGTGGGATCACTGCACCGGGACAAATTACCTACCACCCAACGTTCCCCTCAGTCTCACAGTAAAAATGATACCTCACTTGTGTAGGTGGGCCAAGTGCCTGTGACAGGGAAGAGCCAAAAACATGCCGAAATTGAGGGGGAACCAAAGCGGGTCCAAAAGGGCAGTCTGAAAAAAAACATTTTTAGGCTGAAAAGTGTGGCAGAATTTTTATCGGTATAGATGAGACAAAGCTGGGTGGTAGGAATTTTGTGGATTCCTGCAGATTCCGGAAAGTTCAATCACAAAAATGTGGGAAAAAATGTGTGATTTGCAGAAAAGTAGGAGGTTTACAGGGCATTGTGAGTAAGAAAATGGTGCGGGTGCATGTGAAGCACACCACCCTGGAATCACCCTGATGTTTACTTTTCAGATGTGTCTAGGTCTTGTGGATTTTTTTACATGGCAACACCCCAAAGTCCAAAAAGTGTAGCCCTCACCATTCCAAGTGGGACGATTTTGAGAGTTAGCCTAGCTCTCATGGCCCAAATGTAAAACCAAAACCCCAAATAATCAAATGTCCTCTTGCTTGCCGTGGGATAAGATGTTTTAGAGTGCGGGGGGAGAGCTGAAAGACTGTTAGCCCCTTCATTTAGTGTGGGGGCATAACCAGGCCCATACTGGTTGGTAGCCACCAACCCACTATTTTTTGTTTTTTTTCTAATTCCCTGGCATCTAGTAGGCTTTCTGCCCTCCTGGGGTGTGGATTGGGGGTAATTGACAACAACTTTGGCCCCATTTATTTGGGGTGGGGGTATGGCCATACCCCACCCTCTAATTTTGAAAAGAAAATCTTCCCTGGTCTCTGGTGGGCTTTCTGCCCCCCTTATGGGCAGATGGGTCTTCCAAAAATATGCTGATCTGCCCCCAAGATGGGGCAGATATGGTCAACAGTAATGTGCCCCCATGGGGAGCTACCCTTGCCCAAGGGGCCACCCCTCAAACAAAACACACAAATACACACACACCAATCCCTGGTGCCTAATTGGTTTCTGCCCCCCGGAGGCAGATCGGCGTAATAGAAATAGGCCGATCTGCCCTGAAGGGGAGCAGAAATGGCCTGAAATAAATTTGCCCCCCAGGGGAACGACCTTTGCCTAAGGGGTCGCTCCCCTTGTGTAAAATTAGTGCCAAAAAAACAGCTGGTGTCTAGAGGTTTCTGCCCCCCTTGGGGGCGGATTGACCTAATAAAAATAGGCCGATCTGCCCCCAAGGGGGGCAGAAATGACCTAAAGACAATTTGCCCCCCCAAGGGAGCGACCCTTGCCTAAGGGGTTGATCCCCACACATAAAAAAATAAAATAAACAAAAAAAAAATCCCTGGTGTCTAAGGTTTTCGGGGCAGATCGGCCTAATTACAATAGGTCGATCTGCCTCCAAGGGGGGGCAGAAATGACCTACAACAAATTCCCCCTCCAGGGGAGTGACCCTTACTTAAGGGGTCGGTCCCCTCACATGAAACTGACAAAAAAAATCTGTCCTGTCTAGAGGTTTAGGCTGCTCTGACCCCAAGGGGGGGCAGAAATAGCCTAAATACAATTTGTCCCCCAGGGGAGCGATCCTTGCCTAAGGGGTCGCTCCCCATATATAAAAAAATTAAGTAAACATAAAAAAAAATATCCCTGGTGTCTAGGGGTTTCTGCCCCATCTAGGGGCAGATCGGCCTAATTATAATAGGCCGATCTGCCCCCAAGGATGGCAGAAAAGGCCTAAAAATATTTTGACCCCCTGGGGAGTGATCCGTGTCCAAGGGGCCGCTCCCCTCAGGTATAAGTATAAATAAGAAAAAAAATCCCTGGTGTCTAGTGGTTTCTGACCCCTTGGGGGCAGAGTGGCCTAGTAAAAATAGGCCGATCTGCCCCCAAGGGGGGAAAAAAGGGCCTAAAAGTCATTTTGCCCCCAAGGGAGTAACCCTTGCCTAAGGGATAGCTCCCCACATATAAAAAAAAGCAACAAAAAAGAAAAATTATCCCTGGTGTCTACAGGTTTCTGCCCCCCCCCCGGGCAGATCGGCCTAATTATAATAGGCTGATCTGCCCGGGGGCGGCAGAAATGGCCTAAAAATAAATTGCCCCCCTGGGGAGCAGCTCTTGACCAAGGAGCCGCTCCCCTTATTCAATAATAAAAAATAAAAATAAAAATAAAAATCCTGGGTGTCTAGTGCCATTTCTGCTGCCCGATCGCGATGCGTTCGGGCAGCAGAAATGCAGAGAGCGAGACATCAAAGGAAAGGAAAGGCATTTCCTTTCTTTTGATGCCTCTCTCGGCACCTCCACGTGGTCGGAGAAGTAACACTTTTGCATTTTTCCTCTGATCGCGGAGGTGTAGGCCTCTGATGAGGTCAGCGCACAATCGCGCACTGACGTCATCAGACACCACAGGGGACTCAGGGGGGCCGGAGGTGGAAGGGAATGCGATTCCCCTGCCATCCCTGTCCAGGGCAAGGGGATATGAGGCCCCCGGGGGAGCGCTAGTGCTTTCCCCGAGGCTCCCTACTTGGACGTAACGGTTACGTCCTGGGCACCGGTGCTGCCCAGGACGTATCTGTTAAGTCCGAGGCACCCGAGGGGTTAAACTTAATTAGTGCCCATCCACTGCTCTCGACATGATCACGGTACTATTTGTTCTTTTTAACTTCTAGTGCTACACAAAGAGAAGGCTTGTGATTCCCAAAATGTGCCCAGTAGGACAAACAAAATTGAAAAGTTTTATTTTTTAAAGCTAACTTTTTTATTTTGCCAAGTCGTCTTTTCTCAGTTTCCATGCATGTTTTCTTTTGTTTTTCTTCTTGGGTGCTGTTGTCAAAAGATGACAATTAACTTCTTTATTATATTTTGTCGCGTGTCTACTCAGAGCTAACACTTGAGACACAGTGATTCTGATGTGATTTTTTTATGATGATTGTTTTGATGCCTTAAAATGCCAATGACATTTTCACCTTTTACTTCTTTACCCAGAAGTAAGGTTCGTTTATGGTTTGATTCATTGTTAAAGTTTAATTTATTAACAGATACACACATGTAACTCTTTTACCTGACACACAACTCCAGTGGCTTAGTTATATTGACGTTTTTACTGTTTTTCCACTTTGTTATCCCCAGTCATTCCTCCTGAATTTGTGTAAATTCTTCTGCCTTTTTATCTACATGCAGAGCAGGTTAGGACTGGAATTCTGGAGACAGAAAGAGGAAATCTGTGAGTTCCAAAATCTGAAAGACCTATGGGTAGTTTTCAAAACTTTATATGATATGTGATATTTGCAGGCATTTCTGCCAGTAATTCAGCTTGATTTAGAACCTTCATGGGAAGGCAATGGAAATAGCACTGGGAATGCATGAAGACAGAAACACCTCTTCACCTCTTAGCATTCACGCAGCTACTTTCTGTACCAGAGAGTCTCAAAGAGTCTAAGGGAAAGCTCTAATATCTTGAGATAGAAGCATGGAACTGTTCAAGTTATCAAGCACTCGTAACAAAGGGCAGTCTTCAGAGCAAGGAAAGTTCTGCATTTATGTACCAGCTGAATAAAATCCATATTAAATGTGCAGTCAAAGTAACTTCTGATACAGAGGTTGCTATAAGGGGAATGTGGCAAGGAGTTGAGGAGGGCTTTAATTAAGGGCTTAGCCATGCTGTGTCAGTTGTGTAAATGCACTGGCTTTCCCTTTCCTCCTGTCTTTGACGTGCGCATTCAAAAAGCCTTCCACACCCGCCTTCCCCCCCCCCAGCCTCCCATATACGGAGGACATTTCTAAAAGCAGTAAGCAGGCTGATGGCCTAGATATATTTCAGGACATCAGCCTGGTTATTGGCCGTGGCTGGCAGATGAAAATATACTGGAGCCACACAATATGTGGCTTAAAGGACCATCTGCTGTTGAGAACAGTGACATTTTTCATGAGCTTCGCCAGGGAAAATGTAAACGAATATTTCTTTACTGCATGAAGAGTCCATGGTTTATCCTACTTAGCTGATCAGTCTGGTCAGGCTGACAGATCTGCAAACTGTTTCACACACATAAGTGAAGGCTAGGGCACAGCTTTATTAAAAAAAAGCTCAACGCAGCGCAGCAATCACAGTCCCTGCTTCGCGCTACACTAAGAAAGAACACAGAGCCAGATTTATTAAATGTGGTCTTCTGCTGCTCTTTTCTCCCGTGCTGGTGCATAACCCGGCTGCATACTGTAGTTTTTGTACTAGAAGGATACTCTTCCGTTGCAAAATCCTATGATTAGACAATTTTATTTAACATTTCACACATTGGATATGCTCTTTCTGTACAGTTCAGTACATGCAAGAGGTGTTTGAAGAAATTAAAACCTTTGTTAGACTTTGTGCCTGTCTCATGAAAGCATTGTTTTCTTATGCAAATCCAGGCGTAACAATCTTTGTAGGTCTGGCTATGCATCAAAATCCAGGGGTCGTATGCCCATGCACCACCCTTGGAGTGCATGCTTGAAGCAAAGTAGTGCAAAGCACTATTACCCTACTTTAAGTACACCTTTACAGCACAAAGAGTTTTTTGTGCTTGAATTTAAGTACTTTATCAAGACATTGAATCCCTATGCATCATTTTGCATGACTTTCCAGTAGCGTAATGTTTTGATAAACCTGTTTTTATGTGTACAAGATAGCCTAATGTCTAGTTGTTGTTTCAAATAACTATGTATCTGCAGATCAGATACAGTGTTGTGCTACTGACAAGCTGATAGTTTGGTGGATTGTTTGCTGTGCTAAATGTAGTAGCACTGATAGCAAATAGGGTTATGTAGACGGTTGGCAATAAAAAATGCTGTGAGCACCTGCAAATACATAGGTTGCAGTGTATTCATTAGCTAATGCTACAAAAGACTGCCCTAACAATTTTTCCAAGAATGAAAACAGAGGACACACATCCCCATATTCTATGAGACATGGAAAAATCGTTTCTGTTGGGGTAAGACCTAAAACAGAAACTAAAATGCAAATTTCTGGCAGGTGTATCTCAGAGGATTTTCAAACCTGCTGACAATGAAATGGAATATGCAAGCCAGAAAAGCATGCAAAGGAATCTATGACTTGTGTAAACTTTAATGCTTAAACCAAGGATTCTTCAGGAATCCACAAAATATCCATCCACACAAACTATTGACCTAAATTTGAATGTTTCTAACTTTTCTAATAGTTGTCTAGCATCAGAGCTACATTTTCTAAAAAGTTTGCCCAGTTTCAATCAAATGTATATTTTATTTATATTTAATTATTTATGTTTTAACTATAGCGACTTCCATTACCTTTCGTTTTCAGATGGAAATAATAATTTAAGCAATCCTACAAAGGGTATTTATTTTATAACTCTCCTGAGACACCCAAGGCGTGGTTTTCCAAAATTGGAATGAAGTATATTTAGTTAACATATCATTCAGGGGCGTGGCTACCATTGGTGCAGAAGGTGCAGTGGCACCAGGGCCCAGAGGGTCTCATTGAACCCTGATAATTGCTGTATTTACTTCCCCAACAGAAGTTAGTATGGCCATTTTTAAGTCGAGCCAGGGCAGCTCGCATGCTCTGTCTGTGAGGCATGCTGTATTCAGTCTATCGGCTTTATCCACGCCCACTATTGCCATTCGTTCTTTGTTGTTCTTATTTTAAATGCTTCCTTTTTATTGGTGCATTTTTCTAAAGGTCCCTCCTTTGTGTGCTTAGTTCCCTCCCAGGTGATTTCACTAACAGAGAATTTTCCTTGGCCATCACACTACATTCACGCTTCCTCTTGTTACTGCTTGTGACGGCCCCTCCTCCCGTCTGGGCATTACAGCCTTAGTGTGCTTTTGGTTCCCAATAGCAATGTGTTCAGACGACACCAGTGAAAACACTGTGTTTAGAAAGGCACTGACGGTTTCAGGTTTTGTTTGTTCTTGTGCCTCTGCTCAGATATACTTAATTGATGTTTTTCAAGTCACTTTTTCCTCCACGGCTGTTTTAGAAATAATTGGATCTGTGTGGGCAGATGCACACTCATTCACTTTCAGTCTTCCTCATTCTAAAGTCCTCTAAAAAGTGCTGAAGCTGCTTTTCTGGTCCCAGTAGTAAATCCTCATTCTTAATCCTATAGGCAGTGCTGCTAGTTGCTTCTCTGGACCCAGTGGTAATTACTCTTTCTAAGTCCTCTCGACAGTGCTGCTAGCTGCTTCTCTGGTCCCAGTGGTAATTGCTCATTCATAGTCCTGCAGACAATGCTGCAGGTGCTTCTCTGGTCCAAGTGGTAATTCCTCATTCTAAATCCTATAGACAGTGCTGCAGTTGCTTCTCTGGTCCCAAAGGTATATCATCCTTCTTAATCCTATAGGCAGTGCTGCTTGCTGCTTCTCTGGTCCTGTTAGTAATTAATCATTCTAGGTCCTCTAGACAATGCTGCAAGCGGCCGTCTGGTCTCTTTGGTAATTCCGAATTCTAAATCCTTTAAGCAGTGCTGCTAGCTGCTTCTCTGGTCCCAGTGGTAATTCCTCATTCTAAGCCGCGTAGACAATGCTGCAGCTACTTCTCTGGTCCCAGGGGTAATTCCACATTCTAAGTCCTCTACACAGTGCTGCGGTTGATTCTATGGTCCCTGTAGTAATTCCTCATTCTAACTCCTCTCGACTACTGCAGCTGCTTCTCTGGTCCTAGTGGTAATTCCTCATTCTTAGTCCTGTAGACAATGCTGCAGCTGCTTCTCTGGTCCCAGGGGTAATTCCACATTTTAAGTCCTCTACACAGTTCTGCAGTTGCTTCTATGGTCCCTGTGGTAATTCCTCATTCTAACGCCTCTCGACTACTGCAGCTGCTTCTCTAGTCCCAGTGGTAACTCCTCATTCTTATTCCTGTAGACAATGCTGCAGCTTCTTCTCTGGACCCATGGTCATTCCTCATTCTAAGTCCTCTGGACAGTGCTACAAGCTGCTTCTCTGGACCCATTGGTAATTACTCATTGGAAGTCCACTAGGCAGTGCTGCTAGCTGCTTCTCTGGACACAGTGGTATTTCCTCATTTTAAGTCCTGTAAGCAGTGCTGATAGCTGCTTTCCTGGTCACAGGGTAATTTCTCATTCTAAGCCCTCTAGACAGTGTTGCTAGCTGCTTTTCTGGTCCCACTCATAATTTGTCAGTCTCAGTGCTCAAGACAGTGCTCCAGCAGCTTCTCCGGTCCTAGTGGTAATTCCTCAGTCTTTGTTCCATTGGTAATTACTCAATCTAAGTCCTCTAGGCAGTGCTGCTAGCTGCTTCTATGGTCCCAGTGGTATTTCCTCATTCTAAGTCCTCTAGACACTGCTGCTAGCTGCCTCTCTGGTCCCAGTGGTAATGCCACATTAATAGTCCTGTAGACAAGGTGGCAGCTGCTTCTCTAGTCCCAGTGGTATTTCCTCATTTTAAATCCTCAACACAGTGCTGCAGCTACTTCTTTGGTCCAGTCGGTAATTCCTCCTCCTATGTTCTCTAGACAATGCTGCGGCTACTTCTCTGGTACCAGTGGAAATTCCTCATTCCTAGACCTCTAGGAAGTGCTGCTAGCTGCTTCTCAGGTCCCATCTGTAAATTCCTCATTCTAAGTCTCTAAACAATGCTGCAAGCTGCTTTTCTGGTCCCATTGGTAATTCCTCATTCTAAGTCCTCCAGACAATGCTGTAAGTTGCTTCTTTGGTCCTGTCAATAATTCCTCAATCTAAGACCTCTAGACAATGCTGCAAGCCGCTTCTCTGGTCCTGTCTGTAATTCCTCATTCTAAGAGCTAGCTGCTTCTCTGGTCCCAGTGGTAAATCCTCAGTTTTAGTCCTGTAGACAATGTAACAGCTGCTTCTCTGATCCCAATGATAATTCCTCATTCTAAATCCTATAGAAAGTGTTACAGCTGCTTCTCTGGTCTCAGTGGTAATTCCTTATTCTTAGTCCTCTAGGAAGTGCTACTAGCTGCTTCTCTGCTCCTGACGGTAATTCCTCATTCTAAATCTTCTAGACAATGCTGCAAGCTGCTTCTCTGGTCCTGTCGGTAATTCTTCATTCTAAGTCCTCTAGACAATGCTACAAGCTGCTTCTCTGGACCCATTGATAATTACTCAGTGGAAGTCCACTAGGCCGTGCTGCTAGCTGCTTCTCTGGTCCCAGTGGTAATTCCTCATTGTAAGTCCTCTAAACAGTGCTGACAGCTGCTTCTCTGGTCCCAGGGTAATTTCTCATTCTAAGTGCTCAAGACAGTGCTCCAGCTGCTTCTCCGGTCCTAGTGGTAATTCCTCATTCTAAATCCTCTAGACAATGCTATAATCTGCTTTCCTGGTCCTTTAGGTAATTTCATCATTCTGCATCCTCTGGGGAGTGCAGTGCTGCAAGCTGCTCCTCTGGTCCCAGTGGTAATTCTTCATTCAAAGTTCTCTAGACAGCCCTGCTAGCTGCTTCTCTGGTCCCAGTGGCAAATCCTCAATCTGAGTCCTATAGACAATGATGCAGCTGTTTCTCTGATCGCAGTGGTAATTTCTAATTGTAGGTCCTCTAGACAGCGTTGCAGCATTTTCTATGGTCCCATTAGTATTTCTGAATTCTCAGTCATCTAGGAACTGCTGCAAGCTGCTTCTCTGGTCCTGTCGGTAATTCCTCATTCTAAGTCCTCTAGACAATGCTGCAATCTGCTTCTCTGGACCCATCAGTAATTACTCATTCTAGGTCCTCTAAGCAGTGCTGCTAGCTGCTTCTCTGGTCCAGTGGTATTTCCTCATTGTAAGTCCTCTAGACAGTGCTGATAGCTGCTTCTCTGGCCCCAGTGGTGATTTCTCATTCTAAGTCCTCTAGACAGTGCTGCTAGCTGCTTCTCTGGTTCCAGTGATAAATCCACATTCGTTGTCCTCTAGGAAATGTTGCTTGCTGGTTCTCTGGTTCCAGCAGTAACTCCTCATTCTAAGTCCTCTAGAAAATGTTGCAAGCTGCTTACCTCATCCCATTGGTAATTCTTCCTTCTAAGTCCTCAAGACAATGATGCAGTTGGTTCACTGGCCTCAGTGGTAATTCCTCAGTCTTAGACCTCTAGGAAGTGCTGCTAGCTGCTTCTCTAGTCCTGTCGGTAATTCCCCATTCTAAGTCCTCTAGACAATACCTCAAACTGTTTCCCTGGTCCCATTGGTAATTCCTCATTCTAAGTCCTCCAGACAATGCTGCAAGCTGCTTCTCTGATGCCAGTGGTAATTCCTCATTCTAAGACCTCTAGAAAGTGCTGCTAGCTGCTTTTCTGGTCCCATTGGTCCACCACCACCCACGCACGCAGCCTTGGCATCGTACTGGACTCGCCTCTCTCCATGACCCAGCAAATCATCGCCATATCATCCTCCTGCTTCAACACCCTTCGCATGCTACGCAAGACTTTCAAATGGATTCCTTTAGAAACAAGAAGAACAGTCACCCACACCCTCATTAGCAGCAGACTGGACTACGGCAACGCCCTCTATGCAGGGACCACAGCCAAGTTTCAAAGAAAACTCCAACGCATCCAGAACGCAGCCGCACGTCTCATCCTCAACCTCCCTCGCCACGAACACATATCCACCCACCTCAGATCCCTACACTGGTTACCCATCAACAAAAGGATCATATTCAAGGTGCTCGTCCATGCTCACAAAGCCCTCCATGACACTGGACCAGCCTACCTCAACGAACGAGTAAACTTCCACATACCAACTCGACAGCTCCGCTCCACCGACCTCGCCTTCGCTACAGTCCCCTGCATCCAACGCACCACCCCCGGCAGCAGATCTTTCTCCCACCTCGCCGCCTAGACTTGGAACTCCCTCCCCACCAACCTATGCAAGATCCAGGACCTCCTAACCTTCAGAAAGCACCTAAAAACATGGCTTTTCGAGCAATAACCACCCCCCAACGCCTTGAGACGCTGAGGGGGTGAGTAGTACGCTAAAGAAATTAATTGATTGATTGATTGGTAATTCCTCATTCTTTGTCCCATCTGTAATTATTGACTCTAAGCCCTCTCGGCAGTGCAGCTAGCTGCTTCTCAGATCTCAGTGGTTATTCCTCATTCTAAGTCCACTAGATAGTGCTGCTAGCTGCCTCTCTGATCCAAGTGGTAATTCCACATTAATAGTCTTGTAGACAGCGAGTCAGCTACGTCTCTGGTCCCAGTGGTAATTCCTCATACTAAGGACTCTATTTATACTTTTTTTGCACCGCATTTGCATCACTTTTTGATGCAAAAGCGGCAGCAAACTTACAAAATACAATTATATTTTTTAAGTTTGCACCACTTTTGCGTCAAACAATGACGCAAATGCGACGCAAAAAAGTATATATATGGGCCTAAGTCCTCTAGACAATGCTACTTCTCAGTTCTGTAGTCATTTCCTCATTCTAGGTCCTCTGGGGAGTGTAGTGCTGCTAGCTGCTTCTCTGGTCTCAGTGGAAATTTCTCATTGAAAGTCATCTAGATGGCGCAGCTAGCTACTTCTCTGATCCCAGTGGTAAGCCCTCAATCTTAGTCCTGTAGACAATGCTTCAGATGCTTCTCTGAGCACAGTTTTAATTCCTCATTCTAATTCCTCTAGACAGTGCTGCAGCTGCTTCTGTGGTCCAGTGGTAATTCCTAACTCTTAGTCCTTTAGGAAATGCTGCAAGCTCCTTCTCTGGTCCCTTTGGTAATTTCTTATTCTAAGTCCTCCAGACAATGCTGCAAGCTGCTTCTCTGGACCCATCAGTAATTACTCATTCTAAGTCCTCTAAGCAGTGCTGCTAGCTGCTTCTCTGGTCCAAGTGGTAATTTCTCTTTGTAAATCCTCTAGACAGTGCTGTTAGCTGCTTCTCTAGTCCCAGTGGTAATTCCTCATTACAAGTCCGCTAGACAGTGCTGCTAGCTGCTTTTCTGGTCCCAGTGGTAATTTCTCATTCTTAGTCTTGTAGACAGTGCTGCAGCTGCTTTTCTGGTCCCAGTGGTAATTCCTCATTCTAAGTCCTCTAGACAGTGCTGCAGCTGCTTCTCTGGTCCCAGTGATAATTACACATTCATTGTCCTCTAGGAAATTTTGCAAGCTGCTTCACTGGTCCCCTCTGTAATTCCTTATTCTAATGCAACTAGGCAATGCTGCAAGCTGCTTCTCTGAACCCATCAGTAATTACCTGATGTAAGTCTTCTAGGCAGTGCTGCTAGCTGATCCTCTGGTCCCAGTGGTAATGCCTCATTCTAAGTCCTCTAGATAGTGCTGCCAGCTGCTTCTCTGGCCCCAGTGGTAATTCCACATTAATAGTTCTGTAGACAATGTAGCAACTGCTTCTCTGGTCCCAGTGGTCATTTCTCATTCTAAATCCTCAACACAGTGCTGCAGCTGCTTCTCTGGTCCAGACGGTAAGTCCTCATTCTAAGTTCTCTAGACAATGTTGCAAGCTGCTTCTCTGGTCCCAAATGTAATTCCTTATTCTAGGTCCTCTAGGCAGTAATTCCTCATTCTAAGTCCCCTAGACAATGCTTCTATCTGCTTCTAGCTACGTTGGTGATTCCTCATTCTAAGTCATCTAGATAGTGCTGCTAGCTGCTTCTTTGGTCTCAATGGTCATTCCTCATTCTTAGTCCTGTAGACAATGATGCAGCTGCTTCTCTGGACCCAATGCCAATTCCTCTTTCTAAGTCCTCTACACAGTGCTGCAGCTGCTTCTCAGATCCCATTGGTAATTTCTCATTCTTAGACCTCTAGGAAGTGCTGTTAGCTGCTTCTCCTGTCCTGTTGGTAATTCCTCATTCGAAGTCCCCTAGAAGATGCTGCAAGCTGCTTCTATGGTCCCATCAGTATTTCCCAATTCTAAGTCCTCTAGGCAGTGCTGCTAGCTGCTTCTCTGGTCCCAGTTGTAATTCATCATTCTATGTCCTCTAGACAGTGCTGATAGCTGCTTCTCTGGTCCAATTGGTAATTCCTCATTCTTAGTCCTGTAGACAATGCTGCAGCTGCTTCTCTGATCCCAGTGGTAATTCCTCATTCCAGGTCCTCTAGACAGTGCTACTTGTCTGGTCCCAGTGGTAATTCCTCATTCTTGGTCCTCTAGAAAGTGCTCCTAGCTGCTTCACTGGTCATCGTGGTATTTCCTCACTCTAAGTCCTCTAGAAAAAGCTGCAAGCTGTTTCTCTGGTCCGGTCGGAAATTCCTCATTCTTAGTCCTGGAGGCAGTGCTGCTAGCTGGTTCTGTGGTCCCAGTGGTAGCTCCTCATTCTACGTACTCTAGACAGTGCTGATAGCTGCTTCTCTGGTCCCAGTAGTAATTCCTCAGTCTTAGTCCTTTAGACAATGCTGCAGCTGCTTCTTTGGAACCAGTGGTAATTCGTCATTCTAAGTCCTCCACACAGTGCTGCAGCTGCTTCTCTGATCCCAGTGGTAATTCTTCATTCTTAGTCATCTAGGAAGTGTTTTTAGCTGCTTCTCTGGTCTAGTCAGTAATTCCTCAAGCTAAGGCCTCTAGACAGTGCTGCAAACCGCTTCTCTGGTCCTGTCTGTAATTTCTCATTCACAGCCCTCTCTGCAGTGCTGCTAGTTGCTTCTCTGGTCCCTGTGGTACTTCCTCATTCTAAGCCCTCTTGACAGTGCTGCTAGCTGCTTCTCTGGTCCAAGTGGTAATTCCTCATTCTTAGTCCTGTAGACAATGTAACAGCTGCTTCTCGGATCCCAATGATAATTCCTCATTCTAAGTCCTAAAGAAAGTGTTGCAGCTGCTTCTCTGGTCTCAGTGGTAATTCCTTATTCTTAGTCATCTAGGAAGTGATACTAGCTGCTTCTCTGCTCCTGTCGGTAATTCCTCATTCCAAGTTTTCTAGACAATGCTGCAAGCTGCTTCTCTAGTCCTGTCGGTAATTCCTCATTCTACATCCTATAGGTATTGCTACTAGCTGCTTCTCTGCTCCTGTTAGTAATTCCTCACTGTAAGTCTTCTAGACAATGCTGCGAGCTGATTCTCTGGTCCATTCGGTAATTCCTCATTCTAAGTCCTCTAGCCAATGCTACAAGCTGCTTCTCTGGACCCATCGGTAATTACTCAGTGGAAGTCCACTAGGCGGTGCTGCTAGCTGCTTCTCTGGTCCCAGTGGTAATACCTCATTGTAAGTCCTCTAAACAGTGCTGACAGCTCTTTCTCAGGTCCCTGGGTAATTTCTCATTCTAAGTCCTCTAGACAGTGTTGCCAGCTGCTTCTCTGGTCCCATTCATAATTCGTCATTCTAAGTGCTCAAGACAGTGCTCCAGCTGCTTCTTCGGTCCTAGTGGTAATTCCTCATTTTTTGTTCCATCGGTAATCACTCAATCTAAGTCCTCTAGGCACTGCTTCTAGCTGCTTCTCTGGTCCCAGTGGTATTTCCTCATTCTAAGTCCTCCGGACAGTGCTGCTAGCTGCCTCTCTGGTCCCAGTAGTAATTCCACATTAATGGTTCTGTAGACAAGGCAGCAGCTGCTTCTCTGGTCACAGTGGTATTCCTCATTTTAAGTCCTCCACACAGTGCTGCAGCTACTTCTCTGGTCCAGTCGGTAATTCCACATTCTAAATCCTCTAGCCAATGCTGAAAGCTGCTTCCCTGGTCCTTTAGGTAATTTCATCATTCTACGTCCTCTAGGGAGTGCAGTGCTGCTAGCTGCTCCTCTGGTCCCAGTGGTAATTCTTCATTCAAAGTCCTCTAGACAGCCCTGCTAGCTGCTTCTCTGGTCCCAGTGGTAAATCCTCATTCTGAGTCCTATAGACAATATTGCAGCTGTTTCTCTGATCGCAGTGGTAATTTCTAATTGTAAGTCCTCTAGACAGTGTTGCAGCATTTTCTGTGGTCCCAGTAGTATTTCCGAATTCTCAGTCCTCTAGGAACTGCTATAAACTGCTTCTCTGGGCCTGTCGGTAATTCCTCATTCTAAGTTCTCTAGACAATGCTGCAAGTTGCTTCTCTGGACACGTCAGTTATTACTCATTCTAAGTCCTCTAAGCAGTGCTGCTAGCTGCTTCTCTGGTCCAGTGGTATTGCCTCATAGTAAGTCCTCCAGACAGTGCTGATACCCGCTTCTCTGGCCCCAGTGGTGATTTCTCATTCTAAGTCCTCTAGACAGTGCTTCTAGCTGCTTCTCTGGTCCCAGTGATAACTCCACATTCTTTGTCCTCTAGGAAATGTTGCTTGCTGGTTCTCTGGTTCCAGCAGTAACTCCTCATTCTAAGTCCTCTAGACAATGTTGCAAGCTGCTTTTCTCGTCCCATTGGTAATTCCACCTTCTAAGTCCTCAAGACAATGATGCAGCTGGTTCTCTGGTCCCAGTGGTAATTCCTCAATCATAGATCTCTAGGAAGTGATGCTAGCTGCTTCTCTAGTCCTGTTGGTAATTCCCCATTCTAAGTCCTCTAGACAATGCTTCAAGCTGCTTCACTGGTCCTGTTAGTAATTCCTCAATCTAAGTCATCCAGACAATACTGCAAGCTGCTTCTCTGGTGCCAGTGGTAATTCCTCATTCTAAGTCCTCTAGACAGTGCTGCTAGCTGTCTCTTTGGTCCCAGTGGTAATTCCTCATTCTAAGTCCTCTAGACCGTGCTCCAGCTGCTCTCTGGGCCCATTGGTAATTCCTCATTTTTTGTCCCATTGGTAATTACTGACTCTAAGCCCTCTCGGCAGTGCAGCTAGCTATGTGGTTATTCCTCATTCTAAGTCCTCTAGACAGTGCTGCAAGCTGCCTCTCTGGTCCATGTGGTAGTTCCACATTAATAGTCCTGTAGACAGCGAGGCAGCTGCTTCCCTGGTCCCAGTGGTAATTTCTCATACTAAGGCCCATGTTTATACTTTTTTTTGCACTGCATTTGCATCACTTTTTTATGCAAAAGCAGCGGCAAACTTACAAAATACAATTCTATTTTGTGAGTTTGCACCACTTTTGCGTCAAACAACGACGCAAATGCGACGCAAAAAAAGTATAAATATGGGCCTAAGTCCTCTAGACAATGCTGCTTCCCAGGTCTGTAGGTAATTTCCTCATGCTAGGTCCTCTAAGGAGTGTAGTGCTGCTAGCTGCTTCTCTGGTCTCAGTGGTAATTCCTCATTCAAAGTCCTCTAGACGGCGCAGCTAGCTACTTCTCTGGTCCCAGTGGTAAGTCCTCATTCTTAGTCCTGTAGACAATGCTTCAGCTGCTTCTCTGATCACAGTGTTATTTCCTCATTCTAATTCCTCTAGACAGTGCAGCAGCTGCTTCTGTGGTCCCAGTGGTAATTCCTAATCCTTAGTCCTTTAGGAAATGCTGCAAGCTCCTTCTCTGGTCCCATTGGTAATTTCTCATTCTAAGTCCTCTAGACAATGCTGCAAGCTGTTTCTCTGGACCCGTTGGTAATTACTCATTCTAAGTCCTTTAAGCAGTGCTGCTAGCTGCTTCTCTGGTCCAAATGGTAATTTCTCTTTGTAAGTCCTCTAGACAGTGTTGTTAGCTGCTTCTCTAGTCCCAGTGCTAATTCCTCATTACAAATCCTCTAGACAGTGCTGGAAAGTACCATCTTGCCTGGCATGTTACCCCCATTTTCACTGTATGTATGTTGTTTTAGCCCTTGTGTCTCTGGGATCCTGCTAGGCAGGACCCCAGTGCTCATAGTATATGCCCTGTATGTGTTCCCTGTGTGGTGCCTAACTGTATCACTGAGGCTCTGCTAACCAGAACCTCAGTGTTTATGCTCTCTCTGCTTTCTAAATTTGTCACTACAGGCTAGTGACTAAATTTACCAAATCTCATTGGCACACTGGTACACCCATAGAATTCCCTTGTATATGGTACTTAGGTACCCAGGGTATTGGGGTTCCAGGAGATCCCTATGGGCTGCAGCATTTTCTTTTGCCATAGGGAGCTCAGGCAATTCTTACACAGGCCTGCCACTGCAGCCTGAGTGAAATAACGTCCACGTTATTTCACAGTCATTTTTCACTGCACATAAGTAATTATAAGTCACCTATACCTCTAACCCTCACTTGGTGAAGGTTGGGTGGCAAGTTACTTAGTGTGTGGGCACCCTGGCACTAGCCAAGGTGCCCCCACATCGTTCCCTGGACTTTGTGAGTGCGGGGACACCATTACACATGTGCACTATACATAGGTCACGACCTATGTATAGCGTCACAATGGTAACTCCGAACATGGCCATGTAACATGTCTAAGATCATGGAATTGTCACCCCAATACCATTTTGGTATTGGGGTGACAATTCCATAATCCCCAGGGTCTCTAGCACCGAACCCAGGTACTGCCAAACTGCCTTTCCGGGGTTTCCACTGCTGCTGCTGCTGCCAACCCCTCAGACAGGATTCTGCCCTCCTGGAGTCTGGGCAGCCCCGGCCCAGGAAGGCAGAACAAAGGATTTCCTCTGAGAGAGGGTGTTACACCCTCTCCCTTTGGAAATAGGTGTGAAGGGCTGGGGAGGAGTAGCCTCCCCCAGCCTCTGGAAATGCTTTGATGGGCACAGATGGTGCCCATCTCTGCATAAGCCAGTCTACACCGGTTCAGGGATCCCCCAGCCCTGCTCTGGTGCGAAACTGAACAAAGGAAAGGGGAGTGACCGGTCCCCTGAACAGTACCTCTCAGGGGAGGTGCCCAGAGCTCCTCCAGTGTGTCCCAGACCTCTGCCACATTGGATTCAGAGGTGTTGGGGGCACACTGGACTGCTCTGAGTGGCCAGTGCCAGCAGGTGACGTCAGAGACCCCCTCTGATAGGCTCTTACCTCTCTTGGTAGCCAATCCTCCTTTCTTGGTAGCCAAACCTCCTTTTCTGGCTATTTAGGGTGTCTCCTCTGGGGTATTCTTCAGATAACGAATGCAAGAGCTCACCAGAGTTCCTCTGCACTTCCCTCTTCAACTTATGCCAAGGATCGACAGCTGACTGCTCCAGGACACCTGCCAAACCGCAACAAAGTAGCAAGATGACTACCAGCAACATTGTAGTGCCTAACCCTGCCGGCTTTCTTGACTGCTTCCTGGTGGTGCATGCTCTGAGGGCTGTCTGCCTTCACCCTGCACTGGAAATCCCAAAGAAATCTCCGTGGGTTGACGGAGTCTTCCCCCTGCTAACGCGGGCAACAAACTTCTGCATCACCAGTCCTCTGGGTCCCCATCATCTCGACAAGCGTGGTCCCTGGAACACAGGAGCTATATCCAAGTGACCCCCACAGTCCAGTGATCCTTCAGTCCAAGTTTGGTGGAGGTAAGTCCTTGCCTCCCCACGATAGACTGCAAACCTGTGCACTGCGTGATTTGCAGATGCTCTGGCTTCTGTGCACTTCTCCAAAGATCCCTTTGTGCACAGCCTAGCCTGGGTCCCCAGCACTCTGTCCTGCAGTGCTCAACCCTCTGTGTTGGACTCCGACATCGTGGGACCCTCCTTTGTAACTCTGAGTTGACTCCGGTTCACAAATCTTCTGAGTGCCTGCTCTGGTACTTCTGCAGGTGCTGCCTGCTTCTGTGGGGGCTCTCAGAGTTGCTGAGTGCCCCCTCTGTCTCCTCCTCCAGGAAGCGACATCCTGGTCCTTCCTGGTCCCCAGCAGCACCCAAAAACCTCTACCGCAACCCTTGCAGCTAGCAAGGCTTGTTTGTGATATTTCTGCGTGGAAACACTTCTGCAACATCCAGCACGCAGTGGGACATCTTCCTTCCAAAGGAGAAGTTCCTAGCCCTTTTTGTTTTTGCAGAATCCTTGGCTTATTCCACCCAGAGGCAGTCTCTTTGCACCTTCATCTGGGGCTTCCTGGGCTCCTGCCCCCCCCCCGGACACTATCGCGACTCTTGGACTTGGTCCCCTTGCCTTGCAGGTCCTCCGGTCCAGGAATCCGTCTTCAGTGCTTTGCTGGTGTTTGTGGTTCTTGCAGAATCCCCCTATCACGACTATTGGGCCCTATTGGGGTAGTAGGGGAACATTACTCCTACTTTTCAGGGTCTTGGGGTGGGGTATCTTGGACACCCTGACTGTTTTCTTACAGTCCCAGTGACCCTCAACAAGCTCCCATAAGTCTGGGGTCCATTCGTGATTCGCATTCCACTTTTGGAGTATATGGTTTGTGTTGCCCCTAGACCTATGTTCACCTATTGCATCCTATTGTAATCCTACACTGTTTGCAATACTTTTCTTACTACTACTTACCTGTTTTGGGTTTGTGTACATATAACTTGTGTATATTACTTACCTTCTAACTGAGGGTACTCACTGAGATACTTGTGGCATATTGTCATAAAAATAAAGTACCTTTATTTTTAGTAACTTGTGTTTTCTTATGAGATTGTGCTATATGATATAAGTGGTATAGTAGGAGCCAAGCATGTCTCCTAGTTCAGCCTAATCTGTTTTGCCATAGCTACCTTCTATCAGCCTAAGCTGCTAGAAACACCTCTATTCTACTAATAAGGGATAACTGGACCTGGCACAGGGTGTAAGTACCACAAGGTACTCACTATAAGCCAGGCCAGCCTCCTACATTGGTGGTGAAGCAGTGGGATAAGTACTTGCAACTGCTTTACCACTTTGTCATTTGGTACTTTTCATAAGAGAATCATATACCCAATAGTTCAGTATATGTACACTTAACCAAAAACGTTTACTTTTCTATTCTAAAAGTTTTAGCAAAGTTCTGAAAATTTTTGAAAACTTCTAAAAGTTTTCCCAAAGGTTGAAAAAGTTTTTTCTTTCTGTGCTTTCTAAAGTTCTAAAACGTACTATCATGTCTGTTGTAGAGCCCACTCCCAAAACTGTTAATGCAACATATGAGAGTTTGAACTATAAAAGTTTGAGGGGTCTCTGCCTGGATAGAGGTTTGAGTATAGGTAAGAATCCTACAAAAGAGTTTCTCTTTAACATGCTCATTGTAGATCACCAGAACCAGTCTGGCCTATCTCAGGAGAGGTTAGAAAATGGGAAGCTTCCCAGTCTGACTCAGAGGAGTTCCATGAGGAAGCTGGGGAGGGTTCTTACAAAGTCTTGCCCCCTAGCAGGGCACCCAGTGACACTGGTAGTGTTAGAGGGTCCCACACCAGCAGGGCATCTTTCACCCCTGGAGGCCAGGTTACTAGGGTCCAGACAGTTAGGGACAGGTCTCCCTCTGAAACTTCCCACATTTCTTCTGTGTCTAAACATTCCCAACCCACCCACCCTGGGCATAACTTGTTGGAAAGGGAACTCAAAACGTTGAGGGTTGAAGAGACCAGACTGAAGCTTAAACAGCAGCAGCTGGCCTTAGATAGGGAATCCCTAGACATAGAGAAGGAAAGACAGAGGTTGGGGTTAGTTCCCCATGGTGGCAGCAGCAGTATTTCTGATAGCAATCCTGTTAAAGAGCAAGATTCCAGGAATCTGCACAAGATAGTCCCCCCCCCTTACTAGGAGGGGGATGACATTAATAAGTGGGTTGCTGCACTTGAGAGGGCCTGTATGGTACAGTTGGTCCCTCAAAGGAAGTGGGCTGCTATTTTGTGGCTATCTTTCACTGGAAAGGGTAGGGATAGGCTCCTTAGTGTCAGAGAAACCGATGCCAATAATTGCAAAGTTTTGAAAGATGCCCTCTTGGATGGATTTGGCTTAACCACTGAACAATACAGGATTAAGTTCAGAGACACCAGAAAAGAGTCTTCTCAAGACTGGACAGATTTTGTGGACTGTTCAGTGAAGGCCTTGGAAGGGTGGTTGCATGGCAGTAAAGTTTCTGACGATGAAAGCCTGTATAATCTTATTCTGAGAGAGCATATTCTTAACAATTGTGTGTCTGACTTGTACCAATAACTAGTGGACTCTGATCTGATCTGACCTCTCCCCAAGAATTGGGAAAGAAGGCAGACAAATGGGTCAGAACAAGGGTGAACAGAAAAGTTCATACAGGGGGTGACAAGAATGGCAAGAAGAAGGATGGTAAGTCTTCTGAGAAGAGTAGGGACAAACGTAAGCATTCTGAGTCTTCATCGGGCCCACAAAAATCCTCTGGGGGAGGTGGGTCCAAATCGTCTTCTAACAATAATAAGAAAAAGCCTTGGTGTTATTTGTGTAAAGTCAAAGGCCATTGGGCAAGTGATACCACTTGTCCAAAGAAAAACACCAAACCTTCCACCACCACAACCCCTGCTGCAAATTCTAGTGCCCCTAGAAATAGCAGTGGTGGTGGGAAATCTACTACTAATAGCCAATCCAAGGGTGTAGCTGGGCTCACTATTGGCAATGTAGTTGGGGTTGGTCTTGTTAAGGAGACCACAGAGGCTGGTTTAGTCTCTGATGGCGGCATTGATTTTGCCACCTTGGTTGCTTGTCCCCTTAATATGGGTAAGTACAAGCAACTTCCCCTAATCAATGGTGTTGAGGTTGAGGCCTACAGGGACACAGGAGCGAGTGTAACTATGGTGATAGAAAAACTGGTCCACCCTGATCAACACCTACTTGGTCAGCAGTACCAAGTGACAGACGCTCATAACAACACACTTAGCCACCCCATGGCTGTTGTGAATCTCAACTGGGGGGGTTACTGGTCCAAAGAAAGTAGTGGTAGCCACTGATTTACCTGTAGACTGTCTACTAGGAAACGATTTGGAGACATCAGCTTAAGCAGAAGTGGAGTTGGAGGCCCATGCAGCAATGCTGGGCATTCCTGGGCATATATTTGCTTTGACAAGGGCTCAGGCCAAGAAGCAAAAAGGACAGGGTGAATTGAATCCTGGAACAATGGACCAAGTGCTCCCTAAAGCTAGGGGTAGAAAGGGTAAATCCCTACCCACTATCCCTCCCTCTACAGATGATTCCCCTTTTGAAGAAGAGGAATTCTCTCCATGTGCAGAACCTACACCAGAGGAGCTGGCAGCAGACACTGCTGAGCTTTTGGGTGGAGGGGGGCCTGCCAGGGAAGAGCTGAGTGTGGCACAGCAAACCTGTCCCACATTAGAGGGTCTCAGACAGCAAGCTGTCAAACAGCAGAATGGGGATGTCAGTGACAGTCATAGGGTGTACTGGGAAGACAACCTCTTGTACACAGAGTCAAGGGACCCAAAACCTGGAGATGCCAGGAGACTAGTCATTCTCCTGCAGTACAGAGAGTTTCTTCTCACCCTAGCACATAACATTCCTTTAGCTGGGCATTTGGGCCAGACGAAAACTTGGGAAAGACTTGTCCCCTTGTTTCACTGGCCTCATATGTCAGAGGACACAAAAGACTTTGTAAATCTTGTGTGACCTGCCAAGCCAGTGGCAATACTGGTGGCACTCCAAAGGCCCCTCTAATTCCACTTCCAGTGGTTGGGGTGCCCTTTGAAAGGATAGGGGTTGACATAGTTGGCCCCCTTGACCCTCAAACTGCTTCAGGCAATAGATTTATCTTGGTGGTAGTGGACCATGCCACAAGATATCCTGAAGCCATACTTTTAAGGACCACTACAGCTCCTGCAGTGGCAAAGGCCCTCCTAGGAATCTTTTCCAGGGTGGGTTTTCCTAAAGAGGTGGTGTCAGACAGAGGTAGCAACTTCATGTCTGCATACCTAAAAGCAACGTGGAAGGAGTGTGGTGTTACCTACAAGTTCACCACCCCTTACCATCCACAAACAAATGGTCTGGTTGAGAGGGTTAATAAAACTCTCAAAGGTATGATAATGAGACTCCATGAAAAACTCAGGAGGGGATGGGATTTCCTGTTACTTTGCCTCCTTTTTGTTTACAGGGAGGTACCCCAGAAAGGAGTGGGCTTCAGCCCCTTTGAACTCCTCTTTGGGCACCCTGTAAGAGGCCCACTTGCTCTTGTGAAGGAGGGTTGGGAACAATCTTTAAAAGCTCCTAAACAGGATTTAGTGGACTATGTACTTGGCCTAAGATCCTGAATGGCTGAGTATATGAAAAAGGCCAGTAAAAACCTTCAGGCCAGCCAAGAGCTACAAAAGCAATGGCATGACCAGAAGACTGTCCTGATCCAGTACCAACCAGGACAGAAGGTGTGGGTATTGGAGCCTGTGGCCCCAAGAGCACTCCAAGACAAATGGAGTGGACCCCTTCTCATAGTTGAAAAGAAGGGTGAGGTTACCTATTTGGTAGACCTGGGCACTGCCAGGAGTCCCCTTAGAGTGATTCATGTCAACCGCCTAAAACCCTACTATGACAGGGCTGATCTCACCCTGCTCATGGCAACAGATGAGGGACAGGAAGAAGAGAGTGGCCCTCTCCCTGATCTCTTCTCCACCACTGAAAGAGATGCCTTAGTGGGGGGGGGGGTAGTTTTAGCAGATTTTCTGACTGCAGAACATAAAGACAACTGCATCAATCTCCTAAGCCAATTTTCAGACCTCTTTTCACTTGTACCAGGTACAACATCCTGGTGTGAACATACAATTGACACTGGAGACAGCCTGCCTGTCAAAAGTAAAATGTATAGGCAGCCTGGCCATGTCAGGGACTGCATTAAACAAAAGGTGCAGAAAATGTTGGATTTAGGGGTGATTGAACCTTCTGAAAGCCCCTGGGCTAGCCCAGTTGTGATTGTACCAAAACCTCACACCAAAGATGAAAAGAGAGAGATGAGGTTTTGTGTAGATTACAGAGGGCTCAATCAGGTAACCAATACTGATGCTCACCCTATACCCAGGGCAGATGAGCTCATTGATACACTGGCTTCTGCCAAGTATCTTAGCACTTTTGATCTAACTGCAGGGTATTGGCAGATTAGATTGGCAGAAGATGCTAAACCCAAGACTGCATTTTCTACCATTGGAGGGCACTACCAATTCACAGTAATGCCCTTTGGTTTGAAAAATGCACCTGCCACTTTTCAGAGGTTGGTGAATACAGTCCTGCAAGGGTTGGAGGCTTTCAGTGCAGCATATCTAGATGATATTGCTGTCTTTAGCTCAATCTGGGATGATCACCTGGTCCACCTATGGAAAGTTTTGGAGGCCCTGCAAAAGGCAGGCCTCACTATCAAGGCCTCAAAGTGCCAGATAGGGCAGGGGAAAGTGGTTTATCTGGGCCACCTGGTTGGTGTAGAACAGATTGCACCACTACAGGGGAAAATCCAAACTATCCTAGATTGGGTTCCCCCTACAACTCAGACCTAAGTGAGAGCCTTTTTAGGCCTCACAGGGTACTACAGGAGATTCATCAAGAATTATGGCTCCATAGCAGCCCTTCTTAATGAACTCACTAGCAAGAAAATGCCTAAGAAGGTATTATGGACAGCCAGCTGTCAGAAAGCTTTTGAGGAGCTCGAACAGGCCATGTGCTCTGCACCTGTCATAAAAAGCCCATGTTACTCTAAGAAATTCATTGTTCAAACTGATGCATCTGAATTAGGGGTAGGGGCATTACTATCACAACTTAATTTCCTGGGGCCAGGATCAACCAGTTGCTTTTATCAGCAGAATGTTGACCCCTAGAGAAAAGTGTTGGTCTGCCATACAGAGGGAGCCCTTTGCTGTGGTCTGGGCACTGAAAAAGTTGAGACCATACCTGTTTGGTACTCACTTTATTGTTCAGACAGACCACAAACCTCTACTTTGGCTAAAGCAAATGAAAGGTGAAAACCCTAAATTGTTGAGGTGGTCCATATATCTACAGAGAATGGACTGTACAGTGGAACATAGACCTGGGAGTACCCACTCCAATGCAGATGGACCCTCCAGATATTTCCACTTAGACAATGAAGACTCATCTGGACAAGGCTAGTCTTATTGTCCTTCGTTTGGGGGGGGAGGGGTTGTAGAGGAAAGTACCATCTTGCCTGGCATGTTACCCCCATTTTCACTGTATGTATGTTGTTGTAGCCCTTGTGTCACTGGGATCCTGCTAGGCAGGACCCCAGTGCTCATAGCATGTGCCCTTTATGTGTTCCCTGTGTGGTGCCTAGCTGTATCAATGAGGCTCTGCTAACCAGAACCTCAGTGTTTATGCTCTCTCTGCTTTCTAAATTTGTCACTGCAGGCTAGTGACTAAATTTACCAATTCTCATTGGCACACTGGTACACCCATAGATTTCCCTTGTATATGGTACTTAGGCGCCCAGGGTATTGGGGTTCCAGGAGATACCTATGGGCTGCAGCATTTCTTTTGCCACCCATAGGGAGCTCAGGCAATTCTTACACAGGCCTGCCACTGCAGCCTGAGTGAAATAACGTCCATGTTATTTCACAGCCATTTTTCACTGCACATAAGTAACTTATAAGTCACCTATATGTCTAACCCTCACTTGGTGAAGGTTGGGTGCCAAGTTACTTAGTGTGTGGGCACCCTGGCACTAGCCAAGGTGCCCCCACATCGTTCAGGGCAATTTCCCCGGACTTTGTGAGTGCGGGGACACCATTACACATGTGCACTATACATAGGTCATTACCTATGTATAACGTCACAATGGTAACTCCGAACATGGCCATGTAACATGTCTAAGATCATGGAATTGTCACCCCAATATAATTGGGGGGACAATTCCATGATCCCCAGGGTCTCTAGCACAGAACCTGGGTACTGCCAAACTGCCTTTCTGGGGTTTCCACTGCAGCTGCTGCTGCTGCCAACCCCTCAGACAGGATTCTGCCCTCCTGGGGTCTGGACAGCCCCGGCCCAGGAAGGCAGGACAAAGGATTTCCTCTGAGAGAGGGTGTTACACCCTCTCCCTTTGGAAATAGGTGTGAAGGGCTGGGGAGGAGTCTTTGGAAATGCTTTGATGGGCACAGAGGGTGCCCATATCTGCATAAGCCAGTCTACACCAGTTCAGGGATCCCCCAGCCCTGCTCTGGTGTGAAACTGGACAAAGGAAAGGGGAGTGACCACTCCCCTGAACAGTACCTCCCAGGGGAGGTGCCCAGAGCTCCTCCAGTGTGTCTCAGACCTCTGCCATCTTGGATTCAGAGGTGTTGGGGGCACACTGGACTGCTCTGAGTGGCCAGTGCCAGCAGGTGACATCAGAGACCCCCCTCTGATAGGCTCTTACCTCTCTTGGTAGCCAATCCTCCTTTCTTGGTAGCCAAACCTCCTTTTCTGGCTATTTAGCATCTCTCCTCTGGGGTATTCTTCAGATAATGAATGCAAGAGCTCACCAGAGTTCCGCTGCACTTCCCTCTTCGCCTTCTGCCAAGGATCGACCGCTGACTGCTCCAGGACGCCTGCAAAACCGCAGCAAAGTAGCAAGACGACTACCAGCAACATTGTAGCGCCTAATCCTACCAGCTTTCTCGACTGCTTCCTGGTGGTGCATGCTTTGAGGGCTGTCTGCCTTCACCCTGCACTGGAAATCCCGAAGAAATCTCCCGTGGGTTGACGGAGTCTTCCCCCTGCTAATGCAGGCACCAAACTTCTGCATCACCAGTCCTCTGGGTCCCCTCTTATTTCAACGAGTGTGGTCCCTGGAACACAGGAGCTATATCCAAGTGACCCCCACAGTCCAGTGATCCTTCAGTCCAAGTTTGGTGGAGGTAAATCCTTGCCTCCCCACGCTAGACTGCAAACCTGTGTACTGTGTGATTTTCAGCTGCTCCGGCTTCTGTGCACTTCTCCAAGGATCACTTTGTACAAAGTCTAGCCTGGGTCCCCAGCACTCCGTGGGACCCTCTGTGACTCTGAGTTGACTTCGGTTCACATATCTTCTAAGTGACTGCTCTGGTACTTCTGCAGGTGCTGCCTGCTTCTGTGGGGGCTCTATAAGTTGCTGAGCGCCCCTCTGTCTCCTCCTCCAAGGGGAGATATCCTGGTCCTTCCTGGTCCCCAGCAGCACCCAAAAACCTCTACCCCAACCCTTGCAGCTAGCAAGGCTTGTTTGTGATATTTCTGCGTGGAAACACTTCTGCAACATCCAGCACGCCATGGGACATCTTCCATCCAAAGAAGAAGTTCCTAGCCCTTTTCGTTGTTGCAGAATCCTTGGCTTCTTCCACCCAGAGGCAGCCTCTTTGCACCTTCATCTGGGGTTTCCTGGGCTCCTGCCCCCCCGGACACTATCACGACTCTTGGACTTGGTCCCCTTGCCTTGCAGGTTCTCAGGTCCAGGAATCCATCTTCAGTGCTTTGCTGGTGTTTGTGGTTCTTGCAGAATCCCCCTATCACGACTATTATGCCCTATTGGGGTAGTAGGGGAACTTTACTCCTACTTTTCAGGGTCTTGGGGTGGGGTATCTTGGACACCCTGACTGTTTTCTTACAGTCCCAGCGACCCTCTACAAGCTCCCATAGTTCTGGGGTCCATTCGTGATTCACATTCCACTTTTGGAGTATATGGTTTGTGTTGCCCCTAGACATATGTTCACCTATTGCATCCTATTGTAATCCTACACTGTTTGCATTACTTTTCTTACTACTACTTACCTGTTTTGGGTTTGTGTACATATAACTTGTGTATATTACTTACCTTCTAACTGAGGGTACTCACTGAGATACTTGTGGGATATTGTCATAAAAATAAAGTACCTTAATTTTTAGTAACTCTGAGTATTGTGTTTTCTTATGATATTGTGCTATATGATATCAGTGGTATAATAGGATCTTTGCTTGTCTCCTAGTTCAGCCTAAGCTGCTGTCCCATAGCTACCTTCTATCAGCCTAAGCTGATAGAAACACCTCTATTCTACCAATAAGGGATAACTGGACCTGGCACAGGGTGTAAGTACCACAAGGTACCCACTATAAGCCAGGCCAGCCTCCTACAAGTGGTAATTTCTCATTCTTAGTCTTGTAGACAGTGCTGCAGCTGCTTCTCTGGTCCCAGTGGTAATTCCTCATTCTAAGTCCTCTAGACAGTGCTGCAGCTGCTTCTCTGGTCCCAGTGATAATTACTCATTTGTTGTCCTCTAGGAAATTTTTCAAGCTGCTTCACTGGTCCCCTCTGTAATTCCTCATTCTAATGCAACTAGACAATGCTGCAAGCTGCTTCTCTGAACCCATCGGTAATTACCCGATGTAAGTCGTTTAGGCAGTGCTGCTAGCTGCTTCTCTGGTCCCAGTGGTAATGCCTCATTCTAAGTCCTCTAGATAGCGCTGCCAGCTGCCTCTCTGGCCCCAGTATTAATTCCACATTAACAGTTCTGTAGACAATGTGGCAGCTGCTTCTCTGGTCCCAATGGTTATTTCTCATTATAAATCTCCACACAGTGCTGCAGTTGCTTCTCTGGTCCAGTCGGTAAGTCCTCATTCTAAGTCCTCTAGACAATGTTGCACGCTGCTCTCTGGTCCAATCTGTAATTCCTCATTCTAGGTCCTCTAGGCAGTGCTGCTAGCTGCTTCTCTGGTCAGTGTGGTAATTCCTCATTCTAAGTCCCCTAGAGAGTGCTTCTAGCTGCTTCTCTGGTCCCGTTGGTAATTCCTCTTTCTAAGTCATCCAGACAGTGCTGCTAGCTGCTTCTTTGGTCTCAGTGGTCATTCATCATTCTTAGTCCTGTAGACAATGATGCAGCTGCTTCTCTGGACCCAATGCCAATTCCTCATTCTGAGTCCTCAACATGGTGCTGCAGCTGCTTCTCAGATCCCATTGGCAATTCCTCATTCTTAGGCCTCTAGGAAGTGCTGCTAGCTGCTTCTCCTGTCCCATTAGTAATTCCTCATTCAAAGTCCTCTAGAAGATGCTGCAAGCTGCTTCTATGGTCCCATCAGTATTTCCTAATTCTAAGTCCTCTAGGCAGTGCTGTTAGCTGCTTCTCTGGTCCCAGTTGTAATTCATCATTCTATGTCCTCTAGACAGTGCTGCTAGCTGCTTCTCTGGTCCAAGTGGTAATTCCTGAATCTTAGTCCTGTAGACAATGCTGCAGTTGCTTCTCTGATCCCAGTGGTAATTCCTCATTCCAAGTCCTCTAGATAGTGCTACTTTTCTGGTCCCAGTGGTAATTCCTCATTCTTTGTCATCTAGAAAGTGCTGCTAGCTGCTTCTCTGGTCCCCATGGTACTTCCTCATTCTAAGTCCTCTAGAAAAAGCTGCAAGCTGTTTCTCTGGTCCGGTCAGACATTCCTCATTCTAAGTCTTGTAGAGAGTGCTGCTAGCTGTTTCTATGGTCCCACTGGTAGTTCCTCATTTTAAGTACTCTAGACAGTGCTGTTAGCTGCTTCTCTGGTCCCAGTAGCAATTCCTCATTCTTAGTCCTATAGAGAATGCTGCAGCTGCTTCTCTGGAACCAGGGGTAATTCGTCATTCTAAGACCTCCACACAGTGCTGCCGCTGCTTCTCTGATCCCAGTGGTAATTCTTCATTCTTAGTCCTCTAGGAAGTGCTTTTAGCTGCTTCTCTGGTCCAGTCAGTAATTCCTCAATCTAAGTCCTATAGACAATGCTGCAAGCCGCTTCTCTGGTCCCGTCTGTAATTCCTCATTCTAAGTCCTCTCTGCAGTGCTGCTAGTTGCTTCTCTGGTCCCTGTGGTACTTCCTCATTCTAAGCCCTCTAGACAGTGCTGCTAGCTGCTTCTCTGGTCCCAGTGGTAATTCTTCATTCTAAGTCCTGCAGACAAGGCGGCAGCTGCTTCTCTGGTCCCAGTGTTAATTCCTCATTCGTAGTCCTGTAGACAATGCAACAGCTGCTTTTCTGATCACAGTGATAATTCCTCATTCTAAGTCCTATAGACAGTGTTGCAGCTGCTTCTCTGGTCCCAGTGGGAATTCCTCATTCTTAGTCCTCTAGGAAGTGCTACTAGCTGCTTCTCTGCTCCTGTCGGTAATTCCTCATTCTAGGTTTTCTAGACAATGCTGCAACCTGCTTCTCTGGTCCTGTCGGTAATTCCTCATTCTACGTCCTCTAGGTATTGCTGCTAGCTGTTTCTCTGGTCCTAGTGGCAATTCCTCATTCTTAGTCCTCCAGGAAGTGCTACTAGCTGCTTCTCTGCTCCTGTCGGTAATTCCTCATTCTAAGTCTTCTAGACAATGCTCAAGCTGCTTCTCTGGTCCTGTCAGTAATTCCTCATTCTAAATCCTCTAGGCATTGCTGCTAGCTGCTTCTCTGGTCCCAGTGGCAATTCCTTATTTTTAGTCCTGTGGACAATGCTGCAGCTGCTTCTCTGGTTCCAGTGGTAATTCTGCATTCCTAGTCCTCCAAACAGTGCTGCAGCTGCGTCTTTGTTCATACATTCACTACACTCCAAACAAAAACACATAGGTAAAAGACATTGCCATTTACAATGCCAATAGCTCTAACTCTCACAAATGCGAAACCTATCACATTGCAAATGCTTGTTTTCTTCTTACTTCCTTCTTTTGCCGAGAGTCCTCTCTGTCAATTTTCCAAATATTACATTTTAAATTTGGAGTTCCTTCAGCTGTGCTGAGAGGGTTTATGACTGTCTCTTTCATAGAGAGGTAGGAAAGATAGCAGCAGTGAGCCTTAGCACTGGGTTCTGACGTAGTTCTCTTGTGTGATGAGAGATGAGCCAAGACATCCCAATAATGTGTGATATTGCAATTACAAAATCAAAGCTACACTAAGGCACCAGCGTGGGCTGGCTGTGCATGGGGGAGGGGAGAGGTGTGGGGGCAGTGAGGCACATTAGCCAGCAAATAGAGGCAGATGTCCTCTCCTGCCTGCATGCTGCTGCTCCCTCACAAGTTGGACAGGAACAGAATCTAAAATAAGTTTCCCCTTTTGACCAATGAGATAGCAAAAATAGTGGCCACTTTTTTCAAATTGTAGTAAAGAGACACTGTATATGTATTTTGCAAGGTATGCACCTGTGCTTACTTCAGGGAATGTTTGTGGTATTATCTGTGAATAACAACAGTAAAAACAGCTCACTAGACCATAACACAGGCCCATAAACAACAAGAACCCGGCCCACACACAAACCTGTCAGGACTCCCATTCTAGCACTGCCAGTTTACCTTATATGCCAGTCCCTCCCTTCCCCCTTTTGAAAAATGGAGACTCTAGCCTAACAAAGCCCCTGGGACCAACAAGGCAGAGCGTGAAGGCATCAAGGCAAGAAGCAGACACTCCTACCAGCACAGAAGGTATGACTCCCGTGAATCCAAAGTCAGGCAGAAAAGCATGCAGGCCCTCTCCAAACCATGCAGATGATCAGAGGTGAAAAGAGTAGGCGGTGTTTGCATGCAAGTAAGAGCGGAGTGAGTCTGGGGACCCGTGCAGGGGTGGAGGTGAGGGGGGCTGCTTCAGGTTACATCGGGAAATAATTCAGCCACAGCCATTTAGTGTAAAAGGTCATTTATTAAGACAGGATTGCAACAAGCAACACAAACTTTAACTTTTACTCCGAAAAACCGCAACTTTAATAACGCCCTCCCTTTTTACATCTCCTCTTTTCCTTTCATGCCCCATTTAGTTCGTGCGTACCCCCACTCACAGCCTTCACCTGCTTGTTTATTCGCTGGAAGGGTGGCCAAGCCCGCATCTGACTCACCACCCTCCCCCATCTACTGCCCGCTCCTTCCTGCAACCTGCCCTAACTGACGATCCGCCCCCTTACCCCCTCTTTCATTTAACTCATACTTCATACCTCTCCCATCTCCCTTCCTTTGCCGGGTGGGTGAGTGGCCAAACTAACCGGGCGATGGGCTGCGCGGAAAGAGGCCGGTCCCTCCCCCCACACCCCTTTTATCCCCACCCTCGCATCCCACCCCCACTTACCTAGGAGGCAATCCTGTCCCGGCTCTGTCACTTCCCCTTCCCGAAAGAGCCCGCGGAGAGACTAGAGCGGGGCTCTTTCTCTCCACGGGCCCCTCCAGTGTAGCAATGCAGAGAGAAGATGGGAGCCACTTTAAGAGGAAAATGTTGCTAAATGCTGCTCTAACTGAAGAGCACTGCTCATCCATATGCACTGTTGAAAAACAGGGATACATTTAATGACCCACGACCGTCTGTAAAACGAGAGTCTAAGAATAAAAGATTACTCTGCCACGTGGATTTGAGACCTCTGTAGCCACTGATCAGAGTTTAAAGAGGACAAAAAAAAAAAACAGGAGAGAGCACGACAAAATCAGGAAATCACCTAAAACCGGGCGAGACGATAACTTTATAAATATTTTACAGTAAATACCAAGCCCTGAGAAAGGCAAAAGTTTCAAAAGAAGGAAAGCAAGCATTGGAGGGCTAATGATGAAACTTGGGAAGCTCTGCTCCCTAAGTATAGAGCGCCTCGCTCAAGCTAATCAAGAGCATGGCCCGTGATCCCGGTGGTCTGGTGAAGTCATGTGGCACAAAGGAACCGGCTGTGCCCATCTGCTAACTAGGAGATCTGCAACCCTCCCATCCAATAGAAATACCATTAAGGGCAACAATGGTAGTGAAAAATCCTTTTCTCAGACCTTCCCCAAAGTCTGGAAAATACTCCCTGACCCAACCTCCATCATTAAACAACACAGAAACTCCAACCTCCACATAACGTGTTCTTCAAGCAACAACACAAGCTAGGTGGAACAAAGCTAAAATGTAGCAAAATTAAGGTGGATGATAAATATTATCGAATCAGAGGCCAATGTCAATATTGAACTCAAGAGCTACTGTGACTGTTGTACTTGGGTGTGAGGAGTTCCTAGCAGGGGCACGAACTGCAATGCGGTAAAGCCGCATCCCTCGCTGACCTTGCTAGAAACTTTATCGTTCATTTTCCACCCATAACATGGATTGTAATAGTTTCTTTTTATGTACAGCTGAGCTGGCTGGGGTATGCGTTATTTGTTCTTCATTAACCGGGCTATTAAAACAAACAATAAAACAAAAAAACAAATAAATTAAAATAAATAACTACTCCTATGTTCTCGAGCCAGGGAGTACCCGTACGGTCGAGGGAGGGGCCTAGATCTAGACAAATCCGCCAACCCAAGTTCTTACTCAGAAGGGGAAAACTGGAAGGACAGTGAAGATGATGATGGAAAAGTGATTAATGAAGAAGCGAGACCGCTACCAGCTGTGTCAATGGTCTAGGATCCGGAGGCTGACAGGCTCGTGCGACCCTGGAAGCTGCCGATGTAAGTGACGGAACTATGACACTACAGGTGAAATGCTTAAATCTATTTTTTTATTAGTGAGTTAATACTGCGAGGAGCCAAACTGTATTTTTTTAAGTGTTTCAAGCAACTAAACCATCCCCAGGGGCACAGGTTTATAAGTCTTTCTAAACGAAGATGAAAACCTCGCCACGCTGTCATTGAGAGGTCCTGAAAGTTATTTATCGGAGTTCAGCAAAAGTAAAAAGTAATCAGTGTTTTTGTTTTTAATACTCTCGACGGTTCGAGCCTGGTTTCTGTGACACCCTCTTCCTGGATTATCGTGCACTTCACAAATTTCAACACAACTCCCTTTACACAATGTGTAATTTTAATTGAGCATCAGATCTCAGACCACTTGTAAGAAACTCGGCTGAATATGCGTCTTTTAAAACTACTCACTGATCTTGTTCGACATAACAAAATTGGCTGTAATATGTATAGTACACGGGACAAACTAACAACGCTTGGTTCACTTAGGGCAGCATAGTCCTGTCTTTCAGACTGGGGAAACTATCACGCTCGAGAGATGTCAATTGCATAATCTAATGTACGAAATTGAAACAGAAGTGCTCATGAACGAACCTTTGTTAAATCTGAAAGAGTCCGTGTCATATTTTTACATGATGCTTGCTGTGTCGTTTACATGATTACTCTGAGAATGGCTTGACCATTAGACCTAAGCTGGGCCGCTGGCTTTGCTCTTCCGCCAGTCTCCCGGTTTGACCGTGAGAGTGCAGCAAGATATTTCTGTAGATGGGGAGCATTTATATTTTTTAGTGATTATGACATCATTAAAAGATATTTCGCACAACAGCCAATTCTGGCTTCAGCCCCTAGATGGCAGCCGGAAAGCAAAAATCTGTCTGTTTTTTTTTTTTTTTGTTCTAGTAAATCACTCTTTTCCATCACTTAAATTAACTTAATTTTCACACAACCGCTTTGTTTTAGGCAGGCTTCTAAACCTTCAGTCTTAATGATTGACATTGTCCTCATGATTTATAATATACGTTTTATTATTGTTTATGATAAATGTATCAAGATAATGCTCATTTTTACTACCGCTGCATATATGTAAAGGTGGATTTGTTTAGCTCTTTCCTTAGTTGAAATCTTAAAAGGAAACCATCAACAGCACAATTTATGTATCTTTTCCTAGAAAAGCAAGAATAATTATTTCGTGGTTTACGTCATAAGTCACGTGATCTAAATAATTAGCCCAAGACCTGACAAATATAACGGTCTAATGTGCTTAAAAATAGGTACAATGTTTATACTGACACAAAGAGGATTCTAACAGCAACACCATAACAAATTACGATTTGTAGTGAAAAATCCAATAGATTTACACAATAGTGAGAATATCAGAAATGATAAACATTCGCACAATTAATTTTCCCAAAACCATAAACATTAAGGGGAATATCAGCCCTTCTACGTCAATAGTTCCTCCACCTTTCCCCCCAGAGAATGTTTTACACAGTTCTTAATTTGATCCTTTGGGGGGCATCAGCACTTATTTTTGAGGGGCGGCATTTATTTTTCTGCATCACGCATGTATTGTGAGCAAAAGCCACATATGAAAAGACGGAGGAAGAGAAGGACTTAAAAGCGTCACAAAGGAAGAAAGTTGTACCAGTGAGCTGAAGGGGCAAGGACTGGCCGTAAATGGATTAATGGCCCCTAGATGGCTTTAAGATTACGCTGCCTCAGTTTTCTTTGCTCACATTTTTAATTGCGGCAGCTGCAGGCTTCAGAGGAGAGCTTTGGGCACCGGTACGTTTTTATTTACAAGTTAAGCACTGTTTTTACAGTCTTCTGAGGTCACAATAAAAGATAATTACATCATCTGAATAATGCCAAATAAGGAAATAAATGTCATCAGCTGGAAGAGGCCAAGGCTCGCTCACCTGAATCCCACACATACTGTGATGTCAGGGACGATGACATTTTCCATGACGCACACGATCTGCCTGTCTTTCAGCTGTGGTTAGTTTGTATGTAAGGATGTAACACAAGCCCCTGCAGTGCAAGGGGAGGGGGGATTCTTCGGGGCCCCCACACCATTCAGAGGCAGTGTCAGACTGGGGCAGAAAATAGGTCTGGGCATCAAAATAAAAGTGGACCTAAATAGTGTATCATATAGCTAAAAACAGAGGGCCACATATGTAAATCAGGCCAGTTTTTAACTTTTAAAGACACACTGTATGGAATTTTTGCAAGGTCAGGAGACGGCATGCACTTCTGCTTGTTACAAGCAATGTTTGTGGTGATATCAGGAAATTGAACAGTAAAAACTGGCCCATTGGTCATACACCTGGCCCACGAACTCCTATGAAAATGGCCCACACACTCAACTGTTAGAACAGCCCATCGGATGCTGCCTGATTGCACTATAAGCCAGTCCGACCTTTTTCAAAGGGTCCCCAGTCAGCCCATGGCCAATGAATACCTGTGAGATATGGGTGACACAGGGGCCCCTCTTTAAATGCTGCAGGGGATCCTCATAATTTTATGTCACATCCCTTGTTGTACAGTACAGCACTGTACCACCTTCTTTGAAATGTGCCACATTGCATTCTTTGCAGTAATGTGTGTAGCTGGTTTACATGTGCTCCAGAGATTAAGGGCCTCAATACGAGTTGGGTGTCAGCCAAGCCGACCATCAAACTTGCAGGGAAATCACCTCCGTCAACCCGGTGGCATCCCCCCACGCATATTACAATGTTCCAGTTGGGCTGGCCCGTGGGAATATTGTATTATGCGTTCCCACTGGGCTGGCCAGTGGGAACAGTACTACAGTATTAGCCGAGGTTCCCTTAAGGAAGCTATGGTATTAAGGGACCAAAGCCAATACCATAGCACATGGAAAGGCTGATGGAAAGGTGAGTTGTAATCAGCATGGCTGCGCTGAGTTCAGCGTACAACTCAGCCTGCCGTCAGCCTGTCGGGAATGTTGTTCCTGGCGGTGATGGTGGCAATGGTGGCCTTCAGACGGGTCTAGCCACCAGGGTTGTAATGTGGCGGTTGGACCACCTGGATTGCAGCGGTCCAACTGTCACCATGAGTTTGGCGGTACTCAGACCACCACACTCGTAATGAGGCCTTAAGTAATTTTCACCGGCATTTGCACTGACCAGTTGGTGGGCAGTGATGTACAACTGGGGCAAATGAAATATGCAAATGTCATAATACTCTGGTAGTTCGTGCAAATTCTGTTGGCAAACTAATTGGTCATAGCATGTCACCACATGTATATCTTAATGCTGCGGGTTCAGATGAATTTGCACATTTCTGTGCTGTATACAGTGTGCCTGCGCCAGCATACTTCCCATGTTTGTGCTTCTGTGGGTGGGTTTGTTTGCAGACTAAGGGCCAGATTTACAAGACCCAATTGCCTCTTAGTGCCACACTAGCCTCATTTTATTTTATGCTAATGAGGCATTAAGGAGGCCATTCTCCTTCGCCATATTTACAAAATGGCACAATGCTAGCATTGCTCCACTTTGTAACCCCTTGCACCACATTATGCCTGTGCCAGGCATAATGTATACAAGGGAGGCATTCCCCCGCAGGGAGGCATTCCCCCGCAGGGAGGCACGTAAAAATGGTGCAGTAAAATTTACAACATTTCACGGTGCCATTTTTAGCGTCATTTTTAATGCCTGCTCAGAGCAAGCGTTAAAATGATGTGCCTATTACTTTCAATGGGCCTCTCATTACTTTGCAGGATTATCGCCACAATTGATGGCGCTAATCCTGCAAAGTACCACAGTAGCATCATAAATTCTGATGCTATTGTTCTGAAGTGCGCCATGTGCGCTGTATTGCAAATACGGCACACACATGTGCCGTTAGGGGGGCATAGAGGGACGCAAGAAAAGTGGTGCATCACAGCTGATGCAGCTCTTTCTTGTAAATCTGGCCTTACAGGTCATCACTGTTCAGCAACAGGGCCCGGTTGTGGCATGGCTATGGTAAGGTGGTTGTGTGAGGTGTGGCACAGAGTCTCCTCAATATGTTGCCATTTAACTCATACTGTAAACAGTTAATGGCTGGCATTCTTTAAAAGTAGTGCTGTGCAACATTGCCATTTAATTGGACTGGCCTCTATTCGAGCGGGCATTGTAGGCCGGCTTTGAAAGCCCAGGGCCACTCCTGGTACCTATCACTTTCCTAGCTCCCTTAGAATAATTGCAGCCATCTCAAGGGGCTCAGGAAAAAGAGAAAGGGGTCGCGGAGGGATGGATGGAGACTGGGGCGGCTCCTCCATTAGGGCGGAGGAGCATCACCCCCCTGCTAGCAGCAACTGCTGCAAATCCTTTCACAAGGAAAGGATAATAAACTGTTTTTATTATCCTTTCCTTGTGAAAGGGGCTGGGCATTGGGGTGACGAGCAGAGAGGAGTGCACTGTGCACTCCCCTTAGAACGCATGTGTGTTTGGCCGGCCGTCTCGGGCCGGCCAAACACACATGGGCATAGGGCTCTCTCCAGCCCAGCAACCTGGTGGCTGGTCTGGAGAGAGCCTGCACAGTCTGCCTGGGAGCACCCTAGCTGGGTGCCCCCAACCGATCCTGACGCTGCTTTGAACAGCATAAGGATTGGCCTCAGGGCAGGCTGGGAGCCTGTGCCTGTGTGCAGCAGAGAAGCAGTGGAGCAGCGTGGCGTGGGAGCAGAGGTACGTTTTTTGATTTTTTTAATCAAATGTTATTAATTCCTCCCGTGCCGCCCGGCCCCCAGGAATTCCTGCGAGCCACGACTGGATGGAGAGAGAGTGAGGGATCAGAGAGGCAGAAGGGAGAATGGATGTATGGAAAGAGAGAGGGGATGGAAGTGAGGCTCGCTTGAGCATTTTTGCGAGGGCTGCTTTTGGTCTGCTAGTCTGGTCATGCCGTTGTGGCCCTAACTCACAAGTTGAATTCACTTGAAAAATTAAGATCCCTAAACTTGATTTTTGACCTCACCTTTTAAATTTTTTTCAGTTCCTGCTTTCATTTGAGTTTAGATTCATGTTAATTTTAAGAGAGACTTTTTTATCCATGCCCATCAAATTCACGAGTTTGCTATTAAACAAGAGCATAAAATATGATCTCAAGTGTCGAACATACAAACATATGTGAAAGTACATAACATTTGGAGGTCTTTTAACGACTTGTATAAATTAATTGCTATTACTGTGGGAAAAATATCTAAACACTGAAGTGTGATATTTTGAGGGGGTGGAGCGAATCGTCAAGTAAATAACTGGACAGGCAGATTTTAGTTAGTTGAGCACCAAAATCTGTACATTTTACCTTGTTATGCCACTGGTAATCATACCTGATAAATTAATATCCATGTGGTGTCAAAATCTATTGCATACAAAAAACATCGCAAACTTTTCCAAGCTGATGGGTTACCTTACAGTCTGAAAATAGCAAACGTCATGTTTTATTTGGAGACCAGGGTAAAAAACAGGCTGTCTGATGAGACTGAAAAGACAGGGTGACTGGTTTTGAATTGGGTAATAACTGTAAATCCTTTCTGTGATAGAGAAGTCATCAGTGCAACTGCTTTAGCGTTATATCTCATGAATGCAGGAATCCAGTTGTGATGAAAGAAATTGAGCACAGCCACAAGGACAATATGGAGAAAGTAATTTCACTGGTGGATTCTTCACCGTTGAAGAATTCTCCAGTGAGGGATTAACCATGCCTTACACCAGTGGTTCCCAACCTGTGGTCGGGGGACCCCTGGGGGTGCGCAAAGCCACCTCACGTGGACTGCGACTGCTTAGAAAATGAAATAATATAACAGATTAGGTTCTCAGCATTCAGTAATGTCTCAGTGGGGGGTCCCAGGATTACATTAATGATTCAGTGGGGGTCACCCCAGTTCCAGTGATGATAATGTGGGGATCCACAGAAGTCAAAAGTTTGGGATCCACTGCCTTACACAAAACAGAGGCCTTATGGTTACCACTCAATTTTAAATGACCCCCAAACTTTTAATTTCTTACTGTGACATATAAAGATTTGAGTTAGTTCCTTATAGGGTCAATCCTCAGATTTCCTTGGATGTTTATGATAAATTGCAAACTCAAAATTCACCACTTTAGGAACATTTGTTTTGGAAATCGATCAAGTTCCAGTAAATGCACTCTCTCCAAATTCCACTTGGTTTGCCATTCAGGCAGTACATTTAAATCTTAAGCCCAGATTTAAGAGGGTCTAGTGCCATTTCAGCGTGACATTAGTATCATTTTGTTTACTCTAATGTGGCATTGGAAGGCCTAAAATGCCACTCCTTTTTTTCAAAATGACGCAATGCTTGCATTGCACCACTTTGTTACCCGTTGCGCCACATTATGCCTGCATCAGGAACAATGTATGCGAGGGGGGCATTTCAGCGTTCGGGCGCCAAACAAATGGCACAAACAAATCTAAGAGATTTCTTTGCATCATTTTTATCGGCACCTTTAATGCCTCCTAAGAACAGGTGTTAAAGGGAGGCTCCTATTGTTTTCAATGGGCCTCTTGGTGCTTTGCAGGATTCGCGTAAACATGTTTGAAGCTAATCCTGCAAAGCGCAGGACTAGCATAAACAATTATGACGCTAGTACCCCTGACTACCGCCATGGTGTGCCGTATTTTAAAAACGGCACACACATCGTGGCAGTAGGGAGGCACTAAGAGGCACATGAAAAGTGGCACTGCACTAGGTACTGCGCCACTTTTCATAAATCTGCCCATTAGAGTTCATACATTTCGCAGTTTAGGACTGTTTTGTAATTCCAAATTCAACTTTTCAAAAAAATAAATAAAATGAGAATGAGCCCAATGTATCAAACATGCAAGGGTGAAGAAGGTTGAATGTTCATTTTCAAATGGAAACAAAATAAGTTGACTTTCTTCCTGATATATTTTTTTGTGCAGCCAGAACTTGACCTTTGGAATCTTTCATGGACGATTTATAGTACAATTATTGCAATTGAAGGCCAGAAAATATTTACAACCATGCTAAACCCACCAGTCATACCATCCATAGAATAGGCAATATCTTAGTTTGAAAGGAGAGGTGGAGGAAAGGGAAATTTAAAGAATAGAACATAATGTTAATTGTAGTTTTTTGTTTTGTAGGTTAAAATTTGTTCTTGTTGCCAAAGGAATCATTTTAATTATACAATGAAAAAACGACCCCTTCCTGAACATAGGTAAAGTGTTTAATTGCTTCTTGGTATCATGTGAGCTTAGAGCAAAACACTTAGGGCCAGATTTACAAGGCCCTAGCACCACGGGAGCGTCACTTTTTGTGACGCTCCGGTGGTGCTGTGCAATGCGCTACTTTTTGTGGCTTAACGCCACTTTGTAAATGTGGGCCCCTCCGACGCAGTTTTTTGCATCAGAGGGGCATGCAGTGGTTGGTGGTATGGGCGTTCCACCGCCATACTCATTGCTTTTGATACTGCCACAGATTTACAAGAAGGCATAAATCTGTGGCAGCGCCAAAAACTAACATTGCCCCAGGGGTGCCGTTAGCATGGCACAACTAGGAGGAATACTTTTAATCTTCCTTGTTTTAGCTTTTTCTGTGTGTGCTGCATTCTACAGCACACAGATAAAGAGCAAAAGACAATTAATGCTTGTTTATGTGCAGGAAGGTGTCCCTTCCTGCACATAAACAATTATTCAAAAATGACGATTTGGTACTTCTATGTGTGCTGCATTCTGCAGCACACATAGAAGTGCCAAATCACCATTGTAGATTGTTTATGTGCCGGAAGGAACACCTTCCTGCACATACACAATCAATCCCCTTCACACAGACATCCTTGCACTATGGTGCAAGATGCCTGTATTGGCACCGGCAGCTAAATTTAGCACCAGCACAGGGAGAAACACAAGGGTGCGCTGTATTTTAGTAAATATGGTGCTTCCTTGCAATTCTAAAGTGGTGCAGTGCAGAACCGCAAATTCTGGCACAGCACCACGCTGCAACACTTTTTAGTAAATGTGGCCCTTAGCTTTTAGATTTCAGAATTTCAAAGAGACATGGGGAAAATGCTAGTGATGACAGTAATAGAAGCAGAACATTCGATAACTTATTGTATCAATGAAATAATTCACATCATCTATAATAATTTAATCTAAAGTGGAAGAGAGACTTAGGGCCAGATGTAGCAAAGGGTTTTTCCCATTCTGTGTCAATAGGAAAATGTGTTTGTACATATGGCCCAAAGTCACCTGGAAAGACTGCTCATTGAAGCCTAAAAGCTGAGTTTTGGAATTGTGAAGAGTGAAGTGGGGCAATAGCAAACAGGTTTTATTACATGGCACTGTGAGCTGCAATGCTTACCAAAAGCAACTGTCGCATTGCAGGACACTCGGGCCCAGATTTACTAGATTCTCACGCAGCGCATCGCAGCTGCCAAAACATCTGTGCTGCGTGAGAAGGAGAGAAAAAGAGAGTGCCATATTTAAAGAAATATGGCACTCTCCTCCCTTCTCCCTAGCGCCAGTGCAGAAATCTGCTGCCATGCGCCACGCACATACCTTTGTGCCATAGTGCAAGGGAGTGTGCGTGAGTCTAGCATAGTTTTTGTACTGAAAGTGTACCCTCCCAGTACATAATACTATGCATAGTCACACTTTAAAACTTTGCCTACATTGTATGTGTGCTGCACAGTGCAGCACACATGCAAAGTCAGAAAAGAAAGGAGAAATTAAAACATTTCTTCTTTTAACACCTGCTTTCACATGGTGTTAACCTTTGGTGCAAAACCCTGTGTACTATTATTTGTAGATATGGTTTTATGTCAAAAGGCATGGGTGGTTGCATAGGAATGCCCATGTAACACCCCCTGAGTGCTGAGTAACACAAAGCAGTGCTTTGCGCTGCTTTGCGTTACTTTTAGGGTGCTTTGCAGCGCAAAACAAGTATTGCTCTGGAAAGTAAATAGGTAAAAAAGATTTTGCATCGATTTGCGTCACTTTTGTGAAGCAAACATGATGTAAAATCTTGATAAATATACCCCTTAGTATGTTATTTGGTAGGGCACATTGGGGCATGCCCTACCTTGCCAAGCTGAGAAGGGAGAGCTGCGTGGCTAACATGTTAATGTGTGAAGAACATGAAAAGAGCATGGAAAAGATGATGAGATTGTGGTCACAAGAGAGAGCTAATGCACTGGCACAGTAAGGTTCTTTCATTTTTTTACTAAATAAAGAAGCTTTAGAAAAATATTTGTCCTTCTGACGAAAATCGTTACTATACCTCAAATGTCTCAAACTATACTCCCTCCTCTATGTAAATCATACATCTAAATAAGAGCACATAAGTAAAAACTGTCTTAGAAGGGCAGGTTATGTTCAGCACCAAGTTCAGGTACCAGTGTCTGGATCACTGTATTTTTCCTATGAGGAAGTTCATCCAACTATTTTCCATTTTCTTTATGGTTCTCAGCTGCCTTTATCAGCTCCAATGATGAAAGGGAAAGATAATCACATACTCACGCTTTCAACTTTTCCGTGGTTAAATTGAGCCAGTGGTTGGCATCGGCACTCTTTGGAATATCTTGCGGGTGAATATCCGCATCAAACATCTCTGGTGGACAGGCCTGTTTGACCCTTCGGCCCTTGCCAGACCCTGCAAGTGATTGCCATCAAATACATCTTGCCAGCACCTTGGACAGTCACACTGCTTAACCTAGTTCAAATATCTAAATAAACAGAAGGATCACTTCTTAAAGTGCTTTATATTCACCAGCTCACACTTTTCCTTGGCAGCCTCGGGACGAATAACAGTGCACAGACCTCTAGCATGGTGCAGCCCACATCTTTCTTATCTAGTATTTTTGTCTAGACCAGGCAGGTTCGACCACTTCTACGCACTGCCCAGCATTACCTGTCCTCAAACAAGCTCTAACATAAAAAAAAACAGCGAATGCTCGGTTACTTAGCAGTATTTGCATCACTCCAATCTGATCCTTTGGAATAATGATCAGTTACCTACAGGTAATTGCATTACTCTCATTGGTCCATTGCCTGGGCTAATGCTAAATTTCTTACCGGTAATTGCATTACTTCAATTGCGCCTTTGCCTGGAATAATTACATCTTTATGCAACGGGCAGCCTAAGACTCAATAAAAAACAAGAAGTAATGAATCGCAACAAAGCACCCGTGAGGGTTTAATGTGCAGTCCCCGAGAGGGTACCGCGCCTGCATGCACTCCAGTCTGATCTGTGCAACTGTTGTTGCCTTGTCCCATATTCCTGCTTTTGCCCAGGTCGGCTACTGTTCGGCACAGCCTTGCCTGAGCTGTTTCTCCACTTGTGCAGTGTCACAGGTTCACATGGCAAGTGGCCTCAGGATACTTGCGCGATTGCACTTGCTCCTTCAGCAGGGATAGGAAGACAGTGGAGAAGAGGGAAGATAGAGGAATGAATTAACTTCCTCCCACTCACTGGACCGTTCTCAGCATGAACCTGTTTTTCTGATGGTCATGAAATCTGGAAGGAAAAGGCAGGTCATGGTTACAGACATCCATCCGCATTGTGTTCCAAAGCTGATATCCCCACTCCCTGGAAGCAAGTGCAGAAACGAATAGACCTGCACCCAAGAAAAGAGAGTGACAAGTGACATGAGGAAAGCAAGTTGTTTATCCTAAGTATTCCAGGATCCATATCAGGCCTGGATGCATTTCACTCTTTCAGTTTTGGGGTGATGTACAGCGGGTAAAGGGGTGAACATAGTGATTGTTTGCAGTGGAGGAAATACTTCAATGTATGTTTTAATATAATGACTATCTTTTTTTGGAGGATCTTCTGAGAAGGTCCAGGACATGCAGAACATGTTTTGGGAACTGTTAATCAAATTGGATGCATGTTTATGTGGACCCAGTTCACCAGTTTATCGGGCAACCCTTGTTAAGCTGCTAAACTGGGGGGAGTTCCCTACGCCACTACTTGCAGCTTTTTGCAATCCTTAAGCACTGGTCATCACTGCAGCTTGGACTGTGTGGTATGCACTGTATCAAAGAACATGTGTGAGGCCTGAGTCAGTGCGATGGTGGAAGTGAGACTTGTGAGTGGAGTAAAAGTGTGACAGGTTCCTCTAAAATGTTTGGGAACTGGTATTTACTTTTCAACAAACTGAGCACTGCAACTTGGCAAGGATGTTTGTGGTTTCACAGTATATCCCAAATGGATGTGGATCTGTGCTGGTGACATCATATCTCACATGCATTTATTTCTGAAGAATGACATGTAGACAATTCCAAATAGCGCACATATCCTCGTCTGTATTTTCTTGTATTGAAGAAGGAACTATCTGTGTCCTAGGAGTGATCAATAGCTCCTGTCATTAATAAAGATAAGTCAGCTCAGTGATCCAGAAGTAACCTTCACAAGAGAAGATCCTAGGTAGGTTACTGGTTTGTTGTAGCCACGGAAGACTGGCATGATTGTTCTCTTGTTAATGCAGATGTCAGAGCAGAAAGAGAGTGAGGTGTCTTCAGCAGTCAGTCTGCTGCTGAAAGCTGAAACATAGCACCTGAATTCATCTTTGATCACCTCATTTACCATGAATCACAGAAAAGGTTATCTTTTCTTCAGCAGGAAATGTCAATCAATGACAGATTTATTATTCCAACTGTAAGCCATGATGGTCGGACTGGCCTACGTGGCAATTAGGCAGTTTCCGGTGAGCTCATTTGACAGGTCAGTTTGTGTGAGGTTTCTTGGCTGTTTGTGGGCCTGTTTTATGGCCTGCTGCGATGGTTTTTATTGTTGATTTCCCTGATGATATAAAAACAAACATTGCCTGCAGCATGCTGAAATCCATGCAGTCTTCCATACCGTGCAAAACACTTATACATTGTGTCTTAACCAGCTCAAAACTGTCCCAATTTGCAAGCATGGACCACTGTTGTAGATTTCTAATTCACCAATAGGGGGCCCTTTTATGTTGGTCCTGGGCCTTTTTTTGTCCCAGTCCAATACTGAAAGCCATACAATTTATAATTAAGTCTGAAACATAAACAAAATGTATAAAAATGCCCGTACCTAAAAATATCAGATGCTAATAGGAATCTCTTAATAATCAAAGTACAAATAGACACCATTGCCCCGAAGTGCCAAGTGACAGATAATTCATCATTTGTTGGCTCGCAGAAAACAAACATAATTGTTTAGCAGTTTTGTATACAGCACAAACTCGCCTTGAAGGTATTGGAGGACTTTACATGAGCACCAGTTACATTACACAAGGTCACATTCATTGTTTGGGGTGGGAATTAAGGGCCAGATGTAGCAAACTTTTGCGAGTCGCAAATGGCCCGAATCGCTATTTGCGACCCCGCAAAATCGGAAATGGGATGCAAAAATCCCATTTCCGACTCGCAAAATGCGATGCGAGCCGGTACCAACTCGCAAAATTTGCAACCCCATTTTGCGACCCGCAAATAGGAAGTCGCAATTTGCGAGTCGCAAACCATATGCAATAGCAACTCGCAAATTGCGACTAGTCGCAAAAAGCCCATTTTGCACTTCCAATTTACCACTGACTCAGAGCAGGTGGTAACCATTACCAAAGTATAAAAGGAGACCCAGAAGGCATCTGGGTTACTCAAGATGGCGGAGATATACCTGATAGCAGTAAGGAGGAGAGCCCACGCAGCCCAGCAGAGGAGGAGGAGGAGCCAGAGACAGGAGAAGATTTACAGAACAAGGCAGACACTCTTCCAGCAAACTGAGGAGGAAATTTATGACAAATATAGACTTAGCAGCGCAGCTATACTAGATTCAATAGATTTACTCAAACCACAGCTAGAACGCCAGACTGTGCGCGGTTGTGCCATCCCTACGCATGTGCAAGTGCTATGCTCACTGCACCTCTTGGCCTCGGGTAGCTATCAGGGGGTCATTGCTGTGGCAGGTGGGGTATCCCAAAGTGCACTATCAAGGTTCCTCAGGGCATTCCTAGATGCCATACTCACACACATGTCCTGATACATATACCTACCCAGGAATGAGACAAAAATTAACAGCACCAAGTTGGACTTTTACCGGATTGCCAACTTTCCCCATGTCATAGGGTGTGTAGACGGGACACATATTCAAATATGCCCTCCTGCAAACCTGGAATATCTGTTCCGCAATAGGAAGTGTACCCACTCACTCAATATTCAGGTGGTATGTGACGCCCATTATGTCATCACTGACATGGTTGCTAAATTTCCCGGCAGTACTCATGACTCCTACATTTTTAGGTACAGTGGGATACACCAACGCCTGGAACGTGGGGAGTTTGGAGAGGGATACCTCCTAGGTAGAGCTGAATACACCTTGAAGACATGCACACAGATCAATTTACAAACCACCCATGCCTTGCTAACAGTGTACGTTTTGTACCAAACAAGTGACAGTGCATATGCACTACATCCATTGATACTGACTCCGTACTTAACACCCAGCAATGAATGCGAGAGGCGATACAACAGTGCACATAAGAGGACCAGGAACAATATCGAAAGAACCTTCGGACTGCTGAAAGCAAGGTTCAGATGCCTCCACCGAAGTGGAGGTGCCCTCCAATATACCCCAATAACGTCATTCAAAATAGTTGTCGCATGCGCTATCATGCACAACATTGCCACCCCACGTGGGCTCCCTCTCACCCCTGAAGACCCAGATTCGGAGGATGAAGAGCAAGAGCAACCACATCGCCATCATGGGGATAGGAGCATCGCAAATCAAGGCAGACTGAGACGGGAACACATTGCAAACCAATACTTTGGAAGGTACGTGCCAACTTCTACCATACTCACCAATAGAACAAACAGTCCATGTGTTAAGTGGAAAGAACAAATGATTTAATAAGTGCAAATAACCAAACTATATACAAGAAAAAAACTGTTCAGGGCCTTCAATAGTCCATCTGGCATGGGACACATTGCCATCATGTGCTCCAACCCAAGGGCCAGTGTTTAGCTCACACCCTACGGCAGGCTCGGCCAGCCTGGCTGGTACTAGGTGGGTCAGCAGTGCTCTGCCTTGTACTCCCACTCCGTAGCACCCTGGTGTCACCGGCAGAGACACTGCTGACAGTGGAGCCCTCCTCACTGTCTTGTGGGGTGTCACCTGTGCCCCTGGACACCTGCCGTGCCTCCATTAGGTTTATTGCATGGGTGATCCTGCCCAGTCCCCGTGCCACATCACCCGCAAAGTGGCCCATGTCAACCTGGAGGCTGACTGTTCTCCTAGACAGCCCAGTTGTGTTAACTGCCAGGCTGACGATAGAGGAGGCCATCCTGTCCAGGCGTTGCAGCAGCTGGCGGTCCCTGCGCCGTGCACTGTCACTCTGCGTTAGCAGTCCAGCCACCAGTTCACGCATAGACAGTGCAAGGTCACCTGTGTTGTCCCCAATGACCTGCAGTTGTGAATGCACCTGCTGCATGCTGTTGGCATGGTTCCTCTCAAAGCGCTGCAAAACCCCACTAATCCTCCTTAACTGTTGGTTTTGCAGGCGCTGACCCCGTAGCAGTTGGGCCTCCGTTGGTGTTGTGGAGGGAAGCCCTGACTCTGCCTGCTGCTCTGCTGTTGTCATCCTGCGTCGCCTGCACAGCGGTGGAGGCCCTGTAATTTCTGATGTGGCACTCTGGCTTGTACCTGGTGCAGGCTCCAACACCACAGTTGCAACAGGTGTTTCCAGAGAGAGGAAGGTGTTGGTGGTGCAGGTGGGAGTGGTGGCTGGTCCTGTTGTCTCCTCTCTGTGCTGGCTGACCATTGGCACCTGGCTGCTTGGGGTGGTGGGGGTGTCTTGTGGGAGACCTGTGGGACATGGGGAACACACTGTCAGTGTCTACTATCAGTTAAAAGCTTCCTAATAAACAATTGCCTATGAAATGCATACTTGACTACATTGCCCATAATGCATCATTCTGGTGTTTGCTACTCTGAAATGGAGCTATCTTGGTTTTGCATGCCCCTGTGTACATGGTGGGTGGGGGTATGGCATTGATGGGGGTACAAGCATATCACATGGTACTCACCGGTTGATGGTCCGGGCTCAGAGGTGTCCAGTTCTCCAATTCCAGTGACAGCCTCCGGCTCAAGGGTCTCCTCAACCCTTTCCTCCAGGGGTGTGGGTGGTGGTATGGTAGATGGTCCCCCTCCTGTGCCTCTCATCTCCCGGAGCCGTTCTGCCACCCTCTCCTTGGTCCGGGAGCGGAGGTCGTACCACCTCTTCTTTAGTTCTTCCACACTCCGGTGGCTGACCCCCAGGGAGTTTACCTTGTCCTGGACATCCTGCCAAATTTGTTTTTTTTCAGAGTCTGGCACAGTGAGGGCTGCCTTGCCAAACAGCTCATCATGGTGCTGACAGCACTCATCTGTTAGCACCTCCAGCTCCTTCTCAGGAAACTTGAGCTTTCTCTTCCTGGGAGTGTCAGCCATGGTTGCTGGTGCTCTGTTAGCTGTGCTGCAGTTAAAAAGGGTGTGGACCTCCCTACTCCCAGGTGTATTTGTAAACTTCTTGGCTGTGATGTCATCATCATGTGCCAGGAAGTGTTTTTCTGAGTGTTCTGGAGTGATTTCTAGAGTGTTCTGCAGCACCTGCTTTCAATTTTCAGCACAGTCACAATTTGTGACACCCACTCGCAAATTGCGAGTCCGTTTTTTGCGCGGTCACAAGAAGCGACCTCGCAAACAGCGGACTCGCTATCTGCGGTGCGACTCCGGGTGCGAGTCACAATTTGTCCGCGCACTTTCTACCTGCATTGCAGTTAGCGACACGCAAATTGCGAGTCGCAAATGCTCGCAATTTGCGAGTCGCTATTTTTTTCCTACCTACATCTGGCCCTAAGTGATTTTGCCCAGAATCGCAGGATGTGGAGCCAACACCTGGACTTGATCCACGTTACCCAGTTCTAAAGTCAGCAGTTATGGCCACATCACAAATGTAGACATTTAAAAACAGACCTGGTAAGCATCCAGGCTGATACCATATTCGCCGTGATTGAAAGCAAGATGTTAGGCACACCAGTTCTATAATGAAATGCCATTGCTTCGTTAATGGTTGTCAGTCCATAGCTCTTAATCAAGGGGACCAAGATTCGCCTTCACAGGACAATGGATTTAGAGCAGCAAAAGAAAAAAAAGTAGCCATTGTTCCTGGGCATCCAAATATACAATTACATAAACCACTGTCAACATTATTGGTAGACCATCTTTCATTGAAATATGACAAAGACAATGTTCCCAGTCTAAATTCTAAGTACAATGACCATCTAGTGCCTGGCACAATTGCATCAAGTAGGGTTGAAAACAAAGGAGTAGCCAGAAAAATGAAATACCCTGTAATTTGAACAATATTCTGAATGGCTCTTGGTGTGTGAATAAGGTGAGTTAATTCTGAAAACAAAATGGTTGCTTTCACACCCAAATTCTCAAAGAATTTGGTCACCCGTTTCTCCTTCTTCGCTCCATCCCTCCTTCCTTCTCTTCATTCATCCTCCCTTCTCTGCCTGTTCCTTTTGCCATCCTGCCACTAGTCCTATTTTAGTTACCCATCCTTTCTTTTCTCCACCCATCCATCCTCCAGCTTTCTCTCCATCTGCCCCCTCCATCATCCATCCTCATGGCTCACTTACTTTCCATTCATCCATCTCTCCAATTAACCACACTTTTCATCATCCACCCTTCTCACCACCCTTTCTACATCCCTTCTTTAATCTCCCCTTCCTTCTTTACTTTTGTGTTCCATTGTTCCATTTGTCCCCTCCTCCTAGCCCCGACACCTACATCATTATTTTCCTATAGAGTAAATGCTGTTCACTTGTTTCTCTATCCTATTATGCCCTGTCAGATTATGACAACTTTTTCATTGATTGTAAATGCATTCGACTGGGTTATATATATATCTACAAACTCTGTATTGGCAGGATGCATGTACATAACAAATATCACAGATTTATAGTTAATATAGTTCATCAAGAGGTTTACATCACATACGGTCTAGATAATAATGCAAACTTATGTGTCTAATTTGATCCATTATTGGGTGTCCATTATGTGTACAAATAATGCCATATACCTGCTAGTTCTTTAAGGTTGTACAGGTACAGTCGAGAAATACAAGTGGTTTGAGGTTGTAGAGGTTCACCCAACTTGGGTCACCCTGTAATGGCTGGTGAATCTGACGCTTTTTCAAGGCAATTATAGACAACAGGTTGGGCCCTGAGAGCACAAAGGCTCAATGTTAAAGAGAGTATCCTGTTACTTGCCAGAAGGGACTGATAGGGCGTAAATCAAACTCGTCATGAATTAATCCAAGTGTTGAGTATTCATCACCGATGGCCATTTTGTTGCTGAACATCGAGAGACCTGGAACTTTCGTTAAATCATGTGGACCACTCCCTTTTTGTTGTTGATGAAAACACGGGAAATCTAACACAGAAGAGCTAACCTAATTGGTGAAATTTAGAAATGTTTTAAATGCTCTCTGTAAATGTTTCTAACCTGCTGTTCTCTATACTCCCTGAATTCAGGAAAGACTGTTTTGTCCTAACAATGTTTTCCAGTTTAGCCCAGAATATACTGAACATTTTGAGGGTAATTTTGACCAGCCTTTGAGAAATTTTCTTACAAACTCTAAAACCCAAAGGCGCTTCTAACACCCCGTCTACTACTCCAAATTTGGTGGGTAAAGTTTGCCATTCCATTTTTTAACATTATTATTTTTTCTAAATGCCCTCATCAGGCACTGTGTGGCCATTAATGCCTGTGAAAGGGAATAGGCCCATGTAGGAATAATTATTATCTCTCCCTCAACTCATCCACTGTGCTGCTACCAGTTCTCACTCATACTCTATTTTACTGCTACTCACCCATCTTCTAGATTTAATAGTAGTGCTATCTTTAGCATTGCAGACAGTGCTTAATTTGTAAATAAAACGGTGCCTCTGCCCAAAGCTCTCCTCTTAAACACGCGGCTGCTGCAATTAAATGTTTGAACACGAAATACTGAGGTGGTGTAATCCTGAAGCCATCTCTGGCCTCTTTAATCCATATAAAGCCACTCCTTGCCCTGTCAGCCCACTCTTGCAGCTTTCTACTTCCTCCCTTTGTGACGCTTTTTCGTTGTTCCCTTCCTCCGTCTTTCCCATATGTGTATTTTGGTCTCAGCACATTCTTGAGGCAGAAGAATAAGCCCCGGCCCTCAAAAATAAGTGCCGGTGTTCAGCACCAAAAACAACAAGCACAAATTAAGCACTGATTGCAGACAATTGCGTTGTTTTATGTCTAGACTATAATATATATATATAATATTCTTCATTGCAGGTGGTAGTATTACTACCAGGTAGACATCATATCTCCAGCGATATAGACGTTATGGAAAGTAATAATTGTGTTATGTCTAATCGAGTAATAGACGCAGTAGGAGTGTGGTACTTTTCCATATGTCATAACAGATTGGCCTCTGGATAGCTAAGCAATATATCCCCCTTTCTACTTCCTCATTCTTCACCTCTCTTAGCAGCCTCAACAGAAGGCCTCCAGGTCACTGCTGCCTGCCCGGGTCCTACCATAACAACAGGAATATTTTTTCAAATGCGAAAAAGTAGACAAGCGATTATTTCTAGTTCATGGGCACTTGCCCAGGATGTAGTGGAGGAGAGCGGGGAACAGCAGTGAGGGATGCGAGTGAGAGAATAGGCAGCTCTCTTCCGGCCAGTTCTTTGCCCCAAGAGAAAATGTAAAATATTGATTTTTGTTGTTGTGCCACTTTCAAGCAGCCACAGAAGTTGGAGGAATTCTTGCTTTCACAAAACACAGAAAAGGCAGTGAAAGTGCATGACAAATGGATACACATACTTTTTGTAGGGGTTATTCCTTATTTTAATCTTTATGTGTAAATCTTGTGCAAAAATGACCAATACACATAGCAAGTGTTTGCTTTTGCTCTACAAGGCCAGATTTACCATTAGGTGATGCAGAGCAACGCGACAAGACAACTTGCTGTCCTTCGCTGCATCAAACAAAGAGGGCAATAATGTTCCAAATTTACTAAGATGTAGCACATTCCTGCTCTCTAAGGCCCATATATGTACTTTTTTTTTTTTATGCAACAGCAGCACAAACTTACAAAATGCAATTGTATTTTGTACGTTTGTGCCGCCTTTGCGACAAAAAGCAGTGCAAATGTGGTGCTAAAAAAGTATAATATGGGCCTAAGTGTTGGTGCAATCAGTGCAGCTTAGCAGCATAGCAGGCATTCTTAGTCATGGTGTAAGGGTGCCTGCATTGCAGGCAGGATTGTTTTTGTGCAGGAAAGGACGCCTTCTAGCACAAAAACAATACTTAGAGGCATTTTTCTCTTTCTAAGTGTGTTGCGGAATGCATAGCATTTTGATGTATTCCCAGTTTTACCTGTCTTGGTAAATCTAGAAATGCACCAAAATACATGGGTGGAAGCATAGGAACACCCACTGTCCACCCATGTAACACCTTCTTGCCAAAGAGTAATGTAACAAAGCGACTGCGCTGCCTCGCGTTGCTCCAGATTTACCAAGCAACATAGGGCAATATAAGGTGGCATTGGTGGTTTGGTAAATCTTACTAACTGAAGCATGACGCAGAGGCAACACAGTCCTATGATCAATTTAGCTCCCCCAGCGTAAACAGGCGTCTAAATAGCCCTGTCAGTTTTCATGGGTGTTTTTTCCCTTTCATTTTTAATATCCGGTTTTCCATCCTTGAAGCTTATATTTTAAATTGTGTCTCCATTCTTCTGATTAGAAGACATAGGCTGTGCCTCACTACCAAGAACAGTTTTAGATGATTACCAATGTTTGCTTCTACAGCACGTCAGTTTAAACATGTTTGTCGCACAAAGCCTGATTAAAGTAGACTTAAAGTTCCTGTGAGACTGTGTGTTCCAGGAGGGAACAACACTTCACAACCAGTGAAATAATTGGAGAATAAGAAGTCATTTTCATATCTATAATGATAAACACCAGTAGAGTCTGCAAGCACCTTAAGGTTGGATAGAAAACACCAGTGATGTGTAATCTTCTGATCAAGATTCTCCAGAAAAAGTGCGAGATATAGGCCTCGAAGTGTCCACAAAAAAGCCAAACATTATGAGGCGATCAAACACTCAGCAAAATATGATGAATATGTGAATGTGGCAGAAAATGGTCCAAGCATTAATACTTCCTTATAGGTCACCCAGTCAAAGAAAACACAGGAGCCCTGTTCCCAGAACATGGGGTACACAACGAAAAGGTACCAGAAGATGACTTGCCCTTCAGGCATAACTTAGAGGAAGTGGAACATGACACATCGTGGACCATCTAACAATGACCTTTATTATGAGTGCCCCCTAGATTTAAATTCTTAGCTCTCAAGAAGTACAGAATTTAGAAGCTAGATTAGTACAGGTCCGTTCTGTAGGAAGAAGATGGTTATGGTTGAGGAATGCCCACAGTACATTCATTCACAGCTTTCTTTTGGAACTCCCACTGTTTTATCTCGGAATTATGGGGAAGGGGTCACTGATATCAGATCAACTCCCTTACATTCTGATTAAACGCATCCCCAAGGGCTTTCACCCATGGCTTGTCTCCTGAACCAGGCATTGTTTTCCCCCATCATTGTCTCTGTGCATTAGCACAACTAGGTGATTGCTCTAAGGTTCTTCCCTTTCAGGCAGAATTACTGCATATTTTAGAGGTGGCATGAGATTCATTAGTCTATCAGGCATTCGTGTATACAAGTTATCTGTGCAACACCACATACATAATGCAGCCTCACTGAGTAAGCCCTTCAGGAAATGTAGGTCAGGGGCTTCTCCAAAGCACAATGTTGGTCTCCCTCACAGGCATTGCAGGATTATAGAGGTGGCCCCAAATATGCTCATGGAATTTTGCAAGCACACACTTACGTATATTCCAGGAGATACTTGTTTGGATGGCATCCTTCAGAACCAGCTCTGTTCCCACGAATAGGTATTGATATCTCCACTTGTTGTTATTATGAAGACCATTCTTTCCTTTGTAAAATAACATAAGTGCAGAAGCCCAAGGGTTTTCTTATGCGCCAGACGTTGGCTTTGCCACATGCTGAGGCCGCTGAATACTTAGGTTGCCTACTCTTGATTCCACCCCATGCATCTTTCTTCCTCCACTCTACACTTCTGTCTCTTTATTTCACTATTGTGGGTTGTTTTTCATCCCGTGTTCACGATTTGTCACTGTTCAGATATCTTTCCTTTCATCTTTTTTTCACGTTTCTGCTCATCACTGTCTTGGTCTTGGTCAAAGTCTGCTGAGGAAAAATACGTTTTGGAATCCCAAAATGAGTGCCATTGCCATCCACCTGCAACCACCAGCACAAATTAAGCAATGGCAAAGGTACAGTGTAGGAGTCCTCCTCACAGATAATAGTAACTATGCAATTCCTTTTATTCTAAAATGTATAGTTCTTAATTAAAATGGATCAGAAGTGAAGAAAGCAATTTGTCATTAACAAAGCTGAATCTAGATACGATTTTCCTTCTTTCAAGTAAATGTCTTAAAACAAGCAATATTCATACCAAAATAACTTTATTTGCATTAAAATTGAAATGGAAGAAAAACACATGAGCATGCAGGATGACAGGATCATATGCTAAGCCAAAACCTCTTTCACATATCTTAAAAAGAAAACATTACACAACACAAAATAGAGATACACTGGGCTGCACAGCTGTGAAACCTTTGATATCAACATAATCTGTTGAGTCAATAGGACCCAGTTTACCAAGCCTGACACTCATGCAGGGGTGCTTAGTTTATTCTGTGCAGGATTTATTAGGGTTGGTAAATCAACAAAATGCTTTACATCACATTGGGCCAAGTAAGTGTGGGTGCAAAACGTTAGTAAATAACCCCCTTTGAGTAATTGCTTAGAGCCTATGGCTCTAAAGGAGGAGAAGTTTGCAATGCTATAGGAGGAGCACAATTTTAGCCAAAAGGGGAAACGCACTTTATAAATTTTTTCTTTCTATAAAGTATTATATTGCAATTTATTGGTATTTATAAAGGGCCAGATGTATCAAAGAATTTTGCATTCGCGAATTGCTAAATTCGGCCGTTTGCAAATGCAAAATCACCTTTCTGAATGTAAGAAAGGCATTCGCAGTGCAATTTGAAGGAATCGCTAAAATAGCGAATTGGGCATTAAGGAATCGCTATTACCACCAAGTTGAACTTGGTGGTAACCGTGTGCAAATTTTAAAAATGCATTAAAAATGCATTTTTAAAATTGACATGTAACGCACACATGCCCTTTTGGCATGTGTGCACCTTACATGTCTTCCAAAATAGTTTTGGGGTGCAGCAGAGGGGGCCTTAGGCCCCCAGCACCCTGGAGTTTGCATTTCCCAAATTGCGAATTACAGTTAGGAATTCGCAATTTGGGAAATGCAAAAAATTTGCAAATATGGGCAGACAGGCCCATAGGTGTGAATGGGGGCTGTATCGCTATTTGAGATTCGGTAATAGCATTTGCGATTTTTAAGAAATCGCTATTACCGAATCGCAAATATGATACATAGCATTTCGCGACTCAGAAATAGCAATTTCTTAAAAATCGCAATTTCCGAATCGCAAAAGGCTTTTTTGATACATCTGGCCCATAGTGCTTTCCATATTCTTTGGCTGACCTTAGGCACTTTCCTGGATGGTTTGCATTATTTATATAAAGGTGGAAATGTAATGATCACATTTTCGGAGTATCTTGTTACCTTATGGCAGGATACTAATAAGTAAGAACAACCCACTTAAGCAAAAACAATTCAGCAGAGCCCACTTTGCATATTCAACTCATCTAAATCAGTCACCAGCATACACACTGATGCATTTCTACCTCCTATGTACCAGCTTAATATGCAATCTGCCTATGGATAGCAATGATTATGGATCTTTGCCTAATGGACACTCCGGTAACTGCCCACTACCACACATTGCAGCAGAAAATAATTACATTTTCAAAGGCATACCTAGCGCTGTATCAAGAACAGCTGCGCTGGCTCAGTGCAGAGCTGAGCCCTGTTTTTATGCACTTGCACTTTCTACAGTGCACGCATTTAACTCAATACTTTTTTAAACATCTAGGTAAATCTTTGGTGTTACTTAACATTAATTTACTTTCTGGGTTAACAAGACATATGTCCAAACTTCAGAAACGTGCCAAAATTATTTTCCTGTAAGCAAGATGTTCTTGCCAATTTAATTTTCATATCGCAAAAAATTTCAGAAAATTACAAGTACCTGTTGCATTGTTCCCATGTTACCATTTCTACGAGTCTGCATGCCACTGCTATAAAATAATATGAATTTAACAAGGGGAGCTCTTCAGTTTGGGTGGAGGAGCGGCAGCTACAAAACTCTTACCAGAAACCGTAATACACTTAGTCTATTATCATTTTCTGGTAAAAGGGCGGCCACAGGGGTGACGAGTAGTGATGGGGAGTGCACAGCACTCCCTCTCACTGTGCATGTATGTTTGGCCAGCCAAACACACACGCGTAGTAGGCTCTCTCCAGCCCAGCAACCCAGTTGCTGGGCTGGAGAGAGCCTGCACAGGCATCCAGTCTGCCTGGGTGCACCCTGGCTGGGCGCTGCCAGCCAGTCCTGATGCTGCTCTGAACATCATCCGGATTGGCCGCAGGGCAGGCTGAGAGCCTGCAGCCTGCGACGAAGGATAGGAGAGACGCGGCGAGGGAAGGTAAGTGTTTTTTTTTTTTATTGAATTAAATCAATGTTTATTCCCCCCCTCCTGCATGCCTCCCCACCCCTGCTACGCCCTATGAGACGCTACTGGAATTTAAACTCCTCTTATGGCATTACCCAAACAAGTATAGACAATATTAAAGTCAATACTTTGAATATTTGCTGAACACCAAAGATGTTTGGTTCGTTTACTGAAAGATTAGTCATGTTAAAGCTTAGTGGAAAAGAAATCATAATATTGAAAAAAGTCTATATTCTTTGCAAGACCTTTTCAGTTAGTAAAGGACACACTTTTGCATACCCTTGTATATTTAACACTTCATATTTTAACAAATTTACTCAACAGTAAAAACAATATTATACGGATTTGGTCTTTCATTTCACACCCATTCAGATTTCTTGGATCTTATATATGTAGACTTGTTGAAATCCGAATGCACTGATAAAGTGATCTCATCCAAGGACTCATGTCCTAAAGGACTGGTGTGAAACTGAGAGCCTAAGTCCTGTTTTTCATCAGATTTTAAAACTGGATCCTGGCTCTCGTCTTCCTTCCCTAACCTACTTTGCCTATTGGTGATGATTGAGGGTTCATCCATCTTAACTAGGGCATTCCTAGTGCTACCTGGAGGTGTGAGGCTAACCTGAAGGGAATATGCATTCTTGTTACTATTTGAGTTGATATTTGACCTGGCAGTATCCTTGGCAATGGCCCCGTAATCAACAGTCATGGCTTCATCTTCATTTGAACGGAATGATGGGGAATATTCACATGCAGGATCAACTTTTTTCTTCCTTCTGAGATCTTGGTGCTGAGATTGAAGGTCATGGTTCTCCTCAAATTCAGGTGGCTCTGGAAAAGCATCTTGTGGCAGTAGAGTAGAACAGCGTCCATCATTTGGGTAGTCACTTTCCATCAACAATAATCTGTGGCTTCTCCTTCCACCTGTTGCTCTTCTATGTATTACAAAGATCAGGTCCACAATGCTAAGAAGAAGGGAGCTTCCACTGACTACCCACATAAAAATCATCATCAGTGACTTCTCTGTCGGTCTGGAGATGTAGCATTCGATGCTGCCGGTACAAGGTGGCTCAAAACAACTGAAGGTTTTGGGGAGGAACAATCCAAACAGAAAATATTGCCCAGTACTGAACCCGGCCTCAATGATGGTTCTAATGAGGAGGTGAACTAAATAGGCACCAGAAAAGTCCTGGATTTCCCATGTGTCAATTTTGGAGTGCATCTGGAAGGAAGAATTTGGAGAAGGTGCAATTTTGGTGGTTGAAATCTCTGATCTCATGTGCTGTGAAGCTGCCTTGCTGAGCACGTATACATCAAAAAGAGCTTGCAGCAGCAGCACACAAAGGACCTGCGCCAACCAGAAGCGAAAGTGCGACACAGGTGAGAATATGTCATAGCACGCATTTGAGCAACCAGGCTGCAGCGTGTTGCAAACAAATTTCTCCTGTTCATCTTGATAGAGAGGATATCCTGCTAGAACAATCACTGCCATCCTGAGAAAGATTGTCGACGTGATCCATATCTTTCCTGAAAGTGAAGAACAATATTATTATTTTCAATAAGATAACATATTGTTTTTTCATTTGGGATACAAGAATTTTAGTAGAATGAAGTGCATAATTTGGTGAACAGACAGCTATGTCTACAAACACAAAAATGTTAGCATTTTCTTTCACAAAAAACAAATATGTGCACATCATTTAAAACAATGTGTTAAACTGTCTTTATAATGTAGTAGGTAACGAGATCTCTACATTTTTAAAACGTTCTACTAAATAAAAATACATACTAATCAATCAAATGTACACTATGGGACATATTTACAAACCCCCTGCTTCTCCTTGCACCACATTAGCATCATTTTGTTTACGCTAATGTGGTGTTAAGAAGCCATTTTCGTTGTGCAATATTTACAAAGTGTAACACTTTGTAACCCCTTGCACATATCATGTCTGCACCAGGCATGATGTATGCCAGGGGACGTTCCCCCATTAGGAGGCCCAAAAAATGGCACAGTGAAATCTGCAAGATTTCAGTGCACCATGTTTAGCATAATTTTTAATGCCTGCCGCAGGCAGGCATTAAATTGGCATTCCCGTTGTACTCAATGAGCCTCCCTTGACTTTGGTAGATTAACACCCAAATTTTTGGAACTAATCCACCAAAGCGCCACAATAGCGTCAAAATGTATGCTCCTATTGTCCTAACGTGTTCCGTGGTGCGCCGTATTATAAATACAGCACACACATGGTGTCGTTAGGGGGGCAAATGGGGCGCATTAAAAGCGGTGCATCATCTATGATGCGCCACTTTCTTGTAAATATGGTCCCATGAGTCTAGTTCATGCAGAAAAGTGTAAAATCATAGAAGGACCCCAACAACTCCAACTCAACCTAAATTTACACTTTGTTGCCATTCTCAAACCAGGTGTAATAGTACCCTGCAAATACACGTCATGCACAGGTTTTTATGTGTACAGTTGCACCTGTCATATGACTTGTTATGGTTGTCTACTTCCCCTGTGTAGAGTTTTTACATGGTGTGCAATTCCAGTCAGTGAGAAGGGCAGCCAATTGTGCAAAAGTGTTTTTTTTCTCTACAAGGCAAACATGTTTTCCCCATGGAGCAAGCCTTCACCTTACACCCCCGAAAAAGTGGGAATGATGTGTTTCCGTTTATATTCTTAAAGGGGTAGAAGTAGCTTGCCAGCAGTTTTCATGGTGGAAAAGGATCGGATTTCAATTTATAATCCCCACAAGAATACGTATCGTTGTGCGTTCACAAATTTACAAAGCAAACCACGCCCACTTTCCACTCCTTTTGTTGGTTTCACTACTGCAGACTTTTTCGCACTTGTGGCAGAGAAAGCAGTTACTCCATTTACCCCTGCCTGCGGCGAGTTTCCAGCAGAATAAATATATCTCTCGAGCCAAAATACATTTTTAAAATCAGGCTCTATAGGTTATGCCTTAGTAATTTCCACTACAGACATTTTCTGAATATGTACATGCACTGGAAATTTACACTACGTGTAGCACTGGAACCAATGAGCTCTTTAAAACACTTTCACCTCATTATGCAAAAAAGGATTTACACCGCACGAGACATCATAAAAATGACTTAGTTAGAACAGTCCTGTAAATTGGCAATTGTCTCTTTAGGTCATGAGACTGTTTTAACCATGGATTTCAAGGAATTTTTGACAGAAACTGTCTTCTTCTGAGTCGGGATGTTTATTTATCTCCTTTACGAGATTGCAAGTTTAAAAAAAATAATATTTGTTATATTTTATGCAGAAAGGTGGTTAACGAGGGCTTTGGGTCTCATCCCTGGTGTCTAGTGGGCTTCTGGTAAGCGTTCTAGACCTGTACTTTTGTGCTGCATTTATTGTGCCTTATTGTATTGTGCCTTGCGCTTTGTGCCATTTTGCCTTGTGCTTTTGTGCCTTTTCCTAGGTTTTGTGCCGCGTTTATTGTGCCTTATTTGTATTGTGCCTTGCGCTTTGTGCCGTTTTGCCTTGTGCCTATTCTGCTTTTGTGCCTTTTCCTGCTTTTTGTGCCTTTTTCTAGGTTTTTCCTAGGTTTTGTGCCTTTTTATGCCTTCTCATGTGCTCTCCCCCTGCCGGCTCTCTCTGAGCCACTCTCAGCTTCTCAGCTCCCCACCACAGCGTCCCCTGCAGCCCCGCCCCCCTCGCGCCCCCATTCGCTTTTCCCTCCCGCCTCCCTGCTGCTCCTCTCTCCTCCCTTCTTAATGACGGTCGCTGCGCGTCCGTGCCGCTGGCGCGCCAGAGGCGCACCAGAGGCAAGCCCGTCCGTGCCTGGACCGCACCCAGTGCCGGTCCCCCTGGCCCGCGCCCCCCACACACCACCAGACGCCGCTACACCACCAAGGATCTCCTCGCCCTCAACCCAGGACGATTCCCGACCTGCTTCCAGGCCACACCCAAGACCACCAAAGGACCTTTCACCTGCCAAGCCTGGCACTTCACCTGCACCTCAAAACACCTCAACAGACCTACCAACAACCACTTGAACTGCATTCTACTCAACACCTTCTCCATCCACAAACACGCCATCGAACTTTGGGACCTGCTGACCTCCACATCACCGGACATCGCCTTCCCCACCGAAACCTCGACTAACTCGGCCTCCGAACCCGACATTGCCATTGCCATCCCTGAAGGCTTCAAGATCACCAGGAGGGACCGCAGAAATAAACCCCACACAGCGCCAAGGCCAGCTGGTTCACCCCTGATCTTCAGAACTCCAAACAAGAACGCTGCAAAAGTGAGAAGATCTGCCGTACGGATCCCACTGAACCCAACCACATCGCACTCAAGGAATCCATCTGCAAGCATCACCAACTGATCCGCACCAACAAAAGAACCCATTTCAAGAACTGCATAGACAACAACGCCCACAACAGTAAAGAACTCTTCTGCATCATCAGAGATCTCTCAAACCCCAAGTCCTGCTCCAACGAACCCCCTCTGTTGCAAGATCTCTACAACTCCCTCGCCACCCACTTCCGCCGCAAGATAGGAGAAATCCACAACAGCTTCAACCCAAAACAGACCGCAAACATCCACAAACCTGACGCCCTGAGTAACACCAACCTCCTCCACAGCTGGACCCTCGTCAACACAGAAATCGTCACTCACACCATGGCTTCCATCCACTCCGGATCCCCAACGGACCCCTGCCCTCACCACATCTTCAACAAAGCTAGCAACATCATCGCCCCCCACCTCTGCAACACCATAAACAACTCCTTCGAATCAGCCACCTTCCTGGAAATCTGGAAACACGCAGAAGTCAACTCACTACTGAAGAAACCCAAGGCGGACCCAGATGACCCGAAGACCTACCAGCCGATCTCGCTCCTCCCCTTCCCGGTCAATGTCATCGAAAAAGTCATCAACACCCAGCTCTCCCATTTCCTAGAAGACAGTAAGGCGCTCAACACCTCCCAATCCGGTTTCTGGAAAAACCACAGCACCGTGACCGCACTCATCGCTGCCACAGATGACATAAGAACCATGCTCGACAAAGGAGAAACCACAGCACTCATCTTGCTAGACCTCTCTGCCACTTTCGACATGGTATGTCATCACACCCTCCGCAAACAACTCCACAACGCCGGAATCCGCGACAAGGCTCTCAACTGGATCTCATCATTTCTTGCCGACAGAACCCAGAGAGCCCGCCTTCCGCCATTCCTGTCAGAAGTCTCCAAGATCATCTGTGGAGTCCCTCAGGGATCCTCCCTCAGCCCAACGCTCTTCAATGTCTACATGGCCACCCTCGCCAACATCGCATGGTCACACCACATCAACATAGTATCATACGTGGACGACCCCCAGCTGATCCTCTCCCTCACAAAAGACCCCACTACTGCCAAAAACAACCTACACAACGGACTTCAAGCCATCTCCAATTGGATGGAATCCAGCCGCCTCAAACTTAACACCAAAAAAACAAAGATCATCATCTTCGGCTCCAACCCCTCAGCATGGAACGACTCCTGGTGGCCCAACTCCCTAGGCACCACACCCTCACCCACCACCCACGTTCGCAACCTAGGCTTCATCCTGGACTCCACTCTCAGCATGACTCAACAGGTCAATGCAGTCTCCTTCTCCTGCTACAACACCCTCTGCATGCTCCGCAAGATCTTCAAATGGATCCCCGTCGAGACCAGGAAAACCGTCACCCACGCCCTGGTCAGCAGCAGATTGGACTACGGCAACGCCCTTTATGCAGGAACAACGGCCAAGCTCCAATCCAAGCTACAACGCCTCCGCTACAACGCTTCCGCCCGCCTCATCCATAATACCCCGCTACGCAACCACACCTCCCCCCTCCTCAGAGACCTGCACTGGCTACCCGTACCGAGAAGGATCACTTTCAAACTCCTTTCCCATGCTCACAAAGTTCTCTACAACACCGGCCCAGCCTACCTCAACGACTGACTTACCTTCCATGCTCCCACACGTCTTCTTTGCTCCGCCAACCTTGCTCTCGCCGCCGTCCCCCGCATCCGCCCCTCCACCGCCGGAGGAAGATCCTTTTCTCACCTCGCCGCCAAGACCTGGAACTCACTACCTCTCCAGCTGCGCCAGACCCAAGACACCCTAACGTTCAGGAGGCACCTCAAAACATGGCTTTTCGACCTCCTGCACCCCCTCCCCTCTGTGCCTTGAGACCCTAACGGGTGAGTAGTGCGCTTTATAAATATTCTGATTGATTGATTGATTGATTGGGTCCAGCTATATTGGGAAAATGGAAAAGTATATCCGCTCCTTCTCTAGAAGATGGGATTATGGCCTTAGTTCTACTTGCTGTACGTGAAAAAGTCAAATACATTCTTAACTAACCAACTAATCAGAGAGATTTATGTGAAAGGGTTAGAGATAACTGTAATGATTTGTCTTTAAAGCTGCCATTGTTTAAGAAAATAGCAGTCTTGTTTACATTTCCCCACTTACTTTTGGGTAAGTCTCCCCAGTACTGGGGTTGCCCTCAGTGTGACAAATTCCATGTATTGAGGATTTTCCTCTTGACTTTATTGCCTACAATTGAGTGTTAATTATTCCTACATTTGTTTCTCTTAACAACTTTTATTTAATAAAAAATAATAAATCCTCTGTTAAGCACATATTTGCAATCTTCTCAAATTATGATTTTTTTCAAACTTTGAAATAGACACTGGTGCTCCTATGCAAAGCGCTTGGCCACAAGGGATCTTAATACTAGCCAATAATTTCACTCCAGCGCAAATATATGCCAGTCAGCATGATTAATTTGGAATGAATCCAATCGCGACATGGTAATCCAGCGACTAAGACTACTACTGCTATGCTTTACTACAAGGGGCATCTTTTCTTTGCCTAAGTATAAAAATAAATCGACTTTAACAGTTTTGAAGATACACTGGATGGAAAAAGAGAAGATTGGCTATCATCAGAATACATTTTCTCGATTGGATCGGTTCCCAGACAGGTGTGATGAAGGCATTTCAGTAATTTCCCCGGGAGGTGGATATTAAACAGTGCAGCTTTGCCAGGCTGTGTCCTAGGCTAGCAGGTTAACCCCTTCTGTGCCGCGGACGTAATGGTTACGTCCTGCGGCACAGTGCTGCTGTGCCCAGGACGTAACCATTACGTCCTGGGCACACAGCCCAGAGGGAGCACTAGCGCTCCCTCTGTGGGGTTGCCCCCACCCCCCCAAGGCAGGGATGGAAGGGGAAGCCCTTTCCCTTCCACCCCCGACCCCCCCCTCAACCCCCCCTGTGACGTCAGTACGCGATCGCGCGCTGTTAGTCACAGGGCCTCCTCTGAGCTTCCAGCGCGATCAGAAGAGAAATGCTTTTCATTTCTCTTCCGATCACATGGGGGAGGCCCAGAGAGGCTTTTGAAGTCTCTCTCTGCGTTTTGGCAGCCGGATTGAAAGCAATCCGGCTGTCAAAACGCCCACTAGACACCAGGGATTTTATTTAAAAAATGAAACTGGCATGTGGGAGCGACCCCTTGGGCAAGGGTCGCTCCCAGGGGGGGCATTTTTTTTTAAGGCCTTTTCTGCCCCCCCCTGGGGGCGGAAACCTCTAGGCACCAGGGATACATTTTTTTTTTTTGTTTAGTTTTTTGTTTTAGAGGTGGGGAGCGACCCCTTAGGCAAGGGTCGCTCCCATAGGGGGAAAATTATATTTAGGACATTTCCGCCCCACTTGGGGGCAGATTGGCCTATTTTTATGAGGCCAATCTGCCCCCAAGGGGGACAGAAACCACTAGACACCAGGGAGTTTTTTTTTTTTGTTTGTGAATTTCACGTAAGGGCAGCGACCCCTTAGGCAAGGGTCGTTCCCTGGGGGCCAAATTTATTTTAGGCCATTTCTGCCCCCCAGGGGGGCAGATCAGCCTATTTTAATTAGGCCGATCTGCCCCCAAGGGGGGCAGAAACCACTAGACACCAGGGATTTTTGTTGTTGTTTTACAGATGGGGAGCGTCCCCTTAGGCACGGGTCGCTCCGCTGGAAGGGCAAATTGTATTTAGGCCATTTCTGCCCGCTTTGGGAGCAGATCAGCCGATTTTAGGTCAATCTGCCCCGAAGGGGGGCAGAAACCACTAGGCACCAGGGATCTTTTTTTTATCGCCGTCACGCAAGGGGAGCGACCCCGTAGGCAAGGGTCGCTCCCCTGGGGGGGCACATTTATTTTAGGCCATTTCTGCCCCCCCAGGGGCCGGCTGAGCTAGAGGCCAAAATCCACAGGTAGGCACTTTGCAAAAAACACCACTGTTTTCCGTGAAAAAATTTGATGTGCCCACGTTGTGTTTTGGGCCATTTCCTTTTGTGGGCGCTAGGCCTACCCACACAAGTGAGGTACCATTTCTATTGGGAGACTTGGAAGAATGCTGGGTGGAAGGACATTTGTGGCTCCTCTCAGATTCCAGAACTTTCTGTCACCGAAATGAGAGGAAAAAGTGTTTTTTTGGCCACATTTTGAGGTTTGCAAAGGATTCTGGGTAACAGAACCTGGTCAGAGCCCCACAAGTCACCCCATCTTGGATTCCCCTAGGTGTCTAGTTTTCCGAAATGTGCTGGTTTGCTAGGTTTCCCCAGGTGCAGGCTGAGCTAGAGGCCAAAATCCACAGCTAGGCACTTTTTCTGTGAAAAAATGTGCTGTGTCCATGTTGTGTTTTGGGCCATTTCCTTTCATGGGCGCTAGGCCTACCCACACAAGTGAGGTACCATTTCTATCGGGAGACTTGGGGGAACGCTGGGTGGAAGAAAATTTGTGGCTCTTCTCAGATTCCAGAACTTTCTGTCACCGAAATGTGAGAAAAATGAGTTTTTTTAGCCAAATTTTGAGGTTTGCAAAGGATTCTGGGTAACAGAACCTGGTCAGAGCCCCACAAGTCACCCCATTTTGGATTCCCCTAGGTGTCTAGTTTTCAGAAATGTGCTGGTTTGCTAGGTTTCCCCAGGTGCAGGCTGAGCTAGAGGCCAAAATCTACAGGTGGGCACTTTGCAAAAAACACCTCTGTTTTCTGTCAAAAAATGGGATGTGTCCACGTTGTGTTTTGGGGCATTTCCTGTCGCGGGCGCTAGGCCTACCCACACAAGTGAGGTATCATTTTTTATCGGGAGACTTGGGGGAATGCTGGGTGGAAGGGAATTTGTGGCTCCTCTCAGATTCCAGAACTTTTTGTCACCGAAATGTGAGGAAAATGTGTTTTTTTAGCCAAATTTTGAGGTTTGAAAAGGATTCTGGGTAACAGAACCTGGTCAGAGCCCCACAAGTCAGCCCATCTTGGATTCCCCTAGGTCTCTAGTTTTAAAAAATGCACAGGTTTGGTAGGTTTCCCTAGGTGCTGGCTGAGCTGGAGGCCAAAATCTACAGGTAGGCACTTTGCAAAAAACACCTCTGTTTTCTGTCAAAAAATGGGATGTGTCCACGTTGTGTTTTGGGGCATTTCCTGTCGCAGGCGCTAGGCCTACCCACACAAGTGAGGTATCATTTTTATCGGGAGACTTGGGGGAATGCTGGGTGGAAGGGAATTTGTGGCTCCTCTCAGATTCCAGAACTTTTTGTCACCGAAATGTGAGGAGGAAAATGTGGTTTTTTAGCCAAATTTTGAGGTTTGAAAAGGATTCTGGGTAACAGAACCTGGTCAGAGCCCCACAAGTCAGCCCATCTTGTATTCCCCTAGGTCTCAAGTTTTCAAAAATGCACAGGTTTGGTAGGTTTACCTGGGTGCTGGCTGAGCTAGAGGCCAAAATCTACAGGTAGGCACTTTGCAAAAAACACCTCTGTTTTCTGTCAAAAAATGGGATGTGTCCACGTTGTGTTTTGGGCCATTTCCTTTCGTGGGCGCTAGGCCTACCCACACAGGTGAGGTACCATTTTTATCGGGAGACTTGGGGGAACACTGGGTGGAAGGAAATTTGTGGCTCCTCTCAGATTCCAGAACTTTCTGTCACCGAAATGTGAGGAATCGTGTTTTTTTAGCCCAATTTTGAGGTTTGCAAAGGATTCTGGGTAACAGAACCTGGTCAGAGCCCCACAAGTCACCCCATCTTGGATTCCCCAAGGTCTCTAGTTTTAAAAAATGCACAGGTTTGGTAGGTTTCCCTAGGTGCCGGCTGAGCTAGAGGCCAAAATCTACAGGTAGGCACTTTGCAAATAACACCTCTGTTTTCTGTCAAAAAAATGGGATGTGTCCACATTGTGTTTTGGGACATTTCCTGTCGCTGGCGCTAGGCCTACCCACACAAGTGAGGTATACTTTTTATCTGGAGACTTGGGGGGAACATTGAATAGCAAAACAAATGTCATTGCCCCTTGTCTTTCTCTGCATTTTTTCCTTCCAAATATAAGAGAGTGTGTAAAAAAGACGTCTATTTGAGAAATGCCCTGTAATTCACATGCTAGTATGGGCACCCTGGAATTCAGAGATGTGCAAATAACCACTGCTCCTCAACACCTTATCTTGTGCCATTTTGGAAATACAAAGGTTTTCTTGATAGCTATTTTTTACTCTTTATATTTCAGCAAATGAATTGCTGTATACCCGGTATAGAATGAAAACCCACTGCAGGGTGCAGGTCATTTATTGGCTCTGGGTACCTAGAGTTCTTGATGAACCTACAAGCCCTATATATCCCCGCAATCTGAAGAGTCCAGCAGACGTAACGGTATACCTCAATTTCAATACAAAACAATTTCAGTTGTTATTTTCTGTAGGAAACCCTTGTAGGATCTACACAAATTACCCCTTGCTGAATTCAGAATTTTGTCTACTTATTAGAAATGTTTCGGTTTCTGGGATCCAGCATTGGTTTCATGCCCATTTCTGTCACTGACTGGAAAAATCAGAAAAATCTGAAAAATGGGGTATGTCCCAGTAAAATGCCAAAATTGTGTTGAAAAATTGGGTTTTCTGATTCAAGTCTGCCTGTTCCTGAAAGCTGGGAAGCTGGTGATTTTAGCACTGCAAACCCTTTGTTGATGCCATTTTCAGGGAAAAAACCACAAGCCTTCTTCTGCAGCCCAGTTTTCCAATTTTGTTTGAAAAAAATGAAATTTTCACAGTATTTTGGCTAATTTCTTGGCCTCCTTCTGGGGAACCCACAAAGTCTGGGTACCTCTAGAATGTTGGAAAAAAAGGACGCAAATTTGGCGTGGGTAGCTTACGTGAACAAAAAGTTATGAGGGCCTTAGCGCGAACTGCCCCAAATAGCCAAAAAAATGCTCGGCACAGGAGGGGGAAAAGGCCTGGCAGCGAAGGGGTTAAGGAGAAATTTGGTAAACAAGTGGTAAGGTCCTTTTGCCACATTGCTCCCATAATAAAATCACTGGCCCAGATCAACGAGTAAGGCACAACCCATTTTACGTGAGCACTAACGATCCTTCTCATCTATCATAATACTCATCATTCACAATACAAAATGGACACATCACAATTTTCAAAATGGGGCATAGAATGCCGATTTTAGTGTTTCCCGAAGCTAACTTAGAATGTACCAGTATTTAACTAGCCTTCCCCAGCCCCCTAGTAAATTGCACGTTGTGCTGTAATTTCGGCAAAATTTACAATACTGATCCTCGCGCAAACAGAAATTTGCACATATATCAAAAGATAATTGAACATTCACAATGAGGGTGCTAGTGTTATATCACGAAGATTCGTGGTGAAAGAGCTACTGAGCATTGATTCATTTAAGTACAGGACATGGCAAACAAAATGATCCTACAGTTCCAGTCCGCGACCAATAGAGTGTGCACAAAACCAATAAACCATTGAACTAATATATTTGCCACTAAGGCAACTTCATTGAACAAATGTTCCGTTACTTACATTGTAAAAGAATGTAAATGACAAACACACACTGGAGCTTTTCTAGAATACCAATGGCAAATTGCTAAAGATGGTTTAATGACTATGTAATTGCCTGCAAGTGTTTACTTATACGATGTTTGAATTTTTATCACTTGCAAGTCTATACTTCCTCGTAACTTGGATGATGTTATCAGACATCAATTAAAGTCCTGTATGTATATAGGAACGTTGGAAAAGGCATTAATTTATGTACCTTAAGAACACAAGTAAGGTCAATACCTTAGCTGCTATGAAGAGATCCTGATTGAATGGAAGAAAATACTTTTATGTGTGTTACTACGCCACCTGCGTGGCATGTATGACAAGTATATGTATATGTAAATGTATGTAAGTGTGCATGCAAGCATACACACACATGTATTAACTGGAGACAAAAGCTAATGTTTAAAAGCCAAAAGACGGTGAAATTCACCAATTATTATTTTCTGTGTTAGCTATAACCTGCTCCCTTCTGCTGAGTGCAGCAGGGCTTTGGGAGCAGGGCCTGGCTCCTTGTCAGGTCCAAAGCCCAACCTTCCATAGCAGGCCAACCCCTTCTGCTCAAGGCCTTTGACTATGCACAGTGGGGATTTAGAACTTCAGGGCATGTGCCCGAGCACCATGAGTAGCCCAACTCCTGCTGCCAACAGCCTCTAGTCAGGCCCTGCACCCAACTTCCCATGAGTGACCACACCCCTCCCCAATGCATGGCCTTCCCACACTATACACCCATACCACACTATACACCCATCCCACACTATACAACCATGACTCAGCGGATGGACAACCTATATTTTGCCTTTTATTTTTCATTTTCATTTTTGTTGGATACCGCAGTACTCCAGGTGTACCCACCACTCATGCTCCACCCACATGGTACTTCGATATCACACAAGCTTCCTCGGGTGACGTTTTCATGCTCCTGTGGTAACATGGAGTGAATGCTTGTGTGGTGGCCCTACAGGAGTACCGCAGTGCCTCACAGCAGAGCCGCACTGGGTCCTGCAGAAGTACCACAGTACCAGCACCCCCTGCCCCCCCCCCTCCGAAAATATTTTTTACTTTCGGACGTGGGGATCCCTCTTGATCCTCCCACAGATGCCTGGTGGTCAAGGTATCCCTTCCCTGTTCCCTTATCTTTTTAATGCAATTCCAGGACATAGGGGCCAAGGCAAGTAAAAAAAAAGTCAATCAGCCCTGGTTCTGTGGTACTGATGGAGGAAAAATCTCCCTCAGCCAGAGGGCCCTATTTTTTTAAACTTTCAGTATCCTGGGATGTCCCAATATACCTAACTTTTGAACCCCCTCAAGACCACACCTAAGTACTGCAATATCACACAAGCTTCCTCGGGTGACGTTTTCATGCTCCTGTGGTACCATGGAGTGAATGCTTGTGTGGCAGCCCCACAGGAGTACTGCAGTGCCTCACAAGAGAGCCGCACTGGGTCCTGCAGAAGTACCACAGTACCAGCTCCCCCCACCCCCAAAATAGTTTTTTACTTTCGGCTGTGGGGATCCCTCTTGATCCTCCCACAGATGCCTGGTGGTCAGGTTATCCCTAGCCTTTTCCTTTATTTTTTTAAATGCAATTCCAGGACAAAGGAACCAAGTCAAGTCAAAAAAAGTCAACCAAGTCCGGTAATATCAGCCATAACATTTTTTTCAAAGTTGCAACTGGCCAATCAGCCCTGGTTCTGTGGTACTGATGGAGGAAAAATCTCCCTCAGCGAGAGGGCCCTATTTTTTTAACTTTCAGTATCCTGCGATGTCCCAATATACCTAACTTTTGAACCCCCTCAAGCCCAACCCTAAGCACCTCTTCACACCAAATTTTACAAAAACAGCTGAGCAGATTTACACCAAATAATGAAAAGCATCCTTTCAGAGTGAAATTCTAACATTCTGGCAAATTTGGTGTAATGCTGTTCCAGATGTTTTTTCTACATCGGAGAGCAAAGTTTTTCATGGGAATTAACATTTTTCATTTTTTGAACCCCATTTTCTTGGACCTGTTTGGCAGATCACCCCAAAACGTTCCATGAAGAAGCTGAGGTGGGTGAGTTTTTTTTCTGTAAAGTTTCTTGAAGAACTGAGAAGCTACACCAATGTTATTAGCAAAACAAAAACCTCTCTATGGAAACTGTGATCTAACTATACCAAAACACTAGCAACCGCAGATGTGCACAGTGTAATATATCTATATATCTATCTATCTTTTTATATTCAGATATATATATACATATATATATATATATATATATATATATATATATATATATATATATATATATATATACATATATATATAAATACATATATATATATATATATATGTATGTATTTATATATATATATATATATATATGAAATATATATTCTAAACATCTGTCTTTGACCTTAAATTTTTTTGTGCATATATATATATATATATATATATATACACTCACACATATATATATGTAAGCACACATATGTGTGTGTATATACACCTATGTATCATCTAAATGTTTATTTCGCGGTAAATCCACATAAAACACACCTAGATAATTATATTCATTACAAGTTGGGTACAGTAGTTAAGGATTAAATGTTAAAACGATAAAAAAGTATGAAAATAAAATCAAAGTACTACAATATAAAACCTAAAAGTGCCAAGGACATTTTTGGTATCAGTGCCCACCCGTAAAGCTCATTCAAAGGCTGTTTTTCATGAATGTTCAAGAAGACATAAAAGGTTTACAAAAATCGTAGTTGGCCCAGGTCTAAACAGTATATCAGGTCATTAACCAGTTATACCAGGGCTACGATTGTGCCTTTTCCCTTATTTTCGGTTGAACATATAGAGATGAGACGGTTCCTTGGTGACCAAACAGAAAATAGAAACTTGCTCATTCCAAAAATGACCAGTCTGCTTGTGTTGGATCTAAGGATTCTTAATGCCACTTTGTAACTTCTGGTGCCAAAATGTAGGCATAATAGCCAAATCCACCTTAATCTAAGACTACGATAAATATGACAGAAGAGCACCACTTGTTCAATTGTTCAGCAGTATGAGTGCAATAAAAACAAGTGGAAACAGCGTTCGAAGCAGAGTGCCATTCTAATAGAAAAGCCCTCACAGGTAAAGTGCCAAGACTAAACGTAGCCTAAAGGCTCTTTGCTAAAGGGATTGAATCTCGTCAAGATAAGGTTCAAACTTTGAAATAGGTTTCAAAGTCAACAAATGATCTGTAAGCTTCTCACTCTTCGCTGACTGATGCCACCGGTCTATAATGGTGCTTCAATAAACACATATGAGAAACTTCTTGGCAGTTTTTGTAATTGTAAAGGGGTCAGATCACATTGTGTGCATCCCCAATCTAGAGAGCCATGATTTCACATGCTGTAACCACCTTAAATGTGAGTTAGTATCTAGTTGAAGTACTTCGATCATTTCATTTTTATATGATTCTAGCTCAGGATAGGACCACAGCCGTAACCAATAGAGATGGGGCCCCTGGGTGGAGGAACTAATGGGCATATTTATGCTCTGTTTGCGCTGGATTTGCATTTTTTTTTTTACGCAAATCTGGTGCAAACTTAACTCCATATTTATATTTTGGCGCTAGACATGTCTAGCGCCAAAATGTCAGAGTTATAGTAATTTTTTGCCTGCAAAAAACTACCTTGCGTCAATGAGATGCAAGGTAGGTGTTCCCGGGCAAAAAATTACTCTAAGGTCCAAATGCCTTGTTTATCCTCCCGTGCAAAAAAGCACGCACGGGTGGGGGGAGGAGGGGTCACAAACTGGTGCACAGCTTGCTGTGCACCGTTTTTTAACGCCTGGGTCAGGGCAGGCGTTAGGGGACCTGTGGGCCTATTTCCATGGTGTAACATCAAGGAATAAGCCCACCCCATGCCCCAGGGACACCCCCACCCACACCAGAGGGACAGCGCAGGATGGGGGACCCCATCCCAGGTAAGTATATACATATATTTTTAATTACCATTAAGGGCCCTGAAATGGGCCCCCCTACATGGCACTGGGTGCAATGGCCATGCCCAGGGGACCCTGGTCCCCTGTGCTGGCCATTGAGGTGGGGGCATGGCTCCTGTCTTTTCTAAGACAGGAGCCATGTGGTATGGATGGTTTTGCACTAGAAAATGATGCTACGCAGGTTATAATCATTTTCTTTACTCTACCCTGCCTAACGTCATTTTTTGGTGCAAAACCCCCTTCTTCCATACCACCAGCCCCACCCGGCTAACGTCATTTTTTTTACGCTAGCCTACCCTTTGCACTGGCTTGCACCATTGCATAAATATAGTGCCTAGCTGGTGCACAGAAATGGTGCAATCCGGTGCTAAACGTTTTGTGTAAAACTGCGTTGGTGCAGTTATACACCAAAAAGTATAAATCAGGGCTATAGTTCTCAATAGTCTTTAGGGCCATATGAATTGGGAGGTGGGTGAGATTTAAGAACGACTTAACAAAATTGTTCTCCTTTGCAACCAGTAGTCTAACATCAGCTTCACCCCAGATTTCAGTGCCATACAATGCATGTAAATGAGCTTTGATCTTGTTAACTTGAAGGGCTGGTGAAGGTGATCCAGATTCTGTGCCCTAGTGCATATTCAAAATTGTGGCTGCTTTATGATGGACTATAAGACTACTCTTTTGAATCTGGGGGCCCCAGCATAATGAACTAGCCACTCTTAAACAAGGATATTCAAAGGCATTTGCTTTATCAAGATTGTCATTTCTCAACTGAAGAGCGCCTCTATGGCCTCTGTGCGGATTAAAAGCTATATACTTGGTCCTTTGTGCATTAATTTCCAAACCTCTTAGGTGTCAGAATTCCTAAAATTTAGAAAGAAGGATCTGTAGGCCAAGAGGTGTCTTAGACAATAATAAAGTGTCATCAGCGAATAAGAGTAGGGGGACTTCATTCTCATTCAATTTGAGTGAGTTTTTGAGACAACTGTCCAGAAAATGTATCACGCTATTAATATACAGGAAGAAAAATGTGTATGCTAGTACACAGCCTGATGGACTGCCCTGTTAATACAAATAGGATTTGTCAGCTCTCAAGCTCTGCCTGACCTGACCTAGGCATAATTCAAGTCATGTAGCCTGATGTTTTATAATAAAACAACTAATGTTCTAGGAAAACTGCCAAAATGCATCACACATAGAAAGAGAAAAAAACGTGGAGAAATAAAGATATTTCTCCCCGTTGGCGTCACTACTACGCCACCCCTGGGGTGGCATAGGTTTTTGACACATTCTCAGGTTTACAAAACCTTGTAAATCTGGGAATGCATCAAAATCCATGGATGTTGCGTTGGAACAGCCATGCAACACCCATGTTAACGCCTTCCCAACACAAATTAAGGCAACAAAGTGACTTGCGCTGCATTGCCTTACTCCATATCTATAAGGCCATATAAAGTCACACAGAGTGGCTTTGCGTGGCCTTGTAGATATGGGTCAGCAGTCTGTGCCGCCAATGCATCAAAAAAAGTGATGTGGCGCAGACCACTTGGAAATTTGGGCCTTATGGTGTACAGGGGCTAAAGTAGCAGAGATATTTTGATTGAAAATACAAAAGTTAGAGACGTTGTACTTGGGCATTGGAATGAGACATAAGTGAAGGGTAAAACAAACAAAAAAAAGATACTAAAATGCACCAGTGATGGTTTAGTCAAAGAACTATAACTTGTGGCACTATCATGCACTGCTTATGACCTCACATATTACACGCTGACATCTCAAATGGCATTATCAATATAACATCTAACATCACTTTAACCTTCGCTTTTTTCAGAGTATATATATATATATATATATATATATATATATATATATATATATTTATATATATATATATTTTTTTTTTTAAGGAACTAACTATACTCTGAGGATATATATTAATATATTTATTTCCTAGGTCAAGTGAAACAAACACGCTTTAATTGGAAGACATAATGCTTCATGTCATAATTCTGCCCAACTACACATTATGATCATATGGAATTAGGATTGATTGTACAGATACTTTAGAAAAATTAAACTGGCCAAAATGCATGCCAGGAAAGAGGAATTTACTCCAAATCAAAAAAGCATACTTTCTGAGTAATTTATTGAGTGGTGCTGCTCTCTCTTTCAGCAAATTTTCACGTGGCACCTACCCCCTTTTTAAGTGACTGAGTTAGTAGATTGTCAAGTTTCATGCAAATCCAACCTTTGTCCAAAAGTTCTAGAAGATAAAAAGTAAATTAAAAAAATGCATTTTGAACAGAAAGTGTTGCTGAACCAATGAATCAATAATAGCGACTTCCATTGTCTAATGTATATATAAATATATATATATATATATATATATGTTGTGTGTGTGTGTGTGTGTTACCTAGTGGCGCTCACCAATAGGTAGTTATAGTTAGAAACATGTTCCGTACAAAAAACGATTTGTGACTTGCCCATATCTTTGGCACTGTTTGACGAATCTTCACTAAAGTTTCCAAAACAAGTGTGCCACTGATTCTTGTGCACATAGAAAATCTCGGTTTGATCCATCAAGCAGGGGCCAAGAAAAAGGGGAGGTCAAAAAAGTTGTGTTTCCCATGTTAATTCCCATATGACCTTTAGACACGTCAACAGCCCAAACCACTGGAAGGAATTACACCAAATTTGGCAGAAAGTTAGCTGTCCATACGCAGATCATGCTTTCACTTATTTAGTGTAAACCTGTTCAGTAGTTTTTGAGAAGTTTAGGGAAATCCAAATTTGTATATCTAGAGTTGTGGGTCTTTTGCGAATATTTCACGAAAATTCATTAATTTCTACTAATAAGTGTGCAAAAAAAGTGCTGTAATTGACAGACTGCAACCTGACTATAAAGTTGCACCCGACATTTTATTTCAAAGAACACGGTCTCCAGGGGTGCAAATCCAACTTGACAGTGGCATAAGGTGGCACGGTGAAGTTACCCTGACCCCAGGAGTGTGATATAGGTGTGTTTTAGGGACAAATTATGGGGGTGAAATAATTTTTGGCACGATGCGAGATATTTACAAAAAAAAATTATGAAAAAATTTGAAAGAAAACCACAGACTCATTCATGCACTTATTCATTCACTCACACATGCACTCAGAGACTCGTGTGCCACTCACACTTCCACTCAGACACTCATGCATCCACTTAGACCCACTCATAGACAGACACACCCACTTTCAGGCCCACTCAGACACTCACGCACCCACTCACAGATCCACTGACAGAGACAGGCCCTGTAGCCAACCTGCGCTGTGCACGGTCAAAGGCCATTTGTGGCGCTGGGTTGGGTGGTTATAAGGCCTTGCGACCAACCTGCACTATGCAAGGCCTTTGGCAGTGTGCTAGGTGGGTTGGAATAGTTTATAGTAAGAAACAATTCTGACCTAACTGCTGCATTTATATGGTTTTGTACAAATATATTTAGAACCTAACTATGACGTCCCTGCGATCTTTAGTTTTTTCAGTGAAAAACAAATATATATATACTTTTTTCAGCAGTTATAGTTATACTTATGGTTATATTAATATGTTAAGGAACTATAACTTGTGGCCTAAAGTTACTTAACGGAATAAGTTATAGTTTCTGCAGGTAAGTATAACTATAACTGCTGAATTTTTATGCTTTTGTGTGAGTAAAGCGTCAACCTAACTATAATGTCTCTGTAACCATTGTTTTTTTCAGTGAATTTGTATGTTTTTTAAAACATAAAGTAATATATAATTACCATATATTATTACAACCACCACCACACGCAGTCTATGGCCATGTGCAGTGCGGGTATGATGTTTTTTTTCCATTGAGCTTCAGATCTGCGGATCCATCACAGATTTATACTGGGGGTCGCACTGAGTGCTGTGGTGGATCTGCAGATCAGCCAAAAAAAAGTGAGATTTTTTTTGCAAAAGAGTGATCCCTCAGAAACCTATCCATGTGTCCTATGGAGTCGGGATACCTCTATCCTGAACCATTATGTGTGTTTTTATTTATTTTTTCTCCCCTAGGGCCCAGCCAAGAAACAAAATGGTGGCTGCAGCTTTACTTTCAGGCTGCAGCCAGCCAGTTATGGCCTTGCTTTTCACCCGCATCCGCCGGTGACCGTGGGAACCCTCGGGTCCCACCCGTAAACCTGCAGATCCGCGAAGGATCCAAGGGCCATATGTACGAAAGCTATTTCCCATAGACACAGAATGGGTAAAATCCTTTGGTACATCTGGCCCCAAGTCCCTAGATGTCTAGATTTGTTTCCCTTAAATAACTCCGAAACATCTGAATAGATTTACACCAAATTACAAAAAGGGTTCTTTTTTGGCCAAGAATACCTTTCTCCAAAATGTTGTTTTATTCCATTCAGTGGTTTGGGCTGTAGTTGTGTCTAAAGTCTTACAGCCCGAACCGCTGGATGGAATTACACCAAATTTGGCAAAAGGATAGCTCTTGGTCCAGAAACAGCAGTTTTTGTTATTTGGTATAAAAGTGTTCAATAGTTTTGGAGTTATCAAAGGACAAAGATATATAGATGTGTAGGGACGGAGACCCTGTGCCGAGCCACTCGTGAAGGATCGACGGATCCAGGGTAAAAGCAAGGCCCTGATTGCCTGGCTGCAACCTGAGAGGAAGGTTATGGCAGAGATTTACTTTCTCGCATCAGGTCGAAAGGAGGAAATAAACACAAATAAACTGACAAAAGAGGTCAGGATACAGTTTTCCGGACCCCATAGGAGAGAGGGAGGGGTAAGGGACTCCTCATGGAAAAAAATTGCCCATTTTTTTTTGTCAGATCCACGTATCCACTGTGGTGCCCAGCGTGGTCCCGGCGTGTAAACTCATGAAGATTCTGCAGGTCCCAAAAAAAAGAAAAAAAACCTACTCACACACCAAAATCCACTGTGCCAGAGGCCGTGCGAGACATTGGGTTGGGTGCATGTGGTAATTAGATATTACTTTATGTTAAAAAAACATAGAAATTCACTGAAAAAACAAAGGTTCCAGGGATGTTATAGTTAGGTTGGCGTTTTACCATACAAAACTACAGATATTCATCAGTCATAGTTATACTTAACGGCATAAACTATAACTTGTGCCATTGTGTAACTTTAGGCAATGAGTTATAGTTTCTTAACATAAGTATAACTATAAGTGCAACTATAACGGCTGAATTACTATGGTTTTGTATGTGTAAAATGTCATCCTAACTATGACATCCCTGTAACCTTTGTTTTTTTGTGAAAAAAAATTAAGATGTACACATATATATTTTTGTTTTCACTGGAACTAAAATAATACAGAGAATTTCACCGTAGTTAGCAGCAGTAACTATAACTTACGCCCCAGTCATTCACTGCTTATGACTTCACATATTACTGCATGGCCCCCCCTCCCATCACTGAGCCTTACTAGGCCCTGGGGTCCTGATTCCATAGGGGTGTTTTTTTTATTAAAGAGGAGGGGTCTATGTACCCCTCCTCCCCAAGCCTTATTAGGCCCTAGGGACCCCATTACCCAAGGTCACTACTTAAAATAAAGGGGAAGGGGTCCAGTTGACCCATCACCCAGGGCTTTATTAGGCCCAGGAGACCCAATCCTCCAGGGAATTCGTATTTTATTAAAGGGGAGGAGGACAACGAGGCCCCCCTCCCTGAGCCTTGTTAGGCTCTCGTGACCTGGCCCCCCAGGCCCACTAGTTAAAACAAAAAAAAGTGGGTTGTATGGCCCCCTCGCTGAGCCTTATTAGACGCTGTGGAGCCTTGCCCCCAGGGCAACTGTTTTTCATTAAAGGGTAGCGGGCTGTGTGGCCACTCTCCCCAAGCCTCGTTAGGCTCTGGGGACCCAATCCTCCAGGGCCACTCCTTTACATAAAAGGGAAGAGTGCGTACACTGCCCCCTTCCCTGGGCTGATTCCGGCCATGGGGACCCCATCCCCCTGGGACTGGCATGATTTTGATGGGGAGGGGGCACACAGCCCCCCATCTTGGGCTGATTTAGGCCCTGGGGACCCCATCTCTCAGATCCTGGTGCTGTTAATGGTGGGTGCCCTGGTATCCACACAGGGCACCCACCATAGTCTCGTTGAGAGCTGCTTGGGGAGGCTCAAGGCATCCGTGGCCCCAGCCGGCACACAGCAGGATCCGGCATTGCTCCCACCCACAGGGAGCAGCTACTAATGCTAAAGCAATATTTTGTTCTGTTTCTCTACCCGCTTCAGTGCGGACAGGGAAACAGATCAAAAGTCCACTCCCAGTGGGCAGGAATATTTTCAATGATCCCGTCCATTAGAAGCAGACTTGGGGGGTCATTCCGACCCCGGCGGTCAAGGACCGCCGGGGATGCGGGAGCACCGCCAACAGGCTGGCGGTGCCCCGCAGGGCATTCTGACCGCGGCGGTTTCGCCGCGGTCAGAAGAGGAAAACCGGTGGTCTCCCGCCGGTTTTCCGCTGCCCTGGGAATCCCCCATGGCGGCGCAGCTTGCTGCGCTGCCATGGGGGATTCCGACCCCCTCACTGCCATCCTGTTCCTGGCGGCTCCGACCGCCAGGAACAGGTTGGCGGTGAGGGGTGTCGAGGGGCCCCTGGGGGCCCCTGCAGTGCCCATGCCAATGGCATGGGCACTGCAGGGGTCCCCGTAAGAGGGCCCCACTTTGTATTTCAGTGTCTGCTTTGCAGACACTGAAATACGCAACGGGTGCCACTGCACCCGTCGCACATACCCACTCCGCCGGCTCCATTCGGAGCCGGCTTCCTCGTGGGGAGGGGTTTCCGGCTGGGCTGGCGGGCGGCCTTCTGGCGGTCGCCCGCCAGCCCAGCGGGAAAGCCAGAATGGCCTCCGCGGTCTTTCGACCGCGGAGCGGCCATATGGCGGCTCCCTCCAGGCGGGCGGCCCCCGCCGCCCGCGGGGGTCAGAATGACCCCCTTGGTGTTTTCTTTGACTTGGCAGGAGTTTTGAAAATGCTCCCGCCAAGCAAGAGCAAACATAGGTTTCCCTGCCTGCTCTGGTGGGGGCAGGGAAACTGCTATGTCCCCGGAGTGGGGTCCCTGGGACATAGCATCTAAGCCGGCCCCTGGAGATGGGGTCTCCTGGGCCATTAATGGCCCCCTTCCCTTACAGAAATCGACTCCGGGGTGGGCTCCCCAATGCTTTTTGAGGCTTGGGGAGGGGGGCTGCATGACCTCTCTCCTCATAAAAAATATGTTAGGCCACAAGGGTGGGCTCCCCATGCCTCTGGAGGCTCAGGGAGGTGGGTCACCCCTTTCCTTTAAGAATAGAGCCCTGGTAGCTGGCTCTCTGGGGTTGACAGTAAATAAATGTGATCTGCCCATCATTTTGATTTTTTGATCCAGTGAGAGTCTTGCAGGATCTTCACATTTTTTGCAGATTTATTTTTTCTTTTGACCCCAGGGTGTCCCTCTGCCCCCTCTGCCCCCCTCCCCCCCCCCCACCCCTTGGGGCTGAGGGGGTCAGGGTATCCTTAAGCTGCCCCTTATGTTATTTTTGTTTTAAACTTCAGAACAGGGGACTAAGTACCCGAGTCCTCTAATGGCTGACAGCAATATTTTCCTCATGTTGCTGGTAGCCATTTAGAGCGCTCACTCTCGCAGGAGTCTGTCTCCGTTCGTTGGAAAATGGCAGGGGGAAAATAAAGCTCCCTGGGCCAGTCAGAACGCTCTATTTTTAAAACACTCACGGACCAGATATAAAATTATTTTTCAACCTTAATTTCTCCAAAAACTACTGAACGGATTTACACCAAATCACTAAAATCACAATCTGTGGGCCAAGCTTCCTGTAGAATTTGGTGTAATTCCGTTCAGCAGTTTTTGCTGTAGCCCTGTCTAAAGAGTCTATGAAAAATGTATGAGGATCTTGTGATTTAGGACCCATCTTTTTTCTTGGCCCCAGCCTGATGGATCACCCCAAAACTTTCCAGAAGGGAGGCGAGGTGGATAAACTTATTTTGAACACTTTTGTGAAGATTCATCGAACAGGGCGAAGGTTATTAGCAAACCAATAAACACTCTTTTTATGGAAAAGCAGACCTAAATATAACTACCTAATGGCGACCACCACTAGGTAATAGATATATATATATATATATATATATATATATATATATATATATATATATATATACATTGTAGAACAAAGTGGTCGAAAAGTTGCTGGGCGGCGCACTCCACTGCCGGTGCCCAGTGACAGAGAAGACCAATCTCGAAATTTGTATAATACCAAGGATTTTCACTGCATCCACGAGGTACCAGTAACGTATACTTTATTCAGTAACAACCACCAACGCGTTTCAACTCCCCAAGGAGTCTTGTTCACGGTAAGTGAGTCCCTTTTTACTTTTTCTTTTTATACTCAATACCCCTTCATCATGCACAATGCATTCTGCATATCGAAGTTCACATTTCAATTACAATTAAAATTCAAAACCCCATTTTCAAAACACATAAGTCTAATTTCTTCTGTTTTTCAATATTCTTCCAATCCTTTCTAGCTCATAATTCCTCACTACTTTATTTTCTATTGTTTTTTCACTAATTCTGCTAGACATATGAAGGTATTACTTATTTATTATTTACTTACGGCAAGGGGCAGGAGCCCTTTAACTTCAACTCGCGCTCCCGCTTCTCGCGGGAAGCGCGTATTGTGAGAGGCGGCGGCAAGGGGCAGGAGCCCTTTAACTTCAACTCGCGCTCCCGCTTCTCGCGGGAAGCGCGTATTGTGAGAGGCGGCGGCAAGGGGCAGGAGCCCTTTAAATTTAACTCGCGCTCCCACTTTGCGGGACGTGCGCGGGCGGCGCCTGGGCCAAGGGCGGGCCCGTCCTGCACCCGTCAGCGCCTGACAGAGGCTGGGCTGGGCCACCCGCCTGACATCCTTTTTTGGCAATCACTGGTATTGGGCACCTACATATGGTAGGGAAGTGCTCTTTACCAAGCTGACTCTCCTATAGACCTTATGACCCAGTGTGCTATAGTGCCGCGAGGAGACGCTTAAGGACTCTGAGCTGCAGCTGGTGCCGGCTTTGTGGACAGGGGCAGGAGCCCTCTAATAACTCCTTTTGCGCTCCCGCCTCGTGCCCGCCAGAGCCCGGAGGAGGCTGGGCCGGGCACATTCTGTTGATATCTGGTCTAGTGATACTTTGCTGTGATTAGATAAGAGTGTCCAACATAGTAACCCCATATACATAATATACATAATGGGGAAAAGAAAGCAAAACCAAATGGGGAACGGTATTAATAAAAAAAAACAGAGAAGTACTAATACGATCACCACTTATCTTACAGATGCAATGGGAAAAATTTATGAAGAAATTATTAATGTTGAAGCACGTTTAGTGGCAACAAAAAATGTCTTACATGAGGCTATCACTGAAGTGAGCACTGAGGCTGTAGGTTTAATCTCTGAATTAAAATCTCCAAAGGAAAAATGTACTGGGGCGGATCCTAGACTTTCCTTAGGCCCTTTATTACCTACAGACATAATAGAAGAAATCGATTAATCGAACAGTATAGATAACCAAATTCCTTCACCACCAAAGAAAAAAAGAAGTAGTCAGATTACCAAATCTAAGTTTATGTTAACATCTTCACAGTTCCCTAAGGGTAGCAAAATAATTACTGAAATGCACGGGGGTCATACAGTAGCACTATCATCAGACAACAATGGTCCCTTACAAAAACGTATGGGAACTCTTTTCAAGAAATTGCATGGCAAGTTAGACCATATAGAGTCAAAAGTATTGGCAGAATTCAAGGAGATAAAAGAACGTATAACTAAGATAGAAGTAAGTGTTAATTCAGCGACTAAAGAAAAAATGTTGTCCCATGGTAGTGACACTATATCAAATGAGAGCCAAGCGGCTGTAGATATAAGGAATAGTGCAATGGCAGGGAAAGCAGATCCTAACAAAAGAAGTATAAAATGCCGGTACCCCATACAGGAAGAAATCCCCCTGTCTAAGGTACCCATGATCAATCAAATGGAGCAATTGGATAGAAATCATAGATGCCAGTCCTCGATTAGAAATAGATCAGTGAAAGAGGTATTACAATTACCGCCAGATGCTAAGCCATACACAATCATTCTTAAAAATGTTCCCAAATTGGGACCAAACATCGTCGAGACCTGGCCAGATTTACGTAACAAAGTAGTACACTGGATGTCAGGGAATATCTGTACACCAGATATACTATTTTGTGAAATCTTATATGCAAGGAGAGTTGATTGGGTGGGATGTTGGGAGGAAGAAGAGGGAGATTGCATTGTGGTTAATTTTCGTAATCCTCGCTTTGTGGGTCAACTACTAGCGGACTTGGATATAAAATATCGAACTTGTAAAAATCTGAGAAGGGAGATTATGGCTGTTCCCCTGGGATATTTTTATAGAGTGATGAATACCTCAGGCACAAGAGACACAGGGGCCACAGGGAATATACCCAGTAACTTGGACAGGTATAACAAAACCAGAGTGTTCCAATCGATTCGCTCCCCTGAGTAACATGGAGGATTTGGACTGACAGCAGGAGGACATGAGTAGAAAAGAGATCCTGCTACCTGACAAAATACAACCTATCACTGTAGTGCCCAATTTAAAATCTTTAAGCTGTAATGGCGACGTTGAGTCAGATGGGAGGTCCCTAGCAGGAGACTTAATTATACTCATGTTGTGGAATACAGCTGGAGTAAAAACGAAAATGGTTGAGAAGGAATGGCAGACCATAATAAGCTTATCACATATAATCTGCCTACAAGAGACATGGCATACGGGATCCTTTTTTATTGAAGGATTTGCCATATTCTCTGCCCCAGCTTCTGCCTCAGCTAGTGGCAGGGCAAAGGGAGGATTGGCAATACTGATTTCAACACTGGTACCGTATATATTGGTGAAATCCTCCCTTGATTCCCCTTACTATCAGTTTTTATATTTTCGGATAGATGGAATTTTAGGAATTGTTTTAATAAACTATTACAATAATAAATTTGATGGCACCAATAGAGTAGTGGCATCGACTCTTCAGGAAGATTTACAGACTTTTGTAAATGATATAACTTCAAGCTACATAATAATATGGGTTGGAGATTTTAATATCGGTACATGCCAGAATACTATAGAAAAGACATGTGGATTTGTCGACGATGGGGGGAGCACCCAGTCACACTTTTTGCATAATAATTACGGAATTGCACTGAACAAAATATTATTTAGATATGATTTAGAATTAATGGAACAAGACGGGCCTAAAGGAATGAAGCTTCCATTGTTTATAGGAAGAGGAAATGTCTCATTAATTGACCACATATTAATGTCTAAGAGTAATATGGATATGGTCAAATCCCTGAAGATTGAGCCAACTATCTATAGTGATCCTCAACCCTTGTTATTAACTATGAGATTGGCTAAACCCTTTAATATAGGTGAACGATTGGCAATGAATATAGGAATAAGAAGGGAAAATGGTATTTTAATTGAATGGACTGGGGTAAATGAAATAGATGTGATAAAAAAAGTTGTGACACGACATTGTCAAGAAATTCTCACATGTACAGAATATAATCAAAGCCCAAATGAGATCTTAGGATCCTTTAACCAGCTTAGAAATGCCATTGCAGGAAGCCTAGTGAGAACATCGGGGAAAAGTGGGGTGGTTTCATCATAATTGTTCATTAGCAAGCCAGGAATTAAAACAAGCCCTGTAGGCTCGACCAAGAAATAGGGAAGAGGTAATTATTAAACGCTCTAGCTACAAACATGCACTAAAGATCAGAAAGGCACAATTGGGAGTTAGGGCATGGGCTAATCTTGAGCAAGCAACGACATTAAGAGACAGTACTCTATTCTGGAAAACAATTAACCAACCATTCCTAAAAAATAATGATGTACCCGAAATAACAGTACATGTTCCATCATTAGAATGGCTTTCTCATTTTGGCTCAATTTTTAACCCAGATAATCTGACTACTCACACATCGAATACTGGGATAATTGAGATTAAGCCACCCTTTTTTAAACCAGTTAGTATAAGGGAAGTGAAATCTGCTATGGGAAGATGCTTGAAAGGGAAGGCACCAGGCCCTGACGTGGCGCTAGTAGATTCCTATTTGACATACATCAATCTATGGTGCCCTATTTTGACCCAAGTTTTTTTTTATTGTGACAAAGGGCTATATCTTAACATCAAGGACTGAAAGTATAATTGTTCCTATTTTCAAAAAGGGAGATAGAGGTGACCCCAAATGCTATCGGCCAATCTCACTTTTAGATACTTCTGGTAAATTGCTGGGAAGAGTACTCCTAGAAAGACTAGAATCATGGGCAACCAACAACCATATACTCACAGAGGCTCAATTGGGGTTTAGGCCTGGGGTTGGTACTCTGGAACAATGTATAAACCTTAATTTAATAATAAGCAAATATACAATAGCAAGGAAGGGTCATTTGTTCCTTTGTTTTGCAGATCTTAGCAGCGCTTTTGATTTGGTGAATCATGCCAAGCTGTGGAAAGTCTTAATAGATATGGGCACGCCCTTAGATATAATAAGCTTCTTGGCGCAATTATATAATCATCTAACAGCGCGGGTGAGATATGGTAGAAGTGGCGAGTGTACCCCAGGTTTTAGGATAGGGAGAGGAATACATCAAGGTTGTGTTTTGGCACCTCTTCTATTCCCCCTTTACATAAATGGAGTAGATGCCCATCTAAAAAATATGGAAATTGATACCCCTAAAATAGGAGAATGTTCTATCCCAGTCCTTTTATACGCAGATGATGCAGTACTGCTGTCACGAACTGCAAATGGGTTGCAGCGGATAATCGAGGGCTTTGTGGAATTTATGGCGGAAAGAGATATGTTGTTGAATATGAGCAAAACTGTTGTAATGACTTGTGGACAGGGAAAGCTCAGGAAGAAAGCTTTTTTTATTAAGGGCCATAAATGTGAAGAGGTGAATGGATTTACATATCTGAGTATACAGTTTTTTAATATGGGTCATTGGAAACAACATCTAGAAATTATCAAGATGAAGTATGTTAGGACAACTGAGGCTGTTTTTAGATTTTCAAAAAAAATTGGTAATAAACCCCTTAGGGAAATGCTGCAAATTTACAAAAGCAAATCAATTAGCAGCATTACGTATGGTTCTGCTCTTTGGGGTTTGATGCCCGAGATCCATTCATTACAAGTGCTAGAGAATACATTATTTTGCAGACTACTTGCAGTGCCAAATGCCACCTCCACATTTATGGTACATAAGGAGTTGGGTTGCCCTTATGTGGAAGATCTAATATACACCAATGCGCTGTTGGCTTGGCGTGGTATTTGGTCTAAAGAATGGACGCATTTTACCCAAAAGATTATTAAAGATTGCCTTACATTAGAATATTGGGATAGAATTCCACGGTTCATGCATTTAAAAGATTTGTTGAAAGGTATAAATCTAGCTCCAAATTTGGACAATCCAGGTATTATCCTCCAATTTAGCAAGAAAGAATTGAAAAATCAACTAATGGCATGGAGGGTTAGTGATAGAGAAAATAGAGAATGTAGGAAATCAACAGTAGCACTTTATATGACTGAAAATAACGAGGTAATGCCAAATTATTTGCTGACAGTAGCAAACATTCAGGATAGATTTTATCTGACACAAATGCGTTTTAGAATGTTGTACTTATTGGTAGCTTTCCCAAAGGTGAGGATTTGGAGCAAAAGCTTACCGAAGTGCCCCTATGTGGGACGATTTCACAATCCACAATGCACTTTATCATATCTTGTAAATTTTATCACGACATTAGGAAACAATTTTTAAAACCCCTATTTGTTATTAACAAATTATTTTACTGTAGAGAAGCTTTTAATTATTTATGTAAACTAAATACCAATGAGAAGTGTGATGCAGTGATAAAATTCATCTTATATGCCATAGAACAAAGAAAAAAGCTGTCGTATTTAGAAAACCTCCGGTATGAGAACGAATAATCGCTCAATTTGTAGTAGCAAAGGCTTTCTTATTTATTTATTTATTTATTAGTAATGTTTTCTTGAAGTATCTTATAGTATATTTTTTACCATTTTAAAGAGATTGTTTATCTTTTATGGAGTAAAATCCGAATAAAGATTGATTTGAATTGAATTGACTTTAGCACTACATAATAAATATCACTACAAAGTCAGCCCCTACATAATAACATTGTTATCATTACAGTCTACCTTATCATATTTCAAATTCCAAATCATAAGTGAACATGTAATTCCTCGTCCATGTTCAACCCATATGGCATTTTCGTACGGAGCTGAATAATGTACTTACTCTCCATTTGTCGGAGCTTTCGAATTCTATCACCCCCTCTCTCACTCTTTTTCATCTGTGCTATTCCCACAAACCTTAGTGTTCTCCAATTATTGGTATGTGATCTTGCAAAGTGTTTTGCCATTGTATAGCTCATGTCTTGATTTGTGATGGCTCTAGTGTGCTCTAAGATCCTTTTCTTGAGCGGACATATTGTGCACCCAATATATCTTAGTCCACATTCACATTCAAGCATATACACCACATATTGGCCATCACAAGTGATTCTCTGTGAGATATGTATAACCTTTCCTCTATAGTCCATATATGTTTTTGTATTCCTTGCAATCTGACACACTTTACATTTATTACATTTATAGAAGCCCACTGCCTCAGTCTTCAACCAATTTTTTGTTATTGGTGCTACATAATGGCTATTCACCAATATGTCTTTTAATGAGCGTGACTTTCTATATGATATTTGTGGTTTAAAACCTATTCTCTTTGCCAGATCTTGATCATTTCTCAATATTTTCCAGTGTTTTCTAAATATTGTTTCTATGTCCTTACTTTCCTTACTATAAGTGAGAATTAACAGAGGACACACTTCCTCCTTATCACTTCCTCTTCTCACACCTTTGTCTATCAAAGTGTCCTGCCGAGGTATCTTCTGAGCTCTTTTCTCACTGGAGTCAATATTTGCTCTTGGATACCCACGGTGCATAAATCGTTTTCGCACCTTGCTAAATTGTTTTTCAATTTCTTTATCATTGGAGCAGTTTTGTCTGGTTCTTAAAAATTCTCCGAAAGGAATACTTTTTAATAATGGTTTTGGAAGAAAACTGCTCCCATGCAGGACACTATTAGTGGATGTTGCTTTCCTAAACATCGTTGTATTTATCTGATCATTTTCTATATATACTCTAATGTCTAGAAAGTCAATTTGTTTATCATTTATGTCATAAGTAAAATTTAAACCACAGTCATTTTCATTTAAGATTTTAAAATATACATAAAATTCATCCTTAGTGCCATTCCAAATCAAGAACAAGTCATCTATATAGCATAACCATAGCACTACTTTGTCCAGATGTTCAGAATGCTTATCTTGCCAAGCCATTTCTCTTTCCCACCAACCCAAGTTAAGTTAGCATAACTTGGAGAGAGAGAAATACCCATGGCAGTGCCTCGCACTTGTTTGTATAGATTCTTATCAAAAATAAAGATGTTATTATTTAGACACAATTTTACCATCTCAACAAGCATTTCCAAATGTCTTTTTCCTTCAGTCTTCCTTTGCCGTAGAAAGTAATTTAATGCATTTAGCCCTACTTCATGTCTACTTGACGTGTACAAAGATACTGCATCCACCGTCACTAAATTATAACTTGCCTGCCATTGAATACCATCTATCACTCTCAAACAATCCCCTGTATCCTTAATATAGGAACTAAGAGAAGAGACTAGTGGAGCAATGTAATAATCAACATATTTTGATATATTTTCAAACAAGGATCCACATCCAGAAATAATAGGTCTCGCTGGAGGCTTATTTAACGTTTTGTGAATCTTTGGAAGAAAATATATAGTAGACAAAATCGGATGATTTGGATTTAGATATTTAAATTCTTCTTCATTGATCAACAATTCATTCCGCCATTTTTCCAATTTTTTTATAATTAAGTCCTGTATTTGATTGGTGGGATCATTCCTTAATTTCTCATAACTCTCCTTATCATTTAATTGTCTCATTGCCTCATTTACAAAGTCATTCCGATTAAGAATCACAATATTGCCTCCCTTGTCTGCGGGTTTGATAATAATTTTGTCATTATCCTCAAGTTGTTGTAAGGCTTTCCGTTCAGTCATAGTTAGATTTTCACCTCTTTCAGTGGATTATACAAATTCCAATTTATCCAAGTCATTAATAACCATTTCATAGAATAAATCTACTTTATTGCCTGGTGTTAAAATGGGACAAAATTTTGAAGTTGGTTTAAAATGACTATATTTATGGACATTTGTTTGAATCCCCATTATTTCTAATACTTGAGTAGATGTCATCTCATCATCTTCCAAATTGTTCATTAAATCATACCACACTTTAATGTCTTGTATTTGATCAATCACTAAACCTGTGTCCTTCTGTGTATTTTGTATATCTCTGAATCGTGGTTGATGTTTACTAAAATGTTTTACTAGCTTGATTTTTTTAATAAACTTATACATGTCTATTTTAGTCTCAACCCTATCAAAATGATGTTCAGGGCAGAAGGATAGGCCTTTATTGAGTACATTTTCCTCTTCTTTTGTTAAAGTATAGTCAGATAAATTTATTACCAACTTTTCTTCTTCTATTTTTTCCACGTCTTCTATTGTTTTCTCTGTCTGTTGCGCAGAGGATAGTTCTTTCTTTCTTTTTCCTCTTCTGATTTTTCTATGCTTGATTGTGCATTTCTTGGCTGGCCTCTGCCCAAACTGCGTTCTCTGGCCCTGCCTTTTGACGTTTGCTGATCTATACATATAATCTGCATTTCTTCCAATAGTGTTGTTTTGTTTCTTACATATCCAAGCTCTTCCCCTTCACTGATTTCAATATCTGATTCACTTATCGTATCCGACATTGCCGGCATTTTTGATTTAACATCTTTAGAATGTTGTTGCTTAATACATTCAAACCTCTTTGCAAATGTTAACACTGTACCATTTTTATAATCCAATTCATCTCTATAGAATTTCCTCTGTTTTCGCATTTCTATCTCAGTTTCATATTTATTGAGCCTATCCTCCATTTTTTTCCTATACCTGTTAAGTTCTTCCTGATTACTCATATTTTTTACTTTTTCTTCCAATATCTGTGCTTCTTTGGTCGCTTCTGCCACAACGGAGAATTTTTAAGAACCAGACAAAACTGCTCCAATGATAAAGAAATGGAAAAACAATTTAGCAAGGTGCGAAAACGATTTATGCACCGTGGGTATCCAAGACCAAATATTGACTCTAGTGAGAAAACAGCTGAGAAGATACCTCGGCAGGCCACTTTGATAGACAAAGGTGTGAGAAGAGGAAGTGATAAGGAGGAAGTGTGTCCTCGGTTAATTCTCACTTATAGTAAGGAAAGTAAGGACATAGAAACAATATTTAGAAAACACTGGAAAATATTGAGAAATGATCAAGATCTGGCAAAGAGAATAGGTTTTAAACCACAAATATCATATAGAAAGTCACGCTCATTAAGAGACATATTGGTGAATAGCCATTATGTAGCACCGACAACAAAAAATTGGTAGAAGACTGAGGCAGTGGGCTTCTATAAATGTAATAAATGTAAAGTGTGTCAGATTGCAAGGAATACAAAAACATATATGGACTATAGAGGAAAGGTTATACATATCTCACAGAGAATCACTTGTGATAGCTAACATGTGGTGTATATGCTTGAACGTGAATGTGGACTAAGATATATTGGGAGCACAATATGTCCGCTCAAGAAAAGGATCTTAGAGCACACTAGAGACATCACAAATCAAGACATTAGCTATACAATGGCAAAACACTTTGCAAGATCACATACCAATGATTGGAGAACACTAAGGTTTGTGGGAATAGCACAGATGAAAAAGAGTGAGAGAGGGGGTGATAGAATTCAAAAGCTCAGACAAATGGAGAGTAAGCACTTTATTCAGCTCCGTACTAAAATGCCATATGGGTTGCACATTGACGCGGAATTACATGTTCACTTATGATTTGGAATTTGACATATGATAAGGTAGACTGTAATGATAACAATGTTATTATGTAGGGGCTGACTTTGTAGTGATATTTATTATGTAGTGGTAAAGTCAAATAATGGAAGTTACTGTTTTGGAGAAAGGGTTTATTGTACTTGTGGTGGAATGGACAAAATAAGAGAAATCTGAAGAATGATAATCAATGGAATCAAAAGAAAGTTTTTGAAAATTAATGAGTATATAAGTCAATGAGTAGTAGATTAAAATTGTATGACTTTAGTTTAAATATGGACGTGGAACTACTTATAAAGTAGCCCATGTTTAATTAAGTAAATAATAAATAAGTAATACCTTCATATGTCTAGCAGAATTAGTGAAAAAACAATAGAAAATAAAGTAGTGAGGACTTATGAGCTAGAAAGGATTGGAAGAATATTGAAAAACAGAAGAAATGAGAATTATGTGTCTTAAAAATGGGGTTTTGAATTTTAATTGTAATTGTAATGTGTGTGAATTACGATATCCAGAATGCTTTGTGTATATATATATATATCAAGTGGCCTAGAAAAAGCTGCCTCAGCAGACTAATGTAAAAAAGCATAAATACAAATACACATATATTGAGAGGCTTTAGGTCAGCCCTTTTCATCCATTGGTCTGTTCAACTTTCATCCCAATTTTGCTTCTACCACCACATCGTTCAGCATGGGGCAATGAGCTAATTTACTTCAATTATTACCTCAATTACACTTTGAGTGTTAGCATTTTTCCTGAAAATATGTGTGCACATTCAACCATGGTTTATGCCTTCAGGTTACAGTCATTCAAAGACCACAGTAAATTTTCTGATTCATTAATAATCATATTTTCCTGTGATCTATATTAAAACTAAAAAGTATTTCTGTGCCTGATCTGTACACTGGTCATTTAAGAAACACCCATACAGTTCTATTAAATATATACGAAAATAATATTTCTTTTAATTCCAAATTATTATGGCAAGTATATGAACACAAAGTTTAAACAATGACAAATGTTCTTTTTTTCTTTCTCCTATTTTTGGAGCATATGTTTGCAATTAGGAAAAATAAAATCACCATACCACCAGCTTGTGGTCGGCATCTTCTTTCAAAACTTTACTCTATTTAAGCAGTGACTATTCAATGTGTGATTACTACAACCTCTCAACATATTGCTGCTTTATAGACATTCAAATTCATCCACTAAAATACCTGATTTTTTATTTCCACTTTAGTTTCATTTTTCCATCACCTTCCTAAGGGAGCGAGAACAAGGTAGCATCTGTAATTTTAGTTTATAAGAAAAAATGTCAGTGAATTCTTCTTTCCTAATACACTTATGGTGCAATTGGGCACAGTGATGGTCTTTTTGGTTCTCATTTCTATTGGCCTATTCAACTGAACACATAACCTCTCTGTCTACCAATTTTTTAGATGATTTCCATTTCGAGTTGGTTCTGTTCTCATACTATTCTACTAAGGTTCTCACTTCTTCTCCTCCTATTTTTTCACAGGCATCATGCACTGTATGTTAATCTTCTAAATATTTGGTTACTACCATTTTTTTCATATATTATTTAAACACAGTATTGAAAAGTAATTTTCGACAAAACAAATTTCGGCTGTTTTGAGAGTGTAAACTAAGATCGTGGTTTCACACGCAATCTACATCATTGCCAATTTAATCAGCTGTTTTCAACTGATACTTGGTGGTGGTCTTATTGCTGGTTGTATCTTCCCTTACCTGTGTTTGTGGAGAGGATATACTTTTACTCAGTGTGTATAGAATCCTGATATTTCACGAAAAATTATGGTGTGTCCCAGGCCACTTGGAAATATAAAACTGCATAATGGGAAATGTGTCATAGGTCCTAAATTGTCCTCTGTGGGTTGTGGTGACATTTACAAACGACTCAATGGTCAGCCTTATGATACGTGAGGTTCCCTTGATCCGTTTATGTCCTCATATGTTTATATTACACAGGTACTCGCTAGAGGAATAGAGGGCTATTTTATAGACGGTTTAATGAGCAGTACAAAGAGATTTTAGTTTGGGTAGCATGGCACTGGGAGGCAGTGTAAAGCTTCTAAGTAGCCAGAGATAGAGGAGTGGGTCTGCAGTTCTCTGTTGAGAAGCCTTATGCTAGTCCAGCCTTATCCTTAGTGTGCTAATGATGCATTTGTCATCATTTTTTCCTGTCCGTGGTCCCTCCTTCAAGCACACCTGAAAACCATTTTGTCTTCTTTTAATTCGTTTTTTTTAGTTTATAAATCCATCTTAAGTCTCACCTACTGTTTCTGTTCCCTATTAAAGATTTAATTTCCCATGTTGCCCTCAATTCTCAGCCGACCGCTTATTTTATTGCTTCTCCTTCATCTGTGCTACTGATGTTATTTGCCTCTTTGTTTTATTCAACACCTTTAGCTCTATGATTGATATGCACACTATCTGCTACCTGACCAATCCTTCCTAGGTATGCATATTTGGTCATTCATTATTAATTGTGCTAAAACTATATGAATTGCCCGAGTTGCATAACCATTTTTGTAGCTTGTGCTCACTCGATTCTGAATTCCAAAGGAATTTATTAGCTGGGTTCACATCTTAGATTGTTTTCCCTAGGCATGATATCCATCAATGGTCATTCATTAGCATCCTATACTATTACTCATGGCACCAGATGAGCTTGTCTCTTATCACTCATTTTTATGGTCGGTGCATGGAGCCTTTTACTGTGATCTTGCCTTCAAACAAAGACAGTATCATGAGGGTTTGTGCTAATGTCAAAATAAAGAATCATGGAATTTGCAGATGATGTCTTAATTCACACTTCCTATGATCCAGAGCACTTCTCCCAGCAGTTGAAGCTCTGATTCTCTGCTCGGTGGCTATAATTTGAATGCAGAGAAGATCCAAATACTATCAATTGGCTATGCTGAATTGCAAGATCACTGTGCTGTTAAGGGACATTGATATCTTGGGATTTTCTTATTAATTTAATATCAGTTCCATTAAATATTTTGGCAAGAATGTATCTGCATTCTAGGGCAGACAGACTCTAATTTGCTCGCCCTCCATGTACACTGCCAAGTCATTCTTTTCTACAATGAATGCAGTGCTTTCCTACTTTAGCTGGGAGCATAGGAATCAGGATCTCTGAGAAATGTTGCAGCAACAGAAAGCACAGAAGAACTCATCTGGGAAACATTAGCACAGGCATGATCCAAGGTAGATGGAGAATCTGGTTCCTGGAAAAGGTGGCGGCACATGGCTAGGAGCTAAATGGAGCAGCGATGACATGGACCATTTTAAGGTCAATCTGGAAAACAGCAAATCAGTTGCTCTTCTGGTTCATTAGGAGGAACCAAACTTAGGGCCTGATTTATGCTTTTTTAGTGCTGCATTTGCATCATTTTTTACCCAAAAGCGGCACAAACTTCAAAATTCAATTATATTTCGTGAGTTTGCGACACTTTTGTGTCAAAAAATGGCGCAAATGCAGCACTCAAAAAGAATAAATCAGGCCCATAGTGCTGAGAGGAATCAGGCATCTTGCAAGTGCAAGTTGGTGGGCTCTTTCTCTTCCATTTAGACCGCTACCCCCTCCTGTGTCTGGCACTCTTCATGTGTTTCTCTCTTCTTTCCATTCCCCTTTATTTACTCAGCAAACCCGCCTAATTCCTGGTCATGTGTGGGGCTCAGAAAAGAGAAAGACAGAGGGATGTGGAGAGAATGTTATATTTGGACAAGACTGGCTGATGAAACTATTTATATCACAACCCGATTTGTAACCAATACAAAGCTATTAATCTGATGAAACCACTTAAATATTAAAAATACTACCGTATTTCTCTCATCTATTTTGTGTGTTTCCTACCATTTTCCTTTCTGCCTTCATGGGGCATTGAGCTTGTACCTTTCCTTTAGTTGAAATTAATCAATTTATCTTGGTGTCTGCAGGGAAGAAGGTGGGTTTACATCATGTTCTGTGATAATTACATGTTAACCACTTGGATTTAGCTGACAATAGGGAACCTTGGGAGCCCTGCACATTTTAGTTCTGGCTCGACAGCACAACAAACGGGAAGACCGTTTCTTGCAAGTGTACAGAGAGTATGCATTGGATCACCTCCCTTCTTCCAAAGGCTTTTTTTGGATCAGCCCACTTGTGCCACTGATTTGATTACATCTTGGCTCAACCCATTGCATATACACTTCTTACCTAATGCTATTGGCTGCTTGATGTATCATCTGCTATCTAGAAAGTTGTTTCACTGCAATACATGAAGAACTAAATTATATCTGAAATTACAGTCAGTGATCACACATTAACTTTTTCTCATAAAGTCGTTGTTAACAGAAAGAAACACTTTTAGGTTAGTTGTTCACTGCAGAAGTGTTTGAGTCTCAAACTCAGGTGTGAGCCTGATCTTAAGATGTGCAAGCTGTTTTTTTCTGTTTCCTACTCCCAAAATGTAGGGTGATGAGGCGTCTTAGATTTCCTGGGACAGTCCTGTTTTTCTATCCTCTGCCCAGGCAAATTTCAGTAAACTTAGCACACACCTCAATTCATATCCCCTCTGTCCTATAATTCTCTCAGTACTCAAACTCATTAGATGACACTACATGCGAACCATATCCCAATGTGTCATACAACACTGGCACTCAAACTACCACTACATCACTGTGGGTAAGGCTTATTTTGCACGATATTAACCAGAAGGCACTGGGGGAGCTCGCTTGCCGGTGTGCAAACCCTCCCCCTTATATGAATGAAAACCTTATTTCACTAACTTTTGATGTGAATACAAATCTGAAGCACATAAGCAATCCAATATGAGACATCACTGTGATAATTAGATATTGAGGTGCAGGTTTACTAACATTTCAGGTGTCGCAGTGCAGCAAGGCAACTTGCTGCCCTGCATTCAGTGAAAGGTAGACATCAGAAATGTAGCATATTTACTTAGATATGGTGCATTTCTGCTGCCTTCCTGCATTGGCGCACAGAGTGCTGCTGAGCACCCACCCGGCACCAGGGTGGAAGGGTGCCTGCGTTACGAGCAGGATTGTTTTTTTGCAGGAAAATGTACATTTCTGAACAAAAACAATCCTTGTTTAGCGCTGGAAATACACTCCAAAGTAGTGAAAAATGGATTTAGCATTATTGTAAGTCACTTTTGTAACGCAAACACAATGCTAAAACTTAGGGGCATATTTACGAGAAAGTGGCGCATTGGTCCCGATGAGCCACTTTACTTGCATCCCCTTGCCCCTTAATGACACCAGGGTTGTACCGTAGTTACAATATGGTGCTCCATGGCGGTCGTTACCACAACAGCATCAATATTTTTTACGCTGTTGTGGCGCTTTGCTGCACTAGCACCACAAATGTTGGTGCTAGTGCAGCAAAGCATAGGGAGGTCCAAAGAATATTATGGGTGTGTCACCTTAACGCCTGCCCTGAGCAGGCGGTTAAAATTATGGAAAAAATGGCGCAGCGAAATCTTGTACATTTCACTGTGCCATTTTGTCATACCACCCTCTGTAGGAATGCCCACATTGCGTACATTATGCCTGGCGGAGGTATTATTTGGTTCAAGGGGTTGCAAAGTGGCGCATTGCATGCATTGCGCCACTTTGTAAATATGGCGTAGGAAATGGCCCCTTTAACACCACCTTAGCTTCATCCAAATGATGCTAAGGCGGCGTTAAGGTGCCCGAAGGGGCTTGTAAATCTGCCCCTTAGTAGTAGAACACACAGGGCATGATTATGACTTCGGCGGAGGGGATTACTCCGTCCCAAATGTGACGGATATCCTGCCCGTCGTATTGCGAGTTCAATAGGATATAATGAACTCGTAATTCGGTGGGCTGGATATCCGGCACATTTGGGACCGAGTAATCCCCTCCGCTGAAGTCCTAATCTGACCCGCAGCCTATTGCTGTTCCTGTCTGAAATCTAAAAGTCACTTAACTATTCAGAGGGACTGCTAAACTCCTTACCAAAAAAGCAATCACAGTCCCCTAGAGTCAAAGGAGCTTGACTGGATGGAAAGACCTTTCAAAATGCAAAATCTATTTTAATTTCAGAAGAGGGTCTAAAAGAAGGCTCAGTCTATATTAGTCATTCACTGATCCATGCTCACTCTGTTAGTGCCAAGAAGCCCATAGACAAATGTTATGCTATAAAATTCCAATAGCAATACAAAAAAAACAGATATAAAGTTCATCCCCATACTGCTTGATCGCACAGTATGTAATTTACAAAAAGCAGCCAGCTGCTGGTGTGACAGCTCTACAGCCAGTGCTGAAAGAAGACATAAGCAATAATCTGTCCTGTTGAACTCTGGGACTTTGCCTCTCCTTAGCTTTGAGAATTATTTGTGGAGAGTATTTGCTTAAATATCTGCAAACTCATCATTATGGAGCAGTAAAGCAAATAACCATCGGCAAAAGCAAATCTAACAGATTCACACATTATTCAAACAAATACAAAGAGAGGAAGACACGTGTGTGTGTGGGTGGGCGGGCGGTGTTTGAGAGAGTGATAAAAAAACAAAGGCAGGAAAGAATGTGAATAGGTGTGAGAGAAGTGAGAAGAAGGGGAAGTGATGGAAAAAGACAGTGTGTTCGATTTACATATCCCTGAGTGAAAAAAGCATAAATGCGCTCCTGTACAGTTACTCCTGCTTGCTGGGCAAATTTTCAACGTTACTAAATTTACAGCGAGATTCATTAGTGCTACTGTGAAACTATATCAGCCATAGTTTCCCAGGAGTACTCATGTGTAACATTTAGAAATAAGGAATTTCCACAAGGTGGAAACTTCTGCAAATAAAAAGGTAAAGCAGAAATCCATTATCATTTGTAGATGCTCCTTGGTGTATCCACACGAAAAATGATGCCCCTGTCTGAGAAGCCCTTCGCATGTACCAAAGTGACCTAACATGCACCGAATCATTGATGAATCAGTCACAATGAGAGAAGGAACAGTAAGAAACTGGGAGAGATGAAAGAAAAGGGGTAGGAGGAAGAAAGAACAGATTGAGATCAAGAAGTTGAGAGGAGTAAAAGGAGAAAGAAGGGAGGTGATGAAGGAAGCAGGGAAGAGATGAGGAAGGAAGAGAGGTAGCAAAAAAGTAAAGTAGTAGAGTGTGAGAGAGGTGGGGTGAGCTGAGTGATGGAGTAATAAAAGGTTTGAGGACCTAGCAGAGAGAGAGAGAGAAATAAAAAGTGGGAAATCCATGATGAACCATAGAGAGGGAGGAGAGAGATTGTGTGTATAACAAAGAAACAAGGAGAATTTAGAAGACAGTGAGATAGGTGGTTAAGCAACAAAGAGTATTAGAGTTATAGACAGTGAGGGCAGATGAGTCAGATGGAGGCATAGAGAGAGAGACAGAGAGTGAACCAGAAAGAGAGATCCCTAGTGGCTGTGTGTTTGCATCTGTTTGTGACAGTGAGTGTGTGTGTGTCCATGTGAGCAAAGAGGTTGATGGAGATTAACCCCACATCAGAAAAATCATATCTTTAAAGGCCGGTTTGGTCAGTGAAGATTTAGTGCATTAGATTGGTTCCGGCTTATATCGCTCGTCTAAAATCATTCTGTGACATAGTCACTAAAGAAAAGACTTTATGTTCAAACCTATAGATGGGAAAACATTCTGCAATGCAATAGTAGATGGACAACCATATAGTATGTGAATTCATAGATGCTCCACAGAAAAGAATAGAAGTGGCAGTTGGCATGTGCTGGCCAATTAGGAGTCAGCAAAGAAGAGTGACAATGATGCCAACGAATGGTAAGCAATGGGTGGGCCCAAGCTCCTTATAGTAAACAGTACATTTCACACCCAAGAGTGCATGCAACACATCCTCTGTTGCAGGCTCAACCAAACAATTATTTATACATTAACTGATGGACAATCATTCTATGAAAAAATAAGTGATTTGCAAGCATTCCAGGGAACATGACATTCAGCAGAGCAATCAATAGTTCTGTGGCACAGTAAAAGATGAACAAGGATTCTGTATACATTACATGATGGATAGGTATTCTGTGCAGACTAACTGATGGCAAACCTTGCAATTCACCAGAACTGAGCGTGGACCATTCTGTTAAATAGTAATTGATAGACAGGCATTCTGAGGCACGTAAGCGCAGGAATCCAAGATTAAATTACTGAATCCCTCTCATTCTGTGGCACAATGCCTGGTGGCTAGAGAGTCTATGTTAGAACATGCATTATTAAAGCCAGTAGTGTTTGCTTTATGAAAACAGATAAGATTGTTATTTTTTTGTTTGCAAGCACATACCACAAAAGTAAAATAAACGAAAAGAAAATGTGCCATCTAACTGTAACAGTCATATGCTTACAATATAATTTAAACTGAAAAATAAATGATCTTTAATTATAATTTGTATACAGCAGGATGTTGCTTCCTAGCTGCTGTATTTAGAACAGGTATAGAAACCATTTTCAGTTTTAATGCACATCTCAGAAAAATATTAATCTAACTGGTTAGAACTACTGGCTTTGAAATACTGTGGCCTGAAGATATAGCTTAAACAAACAAGAATAATGATAAAAATATAAAAAAAAATATAGAATGGAAAGAAAAAAGGAATGACAAAGTAAAGGAATGCACCACCTTCCCTGGCATTGAAGTTCACTTCTGTTTCTTGGTGGATTTGCACATGATTGGACAAAAGGCTGTCTCTCACAGTACAAAAGAGACAATGGCTGAAGAAGGCTGACCCATTGCCCCAAGCTGTTTACCATCATGGGCAGAATTAAATGGGAATTGCAGTTGACCACACCAATGGATGAAGAGCACTGGGCCAAGTCTTTCAATGTATGTATGCATTGTTTATGTCTTTTATGAATTTCATGAGGCTGTAAATAACTAAGCTGAAGGTTTCCTTAGGCCAGACCTTAAAGCAGCGGCGGCTGCTGCAAATCTCAATGGGGGATGGGGGAATGAAAAGGATGGGAGAAAGAATGAAATAAAATGTAAAAAACACTTTCCTTTCTGTTCCCACCGATGCCTCACTCGTCGCTCCTCTTCTGGTGTCCCACCATTTACTGGGACACCAGCACAGGCACCCAGCTACCCTGGTGCTGCTTTCATGCTATAGCTAGCATGAAAGCAGCACCAGGACCGGTCTGGGCAGCTGGGATTGCCGCTCAGACACAGTCCTGGGATCTGTGCAGTTTCTGCAGACCGGCTGTTAAACACAGCCGGACTGGAGAAACCTAAGTGTGCATGTGTGTTTGGCCGGCATTAAATGGCTGGCCAAACACACATGCGCTTTTAGGTTCACTCTGTACTCCTCCCCCATCCCACCTCCTGTGACCCAGCCCCGCCCCTCTCTCTACTGCTGACTGAGCCAGCAGATGAAAAATAAAATGATAGTGGAACTATTGTTTCATTTTTCATCTCCTGGCTCTTGGCTACGGGGGCAACACTCGTCCACCATTGCAGAGGAGCCACTCCTGCCCTAAAGGCATCCCTAGCAGTGTACTGATAAGTAAACATTCAGAGGCAGAGTACGTTATTGATCGGCAAGTATTTTGTGACAGTCACTAGTGGACAGGCACTCTATAGCAATGTTAAACTTTATGTGGTATAACAACTGATTTGTTTTATTTTACCTGGCGAATAAGTTATTCTAACCGATATCTGTGCTTCAAGATATTACTTCAGCTACTCATGGTTTCACCTTTACCACATGAAATGAAGATTGGCGCTTTTGCTGTTGATTCTAGGAGGCAGATTTACTAAGTTTTGGCGCAACGCAGCACAACAACAAAAGTTGCTGAACTGCGTTGTGTCAAATGATGAAAGAAAAACAGTGCCATAACTGGTAAGATATTCGTCTGTTTTTCTCTCCTCCTACGCAGGCACACTGAAGACTGCCATGCGCCAACACACAGCGGTATAACGAGCAAAGGATTATGCTGAAAAGGGATTCCTCTAGTACAAAAATCATGCTTTAATACTTTTCCTGCTTGGTATGTGTGCTGTACAGTGCAGTACAAATGCTGCATTAGAAAAATGTGAAGTTTTAAAACTTGCTGTACTGTTGTATCTGTCTGAAGGAAGCGTTTTTTGGTTGGCAGAAACCCCAGTCTACAAATGGTATTAGATAGGGATTTGCATCAAAGCTCATAGATGGCTGCTTGGGAACACTCATGCACCACCCACAGAGCACTCTCTTGATATAAAGTAGTTCATTGCTCTACTCTGCGTTACTTTAGGCAACTTTGCAAAGCAAATCATGATTTGCATTGGAACATAAATCCCACCACAATTCTTTGCACTAAGTGCACATCGCTTGATGCAAACTCAGTCCAAATTGGTAATAAATCTGGGCCTAGGTATATAAGTGGAGGCTTCTGATGGGTTCTTAAAGGGTTCCTGTGGGTTTTTAAATGTATTGTGTGCTGTATTGTGTGCTGCACAAGACCAATACTGCAGTGGGCATCGAATACGTATCATGAGAACTATTCCCGTAACTTACCGTTTTGACAAAATGTAATTGGAATAATGTGTTTAGAAGCTGAACATTTACCGCAATTGTAAGTATATTTCTGAGGGCCTTGAGATAATACCCTCGGGCTGTCTGCGCGTTGCTGCTGCACAGCCAGGCTCTTTAAAGTCACTAGGGCTGCACGCGCAACAAACTCCAGGATGTCGTTACCAATCAAAGCTCGAGCCCTATTTATTTTTTTGTACCACGTGCTTCCCAATCACGGGGACAACTGGAGCCGTGCTCACATTTTCTAGTTGACAGTGAGGACCCCCCAGTGCACAGGTCGCTGGTATGACTGGCACTCACACACTGATCCCTGCCGCAAACAAAAATACAAGAGGGCGACAAGGGCATTTCCAGAAGGACCACTCTGCAACCATCAACTGATTTCAATCAGATATAAACATACCTTTAAGGTGTTTTTTGTGAACTCCATAGGGATTTCAAATCCTGTTTGTATGAAAAGAATTAAAGGCCTTTTATTGCGTTTATTTTTGTATTAATCGCCGACTTTTGACGTATTGCGACTTCACTGAGCTGATCTTAGTACATGCAGGGGTACTTGATAATAATTTGTCTTGCAAAAACGTTTACCAAGAGAATTCCTGGCAAAGATTTGAAAAATCCCACTTTGTTGCAAAGAGGACAGACTGGATTGCACAATCAAAAATGTCTTGCACGAGGGCGATTGTTCTTCTATTCTGCATTTGGAAAATATGTTTCCTCCATTGAAAACCCTTTCACCGTACATTCCAAAGTTATGGGGTTATTTTCTTCCATTTTCCCCAATGGAAAGAATTTCTTTGACCTTTTCCACGGTGGGCCCTGACTGACAAAACATTTCTGAAAACGCACAAAAATTGTATTTGTGGTTGATACACAACTTTTAAAATATCCTTACCCTGGGATTCGCACTCCCCGCTCCTGGGATAACATTAGGTTAATCGTTTTACATTATTTTTGCTTCCAACAGAAAACATTAGATAATGCATTCATCACACATTCAGCACATTGCATATACACTTTATGGGTGTGAAACTGCATGATCACAACAGCTCTAACTCTACAGCACACACAGTAATCTGTGAGGCCATAGTAGACAGAACAATCCTCATTCACCAAACACTACAGACACGCCATGGAGTTAGATATCACTGTGCAGACAATAATGCACTCCACATGGAAACTACACACACAACATCCAAAATAATGCATTAGTCTAATCACTTCCCAGGACATTTATCACACTAATAATACATACTGTCTTCAACAGAACACACTGGCATAGCACTACACATACACCCAATACAGCTCATAGGTACTATATAATTGGACTTCACAGGATACCTCTCCCCGCAAAACAATGTACCACGCGACACAACATATAAAGCTCTAAATCAAATAACCAGCCAACACCACACACTAGGTCTGTAAAAAGGATGACGTGGATCTTCAGCAGGACGTAACAACTGCAAATACCTCCCCCACACAGCTGGCATGCCAATAGTCGAATTGATGAAGACCTGCTGCTCCATGCATCATACACTACCAGCTACTGTAAGGCAGATATAATAAGGTTATGCACATGCAAATAGCAATTGCCCACACCTACTTTACACCCATAAGGCAGGGCCCTTGTGAATGTAAGCTACACTTACATGCCCAAATAGCTTTGCAAATTGGGACCAAAGACATTGTGAGCTTTGATTCCAGTCACGCTTCACTAGAGTAGGTTCAGTTGTGCAAAGTGTGGTGTCAGGCACTGTAGTTTCAGCAGGCGCACTGTTGGAAAACAGTGTGTTGTTTTTAAAACCCTAATGCTGCAAGCCCCATCCAAGCTAAGCCTCTGTTGTTAATTATTGATTAACATTGGGTTGCTTTGATTCTCAGTGTGTTTTCCAACGTCAAGCAGTTAGGATATAAGACAACAACTCCCATAGTTTCCTTTTTCTATATTCTACTTGGACCTTAACAATAAAGTGCCAACCTCGTTATAAGGTGAAACACATCCTTTCTTTACTGAGGTAATAGCAATTAAAACATGTGTGAAAAAAGGTAAGCATCACTCATCCTTAGAGCAAGCATGAACATAAAAAATGCAAAACCCTGAAGATGCATTTCCTTGTTACAATGTATACATTTGTAGGACCAACACCATCAAATATCATGCTTTGCTCCAATGTACTTGCCTATTCAGGTAAGCATGCGTAGTACTGGCAACTGAAACACTGAAAACAAAAGCCAGGAGCTACAAGAGCCTCGCCCAAATTGTATTCGCATATATTTTAATGAAATATAAATGGAGACTTACCCACAATGGTCACGTTGTAGTTGAGAGTGACAACTAAAAACCCCAGCCAGTTCCAGTGCTGCATGGTCCAGTGTCGAGGAACTTGCTGTGCGCAGATATGACGACGAAAGTGACAAATTCAACCCAAATGTGATCTAGGTGATACAAATATAAAGGTTAACTTGGTAGCCAGTATGAAAAAACAGTTTGCTCTATCAATAGGCTTGTTCCTCCGCGCGCTGTCACGTTGGCATCTCCCGTGCTTGCAATGTGCCCTGGATGTGCCAATTGTTTCGCTGCCATCGCTCTTATTCCATCTGATGCAGACGTACCTCGGTGGCTTTACTCTTCAGCCTAATGGGACAGCATGAAAGTCCTACCGGAGCCATCCCAGCCTTTGTGGGCTATTCTTGCACTTCAAGGACATTCCAGCATCCCCACATTGCTGGAATAGTTGGGTGGAGGGACACAGAGCCCGCGACAACTTCAGAAAAGGGCAGAAGCATGTGCGTTTCTCAGGGGTCAACCACAAATACACAGGGGCAATAAAATTGTCATCTTTAGACGCATTTGTAGCTTTAGTGCAGCCAGGCAGGATAATCTTTGCTTTATCCAAATGCCTGTGGAGTGATATGCTGTGCTAAACCGGTACAACAGGTAGCATTTAAGTATTCCTGGCATTTAGCACACTAGTCAGTCTGGATCTCTTCGTATACATAAGAATTGGTGTCTGTGAAATGTATACATAGGTTTCATCATTATTTTATTGAAGAGATTTTCGGTGGCGGATTTGCCAAACCAGAAACACAGAGCAACAAATATTTTTAAATTAAAAAGTCACACTGCCTTGGGCCTAAGAATGAATCGTGCAAAGCCTCGGGGTGAGGTTTTTACCGGGTGCAGTAAAAACCTCCTAGCAGGCTTGATTAAAGGCCCTTTGGTAAATTTCGATCCCTGTGCAAACTCCTGTTTGTGCATTGCTCAGGAGTCAGATTTACTAGTTGAGTGGAATTTATCGCACCTCTATTTAGCAGGTGCAATAAAGTTCACATCTACCAAAAACTTTCGGCTGATTTGTCAAATCTGCCGCGATTTACCAGATCAAAGGCCTGGTAAATACAGATAGATGCAACTTTTGGTGCTTTCAGGGACTGAATTTGCATGTTATGCCCCATTTTCACAGGCAATACTTGTGATATGTGGAATACATCGTATTAGATAATTTCCAAACGAAGAGGCATCGGATTTTAGCGAATGAAATACATTTCACATAACCTGCCATGAGAATGAGGCACACCATACCGACGCAATACTTATTACAGTAATATCTGCATGTTTTGCCTCTTTTCGGGCTTTTTTCCCTCATATATTTTGCCAAATTTTCTCTGGTGAAATATGCCATGGAAAGTCGCAATGATTATCAGAAAACTTGTAATTCAGTTCCCAAACACATTTCTGTCTGCACAGGAATCGGAATTTGCAGTATGGCTCGTAATCAGCCCCCAATTCCGAAACTATACATTCTATTACTGTAAGCAATACCATGTTTAAGGCCCAGCCTACTGCTTTTTTTTGTGTAGAGGTTCTATCCAACTTTCAAGACCTAACCTCCAGCGGAACTAAATTGCTTGGAAGATTTTACACACATGCATAACATAGCGATTCAACTCAATATATTATGAGACCGAAATAAACAGTAATGTAAAGAAGATCATCTGGAGGTTAATGCAAATGGTGAACTTAATTCAGAGATTCATTTTCATATGTAACTTCAATTTACACGTGAAATGGCTTGATTTACAAGTGTAAATACACTTTACAATCCACTAAAGGCTAATTTGCACGAATAAATCATTTTTTTTCATGCATTTATTATTTCAGTACGGTGTAATTTCATCCATGAGTAGATTCTCTTCCCGGGATGGGAGCTCCAAGGCGGAGAGGTCCAGAAATGATCGGGAGTATCCATAACTTTAAAAGTTTGTGGGTAATCTCAAACTTCTCCATGACAGATGCCTCTCAGGAATCATCAGAGATTTACTTTTGTCAAAGGTAGAAGTAAATCTGTTTCCTGGCTGGAAATAGGAAGTGATGAATGCAGTGAAGGTCTGGAGCCATGCAAATAATGTATAGAGTTTTGGATGAAGGTACTCACCATCTGCCCCAGTGTGGTATGATAGCCCTTATTTATAGCACACAATTAGCAGGGCTATGTGGTGCATTCATGCATGTTATGTGACTATAGAGCATGCTGGCACGCTACCTTTCTACTCAAATTACATAGGACAACAAAATAAAACCCAATTTAGGGCCTGATTTAGAGTTTGGCAGGCAGACTACTCCACTACAAAAGTAGCAGAGTACCCTAGCCAAACTGACGGTCTGTCCACTCGTTGTAGAATTGGGTGGACTGTCATGTTTCCACTACAGTGCCTCCAATGATCTGTCAGTGGAAACTTTAAAACCGACGTTTCACTTTCGCCCGACAGACTTAAGTAAGTGTAAATACTTCAGACTGAACACCCTATTTAAAGCAGATGGTCTGATCTACTATTTTCTCTTCAATACCACCAGTAAAAGCCTGGTGGTCCCAAAGAGTAAAAAAAGGAAAAAATGCCCACACCCTGGAAAAAGAAAACTACCAGAACATGAGGGTCAGTTGTTCTTTTTTTGTGTTACAGAAACAAACTCCCACTTCGTAAGTCTGGTTCTGTAAAACAAAAAAGTTTGCTGTAGGGCTGAATAGAATATGGTGGCCACTCAGCAAACATTCAATGCCTCAAAGGAGTCTCTGAAGACATAGAGATCTCTGCAAGGTCAGTGGAGGTCTCTAATTATGACAGGTGGTTGTAGGCTAGGGCAGTAGAGATTACCTCTGCTCAACTGGCAGATTAAGACCACCCGCCAACTTCTAAATTGGCCCCTTAGTTTCAACAGCACATTAGCTGTTCATTTAGCAGTCATAGTCTTTCAGTATTTGTGATGGTGTAGGTGTCTCAGATTACTTCAAGGTCCTCCTTACATTAAGGACCACCGTTCGCACTGGTTTGCAGCATTGTTTGTTCATGTTATGCTTGAAGTTTGACAGTCACAGATACCGGCTGGAACTCATTGAAATAGGCCGCTCTGACCACTCAACCAATTGTTTTCCAGCTCAACAAGATCACCCTCCAAGGCTGCAGCACAGCATCATAGCCACTCATGTTTAGGTACTTGAATAAGTATACATGAGTGACATGTTCAAACTCCATGTGGAGGATGTTTTCATTCCTTTATTGTCCATCGGCCACTCTCAAAATGCATTCAAGACGTGTCCCTCATATGTTGATTTTTTACAAGCATTTGGTCACCCAAGTCCTAATAAGAAATAGGCATGTGGGGGTATAAGAACATGTCTCTTTAAGCTGCTGTAGTAGTTGTTGCTCAACTGCTGCTGCTGACTTCCTTGGTTGCACAGAAAAAGAGTTCCTGACAGCCTGACCAAACATCACATAGAAAGATGTACAGTGAGTTCTACTGTACGGAGTGCATCTGTAGTTATAAACAAAGTTGTTGATTGACCACTCACAGTCTTTATTCCGCTCTCCACTAATTCTCCATAGTTTCTTCACTGGTCTCATAAATCTCTCAACCTCTCCATTCACAGGAGACTGTTTGCTCATGAATGACATCTCCTCAAATGAGAAAAGTATATTCTCTTTATCAGCCTCAATGTCAGTTATAGATATTTGGCTTAAGGACTGGCATGTCGTTGTTTTGCCCTTGTGATTTTGTATGCAGAGTCTTTGGCACTTTGATTCTTTTTCATGTGACCCTACTCTTGCATCACTTTCACATGATCGTACAAAATGGTTTTGTCAGCCACAAATTGATCAGTCTTTTCTTGTGTTTAGCATGCGTATGCTGTACGAGGCTCCCTGTTATAGTACCCACATACCTGTTGACTCTCGTTTCATTTCATATTTTCAGATCCTAGTGGTTCTGTTCTCCATCATTTGGTGTCAGCTGTCTCTGCTTTAATAGATCAGGATTCATTAGATATCTCTTATATTGTCATGCATGCTAGGGCATTCTCCTTTTTCTTCTCTCTTACAGTGAAGATTTTGTGTGATCTACAGAGGGTGAGACTGGCATTAAGCATCATTCGTGGTTCGCGAAGTACCAGCCACCATAGCACTGTCAAGCATCACCTCTGTATCACTTATGCCACACCTCCTTTACCATGGCCCTCATCAGTACCGATGCTGGTGATAGAGCGTTACCGATCTACTAAATTACCTGTATTTCGGACGCTCTTAGGTCGATGAATCTTTTGGCTAAGTGGGACACTCCTCGCCCTTACATTAATCAATTTAATCAAAATCAATAATCAATAACGAACATAAGCAATGCCCTGATCAACATAACACTTCACAATTAATCCAGAAAACATATCGGCGAACTATGGCCTTTCGGTCATAAATAACCACACCAGTTTATTAAAAGTTAATGCATTTATTTCCCTATATTAACAAAGCTAGCACAATATAGATGTGTCTCAACACCAAATTATATATGTAAATGAACATTAATAGCTGTCCATAACGACGGAAAAGATGCAATCTATGTAGCATTTGAATAACAATGCATTCGATGATAGCAACGCAAACCACTAAAACTATAATCTGTAATGAGCTAATTGCATACATTAATCAGCATAACAAGGTCTCAAATTGCATTGTGCAACAATTGAATCCTCATCTAACCTCAAATTAGCATCTGCATGTGGGACTTCATGCAAAAACAATTTAGCAACATTAATTTGGAAAACTCCTAACTAGGGCTCTCATCAAAATCAGCAGTTGGTTACCTAAAAGAAACACAATGCAATTGTACAATTTCCTTTCATATTTACCAAATTCAATCAGCACTCAAGGAAGTCTTCGTCTCACAGGTACCGGTTTCGATCAGCATGGGTACCGGTTTCGATCAGCATGGGACGGGGCAAAGGGGCAGGGTGGACGGGGCTATTGCCTCACAGCGGCAAGATAAAGAACAAAACTACTACTTCATGCAAAGGGACGAGTCAAAGTTAAAGTCTCTAGGGCGAGAATTACTTAAAGTCTCTTTCTCTCGATTAGAGAAAGCATCAAAATGGTGTCGCAGTTGGCTGTAGTGTCCTGCAAAATGGCGGGTATGGGCTGCGATGAATAAGATGGCCCCCTTCTTCTTGTGTACCTGGTTTAAATAGACAATAGTTCGAATCCAGTAGGGCTTCCATTGGAGAGTTCATAGGTTGGCTTCAAATTGTCCAATCAAAAACAACAGTTTACAAGCTTCTACCTAGGCATACATTATCCTTGGAGTCGGGAACGTAAGTTGCAACATATTTTACCAATTAACTCACTTTCAGAGCGTCCATTGTCTGCACCTGCAGATTGACCTTGGAGCAAAGAAGAAGATGCCAGGCTGGCACGAAACCTTAAAGATAAGCATGTGAACCGATCTCACTGGAAAAGTACAGCTTCAAGCAAAAATACACGTTTTACTAGCACAATGGAAAAATACGGGCATCTAAACCGTGAGACATGGCAACTAGGCCAAAGCCTCCACTAAAGTAATGCTAAGCTAAAACATTTCTAACAAGCAAATCATGGCACACGTTTACGATTATGTCAAATTAATACAATTCTAATACATCACGTTATATAAAGCACGCTTATAAATGTTGGCGAACTACTCTAACGGCACATTTGTCCCCGTACAATCTTTATTAGTTCGGTTAAAGTCACACTTGATTATTGCAGTACTACGTTTATGCGCTAATAAATGTAAAACCTTCATTTCAGCGTCATCAATCCCTCCTCTGATGACTACTTGTCATCACACAAAACCATTCCCACAAATTTTATTCCATTAAAATTCTGTCAGTTCTCTTTGCCTTTTCGTTCCCCTTGTTCTTGCTTTGTATTCTTCTGCCATTCTTTTCATCATTTTCTCTTCCTTCCTTCTTTTAATTCTTGCCATTATCATCATTATTCCCCTTTTTATTCCCCAAATTCCAAAAATGCAAATCAGTACTATTAATATTCCCTGTATTATTTTTAGCAATATTCCATTCCAAATGCCACCAAGCCAATTTCCCACTGAAGCAATTCCCTTTCCAACCTTCTCCCACACTCCTGGTTCTTTCAATTCCTTCAAATCTGCACTCTCTTTTGTTAGATTAGCAAGCATTGTTTTAATTTTCACACTGTTGTCTGGTATATAAGTGCAACAGTGGCGCGCACCAAGCATTTTGCAAATGCCGCCATCCTTTGCTAAAAGAATGTCTAAGGCAAGCCTGTTTTGAAGAGTCATAGCTCTTTTCGCTGCAAGTTCAGCATCCATCAGGATTATAGCACCTGAAAACTTTGTCAACATGTTATCCACTATAGTAGACAACTTTCTTATTTTGATGGAATTCAACACAACTCCCAATGAAGGAATCATGGCTCCAAATATATCTCCTACCACAGCAGCTGCGGTCTCTCTTTTCTGGATACGATGGGATCCAGACGTCTTTGGTATCATCGATAGGTCATCCAGTTGATAAACCTTTGGGAACACTATACCCAAATAACATCTCCCCCACCATCCCTTTGGAAGACGATAATAGGCATTATGCCCACAAATGTAATATACACCCGGTATGACAGGGTCAAGTCCGTTCAGCATGAATGTCCATTTGGCCTTAAAGATAAACGTATGTTTACACTCACTCGCTCCTACGAAAATGTTATCATAATAAGACTCACCTCGATATATACAAAATTTCCCTACATGCCAAGCGTCTAAAGCTATTCTCCCTTGTGTCTTTATTGCGGCAAAATCATAATTATCCACTGAAGTCCTTTTACTTAGCTCTTTTTCTAATTTCGCATTCATTTGTGCCCTTCTATCATCTGTGCGATCTAAGAAGCTTATTTCTACTGCAGAGAGCGAGCAGGTAAGATTTTCCCTATGAGCGTGAGCTGTTTCAAAAGGTTGCATTGGCTCGAAAAATTCTCTCATTATTTTAGCATCCCAATCTTTAGCAATCTGGCTTAGCTGCGTAATTATAGGAACATATGCAAAGGTAACATCATAATTTGAGTAAAAGTACTGTATGTTTGTTTGACCATAAAATCTAGAAGTTACTATACTACATGTAATCCCATATGTAAGAGGCATGTGGTGATAAGTCACCCCTTCCTTTACCGATGTCGGTATCTGTGTACACACATAACAATCTTTCGCATCCATAGTCTCAACATATTCTGTTAGCAAGCGATAGAAAACGTTATACGAAAGTTCCTTCTTATCATGCAAGTGTCTCTCATCTAATTCTAGTCTTTTCAATGCGGTTAGTTCAGTGACAGTGACAGGAGCAGAAGTAGAAGCATCAATTTTCTCATTCTCACCCTTATCACGCATTGCAAGCACTATTGCCATTATTATTAGTACACATGCAACTATCAAGCCTATACACACATATTTACAATATTTCACTCTACTGTTTTGTGTCATGATCTGTATAGAATCAGAGAGCTAGAAGCACCTATAAAGAAACTATTTAGCAATTCAGTTACAAAGCTGAACGAGCGCGATGTTCACACAGTTCTCTTCGGGAGCCAAGTCACTTATTCCGTTAGCAGCATTTGTCTCAATTCGGCAATAACTCAGTCTCAATTCGCCAATAACTCAGTCTCAATTCGGCAATAACTCAGTTTTTTTTTTCAAAGTTCAATATCTCTCCCCTTTTTTTTTTTTTTTTCAGAGTTAGCAACGTTGTCTCAAATCGTGTTTAAGAGTCAATCATGTTCTCAAAGTCTTATCAAGTTAGCAAATGTCTCATCCGGTTGTATCACGTTATATTATAGCAAGCAATGTCATTTACCAGTTTTTCAATCAACAGCGTCCATGAAACTTTTCTTTTCTATTGGTATCTCTTCTTCTTCGTTCTCGACGCTAAGAGATACAAATTCGTCAGTCCAATCGTCATTGACTACATATGCCCATTCCGGACCAGAATATCTCCTGTTTGGTATTCTTTTCCTTTTCAATTTTGCATCTCTCTTTGATTCTGCCTCACTAGTACTTTCCTCTTTGGCCAAGTCTTTTCCTTCACTGGATGTTGGTATCACGACAGACACTTCCTTTCTTTTCTCTTTCACTCTTGGCCCTTCATCGTCGTTCAACTTTTCTCTAGTCCTTGCTTTTACTGGTAATATACTTGGTCTTCTCTTTGCACTGTGTCCACTTGATGGACCTGCGATCTCTTCTGAAGAAGTTTGAACAATTTCGTTCTGTTCTGCCTTGTCCCCTTCTTCTGGGAAGTCAATCAGGTTTTCCTTTTCTTTCTCTGTACCGTCTGCTTCTGGGAAAGCCCTCCTCTTATCAGGCTCTCCTGCTTCTTCACCTCTTTCGAGCCCTTTGTCACCGTTACTCTCCTCAGGCTCTTTGTCACTTTCAGCTGCTTCAGGCTCTTTGTTACCTTCAGCTTCTTCGTCGCTGTCTGAGGTTTCTCCTTGGTCTTCCCCAAGTGAATCGGTTGCTTCGACCTCAGAGAATATTTCTCCCTCCTCTGTTTCTGTCTGTTCGCTTCTAGTTCTGTTTTGCTCTGCCTCAGCACTCAGCACTTTGTCATCAGATACTGGCAGCTTCAGTGCTTCAACTTCCTCATCTGTGGGACACAACACTTTCTTTGTGTGACTGGCGTGGATCCAGTTGGGAACTCCTGCACACTTCACAGCGGTAGTGGTCGTCAGGATCACTTGGAAAGGGCCTTTCCAACGGGGTTCCAGACACGACTTCCTCACGTGCTTCTTTATCACGACCCAGTCACCTGCTTTCAGTGTGTGTCCTGGACCTTGGATCGGTGGCAAGGTGGTTGCTTCCACCTGGTGAGAGAAAGAGCGAACCACGTCAGCCAGACCTTTGCAGTAGTCTAACACCATATCATCTGTAATATTCAAAAGCGCATTTGCGGGAACTGCAGGAAGTCTCATGGCCCTGCCCATGAGAATTTCGTGCGGGGACAATCCAGTCTTTCTGTCAGGGGTGTTTCTCATTGACATTAACACCAAAGGCAATGCGTCAGGCCATTTCAAATTTGTCGATGCACATATTTTCGCCATTCTTGATTTCAGTGTACCATTCATTTGTTCCACCAGTCCTGATGCTTCAGGGCGATAGCTACAATGCAGTTTTTGCTCAATGTTCAGCGCTGCGCAAAGTAACTTTATCACCTCGTTATTGAAGTGACTTCCCCTATCTGATTCTAAAGAGATCGGGAATCCGAAACGTGGTATCAACTCCCTCAACAATAGTTTTGCAACTGTAAGGCTTTCATTTCTACGTGTGGGGTACGCTTCAATCCAGTGACTAAAAATGCACACAATCACCAACACATACTTCAGACCTCCATGCACAGGCATCTCAATAAAGTCCATCTGCATTCTACTGAACGGGCCTCCTGCCCTACCGATGTGGCTCACGTTCACAACTGTTCCCTTTCCTGGGTTCATCTGCTGACAAGTGACACAACGATGGCAAACTGCTTCGGCAACTTGACGGAACCTGGGGTTAAACCAATCAGTTTTGAACAATCTTATCATGGCATCTCTCCCTAGGTGAGCCTGCCCATGATAGAACCGCGCTAGCTGCGATAAGAGACTATTTGGTAAGACAAATTTTCCCTCATTTGAAACCCATAACTCATCTGGTCTCTTTGTACATTGTGCCTTAATCCAGGAAGCCTTCTCATCCTCCCTGACACTATTCTGTAATTCTTTTAGTTCATCCATTGTATCTACGACCTTCAAGGCAAATGCTTCAGCTGGTTCGAGTTCTGGCTCACTTATCGAATTCCATTCATCCCTGAGCAATATACAGTTCAAGGCACAAAATCTTGCGACTTGATCCGCATATGCATTTCCCAGGGAAACGTAATCCTGTCCTTTTGTATGAGCACTACACTTTACCACTGCAATTTCGGCTGGCATTTGAATGGCATGTAACAATTCCCTTATTCTCTCCCCGTTTTTCACTGGGGACCCTGAAGAAGTCAGGAAACCTCTTTGTGACCATAGTTGCCCAAAGTCGTGCACTATTCCAAACCCGTAATGACTATCCGTGTAAATGGTAACTTTCATCAATGCAGACAGTTGGCATGCTCTTGTAAGGGCTACGAGTTCTGCTACTTGTGCAGAATAGACTCCTTGAAGCCAGGACGCTTCCAAGACACCTGTTACAGTACATACAGCATATCCTGCTTTCAATACTCCCAATGCATCTCTTAAACATGACCCATCAACAAAAACAATTTGGTCATTTTCATCAAGCTTAGTATCCATAATGTCAGGTCGGGGTTTTGTGCAGAATTCTGTCACCTGAAGGCAGTCATGCTCGACGTCCTCAGCGTTCTCAATTTCAGCATTTTCACCTGGAAGCAAAGTTGCTGGATTCAACGTAGTGCACCTTTTCAGCTGCACATTCGGTGAACCCAGAATTATTGTTTCATACCTTGTGAGTCTTGCTCCAGTCATGTGTTGCGCTCGGGAGCGGGTCAAAAGTATCTCAACTGAGTGAGGGACCATGACTGTTAATGGGTGTCCCATCACTATTCCTTCACTCTGAGTGAGGCTGATACCAACTGCTGCCACGGCGCGCAAACACCCAGGCAGTGCTGCTGCGACCGGATCCAAAGTAGCTGAAAAATATGCTACTGGTCTGTTTATGCCACCATGGGCTTGGGTCAAGACAGACAACGAACATGCATCACGTTCATGACAAAACAATGTGAAAGGCTTTGTGTAATCAGGCATACCTAAAGCTGGAGCCCTGCACATGCATTCTTTCAATTCAATAAAAGCATCCATCTCATCTCCCTTCAGCTCAATTTCATCCAAGGCATCCTTCTGGGTCAGTTTCATTAAAGGCTTTGCTAGAGTTGAGAAGTTGGGGATCCACTGGCGACAGTAGCTCACCATCCCCAAAAACTTCCTCACCTCCCTCCTCGTCTTTGGTGGACTCATTTGAAGCACACTTGTTATTCTTTCCTTCATTATTCTCCGTGACCCTTTCTCTATTTGATGTCCCAAGTATTTCACTTTCTTCTGACAGAACTGCAACTTTGAAGGAGACACCTTGTGTCCATTCCTTCCCAAATGGTTCAGCAGAGCAATGGTGTCGGCTGAGCAGCCACCTTCTGTCTTAGATGCAATCAGTAAGTCATCAATGTACTGTACCAGAGTTGACTCGAATGGCAATTCTAACGCTTCCAAGTCTTTCTTTAGAATCTGATTGAAAATTGACGGTGACTCAGAAAACCCTTGAGGAATTCGACACCAACTGTAAACTCTGTCTAAGAATTTGAAACAAAAGAGGAATTGGCTGTCCTCATGAAGAGGCACCGAAAAGAATGCTTGTGACAAGTCGATGACCGAGAACCACTCGGCATCGCAAGGGATTTGAAACATTATCACAGCTGGATTCGGTACTACGGGGCAGCATTTGACTATGATGTCATTTATTTTCCTCAAGTCCTGCACCATTCGGACCTTTCCACTCGGCTTTATCAGTCCCATTATTGGTGAATTACATGGACTGCTTAACACTTCTTTCAGTACTCCCTGTTTTACAAACTCGTCAATGAGTTGGGCAACTTTCATGAGGGTGTCTTGTGCCATGTGGTATTGTGGGGTCTGGGGAAAGGTTACATTGGGTCTTACGGTCACTTTCACTGGTTCCACTCCTTTCACCAATCCCACCTCTTTTCCTGTCATATCCCACACTTCCTTTCCGACTGTTTCCCGTAATTCAGCTGGAATATCTTCTTCAGTTAACATCGGACAAAGGTTAATCAGAGGATATTCTTCATCGACAGTTTCCATCTCATCCTCTTCTACACTGTCCTCTTCTTCCCCATCACTGCTCGTCTCAATTCTAATTCCATCGTTCGAACACATAATCGAACATCCCAACTTGCACAATAGGTCTCTCCCTAACAGCGCTATCGGGCTTGTGTCACATACCACAAAATTATGTGACCCTTGATAGTTACCAATGCTGACTGGTACTGGATCTGTGATTGGGTTCGTCAGGTACCTGTTTGCTACTCCCACCACTTGAACTGTTCTCCCTGATAGGGGCAAATCTGGTACTTCAGTGCTCCTAACAGTTGAACGTGTGGCTCCTGTGTCAACCAAGAATGAAACACGATGACCCATAACTCTTCCCTCCACATATGGACCCTTTTGATCAACTTCCAAGGATGCTGCAAGCACACAATTTCCCTCCTCTTCTGAACTTTCATTCTCCCATCCATCGTTTATTCCATTTTCACTGTGTAATGGGAACTGTTGTACTGTGTCATTTGTACTCATCACCTGACCCGAGACCTGTGGAGGAACCATCACTTTCTGCTGACTCATTGGTGCCAAAGGTATTTGCATTTGCTGATTAGGTACCATGGGTAACTGCTGTTGCATTGGCTGCATTTGCGTCATCTGCATACGGGGCATCTGCATCTGCATCTGCTGCGGCTGCATGGGCTGTAATCCCTGCAGCTGATTTATGGTCTGAAAATTTGGGTTTGGACCTCTCAATTTCGGTCCCCTCATTGTCTGGAATGCATTGACATCATTGTTTTGCTGACCAACACCTACACCTTCCTGCACCACCATCGGGCACTCGCGTTTCCAATGTCCGACAATTCCGCACGCATGACACGGCATCACCCATTTCATTGCCTGCACACCATTCGGTATCACAACAGTGTTCAAATCCGGACCATTACTCCCAAAACCTCCTCTGCCTCTGCCTCTGCCTCTGCCTCTCGCCTGTGGCTGAAACACCATGTTTCCCTGCGGCTGCGGCTGCGGTATCTGCTGTGGGAACCCTTGCAACCCTGTCTGAGCTGCTTTATGTTGCATCATCATCACTTTCTCTTTCAACTTTTTCTGTTTCACTTCAATTTCGTCGCTACAGTATTTCGCATAATTCAACACCTCATCAATCGGTTTCGACTGCCAACAAATCAAATGCGTCTTTATCATCTGACTTATCTCTGGTCTCAGCCCTTCCACAAATCTAAACACAAAATGAAGCATGTCCTTCGCCTCTATTGTTTCCGTACCACTGTAGTTCTTGAACGCCTTCAACAACCTCTCATAGTAACCATGAATCGACTCTTTAGCCTCTTGGGCAGTTCGATCAATCTTCTGCCAATCCACATTTTTCGCGGCAACCTTCGTCTTCAAATGCTCAATCACCTTGTAGTACAAGCTCATTACCATAGGTGACGGCGCACCCGTATCCCTGTCTCTCTCTGGTTCACTTGTCGGCCAACCCACAGCCCTTTTGCACTCTTCCCACAGATCTGCCGGAACCACAATCTCAAAGAGGGTGTTCAGGTCTTCCCAAAGACATTTTGCAAGCTTCACAAACCTATCAGTCTGCTGATACCATTCAATCGGTTTCTCTCTCAGTTTGGGAAAATCATCCGTAAAAGACTGAATGTCGCTTCTGTGCCACGGTACATGTATTAACTTTCCCCCTGCTGTCTCCCTCATCGGTAACATGGCTATTGCATCACTACTCTGTGGTCTTTTCTCCTTGTGCTCTGAGACACTATCTTTCCTCTTTTCCTTTTTCTTTGCCCACCTGCTTTCCCATTTGTCTAAGCACCTCCACACTTGTGCACTCTGCAGCAATTCTCTAAGGTGCGTTTTCATGCCTGCTGACCTCATGTGTTCAAAGTCTGTGGTCCCGAAATCCAACCTATAGCTCCTGCTCAAGTGTTTTGTCTTGTCTATCTCAACCCCGTTTTTGTCAGCTATTTCCTGCAACCTTCTGTGTACCTTGTTCACTTCTCTTGTAATCCTGGGGCATAGATACCTCAGCTCTTCTTCTGAGTAGGATTCTAACCTATTCAGACCCATAGTCCCTTCCACCAATTCTTCTGCTTCCATGTTCAACCTTACCCTATTCAGATAGTCTTCTCCCTTCCCACTGGCTGGGCTTTGTGTGGAATTCAGACTGTTGAACCACTGTGTTAGCTGTTGCGCATTCAACCCCATCAGTGTAGCATTCACATCGACTGCCATTGATGGTTGCGGCAACTTTTCAGTGTTCGATGATAGCGGTATCATCAGTGGGGGACTCGACCTCACCATTGTTGACTGAGCACATATGGGACTAAACTCCATCAAGGACCCAGATCCAGTTGGCTGAGCCGCCAGTGAAGTTGTCGCTGGAGCGTTTTCTATGTACCTCCTTTCCGTCCCATTCTGCACCACTAATCCTTGGCCGCTCACACCTGAGTTAGGCTGACTGTACAAAGGTACCGGTGGACCTACAGTAATGGGTAGAGATATCGCATCTGGGTTCTGTCCATTCCCCATGCTCTGAGGCATGTTCATTCCCACACTATGGGTCATCATTGCCTGCATGCCCGTCTGACTCCCCGTCATCTGAGCATGTGCCGTTCCCCCCTGCATCTGCTTTTGTGGCATCAAAAACTGTGTTAATTCAGCTTGTGCCAGTGCTGGGTTGCGACCATTCTGTACTCCCATTACGGTTGGATCTAGAACCATTCCCGTACTGTTGTCACTGCTGTAGTACCTTGGGACCTGCGGCTGATAATTTTCTGCTGCTTCCAACATAGGCACATCTGGATATATTCTCCTAACCTGCGGTATCTGCGGGGTGAACAGTAAACTCGGGTCCTTAGATCCCGATGGCGTTTCTGAATTCGGAGTTTCTTTATTCTGTACCGGTGCCGGAGGGGCAGAACTGGTACTTGGACCTTGTCCACTCTCTGCATAGGGTGGTGGACGGTCGTTCAGCAATTGCATAATGAACTCCTCATCCTCTGAGTCGTCTTCCTCTCTATCTTTGGAACACCTCCTGTTTGTCTTACAGGTAGCTTTCTTACCTGTCTCCTCTTCTTCCTTAGCTATTGCGGGAAACAATTTTATCCCCTGCAATACATCTGACCTCCACACCTTCTGTGCATTATCCCATCTAGCGTCCGCTAGTGTCTTTTCTACCTTTCTCATCCTGGTCTCGAACTTCTTTTGCTGTTGCTGTCTAGCCATTAGTTCCCAAATCGCTAGAGCCTCAAACTGTGCTGGCCTTGGAGGTACCTTCATGTCGTACATCGCGAATCTCAAATTCTCTAGGATCCTTATATTGAATGTCCCATGGATCGGGAACGCTACGCTCCCATGTTTCTCTGTCAGCTTGTGCCATTGCTTTAACCAAAGGCACGGAGCTACCCCCTTTTCCTCCATTACAATGTAAGCTGGTGTACCTTCGGGTGGCGTCTCCTCTCCTACGCTCGCTCTAATGTAAGACTCCCCCTTCATCGCACTCTTTAATGCTTTAAAGAATTTCATTTTCTCGTCTTTTATTTCACAAAATTTGTAATCAATAAGTGACTTTAATTCCCGGAATACTCTTCGCTTGCCTTTCCCCTTCCAATCGAGCCCCACGGACTGCGTCCAATCCGTGCGCGACCCTTCTCTGCAACCAACCTATCCCAGCGCGGCTCCTAGTGACGTCACACTCACACACTGCGGCTGACAAAGCCTCGCGGCTAGTCCTCCTTCACTCAACTCCTCTCGTAACAACTTCTAGCATGTATCGCGAGCAACCAAAATAATAATAAAACAGATCTGTCGGTTTACTACAGGAAGGGTAACACAATCGCTTCAGGACCTTAGGGATTTTTCACTAGCCTCGGCAGTTATTCCATCTTTCTCGGTCCCCACTTTCGCAAGCAAATCTGACCCGCAGATTCTGCTCTCAACTTGTCAATGATCTATTCTAGTGCACTTAGAATTTGTCAAAGCCCGAAGTCGAAGTTTCTTTCACTCCCTTAACACACGTACCGACTCGTTGACCACGCCCGGTCAACCTACTAAACCGACCAGACCACAACATAAAACAAGTGTCTCATACACTTTTCAACATACTCCGGAGTCTCTTGACCTCGCAGGGCCCGTCTCAACAACAACAACCATGTGGACCTTTTTCTGCACAAAGCGCCACATACACATGAAGTTCGACGACTTCCCTACTCTCACACTCGGAGTCGCACCTCCGCTATTCTCTATGAAGTTCGACGACTTCCCTACTCCTACACTCGGAGTCGCACCTCCGCTATTCTCTAAAATCCTCGCAACCTTTTCAAACAATCTGCGGCAATAAGCTGTGCAAGCGCCAAATCCTAACTTCACTCATACCGTCACTAGTACCACCAACGCCGATCTCACACCTCCATTCTTTCCATTCGCAAGCTCCGAGATCCCGGGAAAGTCGCGGGGGACTTAGGGCATCATCATTCTCTCAATCTGTTTTACCCAAGAAAAATCTAATTCAACACCATATACCTCTCGAGCAGGATCCCAAAGGGCGAAACTATTAATTCAACACCATGTACTTAAGTGCGATGGGTCCCAAAAGGCGAAACCGTTAATTCAACACCATGCACTTAAGTGCGATGGGTCCCAAAAGGCGAAACCGTCCTCTGCTACCATCTACTGATAGAGCGTTACCGATCTACTAAATTACCTGTATTTCGGACGCTCTTAGGTCGATGAATCTTTTGGCTAAGTGGGACACTCCTTGCCCTTACATTAATCAATTTAATCAAAATCAATAATCAATAACGAACATAAGCAATGCCCTGATCAACATAACACTTCACAATTAATCCAGAAAACATATCGGCGAACTATGGCCTTTCGGTCATAAATAACCACACCAGTTTATTCAAAGTTAATGCATTTATTTCCCTATATTAACAAAGCTAGCACAATATAGATGTGTCTCAACACCAAATGATATATGTAAATGAACATTAATAGCTGTCCATAACGACGGAAAAGATGCAATCTATGTAGCATTTGAATAACAATGCATTCGATGATAGCAACGCAAACCACTAAAACTATAATCTGTAATGAGCTAATTGCATACATTAATCAGCATAACAAGGTCTCAAATTGCATTGTGCAACAATTGAATCCTCATCTAACCTCAAATTAGCATCTGCATGTGGGACTTCATGCAAAAACAATTTAGCAACATTAATTTGGAAAACTCCTAACTAGGGCTCTCATCAAAATCAGCAGTTGGTTACCTAAAAGAAACACAATGCAATTGTACAATTTCCTTTCATATTTACCAAATTCAATCAGCACTCAAGGAAGTCTTCGTCTCACAGGTACCGGTTTCGATCAGCATGGGTACCGGTTTCGATCAGCATGGGACGGGGCAAAGGGGCAGGGTGGACGGGGCTATTGCCTCACAGCGGCAAGATAAAGAACAAAACTACTACTTCATGCAAAGGGACGAGTCAAAGTTAAAGTCTCTAGGGCGAGAATTACTTAAAGTCTCTTTCTCTCGATTAGAGAAAGCATCAAAATGGCGTCGCAGTTGGCTGTAGTGTCCTGCAAAATGGCGGGTATGGGCTGCGATGAATAAGATGGCCCCCTTCTTCTTGTGTACCTGGTTTAAATAGACAATAGTTCGAATCCAGTAGGGCTTCCATTGGAGAGTTCATAGGTTGGCTTCAAATTGTCCAATCAAAAACAACAGTTTACAAGCTTCTACCTAGGCATACATTATCCTTGGAGTCGGGAACGTAAGTTGCAACATATTTTACCAATTAACTCACTTTCAGAGCGTCCATTGTCTGCACCTGCAGATTGACCTTGGAGCAAAGAAGAAGATGCCAGGCTGGCACGAAACCTTAAAGATAAGCATGTGAACCGATCTCACTGGAAAAGTACAGCTTCAAGCAAAAATACACGTTTTACTAGCACAATGGAAAAATACGAGCATCTAAACCGTGAGACATGGCAACTAGGCCAAAGCCTCCACTAAAGTAATGCTAAGCTAAAACATTTCTAACAAGCAAATCATGGCACACGTTTACGATTATGTCAAATTAATACAATTCTAATACATCACGTTATATAAAGCACGCTTATAAATGTTGGAGAACTACTCTAAGGGCGCATTTGTCCCCGTACAATCTTTATTAGTTCGGTTAAAGTCACACTTGATTATTGCAGTACTACGTTTATGCGCTAATAAATGTAAAACCTTCATTTCAGCGTCATCACTGGCAAGCTCTCACAGACTTGCACCTAAGCTGTCTACTGACTCATCTTTCTTTTGTTACACCTGCCTAAGCATGAAAGCATAATCAGGGTTTAGTAGTGAATTGAAGTGAGCCTCTTCTGCTGCTATGGCTGCCTCATAGTTCGTTCATTCCCTGTATTTGGTATGTTTAAAATAGATTGAAAATTCATCAGAGCCCAGGGCAGTTGGTACATTGAGGAACTCTCACTAATGAAACACCAATGGGAAACAACTGGAGTGCAAATGGAGAATGAGCCAGGAAAATGCAGACAGGAGCACAATCAAATCTGCCCTAATAGGCTACCATCGAACTATCTGGACAACTAAACATGCTGCTCTGGCAAACCACATCAATTCCTGCACCCACAAAAGCAAAGAAATGGTATTCATTGTTAAAGATTTCACTTCCCCATTGTCTGTCTTCACATCGATCCCCGCATCGTAGGACTTCTGCAACAATCCCTCTCAATTATTCAACAACCAAATCACTCCCATTTACAGCTATTTAAACCCACAACCAGACCCAAAAGACCTGACCAAACACTTCACAATCTAAAGAACCAGTCCTAACCATGCTGTGTCATCACCCTAGAAGCTACCACCACCACCACAATAGAGTCTATCTACTCAGGGCCCAATTGGATCCCTGTCCCAAGCACTCCTACTCCAGAGGACCCACCAATGCCATTGCTCACACTCATTCTGAATGTCTCTACCTCTTCCATGACTTTCCCAGGTGCTTGGAAATACGCAACTATCCTCCAATAGCTGAAGGACTGTCTGCCGACCCTTCAATGCCAAAGCCAATTACAGATCAATTTCCTTGCTACCATTCCCAACCAAGGTCTTAGAGAAAGTCATCAACAGACACCTCACTGACCACTTCAACAACCACCAGCTCCTCAACACAATTCAGTTTGGTTTCAGACCCAACTACAACATGGAAACTGCGCTCATCGCCACCACAGATGACAGCTACACAACTTTGGGCAGAGGAGACACAGTACCTACACAATATCAGAATCCAAGGACATGCACTCTAATGGATCTGCTCCTTCCTGAATAGAAAGACCCAGCCAGTCAGGCTGGCATCATACACCTCAGACTCTGCAAGGATCTTCCCTGAGCCTGATTCTCTTCAATGCATATACAGCCCCTCTAGTGAATATCAGCTCTTCACACGACATCAACAGTTTCTGCTACACCAACGGCTTGCAACTCATTCTCTCCCTCATGGACAAGAGGTCCCGTGCTCTGACCAAATTCAATGCCTGCATGGCTGAAATTTCCATCTGGATGAAGGCCAACTTTCTAAAGCTGAATACTGACAAGACTGAAATCATGATCTTTCGTAAAAGCATATCAAAATGGGACTCCACCGGGTGGCCAACAGAGCTAGGACCAACACCCACACCTACCAACCACAACAAGAATCTCTTGAGCATCATCAATAACAAACTCAACATGATTGTCCAAGTCAATGAGGTCACAGCCTCAAGCCTCAGCACCTTGAAGATACTGAGGAAGATTTTCAAATGGCTCTCAATCAGCACCAGATAAACCGTCATGCATGCCCTGGTTACAAGCAAGCTACACTATGAGAACACACTCCATGCTGGGATCAACAACAAAAAAAATCACCAAAAGGAGGCAGGATCATTCAGAACTCAGCTGCCAGAATCACGTTCAACCTCCCATTCCTCTCTCACATCACATCACACCTGAAGGAGCTCAACTGGCTCCCCAATCATAAACAAGCACATTTCAAACTCCTGTCGCACACTTTCAAGGCAGTACATAACACTAACCCAGCATACATCAACAATCTTATCTGCTTTCACAAAAGTTTCATGGACATCCACTCATCCGAATTCCTACTTGCGCAAATCCCACAGATTCGGAAATCCAGATCCAGAAGTTTGGTGAAAGAGTGGAACAACGTCCCACTGCACATAATAGCCTCCTCCTCATCTCTTGAATTGCACCAGAAGCTGAATACCTGGCTTTTCAAATAGTCCCACTAGGCCCTGGGTGTGGCTAGACTTGCACCTGGTCTGCGCCAGTGTACCCTTTCAGGTGTGCTGTAGAAATCAACATAACATATATAGCATATATAACATAACGTGTACAGTAGAACACCCATCTGTTCACCTTGTGGCTGTTAAATAACTTTAGAAATGTACCATCTAGACTATCATTGGGGAGCAGCTGGAGCAGCAATTCACTAGATAATAGTCGAGAGCTGGATGTCACAATGATAGGATCCAGAAAGAGGACCAAGGCATATTTGAACAAGGCTGACTTCTGTGTGATGTTGCATGGGAAGCAAAAATGGTGTGCTGGGATGCAGTTCAAGTAATTACACGAGGATTACCAGTAGGTTAGTTCAGGCATGCCATCCATCACTTTTTGGTTGTCATCAGTGTGTTGCCTTAAGTGAGATGGGTAAGCCAGACGTGGTACCAATGCTCATGGAGCTACAGGACTTAAGGTATACCTTGTTGTCAAGGCGTAACTTGGCAAAAACTTGTTTGGAGTTGCTTGAGCTCAACGTCAAAGGGGACCAGGTCTGGTGACTGGGGATGAAATGTTCCTATTGGATGACTTACATACAAACTGGTTCCTGTCTGAGGTGGTATGGTGGGCAAAAAAAATGATGGCTTGTGATGTAGCCCGAGTAGCTACCAGTGACTTAATTAATTCAAACAATACACCTATTGTTTTTTTCTCTGAGTGCATAGTAGGAGCCGGCTGCTCAGCCAGGTTTACCATGAGGGCCAGGTGCCAGTGCTTTTTTGACATTATCGTCATGGTTAGGTGCGAGTGACACTGATTTTCCTTTGCTAATTGCCTGATCATACTTGCCCATTTTCACTGCTTCCTGAGCTACCTCACATTTTATCTACTGTCACTATCATTTGATGTTAGCGTGTTAACATAAACATATATATTACTCTCTTGCTGCAGTATCATTTGAATTCTATGTGCATGAATCTGGTGTAACACTAACTGGGTGGTAGTTGGCATTGCCCTCCTTTCTCGCATGCCCTAGCCTGCTTGATAGTGTTCACAATGGTGGTTCATTATCTGCTGAAAAGATTGTCCTGATGGTATGCTTAATTTGCTGCAAGCTGTCCACACAATGTCTCCTGATAGCAAGGTTGCTGCATTGTGTACATCTATGATGTTATGCTCCTCTGTTCATGGTTGTTATTTTATTCCTGTGGACAGGATTGCAAATGTTGACCTTCTTGTCTAGAGGGTGCCACACATGTGGTTCCAAAAGTCTGCCAGCATGGTGCCTTTACCATGTTAACTGTCCTCACTAGAGAATAAAAAAAATTCTAACTGACAAATCTGTAGGGATCTCAGCTAAAGCTGTTGTCTCAGGGTCCCATAAAATTTCATTGTGTAACCTTCCACTGTTTCTAAGACCAATAGGTCATGAGTTAGTGTCTGCCAATTGTGTGTGAAGTTGCACACTCTGCCCACCCCAGAACAAAAGTGGATAGCAAAATAATGTTTACTAATCAGAGGATCCTGAGCTTCCACCTCTGTACCTGCCTCTGCCAAAGGGGCCTCTTCACCCTCGAGCTCTGGAGGGGAAGAACATGGTTCCCTACTTCAATCAGCAGCAATAGGTGAGAGGCCTGGTAATAATTTCAGTCCAGGGATTGGCCTCTAAACTCCCCAGCCATGGCAAAAAAGACAGTCTGAAAATCCTTTAAAAGTGATAGTTAGGCCTTATCCAAGCGGGAGAAAGTGAAGACAAACTTTCCTAAGTCATTTACAAACGCGTCACCAAACAGTAGTCCTATGGCGGAGGACCAGCTTTGGAGGATGCCAAATCAGTGAGTTAAGAGTTTATGCACATTAAGATAGATAGAGATAGCACAAATAGCATTGCTGAGTGGACAGTAAACACGTTGGCCCGATCCAGTCAAAATATTTGGGTCTATGGGGACATTAGAGTCTTTGGCCTTGTAGGCTAATTCTAAAATGGGAGAGCCGGAAATGACCAAAAGATTACTTGCCATCCACAAGAAGTCCGGTAAAGTCTGTTTTGGAGTCTTTGAAGAAGGTGTGCAAGAAAAACACGATATTGGTGTTAGAACAGAGACTTGGATTAAATACTTTGTTAATCCTGTCTCATTTAGATCTCTGTTTACTAATGGGTCCTGGGCAATGAATCTTTATGGTAAGTAAGAAGGGAAGACCTACCAATCAAAAACATCAAGGGGCATATTTAAGAGCCCCCAGCGCCACCAGGCACCATGCATTGCACAGTATTTACAAGGTGGCGTTAAGCCACAAAAGTGGCTTAATGCCACCTTGTAAATACAGCCCCTTAACATGCAGCACTTTGCGTGGAAGGGGCATGCAATGGGTGTTGCTGTGGGCATGCCACAGTAACACCCATTGCATTTTGATGCTGCCCCAGATTCATGAGTTTTCATAAACCTGAGGCACTGCCAAAATATAACACCACCCCAGGTGTGGTGTTAGAGTTGCACAACGAGGAGAAATGCGTTAATTTCTCCTCGTTTTTTGTTCTTTCTATGTATGCTGCATTTTTCAACACACATAGAAGGAGCAAATCACCTTTGAGTATGGTTTTTGTGGAGGAATGTGTCCCTTCCTGCACAAAACAATCTCCCCCTCAATGCAGCCATCCTTGCACTATGGTGCAAGGGTGGTTGCATTGGTGTGTGGCAGCAAATTTTGCACCACCGCAGGGAGAAACACAGGGTTGGGCTGTATTATTGTAAATACAGCGCATCCCTGTGTTTTTATAATGACAATGCGTGACACTGCCAAATTTGGCGCAGCAACGTGCACTCTCATTTTCACTTCAATCTGGCCCCTAATAGTTTCATTTTATCAATGACATTTCTATTTAAGAGTCAACGATGAGAGTTGGAGGAATTTTTAGAATGTTTATTATCAGTCCCTGGTATTTCATCTTTATTGACAAAAACAAATTTTGTAAACAAAGATCAATAGAATCAGTAATAAACAGATCAATGCATAAAGCACGTTCCATATAGTTAAATTCCCTAGTGTAATCTAAAGGATGGTTTTGTAAAAGAAAATAATCAATCAGTTAGATTCCTTAAAGATTTTGCAAATCAAAGATGTGAAAGTATTGAGAAACTCAATAAAGTTTCCAAAGCAAAATGAGTTTTAGACAAAGAGCCGCAGAATTAAACAGTGGCCAGTTTAAAGGATCTCAAAGTGAGACAGAAATATCTCTGAGAAGGTCTGCGAGAAGTCTAGTCAGAAGTCTGAAAGTCCTCAAAAGTTCCTTAAAAACAAAAGCCCCACCCTAGGAACACGCATTTTATAACGAACAAACAGCATAACTTATAACTTCTTTCTTCGTCTCTACAACAGGTCCAGCCAATCATGTTTCGATGTGTTCATAGGAACAGGACAGCTTCCGTCGACTAATCTATCTGACATGAAGCATTTTTATTTAGCATGTTCTAACGCTGAAAACCAAATTATCTAGGGAATGCTGGTTCACACAGTTGTAGAGAATGAAAGAGAAAATGTAATGATTAGTGTCATGCATATTGGCACATCACATTTCCTTTTCCATACACTTTTCTACCCAACTTATTCATAAAGAAACAGATTTTGTGATTCCACGGTAAGCATTTTATTCATCTCATGAACTTATGAACATGTGAAGGTTAAAAGAATGTATTTTTCCACACAGAACTATTGTTTAGTGTTAGAATTAACAGTTATTCATAATACATTGCTTACCTGCGACAGAAATAACTGACAAGTAAAATGCGTGCTCAATGGTGCATTTTTCAACTAAAGGCTACTGATACTGCTACCTTGTGCTTTTTTGACTGCTAAGAAAACACATAAATGAAAAATAAATGCATTTCTCTCTCATTATCAGGCCTACAGGTTATTTCTACATGTTTCTTCTGCACCCAATATTTTGTTAATTAAAAACGCTCTCCCATTGGATTCAACCTCGGGTGTTTCTTCCACCTTACCAGCAAGGAAAGGGTGGGGGCATTCGGCCCAAACCAGAGTTCTTACTTCCCTTTAGAATCCCTTGCAGATCCATGCTTGTACATAGGTCGGTAATCCGGGAATTGGTAACTAGTCTATGGTGCACAATTTTCTCACGGTCAAAGTCAAGCAGTCTCCCTTCCGTGCCCCTCTAGCAAAGTGATGACATCTTTGCATTGGCCATGCATTTACTTTCACCCTTGTAGGCTGAAGCTCATTGTGGGATGACTCTGGGTAAGTAGAGTGGAAGGAGTCATCATTAAAGGGACAGATCGAAAGAGCCAGGAATCTTGTGCGCACCATATCCATGGTCCCAAAAATGTTCTAGGAAGTTTTTTCAAGGGCATCAATATGAGGCTATTTCACCATCTCTTTACTCGTTGTTGGTGGCTTGTTACAGTCAGACACCATTATTTAAAAAAATGGAGCATGTAGGTTTTCTTGGCATGGACCATCTCTTTAGCGTTCTCTTGAAAGGCTGTAGAGCCATGACCAGCGCCTTGTTAACAGGCTCCTGCACTGAGTTACCTAATTACTCTTCCAAACAATAACCCGGAAGGTTGTCTTCATACTCAATATATTCCCCACTGTCAAAAGATTGATAGTCAGTCATTGCATGGGCATTCTCAGACATTTACAAGGCCTGTGGTGTGGTGCAGAACAGCACAGCAAGTGCCTTGCTGCATTGCCCTGCACCACAAGGAAAGGGAAGAAATGTGCATTATCTACAAAATACAGTTTCTTTCTTTCTTCTCCTCCTGCAATGGTGCAATATGGGTTGGCAGAGAGTGGCACAGTGTGCCACAAAGACCTCGTAAATGAGGCCCTAGGTGTCTTAATCCCAAATGGAGCAACACATAAAGATGATGGACAGAATAGTGAACATTGTCAAACAATCTCGTCCAGTCACAGGTCTGGTTTAAATCCATCTTTTTTTTTTGCTCACCATACCATCCCACCGATATGCAAATCAGTCTTGACCCTGCTCCCAATGAGAACAGCCCAGCCCCAACTGTCAGGCCAGGTCCTCCTTGGACAGGAAACAAGCATCCTGGGACCTTTTTTGGGGTATCACTTTGTCATAGTTTGGACTCTTGCTCTAGGCAAGACTGCTGGTTAAAGGATGACAGTACTTTTGTTTGTAGACGACTACGTCTCTCCTACAACAAATCGCAACTGTTGTCCCAACCTTACCAGCTCACTAGCAGCACCTTACCAGAAACACAATAGTAAAAGGCAATTTGTGGCAGCCTTTACGCATGGACTCGAGAGTAAGACATCTCAGGGAGTGTCGTGGTTAAACGGAGATTACTCCTTTCTCACAGATATATCATGTCTCATACAAACACAGGCAATGACAAAGATGCAGAAAAGTTTCAATAGTTTTTATTCAACATAACTGCAATTTGCGATAAGTTGCATGGGCTGCAATGATTAGGATAATGAATAATGCAAGCAACAGAATTGTGAAGACAAGAGTCATTATTACAAAGACCCCCACCATTTTGCAATGCATGAAGAAGACATACGGAATGTAATATGCCCTAATACCCTAGTGCGTAAGACCTAAACTCCTACCTAATGAAGAGCTGGGTTTGTTAAACCTAATCTGCCAATGCCATGTCCGTGAGAGGAGCTCCCAACCCTCATTACCTTGGAATGAGGTCTCTATCTCAGACTCCGCAGGGACACGAAGACTGGGTCAGTGTCAAGACGACTGCAGCATCGATATCAGCGATGGTGGCGATGCCCTCTGGTCGGAATCCCTCTGATTATCTGGCTAAAGTGCGATATATTTATACAGATCTACAAGGACCCCTGACATAGGTGTGTTCCCAAACAATAGATAACAGACATGTTTGGGACGGCAATTATCCCTTGAAAGTATAGAGAGGGAAAATCCCTAAGTGTGAAGGCCTACTGTTTGTTTGTCTTTGGTGCTAGATGTTGATGCCTTAGCATGGTGACACTGATAATGTAACCCATAACAAGTGGCCTAACTCTAAACAAGGCAGCCATCTTAGAAGAAATAAATAATTAAATGTACTAAGACAGAGCAAGCTAAGTAGATTAAAAGTCACTAGGTGACGGGGGCACGAGTCTGCAAGCCAAAGGCTAAGCTAACTCCTGTTATCCCATTAAAACGAAGTAGTATTCACTACAACTTCTCATCAGCCAGGCTAGCTTGAATCCAGTGGCACAGTGAATGAGTGGCACAGGGAGAAGGGGAACCATGTCTGGGCACATGCTTCCCACTAGGACGACTATAGCAACACACATTAATCCATGATGGAAACTAGGGGGGGGTCCCCCAAATATTCCCCAAAAGGAAATAACTGGCAGGTAAAATGTGAAGGGAGCATTCTGTAACTCACCCTCTCAAACAAAGGTATTTGTCAGGAGCTGTTGGGCTGACGCTGTGCTAATTTTGAATGAGTTGTGAGTCATGGCGGGGAGCCCAAACCTACCGCTGCCGCCCAACAAAGCACCAGCTGTTCAAACTACATGGGGCACGCTCGCAATAAAAAGAATTGTGTCTCGTCGGCACAAGCCACCTGAGCACAGCCTCAACTCCTCAATAGTTCCTGCTTCATGCCAGTGGCAGAAAACCATGCTTGACAGCGGTATCGCGAATGAGCACCAAAACTATCTATCGGGAAAGAAAATCTTAGTTTCACAAAGCGCCACTGGAACTCCCGCATGAGGCTCTGAACAAGACGCCTGTCTCCATGACGGGCAAATGAGTCAATTAATGCCGATTAGCCACATTAGGAAATAATTAAATGCTAATCTTTTCAAACAGCTCATGACCACGATTACTGAATATAGCAAAAGGTCAAGTATTGGCAGCAGTTCAGACCAATGGGTAGAAAAAGAAGGAAGTACTTAGTTTGAATGCTGAGCAGCAAAGAAAGTAGGCAGGTTATGACGCCTTCTGTTCTTTCAGTGAGATAGGTGTTCTGATCGGTAGCTGGGGACCATTATGGTGATGTGGCTATTCATAAGAAATGAAGTTTTATGTTAATGATGTGTTTTCATTAGCGGCTGTGTTGAAAGCATAAGCTTGAGAAGCATAATCCAAGCCTCTGTACCTGACATAGAATTCATCTTCTTGGTCCTGGTGCAGATTTCGTCATTGGGCGTGTCATCCGTCTGCTGGCTCGTCGAACTCACTTGGCTACATTCGGCCTACACAATAGATGCGAGTGTGTTGATGACCTAGATCACCACCTTAAGTGGACAGGGCACTGAATGATGATATTCGGCGACAGAACACTGGATGATGGTACTCAGCGTCTGGCCCCATTCAATCTTTAAATTATACCAAGATCCTAGCCAGGAAAAATGGTGTGCGCTTGCGTGTTATGTGGCTATACAGGGTAGCAGTGGAACACTACAATGAACACCACAAAAATTGGTTTGGGTTTAGACAAAGAGGTTTATCCCGTGGACAGGATTTTGTTTGAAAAAACACTTCTCCAAAGTCACTTTCCATTCCACACTGTGCTGTCTATGAATTACACTTGAACAACTGCTTTCACAGTCACATAAAAGGAAATTCACAACACATTTCCAGGACTACTATTGGAAACTTGCGAAGGTCACAGGTTTCCCAAAGTACATTTAGTAACCTATCTAAATTGGAAAAACATATGTAAGATTTTATGCACCAATGTGTATGTCTGTTATCAGGGTGCCCTCTAGCATTGGCAATCATTCATATTTAGGCCCAACTTAACAAAACTTTCACACAACTCAACACGGCACTCAAAGAACCTGCCCTGTGTTGCGTGAGAGGAAGAGAGCAGGAACACGCAATGTCTATGAAGATAGGGCACTATCCTGCTCTCTCCCTAGCACTATCAAATAATTAGGCTGCCCGGTGCCACACATCACCTGTGCACCATAGTGTAAAGTTGCCTGTGTGAGTCTAGTATAGGTTTTATACTGAAAAGGTGCCCTTCTAGCCCAAACTACTATACCTAAACAAACTTTTAAACTTTTTCCACTTTGAACGTGTCCTATATAGTGCAGCACACGTGCAAAGTAGGAAAAGTTAGCAGAAATAAAAGTATTTTTCCTTTTTAAACACCTGCTTCAAAGTGGCATTATTCTTTGGTCAAAAAAATCCTGTCTACTATTGTTAGAGTATAGGTTTTTGCATCAAAAATATTTGTGGTTACTTATACCACCCATTAAACGCGCTCTTGAAGCAGAGTAATGCCAAGCATTGCTTTGAGCTGCTTTCAGCAACTTCCCAAAAATTCATGCAACGCAACTCAGCAAGCCACCTTGCTGCACTGCGTGAAAGGGAAGGCATGTGCCATATTTAACATTATATGGCACATTCCTGTCTTTTCTCAGCACTGGCACACATTTGGCTGCCTAGCACCAATGCCCGCACCCTTGCACTGTGGTGCATGGGTGCCTGCATTGTAGCTAGGATTGTATTTGTGCAGGAAAGGACGTCTTCCTGCTCAAAAACAATCCTCAGAGGTATTTTCCTCTTTCTATGTGTGCTGTAGAATGCAGGAAAGAGGAAAAAATTAGGAGAAATTAACATATTCCTCCTCATTATGCCTCCCCTGGGAAGGTGTAGGATTTTGATGCATTCCAAGGTCTACCACTAATGGTAATTCTCAGAATGCACCAAAATGCATGTGTGATGCGTGGGAACACCCACGCTCCACCCATGTAATGCCTCCCTTGGGCAGAGTAAAGCAAGGTAGCAATTTACGAGGCCTTGCTTTGCTCCAAATTTATCAAGCCATGCAAGGCCATGCAAGGTGGCCTTGTGTAGCTTGATAAATCTCACTTGGGCTTTGCATTGCCCTTGCACCCCCTTGCGTGGCTCAAGGGTGATGCAAAACCTTAATAAATCTGACCCCATATTTCTAAATTACCCATGACTGCAAACATTTTTTGTCAAAACTGTTTTTATTAAGGTTAATAGGCAGCACATTACCAAACAGATACAAATCAGGTCTCACATTGTAGTGGAAAGCAGCTAACAGAATATACAGTGTTCCATGAATTGGGTCCCTGAACAAATAAGCATTCTATGAAACATGCAGTCCTTTAGTAAGGAAGTAATTATCAAATAAAACATAAAACAAGGAATATAAGAGGAAACATCAACATGGAAACCAGTAGAGCGGAGTGCAATTGCTCTAAAATCTGGAATGAGACACCATTTGGAATTATAGATAGCTATACATATCAATTGTTTGGCAATTGTTGGTGTTGGAGATAGCTATACACCACTAGTGTACCGTTGAGTAAGTTTAGAGACCAGAGGGAAATCAAGATAGCTGTTGCTAGAGTTAAAATTGAAAGAGGTTCAGTGCTCTGGTAGGAGAGGGGGATGCCACTAGCGGGAAGTCTCTGGACAAGTAATTTATGAGGAGGCCCCATGAGTATTCATTTTTTTTTAACTGTCTAATGAGATGTTCCTCATACTTTCTGTAGTCACACTCTGCCATAGTCAGGCGTGCCACTGAGTTAACAATGGGGTCTCCCTCTTCTTTCACACAGAGGCTATCACCATATTAGCCACTCCAAAACATAGCCACATAATGGCCCATCACTGCATGTTTGATATTTAAGAGAGGCATCCGCATGCCCAACAGTGTATGCCCGATAGACTGTGAAAGTGGGTAGCCCAATATATCTTTAAGTTGAGCTAATATCTGAGCCCAGAAGCGGCGGAGCAAAGGACAATCCGACCATATATGACAAAAGTCTCCTAGGAGCCCTCACTTCCGCCAGCACAGATCAGAGTTATCAGAAAAAATTGATTTCAATTTAGTTGGATATAAGTATCAGTCATAGAGAACTTTGTAATATGCTTCCCCTAATCTCATCGAATGGCTAGAGTGCGCCACGTCCCTCCATAGTGTTTGCCAATTTGCTTCAGAAATGTCCCTCCCCAACAGACATTCCCAGACCTCTATGTGTCGCGGTTTTGGACTGTGGATTGAAAGAGAATGAATAGAAAAAGTATAACATCCCTTTTGACGTGTTTGCCTTTGTAACAAATTTTTCTATGGTGTTTAGGTCCCGTGTAGCTGCTAACTGCACATTGGGTTGCAATGCCCAATGCTGCAGCTGTAATGGAAATATTCATTGTCAGATAAGTGAAAGTCCATTTGACAATTAGGGAACGTCAACATTTCCCAGTTATGAAACAGGTTGGCTAGAGTGATGCATCCTCCTTCTCTCCAGGCATCAAAGGGCCCAATGTTTAGTGCTGGTGGGAAGTCCAGGTTGGAATGCAGTGGAGTGTGCGTGGAAGGAAAAGTAGTCTACTTCATCTTTTTAGTCACCTAATCCCAGACAGTAAGTGTTGTTTTAGTGGGTGTGCTTAGGTAAGTATTTCGAGGGTGGTCATCCTTAGCCTTCCAGATTATATCCCAAATTACCCTCCCCACTACGGCCCTGTCCATGTGTAGCCAATGCTTATCTGATTCCCGTAATGACCATTCCGAGATCATCCGCAACTGCTCTGCTTTGTAGTGCAGGTGGAAGTCCGGCAGTGCCAACCCTCCTGCTGTCTTTGGGAGACACAAAAGCTTGAATGGGAGGCGGGCTCTTTGGTTCTGCCAAATAAACTGGGTCATATATGTATTTGAAGTGGTAAAGAAGTCCCGTTCCACTGCAGTTGGGAGGCTCTCAAAAAATAAATTTCCCTGAGTAAAACGTTCATCTTGATGGCATTGATTCAGCCCAACCAAGAAAGGTACAGGGGATCCCACATCTTTAGATCACCCTTTATTTCCTGGAGCAGCGGGAGGAAATTGGCCTTATATAAATCCCCAATCCTGAGTATGATCTTAATTCCCAAGTATGTAATTTCCTTTTTTGCCCACATGAATGGGGTTGTAGTTGCCAATCTTTCCATGTCAGCTTCTAAAAAAGATATATTCAAGATAAATGATTTAGAGACATTCATTTTAAGACCTGTTACTTGTTGAAAGCTCTGTAATTAGTTTTATATGGCTGGGATAGAACAATGGGGTTCTGTAAGTGGAAACAGAACATTGTGCACAAGCAGTGGAATCTTGTGCTCTTTCAAACTGAATTGGATACCTTGAATACTGGCCATGAGCCTCATCTTCGCCACAAAGGGCTCTATGCTGAGGGCAAATAGGAGAGGAGAAATGGGGCTACCTTGTCTTGCGCCCCTCTATAATTGAAAGGGATGAGAGCTTAGCCCGTTGACCGGCACTCTAGCCCGGGGCCCTTAACATAGCAATGAACCTATCACAAAACCCAAAATACTGTAAAGATCGAAACAAAAATGACCAATCAACGCAATCGAAAGCCTTCTTGGCATGTAAGCTCACTAACACTGTGGGCACCTTCTTATTAGTGGCTTTCTCAATCAGATGTATGATCCTTCGCAGATTATCGTGGGTCTGCCTACCCTTTATAAAGCCAAATTGGTCTGAGTGTATCAAATCAGGCATTATGCCCTCCAATCTGTTGGAATGTTTTAATATAGCTTGGCATCCAGGTTCAGCAAAGTTATGAGCCTGTATGAGCTGTAGAGTTGTTTTTTTCCCCCTGGTTTCAGAATCAGGCTAATCAATCCTTCACTCATAGACATGGTAACTGCCTCTTGATTAGCCACATACTTAAGTACCTCCATCAGATGGGGAGTGAGTTGTGCACTAAAGTTTTTATAGAAATGTGCGGTAAGGCCGTCTGGCCCAGGTGATTTATATATTTTCAGGGCTGCTATTGGTGCCTTAACTTCATCTTCAGTAATCGGTTCACCCAACTCTGCATTTTGTGTGTGAGTCACCTGCAGTAGGTGTATGCTCCCTAAATAATCTAACTGTGCCTGGGAGTCCGGATTCTCCGCAATATAGAGTTTCTTATAGAAATCTCCAAAAAGTTGTGTTTTAACCTCGTCTGAGTTGTAGGGTCTCCTGTTGGTCCCTGGGTGACCCCAATATATTCCTTTTCCTGTTTGGCCCAGAGCTGACTTGCCAGATAAGAGCCTATTTGGTACTGTATGCATATGAGGAGTGTTTCAGGTGCAAAAGGACAATCTCAGCTCTATTGGAGTATATGGCATTAAGTTTCGCTCTTAAGGGGGTAACCTTCAGCTGAACAGAGAGTCAGATTTGCCTTGTGTGTCTGTTCTAGGGACTGGAGCTCTTCCTCTAACATGAGGAGATCTTTCGTTCTTTCTTTATTAAGTGTAACGTTTAAAGCAATGCATGTGCCTCTTATCATTGGGCTTAAAGGAATCCCACCTGGTAGACAGGTCTGTATCACTAGGTGAATTAATTAAGAAGAATTCTCTAATTGCTTTTGCAGTTCACCCCTAAGGAGGCTGTCCCTCGTAAGGGAGATTGGGAAGAACCACCTCCGATATCAGGGGGCTGGACCCTCCAACCCCAAGTTCACCTCAACAGTGGCATGATCTGAGATGGTTATAAGATGAATGGAAACCAGACGTAGAGACTGTAGCAATGATTGGCTTAACAACAGGTAGTCTAATTGGAAATAAGACCGGTGTAAATGTGAAAAGAAGGTACAGTGACTGGTTGTGGGGTGGAAGACCATCCAGGTATCTACTAGGCCCAGCATGTGGAACGTCTGCTTTAAAGTTTTGGGAAAACTTTCAGTCGTGGATCTATGAGGATGCGTGCTATCTGTCCATGAGTGCCAAGTAAGATTAAAATCACCCATTAACAGGATTTCCCCTTCTGCAAATCTGCCTAGCGTGGTCAAAAGGGAATGTATATATGTATCCTGGTTTGTATTGAGAGCATAGATAGAGGCAAACATCATCAGTCTACCTCTTAATAAGCCCTTTACCATGATTATCTTCCCATCCCTGTTGGTTTTGTAGTCTTGAAGTTGAAACCACAAAGATGAGTGGAACATAATGGTCACTCCATTGTGCTTTGTGGATGAGGATGATTTATACAGGATGGATATGTTTTATGCCGTAGTCTATGATCCTCGTCATGTTTTAGGTGTGTTTCTTGTAAAGCTACCACATCATAGTGGTGATCGAGTAAGTATTTCCAAAGTTTGTGGTGCTTATTGGGGGAATTCAGTCCTTTCATGTTCCATGTAAGAGTAGTAATCACCGTAGTCGTAGTGGAGAAAGGTGCGATCTCTGATGTAACCTATGTGAACCCGTTCTCGGCCTACCCCAGTAAGATTTATTGGCTTATAAAGCCCCCTGCCTAGCAGCCCAAAGTTTAGTATAGAATGATGTCCACTTGAAAAAGCTGGTTCACCCTTCAAGGTTTCCACTACTTACTGAAAAATTCCCTATAATATAATACAAGGAGACAACATGTCTCAACATAGTAACATAGCACACATACATAAACATGTCTTTGGGCGAATAGGTCTACATCCACTGGTACATTGGAAAGGAGTTTATTTTCCAGGGGGTGGCAGGCTTTGCGAGGACATGCGGTCCTGGTATGTCTTAACGGAGCACCCAGGTGGAGACCCCCTAAAATTAGGTCATATACAAGGGGCAGCCCATCCGTGTTTGGGTAGTGTTCCCCGGAGAGGCTCTCCAACAGTCATTTGGCAGTCATACGTTATGGAGTGTAACTGACTTCCTCAACCAGGAAACACCTGGGGACACGAGAGCAGGTGGACTCCACAGGATGTCACCGTTTCTTGTGTGTGCGTGGTTGGCGCTGGAGCAACCAGGTGGATGCACCTTGTGGGTTGTGGACTGAGTCCCCCGATTCTCTAAGGTCGGGCTGCCCCGTGGCATAGATGTGGATGGATTGTCCAGCCAAGCCATTGCCTCTGTGATGTCCATCACATGCCTGGGTTTGTTTTGGAATTCAAAAGTGAGCCCAAATATAGGTCCATCTATACCTAATGTGTTTCCAGCGCAGCTTATCAGTGACGGGGTGAAATTGTTGACATCTGGCAAGTTTCGCGGGTACGTCATCCTGAAAGTGGAGGCATGAGGCTCTTTGAAAATAGATACTTTCTGCCTTGTGTGCAGCCTGCAAGATAAGTTTTTTGATCCTGAATGAATGTAGCTTCACCAACACATTGTGCAAGCGTTTTTTTTCTCCTGGACCCGATCCCGGCAGGCCAATTGAGTGCACCCTGTCCAGAACAATTTCCTCCTGTTTCCCCCCATTAGCTCGGAACATAGGCCAGTGACAAAGGCCTCTAGATCTGGCCCCTCTATTCCTTCTTCCAGGTCGCAAATTTGCATGTTGTCGTGACTTGACCTGTTCTCCATATCTTCAAGCATCAAAGTTGCGGTGACCAGTTGTGATCGTAGGGATTGCGTTATATTCTCCGACTCTACCGTACGCTTGCCTAACACAGCATGTTTACCTTCCACATCTAGGACTCTAGTGCCAACCGAGTCAATATCCTTTTGTAGGGTGGTAAGTCTGGCCGTCAGGTCTGACTGCAGGGTGTTTAAGGATTCCGCCACATCCACCCTGAACTCATCCCCTAGTTTTTTTTTTAAATCCTTCAAGAAATTTAGAAAATCTTCCTCAGTGACAGCCATCTTCGGGCTGTCAGGTGAACCCCCACTAGGGCTGCACTGGGCCACGAGGCAAAAAAATTGGACATGTGATTAGAATGTTGCTTTTTGGGAGACATGTGGGGAGGGGGTCACCACCAGAACGAGGAGTGTGCCCCCTATTCATTTATTTCTGCCACCTTCGTGTGTGGAGGGGTCCAGGACGACCCACCAGTTGTTTTTCACATACACCCTCGCTGCTGCTGAGGATCGGGGCTTCTTGTCTATTTGCCCGTTTTTGTGGGTTTCATTCAGTCCAATCAGGGCTCAATGCCCCCACCTGTCAGGGGCTCTGTCTCCTCCTTCCATGTGAGCTGTGCGCAGCAAGGCTCTATCCTGACTCTGGTTGGGCAATAAGATCTATATCTGGGGTCTGGTGGTACATGTCCTACAGAAACAGCAGCCCCAAATCTCTTTTTTCAGCTCCGATCCTCTCCCAGTCTGATTACGCCGCGCGGCTCCATGTTAAAGTCAGACAAAGTCAGGCATGTCTCCGAGTATCTCCACCATTCTTGATGCAGCTTGATTGTCCCGAAGTTCAAATAGGCGTAGTGTGTGGTCATGCCGCCAGGCCCCCTCCTCCCCTCCAGGGGTCCCAATGCACTAAAACCTTGATCAGAGCCGTCCCCTCGAAGGCACGACTGTCATTAGGCCACACTCCCACCACTGCCTCTTCCATTACCGGCCTCTCCCACGCAACCCCAATCACCCTTTGGGCCTGACTCCAAGTATTCAGGGGCCTTCAGCAAGCTTAGGTCCTCAGAGGGGCAGTTCGCTATTCCTGTTGCCTCGCATAGGGTGCGGGCTCACCGGCTCCACCAATACAGAGAGCCCTCTCCTCACCACACTGGGTCTCCTTGTGGCTGCTCCAAATCCGCTCTCATTCCACGGTGTCGCAGCCCATCGGAGCTGCCAAAATGCTCCTGGTTTGCCTCCACTAGTATTTTAAAGTGTCAACCTCCCTCGTTTGTCATTAAAAAGCATATTTTTCCACTTACTGCTCCTGTCAACAGCAGAGCCTCGGCGGATCACGTCCGTTCGGCCATCTTGGCAGGCCATGCCCGACTCTGCAAACATTTTAACAACTCTCCCCAAGGCTTGATTTCAGGACAAATTGGCAAATGCAATACCAATGCAAAATATGTTGAAGATTGGCTTGGTTCTGTGCTTCGAATAAAAATCCCAGGAACAGTTTCTTACTTTGTGGATGAAAAATTACATTGTTGGTTCTTCATCCTTCTGTGGTGGTGTAAAGTAAATTAAACATAATATGTATACCCCTCCATCTTTTATTCACTGTTATGTTACTGAGAAACTGACCTGTTCTTTGAATTCCAGTCCTTACTTCATGCAAAAAAAAATCTGATTCCTGTCCCTTTTTGGTGCAAGACTGTGTTCTCTGACTTCTATCCCTTTTTTGGAGCAGGATATTGTCTGACTCTGGTCATCCCTCATGCATTTTCTCTGGCTCCCATCTGTTGTTTATCATTCCTCTGCCCCCCTGTTCAGCCTATCCTTTTCTTTTGGGGAGATGAGGCCTAGGTCTCTTCCTTACCTCGTACAAAAGAGGATAGAGGTGGGAGGAGGACCTTGACTAGTTCACATCCTCAATCATGTCCCAGTCTCCTTTCAGGGTGATTCCGCCTTCATCAGGCCAGAGCTACTGTCTACCTTCTAACACAAACCATCAGCCCTCGCAAATTAAGGATCTAGGGCCAGATGTACCAAAGTATTTTACCCATTCTGTGTCTATGGGAAAAAGCTTTCGTACATATGGCCCCTAATTCCTGTGAGCCCACAACCTTATATTTCTGATTCTACTTTTACCAATTCTTGAATAGGCATTGGTATGCGTGGAACAAAGGGCAGCTGGTCTAACCGTGTCTCCCTACAAGCCGGATACACTGACGATGCCATTTAAAGTCTGCCCGGAAACAACATCTATTTGAAGCTGGTTAGTTTGGACCAGACGGCTAATATAAATTAAATACCAACTTCCACTGATTCCCAAGTTATTGGACCTGATAAAGGATACATTGTATTATAACAAGTTACACCTCTGTGGGGCCAATAAGCTAGTGATAATGCTAGCCAGAAATGACTGAAAACACATTTAGAACTAGATTCAGTATACATCTTGCACTTGGTCAAGCACTTTGAGCAGTGTAATGCCCTGTCTGCGATTCAACACCTTATTAATAAAGGCCTTAAAGAGTACCTGTCGTGGTTTATTTAGACAACATCTTTCTGTATTCTGCTTCATTTGAAGATCATGTTAAATATTTCACTCTGGTGTTACTGCGCTTACATCACCATAACCCGTATGCCAAACTGAAGAAGTGTCTCTTTCATGCAACCTATATGGAATATCTGGGTTATATTCTGACACCGCTGAAGGTTCAAATGGATCTATGCAAAATAGAGGTGATAGTGAATTGGTCTACTCCCTCTCACATTCATCCTTTGCTTGAGTTTCATTATTTAATGCCATTTTAGATCACTTCTTGTTGGGATAGAAATGCACCCTGCATTGTGTACAGTCATGTTCCCTGCCCTAAGAGCCCATCTGAGAGTATCTGATAACCCGGTTTTTGTTTTTGTAGTATGTACGCATAGTCCTAGGCCTCTCTGTTCATTTGAGTATGGTTCTAGACTTGTCCTGCATCAGGTACATCCTCTGTAGTTGCAGTGGACTAATGCCCCTGTCACGTGTTCTAGAACGTAGAGAGGTGATAACAGCAGTCCATGTTTTAGTAGTCTTACAATGTGACCTGACCTTTTTATCTGGGTCCTGGGAGTGATGGCCTACTGCTCCACTTGTGTAAAGTTTCGAAGTTCAAACCTATGAGGGATTCTTATGGTAACTTCCCAGTCCCAGTGCATGTGTGGTTGCATATATGTGTGTGGTCTGCACGTTATACATAGTGCATTTCTGAGTGAACCAGAGTGGAGGAATCCTGTGGATTCCTGTTTGGAAGCCCTGGACCTATTCACGTGCACAAGATTGAGGTAAAATTATTTTCCCAGACATTGGAACTCTTTTGCTATCATCCTTAAGACAGGAGGAGGAGGATGCCACACTAAAGTGAGGAAAGAGGAGATACGCTTCCTTTAAGTAACCAACTAAGACATGCACATTTCATTTTAATCAATACACTCTCTAAGATCCACCCTTTCAAAAGAAATCTTATCAAGGAGCACCATTCCACTAACTCCAAAATTAGTCCATCGTAGATTAAATACATATACACCCACAATAATATGTATATCATTGTAGTCCACTTGACTTGTTTTAACATCCTTTAGAATTTTTTCATCAAATGTTTTATTTATATTTTGCAGTTATATAAAGGAAAATGAAACATAGGGACAAAATGAAAAGTCAAGGTTACACACAAGTGCAGCCCATACGTTCTGCCCATGCATCTAGGATGTAGTACAAGAGCAGTATGGGAAGCCCCAGTTGCAGTACAAATCATACAGACCACAGGTTCCCAACCCTCTTAAACATAAATATACCTTCACATAAGGCTAGAAATGTCTTATCTCATCATCCAGTGACCAGGGCTGTCTGTAGCAAAGTTCCACTAAAATACCTTGCTAGCGACCCCAGTAGCATAAAACCTACTGTGCTTCTGGGGCATCCGAGTGCTTTGTAAATTGGCCTCTCCATACGCAAATAGTGGTCTAGTCCCTTACTCCTCATTTCTACAGAGGGGAGGGTCAGGCAATTTTCAGACCTTGGCGATGTGTGGCTTAGCCATGGTCATGCTGAGCCAAAGGAGGGACCTCTTGTACCCGTCACTTTCAATGTCCTCTGTAATAAAGAGAATGGCTAACCAAGGGTCTGTGGAGGTGTTCAGCCCAACACCTCCTCAAGGGAAGCTAGCACTCCCTCCCAAAACGGGGTCAGCCCTCACAGGGCCCGGCGGTGTGTATCAAATCTCCCCATTGCGTGTTTCAGTGCAGGAAGAGCCCCAAGCACATCACCCTCATCTTCCACAAATTTGTCTAGGTGTGAAGTACTCGATGGAGATACTTGAGCTGTACTGGGTGAAACTGCGAAACTGGGCAGTGATGATAGCCTCCTGAGGAGACGCCAGGTCTTCCTAATAATCATAGTCAGTGAGGGTGCCCAAATCTTGAGTCTAGGCCACCCGCAGCTGACCAAATGTGTCAAGGGAGTTAATCATGAAGGGTTTGTAAATGAGGGTGAGTTTGTGGTCTTTGGACTCATCCATCAACACCTTGATGGCAAGCTATAGTCCAGAATGGTATCAAAGAAACATGTCAGATTTGCAAATATCTGTAGAATTGGTGCTTTTGGAAGTCGTGCTCCTGTTGAGGGAAGAAAAACAATTTGAGATTGCTCTCTGTCAAGAGGTCACCCATAGTAGAAATCCTGATGAGATCCCAGCCCAAAAGCTCTTTAGGTTTGTCACGCCCAAGAGTGTAGTACCCCTCCTCAACGAGTTCTCTTTAATTATACATCTCAACCACCCCAGAGCCCTGAGTGTCTCATGCCATGTTTCTAGCACAATGATTGTGGCTGGTGTGAGAGACTGCAGAACTACCTTTACATATTGAAGGTTAGGGATATGAGTCTCCTGCATTGCCCATATCTATAAGGCATAGGTCGGGAGTTTGGCCCCGTCAAACTACCACTTGCTGAGGACCATCAGCTGTGAGGCTCATTAATACGAGGTCTCATCAGGGGTCGCTATATCACCCTCAAAGGTGGATTTGAAGTATTTGCGTAATGCTACTCTAGAGGGACATTGATTTCATGTGAAATCTCGTAGCATTATGTTAACGCGGGTGAAAAATACTTGGGGATAGAGTAAGGGATGTTTTATAGTTGGTACAGAAAGCGCAGCAGGTCGGCCATCTTCAAAATCATACACTTTACCATAAATGAAAGGGGGAGAGTGGTCCAGAACCCAAAGTCAGTGGCCAGTTTGTCGCTGAGTGGTTGTGATTTCATGTCATAAGCTTGCTGCTTGTCCTCTGTGAAATATAGCCCTACATAGCGAAACTCCTCGCAAAGGATGCCTATCTCCCCTGCCCAGTCCTTGTCGTTGGGATAGGACCTCATGACACAGAAGGAGGACATCGTCGGGGAAATCCGAGGCCTGGATGCCTCCTCAAAAACCCACCGAATTTGAAGCGTACGAGCCCAAACCATTGGGGCTCTCCCAAAAAAAAGCATGCATGAGAGTGGGTATTGCTGCCCAATGTCACATTGCAGCATAAAAACCTCAGACACCGCATGTCCTATCCAGATGCTTGCAGTCAAGTCTGTGTAGCATAGTTTGAAGTAGCTGAGATAGCGGGGACCAGAGTTCATTTTTGTCAATAGGGCAAAGAGGTAGTCCCAATCTACTATGTCAAACACCTTGTAGAAATCAACTAATTGCAGAGCCTAGCAGCCCAACAGTTAGTCGCACAAGGCAAGGGCATTGCAGACCTGCCCGAAGGTGTCTGGTGGCTCTTTTGAGCATAAAACCAGACGGGTCAGGATGGATGAGCGAAGTCACCATCTTCAGCAACCAGTTCACCAGGGCTTTAGCCCAGACTTTAAAGTCACTGTTGAGGAGGAATATGGGTCATTACAAGAAGCAGTGTTCTGGAGGCAAATCCATTTTAGGGATTACAACTAAATTCACCATGTGTAGGTCCAGGGGAACCGTACGCAACTGAGAACCTCTTTGAAGGCCCTCAGGAGAGGATTTGGGACCACGCCGATTTATAAAACTCCACCAGGAACCCATTGGGGCCTGGGATTTTGCCAGATTGTAGTTGCCACAGGGCTTCCCCCAACTCCTCCAAACGTGGTCTCCTCCTGCAGGTCTGTATATTGCTCCCTGGACAATTTGCGAGTGGGGAAATCACCAATAAAGTCAGTTGGCTTAGCCGGGATTGCGGGTGAGGTTATGCATAGAGGGTGAGGAGGTAGGCCACACCTATTCACGATAGGCAGGTTACCAGTAATCTTATCTCCCCACTCACTGAGAATGTAAGCAATTGGGATCCAAGACACCATGGTAAAGCAGAATACAGACCTACTTGTTTTAGCCCCCCCACTGATAACTTCAATTTTGACTGACAAGCCAATCTGACTTAACAAGGTTTGTTGGAGGACAGGTTGTATGTGCAGTGAGTCCGGCAGAACCATAGGGTCTTGCAATAGCAGGTACTGTGATTCCAATGCAAGGACGCAAGACTCAAGGTCACTAATCTCCTGCTGAGTTGTCCGTTTTTTTTGCCCATCTAGTATCCAATGACGCACCCTCGTATTGTGAGCCTCCCAGAATAACATCAATGAGGTAACACATCCAGTGTTTGTTCGGATGTAATCATTCAGAGCCCAGCTAAGAAAAACCCCAAAATCGGGGTCTGAAATTCAGGGTCCACCAACAACCAAGAATCTAAGCACCAGGAGGCCCCACTCCCATGATCTTTGCCCATTTCAAGGGCAAGCTTTACAGGGGTGAGGGCAGCATCCTGCAAATCCTGGATTTGGATATGAACACTGATCACACTGAAAGTTCAGAGTTGGGCAGGAGAAGGTAATTTAGCAGTGAAAATTCCTTATGGGGGCAAGAGGAAAAGGTGTAAACCCTCTCAACTGGATGTGTATGACTCAACATATCAAATCATTATCACTGTTGAGGTCACCCCCTAAGACAAACGAGCCAGTGGGAAGTTGCAGCAGCAGCCCAGTAAAAGATGTCAGGAACTCGGATGACAGCAGGGGGGGACATAAACACTGACCAGGGAAAGTGTCTGGCCTTGTAAAAGGCCAATCATTGCAAAATACCTTCCCGCCTTATTGTACCATGATTGTGTGACCGTGAAGGGGACGTCAGAGAGAATTAAAATCTCAATCACCTGGGAACCCCAGACAAAGCCAGTATGGATAACTTGTGTGAATACCACCCTAGCCACAAAGAGTCATCTATTACCCATTTGGTTGGTTTCTTGGAAAAGGAGTACATTAGTTTTCAGCCAGTGGACAGCCAGTAAAACAGTGCCCCACTTTATACAGTCCAATAGACCATTCGCATTCCAGGTTAAGAATCACAAGTGTAACTGGGGCCATCATCTGGGTCGTCAGGTTTAAAGTTGAGGGATAGTGTAGTCAGTCGGGCACCATGCTTGCAGTCAAGGGTATATTAGGTGTTTGCATTACAAAAGTAAGGAAAACAAAAACAAAAAACCCTGGCTTTCCCCCATACTTCGAAAACTGCAAGTATCAATTGTGTTGTGTATTACGGACAGTTGCAAACTGGGCAGTTGAGTAACATCTCCATCGCTTTTCACGAAACACCCCTTTCCTCCACCCATATCTTGACCCTACTGACCTAATTCTGGTGCAGGAGTAAGCCCAGTCTTATGTGGGGCAGCATCCTACCCATAAAGAGAGAGAAGACAGAGGGCATGTTAGTAAAAAGACAAATAGATTATGCAGACACTGTATTGTTCACTCAGGTTCGGTCCCACAGCAGCATTGTGAAAATCTATGAGGCTTCCCCCTCTGATGATGGATGATGGAAGTAAGGGCTTTTCCTCTCAGGCTCAGTGGACAGATGTCAGCATGTATGTCTCATGTGGTGTCTCGAATGGTTGCCTCCAGCTGTCTAAGGGAGCCGTGGTTATTTTGATTTCATCAAGTGAATTGGAAGGACCTCGGGGCTGGAGAAGAGGCCTCTCCTCAACCCAGTCCCAGGTGGCCTCAGGTGTGTCAAAAGGAAGGCCTTATCTCCAAAGCTAACTTTTAGGCATGCAGGGAAGAGCAGTGTGTATTTGAGTTGTCCAGCCCTCAGTTTCAGCTTCTGCCTGACCCCCAGAAACAAATGTTGTTGCTGCTTCGCCCTCAATGTGTAGTCTGAGAACACCATGACGCATGACATTCCACATGTCAAGTTGTCAATTGGCCTAAAGACCTGGAGGACCTGGTCCCAGTTAGCGAAGGTGAGGATGTGGGCAATGAAGGGTGCTGGGGGGAGCAACCAGTGGGGGCCAGGCGGCTATAAGCCTGCTCTACAATGAAGTATGTTGAGGCTTGATCTACCAGGACACAAGATTTGAGCCAGTTTATGATGATTTGTGTGGTGGTTGGTCTCTCCAAACCCACAGGAATGCCCACTTTCCAGATATTTTTACACCGCGAGCAGCCTTCAGCATCCTCTGTGTGGGCTTTCAACTGACTGACAGTTTTTTTGGAGGCTGGCAAATTGGGATTGGAATCCATGCAGTGCACCCTCTGTAATGGAGAGTCTCTCTCAGCCTCCGTGATCCTCTCCGCTGTGTTCCATAGGTCCTGACAGAACAAGGACAGGTTCACACTATTTCTATATTAGTTTCTAATGAACATCTGGAGCCATGGATCACCTTCAGGATGGAGGCGGTTGTGGTCCAAGGCTCCATCATTCATCCTTAGAGGGAGTCTGGATATTTCTTTTTTATGGCTGTGGCCTGGCAAATTTGTCAGCTTTGCCCTGCAGTGTAGGAGCTGGTGGTTCGTCTTTGCCCATGATGTGTCAGCTTAGATTTTTGTGTTTCACTCTGCACAGGATCGAGCTCTCCTATCAGCCAGCATGGTACCAGTGGGAATGGCATCCAGTCACTTGCTGCAGGGGCCCCATGGGGCCCCAGGGAGGGTGTTGCACAGTGCAAGCCCTACTGAGTCATGCACTGATGCCGCAGAGGCTCCAGAAAACAAAGGGGGGGTTGAAAGGTGGACCAAAGCTTTGCCCTCGAGCCATGTGGCGGTGGGGATCCATGCTGCAGGGTCTTGTCCTCAGCGGTGCCCCCACATTTCCAGATCCTCCATCAGTAAAGGCCTCTGCAGGGTAAATCAATGGGCTTAGAGGTGGAAGAGGGGCCCCGCTGAGGTCTGTGTGCACTCAGCACCAACGGGGCCACAACCACTGCTGGAGTGATCTTCCTGAGCAACTCAATGTGCTCTGCACCAGAGCAGACACCAGGGACCATTGCAACTGCTCTCTGACATACCTACCGAGGTCCACTGCGCAGCATGATCAGGAGACCATTGTCACAGCAAGAAAGAGGCCCAAACTCCTGCCACCTTTAAGTCCGTCGCGGCACTCTGCCATCACTCAGCTGTGGCCCAGCGCTCTTATGACTGCACGGCCTCCTCATCCATGGCCTCATCATACGCATGAGAAGACACAGCAGCAGTTCGGCACACTGGAGACTGTCAGATGCACTACTGCTGACTATGCTGCAGCGATGTGACCACCAGCCCACTCCATGGTGAGTATGAAATCAGATGTCAGGTAGACAGTCCGACAGAGCTCAGCAGACTGCTTTCGCCATCTTCTCTCTTTTAGTATTTCATTGGTTTTGCTAATTGATGGATTATCAACTCCAAGATTTAAAAACAAAAGTGTTTTCATAGTTTTATTTGGAAATCCAAGCCATTGAAAATATCTTTGATAGATGAACAGATTCAAGTTTGTCTTCAAATTCTCTGATTTAGGACCATGATAATTATGTTGTCACCAGCAAACATCAAAAACCAGAAGTCAAGAATCTGACATGGAGCCGACATAAGTTTCACGCAATGCTACTGCTTCCTCAGTGCTCACTTACAACCTCATAAACAGAAAATGTCTAATTACAGTCAACAACCATGCGATTTACACCTTAACTTAAACATTTCCAAATATGATCCTCAACGCGTTAGATAAGGGGTGATAGGCAATCCCAAAGCCTTCCTGTTTTGAATACTCTGCCACAATATCGTACATAATTCTCCACCTCCGCACCAGCTATAATAAATGCGCATATTGCCACATATGTCCAATATCTTTCAAACAAATAATTTCAAATCAACAAACGAGATTACAACAGCAATATCACTCGTAATAAATGTCACTCTATGCAATAATGTAACCTAATGTACTACACATTGTTAAAGGAAAAAACTTAACTTAATCTTGAAGAGACTTTATCATATATTTTGCAAGACGATTGCTGCACGATTACAAACATCTTCAAGGTCTTCCTCGTGCATGGAGTCTTGGAGCCAAGTCAGGCCCTTAGCTCGCCCCCCTCCTTTAACTTGTTGGCTTGCCCATCTCTAGGGTGAACACTCATCATTCTTAGTGAGGGGCGGGCTTGCCTGGCTCCCCATGAATGCACTGGAATATTTAATTAGTTTTTCTTCACAGCCAATGGCTGTTTAATAACGCAATGCTCAAGTTGCACTGTAAAATGCACAATTTGTTTTTCACAATCCCCCTGACGAAAGTCAGGTTCACGTGCTCCGCTTGTTCGGTGCCTTTTAGGGGGTGGAATATATTTACGTCACAACACTTTCATAGACCGCCAGCTGTCACTGCTTAAAAAGAACACATTTATAAACATCAGAAGGGTGAAAGAACTCTTTAAATTATTTTATTTGAACTATTAACAAGGTAGGCGTATTGTATTAGGTCTTTATTCACCCATCTCTATTTCTCGGAAGGCTTATGTATAGCTGTGTCGTTTTTATGCATTTATTTGACGTATATATTGTTAAACACATCAAAAAATGCATCGCAGCGCTTCCAACATATCATATAAAAACATACTACTGGAGCAATTAAGAAGTAAGAGCTAGAACTATAACAATCTAACACTGAACAAAACAATTAGCTGTGGAATTAAATAGTCGTCTACATAGCTATAAACGTGGGAACTCACTACAAACTTCAAACTGAATAAGCGATGAATGGGTATGATTTTGCTGAGAGTAAAAATTATATTTGATTTTTACAAGACTTCTCCGGGATTCAGACTACCACCCCCTAAGCATTCTCAACCTAGGCTACCTTTAAAGGACTTTACCGTGGCGCTTCGGTCTTCATATTACATAGACTACAATGCCTTCCTTATATCCCCCAAGCTTTGACTACATGTCACATCTTTAAAGCTATGACCACATCACGCCTGCCGTTGAAGCGCTCCATTGACTACTTATGGCCAAGAATGTTTCCTTCAAGTACCTCTGCATGGTACATCATGCCGTCCGTGGTGTTAGGCTGACTTTTTGACAACAAAACTACACACATTCCAAAGAAAGATCCTCAAATTAAGATTGACAGCACTCCTGACCATTCCCAGCTTCGTAAAGTCCTGCACTCATGGGAACTCTTTTGTGGCAAAGAAGACAAAGCCATGGAACATCATCCCAGCACAAATCATAGAATTCCGAAGAGCTGTAAAGACGTGGCTGGTTCTCACCATTTGATTGTCCCACCTTATCATTGACTCAAGATCCCTTTGTGTTGTATGCTCTATCAATAACCCAATACATTTTAGGCTGACCTAGACCCTCCCAACTGGAGATATACCAACAAGGGCAACTCCATAACCCTTACACTTTTCTGCATCACAGGCCTGCTTACGCACACCGTTTGTGAAAGAGATAAGAAAGCAGACATCAGAGAGGCTGCTAGACCTGGCAGCCTTGGCATGGGTTACCCTGTCCTGCATTTTTTACTTTGTGCTGTGCTGGACTTTGTTTTTGCTGGTTTTGGTACTCTGGGCACTTTACCACTGCTGACCAGTGTAAGGTGCAAGGGCTCTCTGTGTAAATTGTGTCTGTGATTGACTTTTCCATGATTGGCATATTTGGTTTACTAGTAAGTCCATTAGTAAAGTGCACTAGAGGAGTCCAGGGCCTGTAAAACAAATGCTCCTAGTGGGCCTGCAGTACTGATTGTGCCACCCACATGAGTAGCCCTGTAAAAATGGCTCAGACCTGCCCCTGCAGTGTCTGTGTGTGCAGTTTTAAACTGCCAATTCAACCTGTTAAGTGTACCTACTTGCCAGGCCCAAACCTTCCCTTTTTGTACATGTAAGGCATCCCTAAGGTAGGCCCTCTGTAGCACCATGGCCAGGTTGCACTGTATTTAAAAGGTAGGACATGTACTGGTGTGTTTTACATGTCTAGATAGTGAAATACTGCCAAATTCGGTTTTCACTATTGCAAGGCCTATCTCTCCCACAGGTTAACATGGAGACTGCCTTTAAATATCTTTTAAGTGCAGTTTTCTATTGGGAGCAGATCGAGATAAGGAGTTTGGGGTCTCTGAACTCATACTTTAAAAATACATCTTTTGGTAGAGTTTGTTTTTAGATTGTCAGTTTGAAAATGCCACTTTTAGAAAGTGGGCATTTTTCTTGCTTAACTATTCTGTGCCTATGCCTGCTTTTGGAATCCACGTCTGGGTCTGACTGACATGTGAGCTGTTAGGGAATTCCCACTAGACAGTGACACAAAGGGAGCTGGGGAATGTCCTGCATATCCTGATTAGTCTCCTGGGCTACAGTGGGGAGGGGAGAGCGGACATCTGCACCTGAAAGGGCTGTGTCTGTCCTCACACAATGCAGTCTCCGACCTCCTGGAGTGTGTCTGGGGCCAGGCCTTGGCAAGGCAGGATCTTGTCAACAACAGAGACTTTCCTTTGAAGTTTGCCTACTTTAAAGGCAGAAATGGGTATAAATAGAGGACCCAAAACCCCAGACTTTTAGAACACTTCTGGATCAAGAGGAACCTTTGCCAAGGAGAAGAGCTGAAGAAAGAGTACTGCCCCTTCGCTGTGTGTGCTATGCTGGGTTGGCTTGCAGCTTCTGCTGTAGAGAGGACAAAGCCTGGACTTTGCCATAGTTTGCCCCTTGTTAAAAAGTCTCAGGGACCGCAAAGACTTCACCTACCAGCCTCTGGGTTCACTTGCTGTGGACTCCAGCTCACCAGCTGGGACCTATTCCAGTTTCTGGGCCCGGAGTGAAAGATGGTTGAAAACCAAGAAAAAACATGTGCACTGACTTCGGGCGACACCCGGACTGACGCCGCTGCCTGACCCTGTGACACAGCCTGCAACCGAAGCTGTGGTCCCCGCTGGAGTGCGACAAACCCGACGGACTTCACAGGCCTGACGCCGCTGCAGCCCAGCTGATGTCCCATGACCTTGTGAGTCCTGAGTGGTGTGTCACAGACATCTGTGACACCCGACTCTGCAGTGGTGCCTACAGCCCCGTGGCGTGACCGCGAACCTGTGAGGTCACTCCACCGTGTCTTGACCCACCGGACAACAACCCCACCAGAGCATAAGAAACAGACACTTTGCACCGACGTCACCTCATTTCCACTGCTCCACAGCATGGACCCAATGCCTCAACTCCACTACTCTGCAGCACTGGAACCGATGCCGCACCGGATCCAGCGACGACTCGTATCCCCGACTCCATGCACTGGTGTGTTTCCTCACTTTCAAAAGGTACCTGGGGGTCTGTGAGACTCCATGACCGGCGCCATTGACGTCAGATTGTGGGTAACGACTCAGGCAGAACGCTGTGATAACACCGAATTGAAGCATTTGTGTTTCTATGCGTTATATTCAAGTTTAATCTTTGAAAATTCATATCTTTGCTTGTGTATGTTGGATTTGTGTCGTTTTGGTCTTGTTTTTCTCAGATAAATATTGGCTGTTTTTCTAAACTGGCATTGAGTGCTTATGTGGTGTTTTCAGTGTGTTACTGTGGTTGTTGGTAGAATACTTTACACATTGTCTTTGAGATAAGTCTGACTGCTTATGGCAAGCTACCAACGGGATGAGCAGGAGTTATCCTAGATGTGTATCTCCATTACCCTGACTAGGGTGAGGGTCCCTGTTTGGACAGAGTGCAAACTGACTGCCAACCAGAGACCCCATTTCTATCAGAGCCTGAGCACTCCAGATGAAAAACCTGCCTTGCAATGTTGATGATCTGTCGGTAGCATTCACTGTGTTTTAAATAGACAGCTGTACAATGCTCTGTTTATGTTAAGTGAACCACTTGACACTAATTCTAGCACTGGTAAGCATAGTGAACTGACATATACACCACAGGTGCATCAGGACTATTCACTGCAATGACTACATCCAGTGGATGCAAACAGCTCTCTCGTTTGCCCAGTGGTCAATGCAGTGAGGATCTTCATTAATTGAGAGCACTGTTGTGATGGTCTGGAGGATGGTGACTTCCTAACCCACACTGGACCTATGCACGGTACTGTTTTAGCTGCACATAACACACATCCAAAGATATCCATAAAATGATTCAATGGCTCATGATCTTCATTCAATATTCAGTAAGCTGCAGGCACCTGAAGTAGGTCTTTAACCCAGATCAAATGAACCATCAAAGGGTCGTTTTGGGGGGTGACTGTTAAACCAAAATGTAAATAAAATAACACTGCTTGCCTGTGAGCATTGATTGCAAACACTCCAGGTCACACCAGCTGCAGGACTGTAGGAGTTGAGAGGCATAGTGGCTGTTGCCATGAGCGTTTCTGGACAGCAGGATACATTGAAAGTCAGGTGGTGCAATGCTCTTCAAGATCCGGTGGCAGGGAATGATGACATTCATGAGGTTTATGTCTGGGCCCCATAAGAGGATGACACAACTCAAGGCAACATGCTGAGAAGACTCTAGCACAGCTCTGATTATGGTGATCAGAGCAACCGGCCTTGCAGGAAGCCACTAGGATAAAATCAGACAATCTAAAGAGCCTTTTGTGAGCTCACACTCTGGCAGCTAGACCTCTCATGCACATCCAGCACTGATACTTTCCCGAGTGCTATGTCTCCCCTGATGAAGCCCCCATTGATATTTTGGTACTGTACCTGCCCTGGTGTCACACCAACATCACTGCTACCATATTCAGATCTACGTTCTGGACACCAGAAGGTTACCTGGAGCCTCATGGGATTCCAGATTCAGGATCTGGTGGTGAGGAAGAGAACATAGAAGCAAGCACAAGAGAATAATTGAGAAAAATACACTATGGGTGAGGAGGTCACTCTTTCCCACTCTCATAATAGAATACTCTCACTTCAGCAGTGCAGGGTTCACTGGGGACCTCTTTGTGTACCAGAACATTCATATCTTGAAGAGTTGAGCAAAGGGTCACACTAGCAATCTTTCCCCTTGCATCATGGCAGGTTCAACTACACCAAGCACCATTGCAGGGTCCAAACAAATGATCACCGCTAGTCATCTGGATGTGGCTGTTAATTCCAGAAGTTCTCTGCATACCCATTAAACCTTTTTCAGACATTCCCATGCCAACCCATGAAGGACCTTTGTTAGAGGAGTCAACCATTGCAGCAGCTCACGGAAACCTTGGCTCAATGTTTAGAGAAGGATGAGGATGCAGGGTGAGGTGCCTGGTTTAACTAAGTGCCAGAACCGACACTACCCCCAAACCTGACTGAGGATGCTGTGGTGATCTTGCAGCAACGACACTCCTTTGGTGAGTGCAGGTTGTCTTCTGAAGAAGAAACAAAAGATCTATGGACCTCTCACCCCCATGGAATCATCCATCCCATGCCTTTGGGTCCCACTGAGCTTCAGCTGCACCCATTCTGCTCTTAAACCATAATCATACACTGTCCATGCACCTCTCACATAAACCATGCCCCAGCCACCACTTCACAAACCGCTCATTACTAGTGCTCCCAGCTACATTCAAGAAGTCTACATTATAATCAGACCTGCTGGTGAAGCCATGCAGAGCGCTTAAAAGGAGGGTTTACACCAGAAATGCCAATTCATTTCTAGGATTCAGGGAACTCAGAAACAGTGCGCATGTTGCTTTGATGGGCTCTGGGGTACATCTGATGAACCTCTCCATTACAGAAAGGCCAAGAAGATAGTTAGAATATCAGATTCCATTAGTGCCAAATAGTATCTCAATGATGCTAGGAACCATTGGATCCAAAGGGTCAGACTAAATGTGGACACTGCTTATCTAGACAATGTAACTCTCCTGTACAGTTTTGTAGGTGACTAATTGCTTGACACAATTAAAAAGTGTGACATTTGCTTGGACGAAGTGTGTTAAAAGACAATGTATAATTGTAAATGAATAGAGACTTCACACCACGCAGATGGTGATGGTTTTGTAGCCAGATGGTGTAGTGATCCAGAAACTTGCTCCAGGCCAGGCTTCTCCAACGAGTAGCTTGTGAGCTACCAGTAGCTCTCCGGATACCTGGAAGTAGCTCTCCAGTCTGCAGTCAACCCTACTAAATTAGAAGCTTTTGCTTGGTTGAAATAATACATGTATACCAAAATTGAGAGTGTGTATTTGAGATAAAACTTTGTTTATTTTCAGAACTTATGACCTGATATTTGAAGGAAAGTGGCTGAATTTCCAAAATATAGTTTAAGCTGATATTTGAGTGATAAGTCATGTGGCATTGAGGATATATTTACAAACGTTATTACCTGGGTACCAGTGCATTGCAGCTATGGCTATTATGTATTACCCATGTAAAGGCATCCCATATTGCTAAAGCCTTTTTTAATGCTGGCAACCATTCCTGATGCACTGAGGTGATCGTTGGCAGTAACCCTGCATATGGTGGCCGCTAATGTAATATTGTCTGGTGTGGACACTATTGCAATACTAATACTATTAGTAGCTCTTGATGAGTTTCATTAAATAAGTAGCTCTCATAACAGAAAAGGTTGGAGACCCCCTGCTCCAGACCAATACTGTTGCCTATTATGCACTCAGCTTAAGCCTCCAAACTGTGATCTACTGAAGTTCTTTTGTTTCCTGCAATGTCTCCTGTTGTTCTGTAGTAACCATTTCATACATAAGTGGTTTATGTAGATGATTTACTGGGCAGAACAGTCTGCACATCTGAGGACCTCAAGAGTCAACATTTAACTGCCATTCCACCGTTTAACATTCTACTACATTCCAATACAGAATACTATGGCATCACAAAGCATGATGACACTAGCGCATAGGTAATGAGATAGTCAGAGCAAAGACCTATCGCTGACTAATACACATTCCCCTTCTTCTAACATTACAGTCTTTTCCAAAAGATGTCTGATTTTCTCTGTGTTAGCATGTTGCAAATGCATTTGCAACCTCACTTTGTGACTAGACATGTCTGTAAGACAAATTAAGAGATGTATATTTTTGGAACTACAGAGGACGATATGTGGCTCAAATATTTTGGCTAGGTACAGGCAAAGGATTGAAGTGCAACACCCATATCTATGACACGCATTTAGTAGTAAATTGAGTATTTACTTCTGCATTTAAATTATGATGCAACTAACTCTGTTTGCATGCCTGCTAATATATTTTATTTATTTAAAAAATGTGACTTCATACAATATTTAATGAATGTTGTAATATACTTTTGCACAACCACCTTGCTTTGCTTAAGAATGAGCTATGTGAGTTGGGAGCCACAGTACAGTCTACGGTAAGAGATTTGTGCTTTCCATCTGTCATTTACATAATTTTTTTTTACTAGGCTCTGGATTCAAAATGCTTTGCTGTGGCTTTTCACATTAGCTAAGGAGTAGAACAGATTGACCAGGCTTCTGCATTGCAGTTTTTTAGGGTCAAGCCTGCTAGCGCTCTGGCCTGCTGTATTCTCTCTGTGGGCTTTTAACCATGCCCACTGCACGCCCATCAGATTCGTTGGTTCGTGGGCTTGCCTTTTAAAAATTGTTTGATCTTATTGGTGAAAGGCATGCATACGTCATGCCTTTTCCAGTGTTTAGCCCTCCTTGAGCGCATCGGCCAACTACTGAGAACATACGAGGCTCCATGTTTGCAGCATGTTTTCTGGACTACTTTTTCTTTTTATTTCCTACGCAGCACGATCTCGCTGCACATTTGCCGATACCTTTGACTGCGAGCGGACTTCTGTTTCATTTTGTGTGCTCCTTCACCATAATGGCGTGGTGCTTCAAATCGGGTCGCTTATGTAAAACTGTATTTCTTTTCATTTTCATTTTATGTGGCAATAAAAGTCTGGTTAGGACTTTACAAAACTAATAGCTCTAAGTCGAGCAAATGCGAGAACCATTGTATTGCACATGCTTGTTTAGTGTTCTATCTGATGTCAATACCATGGGCACTGGCAAAAAAGGACATTGCCAATGAAACCCAGTGTGTCAGTCTGAGAACAGACGTGAAGGAGTAAGGTAATTTGTCGAGTCAGAGGTAGATTCGCACAACCGAATACCATACCTCAAAAACACTGATCCCCACTGTCGTGTGAGGTAGTAGATCAATTTACAGAGGTATAAGAAACCTAGCAGAGGTGCCAAGGTCTGTCAAAAGAATGACAATACTTTAAAGAAAGAGAGAGTGAGAGATGTCGGTTAATATTCTGAGACAGAGACACTCATGGGACCTGAAGTTCATTGCGCATTATGATCACAGAGATAAGGCTTTGACGAAAATCAGGCAACTGGACATGTCAAATAAGCTGGAAGTTATTTTCAGTGAGTGAGTGAAGTAATTTATGAGCTGACAGCATGGGCCGAGCAAATCTTCTGAAGCTGCTTGGATGCCCGAAATGTATTACTGTAGGGACCAGGGCAGCGGCTACGTTTATTTTTCCCATTGCCTTGGAGTTGAACTAGCTATATGTATCAATCGCATGCAGTTGTATTTTGAAGCATAGAAACAGAAAGGTGTAGGTAATACAAACACCCCAAACCGCTTAGATTGCTTTTTGCAAAAGTGTATTCCTGTGCGCCTAGCACCGAAATCTACATTGTAACAAAGAGACTCAAACAAATTACAGCATCAACTAAGAATCAGTGGATGTATTTTAACCATTTACATGCTACGGTTGATCTAGAAAGTCAACACAACTATAACTTCAGACAAAAGCTGGTCACCACGAGTAAATAACTGATCCGTGAAACTGCACTAATACAACATCTACTCACGAATCTAGGTGATGTCTGGTCAGTTGAGTGGATGCCTCTTCATTGGGACAAGAAGAGGTGACTAAAGTTGCTTTGAAAACGTGACCTGATTGAATGTCTGCATGACAACAATTGCCTGTTGAGTGTGTGAAGGGCATCCTAATTTCATAATTTCCAGTGGTCTGGTGACAGGGATATGTAGATTGTGTTTTCCGTTTCCAAGTTTCCAGTGAAGGGTGAGAATGTGAAAAGATTCGAATCCAGAGATGTTTATGTGGCTACACCAGAAGGGCCTTTGTGCCTCTAGGAACTTGTGGTCTGGGAGATAGTGTAGGGGCTGTCGGACATCTTGGATTTAACACTGTAGTATGCCTGTCATGAACGGTTGTCTGTGATATAAGTGGCGGGTACTTCAATGGGCAGGATGACATTCAGAGAAGAGGATGTGAGGCACAATTTACAATGGTTGCTTATTCAGAGAATGAGGGAGAATGGTGTGTGATTGCGACTTATTGGAGCCATAGGTGGTGGAAGTCTATGTGGCCCGGGCTGTCAATGCACATGATGAGTGTTTGTGAATGAGCATCAAATTGTTTTTTCAATATCACATTCAGCAATCAATTTAACAACAGGTGCTCCCTTGTTCAGTCCGGTGTTTGAAGTGCAGCTTCTCAGAGATCAGGGAGCACAAGTGTACCAAAATAAGTAGAGCATTCACCCAACTCCAGCACTTCAGTATCCCTGTTTGGAACAATCCATATGAAGGATGCTTCCGCATTGTGTAGTGCTGGCGTTGGGTGAGGTCTCTGTGACTGATGAGGCAGATGACATTCGTAGATGTTTGACTGCACATGCGAAGACAAGTCGGTTGGAAGGTAGGCTGTGTCTGAATTGGGAAACTTCAGCAATAACTTGTGCTCTCAATACACCTGGAATTGGTTTCTTTAGTAAGGGCCCAATCTTGAGGGACTCCCAAAGCCCATCTCAGCCAAGGGTGATTACCTATCCGTGTGAGATGTTACTAGAGTATGGATCAATGTTGGAACAGAAAACCCGATCCACTTACACACATTAAAGAAAGAGAAAATTGAACTATTTAGGAGTATTCAATGTGTTTAATCTGCCTGTGGAATATGCGTGCCCGGTTCTTGAATACACTGTCTTGGCACTCAGTATGAAGTTTTTTAGCGGTTGAGTTTCTTTGGTCTGTTACAAGTTCAACCTACAGGCACTAGTC